>NC_140125.1:92675766-94077485 GCF_964035555.1 Netta rufina | reverse complement strand
GCAATTGAACCTTAAACATTGAAACGAGCTTGTTGAGCCTATTCCACAAGGTCTCATGACTCCACACATGTGAAGTGAAATCTGCCAGGTGGGGATCATTTGACCTTTCCTATAAAGGAAGCATGAGGAGTTACAAGAAGAATTGCCACTCCAGGGGAGTATGAGGTTCAAGTTACTTAGAGTGCTTTTCTACTGTCCTGGTGAAACTGACTCAGTGTTCCTACATAGGCTGCGTTTTCTACAATCTCTGTGAAAAAGTTTTAGAAACTATGAGCTAGTAACACTGGTGGTGACTACTCAGAACGGGAAAACCCTGATGGTGCTACTTCCCCGTGAAGTTGTTCGGCAGAACCTGGGAGGTAAGTGCTCCTGGGTTAAAAACTTGATTTGGGTTGGGGAGCTTGAGGATTTTTCTCACAATGTCCCCAGTCCTGGTCCCCAGTCCTGGTCCCCAGTCCTGGTCCCCAGTCCTGGTCCCCAGTCCTGGTCCCCAGTCCTGGTCCCCAGTCCTGGTCCCCAGTCCTGGTCCCCAGTCCTGGTCCCCAGTCCTGGTCCCCAGTCCTGGTCCCCAGTCCTGGTCCCCAGTCCTGGTCCCCAGTCCTGGTCCCCAGTCCTGGTCCCCAGTCCTGGTCCCCAGTCCTGGTCCCCAGTCCTGGTCCCCAGTCCTGGTCCCCAGTCCTGGTCCCCAGTCCTGGTCCCCAGTCCTGGTCCCCAGTCCTGGTCCCCAGTCCTGGTCCCCAGTCCTGGTCCCCAGTCCTGGTCCCCAGTCCTGGTCCCCAGTCCTGGTCCCCAGTCCTGGTCCCCAGTCCTGGTCCCCAGTCCTGGTCCCCAGTCCTGGTCCCCAGTCCTGGTCCCCAGTCCTGGTCCCCAGTCCTGGTCCCCAGTCCTGGTCCCCAGTCCTGGTCCCCAGTCCTGGTCCCCAGTCCTGGTCCCCAGTCCTGGTCCCCAGTCCTGGTCCCCAGTCCTGGTCCCCAGTCCTGGTCCCCAGTCCTGGTCCCCAGTCCTGGTCCCCAGTCCTGGTCCCCAGTCCTGGTCCCCAGTCCTGGTCCCCAGTCCTGGTCCCCAGTCCTGGTCCCCAGTCCTGGTCCCCAGTCCTGGTCCCCAGTCCTGGTCCCCAGTCCTGGTCCCCAGTCCTGGTCCCCAGTCCTGGTCCCCAGTCCTGGTCCCCAGTCCTGGTCCCCAGTCCTGGTCCCCAGTCCTGGTCCCCAGTCCTGGTCCCCAGTCCTGGTCCCCAGTCCTGGTCCCCAGTCCTGGTCCCCAGTCCTGGTCCCCAGTCCTGGTCCCCAGTCCTGGTCCCCAGTCCTGGTCCCCAGTCCTGGTCCCCAGTCCTGGTCCCCAGTCCTGGTCCCCAGTCCTGGTCCCCAGTCCTGGTCCCCAGTCCTGGTCCCCAGTCCTGGTCCCCAGTCCTGGTCCCCAGTCCTGGTCCCCAGTCCTGGTCCCCAGTCCTGGTCCCCAGTCCTGGTCCCCAGTCCTGGTCCCCAGTCCTGGTCCCCAGTCCTGGTCCCCAGTCCTGGTCCCCAGTCCTGGTCCCCAGTCCTGGTCCCCAGTCCTGGTCCCCAGTCCTGGTCCCCAGTCCTGGTCCCCAGTCCTGGTCCCCAGTCCTGGTCCCCAGTCCTGGTCCCCAGTCCTGGTCCCCAGTCCTGGTCCCCAGTCCTGGTCCCCAGTCCTGGTCCCCAGTCCTGGTCCCCAGTCCTGGTCCCCAGTCCTGGTCCCCAGTCCTGGTCCCCAGTCCTGGTCCCCAGTCCTGGTCCCCAGTCCTGGTCCCCAGTCCTGGTCCCCAGTCCTGGTCCCCAGTCCTGGTCCCCAGTCCTGGTCCCCAGTCCTGGTCCCCAGTCCTGGTCCCCAGTCCTGGTCCCCAGTCCTGGTCCCCAGTCCTGGTCCCCAGTCCTGGTCCCCAGTCCTGGTCCCCAGTCCTGGTCCCCAGTCCTGGTCCCCAGTCCTGGTCCCCAGTCCTGGTCCCCAGTCCTGGTCCCCAGTCCTGGTCCCCAGTCCTGGTCCCCAGTCCTGGTCCCCAGTCCTGGTCCCCAGTCCTGGTCCCCAGTCCTGGTCCCCAGTCCTGGTCCCCAGTCCTGGTCCCCAGTCCTGGTCCCCAGTCCTGGTCCCCAGTCCTGGTCCCCAGTCCTGGTCCCCAGTCCTGGTCCCCAGTCCTGGTCCCCAGTCCTGGTCCCCAGTCCTGGTCCCCAGTCCTGGTCCCCAGTCCTGGTCCCCAGTCCTGGTCCCCAGTCCTGGTCCCCAGTCCTGGTCCCCAGTCCTGGTCCCCAGTCCTGGTCCCCAGTCCTGGTCCCCAGTCCTGGTCCCCAGTCCTGGTCCCCAGTCCTGGTCCCCAGTCCTGGTCCCCAGTCCTGGTCCCCAGTCCTGGTCCCCAGTCCTGGTCCCCAGTCCTGGTCCCCAGTCCTGGTCCCCAGTCCTGGTCCCCAGTCCTGGTCCCCAGTCCTGGTCCCCAGTCCTGGTCCCCAGTCCTGGTCCCCAGTCCTGGTCCCCAGTCCTGGTCCCCAGTCCTGGTCCCCAGTCCTGGTCCCCAGTCCTGGTCCCCAGTCCTGGTCCCCAGTCCTGGTCCCCAGTCCTGGTCCCCAGTCCTGGTCCCCAGTCCTGGTCCCCAGTCCTGGTCCCCAGTCCTGGTCCCCAGTCCTGGTCCCCAGTCCTGGTCCCCAGTCCTGGTCCCCAGTCCTGGTCCCCAGTCCTGGTCCCCAGTCCTGGTCCCCAGTCCTGGTCCCCAGTCCTGGTCCCCAGTCCTGGTCCCCAGTCCTGGTCCCCAGTCCTGGTCCCCAGTCCTGGTCCCCAGTCCTGGTCCCCAGTCCTGGTCCCCAGTCCTGGTCCCCAGTCCTGGTCCCCAGTCCTGGTCCCCAGTCCTGGTCCCCAGTCCTGGTCCCCAGTCCTGGTCCCCAGTCCTGGTCCCCAGTCCTGGTCCCCAGTCCTGGTCCCCAGTCCTGGTCCCCAGTCCTGGTCCCCAGTCCTGGTCCCCAGTCCTGGTCCCCAGTCCTGGTCCCCAGTCCTGGTCCCCAGTCCTGGTCCCCAGTCCTGGTCCCCAGTCCTGGTCCCCAGTCCTGGTCCCCAGTCCTGGTCCCCAGTCCTGGTCCCCAGTCCTGGTCCCCAGTCCTGGTCCCCAGTCCTGGTCCCCAGTCCTGGTCCCCAGTCCTGGTCCCCAGTCCTGGTCCCCAGTCCTGGTCCCCAGTCCTGGTCCCCAGTCCTGGTCCCCAGTCCTGGTCCCCAGTCCTGGTCCCCAGTCCTGGTCCCCAGTCCTGGTCCCCAGTCCTGGTCCCCAGTCCTGGTCCCCAGTCCTGGTCCCCAGTCCTGGTCCCCAGTCCTGGTCCCCAGTCCTGGTCCCCAGTCCTGGTCCCCAGTCCTGGTCCCCAGTCCTGGTCCCCAGTCCTGGTCCCCAGTCCTGGTCCCCAGTCCTGGTCCCCAGTCCTGGTCCCCAGTCCTGGTCCCCAGTCCTGGTCCCCAGTCCTGGTCCCCAGTCCTGGTCCCCAGTCCTGGTCCCCAGTCCTGGTCCCCAGTCCTGGTCCCCAGTCCTGGTCCCCAGTCCTGGTCCCCAGTCCTGGTCCCCAGTCCTGGTCCCCAGTCCTGGTCCCCAGTCCTGGTCCCCAGTCCTGGTCCCCAGTCCTGGTCCCCAGTCCTGGTCCCCAGTCCTGGTCCCCAGTCCTGGTCCCCAGTCCTGGTCCCCAGTCCTGGTCCCCAGTCCTGGTCCCCAGTCCTGGTCCCCAGTCCTGGTCCCCAGTCCTGGTCCCCAGTCCTGGTCCCCAGTCCTGGTCCCCAGTCCTGGTCCCCAGTCCTGGTCCCCAGTCCTGGTCCCCAGTCCTGGTCCCCAGTCCTGGTCCCCAGTCCTGGTCCCCAGTCCTGGTCCCCAGTCCTGGTCCCCAGTCCTGGTCCCCAGTCCTGGTCCCCAGTCCTGGTCCCCAGTCCTGGTCCCCAGTCCTGGTCCCCAGTCCTGGTCCCCAGTCCTGGTCCCCAGTCCTGGTCCCCAGTCCTGGTCCCCAGTCCTGGTCCCCAGTCCTGGTCCCCAGTCCTGGTCCCCAGTCCTGGTCCCCAGTCCTGGTCCCCAGTCCTGGTCCCCAGTCCTGGTCCCCAGTCCTGGTCCCCAGTCCTGGTCCCCAGTCCTGGTCCCCAGTCCTGGTCCCCAGTCCTGGTCCCCAGTCCTGGTCCCCAGTCCTGGTCCCCAGTCCTGGTCCCCAGTCCTGGTCCCCAGTCCTGGTCCCCAGTCCTGGTCCCCAGTCCTGGTCCCCAGTCCTGGTCCCCAGTCCTGGTCCCCAGTCCTGGTCCCCAGTCCTGGTCCCCAGTCCTGGTCCCCAGTCCTGGTCCCCAGTCCTGGTCCCCAGTCCTGGTCCCCAGTCCTGGTCCCCAGTCCTGGTCCCCAGTCCTGGTCCCCAGTCCTGGTCCCCAGTCCTGGTCCCCAGTCCTGGTCCCCAGTCCTGGTCCCCAGTCCTGGTCCCCAGTCCTGGTCCCCAGTCCTGGTCCCCAGTCCTGGTCCCCAGTCCTGGTCCCCAGTCCTGGTCCCCAGTCCTGGTCCCCAGTCCTGGTCCCCAGTCCTGGTCCCCAGTCCTGGTCCCCAGTCCTGGTCCCCAGTCCTGGTCCCCAGTCCTGGTCCCCAGTCCTGGTCCCCAGTCCTGGTCCCCAGTCCTGGTCCCCAGTCCTGGTCCCCAGTCCTGGTCCCCAGTCCTGGTCCCCAGTCCTGGTCCCCAGTCCTGGTCCCCAGTCCTGGTCCCCAGTCCTGGTCCCCAGTCCTGGTCCCCAGTCCTGGTCCCCAGTCCTGGTCCCCAGTCCTGGTCCCCAGTCCTGGTCCCCAGTCCTGGTCCCCAGTCCTGGTCCCCAGTCCTGGTCCCCAGTCCTGGTCCCCAGTCCTGGTCCCCAGTCCTGGTCCCCAGTCCTGGTCCCCAGTCCTGGTCCCCAGTCCTGGTCCCCAGTCCTGGTCCCCAGTCCTGGTCCCCAGTCCTGGTCCCCAGTCCTGGTCCCCAGTCCTGGTCCCCAGTCCTGGTCCCCAGTCCTGGTCCCCAGTCCTGGTCCCCAGTCCTGGTCCCCAGTCCTGGTCCCCAGTCCTGGTCCCCAGTCCTGGTCCCCAGTCCTGGTCCCCAGTCCTGGTCCCCAGTCCTGGTCCCCAGTCCTGGTCCCCAGTCCTGGTCCCCAGTCCTGGTCCCCAGTCCTGGTCCCCAGTCCTGGTCCCCAGTCCTGGTCCCCAGTCCTGGTCCCCAGTCCTGGTCCCCAGTCCTGGTCCCCAGTCCTGGTCCCCAGTCCTGGTCCCCAGTCCTGGTCCCCAGTCCTGGTCCCCAGTCCTGGTCCCCAGTCCTGGTCCCCAGTCCTGGTCCCCAGTCCTGGTCCCCAGTCCTGGTCCCCAGTCCTGGTCCCCAGTCCTGGTCCCCAGTCCTGGTCCCCAGTCCTGGTCCCCAGTCCTGGTCCCCAGTCCTGGTCCCCAGTCCTGGTCCCCAGTCCTGGTCCCCAGTCCTGGTCCCCAGTCCTGGTCCCCAGTCCTGGTCCCCAGTCCTGGTCCCCAGTCCTGGTCCCCAGTCCTGGTCCCCAGTCCTGGTCCCCAGTCCTGGTCCCCAGTCCTGGTCCCCAGTCCTGGTCCCCAGTCCTGGTCCCCAGTCCTGGTCCCCAGTCCTGGTCCCCAGTCCTGGTCCCCAGTCCTGGTCCCCAGTCCTGGTCCCCAGTCCTGGTCCCCAGTCCTGGTCCCCAGTCCTGGTCCCCAGTCCTGGTCCCCAGTCCTGGTCCCCAGTCCTGGTCCCCAGTCCTGGTCCCCAGTCCTGGTCCCCAGTCCTGGTCCCCAGTCCTGGTCCCCAGTCCTGGTCCCCAGTCCTGGTCCCCAGTCCTGGTCCCCAGTCCTGGTCCCCAGTCCTGGTCCCCAGTCCTGGTCCCCAGTCCTGGTCCCCAGTCCTGGTCCCCAGTCCTGGTCCCCAGTCCTGGTCCCCAGTCCTGGTCCCCAGTCCTGGTCCCCAGTCCTGGTCCCCAGTCCTGGTCCCCAGTCCTGGTCCCCAGTCCTGGTCCCCAGTCCTGGTCCCCAGTCCTGGTCCCCAGTCCTGGTCCCCAGTCCTGGTCCCCAGTCCTGGTCCCCAGTCCTGGTCCCCAGTCCTGGTCCCCAGTCCTGGTCCCCAGTCCTGGTCCCCAGTCCTGGTCCCCAGTCCTGGTCCCCAGTCCTGGTCCCCAGTCCTGGTCCCCAGTCCTGGTCCCCAGTCCTGGTCCCCAGTCCTGGTCCCCAGTCCTGGTCCCCAGTCCTGGTCCCCAGTCCTGGTCCCCAGTCCTGGTCCCCAGTCCTGGTCCCCAGTCCTGGTCCCCAGTCCTGGTCCCCAGTCCTGGTCCCCAGTCCTGGTCCCCAGTCCTGGTCCCCAGTCCTGGTCCCCAGTCCTGGTCCCCAGTCCTGGTCCCCAGTCCTGGTCCCCAGTCCTGGTCCCCAGTCCTGGTCCCCAGTCCTGGTCCCCAGTCCTGGTCCCCAGTCCTGGTCCCCAGTCCTGGTCCCCAGTCCTGGTCCCCAGTCCTGGTCCCCAGTCCTGGTCCCCAGTCCTGGTCCCCAGTCCTGGTCCCCAGTCCTGGTCCCCAGTCCTGGTCCCCAGTCCTGGTCCCCAGTCCTGGTCCCCAGTCCTGGTCCCCAGTCCTGGTCCCCAGTCCTGGTCCCCAGTCCTGGTCCCCAGTCCTGGTCCCCAGTCCTGGTCCCCAGTCCTGGTCCCCAGTCCTGGTCCCCAGTCCTGGTCCCCAGTCCTGGTCCCCAGTCCTGGTCCCCAGTCCTGGTCCCCAGTCCTGGTCCCCAGTCCTGGTCCCCAGTCCTGGTCCCCAGTCCTGGTCCCCAGTCCTGGTCCCCAGTCCTGGTCCCCAGTCCTGGTCCCCAGTCCTGGTCCCCAGTCCTGGTCCCCAGTCCTGGTCCCCAGTCCTGGTCCCCAGTCCTGGTCCCCAGTCCTGGTCCCCAGTCCTGGTCCCCAGTCCTGGTCCCCAGTCCTGGTCCCCAGTCCTGGTCCCCAGTCCTGGTCCCCAGTCCTGGTCCCCAGTCCTGGTCCCCAGTCCTGGTCCCCAGTCCTGGTCCCCAGTCCTGGTCCCCAGTCCTGGTCCCCAGTCCTGGTCCCCAGTCCTGGTCCCCAGTCCTGGTCCCCAGTCCTGGTCCCCAGTCCTGGTCCCCAGTCCTGGTCCCCAGTCCTGGTCCCCAGTCCTGGTCCCCAGTCCTGGTCCCCAGTCCTGGTCCCCAGTCCTGGTCCCCAGTCCTGGTCCCCAGTCCTGGTCCCCAGTCCTGGTCCCCAGTCCTGGTCCCCAGTCCTGGTCCCCAGTCCTGGTCCCCAGTCCTGGTCCCCAGTCCTGGTCCCCAGTCCTGGTCCCCAGTCCTGGTCCCCAGTCCTGGTCCCCAGTCCTGGTCCCCAGTCCTGGTCCCCAGTCCTGGTCCCCAGTCCTGGTCCCCAGTCCTGGTCCCCAGTCCTGGTCCCCAGTCCTGGTCCCCAGTCCTGGTCCCCAGTCCTGGTCCCCAGTCCTGGTCCCCAGTCCTGGTCCCCAGTCCTGGTCCCCAGTCCTGGTCCCCAGTCCTGGTCCCCAGTCCTGGTCCCCAGTCCTGGTCCCCAGTCCTGGTCCCCAGTCCTGGTCCCCAGTCCTGGTCCCCAGTCCTGGTCCCCAGTCCTGGTCCCCAGTCCTGGTCCCCAGTCCTGGTCCCCAGTCCTGGTCCCCAGTCCTGGTCCCCAGTCCTGGTCCCCAGTCCTGGTCCCCAGTCCTGGTCCCCAGTCCTGGTCCCCAGTCCTGGTCCCCAGTCCTGGTCCCCAGTCCTGGTCCCCAGTCCTGGTCCCCAGTCCTGGTCCCCAGTCCTGGTCCCCAGTCCTGGTCCCCAGTCCTGGTCCCCAGTCCTGGTCCCCAGTCCTGGTCCCCAGTCCTGGTCCCCAGTCCTGGTCCCCAGTCCTGGTCCCCAGTCCTGGTCCCCAGTCCTGGTCCCCAGTCCTGGTCCCCAGTCCTGGTCCCCAGTCCTGGTCCCCAGTCCTGGTCCCCAGTCCTGGTCCCCAGTCCTGGTCCCCAGTCCTGGTCCCCAGTCCTGGTCCCCAGTCCTGGTCCCCAGTCCTGGTCCCCAGTCCTGGTCCCCAGTCCTGGTCCCCAGTCCTGGTCCCCAGTCCTGGTCCCCAGTCCTGGTCCCCAGTCCTGGTCCCCAGTCCTGGTCCCCAGTCCTGGTCCCCAGTCCTGGTCCCCAGTCCTGGTCCCCAGTCCTGGTCCCCAGTCCTGGTCCCCAGTCCTGGTCCCCAGTCCTGGTCCCCAGTCCTGGTCCCCAGTCCTGGTCCCCAGTCCTGGTCCCCAGTCCTGGTCCCCAGTCCTGGTCCCCAGTCCTGGTCCCCAGTCCTGGTCCCCAGTCCTGGTCCCCAGTCCTGGTCCCCAGTCCTGGTCCCCAGTCCTGGTCCCCAGTCCTGGTCCCCAGTCCTGGTCCCCAGTCCTGGTCCCCAGTCCTGGTCCCCAGTCCTGGTCCCCAGTCCTGGTCCCCAGTCCTGGTCCCCAGTCCTGGTCCCCAGTCCTGGTCCCCAGTCCTGGTCCCCAGTCCTGGTCCCCAGTCCTGGTCCCCAGTCCTGGTCCCCAGTCCTGGTCCCCAGTCCTGGTCCCCAGTCCTGGTCCCCAGTCCTGGTCCCCAGTCCTGGTCCCCAGTCCTGGTCCCCAGTCCTGGTCCCCAGTCCTGGTCCCCAGTCCTGGTCCCCAGTCCTGGTCCCCAGTCCTGGTCCCCAGTCCTGGTCCCCAGTCCTGGTCCCCAGTCCTGGTCCCCAGTCCTGGTCCCCAGTCCTGGTCCCCAGTCCTGGTCCCCAGTCCTGGTCCCCAGTCCTGGTCCCCAGTCCTGGTCCCCAGTCCTGGTCCCCAGTCCTGGTCCCCAGTCCTGGTCCCCAGTCCTGGTCCCCAGTCCTGGTCCCCAGTCCTGGTCCCCAGTCCTGGTCCCCAGTCCTGGTCCCCAGTCCTGGTCCCCAGTCCTGGTCCCCAGTCCTGGTCCCCAGTCCTGGTCCCCAGTCCTGGTCCCCAGTCCTGGTCCCCAGTCCTGGTCCCCAGTCCTGGTCCCCAGTCCTGGTCCCCAGTCCTGGTCCCCAGTCCTGGTCCCCAGTCCTGGTCCCCAGTCCTGGTCCCCAGTCCTGGTCCCCAGTCCTGGTCCCCAGTCCTGGTCCCCAGTCCTGGTCCCCAGTCCTGGTCCCCAGTCCTGGTCCCCAGTCCTGGTCCCCAGTCCTGGTCCCCAGTCCTGGTCCCCAGTCCTGGTCCCCAGTCCTGGTCCCCAGTCCTGGTCCCCAGTCCTGGTCCCCAGTCCTGGTCCCCAGTCCTGGTCCCCAGTCCTGGTCCCCAGTCCTGGTCCCCAGTCCTGGTCCCCAGTCCTGGTCCCCAGTCCTGGTCCCCAGTCCTGGTCCCCAGTCCTGGTCCCCAGTCCTGGTCCCCAGTCCTGGTCCCCAGTCCTGGTCCCCAGTCCTGGTCCCCAGTCCTGGTCCCCAGTCCTGGTCCCCAGTCCTGGTCCCCAGTCCTGGTCCCCAGTCCTGGTCCCCAGTCCTGGTCCCCAGTCCTGGTCCCCAGTCCTGGTCCCCAGTCCTGGTCCCCAGTCCTGGTCCCCAGTCCTGGTCCCCAGTCCTGGTCCCCAGTCCTGGTCCCCAGTCCTGGTCCCCAGTCCTGGTCCCCAGTCCTGGTCCCCAGTCCTGGTCCCCAGTCCTGGTCCCCAGTCCTGGTCCCCAGTCCTGGTCCCCAGTCCTGGTCCCCAGTCCTGGTCCCCAGTCCTGGTCCCCAGTCCTGGTCCCCAGTCCTGGTCCCCAGTCCTGGTCCCCAGTCCTGGTCCCCAGTCCTGGTCCCCAGTCCTGGTCCCCAGTCCTGGTCCCCAGTCCTGGTCCCCAGTCCTGGTCCCCAGTCCTGGTCCCCAGTCCTGGTCCCCAGTCCTGGTCCCCAGTCCTGGTCCCCAGTCCTGGTCCCCAGTCCTGGTCCCCAGTCCTGGTCCCCAGTCCTGGTCCCCAGTCCTGGTCCCCAGTCCTGGTCCCCAGTCCTGGTCCCCAGTCCTGGTCCCCAGTCCTGGTCCCCAGTCCTGGTCCCCAGTCCTGGTCCCCAGTCCTGGTCCCCAGTCCTGGTCCCCAGTCCTGGTCCCCAGTCCTGGTCCCCAGTCCTGGTCCCCAGTCCTGGTCCCCAGTCCTGGTCCCCAGTCCTGGTCCCCAGTCCTGGTCCCCAGTCCTGGTCCCCAGTCCTGGTCCCCAGTCCTGGTCCCCAGTCCTGGTCCCCAGTCCTGGTCCCCAGTCCTGGTCCCCAGTCCTGGTCCCCAGTCCTGGTCCCCAGTCCTGGTCCCCAGTCCTGGTCCCCAGTCCTGGTCCCCAGTCCTGGTCCCCAGTCCTGGTCCCCAGTCCTGGTCCCCAGTCCTGGTCCCCAGTCCTGGTCCCCAGTCCTGGTCCCCAGTCCTGGTCCCCAGTCCTGGTCCCCAGTCCTGGTCCCCAGTCCTGGTCCCCAGTCCTGGTCCCCAGTCCTGGTCCCCAGTCCTGGTCCCCAGTCCTGGTCCCCAGTCCTGGTCCCCAGTCCTGGTCCCCAGTCCTGGTCCCCAGTCCTGGTCCCCAGTCCTGGTCCCCAGTCCTGGTCCCCAGTCCTGGTCCCCAGTCCTGGTCCCCAGTCCTGGTCCCCAGTCCTGGTCCCCAGTCCTGGTCCCCAGTCCTGGTCCCCAGTCCTGGTCCCCAGTCCTGGTCCCCAGTCCTGGTCCCCAGTCCTGGTCCCCAGTCCTGGTCCCCAGTCCTGGTCCCCAGTCCTGGTCCCCAGTCCTGGTCCCCAGTCCTGGTCCCCAGTCCTGGTCCCCAGTCCTGGTCCCCAGTCCTGGTCCCCAGTCCTGGTCCCCAGTCCTGGTCCCCAGTCCTGGTCCCCAGTCCTGGTCCCCAGTCCTGGTCCCCAGTCCTGGTCCCCAGTCCTGGTCCCCAGTCCTGGTCCCCAGTCCTGGTCCCCAGTCCTGGTCCCCAGTCCTGGTCCCCAGTCCTGGTCCCCAGTCCTGGTCCCCAGTCCTGGTCCCCAGTCCTGGTCCCCAGTCCTGGTCCCCAGTCCTGGTCCCCAGTCCTGGTCCCCAGTCCTGGTCCCCAGTCCTGGTCCCCAGTCCTGGTCCCCAGTCCTGGTCCCCAGTCCTGGTCCCCAGTCCTGGTCCCCAGTCCTGGTCCCCAGTCCTGGTCCCCAGTCCTGGTCCCCAGTCCTGGTCCCCAGTCCTGGTCCCCAGTCCTGGTCCCCAGTCCTGGTCCCCAGTCCTGGTCCCCAGTCCTGGTCCCCAGTCCTGGTCCCCAGTCCTGGTCCCCAGTCCTGGTCCCCAGTCCTGGTCCCCAGTCCTGGTCCCCAGTCCTGGTCCCCAGTCCTGGTCCCCAGTCCTGGTCCCCAGTCCTGGTCCCCAGTCCTGGTCCCCAGTCCTGGTCCCCAGTCCTGGTCCCCAGTCCTGGTCCCCAGTCCTGGTCCCCAGTCCTGGTCCCCAGTCCTGGTCCCCAGTCCTGGTCCCCAGTCCTGGTCCCCAGTCCTGGTCCCCAGTCCTGGTCCCCAGTCCTGGTCCCCAGTCCTGGTCCCCAGTCCTGGTCCCCAGTCCTGGTCCCCAGTCCTGGTCCCCAGTCCTGGTCCCCAGTCCTGGTCCCCAGTCCTGGTCCCCAGTCCTGGTCCCCAGTCCTGGTCCCCAGTCCTGGTCCCCAGTCCTGGTCCCCAGTCCTGGTCCCCAGTCCTGGTCCCCAGTCCTGGTCCCCAGTCCTGGTCCCCAGTCCTGGTCCCCAGTCCTGGTCCCCAGTCCTGGTCCCCAGTCCTGGTCCCCAGTCCTGGTCCCCAGTCCTGGTCCCCAGTCCTGGTCCCCAGTCCTGGTCCCCAGTCCTGGTCCCCAGTCCTGGTCCCCAGTCCTGGTCCCCAGTCCTGGTCCCCAGTCCTGGTCCCCAGTCCTGGTCCCCAGTCCTGGTCCCCAGTCCTGGTCCCCAGTCCTGGTCCCCAGTCCTGGTCCCCAGTCCTGGTCCCCAGTCCTGGTCCCCAGTCCTGGTCCCCAGTCCTGGTCCCCAGTCCTGGTCCCCAGTCCTGGTCCCCAGTCCTGGTCCCCAGTCCTGGTCCCCAGTCCTGGTCCCCAGTCCTGGTCCCCAGTCCTGGTCCCCAGTCCTGGTCCCCAGTCCTGGTCCCCAGTCCTGGTCCCCAGTCCTGGTCCCCAGTCCTGGTCCCCAGTCCTGGTCCCCAGTCCTGGTCCCCAGTCCTGGTCCCCAGTCCTGGTCCCCAGTCCTGGTCCCCAGTCCTGGTCCCCAGTCCTGGTCCCCAGTCCTGGTCCCCAGTCCTGGTCCCCAGTCCTGGTCCCCAGTCCTGGTCCCCAGTCCTGGTCCCCAGTCCTGGTCCCCAGTCCTGGTCCCCAGTCCTGGTCCCCAGTCCTGGTCCCCAGTCCTGGTCCCCAGTCCTGGTCCCCAGTCCTGGTCCCCAGTCCTGGTCCCCAGTCCTGGTCCCCAGTCCTGGTCCCCAGTCCTGGTCCCCAGTCCTGGTCCCCAGTCCTGGTCCCCAGTCCTGGTCCCCAGTCCTGGTCCCCAGTCCTGGTCCCCAGTCCTGGTCCCCAGTCCTGGTCCCCAGTCCTGGTCCCCAGTCCTGGTCCCCAGTCCTGGTCCCCAGTCCTGGTCCCCAGTCCTGGTCCCCAGTCCTGGTCCCCAGTCCTGGTCCCCAGTCCTGGTCCCCAGTCCTGGTCCCCAGTCCTGGTCCCCAGTCCTGGTCCCCAGTCCTGGTCCCCAGTCCTGGTCCCCAGTCCTGGTCCCCAGTCCTGGTCCCCAGTCCTGGTCCCCAGTCCTGGTCCCCAGTCCTGGTCCCCAGTCCTGGTCCCCAGTCCTGGTCCCCAGTCCTGGTCCCCAGTCCTGGTCCCCAGTCCTGGTCCCCAGTCCTGGTCCCCAGTCCTGGTCCCCAGTCCTGGTCCCCAGTCCTGGTCCCCAGTCCTGGTCCCCAGTCCTGGTCCCCAGTCCTGGTCCCCAGTCCTGGTCCCCAGTCCTGGTCCCCAGTCCTGGTCCCCAGTCCTGGTCCCCAGTCCTGGTCCCCAGTCCTGGTCCCCAGTCCTGGTCCCCAGTCCTGGTCCCCAGTCCTGGTCCCCAGTCCTGGTCCCCAGTCCTGGTCCCCAGTCCTGGTCCCCAGTCCTGGTCCCCAGTCCTGGTCCCCAGTCCTGGTCCCCAGTCCTGGTCCCCAGTCCTGGTCCCCAGTCCTGGTCCCCAGTCCTGGTCCCCAGTCCTGGTCCCCAGTCCTGGTCCCCAGTCCTGGTCCCCAGTCCTGGTCCCCAGTCCTGGTCCCCAGTCCTGGTCCCCAGTCCTGGTCCCCAGTCCTGGTCCCCAGTCCTGGTCCCCAGTCCTGGTCCCCAGTCCTGGTCCCCAGTCCTGGTCCCCAGTCCTGGTCCCCAGTCCTGGTCCCCAGTCCTGGTCCCCAGTCCTGGTCCCCAGTCCTGGTCCCCAGTCCTGGTCCCCAGTCCTGGTCCCCAGTCCTGGTCCCCAGTCCTGGTCCCCAGTCCTGGTCCCCAGTCCTGGTCCCCAGTCCTGGTCCCCAGTCCTGGTCCCCAGTCCTGGTCCCCAGTCCTGGTCCCCAGTCCTGGTCCCCAGTCCTGGTCCCCAGTCCTGGTCCCCAGTCCTGGTCCCCAGTCCTGGTCCCCAGTCCTGGTCCCCAGTCCTGGTCCCCAGTCCTGGTCCCCAGTCCTGGTCCCCAGTCCTGGTCCCCAGTCCTGGTCCCCAGTCCTGGTCCCCAGTCCTGGTCCCCAGTCCTGGTCCCCAGTCCTGGTCCCCAGTCCTGGTCCCCAGTCCTGGTCCCCAGTCCTGGTCCCCAGTCCTGGTCCCCAGTCCTGGTCCCCAGTCCTGGTCCCCAGTCCTGGTCCCCAGTCCTGGTCCCCAGTCCTGGTCCCCAGTCCTGGTCCCCAGTCCTGGTCCCCAGTCCTGGTCCCCAGTCCTGGTCCCCAGTCCTGGTCCCCAGTCCTGGTCCCCAGTCCTGGTCCCCAGTCCTGGTCCCCAGTCCTGGTCCCCAGTCCTGGTCCCCAGTCCTGGTCCCCAGTCCTGGTCCCCAGTCCTGGTCCCCAGTCCTGGTCCCCAGTCCTGGTCCCCAGTCCTGGTCCCCAGTCCTGGTCCCCAGTCCTGGTCCCCAGTCCTGGTCCCCAGTCCTGGTCCCCAGTCCTGGTCCCCAGTCCTGGTCCCCAGTCCTGGTCCCCAGTCCTGGTCCCCAGTCCTGGTCCCCAGTCCTGGTCCCCAGTCCTGGTCCCCAGTCCTGGTCCCCAGTCCTGGTCCCCAGTCCTGGTCCCCAGTCCTGGTCCCCAGTCCTGGTCCCCAGTCCTGGTCCCCAGTCCTGGTCCCCAGTCCTGGTCCCCAGTCCTGGTCCCCAGTCCTGGTCCCCAGTCCTGGTCCCCAGTCCTGGTCCCCAGTCCTGGTCCCCAGTCCTGGTCCCCAGTCCTGGTCCCCAGTCCTGGTCCCCAGTCCTGGTCCCCAGTCCTGGTCCCCAGTCCTGGTCCCCAGTCCTGGTCCCCAGTCCTGGTCCCTTGTGGCATCCCAAGCATGCTGCTCTAATACCTTTCGATGGAAAGAGCTGAGGCTTACTTGTAGTATCCTGGATCTTTCTTCCTGTGCTTCTTCAAGGCAGGGGTGATATTGGCTATCCTCCTGTTGTATTGTCTTTATTCTCCTTATCTGGTGAGTTATAGTAGACCCCCACCACCGTGTCTCCCGTAGCAGCCCACCTTTTAATTTTTACTAACAATCTCTCCACCTGTCCTTCACCCTCCCCCAGCTGCGTCTGGGTAGACTCTAATTGCTCCCTCACATAAAGGGGAATCCCACCCCCTTGCTTCCCCAGCCTGTCTTTCCTAAAGAGGACTCAGCCCTCAGTGACGGCATTCAAGTCATGTGAGCTGTCCCACTACGTCTCAGTTCTGATTGCTATATTCTCTATCTGTCATGACTAGACAGATGAAAATCTATGATAGCAATTTACTTTTAAGGTCATTTTCTTATTTCTTTTATTTATTTATTTTAACAGGTCTTATAGACAAGTCTTTCTAGCCCCACCACGTCATCCTCTTCTCCTCTTTCCAAAACAAACACTAAACAAAACATGGAAAGTCACAGTTTTTTGACAATATTGAATGTTTTTAGAACAGCTGATAGAAAACCCATAATTTTTTCTTCTGGTTCTTTGTCACCTTCAAGATGAAGAGAAACATTACCACGATCAGAGCTAGATGCACATTTTTTTTTTTTTCCAAAACTAGCTGAGTCTAGACAGAAATTACTTCTGGGGTCTATTTACTCAGTTTCCTTGCTGCCACTGCAAAGAAGTTTAATAAAGCTCTGAATATAGGGAGACCAGAGAAGCAAATGTGAATGCACCTCAGCAAAGACTTGAAGCTAAACATGGAACAAAAGTGGCCTTACTGTTCATTAAAAAACATATCTTTAATCAGTCTCAGTCCATGGTCCACTTATGCCCCTCTAGATGTTCTGTACGTGCTCCTGTGTGCTTTATTTTATGTGCTTTGCTATTTTGAAATTCTGCGTGTCATATCTCTGTCCCAACACCTGCCATCTTAGTCTTACCGAGACACAAATTAAGCATGTGGAGCAGCATTCAACTCTTGTAATGCTCAACATCTACACGACAGACAGCTGCACTGAAAACGGTCACCCTCTGCTCCCCTGACAGCCATTGGGCACAAGTGACAGTGGAGATTAACTACAATGAGAAGCCCAGCTATAGATGTCTACATTGCTAACATTTACATTTGTCCAGAGAAATCCTATCCCCAGGGTCTGACTTAAAAAGCCTCCTTTGATTCTGTTCTTGTTCTTCATTTCCAACCCCATTTCTGTCCCCCTAGCTGTCAACAGAGGCTGTCTTCTCCAGCTACCTGCCCTGTACTCTCATACCTTCACAGAATCACAGAATTTCTAGGTTGGAAGAGACCTCAAGATCATCGAGTCCAACCTCTGACCTAACGCTAGCAGTCCCCACTAAACCATATCCCTAAGCTCTACATCTAAACGTCTTTAGAAGACTTCCAGGGATGGTGACTCCACCACTTCCCTGGGCAGCCTGTTCCAATGCCTAACGACCCTTTCAGTGAAGAAGTTCTTCCTAACATCTAACCTAAAACTCCCCTGTTGCAACTTAAGCCCATTCCCCCTCATCCTGTCACCAGGCACGTGGGAGAACAGACCAACCCCCACCTCGCTACAGCCTCCCTTGAGGTACCTAAAAAGAGCGATAAGGTCACCCCTGAGCCTCCTCTTCTCCAGGCTGAACAAGCCCAGCTCCCTCAGCCGCTCCTCGTAGGACTTGTTCTCCAGGCCCCTCACCAGCTTCGTCGCCCTTCTCTGGACCCGCTCAAGCACCTCCATGTCCTTCTTGTAGCGAGGGGCCCAAAACTGAACACAGTACTCGAGGTGCGGCCTCACCAGAGCTGAGTACAGGGGGACGATCACCTCCCTAGCCCTGCTGGTCACACTCTTTCTTATGCAAGCCAGGATGCTGTTGGCCTTCTTGGCCACCTGAGCACACTGCTGGCTCATATTCAGCCGACTATCCACCAATACTCCCAGGTCCTTCTCCGCCAGGCAGCTCTCCAACTGTTCCTCTCCCAGTCTGTAGCTCTGCTTGGGGTTATTGCGCCCCAGGTGCAGGACCCGGCACTTGGCCTTGTTGAACTTCATGCAGTTGACTTCAGCCCATCGGTGCAGCCTATCCAGATCCTCCTGCAGAGCCTTCCTACCCTCAAGCAGATCGACACACGCACCTAACTTGGTGTCATCTGCACATTTACTGAGGATGCACTCAATGCCCTCATCCAGATCATCGATGAAGATATTAGAGAGGACCGGCTCCAGCACCGAGCCCTGGGGGACGCCACTAGTAACCGGTCTCCAGCTGGATCTGACTCCATTCACCACAACTCTTTGGGCCCGGCTATCCAGCCAGTTTCTAACCCAACGAAGCGTGCGCCAGTCCAAGCCAAGAGCAGCCAGTTTCTTGAGGAGAATGCTGTGGGAAACGGTGTCAAAAGCCTTGCTGAAGTCAAGGTAGACCACATCCACAGCCTTTCCCTCGTCCACTCAGCGCGTCACTTTGTCATAGAAGGAGATCAGGTTCGTCAAGCAGGATCTGCCTTTCATAAACCCATGCTGACTGTGCCTGATCGTCTGCTTGCCCTGCAAGTGCTGCGTGATGACTGTCAAGAGGATCTGCTCCATGAGCTTCCCTGGCACTGAGGTCAAACTGACAGGCCTGTAGTTTTTCTGGGTTTGGCTTTTTTTGGCAAAAAAGCCAAAAAGATGTATTTACAAGTTAGTTTTACGTGCCGGCATTATTTCCTTGTCTGGTCTCGCATTCAGGGCAAGATCTATCTGGGGGGGGAACATGTAATGCCGTGCAAGGTTGTTTGGTGGTATGAGCGACAACATGACTTTAAAATTTTGAGCTGTTTGTATAGAAGCAAAGAACAGAAGAGTACACTATCCCCGAGGGCAACGTAGAAACTACCCGTTGCTTCTCAGGTTTAAAAGTTAAAAGGTGTAAGCAGCTGTTTGAGTACCATACTGACGTATACATGAACATTTTCCTCTCTAATGTCCAAGCTGGAGTGCAACATTTTTCATCATGCTCTCAGATCAGGATTCTGATTCTAACAATGGTTCCGAGTGCAAATTTCCAGAGAAGGGGTAAGCAAACCATTCCTGACTGCTTTGAATGAGATGGAGAGAGCAAACAAACGTAGACGAAGAAGATAAACCTGTAGGAATGTTTTCAGATAATTGCCACTGTCCAAAAGCTTTAGAGTGCTTGATTCCTTCAAAGTTCATTACTGAAAACTCCGGCAGCATCACTGAATTTGAAGGAGTAAGATAGACTTGCACCATCGCAGAGCCTCAGCCACAGTTTAAATGGGCACTGCCTCTAACTTCACAAGAATGAAAGAGAAGAGGTCATCTTTCTACCTTGTCAGCTACTGGCAGACCTAGAGAAAGAAAAAACAAGAGTTGTTAACATTAGGACATAATGCTTTTTTTTTAGGACATCTCACCAAATGTGTAATATTGAATAGTAACCAGACAACAAATGAAAGGGAAGAAGAAGGAGTAGAAGGTACTTGCATGGCAATAATTTCCATGGCAATTGACAACAACCACAATGCGCAATGATTTCTAAGTGCCTTACACCATTGACCCTTGAGGCACAAAAACGGGATTCCCACATTAGGTAAGGGGAGTACAATCCTTCTCAAAACACGAGAGTCTGAGGCCCGTGACTGAGTACTGAAAATCTTAAGGCTGGGATGTTCACATACCAGAAAGGAAACTCACATTTTAGCACTAAACAACTACCTTTCAAGGCAGGCTGGGAACTGGTTCTTTTTAACCCAGGTTCCGTTTCAGCATCTTCAAAGCTAAAGAAATGGTTGACTGCTCTGTTGAATTGTGCTCCAGGCAGAAAGACTCACGTTCCTACTAAGAGAAAGAGCTTAATACCTTGCTTCTATCCTAAAGATGAGTTTTGGATTCAAACGTATCATCTGACAGTGATCTCCAGAAGCCTAGTGTTTGTTTCCAGTCTGACCATCAAAAGTTAAACCAAACTGCCCAGATGTAATTGCAAAATCCAAGGACGGAGAATTATATGCAGGTTGACTTCACGGACAGAAAACAACTGATAAGAGACAATATGACATCTGACTGTAGTTAACCTTTAATTGGGATTGTGAGGAATGTTTTAACAATTTGTGTCCATAAAGAACAATTCTGTTTGAATCCTGTCTGCCTCTGGGCCCTGCACTGGCAATTTAATTCTTGAACCACAGATGCAGTGTGTCCCAGTCTCCCCCTCATTCTAGTCAATTTATCACTTCTTAAATTTATGAACCTGTTTGCTTTTGTTATTCCGGACTTCTATTTCTAACACTGCTATAGATGTGTCTGTGAATGGCTGGGGAAGAATGTTTTAATTACTCGTGTGTCTGGGAGTTTCAGAACAACTGATAACAACTAGTGACTGTTATGGGATACTATGTGGATCTTTGGTATCTGGTTAGGGGGGGCCGAGAGATAAAGAGGAAGGAGAAAGAAGCTGAAGGGCGGCTGGGAGACAAGACTTGAAGAAGATGTTCCGTAAACTTGGTATGGTGCCCAGTAAGTACAAAGGTGGAGAGGAAGACTACGAGCCTTCAGCATGAAAGACCCCTAGAGACCCCCAGAAGAGACCCCAGAGGAGACTGCGCATGCTCCAGTAGGAGGGACTGCACCCCGGAAGCTAATTTTAATAATCTATTTTTTTTAGAAGTAGTAATGAATATGTATTAGTCTAGGAGCATAAAAATCAGCTGCTTGATGTAACTGGTGTGCGTCCTGGTGGAGCGGAGACTCCCGGTGCACCCAGCGCTGTTTGCTTACCTCTATTCCTTTATATTCTTTCAATAAATCCTATTTTTTTATTTAATCCTAATTTGAATCCTGAGCCATTTATAACAGGATCCAACAACAGCATGTGTGTGCTAAACATGACATTTCAAACACAAACACACACGTAATCCCATCTTGTTTATGCAATAAGTAAAATTAATGTAAAACATTAATCTTTGATCTAATTTGATGATGCTTATATTACAAAACTACTCTGCAGTCAGTGCCATTTGATACCGAACCTCAAGTAAGATTGCTTTGATTTTGTCTTTACTTCACCCTCCGTGAAACCAAGCCCTTAATAATCCCATTTGCGAAGACAGCAAAGTTTAAAAAGATGTGTCCTGGTTTCAGTTAGAACAGAATTAATTTTCTTCCTGGTAGCTGGTGGAATGCTGTGTTTTGGCTTAGGATGAGAAGAGTGCTGATAACACCCCGATGTTTTAATTGTTGCAGAGCAGTGCTTATACCAAGCCAAGGACACCTCAGACTTTTGCTCTGTCCTGCCAACAGACAGGCTGGGGGTGCAGTAAGAGCTGGGAGGGGACAGACCCAGGACAGGTGACCCGAACTAGCCAAAGGGGTATTCCATACCATCTGACGTCATGCTAAACAATATATAGGGGTGGCTAGCCGGGGGGAGGGGGCCAGACTGCTCGGGGTTAAGCTGGGCATCGGTCAGCGGGTGGTGAGCAATTGCATTGTGCATCACTTGTTTGTACATATAATTATTAGTAGTACTATTATCATCATTGTATTATTATTATTATTATTATTATTATTTTCCTGTCTTATTAAACTGTCTTTATCTCAACTCACGAGCTTCACTTTCCATTTCTCTCCCCCGTCCCAGAGAGGGAGGGGGGAGGGTGAGCGAACGGCTGCGTGGTGTTTAGCTGCCAGCCGGGTTAAACCACGACAAGATGAAAAGCCATGATTTACACATACCTATATTTAAGCACAAACAGTCCTCTTTGATCAGGTTATAGCATATGCTTTGCTGTGTTTTAGACAAGTCTTGAGAGAAAGCCCAAGGGCAGCTTTCCCCAGCTATCATCACCTATGGCTGATCCCTTGCTGCACCTCTCTCCAGTGGTGTAATTCTGATTTCCCTGTTTATATTCATAACAGACAGAGAGAGAAGAAAAATGGGAAGCAATCCATTTATTTCCACCTAAATTTATTGACAAAGTCCTTCACACCTTCATCCCTATCTTTCACCCTATGGAGAGATTTCAGTCAGGTTGAATAAGCCTACAGGTAGGTAGAAATATTCCTCTCCATGCCCTGATAAAAAAAAAAAAAAAATCCTTTTTGAACCATTATATAGTCCTTTCTTACATCCTGATGGATGGGAACCACTTTCTTTTAATACATATGACAATCTGCATTAAAATGGTGTCCCAGAAATATTCCTGTGGTATGTGGCCACAGCTCTTAACTCTGAACCCTCTGCAGAACATCAGCATGACCAACAGTACCAAACCTCCCAACCTGGTCACCAGCCTCGCTCAGTAAAGGTAAAGTCTCAGAGGATTTATGCACAGCAGAAAATACTTAGGGAGCAAACAACTGATCCAATGACAACACGCGTTCATTCTCCACATCCCGTTAGACTCACGTCACTCAGCCAAACTGGCAAAAAAATATTTAAAAATTTGCTTTGCATATTATTGAATTTAAGCATGAGCAGCCCTGTTGACTCAAGCTGGCTCTACTGAATTAACTAAAGCCTTTTATCCGTCTGAAATTTCATCTGCTGCAGAGGAGCACAGGAAGAGAAGAGTCACTGAGAAAAATAAGGTCCTCAGTGAGGACACAAATAAGAGCAAACAAAAGCAACGTCACCCTCACATTTTAGACTGCTGAATTTGTGTACAATTAAGCATTTTGTGTACAATTTGTGTACAAGAATTTGTGTACAATTAAGCATAGCACACAGAAAGTGAAGCAGAGGCTCGGAGAGGCCCTGCAGCTTGTCATATGGGCAGCAGTAGGTTTGAGATTCAAAATCATTGAATCCCAGAACTGAAGCTTTTCACCTTCTCCCTTCCTGCTCTGCAGCAGGGATCCTGGTAATGCGGCTTTATGCCTTTGGGAGCCTGTTCCTGTGCTGACAAGCCTGAAGTGGCCCAGCCTCTGAAGTACAGACAGAAATACTCCTGAGGCACAACCTTAAGGCCTGCAGCACTTGCCAGAGAAGCACACACCTCCTCCGCGTTCCTCCAAAGTAACAGGCTTAAACCTAAGTGCCCCTCGGGAGGTTTCCCTGGGCAGGGCTCCTGCTGTGCTTTCGGGCCTCGCTCCCTGGTCAGCAGTGTCCATAGCAGGAGCCAACTCTTCCTCTGCTTTGGTCAGACACTAGTTCAAGCCGTTGTCAAAAAGCAGATTCTCCCAAAAAAGCAGCACACAGCTATCCATCGGCATTACCCAGCCTGCCCTCCCTTGAGTGACAAAGCACAGAAGCCTCCTTGCTGAGCAAGGCCAGGGCAACCAAAGACACTTTGACCATGGGACCTGCTCAGGAGCTCTGCTGCTTTTGGGAACCGTGTGACACCAAGCAGATTCACTCAGCCACACAAAGGTGTCCTTCCCCTTTATTTGGCACAGGTGAGGCTGCACCTCAAGTACTGTGTTCAGTTTTGTGCCCCTCGCTACAAGAAGGACATGGAGGTGCTTGAGCAGGTCCAGAAAAGGGCGACGAAGCTGGTGAGGGGCCTGGAGAACAAGTCCTACGAGGAGCGGCTGAGGGAGCTGGGCTTGTTCAGCCTGGAGAAGAGGAGGCTCAGGGGCGACCTTATCGCTCTTTGTAAGTACATTAAAGGAGGCTGTAGAGAGGTGGGGGTTGGTCTGTTCTCCCACGTTCCTGGTGACAGGATGACGGGGAATGAGCTAAAGTTGAGCCAGGGGAGGTTTAGGTTGGGTATTAGGAAGAACTTCTTTACCGAAAGGGCTGTTAGACAGTGGATTGGGCTGCCCAGGGAAGTGGTGGAGTCACCATCCCTGGAGGTCTTTAAAAGACGTTTAGATGTAGAGCTTAGGGATATAGTTAAGTGGAGGACTGGTTAGTGTTAGGTCAGGGATTGGATTCAGTGATCTTGGAGGTTTCTTCCAACCTAGGTGATTCTGTGATTCTCTTATAGGAGACTGCCTTTGTGCTCAAATCTGGACCTTCCACTGTCTGCAGTGATATTATTGAGGGCTGTAAAGGGAGGGCAATGTGGGCATGAAACTGTGGCACAGCAGCAGCCTTCAGCTTTCAGGCCCAGTAACTGGCAGCCAGTCCCTCTTCAGATAAGTATTTCCTGTTGTTGTCACAGCACTGGCTCTCCAAGAAAAGAGCTCAGAGCTAAAACACTCCTTATTTTGTCTCTTTTTAGGTCTGTCAATTGACAACTCTCATCACCCTACCAGGAGTAACTGGAAGGACTGGTGATATATATACCATATAGATAGTTGTGCTATAAACTGAGCCATATGTGCTATAAACTGAGGTTTCCTCATGACCATGGTACGTGCTGCGTGGCCTACAAGCAGGGCCTGTGAGCACAGCTCCTGGGGGCCCACCCTAAGAGCCCTCTGCGAGGCCAGAGGAATAAAGGCGTTTCAGCATTCAAAGCGTGCCAGACCCCAAAGTCTAATCAAATCTCTAATTTTAATGGTTTAATGTAGTAGAAGCATGTTTGGAAAAAATATAGCAAAAATGTTTTCTTCTGTCAAATGGCATTTCTTTTCTCACTTTAATAGATGCTCCTTCCCTCTCCCCTTAACTTCCCAGCACTGGTCAGCTAGAGCTTGCTATATTAAAGGTTTTCAAAGGAATTATTGGATTTAGAGACACAACAACAACAACAACAAAAAGATTGCAGCATTACCTTTCTGATGTTTCTAAGGGGTAAAGGAAAATCAAGGGGCTTCTGAGCCCCAACCACAGGCCAAATACCATGGGACTTGATTCCCCTTCCAGATGCAGTACCGTTTTCCTTCCTCTGGAAATCAGCAATTGATGCCGAATTGCCCGACGTTGGTCCTTGCTGATGTGCTGTCGCCAGCCTGCTCTGCCAGCCGTTGTGCCATCCTTGTTTTGTTCCCCCACCAGAAGACCTCTCAGTCATGACTCCAGCAGACAGGGCTCACAAACACTTCTCCACCCAACCCTGGTGTTCTGCAAGAGCCTGTCCTTTCCCACCCACCAAACCTGGAAAACCACCAGGAAACTGCTGAAACACAGGGTCACAGAGGTGCCACCACAGGTTACAAACTCTTGTCCCCTTCTTCCATTCCTCCAGAGATCAGGACAAGATGGTTCAAGACTGGTCATACTGGTCAAGACCTTCATACTAGCAAGTCAGGCCAGTGACACGACTGGTGAGCTGGTTTGCTGCCAGCTGTGCTATTTCACTGATGGCAAGCTACCTACCAAATATTTTGCCAGACAGCAGACACAGACATTGAGCCAGAGGAGCATCTCTCCATACCCTTTGCGAGGTCCATCTCACGTAAGGGGGAATGAACGGGTGATTAAGATAACCTAGGCACTGGGTGAAGCAGATCTGTGAGACCAGTAACACAAATATCGCAGCAGAACGTAGAACAGAAAACAGCAAGAACTTAAAGGTAGTTAACAATGAACTAGACACAGGAGTTAACAGCACACTAGAAAAGACACAGATCCCATTTATGGCTTCCTCCTTCCCATTTTCAGTTTAGGAATGTACCATGCTCTTTGTCACATCAAAGAGTTACAGGGGCAGCACGAGCTCTAGTAAACACCCCTAAAGAAAACAGGGAAGATCTCGGGAGGGTGGAATAGAAATACAAAGACTCTTAACACCCAGTTGACATAATTTTAAAACAAATCCCTCATTTTTAACTCAAAGATCACACGATGAGCCTCACTGAGCTTCGTGCTCAGAGGTCATAGGACAAGCAACACCACCACTAGAGAGGACTTGAGTCATGGTGGGCACGGTAGATTTTAAATTAGCTTATCGTAGCAGCTAAGTTACCTCAGCTATATGCTGCACAGGCAGAGGGAGGTCTGTTAGAAGAACAACACAGGTGTGGATGCAGCTTCACACACGTGCTCAGTTCACTGCCCATCACAGCCCTTTCTACAGAGCTGCTCCCAGGCAGGCAGTCCCAGCCTGTCCTGGCACCCAGGGCTCTTTCTCCCCAGGGGCAGGGCTTAGCAGTAGTCCTTGCTGGATTTCACGAGGTTCCTGTTGGCCCATTCCTCCAGCCTGCCTAGGAAAGGCAGCCCTGCCCTTAAGCAGCTGTCATCTCCAGGCTTAATGAGGGCGCCTTGCATCGCCTCCTCCTCCAGGCCGTTCATGAAGATGCTGAACAGGACGCACCCCAGCACCTGGAGGCCAGCACCAGTGGAGAACTACAGGAGGCTGCGAATTAAATACAACCCCTACTCTGTGAGCCCACTCATCAAACCCATGTTTCACCCATCTGGATGTCCATCCACCCAGTCCCTCACTTTCTGCTTCGGACTGTGGGAAGCAGTGTCAAAAGTCTTGCTAAAATGAAGATAAATGCTGCTCCCCTCTTGTCCACAGATCCAGTCATTGCATCATTGAAGGCAATCAGGTTAGTGTACCATGACTTAATGTGCTGAGCAGCTTTGGGAAGAATTGGCAATATAAGACTAGAGCTACAGCAAACTATATTTATTAGAAGGAGCATTCCTAGGTACACAGAGAAATCGTGATAAGTAGGAGTCAATCAAAGCCACAGCTGTCTAAGCAGGAAGGATTACAGAATTCCTTACAACAGTAAGTCAACTACAGAAATTGGCACCTAATTTAGTTCTGAATTATCTGCTTCAGAGCATTCTTATGCAAAAGCACCCATTGCACTGATGGAAGTATTAGTAAAGATAGTAGGGAACTTGGAGTTAAAGTTTATTACAGCAAATGTGAGGTCTTGGAGTGCACAGGTACTGTACTCTTAAACTACCAGCACATAACTCCAAACAAGGAGCTGATCATATCCACATATGGCACCAGGCACCACCAGCCCTCAGTGTATTTGAGCAGAAATGGCAGGTCTGTACATATTATAGTCAGGACAGATTTTAAATCTGCTTAAGGGAGTCCAGCACTGCCCAGCTCTGGGCAAAAATTTATTTGCAATCAGTGGCCTCAAGAAGTGTGCCTCTCAGATACTGCTGAAACCTTGTTTGCTTGAAGTCATCACGTATAATTTGCAAATCAAATGCCAACTTGGGGGAGATGTCGTAGTAGTCCAGAGCCAGTGGTGCGTAGGGTAAGGTATTTCACAGCTCAGAGAACAATTACTGGGACTAACTCAGAACAAAACCATACCACAAAAGAAAAAAAGTTAAAGGATTAAGATCAACCTCTTACTGGTATATGAGGGAACTGCAGGTACAAGTAGAAACCTGTTTAAAAGAACCTAGCCTCAGACTAACAAAACTAATTCAAGATATAGAGAGATATCTAAAGGAAGGCTAAAGGACATTTCATGAAGTGGTGGATGGAGTATATGGCCAAGTCCTGCTAGTCACATACCAGAACACAGGCCCATCCAAAAAGGAGAGTGGACTGGTACCACAGCTTACACAAGTTTAGCAAGCAAACTGGCAGCAAGCATCCATCCCAGCCCCGCCTGAAACAACTTCCCCAGGGCAGATCTGTGGCCATGCCACACCATCAGTGCAAGGCGGGCACTGATTTGTGATCTTTCCTCAGACAGAGCTCCTCAGGCTTCTTCCTTCCTTGTCAACAAGCAGGTGACATTCAAGCCTGCCACCCCAGGCTGTTCATTCTAGCAAGGAAGAGAAGAGATTTATCAGGACCTTAGTGCCAAAATCATTTTGGATACAAGTGGTCATAGTGGTTTTTACTACAGTAGTAAAGCTGACCCTGAAGGAAGATGTGGACAGAAACTAAATATTACGAGGTACTATACCATTACAGGAGGTTGGCAGCCTAGGAAAAAAATCAGAAGAAACAATGTTGTAGTGACAACCTGGAAGTGACATTTCTCTTTACCAAATCACCCCAAAATCTGCAAAATCCAGTTGGGTTTCCTTTTAGAAAAGGACAGAAGGGCTCCACAATTTTATTTGAGAAATAGCAAGTGATCACAGGTTAAAATAAAGTGGCAGGACAAAAAAACAAAAGTAGATGTAACAATATTATACCTACTTCTGATGTCTTCTGATTTTTGAAATCTGAAGGAGCATGAACTCCAACCACAAAAAATGAAAACCTTTAAAGAAGTACATTTTTCAAAAAATTATTCCTCATCTAAAATGTAAGATTGACTTTGCAAAACTTTGCAAATGCTATTAAGACAAATAGCGTTCTGTCATACAGAAAAGACAACAGAAAGATAAAGATTGCCAAATTTACGTGTAACTTCAGAAGAAGTCTTGGTTTTCGTACCTTTTTTTCTTACCTTCTTTGTCTTGGTTTTCAGTGAGGACCACATTATCTTCACAGATGGTCACTAAAATTGGACACAGTATTACAGAACTCCATCTCTTTTGGGACTTGGAAGGACAACTTCATATGAACTGAAGGGAAGGCGTCAATCCCAATCGCAGAAGCATCACTGCACACTTGCCCCAGGCTGCTCTTTTCTTAGCATCCACTGTTGGTCAGAGACCAGATTTAGGCTACAAGTACCTTGGTTCTGACCTCACAGGCTTATGGAGTTGTGAAAGGACCAGCCTATGAAATTGCAGACAAGGTACTTTCATCTTAAACTGAATCTTAAAGTGAAAGCAGTTGAAGATATAAAGAACTGCTGATCTATGCAAGACTTATCTCAACGTATGCCCAGATGCATTGTAATGTGTAATGATAATGATGTACATGGAAAATGACACACAAACAGTTTAAGTAAGACAATTTCTTTCCTTCTGACAGTCAGATCAGGTTATATAGCATTTATCTTGACACAAAGCTTCTGGCACAATAGCCTCTTACTGGTGGAAATAGGAAAAGGTGAGGGCAGTCATGTGAACCATTGAGACAGATGACAACATGCAGTACTAACACTAGTACTAGGTATATTTGGATACCGTGCTGTTGCTCTGGGAGAAATCTGAACTCTCTAAGGAGCTCTGTGAAAAGCTAAAACAATTTCAAAAGGCAGAAAAGGCTCTTCAAAGGTGAAGAATGACAGCTAGTACTATCATTAATTACAAGACCAGCATTATAATGAAGTTTATTGCTGCATCTGCTTTATACCATCCATTCAAGGGCAATAATTCAACTCTAGGTGGTTATCTTCACAGATGGGACTAAAGTGAGTTGCCATAAATTCAAGAACACAAGGTATGTCAAGCACCTAGAACCAAAGTCAAAAATCTCACCTGAAAGCTTAGCAGTAGACAATGAGAAGAAAGTTCTCTCAGACATTTTTGGTTAGTTGTCAATGATAACTACTTAAGACAACAAAAGGGAAACAGCCAAGGGATTTGTACTCTGAAAAGTATTCCTTGAAAACAAGATATTAGTATTTTCTTCTAAAAGGTTCCCGTTCTGACCTCTGGAATGCAGCTTTATTTTCCATTTATCTTTCTTGACTGTGGCTAAACAGGATGTGCAAAAGGGCAAAGACAGGTTATTGGGTGGTTATTAGTTTTCTACTTAGAGTAGTAGCTTAAGAGGAAGATAGGATATCTGGAAGACGTACGAAGAACGGCTGAGGTCACTGGGCCTGTTCAGCCTGGAGAAGAGGAGGCTGAGGGGAGACCTCATCACAGTCTACAACTTCCTCGTAAGGGGGTGTCGAGAGGCAGGAGACCTTTTCTCCATTAACACCAGTGACAGGACCCGCGGGAACGGGGTTAAGCTGAGGCAGGGGAAATTTAGGCTGGACGTCAGGAGGGGGTTCTTCACAGAGAGGGTGGTTGCACACTGGAACAGGCTCCCCAGGGAAGTGGTCACTGCACCGAGCCTGTCTGAATTTAAGAAGAGATTGGACTGTGCACTTAGTCACATGGTCTGAACTTTTGGGTAGACCTGTGCGGTGTCAAGAGTTGGACTTGATGATCCTTAAGGGTCCCTTCCAACTCAGGATATTCTATGATTCTATGATTCTATAAAATAATTAATAGTTTTATTGACCAAGTAAGTTATCACATATACACTCTTTTATATATTACAAATATATTCTTAACTATCTTGTCCCTGCATTTAATAATCCAGAGCTACAATTGACTAATAATAAAAACAACTTATCATAAATTGCTTTCCTCTGTGTACTCACACATAAGAAATTTACTTAAAATTTTCTACTGTAATATGTAACTGCAAAGACATGCTTAGATCAGTGTTGCAGTAGATGTCTGAATTTATTTAAAGGAGAAGAGAAAAAATTCTGTCTGCAGAATAATGTTCTCACTCTTGACTCCCCACTAGCATCTTCCTCTGTTTGATCCTGTCCTTACAAACCTGTAATCATCAAGTTCCAGGCAGCATGCTCTTTAATGTGAAAATTGAAATAGGCTGAGAAGATTACTTCGAAACTCAGGTACCGCAGGATTGTGCCCTGCAGTGTGATATGATACAATTCAGAGACAGGCAGTTATAGTGCTGCTTAAATTGTGGACATATGGAATGGGATCAAAACAGTCCAGCAGGCATTGTGGGAATGCTGCCAGGAAGATCTTGCAGGAGGGTGTTTCATTGTCACCTTCACTTCATGGAGATAAAAGCTTAGCAGGGAGCAAGTGAATAGTTCGGGTGCTGATTACACAAAGCAAGAAGAGCTCCTGGAGGGAGACTGTAAAAATAGTAGTCTTAAAGTCCTAAGTGACACTCTGTTAATTTGGAGGCCTTCATCCTCTGTCTAGATTTCATTATTGATGACACCTTAGTGAGTGTTTGTGCAAGGACAACTCTGGATGCTGGAAACTCAATTACATGCTGTGTTAATGTGGGTTGATTAGCTAGTGGCCTTCCACCATAATGCAGTGGTTCTAGGTATTTTTTTTACATCACTTGAAGGTGGCACTTTGCTGTGGATGTTCACATGCTGAAAAAAATAGGCTCAGCAGGTTTTTTAAACTGTGTTTAGATTCCAAATTCATATGTTACATGTTTTAGTAGTGCACTGTCCAAAAACAGTGCCTCTTTTAAATGAAAAACTGCAGATGCATATGTATTCAATATCTAAGAAAAATAATGTTATGGTAATTTATTTTCTTGCGCTAAGTTTTCAAGCATAACCAATTCTTTTTTATTGCATCTGATTGAAGTGAGTAAACAGACTAGCTGTGTGATGTTTTTAAGAGCTTGTATTCTCCTGCCCTTGACTATGACAAAATGGCTAATGGCACTTGAATTGGTATTCATATTATCAAAACACATAGATATTTAAATTCACAAATATATAAAAGAAGAATTATATTCATATTTCTTGCTGTGCTTCAGAGAAAATAATTCTGCATTTCCAGACACTGAACACTCGAGTAATGCCAAATGCAAATATTATTATGGTGAGTCATCTACTAAGTGAGCAATGCATATGACACTGAGAAAAGAGATTGAAATGGGCTGTAGATCTTCTTCCTACTATATGTTTGCTCTGTATTATTATTCAAGCTGCTTATGTTGTCTTGTTTTACTCTTTGTCATGACGTAAAAAAAGGCCTGGAAAGTCATTTGACAGGAAAGACTGAGAGCAGCCACAATACTGAGACTATCATATCTGCCTTTGCAGACAAAGTAGAGCATGTGCAACTGAAAAGATAGTATAGAGTGGTATTGACCTCCATTGTATGCACACAAAAAAAGGTGATTAGTAAGTAAGATGGCCGAAGAAAGACTTGTAAGTAGTCATTTTTTCAAAATTACAAATTAATATTTCTGTAGGCTGTCATTTCTTCAAAATTACAAATTAATATTTGTGTAGGCTAAGTCTTATGAGGAATATTTTCCCACTTCAGGTGTTGTGTTTTAGACTAGTTTAAATGAAATGCAGACTAAAACCATGACAAATCATTTAACTGGACAGAAATTTTTACAGCAAGTTTTTCTTCTCTCAAGGCACTGACGTTGAGAGAAAAAGGAATCTTAAACCCAAAGTCATTTGTTAGGCATTCTAATGCATGCAGCATATCTAAAGAGCATGAAGAAGCAGGTTAGTTCATTACCAATGCTGTATTTTTACTGTGCAAGTTTGCGTTACAGAAGTTCCTTCTGTAATATATCCTTACTGATTTTTTTTTCCCTTAAACTTGAGGTCCTTGTTAGGGTCATCAAGAAAATTCACGTTTCCTTAAATTTTGCAGTCATCTTTTATTGTTGTGCTTATTATTATTTTTTTCAATGGAGAAGAACAAATAAAGTTTGATGTTTATTTAAATTCTGTGAGAAAGCGATGACATACCCACCCTTTATCTACCTAGATGCCCAAGCACAAGGAAATCAAAATGTTCCTGTGTTAGACATCTAAATCCTGCAGTCCTGTATGGATCGAAATCATTAAGCAGGAGCTATATCCTAATTCCAGGTTCCAGCTGGAAGTTCCAAAGCTCTTTCACAGCACACTACACATAGGTAGAACATATTGGGAATACTTTTCATTCCAGCCACTTTCAATATAAATATAGGTTCTTCTTCATTTGGTTAAGAAAAGGCCCTAACATCTTTTTCAAATGTATCAAATTATATGTCAATAATTCCCTTCAATTTTATTAAAGTTGTACTAGATATTTCAATGAAAACACCAGTCAAGTGATCACAAACTGTCAAAAAGAAACTATTAAAATATTTAAAATAGGAGTATAGAACAAATCCAAGAATATACTGTTTTGCAGCTACAGTTTGAGTGCACAGCTGGTCCCTGTTTCAAAAAAGACATAGTCAAAGTATAAAAGATACAGACAAGGCCTATGAAAATGATCAGAGTCTCTGAATGCTTCTGTTACTCTTTCTCTTCTGTTACTATTTCTGTTACTATTTCTCTTACTTTATTTTGTGACTCAGTTTTTCTGTCCTTGAATAAAATTCTGTCTTTGAATAAAATTAGATCGTATATAAATAACTTTATCCAAGGTGATTTTATATAACAAACTCTTCCTTAATGTCCTCACAAGATATCAAAATAGCATCATCACTTTTAAGTCACTTGTCACATGGAGGAAAAATATTAAACAGGTGCTTAAATTTAAGCATACAACAGGTCTTTGATGCACTGGCACCTTGATGAACTTCTTACCATTAAATAATTTAGTCACATGGATTTTCAGATGAAAGAGAAGCCATGGAAACCAGGATACTTGAGGGCTTTTGGAAGCACCAGTACTTTATATAGACTGAAATAGTGAATGAATATGAAGAGAATCGTATAGACTCTGTCAAACTGATATTAAATCTTCATGTTTTATTTCATCCTGTCAAAACAAAATTAGGTTTTATCTGGGTCAGAATGTTGTATGTGATTTCTTTGCTCTTTTAATCTCTTTCCACATTATTCTCTTTATGATATAGTCTTCCATATAAATATCTCATTGCATATTCTGAATAGTGGCTACCGGAAAAAGAAAACTTCAACAGAATGCTTTTACTGTTCATGCAATGTACATTCTATGGGAAAATATAGTTTGCAAAATATTGTTTTTAGGACATACATGTTTATAACATGAAATTCTAAAACAGGAACGATGATTCTTGTTCAAAAATAATAGTTTTAAAAATCTGTTATTTTTGAAGAGTGCATAAGTTAGCCAGAAAGATGTAGATGTCTACAAAGTAGACTTTTGTTAAATGAAATTAATTGCACCCAGAACTCTTCTATTTGAAATTACTATATAATTCCTAAGTACTAATTTACTACATTAGTAACTAAAGTTAGTAACTAAAGTACTTCTTTAGTGAGTGCACAAAAATTCAGTGAGTGCACATGTAATTCAGTTCACCCAGTAAGTAAACAAATAAATAGAATACAGTATATTAACGATTAAATTTATTCTTATAACCTAGTTATGCAATATGGACAGTATTCATTTGCTATCAGTATTTGCTGGTGAAAGAGCTTTCTCTTGTTCTTTTTTTTTTTTTTTTTTTTTTTCTACCAGCTTTTGAGCATACTTTAGTGGACATCAGTCATAGTCCACTGCAGTACTTTACGTTCTCCTTAGGGAGGAATCTCACAGTGTCTCTCCCCTCCCACGTCTCTCTGCCTTCACTACAGCAGCCTGCCCTGGACAGGAGGAGGGCACAGAAGCCAGGACTTTCTTCTCTTCACTATTTCTCCCTTTGGTGCTCATGCCCACTTTATACTTGGCATATTCTTTTTCTTGTACATAGAAAGGTCTTACATAGTCTTACATACCACATGGTTTATATTAAGAGTCTATAAAAACATTATTTTGCTTTCATTCTTTTTCAAATGAAAATTTGTATACCTTCCTGTTCCTGAATGATTTTTTTTTGGTTTGGTTTTTGGTTTCTCTTTTTTTGTTTTATTTTTTGTTTTGATTTTTTTGTTGTTGTTCAAACTGCTTGTTCTCATTATTGAGCATATTTATAAACAGTGCAGTGTAGTCTTTGACAATATTGATGTATTTTGCTCACAGGTAAAGCAAGATCCTCAGGATATGGCTATTTAAATGTCAAGAAGTTCTATAGTGGAATTCATAAAATTAATGATCATTCAAAAATGTTCAATATTAAGTGTCCCAAATTAAATACATAAATAAATAAATAAATATCCAATATAAAATGATAGAAAAAAATAGAAAACAAACATATGATAACATATATATATGTTATATATAATATAATAATTAAAGTTTAGACTTCCTTAAGTGATTTTTTGTGACTAAAATACACAATATTAGAGCTGGGATATCATTTTCAGTGAGCAATATGTCTTATCACACAGGATTTGAGTTTTACAATTTTTCCAAATACTTACACTGATTTCTGTAGTTTGGCTTATTAATTTAGTCTTTCTACTAAAGTACTAGCATGCAAATACACTTCAGCTGGTGAAATATTTACAAAAGGTTCACTTTGATAATTCACTGTTAATTATTCGTAGAAGGCAGTGATGGATATCTACTCTCCAGGGAAATTGAAAGTTGTGATTAGTTTTGTCCAAATGTGCTATCCTCTATATAAAGAGGCTGTCTTAAGAAGGATTATGGGATATGCACATACATTCTTTAACATGCAGGCAGAATTCCTCGTGATTTCTGGAAGGTTAAATGCTCTGGTCTGTTATGAAAGCTGTGTAAGCTAGTGACTCACTCTCATTGTCCTGGAAGATGCAAGTGCAAGTCTTAGCATGACTACTGTCTCATTTCTTAACCTTTAACATCTCATATCACCAGTGTTTCTCTCCTTTCTTTCTTCTATATTTCAAGATTCTTTAGGCTGAATATTGGTCTTTATACTCTATATAGTCTGGCAAATATATACACACATATATATATTAGTGTCACAAAAACAAATAGTTATGTTCTATATTCCTATTCATAGCTTGTTTTAATTTTCAGACTTGCTTTATATGACCTCTAAAATCCAAATGTTGGATTTTAAAATTTTGCTTCTGTTAAGTAGTTAACAAAAGAACTTTTCTATTTTAGCACAATACATGCTGAAGAGTTCCATTTAAAATTTTCCATTTCATTTCATATGTTGGTTAGCTGGATTTTCTTTTTCAGATGTTTGCAGTTTACAGTTTTATCTTAATCCTTTATTTTTAGACTAGATGCAGTAAAAATAAAAAAAAAAAAAGTTGTAGATGTTGTTCTTTGTTTAGCTTGCATCACTTTGCAGCTTTTAGCAAATGATCTACGTCCAAAGCCTTGACTCCTTACACTTTTTTTGCATTAGACCTCAAAATAATTTATAATGTAATGGCCATATTTTATTCCTTTTCATCCTTCAGGCCAGACATCATCATATATGCTGTGCCAAATTCATTAAAAATAAATTAATAAATTAATTAATTAATTAATAAGAGAGGAGAAGAGAAGAGAAGAGAAGAGAAGAGAAGAGAAGAGAAGAGAAGAGAAGAGAAGAGAAGAGAAGAGAAGAGAAGAGAAGAGAAGAGAAGAAAAAAGAAAAGAAAAGAAAAGAAAAGAAAAGAAAAGAAAAGAAAAGAAAAGAAAAGAAAAGAAAAGAAAAGAAAAGAAAAGAAAAGAAAAGAAAAGAAAAGAAAAGAAAAGAAAAGAAAAGAAAAGAAAAGAAAAGAAAAGAAAAGAAAAGAAAAGGTTGCAAAGCCCAAAGGAATGAATGCATTCTGCAAATATAGTAAGACTATAATGTAGTCTCCCCCATAGGCACTAGGGAGTTTCTTAGGTGTCCTTGAAGCTCCCTCTTTTCCAGGCTGAACAAGCCCAGCTCTCTCAGCTTCTCCTCACAGGGTGAATGCTCCAGCCTCTGAGTGTTGGGTGGAGTAAGTCTACTGGACATGTGCAATTTCAACATCATGTCCTTTGCAAGTCACAGACCCGACTCAATGTCCCAGATATGTTGTAACCAGGGGAATAGCAGTTTTTCTCTATCAACTGGCCGTGCTCCTATAGACAAAGACCGGGATGCTTTTAACTTTCACTGTTGTCAGGGGATAGTGCTGGCTCATGTGCAGCCTACTGTTCACTAGACCCCTAGCTCCTTCTCAGTGCAGTTAATGATAATTTAATTATGAACCACGTTTTCTGTATCTTCCCTTTTTTAGGTTTGATTTTTATATATTTTTTTTTATAGAAAGAAAAATAGAGAAATTTCGGGGAAGCAATTTAATTTGGGGAGTGGAAGTCATCTCAAATAACTTTGCAGAGTTATGTTTTCTTTCTCAGATTAGATTTCCTGTTAAAAAATGTCTTCTGTCGAAACATAGTTTTGAAAGTATCTAATCATTACGCTAAATCTTTTACACCTTCACACACCGCATAAATTAACTTAATCCACTTTTTACCTAACAATACTGGAAACACCTACTATTCAATAATTTTCAGTTGGCTCAGCACAATAAATTGCAGGCTACATCCTTAATTTGGCTTTTAGTACCTGGTTTTACTTTCTTATCTGTATGTGTTAACTTCTGCTCTGAGCACTGCCAAAGAGGCCTTTGTCAAGAGGTGGGGAAGCTGAAGTTGTGTGAAACAATTGGGTTGTTTGATGTGTTCAATGTTTGTATATGTTGTTAACAACACTGTGTACCAGCATAACATTTACCCTAGACATTGATTTCAAGTGCAAGAAATTCATTAGAAGGCACTACTGAGAATTACCTTAATTCATAAAGACTGCTTACTTAAAATAAAACCTAGGGTTGAAAACTGTCTTGAAGTCACTGGGGAGAGACAAAGCTTTCCTCCTGTGTCAGGTTTACCCCTTAGCCAGGGACATGTTCCCGATACAGGTCACATAATTGGAATACAATCTTGCTGTGCAGGGTTGCTAAGGAAGGGAATAGGTGCTAGGAAATAATCCTGGCTGCCGAGCAATTTTGCAGTTTCTGTCAGGTAAAGAAAAGTGGTAGTACTGAACAGCAGCTCTGTGTATGTCTGTATGTATTCAAGAGGTGTGAGAATGACAGCTCAATAGGGAGCTAACTTTACTGCAACCTTCCCTCCTCCCTTCTTCTCAGCAACTTCATGCCTATGAAAAATATAACACCCTGATAATGCGTAGCTGTGGTCTCTGCTACAGGACTTGCTCTTAACGATATTTGGATTCAAGTACTTGGAACTTTTTACTTCGAATTCACAAAATAGAGTGCATCAAGTATGAAGATGGTGATGGCACAGTGTCTCTTTAAAAGTGGGCTATTTGGGGAGTAAAGAGTGTTTCACACCACAAATGAACAGACTCTGTATTACAATTTTCATTAGCGAGAAAACATCAGCAGTGGTAAATCCCAATATCTGCTCTAAAATATGAAGCAGCACTGGGTTTTATGTTAGCTGATAATAAGGTCCCATATAATTTATTACATTTTATTTGGTGCAGGGCATCATGAGGATGTCCAATGAATAATAATTATAGTAATTTACTAATCTTGGTTGAATGTATTTTATCAGGATTTTTGAGTATGTATGGAAATATGTTTTTTTTTATTATTATTATTTATTCTAAATACAACATTCTTCTCCTAAATATATGTTTTTAATTTTTAAGAAATTTCAAGCACTTTATCAACAGTTTATTCAACTTATGCATGTGTCCATGGAAATATTTATTTAGAGTAGTCAGGATAAATTAGGAATGTCTTATTAAATTTCACAAGTCATTGCTTATATCTTGTTTAAATTTCTTTAAATCTCAGTTTTCTGTTCTAGCTTTACTGCATATCAAATTCTGTAGTCTAGGAAGACCTGAGAAATGCAATGAAATGTTTTTTCTAGTCACTAAGCTGTTGGTACAATCTTGGGCCTTAGATAAGAAACTTGACCTTTTAGGCGTCAGCCCTGCTGGAAAATCAGGTTAAAGTAGAACTTTAGGATAATCAGATGCCTCAGCTGAAATGAATATTACACATGTGAGCTATGTATATATGCAAAATATTGTTCCCTTGAAAACTTTTATATTCAATGAAAGAATACATAAAGAGGCCAAGATTTTGTAAGATACATAGGCACTTCACTGCTCACCTCAAAGTCATAGGGACAGATGAAAAATGTGACAGAGACAACAAAGTTGAGAGTCCCATTTACAAGTGACATGTCTCAAAGTTACTTGCTCAAATCCAGATTAATTCCCCCACTTTATGCTCCCAATGAGGAATGGGAACTTTTGAAGAGCTTATTGAAGAGCTTCTGAAGAGCTTATCCTCTAGATGACTTTAAGCACATGCTCTTAATTTTCCTGCATCTCTCAAATTTTCAAATGTTTCTTACAATCCCCATGTTTCATCAATAGAAAACATAATTTATAAACACAATACTGATGGAAACAGCAAAGAAGAAAAACAGCCTTAAACTGATTAACACGTGAATGGAAAGGGGGGGGGGGCGCGGGGGGGAGGAAGCAAAACAGGTACAGCAGTGACTGAAAAATGTGTTGCTAGCTTTCCTGATTCTTGGTAAGTCTCTACTTAAACAACTAGACTGTGATTTGAATGAAAAACAGTGGAAACTGATGCAAGCCTCATCCAGTGCCAAAGGGCAAATAAAGAAAGTGATTATTTTTTATTCTTATGTCCTTTAAGCCAAGCACATGATTTGGAAGATTTTGTCTTTCTTTGTACTTGAAGTTGACTGCACAACAAATGATATTTAACAGCATGAAAGTAAAAGACGTGATAAGAACTGGTAGTCACAGGGAATGCCTTGAGTTCCTATGACAACAGAGGACATTCTGGATGTTGTAGAAGAATCCCATTCTATATACGTGCTACTTAAAATGTTCAAAGGGGATATTTTCCTTTTATTCTTGAATTTTCATTCAGAATTAGTCACTTCCTAAGTATCAAGTTGAATATTAATAACATATAGTGCCATAACAAAGGCTGTGGTAACAGTTTGTGATGGCTTTGTGAATAATGTAAAACTAAATTCCACAAAAGTAATTAATAAAGCTACCATTGGGAGAAAAGTTCTGCATGTTTATTCATTTATTTTAGCTTCCTTTGCTTTTAACAACCATACATTATAAATAGTTCAATGTACAGAGCATAGGCTAGGCTGATAAATTTCATGGGTTTGTCATGGTGAAAATATTAAATTTCATGCTTTGTCGCAGGTTAATAGGACTAAAACTATGTAGATAATTTGTATAATTTAAACTGAATTTCAGAGACATGCATAAACAAAATAAACAGAATAAAGTAATCATTTACATAGAAAAATAAAAGTAAAGCAGTGTTGAGACATCATGGATCTTCTCTGTAATAAAAGGAAACTCTTACCAGGTTTGTATCTGTTGTACACATGCATACAAATATACCAAGAAGAAAAAAAAAAAAAAAAAAAAAAAAAAGGAAGGCCATTAAACTTTCACATGATTTCTGTGTGATTTATCTTCCCTAAGTATCTATATGGTTATCATCTAAGCTAGTCATCCTAGGTTTCTTGCATAAAGAAAAGTGTGCATTTCCTGAATGTGATTCATCTTCCCCAACTCAGACTCAAATTTTAAGATGAAATGAGGTGTCTTCCAGGTTTTTCTTGAAGAACTTACTCAAAGTTCTGGTTAACATGGTTATGGTTAATCTCAAATTTTTGGGGGGGGGTCTGTGTGATGAGTGAGGATGTATTCTATATATATAAAAGATTTATACAAAACTTTTAGAAAGAGTCGAATAAGGCAGTGGTAGAATACAGGACCAAATCACAAGTAATCTTGTAATCCAGAAGATAAACTATGATATAAGCAATATAGGGGAACATATTTTCTGTAGCAAAGTGTTGTGGAAAAGACCTCAGTGTGGCAAAAACTGAATTCCACATGACTGAAAAGAATACCTTAGTATGTTCTAAATTATTAAGAGATACTTCACACAAAATGTCTTTGTAAAGACCTCTCTTATTTCTTCTTTCTTCATTCTTCTTTCAGCATGTATTTTATCTCTACTCCTTTCTACTGTATCTTTGTAACATTCAATATTTTCATCTCTTTCTTTTGCTATTCTCAGGGTACCATCATACTCAGCCTCATCAGCTGAAGCAATAATCATATCATCAGCAATTATATCTTCCCTGGAAGTATCACCAAGTGCCTCATAACTCTCTTTCTACAATGTTTCACTGACACATTTAATCTCAAATGTTAATCTAGAAAACTGATAATGTCCTCCTTGAGTGTTAGAGGTACCTAAAAAGAGACATACCTACCTAATTTCAACTGCTAGGACCCATTTTTCTTATCTGAAACTGTAACAAGTTGCTTGGCTGCAAATTGATGTTGCAAATCCTCTGATGTCAGTACAGAGCAGTGGTGATAGGCATGGTGCTATTTAATATTCTTGTGCTAAATACACTTTGTGAGTCTTTCTTATTCTTTGTTTTTCTTTTTTTGTTTTTCTTTTTTTTTCTGCTCCATTCAAACTGCTGATGCATTCACTCATGATATGAAATTTCTCAGTTCCTTACTGACTAAGGACAAAATTTTGCTGCCTTTACTCATTCGAATCATATTTTGTTGTGTAACTAGTTACCCTAACTTTTCTGTTGATTATGGTGAAACTACTCATGTGACTTACCACTTGGATTTTAAGTATTCCAAATGTAGCAGAAATTATCTTACTAAAGCCACAGACATAACATTTATTTCAATGTAAAGGTGTTAAGACTCTCCACTTCCTTTAAATATATCACGATAAACTATGACAATATCTTCTCTAGGTGTTAAATTTATCATTAAATGTCTTTACCTGTGTGCTCAATATGTTATAAATGGTCATTTAGTTATGAAAAATTGTAATTTGCCTTTGCTTTTCTGGTTGTCACTTGCAGCTTCACCACTTTTTTTGATTAAGTGGGCTGATATAAGTAGATGAAATATTACTATGTGCTTTACCTTATAAGCAATTAGCTTTTGTGGCTTCTACTTTTTTTTTGAATACACTAGACTGCTCTGCTCTTCTGAATGCTGGCTTCCAGCTCAAGTGTGTCAGAAGACAGACCACAAGGATCTGGCTTTAGAAATATATTTGTTTTATTTTCTCATTTAACCTTCCTGTTCCTCCCAGAATCAGTGCTATGCCTACTCAGGAAACAAACTGTACTGTAATTCTGTAATGCTATGGAGGCTCCATGGAGCAAAACATTACAACTACTTGCATTTCTCTATATATAAAGAATTTAACCTTTACTCTCCTTTTCTTCCTGATGTTATTATGGTGTGGAGTTTTTTGTTTGTTTTCCCAACACTATTGCACATTATATGAGCCTTTTTAAAATCATTAAATTCTATACTTCTGTTCAGAGTTAAGGTACCTTTGGTATAAAATACTTCAGAGGATATATCATATTCTTCTAAACACATCAGATAAATTAGCACTTCATAAATGTGACCAGGCATGACTTTATTAAGAAGATAAAGAAGAAGAATTCAGAAAATCTGAGTGGAAGAAGCAATTTTTAAAAGTATTTTATCTTTTAATCCAAGCACGAAAATATCATGTGACAACTATTCTCCCTTTGAATTTTCCCTTTGGACTCCCTTAGAAGGAGACAATCCTTAATATATTAAAGAATATTTTTATAGATGGTAACAGAAAGCAGGTAAAATTAGCAGGTAAATTAGCATATTTATTAAAACAATTTATTTTCTTTTTAGGTTGTTTTATAAATCATTATAACACTTTCCTGGAAGATACTACAGTCACTTGTTTACAAACAAGTCTCTGTCTCTTATGATGTTCATTGGACAGTAAGTAGATATACAGTCAATCCAGAATCTTTACAACCTCATAAGGTTTGAAAAAACATTAGATGAGCAAAGATGGAAATGGATTAATGCTCCAAGAGCAGAACTCTTAGGGAATAGATTCTTTTTGTTCAAGGACTAGCTAACAATTTATATCCTGCAGGAGCTAAGAATATTTAAAAAAAAAAAAAAAAAAAAAAAAGGAAAAGTTGGCTTACTTTTGCCAGGTTCAGGATGATGGAGAACCGGGTTATAGACCACTATTAAAGGAAGCTTTTAGCATGTAGGACATGCTAAAAAAAAGGTAGGATCTTCTGAAAGTCCATGGTTTTGTTCACCACCATTCTTCTAAGGAGAGAATTTTCAAATAAGCCTTTTACAACACTGTGACTTTTTCTCTGGCATGGAGATCTCCTCGTGTTTATCCTCAAAGAAGTTTTTGAAACTTTTGATGTCAGCAATCAACTCTCATTAGTAATACTACCCTGACTGGCATGTGTGGAGATTACTTTGAAAATCCATGGGACACCTTGGGTCTTCTGAGGTGCTAATAATGTTAGAACTCTTTCAACCTTATCCTTTACTTCTTCTTCTTCTTTTCTATGGAAAAACTCTTTGGTTTGTCAGTCATTCAAACGGTGCCTGAAAGCTTTTTGCAAAGGTTAGTCGCAAGAGAACAACTTTCTCTGCTAAAACATCTGGAGTCAGAAACTGGATCTTGCATGAAAATATGTTAAGAATAGTTATACTTTTGCTGCTGTATGGCTGACAGTATAGGGATTGACTTGCAAGTCAAGGCTGTAGAAGGGAAGTATAGAAAGATTCAAAAACAAAACATGACAGTCAATCATTCCAATGACTGTATAAATGTCAGGCAGTTTATGGTTTTGCTAAGAAATTCAAATTCTTCAATATTTTCCCATTTTTGTTATAGGCAATGAATTTACTGTCACATAATACAAGACACAAATTACAAGGCAAGGGGGTAACCGGTATCATTAGAGGTGGCAAAATCTCTATCAGTATTATGTGTCTGTGAAGCAGAAGTTTCATATTTGCTCTCATTGCAATAAAAACTGACCATTCCAACATCACTTTTGCTTTGATACTGTGTTTTGATACTACTTGTACTTATTGTTCTATTCTACTCTTGTTCTTGTTCATGTGTTACTGATTATGTATGTATAGCTTGCCCTGAGGGGGCAAGCATTATAGAATTGTTCCAGAGGTGTGACATTTATGTTCCCACATGTGGGACCAAGGGACAACTTTCCACACAGTATTCACAGACTTTTCAAAGGTAGCATTCACATTTTCAGAAGACCTGAACATGTATATTCCAGCACACCCTACTGCTCTTTGCTGGAATACTCTGCTGGCAGCCACATATGACCTGTATGTGGTCAAAAGTTTAAGAATCCAGTATTGTGTACCCAGTACACAATCCTTGGAGATTCTAGAGCATACACACAATGGAAATATTCAGCTTCTTGGAAGTGATTATGACAAAGGATCAAGACAGTTGTCTGGCAAAGAATAAAGTCAAAGACAGTGAGAAAAACTCTAAATATGACAACAATATATGGCTGTATATTTCTCCAAAAGGAAGTCAAGTAATAAAAATAAAAAAGGACTGATTGAGTGCTTGTTAAATGTAATTATGATAAAATATATAAAGTATACGATATATATAATGATATTTTATATAATTGTATATAATATATATCATATTATATATGATATATGTTATAATATGATATGTTATTATATATTTATATATAATATATGTTTTGCACATATCATATTATATGTATTATATATATAAGTATATATAATTATGTAATTATTTGTATGAAATGGCACACACACACACACACAAAAAAAAAAAAAAAAAAAAAAAAAGGACTCCAGTATCTTCCCATCTTCAACAGAGATTGTATCTGCAAATGCTCAGTATTCCCAAAATACATTGAAATGAAGAGGACAAATGTACAGCGACCAGTATTCTGAGAACAGAAATGTGCTGTGCACTCAGAGCAGAGTTTCATTCACTCTCAGAGATTCTAACAATGACTTCACAGCAGAGCTGGTTGCACCTCAGAAATACCATGGAAATCATCAAATAGAAGAGTGTTTGTCTCAAGGTGCAGGACAAATTTAGAGAGACTACTGCACATGGAGAGAGGGAAAGTTACCACATTGGTAATCTAGAATTGGAGACAGAATTGGAAGCAGATAGGCCAAAAGCAACATGTCTAAACTGTTCAGAAGAAAACATCTTGACACATGAAAGGAGGCAGCAGTGTGAAAGGACTTTAGTGTGAAAGAACTATGTCTTCTTTAACCCACAGCACAGATTATTCAACAGATAGATGCACTTAAGTTTGTTTTTTTTTTGTTTGTTTGTTTGTTTTTATTGTCCCTGCATCTCTCAAAGACATTATCCCAACAAGGGCATTATCACCCACATTTGATGATTGGTGTCACTCAAGTAATGGTAATAAATTTACAGTGTTCACATGACTTGGTAGGAAATTCATTTCTGAAAAAGTCTGTTAAACTGCTTCTTCTTTTCTGAGTATAAATAAAATTATGTGGATTGATCAGAGGCAGATATGTACAGTACAGAAGTTAGGTGATTGTCTGAAAAGGTAAGAATATTTTGGTGAGACTTACATTGGTCTGAAAGTCTAACATTTCCAAAGCATGAAGTAGTATGAAAGATCTAAATTGTTATGGTTTTTTTGTTTGTTTGTTTGTATTTAATTAATGATAGCTGAGGGATAAAAAAAAAATATTTATATATATAATTATATACATATATATATAAATGGACTATGCACAAAAGAAAGCATATCCAAATTAGACTTCCTTCCATGAACATAAAATTCTTATAGATAAGAATTGTGTGATTATCTAGGAATGTTGAGAAATATAATTTTATTAACCTGGATTATATCAAGTAAAATAAATGTTGAAAGATGACTTAAATGTTAAGTAAATAGCACTTTACTTTCATATGTATGTAACTGTCCTAATAATACTACAGACTGTGCAGTCCATTTGAGATTTCACACAGAATCACACAGAATTTCTAGGTTGGAAGAGACCTCAAGATCATCGAGTCCAACCTCTGACCTAACACTAGCAGTCCCCACGAAACCATATCCCTAAGCTCTACATCTAAACGTCTTTTGAAGACTTCCAGGGATGGTGACTCCACCACTTCCCTGGGCAGCCTGTTCCAATGCCTCACAACCCTTTCAGTAAAAAAGTTCTTCCTAACATCTAACCTAAAACTCCCCTGGCTCAACTTAAGCCCATTCCCCCTCGTCCTGTCACCAGGCACATGGGAGAACAGACCAACCCCCACCTCACTACAGCCTCCCTTGAGGTACCTATAGAGAGCGATAAGGTCGCCCCTGAGCCTCCTCTTCTCCAGGCTGAACAAGCCCAGCTCCCTCAGCTGCTCCTCGTAGGACCTGTTCTCCAGGCCCCTCACCAGCTTCGTCGCCCTTCTCTGCACCCGCTCAAGCACCTCGATGTCCTTCTTGTAGCGAGGGGCCCAAAACTGAACACAGTACTCGAGGTGTGGCCTCACCAGAGCTGAGTACAGGGGGACGATCACCTCCCTAGCCCTGCTGGCCACACTGTTCCTGATACAAGCCAGGATGCCGTTGGCCTTCTTGGCCACCTGAGCACACTGCTGGCTCATATTCAGCCGACTATCCACCATCACTCCCAGGTCCTTCTCTGCCTGGCAGCTCTCCAACCATTCCTCTCCCAGCCTGTAGCTCTGCTTGGCGTTATTGCACCCCAGGTGCAGGACCCGGCACTTGGCCTTGTTGAACTTCATGCAGTTGACCTCAGCCCATCAGTGCAGCCTATCCAGATCCTCCTGCAGAGCTTTCCTACCCTCAAGCAGATTGACACACGCACCTAACTTGGTGTCATCTGCAAACTTATTGAGGGTGCACTCGATGCCCTCGTCCAGATCATCGATGAAGATATTAAAGAGGACCGGCCCCAGCACCGAGCCCTGGGGAACGCCACTAGTGACTGGCCTCCAACTGGACTTGGCTCCAGTCACCACGATTCTTTGGGCCTGGCTATCCAGCCAGTTTCTAACCCAACGAAGCGTACACCAGTCCAAGCCAAGAGCAGCCAGTTTCTTGAGGAGAATGCTGTGGGAGACGGTGTCAAAAGCCTTGCTGAAGTCAAGGTAGACCACATCCACAGCCTTTCCCTCGTCCACCCAGCGCGTCACTTTGTCATAGAAGGAGATCAGGTTCGTCAAGCAGGATCTGCCTTTCATAAACCCATGCAGACTGGGCCTGATCGCCTGCTTGCCCTGCAAGTGCTGCGTGATGACTGTCAAGAGGATCTGCTCCATGAGCTTCCCTGGCACTGAGGTCAAACTGACAGGCCTGTAGTTTCCCGGGTCTGCCCTCTGGCCCTTCTTGTAGATTTGACAAATAAACATCTTAATTAAATTTTATCTCAACCTGATTTGATTTGAGAGTGGTTTCAAAACAGCAAGCTAACATGGCAGAGTTATCATATTAAACTATGTTCAGTCAAAAAAAAAAAAAAAGTTTCTTAAAGTTTCTCAGGATAATTTCTGAATAATTTTGAATCTATATTCTGATTTTTTTTAAGCTTCATGTTTAACTTCATTTGACAGTCAACATTGCAGATGCCTTTGAGTAGAAGTATTTTCCAGCATCCACTAATAATCAGGAAAGCTCTCTGGAATATGGCAAGATAATGAAGATCATCCTGGAGCCCCAAAGATCTTCAGGATGGTGTGACATATACGGTGTGTACAGGGTAAGAGCTCACTTAGAACTGGCATATTTCAGTGGCCCAAAACACTGTGTTGTTCTGTCAAAAAACACTCACCTGTATGTTTACAATTTCCATAGACAATATTGATGGATTGGAAATAAAATGTGTGAAAGAAAGAGGGGCTTGACACATCTGAACATGCTGCTTCAGACTCCCTCCCCTGGAGTTCTAAGCAGAAATGCAGTTTATATTGCAAAGACTAAGCAGAAAATAATCATTTCTGCCAGTGGAGGACTGTTAGTGTTAGGTCAAAGGTTGGGCTAGGTGATCTTGGAGGTCTCTTCCAACATAGATGTTTCTATGATTCTGTGAAGATTTGCATCAAAGGTATAGGAAAACACCGTCAACATTTGCATGGGAAAAAGAAAAATCTACTGTGCAGTTTGTCTCGTTTATGTAAGAAATCAATCCAAGCTTGCATACAGCCCTGCTACAAGTAAGATATTAAAATTCTATTTGTATAAATTATTAAAAAGCCCAAGTATTTTTCTTTGCTGAAAGAATATTAGATACAATCTATGGCATTTGTAAAAGTACAGGGCTGGGGTTCATCTCATTTAACTTCAAATGTGTACAGCACTTGAACCTCCTTTATAATCAATAGAGAGGAACAAGCACTTAAGGGATCCTAAGATTGTTAGGTCAGAAGACCTATTGTAGGTCAGAAGAATACATTAGCAGTGCTGTTAACAGCACAAATATGTAAAATAAAGTAGGTGAATCCAATCTTAGATTTTTAGTATAAGATCTTAGATAAAATAACACATCAAATATTTTATAAGCCTATATAACTCTATTAGCATTATTTTTCTCCAACTTTTCATTGGACTCGTCTTTTACTCTATTCAGCCTTCAGTAATTGACACAGGTTTGCATCTTGCATGTCTGTGCACTTCAGTTGTTTTGTAATTCATGTGCAGTCACTGATTTGGCAGGAAAGAATGCAGTTGTAGTTTTTAGTTCTGGGATATCTTTGGGTGCTGATGATACAGCTATTCTCTGAATGTCCAGATTCCCTTTGGCATCAGTTGTCCAGCCATAACTTTTCGGATTCAATACGGCAAATTCATACTGCAAGGATTGCCTCCAAATTCTTGCCTACCAGTCTGCATGCAGGGCAAGATAGAACAGATGGGCTTTGCATGGCAGGAGCTTGCTAGAATCAATCTCAGCTCTTTTTGCCAGAACAGCTGACAACAGCAATAATTGATATCAGTTGTTGCATTTTTTGGAGGGGATTGAGAACGTGTACATTTCTAAAAGAGGTCCACAAAATCTGTCATGCTTGCATGAATTCAGAAACAGTATGCTGGGAATGGTACTCTTTTTTATTATTATTTATTTTTTTATACATTTCCAAACTTTCTCTTTTCAGGGGGATATTAACTCTGTTACACTCTAAAGAGTCATGCAGATCTATCAGTGCTCTGAATACACTAACTGTCCCAAAGAACTAACGTAACGTCCAGTGTCTCTGCCCAGATATTTTTATAAATACCACCATAATGTGTATCGTGTCTGTGTAAGGAAAAAAAAATACATTGTTTGATTTTTGTGGGTAAAAATATCTAGGTAACTGAGGTTCTTTTTCAAATAAATGTCTCTTCTGGGAAAAAAAAAAATACAGAGTAGAAAAATGTACATGGTAGGTATCACCATAAGCATCAGTTCCTTTTATAAGTGGGTATCATAGGCTAAGAAAAGAAGATTTTCCCAACTCATCTCATATGTGATTTTATAAAGACCATATGGAGGATTTTATGGATGTCCTTTCGTTAACTCTATTTATTATGCTAAATTCTACCTCCAATTATGGAAAACCTGATGCTGTGGTTTAACCCTAGTTGGCATCAGAACAAGGAATTCAATCACTACTTCGCATCAGCAGGCAGGTGTACAGCCACTTTCAGGATAGCAGGGCTCATCACACATAACAGGTTTTTTTGAAGACAAATATCATCACACAAAATGTTGTGTTGTTCTCCAGCCTCTCCACTCCTTCCTACTTCTTTACCCCAGCTTTATTGCTGGGCATAACACCGCACTGATGTGGGACATCTCTTTGGTCAATCTGGGCCAGCTCTCCTGGCTGTGTCCCCTCGCAGATCCTGGTGCACCCCCAGCTTCCTTGCTAGCAGGGCAGTGTAAGAACGTGAAGAGTCCTTGGCTGCATATAAGTACTGCTTTGCAACAACTAAAAGTATTGGTGTGTTATGACCACTATTTTCATCAACAATCTAAAACATATTATCATATTAGTCTCTACAAAGAACATGGATGGTATATGAGCCAAACCTGCATCTTGAATTATTTACCAGTAGCAGATTAAATTGTATTTGGTGTAGCTAAAGATAACCCACTTGACTGAGAATAAGGTCCAAAACACTATCATTTTCCACTCAATTTTGTGATGGCTAGTGGTGAGGTCCTGTGATTATGTGATTTCATGGGAAAGGAGTGAGGATTTTGAGAGGCAATATAAGGCAAGCATACAGATTTTTTAATGAATTAACATTAAATAATATTGGCAAAAGCTAGTAAACCTACTATACAAATATTTGACCTAGATTTTGAACTGGCTCATTGCCTGAGATTTGCAGTCCAACGTTGAAATATATAGTTATAGTTTCTCTGGTAGGTTCATCCACTATGTACAATACAGGTGATGCAGAACAGTGTGATAGTTTCACCCCAATGGGCAACTAAACACTCTAACTGCCATCTCATTCCCCTCTTCAAAGGAAGAGAGAAGAAAATGCAATGAAAAAGTGCTCATGAGTTAAGATAAGGACAGGAAGAGCACTCACCAGTTACTGTCATAGTCTAAACAGTCTCAGCATAGAGATAGATTAATGTAATGTATTGTCTATTACTAACAAGCTAGAGATGTGAGACCTAAAAGCAAACTGAAAACACCTTGCACCCATCCACCCTCTTCCCCCCAGGCAGCACAGGGGAATGGGGAATGGGGGCTGCAGTCAGTCCCTGATGTTTCATCTTTGCCACTCCTTCACAGTCACTCTCTGCCCCTGCTCCACATGGGGTCCCTCCCATGGGATGCCATCCTTCCCGAACTGAGCCTGTGGGAGCTGCCCACAGGCAGCAGCTCTTCAAGAACTGCTCCCACATGGCTCCATACCACAGGGTCCATCCGTCGGGAGCAAACTGCTCCAGCACTGGTGGCAGTTCCCTCCAGACCCCCTGCTCCTGCGTGGGCTCCTCTCCATGGGCTGCAGATCCAGCCCAGGGCCTGGTTCTGCAGGGGCTTTCCATGGCCTGCAGCCTCCTCCAGGCCACATGCACCTTCTCCACCGGGGGCTCCTCCACAGGCTGCAGTGTGGAGATTTCTCGTCAATCTTCTCTCCGAGAGTCACAACCAATGTCACTCATTGACAGCTCTGGCCAGTGGCAGGTCCCATTTGGAGTCAATCTGGGTCTTATCTGACATGGGGCAGCTTCTGGAGTCTTCACACAGAAGCCTCATCTACAGCCTCCTGTTACCAAAACCTTACCATGTGAACCCAATACATAAATCTATGTAGTAAGCTGTCAAAAATACCAGTTGTTGCTTGGTGCTATGTTAATAAAAATTTAGTTGCAAGTGGTTCTTACACAGTGTCAGCATCAATATAATGTGATGATGAACACAATAACTTTTGAATTCTCACAACTTTTATAAAGCTTCACACATAAACTATAGGATTCCAGCACTAATCTCTTGGAATAAATTGATGATTATATATGTCATCTGTATCTGGAGGTGTAGGATTCAAGGACTGTATGCATGTTAGCAATTCTTCATCAAACTTATATTAGGTATTTATAGTGATCATGTTTTGTTTCATTTTGTTTTCCCATTGTTATTTTGATGAAATTTTGACCTTTAGAAGTTTAAAGCTGAAAATTAGTTGAAGTTCCCTTCTAAATGGGACACTGATGGTCCAAGTGAATGCTGGACTCAAATGAGTGTGCCACAGAGGATGAGTTGCAGTGCTTAAAAAACATTTGGAGGGTGTAAAATTTTTAATGGGGCTATATAAGAAGTTGATCAGATGAGATAGAGTGGAGTTCAGAAAACAGTTTCTTCATTTTCTTAAATTAGAAAATGATTTGGTCTTGTAATCATTAATAAAATAATAAGAAAGCATTTCTTCCTGTATTATTCTAATAACTACCTAGAGTAGACAATAGGGATTCAACTTTCTTTGAAAAAATAATTCTTACATTAATAATAGCTGATATAATGTCTGTGTTTATCATTTATTTATGAGCCATGAGAGAACTGACGTTCTCATGCTGTCAGTCATTTAGATGTCTCTTTTATAGATAATATCTGCTGGCTTTCAGAGCTTATTTTCAGATTGTTAACTCTGTAGTTTTTTCAGCATACTACACAGCACTACAAACTATGATTTTGTTCAAATTGTACGTATACTTAAGGAGATTTTAGATATAGTCATTAATAATAGCTTGTTCTCTATGACTTTTATGTTAATTTAATTTTGACAGATGTAAAAACTTAAAAAGCGATGGGAATAGAATATAAACACCTGACAGGGAAAGGGAGATGATCCAAAGGTTCACTGCTATGAGAGAAGCAGTATAACAAGACTTTCTTTATAGGGCTGTGCCAGAATATGAGTTAGAAAGAAAAAAGAATATATGTGTGTATATAGACGTGTGTGCATATATATATAATTCAGATTGGAAGTTAAGGGAAATTTCTTCTCAGATAAAGTAGTTAGGCATTGGAAGAGGTTGCCCACAGAGGTAGTGAAGTCATTGTCCCTGGGGTCTTTTAATTAACAATTGGACATGGTGCTTATGGACATGATTTAGTGGGTAATGGTTGGTGGTAGGGGGAAGGTTGGACCAGATAACTTTGAGGTCTTTTTCAACCTTAATGATTCTATGATTTTATGATATATAAGAGAAATCCAGAGAGAGAACATGCTGATTAAAGCCTGAAGAATATCTACTCTTAGACTGGTGCTAGGATGCAATATGATCCCAAAGACATGCAGAACAAAGAAAGGATCAAAACTTCCAGTTGTGGGAAAAGAAATCATGACATCTGTAGAAAACCTTTTGAACAAAAATAGTACTTCATACCAGCCTTACCCTACTGAATGGATGACATCCTAGACAACTCCTATAGGATATAGTGTAAAACCAACAGGCATATCTTAATTGACCATCCACCAGTTTATTTTATCTACAATGAAGATGGAAAAAAATGTAATGAATACATTACATTGTGTTCTTAGGAGAACTGAGATATAGGTTCTTGTTATCCAAATAATATTTAATTCACTGCACTATTTGACTTTTTTTCTAGGCTTCCTTGACATGTTCTAATATGAATCAGATTTTCACTTAGTTTTCCTATTTAAATCTGTAATTAACCAGCTGTAGTTTCCTCTGATTACACTGGGAATGGCAAAAATTGAATTAATCCAAAATTTTCTTAGCCCAAAGAACTATCCTTCTTGAAACTGTAAATACATTTTCTTTCCAGTGTGCTCCTGTTTTTTGTGTTCTTTATTTATTATTTGTTTTTAGAACTATTCTTTAGTTTTTAAGCAATATCTGAGGAAAAAAAATAAATGAGATTTAAGTTTCTATATATGAAAATTAAAGGGAAATGCTAGCATGGTAAATCTGTACTCAGCATGAAGAGCCCGGACATAAGCAACTGACATAAATCCTGTTAGTTGCTCTCAGCTCAGTCTACCAAGCAGCATTTAACCACAGTAGCAGAACTTGAAAGAGAAAAACAATATCCAATTAACAGAGATAACTGTACTGTGGAACAGAAAGATGAGAAGTACAAATAAAAGAAAATGAAACTGCAGCGCGTTTGGGGGTTTGTGAAAGTAAAATGAGGAAACCTCACATCAAAACTTAATATTTGGAAAAATAAAACATAAATGAATGAAAAACCTGTTTACCTTGAAGAAAAAAAAAAAGAAGGTGGAAAAAAAAAACATCTATCACATACAGAAATTTTAAGGATGACTGGTGGTTTGCATAAACAGAATATGGAGAAAGTCTAATTAAATCCACCTGCTGCTGGAGTAAAAGGGAAGCAGCTCCATTTAATTTTTTTCAACTGTGAAGATTACAAAAATGATGATCCTTAAAGCTGACATATACATTCTAACCAATAAATAAATAAATAAACAAATAAGGGCATTTACGTATAAATGTCTTACCATTTTTCAGTCTACTCACTCAAAACCACTTAAAAACAAATAAGCCATTTTGTATCGACTTGGAAAATGGTTCAAGTATCTGCTCTATTGTGTGAAACACTGTCTTCTCCTGTTCATAAATAAGTCTAGTTTTTATACACAAATACAGCTTCATCAGAACTAACCCTGCCTGAAGTCTTATGAGTAGTCATATTTAAGATGTGCATCCTGTACTCCATTTGAGTGTGCTAGAAAACATAAGCTAGCATCACAGCAACATGTTACATGTCTCTAACATGTTAGCCAATGTTTTTGTTAGTTTTTGCTAATGTAAGTTAGCAGAAAGAGGCCACTGCTATGGTAAGGATTAAAAATTTCCTGATGTGTTGGTGACAACAACTATGTTATTCTGTGTCAACGCTGATCACCAAGACTTGGAGACAGAGCATTCTTGATAAAAGAGATCAGCTGTAGGAGACTCTTCCAGTATTATAAGGATTCCATGCTGTGACCAACTGTCATGAAAGCTGTGAAAACTACCACTTTATAAAAGTCGGTCCAATATTAGCAGTTCCAACATCCCTACTAAATGGAAATGAGGAAAACAAATAGATGTTTCTATCTACTATAGAAATAGGACAGAATTTTCCATTATACATGTATGCTATGTATCTAACAAAAGAAATATTTATACTCCCTCAAAACCAGCTTTCATCTCCTAAAATAAAACAGCAACCAGAAATGTCCTGAAGTATCTTTGCTAACCCTAATTCATTTTATCCACATAGTACTAGAGCAGTAGTAATTGATAAACTGCTATGATTTGTTAAATAAATAAACATTCTGAGGCACCTCTCCTATTGCACCAGCTAAGGATGTCCAAGTCCAACCATCAAGAGTTGGACTTGATGATCCTTAAGGGTCCCTTCCAACCTTAAGGGTCCTTTCATCCTTAAGGGTCCCTTCCAACTCAGGATATTCTATGATTCTATGATTCTATAAGGATGAACAAGTGGTATACTTGGCATTAGCAATCTCTGTAAAAGAGTGTTTGTCTCTTCCCAGTATTCTTTTTGTGTTTTATTTCTTGTCCTTCACTAAAAATAATAGGAAATGGGCTATGCTAAGATAGCATTTATATGTCTTTAAAATGGCACTTGTTGTAGTCTTTGAAATTTTAATGGCCTAAAAGACGTCATTTGCTAAACAAATATGACTTCTGTAACCATCCTTTCCATTTGCCTGTCTCTTTTCACATCTGCCCACCCATTTATCTTCCTTCTGATCGACTGAATCTCCTGGTCAGTCTCCACCAAACTCAGTTGGGGTCTCATAAATTCACATTTGTTTTGTGATGATCAGTAGCTGGACAGATGCATGTGAGAGATAACAAGGAGAGAGACAGAGACTGAGACTGAACTGGGACTCTTATTGAGTGGAAAGCTGAGCTGAGAGCTGATGCAGGTGAGAAGTGGAAAAAAATGGAAGTAGGGAATAGCTAGGAGGTGTTTGAATTACGTAGGGCCATGGGCAGTATGTCACAGAGTCAAAGGAAACAAGAATTTGTATGACATACCAGCCAATCTGGTCTAGTCTACATAGATTTCTTAAGTGGAGTAGTATCATGATTTGAAGTTTCCATTTAATTATATATCTTTAACAGGAAATAAAATAATGAGGAATGTATTCTATGTAGGAATACAGTGTAATTATTTTATTATATGTCTAAGTAATGAAGGCTGAATATAAAAAAGGAGTAATAATGTACTGTCCTTTATAAGATGAAAGCTGTAAAATTCCTATATATCATAATGGGAATTTCTGATTTAAAGTGTTAAAATATTTCTTTTAATATTTACTTTTATGATAACTAATACTTAAAGCATTGATTTATCTTCTTTCCTTTTCATTTGATTAAGTTCCAAGCAGAATATTTTTCATATGTTTTGCATTTGTATACTGGTAGCTTCAGCTGAAAAGTCAAATTGAAACTTATCTACTGTTTCTTCAAGGGGTTATTTCACATGTCATTTAAACATTTAAAATACCAAAGTGGTAGCTTAAGTCCTTGGAGTGAGTATAATACAAATGACATAGTAAAAGTGTTGACATCAAAGTGACTACCAAAGAAACATCAGTTGAAAATTAGATAATTTAAAATACAAACATGTTTTATAACTATAAAAGCTGAAGATAAAAGCACAAGCCTACATATCCTTAGAATAAATAAATAAATCCATATATTACAAGGATAATGTAGCACAACATGTCCATTCTCCAGTGATTTATGTCAGAAGTGGATGAAATACCTACCAAAGTCTTTGTAACTAACATTATCTAAACCTCTGGTGCAAGTCCTTAACTGTCTTTTCTGTAATATTGCATTTACATGTCCTTTTTAATGTTCAGGAGCTTGTTTATTCAAACCAGATTCCCACTGCCCACTCTCAATGTATTTTGAACAACAACAACAACAACAACAACAACAACAACAACAACAACAACAACAACAAAAAGGCAAGGTGATAGATAGGTATTCTCTTTACCAGATGTGTGTATTTTGTTGTTGTTGTTGTTGTTGTTGTTTTTCATTTTCCTAATGGGGACAGGGATGCTTTTGTAGTGACTAATACTGATCACTGTTCCCATTCAAGACAGTGCAAACAGGAACTGTTAATTCTGCAGTACCTGCAAGAAAACTGCACCAAGAACTGGGGAGTATTGCCTTACTTATGTAAATGCCAAAATGCTGACAAAACACCACATGTAAATCTCTTTCTGTTTCCTCACCTTGGGCTACCTCTTTGATGAGCAAAAGGCCAGAGAAAATCCTTTTGGGGATTATCAGAAGTGTTATATTGAGTTAAACCTCAAGGCTATTCGATCTAAAAGTCCAGAATTAAGATTTCAATAGTGCTCAGTCAATTTTGTAAAGAGACCATCTTGTAGTCATATGCATAAGGCACACAGAAAACAAAGCTGATTAAGTTTGACACAAGAACTGTTAGGCATTTATTGGCATTCCCAATGCCAGAATGGATTTTGTGGATTCTGTACAGTGATCCAACACAAGCCTGTCACTGATTTTTAGCAGATATGAGAACATGCACTTTTTTCTTCTCTCATTTATTGGGTTTCATGGCATGGTGCTGGCAGTGGGGGTTGCAGGTGCATTATCTGTGAGGAGAGGCCAGGACTGCCCTGTGCTGGACACAGCCGGTTCCAGACAGCTGCAACAGCCCCACCGCAGGGCACGGCTGGACCCAGTAGCCAAGATGGCAGCACCTCAATGATAACTTATTTAAGAAAGGGCACAAACCTCTGCACAGCAATGAGGAGAACCGTGAGAAAATGGGATAAACAATCCCAAAGAAATCAAGGTTGGGGAAGAAGGAGGGGGAGGAGATGCCCCAGGTGCCAGAGCAGAAGTTCCCCTGCAACCCATGGGGAGGAGGATGGTGGCACAGATTGTTCTCCTGCACCTCATGGAGGACCCCTTTAGAGCAGATAATCACACAGCCTCTGGAGGACCCCTGCCGAAGCAGGTGGATATGTCCTGAAGAAAGTTATGGCCCACAGAAAGCCAATGGAAAGCCCACACAGGAACAGGCTCCTGGAACTCCAGCCCATGGAGAGAAGCAGGTTTTCTGGCAGGAACTGCAGCCTGGATGCAGTCCGTTCCATGAACATGCTGGAGAAGTCCATTCCTGAAGGACTGCTCCCTATGGTGAGGACCTACACTGAAAGAGCTCCTGAAGAGCTATGATCCTGTTCTTATCAAGACCCACAAGCTTTTTCATTTTATTTTCTCCCCCAGTGCAGCTGAGGAAAATGTCTGTAATCAAAGTATTACAAGTATTGGGATACATGTCTGAGAGAAATATGTGTAGGACTCCACCAGTAGAGCAAAGTCTTCACCAAATATTCCCAATAAAATTTGGCTGGAATGTGTACACATTCACCTTTCTCAGTTCTACTTTTGATCTTTCTGTAACTGAAAGAGAATCTCAGTGAAAAGCAGCTGAATGGCAGCTGTTGTGTTATTGACAGCAAGCAATATTTATTATTTTCACCCTTGTGTTTTATTCTTCAACCTAATAAAATGGGACATAAGCATTATCACAATGGAAATCTATCCTAATAAATAAAGTTACAGCAATGCTTACCCTTGTGCAAATTGAGGTGTTTGTTGAAATGTAGGCCTCCCGTGGGAATAAAATAATAATAATAATAATAATAATAATAATAATAATAATAATAATAATAATAATAATAATAATAATAAATCTAAAACAACAACAACAAAAAATGCAGCTCTTGCTGCTACATAGATTACTCATTAAATTAAGATGCCTTTAGCTTCTGTATATATAGCCTTCCTAATTTAAACCCCAATTTTGGTTCATTTATTTCTGAAATGTACACATTTTACATTGTACACATCTGGATGTTTCAGGGACTCTCTGACTTGTGGCCTGTGCATCTGGAGTTTGACAGACCATATTTATGCTGCAAAAATAAGTTGGGTACAAGGCCAGTCCCACCTAGACCAGTACACAAGTTATTTAAAGAGCAAAACAGTCAGGCTAAGCTCTGGCAGAGCATTGGGTTTATCTGGGTTTTGAAAATTACTATACCATCAAGTATACTCAGACAGACTGTTGCAGGCCTCTTACTCTGACAGACAGGTGGAAAGATGCTAAGAAGGTTGAACACATTTAGCTTGTTCAAGGCAGTCTACATAGTTTCTACATCCTGCCCTTGCACATCATTTCTGGAGAATATATGTGTGGTGTCATCTTGTCGTCAAAGACAGCTATGCAGGTAAGAAACACACACTGCCAGTCTTTATCTTCTTGAGCACATAATCTACTGTCTCTGACAGGATACTTAGCTGCATAATTGCTTTCTTTACTCACACTTTAAATCAGCCCTCTGTCAGTGTTCCTGATATCCATAGCCATTGCATGCACTGTTCCTTGATGCATCAGAAAATGTTTACTCACAGTGGACGTAAGGACAGTCCCTCAGAAAGGATATTAATTAAAAAGACACACAAGCAAATGCTTATAGAGTTTCCATAGCCCTTGCCTTGCCTTGTCTTGCCTTGCCTTGCCTTCCCTTCCCTTTCTTTTTTTTTTTCTTTTTAATATGTATTCTCCATTGTTTTTAATTAAACACAAAGTAAATCAGAGCATGAATAAATAATAGTGGTTGTTAATTGAGACTAACATTTTAAGTTAAATGTCTGTTGGAGATTAAAAATAGATTATATAAGATATCTGTATACAACCAGAAAACATTATGTGCCATGATATTTCCTTATACTGTCTAAGGAGGGGAGCAGCAATGCCAAAATATCACCAGCAGGTCTACTTGTAGAGAACTTCAGGTGAGGAAGTTGCTTTTCTCTCAAATTTGCATCTGAGGGGTGCCAAAGTTGTTCCTCCTATAAGTCATCTACCTAGTGTCATATCAAGTATGAATTTAATCTGTTCAAATATGGATTTGATACTATGCTATCCCTATATGCAAAGCAAGGGAGAAATATTTAAAGTAGTGATAATTTAATGTATTCATTTCTTTAGATTGTTTAAATATTCATACATCCAAAGCTCTGGGTGCACATACAAAATATTAATAGAAAATCCAGGAGCATAATGAAGCCATATGATATATGTCTGTACTGGGTCTGGCTGGAATGTTAACTTTCCCGGCAGCAGCCCACACAGTGCCGTACTCTGTACTTGTAGCTGGAACAGCAGTGTTATTACACCAGTGTTGTGTCTACTGCTGAGCAGCAGTGGCACAGCATTGGGCCTTTCTCTAACCCTCCTAGGGGGTGGGCAAAAAAGTGAGGAGAGAAACATCACTAGGGCAGCTGACCTAAACCAATCAAAGGGATATTCCATACCATGTGGTGTCACACTCAGCAATAAAAGGTGGAAACAGGAAGAAGAGGGGAGGGGTGGGCTCTCGTTGAGAAGACGTCGGTCCTCCTCTCGAACACCGGCTGCGTGCGTTGAGGCCTTGCTTCAAGGACGTGGTCAATCATCGCTCATTTGTGGGAAGTAGAGAGTAATTTTTTTCCTCTGCACTTCCATATAGCTTTCATTTATTTTGTTTGTTTGTTTTCCTCCCTTTTTCCCCTTTCCCTTTTATTTCCCCTTAGTTAAATTGTTTAGTTCATGGTAATCTTTATTTAATTATTATAATTATTTCCCTTTAATTAAAATTATCCTTATCTCAACCCGTGAGTTGTTCTTTGCTTTACTTCTCCCCCTCCTCATCTAAAGGAGGGGGAGTGAGAGAGCGGTTGTGGGGTTTAGCTGCCCAGCACGGTAAAACCACCACAAAGTCTTAGAACTACTTTGTAAGAGGGGAACTGCTGAATGCTAAAAGCTCTCCAGAGCTGTTTGATTTTCTCTTTCTTTTTCTTTGACGCAGATGTTAGTAGAGAACTTTAGGAATAGAACTTTGATTATTTGAAATACTCTCTGTAGCATCTAAAGGAGGAAAAAAAAAATAAGAGAGAATGGAGAGGGAGAAGGGGACAGGGAAAAAGGAGAGGAGGAAAAATAAAAAGAAAGAAAGGGAAAGGGAAAAGGAAAGGGAAAGGGAAAGGGAAAGGGAAAGAAGAAATAAGAGAAAGGGAAAGGAGAAATAAGAAAAAGAAAAAAGAAGAAAATTAAAAAAAAAAAAAAAAGGAAAAAGGAAAAGGAAAGGAAAAAAGAAAAGGAAAAAAGTAAAAAAAAAAAAGTAAAAAAAAAAAAAGGAAAGAGAAAAAGAGAAAAAGGAAAGCGTATGTGCTGATTCAGTATACTTAACAGAACAAAACCTGTGTACTAAAATAACTTGTTATTAGGATATAGCTTTATGGTCCATTAGACTTTTTCAAAGCAAAACACATATTTATTTGAAAAGCCTTCAATCAGGAAATTTGAAAAACAGTTTACCATCTCAAGTCTCCTCAAAAAAAATTTCATCTGACCTGATGAGACAAATCAGGACCACAGTGGTGATTTAATGGAGCAATCAGCAACGTGTCAAATCTGATTGATGGGTCCCTTCAGAAACCTGACGGGTGATTTGATCCCCACCGGCACAGACAAATCTTCCCCAGAAGATGCTATTGCTAACACGAGCTGTGGAAAGATTTTTCTAGTCAACTCTTTTTTATTTTGCCCTTGAATTGAGGTGATTTTTTGTTGTTGTTGTTCAACCCCTTTCCTTTGACTTGATTTGAATAGTATTGTCCTGACCTGAAGGTGTTATTTATGACAGAACATTGCTCTTACCTTTCAAAATGTCAAATATTTTATCAACTGGTAAAAGTTATTTCTCTGCTAAAGCTACCTTAAGGGAGTAATAAATGCAATTTTCACAAAACACCAGTTCTAATAGCTATAAATGTACTTAAAAACAATGAAAATCACACTAAGAATCAGTTACCTTCTTTCCGGACTGTTAAGTGAGTTAATGTGGAGTGATTGTAGAGAAAAGCAGAAGACAGACAACAAGCATAAATTAATTGGGTGCTCAGTTTTATTTCAAAACACACAAATAATTTCTTTCTAAGTGTTCATTTGGTTTTATAAAGTACACATATTTGAAAGCTTTATTGAAAAGTGTCATAAAAATTGCATCTTTAGCTTGTGTCAGTGGAACACTACATGAGTAGCTTGCTGCTTCTAAATCTATTTAACTGAAAAGGTCTCTGTCCTGCTTGCTTTACAGCCCATTCACAGCCATACAGAAGTCAATTTTATAAATAAGACCTCACTGTAATTTGACATATCAGGCAGCAGATATATAGTAGTCCTGTGTGTATTAGTAGATGTCTTCCCTGCTTGAGGCCAGGAACATTGAAGGCATTATAAATAATTTACTGTATCAATTTAAATTCAATTATATATAATTTGGAAGTTAGCATACATTTGGAAGTTTATGTAATGCTGGGTGCATCATAAAAAGACTATAAATGAGCACTGTAAGAACAAATACTCTCAGCACAACAAATGGGTTGGCCTGATTTTTTCTTCCTGTCAGGACAACCTGGTTTAGCTCTGCAGCTTGCTGTGACGGAGGTGTGCGCACTGAGGAAGATTTCAGAGGTAAAGTGATGGTATCATCAGAATCCTCTCTCCCAGTGATGCCCACTGAACTCAGTGCTGTAGGGACTGGGAGAGAGATCACACTGCAGCATGCCCAAGCAAACATCTTCTGCTATGGCTTGTTCAGCAGCATGATTTAATCTCTTGCCAGATCAGCTTCAATGGAATCAATGTGACAAATACCAGCTCAGGATCTGGAGGGTTCAAAGGCAGACCCTTCTTTTGCTCCTTGCCCTTTCAAGGTGCTCTCTGTGCTTTTTCAGCTGCAGGAGCATTAGCTATATGTAGATGAACTGGGTGTGATGGCTGGGTAGATAAACTGCTAGATGGGTAGATTTGCAACAGAAAGGAAAAAGAGAATCAGCTTAATATACATTTTTTTAATATATATGAATTGCTTCTCCAAATAAGGTCTGCAAATAATTTCCATTAAAAAAGTATGAGCTGGTAGAGAGGATTGGGAAGAGAACAAAGAACATAATTTCTTCTACAAAAATTTAGGTCTACTGCTTTTTTGTGTGTGTGTGTGATTTTTTTATTATTTTTTTTATGAAGTATAAAAAAAGTCTGTTTAACCTCTGAGCAGTTGAATAAGGTAATTATTTGCCATGTATTAGCAGTAATACGAAATTTCATATAAAGTATGCGTGATCTGAATCAAGAGTGTGTAAGGTCATTTCTTTTTAATGATGTCAGTTCATAATTAAAATCAACAGAAGAGGTTTATTTTTGGAGGATGTGAGCTGATCTTTAAATATGCCTGTTACAGATCTTGTGTCCAATCCTAGTCTGACTGTTTTATTAAAATGTATTTGGTGTGCTTCTCTAACAAAAATCAATTTTAACACCTTTCTGCAAACTATTTCCTTCCTGTTAAAATCATTTTCATTTGTAATTATAAAATCATCAGTGTAAAAATATACAATTGGAGTTTGAAGAGTATAGTTTATTTTTAATTACTGTTAATGAATAATTGAAAATTATATTAATGCAATGAAAATAAATTTGAATTTATGATTGTTACATTTTAATTTTTATTTAATACATTTATAAGATGTTCATCACAAGAATACCTGCACATGTTCCACTGCTTTAACTTGTCGTTAAATATCCCTAACAGAAACAAAACAATATGATAACTTATTCCTCTTATCTCCTAGATCATATGCACATGCATTTGGTCAGTTAGATGCCTACTGTGAAATGCATTCTCTATTAAAACCGAAGACAAAATTCCTAGTGATGTAGACAGGTCAATATTTTACCCATGGAACTGCACAACGTAATCAGCTAGGAAGGTCTTTAAGAAGTAATGGCACTTTCATGTCCTTCAGCTCCACCCTGAAAGATAATGATTACCCTGATTAGCATCTGTAGAGTCTGAGGGTGTTCAGTTTTTCCTCAGCAGCTTACAACTGCCACAGCACAACCTGAAATTGACAGCCTATTAAAGGTACATGTGAGGTTCTTGTTCACTCTGTGGATGTGGGATCCAATTTGCTCTACTAGCCCTTGAGGCCAAAGAAGGACTCATCCTTTGAACTACTGGAGTTCACTCTTTGATGATGACTAGATAATGCTTTAAGAGATTTATCCATCCAAAAAGACATCTAGTCTGAGTTTTCAAAAATTTTAAGTTTGGCTATAACATCTACTTTACACCAAAATCTAAAGCTGGTATGATCTAGAGGTTTCCCCTTTTTTTGTACTGACAGAAGAAAAAAGTGGTTAGATTATATGACTAATTTTGGATAATCTCACTTGTATTCATCCTGAAGGCAACTGAATTTTTCAAAATAGTGGAAATTCAGTACAGGTGCTATCAGGTTTCCTGTGTCCAGCTTCAGATATCATAAAGTCATGTGGGCTGCAGAAAACGCTGCTCTGCAGGCATTGAGGTATGCCAGTTGGCTGGAGCTACTTGTGAGCACAATCATGGTATTTGGAAATGCCACACCAAGAAACTGCTATTCAGGATGTTGAACTGAGTCCAACTTCTTCCAAAGAAATTGTTCTCAACTCTAATTCTACAAAAAAAAAAAAAAAAAAAAAAAAAAAAAAAAAAGAGTTAAATTGGAAATTGCTTCGATTATAAAACTAAGATAGAAATTGTATATGATTACCTCCTGAACAGATAGACTATTCCTGCCATGTAAACAGTCAGTCTGGACTATGAAAACTCTTCCAATGACATTGTGAGACTGATTATGGAATTATTCTGATGCAGATTAAGGATATAAACATCCTGATTTCTAGATAATAAACTGCAGTATGCTGAATTCCTGGTCCATCAAAAGCTGTCTTTAAACTTGAGGAAACCAAGAATATATACCTTAATTCATTTTGATTTTAGGGAAAATATGGTTCAATTTTTATTTGATTTCTGTTGGTAATGAAAAGTGGATATTCTATCATAAAATTAATGACCTCACTATTCATGGCCCAAAACTGTCATTAAACATCTTTATTTATTTATTTATTTATTTTTATACACCTCAAATTAATGCACATGCCTTGAAAAATCTGTCTATTTGAGAGAAAGATGATTAGGAGAAAAAAAAATATATTTCCAACTTTGTTCACTACTTTGCTATGGAAGTAAGACAAAATCCTCATGGTAATAGTCTATCTACTTCTAGTTCAGTACTGCTAGAATCATAATTCTGATTATTGATGTTCTATCGCATGAAATGATTACAGCTCAGAAACCCATAAGAATGGACAATATTTTAAATACAATTAGATTAGTACCAAAAAAATAATAGAAGAAAAGCCAGGAAAGACCTTTAGCATTATATTTAAACACAACACTAAGAGACAGATAACATTTTCTTCCTTAAACGGATTTACTTTCTTAAATAGATTCACAAATATGTGACCTCTGGAAGCAAAATTTGGCTTCAGAGGGAGAGCACAAAGCTGCAGTTCACATCTGCAAGGAGAAAACAAAGAAACCCAAAGCCTGAGTTGACACTAGCCACTGGTAGACAACAAAAATGTCTCTCAAGTATGTCAGCAAGAGTTGGTCAAAGGAAAATATTGGACTGACACTTGGATTGGATGGTCACCTGACAAATAATGAGGAAGAAAAGGTGGAGGCACTTAATTCCTTTATTGCCTCAGTATTTGATAGGAATACTAGATCTGGGGCTGCCCGGACCTCAGAGCTGGAGGACCATGACTTTCCAAGCAGTGACTTTCCATCTGTGGTCACTGAAACTGTAAATGAACAGTTCTACCAGCTCAACATTCATAAATCCATGGGGCCTGATGGGTTTCACTGCAGAGTGCTGAAGGAATTAGTGGATGTTGTAGCTGAACTACTGTCAACAATTTACCAAAGGTCATGGGAGTCTGGGGTGGTCCATGCTGGCTATGGACCAAGCCAGTGTTATACTCATCTACAAAAAGGGCATGAGAGAATTCTATTCTGTTCTGTTCTGTTCTGTCCTATTCTTTACTGTTTTGTCTTACACTGTTTGTTACTGATGACTTTTCTGCATTTAAAACTTTTTGTTCAGACTTTTGTTCATACTTTTCATAAGACATTCCTCCTTTGACATACACAATTTAAGAGTTTCTTTTTATATGTAACATCTCAGTGAGATTTAGTTAAGCTGCATGAGTTGCTCTAACACCATCACCTGATAGGAAAATATAGAACAAGAAAATAACAATGAGTGACAAACTGGCTGCTCATATTCATGTCCATATGTTAGGCTCACTCAAAAAAAAAAAAAAAAAAAAAAAAAAAATCTCAATGTGCCAGTTAGAAATAGTTAGCAAACAAAGTTGGGTAGAAAAATAATCATGAAGCATTTTAAATCTATGTGTTGGGTCTGTCTGAGCTGGAGTCACCTTTTCCCTGCAGCAGCCCACACAGTGCTGTACTCTGCACTCGTAGCTGGAACAGCACTGATATCACTCCAGTGTTGTGTCTATTGCTGCATAGTGCTGGCACAGCATCAGGACTCCTTCCAAGCCCCCAAAAGCCAGCAGACTGGGGGTGGGCAAGTGATGGGGAGGGGACATTGCTGGGGCAGCTGACCTAAACCAACCAAAGGGATATTCCATAACACCTGATGTCACACTCAGCAATAAAAGGGGGGGCTCTCGTGGGAGAGGGGGCTGTTCCTCCTGAACAACCACTACGCGTTTGGGGCCCTGCTTCCCAGGACGTGGCCGAACACCGCTCGCTGATGGGAAGTAGAGAATAATTTTTCCTCTCTCTGTGCTTCCGCGCGGACTGATTGCTTCTTTTGTCTCTGTTTTTTTTCTCCCATTCCCTTTCCCTTTAATTAAACCTTTCTTATCTCAAACCTCGAGTTCTCTGTGTTGTATTTTCTCCCCCTTCCTCTTTGAGGAGAGGGGGAGTGAGAGAGCGGTTGTGGTGGAGCTCGGCTGCCCACCTGAGTAAAACCACCACAATCCTTTTTGGCGCCCAACGTGGGGCTCGAGGGTTGAGATAACAATAGCATTGATTGAAGTATTTACAACTAACATATTGGTAGTCATAATGCTCGGTTTTCTGGTAATACTTTTCTGTGTGGATATGTTGTATATAGCCCACTCTCTGTTTTCTTTTTTCCTTTACATCCGATCGGAGAAAGTGTTGAAGTCTGTGCTTGTTTTTTTTATCATGTTGTGCTGTAACATACTGGCCTTCAGTTTTGTTTGGTATTCAAACCCGGCATTGTTATCCTCCTGGTCTCCTGGAGATTATCTTATTGAAAATATTAGGAATTACAGTGCCTTCTACTTTTCTCCCTGTGGGCTAATTACAGCAGCCTTTCAGTATCTTGGATACCCCTGGTCGGATATTATCCTCCTGTCACTAGGTCTAGTGTTTGTCATCTTCCCCAAAGTAAAGCAATTTATTAAGAATATTATTCAAGGACCTGTCCCCAGACAAAGTTGTGGGTGGCAAGGTGTGTGGGGGGATTTGGGCAGGTACCTATCACGGTTTTCTCCCCCAATGGTTCTAAATTTCACCCCTGAACAAGTACAAAATCCAAGAAAACTGGTGGAATGTTTGAAAGACGTATGCCCTGACCCTGGCAATACTAGAGAACTCCACCAGCTGGCTGCACTCTGCTGGGGTCTGGCTTACGCCTATCAGATGTCAATTAACATTGCCCAGCACCCTCAAGGGGATAGGGAGGTTCCTGAATTTGATAATGAGACAGCACACACTGTGACCACCCTAGAGGACCGACCATCTATGGTATCAGTCGCCCCTGTAGTAAAGACGAAACAGTGGAAACGGAGATCAGGTCGTTTAGTAAGGGAAGAAGCTCCTTCTACGGATGAGGGAGAAGAGGAAAAGGCAAGTGGCTCTAAAGCAGCGTTATCACGGCAACATCGCGAAGAAGAGACTGAAATCACAGATGAATCAGAAACTACTCGGTCTCTATCTCTGAGTGAGCTGCGAGAAATACGGAAAGACTTCAGTCGCCATCCAGGTGAGCACATCCTCACTTGGCTGCTTCGATGCTGGGATAGTGGGGCCAATACCCAACAGCTAGAAGGCAACGAAGCCAAGCAGCTGGGATCCCTTTCTAGAGAAAGACTCATTGATAGAGTAATTGGAAGAGAGGCACAAGTTATCAGCCTCTGGAGGCGAATCCTAACAGCAGTGAAAGAAAGGTATCCCCACAAAGAGGATATTGTCTACCAAGTAAACAAATGGGCCACTATAGATAAGGGCCTCCAGCAGCTGCGGGAATTAGCTGTGCTGGAGATGCTTTATAGTGATTTAAACAACGCCCAGACACCTAAAGACCCCGATGAAGTGCAATGCACAACGTCCATGTGGCGGAAGTTTGTACGAGCTGCACCCCCAACACATGCCAGCACACTGGCAGTCATGGGTTGGGACGAGGGGATGGGGCCAACTGTGGATACCGTGTCCAACCAGCTTCATAAGTATGAAGAAAATCTCTCTCCCCCAGTACGGGGCTGCATTTCAGCTGTGGAGAAACTGTCCCAACGGTTAGATGAACACATAGCTTCGTCCTCACCTAAACGGAAAAATCTTTCGGCCATCAAGCGCCAGCAGTCCCCAGCTCAAACAAGGGAGAATCCGGGACGCACACCGCGAGGTACCTTGTGGTTTTATTTACGTGACCACGGGGAAGATATGAGGAAGTGGGATGGTGAACCGACCTCGGCCCTAGCTGCTCGGGTACGTGAGCTACGGAAAGATACAACAGCAACAAAGAGGGCCCCTAGGAGGATTGCTGCCCCAGTTTCTGTTGAACAGTCCCCCAGAGGCAGTAGAAGGAATAGTATTACTCCTGACCCTGATGAAGAGATTTCTGCTTCACGTTTGGAAGAAATAATTGATAGATACTCCGACCAGGACTAGTGGGGCCCTGCCTCTGGCCAGGTAGAGGAGAGGGACAACCGGATTTACTGGACTGTGTGGATTCGATGGCCTGGCACACCGGAACCGCAAAAATATAAAGCTTTAGTGGACACAGGCGCACAGTGTACCCTAATGCCGTCAGGCCACCAAGGGGCAGAACCCATCTCTATCTCCGGAGTGACGGGGGGATCCCAAGAGCTAACCATATTGGAAGCTGAAGTGAGTCTAACTGGGAATGAGTGGCAAAAGCACCCCATCGTGACTGGCCCAGAGGCTCCGTGCATCCTTGGCATAGACTACCTCAGGAAAGGGTACTTCAAGGATCCAAAAGGGTACCGGTGGGCTTTTGGCATAGCTGCCTTGAGCACAGAGAAGATTAAGCAGTTGTCTACCCTGCCTGGTCTCTCACAAGACCCTTCTGCTGTAGGATTGCTGAGGATTGAAGAACAGCAAGTGCCAATTGCGACTACAACTGTGCACCGGCGGCAATATCGCACCAACCGAGACTCCCTGATTCCTATCCATGAGTTAGTTCACCATCTGGAGAGCCAAGGAGTGATCAGCAAGACTCATTCACCTTTTAACAGTCCTATATGGCCAGTGCGGAAGTCCAATGGCGAGTGGAGGCTAACAGTGGACTATCGGGGCCTGAATGAAGTCACACCACCACTAAGTGCAGCAGTGCCAGACATGCTAGAACTCCAGTACGAACTAGAGTCAAAGGCAGCTAAGTGGTATGCTACAATTGATATTGCTAATGCATTTTTCTCTATCCCTCTAGCAGCAGCATGCAGGCCACAATTCGCTTTCACTTGGAGGGGCATTCAGTATACTTGGAATCGACTGCCCCAGGGGTGGAAACATAGCCCTACCATCTGCCATGGACTGATTCAGACGACACTGGAACAGGGGAACGCTCCTGAACACCTGCAGTATATCGATGATATCATCGTATGGGGTAACACAGCAGAAGAAGTTTTTGGGAAAGGGAAGAAAATAATTCAAATTCTTCTGAAAGCTGGATTTGCCATTAAACAGAATAAAGTCAAGGGACCTGCACAGGAAATCCAGTTCTTGGGGGTAAAATGGCAGGATGGACGTCGCCACATTCCGACGGATGTGATCAACAAAATAACAGTTATGTCTCCACCAACTAGCAAAAAAGAAACACAAGCTTTCCTAGGTCTTGTGGGATTTTGGAGAATGCATGTGCCAGGCTATAGTCAGCTTGTGAGTCCTCTATATCGAGTGACTCGAAAGAGGAACTCTTTCGAGTGGGGCCCCGAGCAACAACAGGCCTTTGAACAACTCAAACAAGAAATAGCTCGTGCAGTAGCCCTTGGGCCTGTCCGTACTGGACCAGCTGTGCAAAACATACTGTACACTGCAGCTGGGGAGCATGGGCTCACCTGGAGCCTCTGGCAGAAGACCCCAGGAGAAACTCGAGGCCGACCTTTGGGGTTCTGGAGCCGGGCCTATCGAGGATCAGAAGCCAATTACACCCCAACTGAAAAGGAAATATTAACAGCATATGAGGGGATTAGAGCAGCTTCAGAAGTTGTTGGTACAGAAGCACAACTTCTCTTGGCCCCACGGCTACCTGTGTTACATTGGATGTTCAAAGAGAAAATCCCCACTACACATCATGCAACCGATGCTACGTGGAGTAAATGGGTAGCGTTAATTACACAGCGGGCTCGAATGGGGAAACCCAATCACCCGGGAATCCTGGAAGAGATTATGGACTGGCCAGAGGGCAGGGATTTCGGAGCACCGACAGAAGAAGTAACGCGTGCTGAAGAGGCACCACCATACAATGAGTTGCCAGAAGACAGAAAGCAATATGTGTTGTTCACTGATGGATCCTGCCGTGTGGTAGGGAGCCATCGGAAGTGGAAAGCTGCTGTGTGGAGTCCCACACGACAAGTTGTGGAGGCCATGGAAGGGGAAGGTGAGTCAAGTCAGTATGCAGAAGTGAAAGCTATACAACTGGCCCTAGAAATTGCTGAAAGAGAAAAGTGGCCGGTACTGTATCTCTACACTGACTCATGGATGGTGGCAAATGCGCTATGGGGGTGGCTGCGACAATGGAAACAGAACAACTGGCAGCGCAGAGGTAAACCTATCTGGGCTGCTACCCTGTGGCAAGATATTGCTGCCCGGGTAGAAAACCTGGCTGTAAAGGTACGTCATGTAGATGCCCATATGCCTAAGAATCGTGCTACCGAAGAACATCAGAACAACGAAGAAGTAGATCGAGCTTCAAAAATTGAAATAGCTCAGGTGGACCTGGACTGGGGACATAAGGGTGAACTGTTTGTAGCTCGATGGGCTCATGAAACATCAGGACATCTGGGGAGGGACGCCACATATAGATGGGCTCGTGATCGAGGGGTGGACCTGACCATTGAGGCCATCACACAGGTTATCCATCAGTGTGAGACCTGTGCTGCAATTAAACGAGCCATGAGGGTAAAGTCTCCCTGGAACAGGGGGAGATGGCTTGGATTTCGATATGGTGAGGCCTGGCAGATTGACTACATCGGACCACTTCCACAAACCCGCCAAGGCAAACGGTACATACTCACCATGGTAGAAGCAACTACTGGGTGGCTGGAAACATACCCTGTAAACCATGCCACGGCCCGAAACACTATCTTGGGCCTGGAAAGGCAAGTGCTGTGGCGACATGGTACACCGGAGAGAATAGAGTCCGACAATGGGAGTCACTTCCGAAACAATTTGATCACTTCCTGGGCCAAGAGACATGGCATTGAATGGGTGTATCACATCCCTTATCACCCACAAGCCTCTGGGAAGGTTGAGAGGTACAATGGACTGTTAAAAACTATGCTGCGAGCATTGGGTGCTGGGACATGGAAACATTGGGATATAAATCTACCAGAGGCCACTTGGCTAGTTAACAACAGGGGGTCTGAAAACCGTCCTGGTCCTGCTGAAACAAAACCCCTACACACTGTGGGAGAAGCTAAAGTCCCTGTAGTGCGTGTGGGGAAGTGGATGGGGAAGGCGGTGTGGGTTGCCCCTGCCTCGGGAAAAGGCAAACCCACTCGTGGGATTGTCTTTGCCCAAGGACCAGGGTATACCTGGTGGGTAATGCAGAAAGATGGGGATATCAAGTGTGTGCCTCAAGGAGATTTAACACTGGGAGAAAATTAATCTGTCATCCAAGTTATGTGTTGTAGGAGGACACTGCAGAACCAATGACAGGTCAACTTTGCAAGGAACCGGGCAAGTGCAACACTGATGTGAGCTAAGCTGGTGCTGGTGTCAAGAAAACCAACTTCGCCTGCCCTGAGTGACCACTTTGACAGATGAAGGCGAAACCATCAACAGTTTTTATGAGCATTTTGGGAAAAGACCTATAGAATAAAGAGAAGTACAGACATAAAAATGCTTCAATGGACAGAAAACAATGGTGATGAGAACATCTATATACTAAACTGTACCTGATTGTGACACAAATGTTATGGAATAAGGGGTGGAAGTTGTGTTGGGTCTGTCTGAGCTGGAGTCACCTTTTCCCTGCAGCAGCCCACACAGTGCTGTACTCTGCACTCGTAGCTGGAACAGCACTGATATCACTCCAGTGTTGTGTCTATTGCTGCATAGTGCTGGCACAGCATCAGGACTCCTTCCAAGCCCCCAAAAGCCAGCAGACTGGGGGTGGGCAAGTGATGGGGAGGGGACATTGCTGGGGCAGCTGACCTAAACCAACCAAAGGGATATTCCATAACACCTGATGTCACACTCAGCAATAAAAGGGGGGGCTCTCGTGGGAGAGGGGGCTGTTCCTCCTGAACAACCACTACGCGTTTGGGGCCCTGCTTCCCAGGACGTGGCCGAACACCGCTCGCTGATGGGAAGTAGAGAATAATTTTTCCTCTCTCTGTGCTTCCGCGCGGACTGATTGCTTCTTTTGTCTCTGTTTTTTTTCTCCCATTCCCTTTCCCTTTAATTAAACCTTTCTTATCTCAAACCTCGAGTTCTCTGTGTTGTATTTTCTCCCCCTTCCTCTTTGAGGAGAGGGGGAGTGAGAGAGCGGTTGTGGTGGAGCTCGGCTGCCCACCTGAGTAAAACCACCACAATCTATAATAGGTAAGCAAAGTAATTTTTCAAATCGACGACAAGAAATAGGTTCAGAAATCAGTTTGCTGTATCATTTTACAGGGTACAAGGAGACATTTCTTCCTTCAAGGTTATGATATGCCATATGCCTTGCTCCATAGGTTTGCCAGAAGTCACTTAATGCCATATGTCCTAAGCCATTTGTTTTTCAAATAGCACTTCAGCTGTGGTAGGCACTATCTGACTAAAATATTCAGGAAAAGATAACGTTTGTACTTTTCTACTGTCAGAGAATCCATTTTTTCTGTTTAAGTTATCATGAAATGAGAGACATATACATTTTAATCCTTAATATTGACTTCTACTTAAGATAATTTTAATAGTGACATGCTTAGTTCCTCCTGTAGCAATCTCAGCTGGGAGAATAGGCAGGAGTACACTAACACAAACTGGCCAATCCACCTTTCCCTAAAAAAAAATATTAGAACTTCAGAAGACTGAGAAATCCACCAGAACAGTGTTTACTGGATAGTGGCCCAAAATATTTGCTGGTGTAGTGAACAGCCAGTGCAGTGCAATGAACAACAAGTTTAGAGCTGGGGATAAGCATCATTCATCTGTCATTCTTTCTTTCCCACAGCTGTTAGGTATCTGTCTTTTCAAGCAGTTTCTTGAAAATTTATAAATGTCAATCTTTCTGAAAAAAGGTTTGTCATATGCCACTTCATAAAATTCATGATCCTTTAAGCAAGACCTTAACATAGGGCAGAAGTAGTGCAGCAGGCCATAAACCATTTTACGCTGTTCCCATTGAGTTAACTTCTATTCTTCTCAAGAATCTAGATTGGTGATTTGTGGAAGGATGAAGATTTGGGGAAAATTATTGTTAAATACCAGTAGGAGTCATAGAACTTTGTCTATAAAGTTATAATATATAAGATATATTTTGTTCTTAAATTTTATGTTAGTAACTTTAAATTTTATGACATTTCATAATTATACCTCCATCTAACTTTTGGTTTAAATATTTGTTGAAACAATATCCAACAATAACAAAATTTAAAATAAATAAATAAATAAATAAATAAAGCTTTCTTTAAAAGACGTGTAATGAGAGATAAATACAAACATTGCAGTTTCCAGTGATCTAATAATCTGAGTGCAAAAGAGATTTCAACTAACTCCTACGTTAAATTAATTCCTTCTTTATTTTAGCCAGATCAGTCATAGTCTTTAGTCTTTGAATTTGGAGGAAAAAAAAAAAAAAAAAACAGTTGAGATGTTGTTACTTAGCTCTTTTGCAGGATGCTGTACAGAATAATTAGTTAATGTTTGTTTAGCTCTTTGAAGATGGAGAGCTCTATTTAGGTACTAAGTACTACTTTCATGAAGAAAAACATGTTAAATGCTTACTAAATGACGGTGCTGTGGCAACACAGCTGTTCAGCATGGAGTTACAAAATCACTCTTTCCCTCCCATTTGAGGTCTCACAGCATCCACAGTCTCTACAGGGGATGAGAGAAGCAGGCATGCATGGCCATCACTGTTCTAGAAAGTCTAAGACTACCTTAGATAGACTTAATTTTGGTAAAAATACAGCAAGCCAAATACCGATCACAAAGACTGATAGGAAAGCAATCACAGTACCTGAAAAGAATGAAACTGTGATTAAAATTGTGATGCCATTTTAACTCATTTTCATGTACTTTTGTTCTATGGTTATAGTGCAATCAGCTGTTTGGGCAGGGCTGAAATGCAAGATCAGAATTTGTGCTCTCCTTTTTGTCTTGTACTGTATATAGAACAGCAAGAGTGAAAAAAAGAAAAAAAAAAAAGAAAAAAAAAAAGAGAGAAAAGAGAAGAGAAGAGAAGAGAAGAGAAGAGAAGAGAAGAGAAGAGAAGAGAAGAGAAGAGAAGAGAAGAGAAGAGAAGAGAAGAGAAGAGAAGAGAAGAGAAGAGAAGAGAAGAGAAGAGAAGAGAAGAGAAGAGAAGAGAAGAGAAGAGAAGAGAAGAGAAGAGAAGAGAAGAGAAGAGAAGAGAAGAGAAGAGAAGAGAAGAGAAGAGAAGAGAAGAGAAAGAGAAGATTAATTTCAGGCTGTGTTAATCCTTTTCAAGCTGAAACAGAACACAAAGTATTTACTGAATCACACCCCAGAGAAAATACTATGATGAGAGTTGGAGTCTCAGCTAAATAATAGCCTTTGAACTGAATGTGGGGTCAGCACACGCTGTTTCAGCCCCAGAAGTGCAGTTTTCAGTGTCAAGCAGTGATTTTATTTATAGATTATGACCATAATCCAGTTCTATATCAAAATGTGAATTTAGATGCCTTTATGTATGGAAGGTCCCATTATTATCATCAATGGAAGTTTGGTAAATATGGCCTGTGAACCTTGCAAAGAGATTTGGTTAACCAGCTCTTGGATGCTTATTTAATTGAACTTTTGAATTTTCTGACTGCATTGATGAGATTTTCACTGACTGCATTGACTAGATTCTCACTTAATAAAAGTTAAAACATCTAGTGTACCTGTAGACACCTAGAAGTCAATACCTAAACCTCAAACTTACTGTTGCCCACCTCCTAGAAGGTCTGTTGATGGTTTTGCAATGTGAAGGAAAATATGCTTCGCTTAGCCAATTTTCTGTAATAATTTGAGATAGCAACAAATTTGAGCTGCCTTCATCTTGAAATTGCTACTGAGGGAGAAAAAAAATATAAAAATTCATAAACTTTTATTTTCAGTTCTACATGTCGAGTTGTACAAAACTATCATAGAGCTCTCAAATTTTAGGAAATATTGCTCTAGCTTGTAACACAGCTTGTTCTATACAATTAAGAAGTCAACAGCTACAAGAACAAGTAAATATAAAATATGCCATCTTTTAAAACAGAGAGGTCTGAAGTCTGCATGAAAACCCTGTATAAAGCTTACTTGAAATCTCTGTTAAGTTATTACAGCTGTTCAAGGATCAAAATCATTTGTTTAATTAAAAATGTCAGAACATATTCATCCCTGTACTTCATAGTGCAGGATGCTTCACAAATCCCTAAAACAGCAGTCTGCTGATTCACTGACAATTTCTGTAGTAGTAAAATTTGTCAGTTTATCTGTGTCACAATAGGGCTCTAAATGCAAACAGTGGATTGTCAGTATTTTTAAATTGCTAATATGGTTCCTGGCATGGTTTTCACCAGAATCACTCTCTCAAGCAAGTGATTGACTGATCCAAAGTTAGTTGTCAATACAATGATTTCTAGATTGTCAGCTTTCTAGTTTATGTGCCTGTTGTGTTTTTTTAAGTCTGCCAAATTAAAAAAAAAAAAAAAAAAAAAAAAAAGAATATAGAAATCAGTAGTCTGACACTTAGTTTTCAGGGAAACTTGAATTCCATTAATTTCTGAACTTCTTTTGCTACTCATAACAGGGAAATCTTAAAAGAACATTGAACTAAACATCTAAATAAAATTCTAATTAAAATAAAAAGACTGCAAAACAAGAACAATTTTAGTTTTGAAGGCATATAAAGGGTAAAATATTTTTTAAAAATTACTGAGGCTACAGTAAAAATTAGCAAATTACAGCACTTTGGGAAAAAAAGAAAAGAAAAAAAAAAAAAGAAAAAAAAATGCTGGCTGAAAAAGCTTAATCTAAACATTTATTCATATACCTTTATATATATCCCAAAACACAGAAATTGAAAATAGAGTAGACAAGAAAGAGTTCTTATTTTTTAAAGCTAAAGAAGAAACCCCAAACATGTACAGATTAAATATAGAATCCTGCTGCTTTATAACCTTCATAAAGATACAATGAAGGAATGAAGCTCACCTGGAATTGTTTACCACTGACATATAATTGAAAGAACCTTAGATAAGCACAACTTTACACAAAAATATTCATATCAAGCCTCTAGACCTAACTTTGAAAGGAGAAATGTTTACTTTTTCCTGTTGGTGAAGAAAGGAGAATGCTGGTTGTAGAATCTGGATGTTTCATGCAGCCTTCTAGTGTATTTAGGAACAAGGAAAGTAAGCTATCTATATCAGGATGGAAAATTCTTGGTAATTAGCAATTCAGAAACAGATTCTGACAGAATCACAGACCTAGTTGGGAATGTGTACCCAGATTCCTTAGCTCACCAGTAACTGTGTAAGATTATTTCTTTTACAACTTTGGAACTAACAGAGTTCAAACAAGAGTCAAAGGCTGAAAACTCACATGCTGGAAAATAATGCTTATCATTTGTGATTAAGTGCTTCATCTATTCAGTTTAGAAAGGAAATATAAGGACAGAGATTCCTGACAGAAAGAAAAAGCATCTGTCATGGAGAGAGAGAATAAGGGAAAGATATTGTCATGGTTTTGGTTGGGATGGAGTTAATTTTCTTCATAGAGGCTTGTCTGATGTTGTGTTCCGGATTTTCGATGAAAACAGTGGTGACACACCAATATTTAGCTCTTGCAGAGCAGTGTTCACATAGAGCCAAGGACTTTTCAGCTTCTCGTGCTGACCTGCCAGCAAGGAGGCTGGGCGTGCACCAGAAGCTGGAAGGGGACACAGTCAGGACAGCTGGTCCAGGCTGGCTAAAGGGATGTCCCACACCATGTGGTATCATGCTCAGCAATAAAAGCAGAGGTAAAGAAGGAAGGGGAGGACATTTGGAGTGATGGCATTTGTCTTCCCAAGCAACTGTTACACATGATGAGCCTCCCTTTCCTGGAAGTGGCTAAACACCTGCCTGCTAACAGGAATCAGCAAATGAATTCCTTATGAAGGAATTCCTTTGCCTGTGTGCACAGCTTTTGCTTAACCTAGTGAACTGTCTTTGACTCAGCCCATGAGTTCTCACACTTTTATCTTTCCAGCTCTCTCCCTCATCCCACCTGGTGAGAGTGAGTGAGGAACTGTGTGGTGATGTGCTGCCTGTTGGGGCTAAACCACAAGAATATGAAAGTAAACAGAGATGTTCTGGTTAAACAATAACATTATGACATCCCATCAGTAGGTCAATTTTCATTCCATTTGACCTATCAGATACAGCTTTTCCTGAGTTGCTTCCAGAAGCTCATGACCAGAATGAAAAAGCTTCAGAATTGCTTCATCCAAAGCCTTAGTTTTTAGAAATTTAAGAAACAAACGCAAATTTCCTTGTAGCACTGAAATTCTCAATGCACTTTTTGCTGGTCCAGGCAGGTCTCACTTATCCTCAAGGTTCCATAATCTGAGAACACTGAATTCCCAATTTCTTTGATTCCCTAAGACCTCACTGGTTTTGAGAGAATCAGCATTTTTTATTTTAATTTATCATCAAGATATTTCCTGTGCCACTGTACTGACAGCAGTAATTGAACAGATGTCAAACTATAATCTGAATTTTTTGTGCTGACTACTTCCAAAATGATTTATCTGAATTAATTATTGCTTTCTGGACCTAACTTGATTCTTGAAGGTCACAAGTCTTTGTCACCAACAAAGCCATAAAAATCACAAAAATAGCCAGAAAACAGTGACAAAGATAAGGCAACTTCCCTGTCACTTTATGTTTGCTACCACTGGTGACAGTAACATATATGAGAAATAGAACTCTGCACTACTTTTTTTTTTTTCCTGCTCTTTTAAAACTGAAGCAGCTTTGATGTTTCTAACAGAAACTACAGACCAGACAAACTACAGGCTACAGACCATTACAGTATTATTTGAGCCAGATCAGACAAGCATGGAAACCTTATTGAAGTATAATATTGGGGTACTATTCTATTTCTTAGTATAATTGTGAGAACAATGGTCTGACTCCTTTTTGTTAAAATTTAATAGTGGTTCCATAAGAATAGTTACTGCTTTGTCTTCTGTTCAAACTTGACCTTTGTGCTTTCTGAGTTTTACATAAAGTAGTTTACATAAACAAAGCTGTTATTCTTCACAACCCTTAGAATCACAGGCAATTGGGCGTTTGTACAAGACTGTTTTTCTGAGGCACAAGTCTGGATTTTGCTTTCAAACAGTCTGCCTAAATACTTACTGTGGGGAAAATAAAGGATCTTTTTTTCTACACTGGAGCAAAATCTCTGTGCATTGTCCAGCTCTGCTTAATTCTCTCACCATAAATCCATACAAGGATGATTTTCAAAGAGATCTAAGACCCTGGCTAAATGTATACTCATCTGTAAATATGGCCCTCTGTTCTGCATACAGCAGTGGATAGTTTTGAGACACTAAAACCAAATCGCTTTCCTAGTAAAATACTTAGAAATACTCCCTCCTTCTTTTCTTTCTCTGAATTACCAATTCTGGTTTTAGGCATGTTGGACAAACTTAGCTGTTGAGTGCTTGTCCTGGTTTCAGTTAGCACAGAATTAATTTTCTTCCTAGTAGCTGGTGGAATGCTGTGTTTTGGCTTAGAATGAGAAGAGTGCTGATAACACCCCGATGCTTTAATTGTTGCAGAGCAGTGCTTATACTAAGCCAAGGACATCTCAGCCTTTGCTCTGTCCTGCCAACGGGCAGGCTGGGGGGGTGCAGTAAGAGCTGGGAGGGGACAGACCCAGGACAGGTGACCCAAACTAGCCAAAGGGGTATTCCATACCATCTGACGTCATGCTAAACAATATATAGGGGTGGCTAGCCGGGGGGAGGGGGCCGGACTGCTCGGGGTTAGGCTGGGCATCGGTCAGCGGGTGGTGAGCAATTGCATTGTGCATCACTTGTTTGTACATACTATTATTACTTTCGTATTATCCCCATTGTATCATCATTATTATTATTGTTATTATTATTTTTGTTATTTTTTTTTTTCCTGTCTTATTAAACTGTCTTTATCTCAACTCACGGGCTTCACTTTCCATTTCTCTCCCCCGTCCCAGAGAGGGAGGGGGGAGGGTGAGCGAACGGCTGCGTGGTGTTTAGCTGCCGGTCGGGTTAAACCACGACAGTCTTTTTGGCGCCCAACGTGGGGCCCGAAAGGTTGAGATAACGGCAGATCTGATCAGAGTGTGTTAAACTAAAATTGGTGTAAGGATTAGACCTGCTTAATAGTCACTTGTCATGATGCTGATTGCTTTAATCACAACTCTGCTGCGCCTGTTTTCCAAATTGAGTATTATAGTACATTATTTTCCGTATTTGCTCTCTGTAGTGTTGTTTCTCCTCTCCGGGCCCTGGTTTCAGACCATTATGGTACTAAGTGTTATAGCAATGGCTTATGAGACGATAAGATATCTGGTCATGACTCTAACTTGGTATTTATACTCAGTAACATCGTGGACTCTGTACTTTGGAAACAGCATCTTGGGAACTATTAGCAATTATACCTATTGTTTTTCTCCATTAGAGAGTCAATCTGTGGAGGGGAAAGGGGAGGATATTTTTCCTTACTTGCTTACTCTCCCTTTCTCCTTCACCACCCCTGTATCCTCCTGGGTCACTCTGCCTTCCTCCTTCACCACCCTCTTATCCCCTGAGCTTGTCACAATAGCTCTCCAAGATATTGAATATTTCTGGAATACTCAGAATACCATAGTCTTGTTGTTCTGCCTCATGAATGCACTTCAGATTCTGCTTAAAGTTAAACAACTACTTATGAAGCTCATCCGGAGATCTGCCCGGAGGCAGTATAGTTGTGGGTGGCAGGGAGTATGGGTGGATATGGGCAGGCATCTAGAGCAGTTGGCACCCCCAGTGTGTTGGAAATTCACCCCTGAACAATGGCAAAATCCTCAAAAACTGGCAGAATGCTTGAAAAAAAGGTGTAATGATTCTGGCAGTTCCAAAGTAACACAAATCATTGTAACGTGCTGGGGCCTGGCTCATGCCTATCGAGCTGCCATTGATACTGCTGTCAACTTAGTGACAGACCCTGCGGCCACTCCAAACCCTGTGACAGATCCAACGGCCACTGTGACCCCTACGGTGGATTCTGCAGCCGCTCCAGTCCCAGCTCCTGCAGCCGCTCCAGTCCCAGCTCCTGCAGCCGCTCCAGTCCCAGCTCCTGCAGCCGCTCCAGTCCCAGCTCCTGCAGCTGCTCCAGTCCCAGTTCCTGCAGTCGCTCCAGTTCCAGCTCCGGCCGCTACTCCAGTCCCAGTTCCTGCAACTGCTCCAGTCCCAGCTCCTGAAGCCGCTCCAGCTCCAGCTCCTGAAGCCGCTCCAGCTCCAGCTCCTACTGCTGCTCCAGTCCCAGCTCCTGCAACTGCTCCAGCTCCAGCTCCAGCTCCTGTAGCCGCTACAGCTCCGGTTCCTGCAACTGCTCCAGCTCCTGTAGCCGCTCCAGCTCCTGTGGCCGTGTCAGAGAAACGAGCTGTAGCAGTGCAAGTTGACCCTGCAGAGGGCATTCCAACCCCTGTGGCAGACCCTGTAACAAAGTCAGAGAAACGAGCAGTAGCAGTGCAAGCTGCCCCTGTAGAGAAGGTGAAAATATGGTACAGAAATTCAAGTCGTTTAGAACGCAGAGAGTCTTCTGCCAATCCAGGTAAGGCTTCTGCCAAAACTAAGTATAGAGATGACGAAGATGATGACGACGCTGGGCCGTCAAGGATTCAGGAGGAGGAAGATGAGGATGCCGAAAGAGCAACAGTAACTACCCGAAGCCTAAACGAGCGCGAGCTACGAGATGTGCGAAAAGATTTTGGTCGCTGTATAGGTGAGCAGCTTGTCACCTGGCTGCTCCGGTGCTGGGACTCTGGAGCCAATTGTGTGGAATTAGACGGCAGGGAAGCCAAGCGGCTGGGATCCCTTGCTCGAGACGCCGGCATTGACAAAGCAATTGCAGATGGAGCACGACCCACCAGCCTCTGGAGGCGTCTCCTCTCAGCTGTGAGGGAAAGGTATCCCTTCAAGGAAGATATTTTATGTCTACCAGGCAAGTGGACCACTATGGAGAAGGGAATCCAGTACCTGAGGGAATTAGCCGTACGGGAAGTGATTTATGAGGATCCAGACCTCAATCAAACATCCACAGATCCAGATGAAGTCAAGTGTACACGACCCATGTGGCGGAAGTTTGTACGGAGTGCACCATCATCATATGCCAGCTCATTGGCAATAATGGCCTGGAAAGAGGATGAGGAACCCACAGTGGGTGAAGCGGCTAAACAACTCCGGCAGTACGAAGAAAGTCTCTCCTCTTCCTTACAGGCCTGCGTCTCAGCTGTGGAGAAACTTTCTGAAAAGGTTCACCAACTTGAAGAGAATCTATTGTCCTCCCCACCTGAACCAACCAGTGCCCACCGACCAAAGGAGAACACTTGGGAGAAACTTTCTGAAAAGGTTCACCAACTTGAAGAGAGATTATTCTCCTTCGCACCTGTACAAAGCAGTGTCTCAGCTGTCAGGGGTAGGCGTTCACCCACACAAGGAAGACGATATGGTGGGTACTCACCCCGTGCCACCCTGTGGTTTTACTTACGAGACCATGGAGAGGACATGAGAAAGTGGGATGGAAAATCTACCGCGACCCTAGAGGCACGGGTACGTGAGTTGCAAAAGAAAACAATCAGGAAAAAGGGATTCTCCGAAAAGTTTGCTGCTCCAACTTCCAGCAGACAGTCCTTCAAACACAGAAACGAGGAAGATTCTGACCAGGATTAGGGGGGCCCTGCCTCCAGCCAGGGGGAGGAAAGGGACAATCGAGTTTATTGGACTGTGTGGATTCGATGGCCTGGCACATCACGCGCACAGAAGTATAAGGCTTTAGTAGACACCGGTGCACAATGTACTATAATGCCATCGAGCTATAAAGGACCAGAGCCCATCTATATTTGTGGAGTGACAGGGGGATCTCAGCAGTTGACTGTATTGGAGGCTGAAGTGAGTCTGACTGGGAATGAGTGGGAAAAGCACCGCATTGTGACTGGTCCGGATGCTCCATGTATCCTTGGCATAGACTATCTTAGAAGAGGATACTGCAAGGACCCAAAAGGGTTCCGGTGGGCTTTTGGTATTGCTGCCTTAGAGACAGAGGGCATTAAACAATTATCTACCTTGCCTGGTCTCTCAGAGGACCCCTCTGTTGTGGGGTTGCTGAGGGTCGAAGAACAGCAAGTGCCAATTGCTACCACAACTGTGCACCGGCGGCAATATCGCACCAACCGAGACTCCCTGATTCCCATCCATAAGCTAATTCGTCAATTGGAGAGCCAAGGAGTGATCAGCAAGACTCATTCACCTTTCAATAGTCCCATATGGCCAGTGCGAAAGTCTAATGGCGAGTGGAGACTAACAGTGGACTATCGCGGCTTGAACGAAGTCACGCCACCACTGAGTGCTGCAGTGCCGGACATGCTGGAACTTCAGTATGAACTTGAATCGAAGGCAGCCAAGTGGTACGCCACAATTGATATCGCTAATGCATTTTTCTCCATCCCTCTAGCAGCAGAGTGCAGGCCACAATTTGCCTTCACTTGGAGGGGAGTCCAATATACTTGGAATAGGCTGCCCCAGGGGTGGAAACACAGCCCTACCATTTGCCATGGGCTGATCCAGTCTGCACTAGAGCAGGGGGAAGCTCCTGAACACCTGCAGTACATCGATGACATTATTGTGTGGGGTGACACAGCAGAGGAAGTTTTCGAGAAAGGGAAGAAAATAGTCCAAATCCTTCTGAAAGCCGGTTTTGCCATAAAACAAAATAAAGTCAAAGGACCTGCACGGGAGATCCAGTTTTTAGGAATAAAATGGCAAGATGGACGTCGTCAAATCCCAATGGATGTGATCAACAAAATAACAGCTATGTCTCCACCAACTAACAAAAAAGAAACACAGACTTTCCTAGGTGTTGTGGGGTTTTGGAGAATGCACATCCCAAATTACAGTCTGATTGTAAACCCACTCTACCAAGTAACTCGCAAGAAGAATGAGTTTGAATGGGGCCCTGAACAACGACAAGCCTTTGAACAAATCAAGCAGGAAATAGTCCATGCAGTAGCCCTTGGGCCAGTTCGAACAGGACCAGATGTAAAGAATGTGCTCTACACTGCAGCCGGGGAGAACGGCCCCACCTGGAGCCTCTGGCAGAAAGAACCTGGGGAAACTCGAGGTCGGCCTCTGGGGTTTTGGAGTCGGGGATACAGAGGATCTGAGGCCCGCTATACTCCAACTGAAAAGGAGATATTGGCAGCATATGAAGGAGTTCGATCTGCTTCGGAGGTGGTCGGTACTGAAGCGCAGCTCCTCCTAGCACCCCGATTACCGGTACTAGGCTGGATGTTCAAGGGAAGGGTCCCCTCTACGCATCATGCAACTGATGCTACATGGAGCAAGTGGGTTGCACTGATTACTCAGCGGGCTCGAATAGGAAACCCCAGTCGCCCAGGAATATTGGAAGTGATCATGGACTGGCCAGAAGGCAAATACTTTGGGATATCATCAGAGGAGGAGGTGGGTCGTGCTGAAGAAGCCCCACTGTACAACCAGTTGCCAGAGAATGAAAAGAAATATGCCCTGTTCACTGATGGGTCCTGTCGTATTGTGGGGAAGCATCGGAGATGGAAGGCTGCTGTATGGAGTCCTACGCGACGAGTTGCAGAAGCTGCTGAGGGAGAAGGTGAATCGAGTCAGTTTGCAGAAGTGAAAGCCATTCAGCTGGCTTTAGACATTGCTGAACGAGAAAAATGGCCAGTTCTCTATCTCTACACCGATTCATGGATGGTAGCAAATGCCCTGTGGGGATGGTTACAGCAATGGAAGCAAAACAACTGGCAGCGTAGGGGCAAACCTATCTGGGCTGCTGCATTGTGGCAAGATATTGCTGCTCGGGTAGAGAACCTGGCTGTGAAAGTACGCCACGTAGATGCTCATGTGCCCAAGAATCGGGCTACTGAAGAACATCAAAACAACCAGCAGGTGGATCAGGCTGCTAAGATTGAAGTAGCTCAGGTGGACCTGGATTGGCAGCATAAAGGTGAATTATTTATAGCCCGATGGGCCCATGACACCTCAGGCCATCAAGGTAGAGATGCAACATACAGATGGGCTCGTGATCGAGGGGTGGACTTGACCATGGACGCTATAGCACAGGTTATTCATGACTGTGAAACATGTGCTGCAATCAAGCAAGCCAAACGGTCAAAGCCTCTTTGGTATGGAGGACGATGGCTGAAATATAAATATGGAGAGGCCTGGCAGATTGATTACATCACACTCCCTCAAACTCGCAATGGCAAGCGCCACGTACTTACAATGGTGGAAGCAACCACCGGATGGCTGGAAACATATCCTGTGCCTCATGCTACCGCCCGGAACACCATCCTGGGCCTTGAAAAGCAAGTCCTATGGCGACATGGCACCCCAGAAAGAATAGAATCAGATAATGGGACTCACTTCCGAAACAACCTTATAGACACTTGGGCCAAAGAACATGGTATTGAATGGGTGTATCACATCCCCTATCATGCACCAGCCTCCGGGAAAGTTGAACGATACAATGGCCTGTTAAAGACTACCTTGAAAGCAATGGGCGCTGGGACGTTCAAAAACTGGGATACGCATTTGGCAAAGGCCACCTGGTTAGTCAATACTAGGGGATCTACCAACCGAGCTGGACCTGCCCAATCAAACCTGTTACGTACTGTAGATGGGGATAAAGTTCCTGTAGTGCATGTAAAAAATATGCTGGGTAAAACAGTCTGGGCTACTCCTGCCTCAGGAAAAGGCAAACCTATTCGTGGAATTGTTTTCGCTCAGGGACCTGGATATACTTGGTGGGTGATGCAAAAGAACGGAGAGGTCCGGTGTGTACCTCAAGGAGATTTAATACTGGGTGAGAATAGCCCATGAACTGAATTGCACCATGTTAAATAGTATATTATACTGTATGTTATCACTACCATGATTACTATAGGTGACTAATTAGAATGTATGGAAAAGAGTGTAACCTGAGCATGACATAAATGGTATGGAATAAGGGGTGGATAAGGTTTTTCTAAGCCAAAACACAGCATTCCACCAGCTACTAGGAAGAAAATTAATTCTGTGCTAACTGAAACCAGGACAGTGCTGAAGCCCAGCTTCTTGTTACTTCAACCAAGCAGTAAAATTCCCATACAGCTATTCCAAAGTGGATAATGTGAGTTGGCTTTCCTCCTTTTGTTGCAGTACAATTCATCCTTAATAGCCCATAACATGTAAGACAAAGTTCACAGATTGGAGAATTCCTTTTATGCTTTCAGCAGATTTGACCACGGTTGAGGGTGCTTGTTTATATCTTTATGTCTTTATGGTTTATGGTTTGCTTTGTAATCAAAAAAAAAAAAAAAAAATTATTTGCAATGACTCTTAAGCACCTTAATTAGCTAAATTTTGCTTTAACAGTGGTAATGCTGGGGTAATGCAGAGGTAATACTGTATTCTTTGATTCAATGATATATTGAGTTTGAAGTACATTTATGCACAGAGAGTACATGGAGAAGAAATTTTGCTAGTCCAGTTTAATTTGTTTAATTTGCTAGAGTAATTAAAAATCAATTAATTTCACATAACTTCACCTCAAAACAGTCTTAAATATGACAACCTGTATTTCATTATATAGTCCAACCCTGCATTACTAAATTATTATTATATATCCTTATTTCTGTATGCCCTTGCAGTATTTTAAGATTTATTTGCTTCCTATATATGAATCGTCTAATGCATACTTTTTTTTTTTAGCAAGTTGTCAACAATTCAGTATTAATGGAAATAATTAATTTCCAAATTGATTATGAATTAATTATTAATTATTAACTGTCCAAATTGGGAGGGAGATTGGACATCAAATATATTGTCCAGGGCTGGTATTCTTGAAATCTCTCAAAGAAATAATGACATGCAAGACATGTAATTGTTCATAATATTTTCATAATCTGAAGTCACTACAAAGCCTGTACCATATCTGCATTACACCACAGCAGTGAATGGACTGTCTCTGTAACTGTTTGCCTACCTACAGTAAGGTAACCCTTCTTAATATTACAGAACGTTGCTGACTTTTTTCTGTGAGTATAAGTACATGTGTCTCAGATGTACAAAGCTGTTTAGGACTGTAGCCTGTATTTAGGTCCATCAAATGCTAGTGGAACTAACCACCTAAACACATCTGGGAACTTGAGCCTGCACTGTTTGAGGAGTCATTTCAAAAAGACTGCAAGTAGACCAGTTTCTTGTAGTTTGGAGGTTCACTAAAGTGGTCTTAGAACACTTCTGATAAAATAAGATGTATTTCTTTGACATGAAGTTACTCTTTGGGATCTAAAGCTGTCTTAGGTCAACAGAGCTGTGTTCATTCTTCCCAAAATTTGAGGCTTCCAAGAATGTGATCAAACTCTCTACACAGTAAAAGATACCAGCTTGACTTCTCCAACTATAGACTTCGGGTAAGGATATGGAGACTCTTGTATATCGTGTCCTTTGAGATATCTGGTATCATCATCAAAAATTTGTGTGCCCTCATCCTTACCCTCATAAGAACTGAGAATACATTTCTTTTGATTGTACTTGAAAAGTCTGTGGACAGAGTGTACTTGAGACAGTACAAAATACCATTGTTAATGGTACTTTTAAACCTTGTGCCACAAAATTTACATGTATCTGTGGTATTTTACTAATTCTGAAAATGAGAGGCTTTCCACTTAAGCGGTTAACTCTGTATTTCCTCAGCTCCCAACTGCTCTGATTTATAAGGACTCCATGAATTTGCTACAGTATAAAATTAGCAATAGCTATTATTAATATCATATCATGCCTAAATGAAACTATTTCCTTTTAGCTGAGAATCAATTGTTTTGAAATAAGAGTGACTTTTTTTTTTTTTTTTTGATGTATCCATTCACTTACCATATTGAAGCTCATATTCGGAATCTTTATTTGGGTTGATTCTACTGGTAGAGTCCCTTATTTTGAAATATGAAGTTTTTGCCAGTGAACTGAATAAATAAATTAATAAATAAATATCAGCTTTTTTTTACTTTGAAAAAAAAAAATAAGCTGTACCATCATTTATAACAAAGAACATATTCAGTGATTCATTTTCCATCAAATAATTGAGTTTTGCTTAGTCCTATAACTAAAATTTGTTGGGGATTTGTGGATGTTCATTTAACATTTATAAAATATGTTGCTGATTTTGTTTTTTGTTGGTCTTTGTTGTCTATTCCATTCAGATTTTGCTCTGCAGCAAGTTGTCGATCTCAACATAGCATGGGGATCTATTCCTTATTTGTCCATTCATTTTAAACTGGGCAGAAAACGTGTCTGTTTATCCTGTAACTCCAAGGTAATAACGGTTCTCCAAGCTTCTCACAGTTTGCAGCCCTCTTACCCACTACAAATAATTGCATTTGACCCAGATTTTAGTCTTCAGTGTGATGACTGATGCTCCATTGTCTAGAATTCATCATACTTTCATGACGTATGCATTCAAAATTTATTTGACCTTAAGCATGTTTTCTGTGCTAACTCCTACAGCCTGGGAATATCCTGGTTTCTTCTGACTAAGATGTTTACCAAGAAACTGCAAAAATTGTCTTACTGTGTAAACATGGTGCCACCTAAAGTATATGGTCCAGAAAGACATCCTTTCTTCTGGACACTCCACTGACATCCCAGAAATCCCGTGACAGCCAATGTTTATGTGACCTTACACAGGCCATCTAAAAATATGGGCACACTAAACTAAGCTGGGCATTTTTGCTCCTTCTGTTCTGAAGTGTGGAGAACTAGGAAGGATGAAAAACATCCTGAAAGAGCTTTGTGAAAAATGAGTCATATTTGGGAAGTATGAATTGGACTCAATTTTCCTTATGGGTCCCTTCCAAGTCAGGTTATTCTATGATTCTAAGTATTTGTGTCTCCCCACCAACTATAGAGGGCATCTAAATAATTGTTTAGTATAGCTACAATTTTTATATTGCCAAGTTGTATGAGTTAGCTTCCATCTTTATGCAGATATCCCATTTTGCTCACTATTTTCTGTTACCCTCATCATGAGTAATTGTATTACAGAACCTAATAATTAGTTGGAGCAGAATCTATCATCACTTTAGCAATGAGTGCATCCATCTGCAAATAAGTTGGATAAAATACTAGGTAATTCCCTGTACTACTACTACTACTACTACTACTAATAATAATAATAATAATAATAATAATAATAATAATAAAAGCTATCAAAGCATTTTGCATCTTTGTGTAAGATAAAATACTTTTTATGACGCTTTGAGTGACAATAAATGTTTTTTCTTGATTCATATATGGAAATATCATTGCGGTTGGTCACATAAAGTATACAAAAACCAAATACCTACATGGCCAACCCAATGCCCTCTGTGATAAAACAGTTGGGTTTGTGAGTAAGGACAACAGAGAGTTATTTACTTCAATTTCAGCAAAGCTTTTAACCATGTCTATCATAAATTTCTTGTGTCCAGTTTATGATACTACAGCCTAGATGGGTAGACAAGCTGAGCTTGAGCCAGCAGTGTGCCTTGGAACCAGAGATAAACAGCATTTGAGGCTGTATTAACAGGAGCATGGCCAGTATCTTGGGAGACATCATTATCCCCTTTTCTTGGTATTTGTTAGACTTCATCTAGAGTATTACTGTCTAGTATATCTGTAGTACTGTGTCCAGTAATGGGTCTCCCTGCATAGGAGAGATACTAATAAATTGGAGCAGGTCCAGTGAAGGCCACCAAGACATCAGTGAGTAGAGCATTTGCCCTTTGAGGAGAGGCTGAGGAAACTGGACTTGTTGAGCCTGGAGAAGACTAGGGGACCTAACAGCAGCCTGACAGTAATACAAGGTTATCTAGAAGACAGAGCCAGCCTGTTCTCAGTGATGCCTGGTGGGAAGATGAGAGACAGCAGGCATAAGTTTAAACAAGAGAGGTTTAGGCTAGTTATGAAGAAAAGCCTGTTCCCCATGACGGCCTAGCAGACGCTGTCCAGAGAGGTTATGCAGTCTCCACTCTTGGATGTTTTCAAGACCCAATCGAAAAAAGCCCTGAGTGAACTGTCCTGACCCTGTAGCTGTCCCTGCTTTCAGCAGAAGGTAGGACCAGAGACCTGCTGAGTTTTCTTCATGTGTGAGTTACTGATGATCTTATGAACTGGCCATATTGAATTCTTAATGAGAGCATATCTACCAAGGCAAAATATCTTCTTCAATACCAAAAAACGTGAAACATTTGTGATACTGATGCATGCATCTGCACTGCTGAAACACTTATACAATGCCTTTCTTGGTTGTTACAAGTAACAATCCATGTTATCCAGGAACAAGAGGGTAACTGTTTGTTGAATGGTACCTATCAGAGGGCACAGACAAAATTTCAGAATGTTCGGAGCTCTCTATTTACTTTTCAATCAGGTTTTAAAGCCTGAAAAGAGGGAACATTTGCTACAGAGAAGTAAGAATGCAAAAAAATGTCTAAAGAAAAACAAAAATTACACTACATGCAATATACTTACCTTAGGAAGCTGTCAATATATGAATGATGAGTTTGAAGAAATAGTACACATCATACTGAATGTTTTGATGAAGCTTAGCCAATTGCACAGGAAATGGAGAACCTTTAAAATGAAGAATCTTGGACATTTTTTTCAGTAAGGGCTATGGTGTTATGTGTGATTTCTAAAGCAATGCTAGTCACCTTAAATATGTGTTCAGGTACAATTTGAAAGGTAAAGACTTGGAGGACCTGTCGTGGTTTCGCTGAAGCGGGCAGCCGAGCTCCACCACAGCCGCTCTCTCACTCCCCCTCCTCAAAGAGGAACAGGGAGAAAATACGATGAAACGGGCTCAAGGGTTGAGATAAGGACAAGGAGATCAGGCAGTAATTATTATAACAGACAAAACAGACTCGGCATAGGGAGACAGTAAGATTTATTGCTTATTACTAACAAGCGAGACAAGTGAGAAAACAAAGGAAAAAAAAACAAAAGCACCTTCCCCCCATCCACTCTCTTCCACCTCCTCCCCCTGTGCGGCGCAGGGGAACAGGGGAATGGGGGTTATGGTCAGTCTACAGCACTTCTCTGCCGCTCCTTCTCAGTCACTCTTGTCCCCTGTGCTGTGGGGTCCCACCCACAGGATGCAGTCCTTGATGAACTGATCCAGTGTGGGCTTCCCACAAGCAGCAGCACTTCCAGAGCTGTTCCAGATATGGGTCCGTACCACGGGGTCCATCCCTCAGGAGAAAACTGCTCCAACCTGGCTCCCCCACGGGCAGCAGCTCCTGCCAGGTCACCTGCTCCTGCGTGGTCTCCTCTCCACAGGCTGCAGGTCTGGCCCAGAATCTGCTCCGGCAGGGGTCTTCCACAGGCGGCAGCCTCCGTCGGTGCAGGGCCACCTGCTCCACCGTGGTCTCCTCCATGGGCTGCAGCTTGGAATCCTGCTCCACTGTGGTACTCCATGGGCTGCAGGGGGACATCCTGCTTCACCATGGTCCTCACCACAGGCCACAGGGGACTTCTGCTCTGGCGCCTGGAGCACCTCTCCCCCTCCTTCTACACTGACCTTGGCACCTGCAAGGCCGTTCCTCACTCCTTTCACTCTCCCAGCTGCTGTGTGGTGCAGCGTTTTTTTCCCTGTCTTAAATATGCTCTCACAGAGGTGCAAAACAACATCGCTTATTGGCTCAGCTCTGGAAAACAATGGGGCCCTTCCCAAACATGGGGCAGCTTCTAGATCTTTCTGACAGAAACCACCCCTCTGGCCCCCTGCTACCAAAACCTTGCCACGTAAACCCACTACATATATGGTGTTATGTGTGATTTCTAAAGCAATGCTAGTCACCTTAAATATGTGTTCAGGTACAATTTGAAAGGTAAAGACTTGGAGGACCCCGCTGAGATTGAGAGAGAAGATTATGCTTCATATTTATTTGAACAGGGGTAAAAAAATTATTATGGTTATAGTAATTGGCATATTTTTATGGATTCATTTCTTAATTTGGCACCCACTCAGACTTCATTGCCCATGCTACAGTAGTAGTATGATGGATTACTGTGTTTTCTCCATTATTATTAAATTTAATTATTTTTGCTCATGTACCCAGATGTGAACAACGTCAAGAGTTCTAATCTAATAATGCAGACTGTTTGGAAAATATATGCTGTCAATTAGAGGCATTTTATAATAGAAACGATAAAAAGAGTCATTAATGAAAAGTAGTTTGCCTCCCTATGTACGGGCTTCAGTTAATCAAAGGTACTTTGAAATTGAAATTATTAATTAACTTTGCCTCTTTTTGTTCTGATCAAGCACTTTCAGAGTTGCTGGAAATCTGTGAAATTAAGTTCTTCTGTAAAATAAAACAAAATCAATCTTGTTTTTTTATCCAAACAAATTTTATTCTTTCCTCCCAATAACATGTTATACATACATTGCTGCCAATGTTTAGGTAAACCAAAAGCAGAAGAAACAGGGGGAAGAAAAAAAAAAAAAAAAAAAAAAAAGAAGCTGGGAAATGACATTATTCCACTCCTTTTCAGTGGTATCTCATTGATATTTTAAAAGATTGTGTGATAGATAATTAAATGCATTAGTGCAATGTATATCTTTTTTTATTATTATTGTTTCCCATTATTTTAAATGGTATGCTGATACTCAAAACAAATTTAAAATTAAGACTCTGTAAAAATGTACTGAGAAACCAAAAAGTTCTATGATCATTGATCATAGAACTTGATATTATGATTCTTCAGATGAATCTTTTGACAGAGGTGTGTGCACCTCTGTGCACTTACTCTAGAGTAAGTTTTACGCAGGGAGAGAGGAATGCAGGTCAGCAGAAAGAATTATACTAGCTCCCCTCTTTGTGTTGTAGCTTCCAGGCCAGAACTTCTGGTGGCTGAAAACAGCTGCATGGATTTTACTTAATTTCAACAAAATTATCCTTCTTTATTTTTATGGAAGAAGTTTCTCCTGAATATGATTTTATTTTCCCTGGAGGAATATGAGCCTACATTTAAAATTCATAAGTTCATGTATTTAAAGGTTTATATAAAACATGTTTTCTTCCTTATAATTTCAGTCTGAAAGTGAACTTCTTTTCTTTTTTTTTTTTTATGCAAAGTGTTCAGCAAACAAAATTAATCAATATTCCCTAGTTAATAAAGGATGTGTACCTGAATTACACTGTGCAGCCCACTTTGTAGTTAACAAATCAAAAATAAATATTTTTTTTTAAAGTAAACATGCACAGAATAATTATACATATTACCAGTTGAAGTAAAGTAAAATTTGCTATGTGCAATATTACTTATGGCAAACTGAATATCGCAAAAAGAAATAGTCAGAAAATTGGTCTTGGGGGACACAATCATACATCCCTTACCAGACAAAGAGTGTTTCCATTACACAACTTCTGGTGATCACAAAGATCTTCCAGTAAGACCTCTGCATAAAAGGTGCCAAAAGCCCTTGCCTTACCCTTATAGTAATGGGAGTTGAAAGGGCTCAGCAGTCTGACAGGGAAAATGTGCACCTTTTATTTCTCAGACAGTCAATCATGTTCTGCAAGGTCACAGGCCTGCAATAAAAGATTTTTAAAAGCTTTTAGCAAAAGGGGTGAATAAAATGCTTCTCAAAATTTGTGTTCATTTCAACTGTCATAGCTGTAACATAATAGTAATTGCAATCATTTGTAGTATTTCTACCATGTCAGTAACTGCATAACAAAAAGAAACTCTGACAGATACAGCCTAGAAATGTCCCTGCTTTTGCTATGTCTGTACTCTCCATGGTGAATGCCAATAACATTCTATGTGGGTGAGCAAATGTAAGACTGTACATAACCTTGGCATCTTTGCAAATGAACAGTTAATCTTGATAGATTTAAAAAGAAATGACATTTCCATCATTTTAATCATCTTTTTGGAGTTTAATATAGTATTGCATCCTTCTTATGAAATCCTGTAAGATGGCTTAAAGAGGATACAGCAAATCTATTATTGGCCATTAAATACTTAAAGCAATTTAATTTCTGTATGCTTTACTATATTCCTATAGATGTCTTTTGCCTGCATTGCTACTTAACCATGTAAAATTTCTTGATAATGTAGTTGCAATTGTAAAAGCATGAAATTATGTAGCTGACCTTATACACATGCATATATGTTTAGCACAGCTTGACTATGATCTTGATTGGAAAGAGCATGTTACTGAAAGCCATAGTAATCTTATCTCTGATATTATGAGCCATGTCTTCTTTCATTTCTCAGAATCGGCCAATCATTAGGGTGACATATCAGCTCTCATTATGTCAGCATGTCAGATTATCCTACATAAGTGATTGTGAGATGTCAAACCTGGTGACACTGGATAAGGAGGACTTACTACTAGAGTATAAAACTTTCCATGTTTTAATTCCACCACAAATGTGTCCTGTTGTATCAAAATCCAATATAAACAGATGCAACTAATACTTGTCAGCATGTATAGGCCTTCACCTTTCTGTCTCCTGAGAGATCCAGCCTTGTTGAAAGTTTCCCACACTGTGCACAAGGAAAACTAGAAACTTGGAATCTCAAACCTCCAACTCTCCCATTTTGTTCTCCTATTCTATGCTAAGGGATAAACACTCCAGCATTTTTTTCCAGTGTTGTATCAACATTAATATCCTCCAGCTTTTTTTTTTTCTTTTTCCTTTTTTTTTTTTTTTTCTGAATTTGTCTTCAGGCTACTGGGTTTTGTGACTTCCTCTTTTTTGTTTTTTTGTTGTTGTTGTTGCTGGATAACGTAACCCTGAAGGTTAATATGCAAGCAGATCAGCAGGTTTGGAACAAGGAACAAAGAACTGAAGGAACAAGGAAAAAGACCTCTAAAAAAATTCCTCATCTAAGGCATGCTTCTCATCAGTTCATCTCTTCCCAACACCGCTGCATCAACAGGTACCAGACAGTAGCCCATTTCATTAGGCCAAGGCATTTTAACAGTCCACATTACTAGAGCCCATAAGTAGGAGGCTACAGTCAGGACACACTAAAAATCAAAGCAAGAAAAATAAAATAACCAATTTGGAAGATGTCATGTTTTCACAGGGGTGTATATCAAAGAGGAAAGTGCTTTAAATAAATAAATAAATAAACAAAATATAAATTAAATTTAAATGCTTTGAGTGTGCAGGATCAAGTAACTTGAACATCAGACCTTAAGGTGATTTCAAGTTGTTAAGACACCAGGAAATTCTTAAGTGTTAGATAGAAAGTATAAATGTATTGATATTTTAAGTGAACAGAAAATTTGATCCAGTCAAATGTTCCCCTTTGATTTAAAAAAAAAAAAAAAAAAAAAAAAAGGATAGATGTAGTAGTAAAGACTTTATGGTAGCATGACCTGAATTATCTGCACTTCTTACCTAATAACTAAAATCTAAGTGACTTGTTTTTGAGAGTGTCCTGCACTCTACACCTAGTCTTAGCCAAATTTTATTCCTCATCTTTACTAATTCTTAATCTTTACTAACTGTGTAGGTGAAAGTACAAAATGTCTGGCAGTAAAATCTGTACTCATATCTTTGAAATTTATCATTTATGCCATACATAAATGGCATAAAGATTGAGAGATCACCAAAGAACAAATTGACCTTATATAGACTGAACAGTCTTCTGGGGCTGCCTCCTTAATTCTCTGCCTAAAATTTAAACATGTGTCTATATTCAAGGAGCATATGGCTATACTCAAGTGTGGACTTTTGAGGAAAGCTGAAGCATCAAGATATTATGGTAGGCACTGTACAGTAACCAGAGCCTGCAAATACAGAATAATTACATCAAAAACAAACAAACAAACAAACAAACAAATAAATAAATAAATAAAGGATTTTGACAAAATAGAAGTTGCCTCAATAGTGTGAGGTCTGGAAAAATCTTCCCAGTAAAAATTTACAGCTTTACTACTTATTAAGTGTATCCAAGAGAATTTCTTACATTAATTTTAGCATGGTTAACAAGTACCTAAAGGATGAGAGTATTTTATTTATTTATTTATTTTTTTTGAGATAGGACTTAGCCTACAAAGAAAAAAAAAACATTTTGAGAAACACAGGCTAGAACCCAGATCTGGATATATTTAGACTAGGCAGAAGGTGCTTATTGTTTAAAAAGAAAAGCTAATTAAATACACAAAATAAGTAAATATATTAAAAAAAAAAAAAAGTAGTAAATCTGTCATATTCCTACCCATCACTTGAAAATTTTAAATCAATATTTGTTGTCATTCTTTAAAATGTGCCATAATACAAGTTTTACCAGTACCATGAATCACTGAATTCTGCAATTGGGTTAAGCAGCATCTTACATTAGTTGATTTGCATTGTCCCTTTCAGTCTTAAAAATCCACAGCCCATATACTGTATAAAAAGATTGAAAACAGTAGCAAAAGCAGTTATGTAGAAACACCTGTTAAAAACAGAAAATTCCTAAACTGCCTGCTAAACAAAACAAAGTCCTGCACCTTCTGCAAGCTCATTTCCTCCTGCTGCTGCTCTCTGCCAGAAACTCCTTTGCCCATGCATGTGTTTTGACAGGTGGCATTTCTTTTTCCACCTTCTTACTTATGCATTGGGTTGGCAGTCCTTTACACTAGCCTGTTTTCATCCCTATTCACATTCTCTGTTGCTGCTTCCAGACCTCCAAAAGTGTACACAGAACTGCCTTCTTGCTCCTTGTGAATTTTCTGTACAGACCCGTTACATTGTGGGTCTTTTCACATTTGCAAGTAATGCCAAAATTCTGCTTGAGCTCCACCTGAAGTATTGTGGCTTATCTTTCTGTCACTATAAATACATCTGAATTTATAAATACAACTGTTTAAACTGCTGAAGATTAAATGCTTGAGTGGGATTATTAACTACAAAAGGATCTTTGAAGATAAATATGGGTTCAGCCTAGGGGAGAAAAATCCCTTTCTAAAGACCTGGCTAGCCTTCAGTAAATGACTCTAAATTAATCAAAGCAGGGTTTTGGACAACAATAATGCCATAAGCATTATTGGATGTTGGCACCTGCTGTGGTGTGGAGAAGATTTTTAAGTCTGGGAAAGCTGTCACTGTTACAAATCCAAACCTTTGCAAAAGACATTTTAAAAGCATTTTCAAATTTTGTTCTTGAGAAAGAACAAAAGGAACTTTCTTCTCAAAAAAATGTAGCCCATTTCCCCTCCACCACAGTTTTTTGAAAGAATGATGTCTCTATTAACTCCCATAGTAAATTTTTCATCAAAGAACAGAAAATCTCACTTTCTTGTTGTCTCCATTAAGAGTTGTTGTATTTTTTTCACTGAGAATAATAATTAATAATAATAATAATAATAATAATAATAATAATAATTGTGGAAAGACTCCCAATTATTTGGTGTCATTTAGGTCTGTGGTGGTTTTACTCAGGTGGGCAGCCGAGCTCCACCACAAATGCTCTCTCACTTCCCCTCCTCAAAGGGGAAGGGGGAGAAAACTGAGGTACTCAAGCAAATCCAGAGAAGGGCAATGAAGTTGGTGAGGGGTCTGGAGAACAAGTCTTATGAGGAATGGCTGAGGGAGCTGAAATTGTTCAGCCTGGAGAAGAGGAGGCTCAGGGGCGACCTTATCGCTCTTTATAAGTACATTATAGGAGGCTGTAGCGAGGTGGGGTTGGTCTGTTCTCCCACTTGCCTGGTGACAGAATGAGGGGGAATGGGCTAAAGTTGTGCCAGGGGAGTTTTAGGTTGGATATTTGGAAGAACTTCTCTACCGAAAGGGTTGTTAGGCATTGGAATTGGCTGCCCAGGGAAGTGATTGAGTCACCATCCCTGGAGGTCTTTAAAAGACGTTTAGATGTAGAGCGTAGTGATATGGTTTAGTGGAGGACTGGTTAGTGTTAGGTCAGAGGTTGGACTAGGTGATGATCTTGGAGGTCTCTTCCAACGTAGATCATTCTGTGATTCTGTGAAAATATGATGAAGAGGGCCAAAGGGCCAAGATAAGGACAGGGAGATCTCTCAACAATTACCATGATGAGCAAAAAAGACTCAGAGTAGGGAAATTATTGAAGTTTATTGCTTATTACTAAAAAGACAGAGAAGTGAGAAACAAAGGAAAGAAACCAAAAACACCTTCCCCCCATCCACCCTCTTCCACCTCCTCCCCAAGCAATGCAGGGGAATGGGGAATGGGAGCTGCAGTCAGTCTATGGCATTTTTTCTCCTCCACTCCTTCAGGGTCACTCTCTTCATCTGCTCCACATGGGGTCCCTCCCATGGGATACCATCCTTCCCGAACTGAGTCTGCAGGGGCTACCCACAGGCAGCAGCTCTTCAAGAACTGCTCCCACATGGCTTTGTACCACGGGGTCCATCTGTCAGGAGCAAACTGCTCCAGCACGGGCGGCAGCTCCCTCCAGACCCCCTGCTCCTGTGTGGGCTCCTCTCCACGGGCTGCAGCTCTGGCCTGGGGCCTGCTCCTGTGGGGACTCTCCATGAGCCACAGCCTCCTCCAGGCCACATCCACCTGCTCCACTGGGGGCTCCTCTATGGGGGGGAGAGGGGGGGGAGGGGAGGGGGCGCCTGCTCCACCAGGGGCCTCTCCACCTCTCCACAGGCTGCAGGGGAACATCTGTTCCATGCCTGGAGCACCTCCTGCCCTCCTGCACTGACGCTGGGGGCTGCAGGGCTGGTTCTCACTCCTCCCTCTCCCAGCTTCTGTTGTACAGCAGGTTTTTGGTTTGGTTTGGTTGTTTTGTTTGTTTTTCTTTTTCCCCCTTTCTTAAATCTGCTCTTTCAGAGATGCAAACATAGCTTTTTGCCTTGGCTCTGGGCATCAGTGGGTCCCTTTGGAGCCAGCTGAAACTGGCCCCTATCTAACATGGGGCAACTGCTGGATTCTTCTCACAGAAGCCACTCCTAAAGCCCCCCACTACCAAAACCTTGCCACTGCGAGATCTAACCTTGAAATAAAGAAAAATATATGCCTACATTCCTCTGTAAGCATTTTTCAAATTATAACTACTCTGTAACTTATATAATATGAAATGAATTCAGCAGATTTTAAGAGAATTAAATATTTTTTTTTTTTTTTAATTAGCGGTCTTGCAATTTTAAGGGATACTTATTTCTGAAATTGCTGTAAATACAGCGTTTATCACATCTGCCCTGTCAATCAAATTAAAATAACTTTTTGTCTACTGATAAATAAGGTGATTAAAAAAGGTTTTTATCAGTAGAGACTAGTTCAGACATACTATGAAAACAAAGCAGATGAGAAATACAGCCTCCTCTAGATCAAATATACATTAGATATTAAAAGAATTTTATGATTTGCCATAAAGAAAATGTGACTCTCACTAGAATTAAAATGACTGCTACAGTAGTTTAACATTTACAAAGAAATTTCCTTTGTAAATAGAAAAAGTACATGAGCATGAAAATAAAAATTCAGGAAAACAGTTATCAGCATATATGGTTAAATTCCTTTCATTGATGCAATTTCACCTGAGCTGGTAAAATTATTTCATGCTTATACAGTAACACTGTTGGCATACTTAGCGGGCATGTTCACTGTACTTCTCTGATGAGCTGGACAGCAAACTGTGGCATTGAATTGTAATGGAAGTAGTGGATATTTTTGAAGGGGTCTAGGGGAGAATTTCTGTTTAAGCACATCCTCCTGCAACTACATTTTCATGGGTACAGTGCTGTAGTGTCCCTCACACACATTAGAGGAACTTTTTGGTGCAGTATGAGACCCATGATCATGATTTAAATTACACCTTTAATAATAATAATAATAATAATAATAATAATAATAATAATAATAATAATAATAATAATAATATATAATAAAATAATAATAATAATTATAATAAAATAATAATAATAATATAATAATAATAATTATAATAAAAATTATTATTATTATTATTATTATTATTATTATTATTATTATTTTAAGCAGTAAGGGTAATATCAAAGGTGATGTTAATCAAATTGAGCTAGTTACTTAGAGATACAGTTCCTATTTCAAGTGTGACTGACACATTTAGAGAGAGATTTTCAGAAACTGCCCTCAGAAAATGAATGTTATGCTGCCTCCAGACTGCCAGCTTGTTAGTCATGGGGTCAGAGCTGGGACTGTCCTTGCTTTACATTGGAAGATACCCCACCTCTCAGAAGGCTGCTGAATCTGCTGAGCAATCTGCTGAGATTAAGACTAGAAGCAAAATGGAATTCCCACCTTACTTATGCAGTTGGCTTTCCTCACTGTCAGAAAGGAAGGCTGATAAATGCCTGAGATGGACAACAGAGTAAAATCAACATCATGGTGCTGCCATGGGACAAAGTGTCAGGAAAATTAACAACCCCTTCCACTCCCTTTTATTCAGCCTTCGAACACTGTAAGACTAAGATCATACTCAAGAGTTTAATGTTTTGGGGATTTTTTATGCTATATGCACACAGAAGTGAAGAGCCAAGGGTTGTGTTTTTTTTTGTTTGTGGTGTTTGTTTTTTTTTCCCCAGTGTATGGTACATTATCTTAAAAAGGAGTTTTAGGGGGAATAAAATGACATGTATGGTATGTAGACATCCTTAACTATAAATAAATAAATAAATAAATAAATAAGAACATTGAAGAACAAAGTGGCATTTTTTTTAATTAAATACTTAATAATTAATATTTAAATATTTTACTTAAATCAAATTATTTTAACTATGAGAAAACCTATACTTAAGAAAACATTTTAAATTTTTAAAAGAATAAGTGCCATAGTGTTATAAATGAAGTCTCAACTCAATCTGAATTTAAATAATATTTTTAAAAGGTATAAAAGGCAAGTGAACAGTGCTGGGTGTGCGGGGAGTCTATGCTCCACCAACACGCACACACGAACATCAAACATTCTAAATATACAGAACATTGCTTTTACATACTAAACCCAAGTATGCCTATACAATCAGAAAAGGTAACAAACAATCCTTTAAGTTCCATGACTTAACGGTCTCCATTTTCAATTCCTTTTCTTGATAACATACACTGAAGAATTCCAGGGCTAGTCGTGGGAACAATATGTCTTGCTTTAAGTTGTTAAGCAACTCGGTCTTCAGGCCTTATATATCCCATTCTTTCCGAAGCAAAGAAAAGCATACCCATCTCCTTTTCAAGGTCAAATGGCACGTCCAGGTCACCAGGGGGCGTAACAGCAAAGGCCTTCGATGGCAGGAGCGGGGTGGAGGGGTGATGGTGTAGCAGAAGGGTCAATAAATGAGCCCGCAGCTCCCTCAGTGTCTAGCAAACCACACGTTTCTGACTGTGGTCCCACATGGCTCTTTAAGGCCTCAGAGACTGCTCGCCAGGTATCGAGCAATCCCACTGCAACCTTGTCATTTTTAGTTGCAGAGTCCCACACCTTGACATCAATTTGGTCCCATGTTTCAGGATCATAAACTGTCCGATTGTTAACAAGGAGAATAAGCTGTAAGGTTACCAGGACAGTCTTTGTTTCTAAGTACGTATGATTCCCCATAATGCGCAACTGCTTACCAGCAAGAGGCAGTTGTGTGTGTGGGTCCGCTTCTTCCAGCTTGAGCTTCTTTCCAGCTCCAGTGCGCCTATTTCCAGCGACTTTCAGTATGAGCTTCTTTGAGCAGTTTGCTGAGTTTGGCCGAACCTATCTTCATGAGGTGATCAATGTGCCTGTTCCCATCCTGGTCTCCATGCTGCCAGCCTGTTCTTCTTCACTCCTTTTTCCTGCTTCTTTATTGATGACGTAACTTCATCGTGTTGCTTTTTTTATCTTGAGGGCAGGCTCCCCTCTTATACCCTTCTCGCCACAGCAATTCTTTTCAAAACAACTTTTCATTGGTCAAACAACTTTGCATATAACAACAGCAAACACCCAGAAACTTCCATGCCTTAACGGCTTGAGAACAAGCAACCCAAGACTGCACAGAGTCTCCTGAATCACCCTTCTTTGTTCTCTCTAAACTCTTTTACATTTCTGATGGCCTCATCCTTAAGAGTCTGATGTTATCATCAACCACAGGGCTTTCTGACCCCCATGGCCACGCTCACACATCTCCCCCTTCTTTATTAATATCAACCATTTTCTCGACACAAATTACCACTCCATATATAACAATAGGTAAACTAAAAATGGAAACTGGACTGCAACATGCACTTTATTCCACTTTATAATAATTTTGATTTTAATATTGCTCACAGTTCAAACCAAAAGCTAATATTTTTATCTTTTCAATGTGGTGCTTAATATTGAATGAGAAGTTTATTTGCTTTCCAGTTCTATGGTAGATGTCATCGGAGGTAGATAGTATGTACAAGAGGACAACTTTGTAGAGTGAATTATCTTTCTTTTTTTTTTTTTTTTTTTGCTAGAAGTACTGACAAAAAACAGCATTGGTGAATAGCCAGTGTAACATACAGTATTAAAAGGAGAAGTTTATGAAAGCTAGACATAATTAAACAGAGCATTGATATGTAAAACTATCATCATAAATAAAACATTAAACACAACAAAGGAGAAGTGAAGAGGTATTTTAAATATATAGGAAGCAAATCATCTGTAAAGTCTGACACTTCAGGCTTTTAAAAGGAACAAGTAGGAAGTTTGACAGGTGTTTATATTAAAATTACAAAGTGCTCAAATCAAGTCTTTTCCTTCAAAGCTGATTATCAACACTTGAAGTTTGAATATAATTTGCTAGAGGGAAGAAGTATTGTAATAGCACAAAAGAAGTAGCTGAACTCAGCTTACCAAGTTCAATACAGATGTGATTTTAACTTTTGCGAAGTCCAATTAAAATGATGTATTTTTAACAAATACATTTGAATATGGAGACTATAAAATGGACAGGGAGCCAAGAAACAGTATTTCTAGTTTCTCTTCTTGTCTGGTACTCAGACAACACTTTGTTATATACTGCATGGCACGAAAACATGAAACAAGAAGTTAGCCTTCCCCTACACTGTGTTTCTTCAGAGCCTAGTCCCTAAAAAGAACAACAAATCAAATTATTTCACAGTGGAAAATGTGATATTGAGACTTTTACCTGTGAACTGGAGACATCACCTCTAATTCTGACTCTAACACATCAAAAATCATAACAAAAAAATTGGGAGGGTTCCTTTTCACCTGTAGAAGATACTATATCACCTTTTAGCAGTCAAAAGTAATGCTGCAGTGTTAATTCAAAATGAGTTATAAAAATGAATGTAGAAAAGCCAGAATTCTACAGTTCACAGAATCACAGAATCACAGAATTGTCTAGATTGGAAGAGACCTCAAGATCATTGAGTCCAACCTCTGACCCAACACTAACAAGGTCTTCCACTAAACCATATCACTATGTTCAACATCTAAACATCTTTTAAAGACCTCCAGGGATGGTGACTCCACCACTTCCCTGGGCAGCCTGTTCCAATGCCTCACAACCCTTTCAGTAAAGAAGTTCTTCCAAATATCCAACCTAAAACTCCCCTGGCACAACTTTAGCCCATTCCCCCTCATTCTGTCACCAGGCAAGTGGGAGAACAGACCAACCCCACCTCGCTACAGCCTCCTATAATGTACTTATAAAGAGCGATAAGGTCGCCCCTGAGCCTCCTCTTCTCCAGGCTGAACAATCTCAGCTCCCTCAGCCGCTCCTCATAGGACTTGTTCTCCAGGCCCCTCACCAGCTTCGTCGCCCTTCTCTGGACTCGTTCGAGCACCTCCATGTCCTTCTTGTAGCGAGGGGCCCAAAACTGAACACAGTACTCGAGGTGTGGCCTCACCAGAGCTGAGTACAGGGGGACAATCACTTCCTAGACCTGCTGGTCACACTGCTTCTTATGCAAGCCAGGATGCCGTTGGCCTTCTTGGCCACCTGAGCACACTGCTGGCTCATATTCAGCCGACTATCCACCATCACTCCCAGGTCCTTCTCTGCCTGGCAGCTCTCCAACCATTCCTCTCCCAGCCTGTAGCTCTGCTTGGCGTTATTGCACCCCAGGTGCAGGACCCGGCACTTGGCCTTGTTGAACTTCATGCAGTTGACAGCCCATCGGTGCAGCCTATCCAGATCCTCCTGTAGAGCTTTTCTACCCTCAAGCAGATTGACACACGCACCTAACTTGGTGTCATCTGCAAACTTACTGAGGGTGCACTCAATGCCCTCGTCCAGATCATCGATGAAGATATTAAAGAGGACTGGCCCCAGCACCGAGCCCTGGGGAACGCCACTAGTGACTGGCCTCCAACTGGACTTGGCTCCAGTCACCACGACTCTTTGGGCCCAGCTATCCAGCCAGTTTCTAACCCAACGAAGCGTACACCAGTCCAAGCCAAGAGCAGTCAGTTTCTTGAGGAGAATGCTGTGGGAGACGGTGTCAAAAGCCTTGCTGAAGTCAAGGTAGACCACATCCACAGCCTTTCCCTCGTCCACCCAGCGCGTCACTTTGTCATAGAAGGAGATCAGGTTCGTCAAGCAGGATCTGCCTTTCATAAACCCATGCAGACTGGGCCTGATCGCCTGCTTGCCCTGCAAGTGCTGCGTGATGACTCTCAGGAGGATCTGCTCCATGAGCTTGCCTGGCACTGAGGTCAAACTGACAGGCCTGTAGTTTCCCGGGTCTGCCCTCCGGCCCTTCTTGTAGATGGGCGTCACATTTGCTAGCCGCCAGTCAACTGGGACCTCCCCTGATAGCCAGGACTGCTGATAAATGATGGACTGTGGCTTGGCCAGATCCTCTGCCAGTTCCCTCAGTACCCTTGTGTGGATCCCATCCGGCCCCATCAACTTGTGCACATCCAAGTGCCGTAGCAGGTCACCAAACAGTTCTTCATGGATAGTGAGGGCCACATCCTGCTCCCCATCCCCTTCCACCAGCTCAGGGTACTGAGTATCCAGAGAACAACCGGTATTGCCGCTAAAGACTGAGGCAAAGAAGGCATTAAGCACCTCTGCCTTTTCCTCATCTCTTGTAACTAAGTTTCACCCCACATCCAGTAAAGGATGGAGATTCTCCTTAGTCCTCCATTTAGCATTGATGTATGTGTAAAAACATTTTTTTGTTGTCTTTGATGGCAGTAGCCAGATTGAACTCCAGATGAGTTTTGGCCTTTCTAACTTTGTCCGTGCACTGCCTCGCAAGATCCTTATAGTCCTCCCGAGTGGCCTGCCCTCTTTTCCAAAGATTGTAAACCCTCTTTTTCCTCCTAAGCTCAAGCCACAATTCTCTCTTGAGCCAGGCTGGTCTTCTTCCCCGCCAGCTCGTCTTTGGGTACTTGGGGACAGACCGCTCCTGCGCCATTAAGATTTCCTTCTTGAAGAGTGCCCAGCCTTCCTGGACTGCCCTTCAGAACCACCTCTCAAGGGACTCTACTAACCAGTGTCCTGAACAGTTCAAAGTCAGCCCTCCGAAAGTCCAATACAGCGGTTTTACTGGTCTCCTTCCTGGCTTCTCCAAGAATAGAGAACTCTACCATTTCATGGTCACTCTGCTCAAGACAGTTTCCAACGACCACATCTCCCACCAGTCCTTCTCTGTTTCTGAAGAGAAGGTCTAGCGGGGCGCCTCCCCTGGTAGGCTCACTAACCAGCTGCATCAGAAAGCTATCTTCCACACTCTCCAGAAACCTCCTAGACTGCTTTCTCTGGGCTTTGTTGTGCTTCCAGAATATATCTGAGAAGTTGAAGTCCTCCACAAGAACAAGCACTGATGATTTCATAACTTTTGTCATCTGCCTGTAGAACTTCTCATCAGTCTCCTTATCCTGGTTCAGCAGTCTGTAACAGACCCCCACCAGGATGCTTCCCTTGTTGGCCTTCCCGCTGATCCTAACCCATAAGGACTCAACCTTATCATATGTAAAGGAAACCAATATAATGTATGCTTAATTGTTTTAGAAGTTATATATATTTGACTTCATAAATCCTGTCCCTGGAAGCTTACCCACCATGCAGTTTAATCATACATGAATTTTCAAGTACAAAAATGAAATTTGCAAAAAATAGAAAAAGACAAAATCTTTCACAGTCATGAGTGAACTGAATACTTTTTTGACTTGTCTAAATTTCATTATCTTTGCTTTTGTAAAACCAGAAATGCTCGCTGTTGCTGAGTTCAGAGGGACTTTTTTCTCATCTTGCTAGCAAGTTTGCCATCCATGGATTGACCTAGCCACCATCATTTTGTGAAATCCTCCTCCTTATTATTGTATGTGAAGAAGAGAAAATATAATTTGAAACAATTATTGGAAAACCAGGAATGATAAGATAACTTTATTGTCTCTTCAGATGTTAGGATTTTGTTATTAGAAAGAAATGTTTCCTTTTCTCCCCTTGAAAAATTTGGCTTAGATTAAAGGAGTTACTTTCTCTTCAAAAGCTGCCTGGTTAATATAGTGGAACTGATGCATCCCATTAGAGACCCACCAGAATCTTCACAGCAGATGGATGCTGCCAAAAGAAGATGACAAAATTTCCCAATATGGAGTACAATCAGAGTCACCCAAGGTAGAAAGCAGACTCAGAGACACTTCAAAATCATTAGGTCACCCATTCCTATTGGTCCACTTGCAGTAGGATGGTAGGACAGCAATCTTTTTATCTTTTTATCATTTTGTTTGTTTGTTTGTTTGTTTGTTTTTGTTGTTTTTGTTGTTGTTGTTGTTGGTGGTGGTGGTGGTTTGTTTTTTTTTTTTTTTGAATGACCTTTATGAATTCTAGAGTATAAGTGTTTATTTAACAAAACAGGAGCTGTTGTACAAACAGTGAGTGCCTGTAAAAGGATCACATTGTTTAACTATTTTGGCAGTGACTCAAAGATACCCTCAGAATTTTTCTTTTGCTTCTACCCGGAGCAGCTTATTATCTCATACTGAGAAAACAACATTTGCATTTGCAACAAAAAGTTTATTTGATCTTCCATGCACATGGTTCCTTAGATGACTGCAGCTTGACAACTTTATTCCTTTCTCTGAAATTTTCCTGGACTGTTTCCTCAGAAAACCTCTTTACTTCTTCTCCCATTTCCCTTTTCTAACCTCGGATTCAGAGAAATTGTTGTCTTTCTGTCTTCCCTGACCTAGCATAACCATTGAGTAAATCCTTTCACTGATTGCTTATTTTCTTATCTACATCTGTCTGCCTAACAGTTCGCAAATTTCTCTGTGAAAATTCTGAAACCATCTGCACCTTTCTGCAGCAGAGTTTCTATTCAGTCCTTGCTAGTCTATGAACTTTACCATAGCAGTTCGTAACTCAGAAATCTCATGTTGCCCTTTTTTTTTTTTTTCTGCACCTATTAGTTCCAGCCACTAGCAGGTCACTACAATTTAGGCACACTGAAACTGATTCATTAATAAATGACATCTGCCTATTGTGAATCATTATGGTGATGACAAAACCAAGGGAGGAACAGAGCCATGGGGAGCGCCCATGTTCCTCCAGGCATTACTAACTGCCGAGTAGCATACAATTTATATGGGCATAAGAGAACTAAACCCACAACCTAAAGCATTGCTTTAGTACAGGCCAAAGCCACTAAAATAAGCTATCTTCAACAAGAATCCTTCAAGTATAACAAGTATGCCTGTACCAATAATTTTCTTCACCTATGCTAGGAATATAGATTATTTATTTTTTTTAATCTAATAGTACTTTTCTGACAAAACAATTTTTGAGACAAATTTGCTTGTTTTGACAGCTATGTTGACACTATATCTCACATTATTCTGTAATGGTACGTACAGACCAATTTAAAATTCATCTTCCAGTTTCACCCTGAAAGTGAGCTCATGGTAGAGGTCCTGTCTACTCTGTTCCAACCTGGCAATGAATGTCAAAGAATTCTGATACCTGTCCACACTTAAGCTTGTTGCAGGATAAAGCCTGCATATTTGTCTTCTAAAGCCTTCAAACTTGTAACAGTACCATGTTTTCATTTTGGTTTGGTTTTTGTTTTCTTTTCTTTTGATTACTGCCCTCTAGAATACTGAAGGATATTATCATTCAATGCTGACAACAGCACTTTGCCCAAGCACTGTCCTGTGCTATCAGAGAATATTATAAGTGAACAAGATAATATTCTATCTTAGCTACTGTGAGAAGATGCAAGGAGCTGAGATTTGTTACATGGCCTTATGATCTTTCCGAGAGAAGTTATTTTCTTATCTTCCTAAAGAGGAATACTAAAACAGTATTTGTGCAGCAAAGTGCTACAGTTGAATTGCTTTTAGAATTATTCCAATTCCAAGATGATTTTTGCTTGATAATCCCAGAGAAATATCTACAAAAATGAATGTCAGTTTAGGAATGGGTGTTCTCTTATTTCCAGACAATTACAATTCTTCATTCTTGGTTTGGGATTTTTTTTGTATGTTTGTTTGTTTTTTGTTTTGTTTTGTTTTGTTTAGTTTTTAAATACTTCTGCCAAGGAATGTTTTTTAACAATGACTGTTGTGAATTTAAAAGCAGTGTTAATTCAATCTGACAATAAAAGAGACTTTTTATCCTTGTAAAACTGAGAGTTCTTCTTTCAGGTGTATCTTAAAAGACTAAAAGATGATGATATTAATTCACTGTGCCCGAGGCAACCTCTTAAAATGAAAGCTCTAGTCTGAGTAAATCTCAATCTGTTTTGAAAAACAGCTTAAATTGTTTGCTATGGAGAAATTCAAGGTCTTTAAAAACAGAGATCATACAATTTGTTTAGTTCCATTGGAACTGGGGGGAGGGGGGGGGGAGGAGGAGGGAAGACAACGTGTTCTTAAGCAGGTGTTAAAGGTGAGGTAGTGTTAATATTTTTGTATAACTCTATTTCTGAGGTACTGAAATATTTGTTTATGACATGTATTCTAAATAATAATTAAAAAAAAAAAAAAAAAAAAAAAAAAACGGTCACCTATTATAAAAGATTAAGGTTATTGCTAAGTCTGAAAAGGCTATATGAACAAACCAGCACCATCAGCTGATACAGGAGATAAAGGCATCAGCCTCTTTTAGAGAATGAGGCAAGGATTTTCTCAGCAAGATCAGCCTAAAAATGAATTTCGATATATATTCATTCAAGGTGCAGATTTTGCAATTCAAGGTGCAGATTTGCAATCGAACAAAAGCTGATGCCTTGCCCAGGTTTGAGATAGCTTTCATAGCCTTGCCAGTGACATTTAAGTTGGTGCTCACTTAAGATTGTACCTGCAAGGAGCAGACTGCCTGCCAGAGAGGCAGCCTGGCCCCTGATAGACTGCAGCTGAAGGTAGATTCACTTCCATCTGGGTCTGCCTGCAGAAGAAGATCAGCTGAAGCCTGGAGCTCCTGCTTTGTACAAAAACCCTGTGGTTACTTTAGCCATAGGCAGAGGTTCCTGCTCCTAATCACCTTTCTTTCAAGGATTTCTCCAGCTGAGGGTGCAAGAGCAAGGCTGAATATCAGAACGAATATCAGAAGAAAAGGCAGAGAACACTGTGTATAAAAGGAAGCAACAACTTAAGGCTGCCAAAACCCACTAAAGGCAGCTGTGTAAGGTCCCAAATCTGTGGGGGGAAAGGTGGGATGAAAAGTAAATAATTGTCTGAAACTTCAGGCTGAGTATAGTGAAGAGGATGTGATGTCAACTGAGGAGAATGTGACAGAGAGAATGTTCTTCCAAAGGTAAAAGTAAAAAGACAGAAAATTTCTTAAAATTAATTTAACTCTCTTCCCCTTCTGTCAGAACACTGATTTGTAGAAGAGCTGCAGAAAGATTAAGATTCCTACAGAAAGAAAAGGATAATTTTAAATCAAAAGATAGATTGCAAAACAAATTAAATACATAAATCAAACAGGATACTGTTTTCTATTATCATATATATTAACATATGTGCTATATTTCACATCTTTTTCTTTATGATTTCTAATTTCAAAAGGCATATTTCATAAGAAACTGCATGCAAGATACAGTCTGAAATTGGTAGTGTGGAGGCAGCTCTGGAGAAGAAACTACCTCCTGCTACACTACCTGTAGCCTTATATATACCCATAAGTATGTATAAGTATTGTTCAACGGCTTAATTGATGACCTTGATGAGGGAATAAAATCACAGAATCACAGAATCACAGAATTTCTAGGTTGGAAGAGACCTCAAGATCATCGAGTCCAACCTCTGACCTAACGCTAGCAGTCCCCACTAAACCATATCCCTAAGCTCTACATCTAAACGTCTTTTGAAGACTTCCAGGGAAGGTGACTCCACCACTTCCCTGGGCAGCATGTTCCAATGCCTCACAACCCTTTCAGTAAAGAAGTTCTTCCTAACATCTAACCTAAAACTCCCCTGGCTCAACTTAAGCCCATTCCCCCTCATCCTGTCACCAGGCACGTGGGAGAACAGGCCAACTCCCACCTCGCTACAGCCTCCCTTGAGGTACCTATAGAGAGCAATAAGGTCGCCCCTGAGCCTCCTCTTCTCCAGGCTGAACAAGCCCAGCTCCCTCAGCCGCTCCTCGTAGGACCTGTTCTCCAGGCCCCTCACCAGCTTCGTCGCCCTTCTCTGGACTCGTTCGAGCACCTCCATGTCCTTCTTGTAGCGAGGGGCCCAAAACTGAACACAGTACTCGAGGTGTGGCCTCACCAGAGCTGAGTACAGGGGGACGATCACCTCCCTAGCCCTGCTGGTCACACTGTTCCTGATACAAGCCAGGATGCCGTTGGCCTTCTTGGCCACCTGAGCACACTGCTGGCTCATATTCAGCCGACTATCCACCATCACTCCCAGGTCCTTCTCTGCCTGGCAGCTCTCCAACCATTCCTCTCCCAGCCTGTAGCTCTGCTTGGCGTTATTGCACCCCAGGTGCAGGACCCGGCACTTGGCCTTGTTGAACTTCATGCAGTTGACAGCCCATCGGTGCAGCCTATCCAGATCCTCCTGCAGAGCTTTCCTACCCTCAAGCAGATTGACACACGCACCTAACTTGGTGTCATCTGCAAACTTATTGAGGGTGCACTCGATGCCCTCATCCAGATCATCGATGAAGATATTAAAGAGGACTGGCCCCAGCACCGAGCCCTGGGGAACGCCACTAGTGACTGGCCTCCAACTGGACTTGGCTCCAGTCACCACGACTCTTTGGGCCCAGCTATCCAGCCAGTTTCTAACCCAACGAAGCGTACACCAGTCCAAGCCAAGAGCAGTCAGTTTCTTGAGGAGAATGCTGTGGGAGACGGTGTCAAAAGCCTTGCTGAAGTCAAGGTAGACCACATCCACAGCCTTTCCCTCGTCCACCCAGCGCGTCACTTTGTCATAGAAGGAGATCAGGTTCGTCAAGCAGGATCTGCCTTTCATAAACCCATGCAGACTGGGCCTGATCGCCTGCTTGCCCTGCAAGTGCTGCGTGATGACTCTCAGGAGGATCTGCTCCATGAGCTTGCCTGGCACTGAGGTCAAACTGACAGGCCTGTAGTTTCCCGGGTCTGCCCTCCGGCCCTTCTTGTAGATGGGCGTCACATTTGCTAGCCGCCAGTCAACTGGGACCTCCCCTGATAGCCAGGACTGCTGATAAATGATGGACTGTGGCTTGGCCAGATCCTCTGCCAGTTCCCTCAGTACCCTTGTGTGGATCCCATCCGGCCCCATCGACTTGTGCACATCCAAGTGCCGTAGCAGGTCACTAAACAGTTCTTCATGGATAGTGAGGGCCACATCCTGCTCCCCATCCCCTTCCACTAGCTCGGGGTACTGAGTATCCAGAGAACAACCGGTATTGCCGCTAAAGACTGAGGCAAAGAAGGCATTAAGCACCTCCGCCTTTTCCTCATCTCTTGTAACTAAGTTTCCCCCCGCATCCAGTAAAGGATGGAGATTCTCCTTAGTCCTCCTTTTTGTGTTGATGTATTTATAGAAACGTTTTTTGTTATCTTTAACGGCAGTAGCCAGATTGAGCTCCAGATGAGCTCTGGCCTTTCTAATTTTGTCCGTGCACTGCCTCGCAAGATCCTTATAGTCCTCCCTAGTGGCCTGCCCACTTTTCCAAAGATTATAAACCCTCTTTTTTCTCCTAAGCTCAAGCCACAATTCTCTCTTGAGCCAGGCTGGTCTTCTTCCCCGCCAGCTCGTCTTTGGGCACGTGGGGACAGACCGTTCCTGCGCCATTAAGATTTCCCTCTTGAAGAGCGCCCAGCCTTCCTGGACCCCTCTGCCCTTCAGAACAGCCTCCCATATACTACAGACAACATTATATACAGTGCTGTATATAAAGAGAGCTATGTTTGAATGCATTAATTCAGGGTGTTGAACTTCACAGAGTAATTATAAGAAGAACTAAGAATCCTGTGCATGAAATAACCATAAGAGGACAGTGGGTAACCATAAGAGGACTAGGATAGTGGCTGTAACTTGAAAAGAGAAAAGACAAAAGGACACATAATTCACATTCACAAAATATTTTTTCCTGTGTAAGCTAAACTCTGAGTAAATACAACTGTTATTTTTATCTTACTGAACTGTTGCAGAGAGATTGAAAAATGAATACTATGAAAAATCCATTTCTGGAAAATTGATAAAATTATATTGTTCCATTTCTTTTCTGTATTTTCATGTGGTTTCTTGCAAGTGTAGGTTTTATCCTTGCAGGTAAAATGAAAATTATTAAATATCTGTTTTCTTATATTTCGATACAGTTTTTATTTTAGATTCTTTATATTATTTTATATGTACTTTACACTTGTTTTATGTGTATTCATAGAAAACTAGATATTCTCCTAACAGTCAGAATCACCACAGAGGAAACTGTATTTTTTTGCTACAAAGTGAGTTGTAATTGCCAGAAGCCAGGGAAGAAACTGTATGATTCGCCACCAGTGGATAGCATGGGCAGTTAATTTATGGTCTTGAATCCAGGAGAAATTGTTCAAGAAATTGTTTCAGTTTACAAGTAAGAAGTTTTTGCAGAAGGGGTTTTTATAGTTTAAATGCTATTATTTTGCGTTGTACAATGATTGATGAAACTAATACACAGTCATTTACATATTGATACACTTGGAGAAGAGCCAGAAAAAGTAACTGTCTTCCTTTAACTGGAATCTGAGAAAAGTCTAGGGCCTCCAAACTGTAGAAATCTACTTAAGACATTTCTAAACTGATTAACTTTTCTTTGTCTGATTTTAGCTTATTCCAGAAGATTTGTAAAACATAATTTCATTACTTGTGTTGGAGTCTTCTATTTGTTTATGTGAGAACTTAGCCAGATGCTCTATTGAACTACTTTTTATGAGGTCTATTTCACAAGAAACTCAATATCTTCTTTCCAATAGCAAACAAAAATTGAGTGTGATATTATATTTACCACTGCAATAGCCATAGCTAATTTAGTTATAGTTAATGGAGTTCATTAATCCTCTATAATTCTTTCTTTTGTTTCCAAAAGTACTGCACTGAATAGCATAGACTTGAAAATATTTCACTGATGAACTTCAATATAACGGTGTATTTGCACTTCGGCCTAGTTTATGTAAACCGTAGTTTATTGCTCAAGCCTACTGTCTTGAGTATTTAATCAAAAATAAATAAAATAATAAACAAACGAAAAGCAGCAATACATGGATAAAAATAGAATTATTCATACATTTTGTAAAATATACCATACACTTAGTGGTCTCTATGTCTGTCAGCATGGACTATCCTCTTAAGTTATTTTTCTCATTCTTTCAAAAATTCCTCCCAGATATGGAGATACATACTGTACTTTCAAATAAACTTACCCAAATAAACTGCTGGGAAAAACAGCACACTGTTGCCATCAAACAGTCAAAATGGAAGGATTTAAATGTTTACATATTGTACAAAGTTCACCGTTTAAAACCTTCCTTGCACAAATAACTTGCATCAGTACCTCCTTGTAATAGAACCTTTCATGGGAGAAAGAGCAAAGAGCACACGGTATTTGTTGAAAGAATTCATCTCACATAAAATTTCCCTTTGGTCTATGCAATCCATACATCTTCACAGTCTTCACAACAGTGCCTTTTTCACTGAAGAATTATCTGTCATACTCCGTAATTAGGTGCACTTTCACAAGTATATTGTATAGATTTTTGTAACAGCACTTCATTGGTTTTGTAATCCTTTTTCCTTAAGAGCAGTCACCCTTTTACAAAATCTTCAATACTTTGGAAAACAGAAATGTTATATGGCATTCAAGTTTCTTCTGTGGTCCTCCGAACTGCAGTCTAAGACATTTCTACAGTTTACTGCCTATGGTTCACTTCTCCATAGATGTTTTCCTACAGAAGTTGTACATTGATACAATAAAAAAGCCTCTGTTGTAAGATAAATACCTAAAAATAAATCAGTGAGCTAATGTCTTTTTAATATTTTTTTCCAAAGTTTTGCAGTTCATTTATCCTAAAATGCCATATTAGAAGAAGTAAGCTATCTAGATGATCTTGGTCAATGGTAAACATAAGTTTAAGCTATGATTGGAGGTGTTTAGGAGAGTTTTTGGCATACCAACTCTAGAGGCTGGGGAAAAGATTGTTTTATAGAAAAAAAAAGACTAATTCCCACTTTTGATGCCTGTATCCACATAAGGAGTTTTTAAAGCCTTTTTTTTTTTTTTTTTCAGCTGCTAGCTAATTTTGTAGACTCTTAGTCTCCATAGGCACTGATGTTTTATTTTTGCTAAATTTCTGCCTCCATCCTTATTAGAAATTTCTTCTGTCACGACAGCACTGCACAGAAAGATGTATATCCCATGTTAAATATTCTTTGCCCATGCCCACTACTGAACATGATCCATCAGATCTTATAAGTATTGTCCTTGTCCAGGCTACCCATGAACTGCTGTAAGAGAACAACCCCTGGGACTGGCAGCTTATTGTCAAAGCCCACCAGCCCAACATCCAACAGCTCAATCATTGACCTACAAATAAATTTCTGTTTCAAGGGACTCAAATTCACATGCAAGCAGACTTGTACAGTATTTTAGCAAGCTAAACATAGTAATGCAAACAGGAAAGTAAATCCTAGCAAAATATACTGAATGTGTGTGACACAGGTATTCATCATATAGATGAAAGTTACACATGACTTGAATTTAAATGAGTGAATTTGCATTTCTTAGGGCATTATTTTATGTTAATCTCAGAGTCTCCATTTTTTGCAGAACTCCAGCAGCCACTAAGCTATAGAGAGCAAGAAGTCAAACCTCTGTCTTGTAATTCTGGGAGACAATGAAAAATTATAAAAGTTCATAAAATTATGATAATTTCACCAATCCGGAGGACACAATGCCTATTTTCATAGTACTGACTCTCTTCTCCTGGACAAAGTGATATTCCCAAGAGACATCCTGCTCTTTGGATGACTCTGCTATTTCTATAACCCTCTGATTTCCCTCTCTTTCCATGTGACTCACAGAAGTCATATGAGGTACTGTGAATCTGTTTTTTATTTTTTTTAATGTAAAAGTTCTGTTGTTGAGCTTTTTTAGGATCTAACAGGCATGGTTTGCATTTCATTATATAGACATGTAGGTCCAAGCCCATGTGTCCAAGCTCTGGGAGATGCTTGTTGTCATAAAGTGATTGCCATGGAAGAAGATGTGGCAGCTTTTTCATTCCTGCCTATGGAAGTTGTTTCACTTTGTTTAATGAATTAAAAAATCTCTGTACCAGAAAAGCAACACAGATATTGTGCTAAATAAAATTAACTCATTCATACAAGAAGAAAAATCAAATAAATGTAGGCTAACTATTACAGTAATCTTTACAGCAGGAAATGGAACCTTTATCTTCTACACTCTAATAAACAGCTTAATGTCAAATTACATCAATAATACATTCATGTGGTCTGGATTAGTCACTTCTATGAACAGTGAAACAGTTTTAGTTTTTCTTTCTTTACGAAACTGAGTGCAAGGAGTCCTTAAGTGAGATTTCAACATTAACTTCTGTTATGTACCAAGGCATGACTTCTCACAGAACTGGATGAACTGATTAATCTGATCAGGAGAATCACTCCTGAATGTTCATGCTCATTTGAAACAATTTAAGCTTCTAACCTTTATAACTGTAAAAAAATAATCTTTGTGATATGAATTAAGCATAGAATGATTCATTTTTCACTACAACCTAGCAAAAGCTTGAAATAAATTGATTCATCTTAATTGGAGGCAGATTCTAATTCCTGATTAAAATGTGAACACCATTATTGTTAGCTATCTTAATATTGATTAAAAAGAATAAAAAGAAAAGGAAAGATCACATTACGATAATGTGATTTTTATCATGAGTGTATTTTGACATCATATATGGCTAGGCCTTGGGTTACAGTGTTTTGAGAGAGCACAATCACTTCTTTTTCAAGATTCCTGATGCATAAATTTTACAACCAGAACTGTATGCTTTCTACTCTTAGTTGGCTATTTTAAGTGCAAAGGAAGAAACAAAATCTTTGGAAATAGGATGCTTAGAGAGTGTGCTTAAATTTACAGACAATCTGTTTAATAATTTTTACTGTCTTTAACAACCCATTCAATATTGAATTGAATGCAAGCAGTCTGCATTTCACATCCCATAAATTTATTTGTACTTACAAGGTAACTTGTTTCTTACTTTAAAATTAAACTTTCTGGTATATAGAAAAAGCTTTTGAAAGACTTATATTTGCTATAACACTTCGATAGTAACTTTAGCTGTACTTAGTATGCATGCACATATGCTTCAGATATTTTATTTTCATAATTCACCTTCTGTTTTGGTAAAGAGTACATTTTATAGTGATGCATATTTGTATGTCAGTCACCTACCCATCTTGCATAAGATGAAGTATTCTTAGTTTATCTCTGACACATCTGCCAGAACTTCCTATTATCCAAACAGTTTAATCAAATTGAAATTGGATTCAATTTTTCCAAAAAAATTACCAAATCTGTTCTAAAACTTACCTAACAAATAGAGTTCTACAACAATCTGGAGTTCTAGAATTGAGAACATTGTAGGTGGATTACTTAAGGGAAATAAAATAAATAAGAATAAGAAACAGCAATAGTTTATGATTTCAGGGAAGCTGCTGAACACAATTTTATTGTACAGGCTATCTTTCAGCTTTTAAATAAGAAAAAAAAATAATTCTTGGTTCCACCCAAATGGAGTGGAAATGAGGCCCAAATGGCTCAAATACTGATGTCTTACAATTAGCCATTGTAAGACAGAAACATCAAAAACACCAAGTTTGAAGAGAAAATTTAATGTTGGGCGGACTATATTTTCATCTGGTCAAAATTCAGCCTCTCTACCTGCATCTCTCTGCAAGGACTCAGGAAAAAAAGCCTTTGAAGAAGTTTTTCAATGACAACAAATTTGCTAAATAGCAAAGCATGGTAACATGGCAATGTTTAATCACTTCAGAAGAGTTTTTAACACAATTTTTTGAACACTTGATGCAATGGTCTGGAAATATAAAGACCAGTGGTATGAGATAGTTTGCATGAAATTGCTTGATGGAAAATATTGCTTATATTAATCTTAAATAGCTTATAAAGTATCAGCATCTAAGAAAAAATCTTTACAGTCTCAAGCATAAATTGCATAATGGCAAGAAAACAGATGAGTTGTGATAACAATTTGATCAAAATGACATAATGTCTAATGGTGCTCTTAAAATACAGTATGGTCCTCCTAATGACAGTTCCACCCCTTTTGTGAGTTTTGGATAGATTGCCTTTCTGAAAGAATTAAATTCTTGAAGCTAAATGTCAGCATTTACATTTTCATTCAGCAAACAGTCTACAAGGCCACAGAATGCCTGTCTTCACAGACTGTCAGTTCACTCTAGCTATCACTTACTGTCTCAGAAATTCAGGTGACAAAGAACTTACTCTCATTTCAGTTGAGACTCTCAAAGGCTTTGAGGCTTCTTAATCCTTACAAAGCTCTTTCTGTTTATGTGAGATAAAGTAGTGATCCCATAAGACTACAAACTTTGCCTCTTTGTCCACCTTTACAAGAAGATAGATAATCATTTCATACAGTGCACTCATTGAAGACCTTCCCTATTAAAAAAAATCTTGATGATATTATTGTGAGGTCTGTATTTAACTGCCTTACTTTGCCATATAACAAAAACTTTTGCCTGGCAGCAAACGTTGTTTCTGAAAATGAAATGAACAACAAACATAGTCTTTGCACATAGAACAAAAGTATGAGAGCCTTTATGTCTACTCCACGTTTTTTGACCTGACATTGTCAGTAGTATCTTTCCTTTGGGATGGGTTACTTAGATAGTTCCACTGTGTGGCTTAGAAAATTTCATGATGGAATAAAGGCAAGACGGGTGGAAGTATGAATGCTTTCAATTTGTTTCCTCTAGTAACACACTCAGCAACACTGCTTATTATACAGTTTGTCATGCTGTTCTCAGCTGATTTCTAAAACACACTTCAGGTATCTGGATTAGATTCAGGGCTTGATGGAAAGCCATTAAGTGCCATTGTGTTGAGCAACAAGAATATCTGATCCTCTGTCTTCTGACAACTGTATCCTGCTTGCTCATGCCTAGGAACCTATGCAAATAATAGTGAATTGAATTTCTTCTGCATGTTTACCTTTTGGAATGATTAATGACCTTGAAAACATCACTTTTCATGGTAAACCACCAACCATTAGTTATAAATAACAGAAGGCATGTGCTTCCAGCTGTAGAGAAATTATCCCCTCTCAGTGTTAGAGACTGATGAAACTTTCAGCAAACCACAGTTGCCCAAGGCAGCCTTCAGAAAATAACACAGATATCTTTTTGACAGGGAGGGAATAATTTTGCAGACATAGTAAAAGTCTGAAAGGTGTCTGATGGGGAGCTGTAAAAGCAGGCCACTCCTGCAAGGGAGGGTGAGCCAAGGACCAGGGTGACAGGAAGACTGGCAGAACAGTGTCTTCATCAGCAAGGGCACAGTCCCAGAGTGCCCAAGCAAGGAGAACAGGACAGGACCCGGTGATGGTTACCAGGGTCAGTCAATGCTCAGTGATCCCCAGGAAAGTCCGTGTTGACGAGGCAGGTCTGAGGTCAAGTTAGGAAGTCAAGTCAGCATCTCAAGGTCTGTACAGTTGAATTTATTACATGTTGTGCATTTTATTCATCTTCTATGCTTTCCTTTTTATTTATTTTTTTTTCCTCCTTGTTATCCTTAAAACTGGTTTTGTCCAGATCTCCCTCTGCTTTTCTTTAAATAACAACCGGTGAGTTAGTCTGTAGCCTTGCAGTCTCTGCTGCCATCCTGTTCCCACTTCTCAACATCACTGAGAAGGATCTTTTACCAGGCCTTTGTTTCTTTACAGTATACATAAATGAATATAAATGTTTCAGTCTACAAAAAAAATAATAATTACTTGTAACTACCAAATATATAAAACTATAGCTATGCCAAATTAAGACAAGCAAAAATAAAATGAAGGAAGCATAGCTACCTGATCATTTGCAAAACTCTAAGAATGAGAAAATCATTTATGGACTACAGGTCTAAAATATAGTGGTGTTCTTGGGGAAAAGGAAAAAAAAAAAAATCTCTTCTATGTATTATCTTCTTCAAGAATAAAATGATATCTTGAGTTTGGAAAAACATGGTGATTCTGAGGAGTTAAATAGAGTTTTTTGGTGTGACTGCATGCATATAAAGACAGGAATATTACTAAGAAATATCTGTAGTAACAATTTTCAAATTAGGGATCATGGCAGACATGAAGGAACTTATTCATAAAACTCATCAAGACATTGTGGAATTTGCACTTGGTTGCAAGCTGAAAAGGAGGAAGTAAAAATCTTTGCTTGGGGAGCCACATCTATTTTAATATTGGTATGCTGTCCTTGCTATTTGTTATTTGGTAGAAGAATGAGTGTGAAGAATGTAATGCCCTTGCCTGTGTATGGTTCTGACAAGAATTTAGTAACAGCTTCTAAATGAATTTATGGATTTGGACTGGGAATAAAACAGTAATCAGTATTGCAAATGCTTGTAAACAAAGACACAAATATTCACCTGAGCACTTATTGTATAATCCTGAGACAAAGCTATGTGTTCCCTCTACAACCATCAAGAGAGAGCTGGGACAGCAACTGTATATATACATATATACTATACTATACTGTACTTAAAGCTCAATGTTTACTGAGCCACAGTGAGTTCCAGTTCAGCTGAATTACAGAAAATTAGTCAGAGGTTGAAGTTTTTAGAAAAGAAAACTATTAATTGTCATGTTTCAAAATGTTTGGAGGCTTAATACAGTTCCATATGAAGAAAAAAAAAAAAGTCTGAAAATATAACCAAAACACCAAAACATCTAAGCTTTCTCACTTTGGAAGCAAATAGGCACAGAGAAAAAAAAAAAAATCTTAATAGTATCTCTTTGAATATTTAATCATCCTTTCATCCTTATTCCAATCAGAAACAGTTACAGACACTCAAATGAAGATTCAGACTACACCAAAGTTAACCAAAATATCAAAAAGCTCAAAAGTTTCACCTATGACTTCACATAAGAGGTCAAACTTCATAAACATTTTCATAGACATAACAACCCAAATCCCTTACATATTTCTGGTTAGGTAGAATATCAATTGAAAACACAAATAAAGAATTAAAAATAAAAAGCTTAAAAAACTTTATTTATTTTTTTTAAAGTGAATTAATAATAATATATTAAGATATTATTAAGATATTAATTATCTTAATATATTAAGATATTATTAAGTCTGTTAAGATAGCGTAAGACTGTACAATGAACATTGCTGAAAAGTACATGCAGAGAAGTAATACTTAGATATAATTCTTTTTTGATATAAGCTGGTATGACACTGCCCCTTATGAGTGACACATTACCTAAATTACATTAAAGTGCTGGAGAGACTTCTGTGTAAGTAACAATGATAAGGATGAACATGGCAAATTAGTTAAGGACACAGGTAATGGCCGTAAAAATGCAAGCATGTTTTAAGGTGGATGAGTATTGCATTATCATGATGTGTCAATGGACCTACTCACATATTCACTATCAGCCTTAGCAGATGTGCCTTGTTAGGCTGGCCATAAGGGAACCAGCTATGTTGTGTTTTTTTTTTAAGGGGAAGTTATAGAAAAAGCTTTAGAAATGCTAAGGGAGATTATTCCTATAAGGTAATGATATTTTAATAAAGCATAAAAAGGTGTGACTAAAATCAACAGGATGAAATCTGTAGAAGAAAAAACTGAGGTTGGATCTTAGATGGAAATATTTTCACTCTGAGATCTATTGGACTGTGGACCTACTTCAAGTAAACAGAGAGTTCTCATCTCTTTTGCTGTTTCCTGTGATATGTAAAATCAGATTGAAAAAGAGAAAATGCACTTGAGCTGTCAGCTCATTTTCCTTGTTATAATCTTTTTCTACTCCCTTTTTCTGCTGTTAGGGATAGCTTATTGAAAGAAAAAAAAAAATATTGCTGTTGTAGAAATGCCTCCTAAGAAAGCTAATGGCAGATATACAAGACTTAAAAGATCCTTGACAAATGTTATTCTGCTTCTAATACTAGCCTGACATTAAAAGGGTAATGGAATATGTCCAAAGTGTCACTGAACTTCTATTCTCTTCTTGATGATGCAACTCTGAAAAAGTTGTTATATAATGAAGACTTAGAGTATTCCAAAACAGATTCATATGTGAATATCTCTAAACATCTTTTACATATTACTAAAAATCTGTAAAGGAAAACTATATAGTTCAAAGACTAAACCATGAATTCCAGTTTAATATTGAAGACTTTCAAATAGAAATATTTGGGAACTGCATTAAATTTATATAAATATTAAACAAAAAAAATATTTTTGAACACAAGAAAATATGAAAAACTGAGATGCACATATTACTCAAGATAATCTTCTTTCACCAAAAAATCAAAACATTGAAATGGTTTTAATTTAAGAGTAGTAAGTTTATCTGAAAAATGTAAAAATATTCGTATTCTAAGTTAATCAGTAGTTAAGCTTCTTCTTTTTATTTGATCTTTCTCTAAGGATTTTTCACTTCATTCCTTCATTCAAGTATTAATAATAATTCAGGTTTTAATTTGATGTTGAATTTCAAATACTTCTTATTAAATATTAAATATGATATTGTATATTATATTTAGCATAGGTTAATGAAATAATAAATATATATAAAAAAATAAATTTTATGTGATTAGAATCAGTAACAATTTAACTATTAATTTCAATTTTGCTAACATTTTATCTATTAAATATATATTAAAATGCAATATGAAACTGAGAATTAATGTTAACTTTGTAATCATGTCTTGATAAGTTCATAGTATAACTTATATGGAATCTCCTCAAGTGAATTAATAGCAAAATGTATGTATGGACAAAGCTTTTCATATTAAGTTAAATCAATAATATAACTTTGAAACACATCTTGTAGTTATCTGCAGATAAAAATCAATATCTATCTTTGCAAAAAAAAAGGTTAATAATATCTATTAAAATAAAGGCAAAAATATTTTTAATTAGTAATTTACAGTGTATTCAAACTGCATTAGTAAAAACATTCGTATTGCCCATACATTTCTATGATGAGAACACACAATCCAAAATTCTTTAGAAATTCTTTGGTTTTAATAGCTCATCTCACAGCCTTTTTCATTGATATCAGTGCTAATTGTTTAAACTGATAGCCTCAAATGTTTTAGAAGCAAGACTACCGGAACTTTTATTCTGAAGGGCTTCCCTGAATTAAAAAGTAAATGAGACATCTCTTCAGACCACCTTTCTGTGTAGTCTCTGAGAAGAGATTTCTCCAATTCAGTTTTCCAGAGTGCTATGTTCCCTCTACTGACGTTCAAAGTCATCTCTGTATTGGATATAAATAAAATGTTTCACTATGCAAAGAGATCAAACGATTAGATAGGACAGAACTGTCTATGAAAGAATTGAGATGGAAAGAATCAAAAGTAAATGGTCAGTCAGTGAATGACAGCTCAAAGTTCTGCAAAGCAATTAGTTAATATCATTGCTGTTAGATCCCTACATATCCATATTCACATGGAGCAGTCACCACAACCATGTTTAATCATGCTCTTGAAGGGTACACTGTTTGGATGTAGGAATAATATGAATCACTAATCCATGATAGAAGAATGTATGGGAGAAAGGACTCCTTTACCTCAGCCCTCCTCTGTCAAGTACCCAAAGTTACGTCCCTGTATCAAACGTATCCTTTGGTCTCTTCCCTGAAATAAGGTCAAAGTCAGGTTCTCACATGACAAGCACTTTAATGGCATTTAAGGCCAAGCAAATGCAAAACAGTCCTAATCAACTCAAGCCATTTTTTTGGAGGAAGTTTAGGGTTTGTTGAAACCTCTACAGGCTGGACTCCACACTCTGAACTACCCCTAGGAAAATGAAATCTCTATTAAGCCTCCACAGGCTCAGTTTATATTGATAGTATGTCAGCATATTGCAACCAGTCCAGTATCAAACTACATTGCTGTGAACAGGGAAGAGAAATTCAGTTTCATAACTAGAGGGCATATAACTTAAGGCACACTGATGGAGAAAAAACTATGTGGTCTCATTGCATCAGCAGGTGAACTCTCAATTTCCCAGTGCACAGCTAATTTCCTAATCTTTCCCAAATGCAGATGGAAAGGAACAAAACAAAACAAAATAAAACAAAAAAACTTACTCCCCCATTGTTTTCTGATCCAGTGGAGATGTCGGTTTTGCTCAAATCTTCAGGTACCTAGTTTAGATTGGAATAAAAGTTGAGTACCTGATTTGCTTTGAGGATTTAAGCATGTTCTTGTGTTGCTTCAAGCCTTTTCTTTCCTGTCAAGACTCCTATTATTCTTATCCAACTTCATGTCTTATGGTCTAAAATCACTGCATCTCATATTTTCACAGTATCTTTTACAACAACATAAACTCTGCAAATACAACTATGTGCCACACTACATTTACCTGGGAGATAGAGATCCAGTAGGGTTCACATGCAGTTTAAATCTGGAATATCAGATGCATCTCTTTCTTCTAATTTACAAACAAGGAAATAACCCCCAGGACATATTGTCTTGTTTCATATGAAGGGTAGAAATTGTAAATCTATACTTTGTTTAGGTTTACAAGCCACTTTGCTCTCATTTAGACAAATTTAGTTAGTGTAATCTTAATTTATGTAATCTTTTCATCACAAGTCAATTAAATACATCGTGCTACAAGCAATCTTAGCCTGGTCAAAACTAAGCTAACAAAAATATTTCTGTAGGAGATCATGAAACTGGATTTTTCTCCCAAACTCAGACACAATAGTTGTTATGAGATGTTCTGTTTATTATAGAGTACATGCATACTATCCAGATCATTTACTATAAAATATGTGATTAGCTGGTACTTATAATTTATTTTCAGGAACTGAAACAACAAATTATTTTCTCCTTTTCTTAGAGAACTGGTATATGAGTTTAAGCTGACACATATAGTGTTGACATTTTGTAATTTACAGTAGATAAATTCTCTGGAATGTCATAGAGAAAATACAATTTAAGATCTCCCCAAGCTATACCACTTGTCTTTTTGTTACTGGCATGCTTGTAACATGTTTGTAAATTGAAGCTTCTTTGATGTTTTTTCTTTTAGCACTGTTAATTTTAAAACCAGGTGGAATTGGCATTTTAAAATTCTATTTGAGTAGTTGATTAGATGTAAAAATTTTGCTTACAGTTTCTGCAAGAATCTGTGTGAGGTGTCCTTGTGTTAGTTCCTTCCCTTACATTGATGGCATAACACAGTCTGACATTCTGTGTTAATAGGCTTTTATTAAGTTGGATTCAGAAGCTGTATCTCTTGGTGAATAAAGAGGTTGTATAATGTATTTTTCTTCATTCAGTGATGTTAGAAAGGATGTGGCGGTCTTCTGGCTGGGAAAAGTAATAGCTTTCACCCGTTTCTTGCTAGACACTTATTTTTCCTGAGTATTTTTAGACCTGAAGCTCACAGGTGTGTTTCAAGAAAATCAGCAAGCATGCATGTTCTGTAATTTCAATACTCAGTACAAATTAACTGATTTTATTGTTGTTATCAATAAGTCTTTGATTTATCCTAACATTAAAACTCAGCTTTTAAATGGACTGTTTCAGATATGTGATCCACGGTATTTATCATGATGTTCACTAAACACTATTCAGCTCAACTTTTTAAGTCGTATTTCCAAAGCATATCTCCAACATAACTGTTCTAAACTATATGCACTGGCTTACAGTTTGAGCTTCAGAATGATAGTCCTAGTCATGGTACACAGTTAAAAGGCTTCATTCTCCAGAACAGAGAGCGGAACTGTGTATTGGGGTTCTAAGGTCAAAACCTACCTGCAGAGCAAGAAAAAGAGACTAACAAACCAGACTTTTTATGCCCTCTGTGCTGACATGATCTTCACTCACTCTGGTACCACTGAAGTATGATTCACTGCCCCAGTTCAATGCCTGGGAAGAACAAAGTACCTTCAAAAAGTAAGCTTGACAACACTCTGAATTGACATCGAGTAAGTAGCTAGCAATAAAGAAAGAGACTTCTAAATCTTGTTTCTCAAGAACTTGGAGCAACAAGGAGATGGTTTTGTTAATATGAGATCCACAGCCTGCAAGTTCCTCCAGAGAACGCTGTTATTTGATGGGTACCAAATAATAGTAGACCAATTAACACAAATCTAACACACCCTGTTAAATCACATTTTCAAGGACCAGAAGTGTATTTGACACAAACTTTGCTTGCAAAGTCATTCTTCTGTCACCAGAATTTATGTAAAAATGATTTTTTTAATTTTTTTTTTATATAGAACGACAGCCAAAATGAGGTTGTAGTACCTTTTTTTACCTTCTTTACAGTCACGGGGATACATATATTAAAAAAAAAAAATAGTAATGAGAGCAACAAATTATTTAATCTGGAGATTTCTGGAAGTCTCATGCTGATCCCTCTGCCTTCCTCCCCCATCTGGTATATTTAATATTTTTTAAGCTGATGAGAGTTAAACAGCTCTTAATAGGCCAATTCTCTCCTTTTCATAACAGCTAACATCAATTATGAACTATGTAGGAATTACAGGATAGCAATAAACTGTGAAATTAAATAATTCATCAAAGCTAATTGTCAATATCCAGCATGCATACAATTTTCATTACCACTACCTGCGTCAACATGAGGCAGTTCTGCCCTTTTTTTTTAAGTGAGGCAAGATTTGTGGGGAAAAAAAACAATACCTGTTATTAGACCATCTGATATTGCTGGGTAAAAAGCATACAAGTTTACTTAAATACAAACCCTTCCTCAGACCTGACAAAAGCAAACATCTTTCCAAACTAAATAATGAATGAAAACATTGAGTCCCAACCACCTGAAAGAAAAGGTATCTGCTACACGTGGAGTTAGGGAGAGAATATTCACAAGTGGATATGTTGTAAAGTGATCATTTATAAGAAAAAGAAAAAGTCTGGTAATTTATTGCTTGCAGAACAAGAAGGGACTACCTTGGAAGGCAGAGAGAATTATAGAATACCATAAAGCCATACCTCTACTGAGTCATTTGTTTTTAGCATCAAATATTATATAACTAAACTTAGACTACAGTATGGCACTGTTTCTTCTCCCTGGATTAGTTCACTCCTTTGCACAAGGAAGGAAACCCAAATTTTAATTTTCCACAGGCAGGGATGCCACCCAATAGATCAGGTTGCCCAGGGCCTCATCTAATCTGGTTTTGAACACCTCCAGGGATGGGGCATCCACAGCTTCTCTGGGCAACCTGTTCCAGTGCCTCACCACCCTCTGAGTGAAAAATTTCTTCCTCATATTTAATCTAAATCTCCCCTCTTTTAGTTTGAAACCATTTCCCCTCATTCTGTCAATATCATCCTGTCAAATCAAGAGTTGCTCTCCATCTTTTTATAAGTCCCCTTCAAGTACTGAAAGTTTGCAATGAGATCTCCCCAGAGACTTCTCTACTGTAGGCTGAACAACCCCAGCTCTTTCAGGCTTTCTTCATAGAAAAGATGCTCCAGCCCATTTACCCCCTTTTTGGACCTCCTCTGGACCCCCTCTAACAGATCAACATCTTTCTTGTGCTTGGAGCCCCAGACCTGGACACAGTACTCCAAGTGAGGCCTCACAATGGAAAAGCAGAGTGGGACAGTCACCTCCCTCAACCTGCTGGCCACTCCTCTGTTGATACAGCCCAGGATGCAGTTTGCCTTCTGGGCTGCAAGCATGGGCTCATGTCAAGGTTTTCATCCACCAGAAGCCCTAAGTCCTTCTCTGCAGGGCTGCTCTCAATGAGTTCTTCTCCCAGTCTTGTTGAACCTCATTAGGTTCACATTACTTCACAAGCTTGTCCAGGTCCACTTGGATGGCATTCCTTCCTTCTATTGTATCAACCAAACCACTCAGCTTGGTATCATATCCAAATTTGCTGAAGGTGCACTTGATACCACTGTATTATGTCATTGATAAAAATATTAAACAGTACTGGTCCTAGGACAGACCCCTGAGGCACACAACTCATCACTGGCCTCCACTTGGACATAGAGCCACCACTCTCCGGGTGTGAACTTCAAGCAAACTCCTAATCCACTGAATGGTTCACCCACCAAATCCGTATCTCTTCAATCTGAAGACCAGGATTTCATGAGCGACTGTGTCAAAGGCCTTGCAGAAATCCAGGTAGATGACATTGGTTGGTCTTCCTTTGTCAACTGAAGCTGTCACTCATTTGTAGAAAGCCACCAGATTAGTCAGGTACGATTTACCCTTTGCGAATCCATGCTGTCTGTCTCAGATCACCTCTTTGTCTTGCATGTGCCTTGACATCACTTCCAGGAGGATCTTTTCCATGATCGTGCCAGGCACAGAGGTGAGGGTCACTGGTCTGTGGGTCTCTGGGTCCTCCTTTCTATCCTTGCTAAACTTTCCAGGCTGTGGTAGTTTCACCCAGATAGACAGCTAAACTCCACCATAACCACTCTCTCACTCCTCCTCCTCAAAACAAGGGGAGAAAATACGATGAAAAAAGGCTTATGGGTTGAGATAAGGACAGAGATTACTGGTCTTATCCAATTACTGTCACAGGCAAAGTAGAATCAGCATAGGTACATAAATATAATTTATTACCTATTGCTGTCAAATTAAAGCAGTGAGAACTAAAAGCAAACTGAAAACACCTTCTCCCCATCCACCCTCCTCCCTCTGAGCAGCACAGGTAAACAGGTAAGTGGGGCTGCAGTCAGCCCCTAACATCTCTGCCACTGCCATGGTCACTCTCTAAGCCCTCTCCCCCATGGGTCCGTAACACGGGGTCCATCCCCCAGGAGCAAACTGCTCCAGCATGGCGGCAGCTCCCCCCAGGCCCCCTGCTCCTGCATGGGCTCCTCTCCATGGGCTGCAGCTCTGGCCCAGGGCCTGCTCCTGTGGGGGCTCTCCATGGGCTGCAGCCTCCTCCAGGCCACATCCACCTGCTCCACCCGGGGCTCCTCCACAGGGGGGCTGAAGTGTGGAGATCTGCTCCATGTGGGACCCATGGGCTGCAGGGGGACAGCCTGCTCCATCAGGGGCCTCTCCACAGACCACAGGGGAATTTTAGCTCTGGTGTCTGGAGCACCTCCTGCACTCCCACTCCTATCTCCCAGCTCCTGTTGCACAGCAGGTTTTTCCCTTTCTAAAATTTGCTTTCCCAGAGGCTCAACCAGCATTGCTCATTGGCTCTTATCTAACATGGGGCAGCTGCTGGGCTCTGCTCACTGAAGCCACTCCTGCAGCTCCCTGCTACCAGAACCTTGCCACATAAACCCAATACACAGATGGCACTGAAAGAATTGTGGGCATCCACTTCAGCAGGTACTCAACTTTCCATACTGGGTGATTAAGAAATGGTTACAGTCTGCAGTGCACATGGTTACAGCACAGCAATTCTCCAATTTTTCACCCAGCTGGACATTGTCGTTAAAGGATAATCACTTCTATATTCATTTCTGTTTACTAACAAGTATGGATTCTTAGGCTATCTGAACACACTTTAATCTAGCTAGCAGTGACACCCATGATAGTGACATTAATCCTGGTAAATGGCTTTCAGCTTTCAAGCTAATACCCAAGGTACTTTGACAGTCTGACCCACCTCCTCTGAAAAGCTGTGGTCTCCATATCACAACTCCTATTGCTGCCTAGCAGCAACTAATCTACCTCTTGCTGATAGCAAATGCATCATACACCATTCAGAGGTACTCTAGATTTTCCTTCTGATGGTGTCATACTCGCTTATTCTATCTGCAATATGAAATTTTGGTACATGAGTTCACTACAGAATAGTTTTCAATGTAAATTACAAACATTCTCCTTAATGTAGTACCCAATTGCATTTTTCTTTGTTTGATTATCAGAAAGATATTGTTATTTTTATCCATTTCATTTATCTCATTTTTATTAGTGCAAACACAAAATGGAAGTTTTCAGTATCCCTTCTTTCTACTATGTTCTCTATATATTTCAATGGTTACATTGTCTTTTTGTTTGTTTGTTTGTTTGTTTGTTTTTTGTGATTCACAAAATCACTGCTTCTCTGAAAATTAATCAGCATTGGAATGGAAAACAGCTAACAACTGCTACATGGTGACACAACTGAGAAGTCATTTTGTATGTCATGCAAATCAATACAGAATGTTTATATTTTAAAAGCTGATATTAAAAAAAAAAAAAAAACTCTAAAAATATTTTTTAAAAAAGACAAAACGGTTATCCAAACAATACATTTTTAGATAAAGTATCAGTTGCAACTTTAATGATTCAAAGGCAAGATTTCATTAAAAAAAAAAAATGTACATTTAATTATGGATGTTTTGAATGGTATGATGCACAAGATGCAAAACTATTAAAACTCATTACTAGGGTACAGATGTTTTATGTACTTTTAAACTATAGACTAAATTGATTGTGCCTCTTTGTCTATAAACCAGCTGGCTATTCTTTATTAAGGCATCTGCCACTTCTTCATAGAAAAAGATAGTAAAAATGAGGGCAGAACAGATTTTAACTCAGAACCTCCAAAGACATTACTTTAAAGGAATATAAAAGAAGAAAATAATATGTAAACCTGGTAACTACAAACAACAAAAACACAGGCAATATACATTAAATTAAATCTGTCATATGGCAACTAATTTTATGAGCTTTCAGCTGAGTCACTAATCTCAGGATATATTGTTATATTAATAAAAAAAATCATCCACCTTTAATAACAACAAGTATGATTATGTGAAAATATTAACTACCTCACTCTCCATAAGGAATTTAAAATTTACTTCTGTTAATCTTGGTACTAGCCCTACAAACAAAGCCTTGTTCCTCTCAATCTTCATTAAATGGGGTTAGTAGAATTTTGATAAAACAGATTCACAAGATTTTAGTTATGAATATTGAATATGAGTATGTAGGATGGAATTTTTTTTTGTTCCCCCAGTGGTCTAAACTTGCAAATGCACAAGTATTGTTCAATGATTTCGTGCTTCTATGCCCTAATTTTCTGGTTCACAGAACTGTAAGCAGGAGAAGGTTTTAGTTTTAATGCAATAACATAATTATAATCACATGAAAACAGCTCTCTGCCTTTCCTTTACCTAGGAGGAAGAATGATGGTTATGTGACCCATTTTAGGTTTGTAAATTGTAAGATGCTAAACACTTCTTTTTCAAAATCTAACATTTTTTGCTAATTGTTATGCGGTGAAGTGATGAATGCCTGCCTCAATAATTTAACACTTCAGTAAGAAATAGTTTAGCAACTTTTAATAGTCCCATTAAGGGATTTAATTTTTAAAAAATTCTCCACCAATTTATAACTATTACTTGCAAAGCTCAAGCATGCTGCCCTTTGTAACAACACTTTGGTACTAGGCAAGGGTCTATGCATGCAGTCAGTGACCACACAGCCTATACATGTTATACATCTTCGAAAAATTCACTTCCCTTTTGTTCAGGAACCCAAAGACTTTTGAGCAATCCTCAAGATGAATTACTGGTGTGAGCTCCTGTTGTGTGGAAGACCTGCATCTGACCCTTGGGTCCCCTCACTAGGCCCAATCCTCATCCCTAGCCTAGCCTAGACAGGCTTTTCCTAAGTGCCTCTGAGAGGGCCTGAGATAAGTGCTGGATTGCAGTGCCAGTAATTCCAGACGTGAGCACACAAACCTCATCTCCTTCTCAGACAGAGTCTCAGAGAAAAACATGTGAATGTGTGAATCGCTCTAGCCATTTCTAAACTGCACTGAAAAATCCGAAGTAAGGCATAATACTCCAATTGATTCCAATGCTACACCTTGAGAGTAACACTGAAAGAATAAAGAGCTATAACATACAGAGTCTTTTATATGTATAATTTCTGTAATAGTTTTACTCTAAATATTGTTTAATTAAAAAAAAAAAAAAAAAAAAAAGAAGAAAGAAAAAAAGAGGAAAAGGATTCGAAGGATGAAATCCCTTCCCATCCCCTCCTCCACCCCTCCCCCCCCCCAAAAAAAAAAATATTAAAAAAATCTATTTTACAAACAATACATATTGAGAAAATTATCAGCAAAGGCTGGTAACTGCTGCCTATGGATTGCTGGAAGGTAAAGAGAAATGCAATGTCTTTATATCCCTAGGATCTAGTCAAAAATAAAAAATGCTGTTTATGCTGACAGCTTCATTATTTTTTTGTTGTTATTATTGTTGTTCTGAAAGTACACATTTTGATTGATGTTTGTATTGAGCAGGAATTTTAATTTGCCTATATTGACCTTTCTGATTAGTAAAAAGGACTTGAGAAAGAATTTATTTTGTTCTTGTATTTCGTATCTTTGGTTTTAGTGAGTTCTGATATCTGTGTTATAAGGAAAAGGATAGAAATTCTTCAAACAAATCAATACCACCACTCTTATCTTTCCCCTTTTCATTTCTTTAGAACCAAAATTCTGCTGCTTACCCTTAAAAACATGATGCAAATCCATTTCCAGTTTCTTCTCTGAAACAACTGTACATGAAACTAAATTCACATTCCTACAGTCTATTGAATATGTATTTTCTTTGCTACTTGTTCATGTATAATAAAGCTACAAGGAATACTACTTCTGCATGACGGATGTACGAAGGGGAATAAAACAGGAAGAATAAAAATCAGGTTTATCATTAACATTCCTCACTCATTTTCATTCATATTGTCAGATATGTGATATTGCCATGAACATTTTGAGTTAGACTGGAAGGTTTCTGAATATCCAAGTTTAAAGTTATACCTGTTAAGAAGACAAAGAGGGAGAAGAAGAAACACTACCTAATTTCTTTATTATTCAGCATTATCTTGCAACATTCATCCTCTAGGGATCACAAAGCTTTCTTTTAGCAGAAAAAGGGTGCTAATTTAAAATGTTAATGAGGAAATGACATTTATTCTATTTGAAGATTGAAAGAAAGTGTTCAATGTATAGATATTACTTTAAATCATCTTTAAAATTGTGTTGGTGATTCCTAATGGGACTTGAAAATTCAATGAGACTTGAATTTTGTCAGTCCTACTCTATCTGCAACTGGGAAGTAAAATTCAATATCAATGAGATGACAGCTCTACTTGAAAAGAGACAACATTCCCATTTCTTGTACTAAAATACTTTTCTAGGACCAACAATGCTAAAATACCTTTTCAAAATTCATTTTTATTTAATATATATGATGTCAATCCAACAACTTGTATTCTTTGCTTCATAGGATCAAATGTCTGCTCGAGTCAGGGATTAGCTCAAGCTTGATGGTCCTTGGGACTTCAACCTATGGATCTGATCAGGAATTATTCTACTGAATGCAATGAAAGCAACTTAGTGTGAGCAAGCAGTGGCTCAAATCCCAGACTCACAATCCCAGAAATCAGTATAGTAGTTTTGTTGTAAGATTTATGCTTGACCTTGAAATATTTTAAATGTGAATATCAACACACTATACAGTAAAATTTTGGAGGACTTTTTCCCTGCTGAGGTATCTGCAATAAATTGTTCAAATTTAGTACAACTCAAAACTTTTGTAAGCTTTGCATTGAAAGAAAAGTATGCTTTTATATGCTGTTCTATCAAGTGAAAGATTAAAGGGCACTGAAGTGCATTCAAGATGTTGCTATACAGTTAGTGACACTGCCTTGAGAAATTTTGATGACAAGAGCTGTCATATATGTGATGGACCTGTGCACTGCAGATATTCTCCCTTTCCATATTTGAGCCTGAGCTGAACGGTTGAACAGACCTTTTCCAATAAGTGTGGCCTTATCATCCTTGGATCACTGGACACAGGATACTTCAAGTATGAAGGGACCTCCAGAGGCCTCTAGAGCACCTCCTGCTGAAGGAAGTGTCACAGGGTGTAGAGCACACAGGCCCAAAGAAGGATTGTGTGCTGCAGTCTCTTTTCGGACATAGTAAAAGCTAGTGTCCAAGGGCAGGGAGACTGTCAAGAGTGAAACGTCACACAGACCAGAGACCATAACCGTGTTGATAAAATACAATGATTTTACCATAGTGTATTCAAAAACTCAGGTGGAGGAAAAAAAAAATCTACTGTGTATCATGCCAGGAATTAAAATAGAAAAACAGATGACTAAGTTCCCAGTTCTCTATTCCTTCAGTACCAAACACATGGCATATAGAGTATAATGATTATTTTAGAGAAACAGATACTAATCATGTGTGAGTCTCATGAGATCCTACTGAGGGCATCAGATATAAAGCCCAGTGGAGAGTATATTATCTATAATGCCAAGGGTGAGTATAGCTTTAATATTAACATGCTACTGTATTTTTTAATAAGAATCTTTTATATTTGTCATTCTTTTCTCTGGCATGAAAATACAGAAGAAAAAAATAATTATAATTTTAAACAGAAAGCCAAAAGTAAGCCAACCAGCTAACTGTTTAATAATGGAAACTTATCCTGTTTTATAGCAATAACCATCCATGAGGATTGCTTTGTTTATTTAAATATATTTTAGGTTGTTAACACAAAAATATTAATTTACATTGTATTCTTTTTTCATCCCTCCTCAGATCATTTCTCATTACTTTCTGGTATACTAAAGCTTTTACGTATTTAATGAGTGAAAGTTTTTATTAGGAAGGGAATTAAAGATGCATTTCAGTAAATGGCCTATATGCCTATGATGTTTTAGAACTTTACAGTTGATGCAGTTATTTTATTTTATTTTATTTTATTTTATTTTATTTTATTTTATTTTATTTTATTTTATTTTATTTTATTTTATATCTTATTTCTTATGATAGAGGTGTCATGAATTTTCCTCTGAAGAAAAACGTAATGAGAAACCAGACATCCATTCATGTTTGATATTGACTACTTTTCCACCTGATGGGCCACTCTTCAAATCCATATCTTTCCTATTTAGAGATTAGGATGTTGTGTGGGACCGTGTCAAAGGCCTTACAGAAGTCCAAGTAGATGGTAGTAGAAGTCCAAGTCTTTTTTGACTGAATTAAACAACTGTTGTGTTTTAGCACTTAAACTCACAATAGTTAATTGTTGGTAGTATGAGACCAATTTTCAGTTACTTTTGTTCTACTAACAAATAAATCTGGTATTTTACTGGAACAGAATCTTTTAACTTTTAATTAAAATAAATAACACAGTATGCCTAGCCAAATAAACAATTTCAAACAAGTTCCATATGTTTTAGAGTTGAAAATTAAATAGATGGGCAAGAGAAAAAGACTCAAAACTCTAAATTACTCATAGGAAGAAATTCAAAATAGTATGATTTAGCCAGAATAATTTTATTTTATTTTTTAAAAATTTGTAAGTTGTGGGGTTTTTTAGCTACATTCCTGTGAGTAGTTTTCTTGATATGAGAAACAACGCAAGTGTCTGACTAAGTTAGCTAGAGGACTGTGCAAAGAAAATGGGTTAGCATCACTCAAAGGGATTGAAATGCTACAAAATCATGCAAATCATGACTTTTCACAAGGGAATTTCTAAAGTGTAAAATGAATGCAAATATTAAGCAAATTGTCCATTGCATAATAAATATCTTCTAAGCTTCTAAATTTTGAATTTGGATCTCTTAAGTGACATATGGAGGAAAAACATTTGTTTATGTAATGGTCTTGAAAAAATGTATTTTAGCTTGAATGTCTGACTATTTCTTCAGTATAAAGTGACAGAGAAGATTTCCACCTGAAAGTGAATTTTGATGTTGAGTATTTTCCCTTACTTTCAATGCAGAAGTTTTCAACCACAAAAAGGTTATTCAAAACATGCAACTATCCTGAAAAGAAATAACGTGTTTCTGTTTGTTTGCTTGTGTTTTGTTGTTGTTGTTGTTTTGTTTTGTTTTGTTTTGTTTTTGATGCAAATTTGTCATAGCAAAATTTCAGCCACTTTCTCAAGTTCATTGTGGTTTTTGGATACCCTAATCAGCTGTCTCAAATGGGAGAACTAGAATGTAAGGTTGTTATTGTTATGTTGTTGTTAATTGTGTTGTTTTTGTTCCTGTTATATAGAATAAATGTCATCTCCTTTAACCAGAGATCAGCAGTATTTGTAAGACTTTCCTGAAATTTGTAAGAGTTTCCGTGAAATTCCTAAAGATCATTACATAGCACAATACTAATTTGTCTTTTTCCTCCTTACCTATCTCCAGCTGTAGCACAATGCACAGCTGACCATTTTAATCATTATTATGCCTGTTGCTTTTGTTTGTTTGTTTGTTTCCAGAAATTAGTAATATTTCTAATTGATATTTGGGGAATACGTAATTCTTTGGTTTCTTTTTATGAAGAATTATCTTCATTTGTTTCTCTTACTTGTCCTTTTTTTTTTTTTTTGGAATACTTTACGTTATCTCTTGCACGTGTTTAACACTATGTTTATGCAATTCAGAAAGCTGATTGGGAATTAGGACTGTCAGGAAATTTTCTGATAAAGCATTTTTCCACAGAAAATGTCAGTCCGTCAACACCAGTGTTCTCTGCAAAAGGGACAGTGCCAGCAATGCTCTGAGGAGCTTTCTCTGCCAAGAGGGATTTTGGCTGGTTCACTGTCCAGCTGCTGCCTAGTGCACTGCTGGGACGCTGTGCCCTGGTGGTGGTCAGGTCTTCAACCTCCTGCCTGATCCGTCAGCCAGGATCTTGGGCTCCCAAGGAGGCCCAGCTCTGATTCTGTCTATATTTGGCTAGTCAGCCATTATGGAGTTGTGACTGCAAACCAGTAAGGTCAAGCAGCTGTTTCCTTAGGCAACAGGGATGAATGGAAGTGGGAAAGAAATTGTCTGTCACTCTACTTTTCCCCTTTATTTCACTAAAGTGTAGAGGTTCTGGCATCTAGCACATTTCCCAACAATTGTTATTAGTGTAATAGATCAAAAATAAAATAAAATAATTACAGAAACACATAAGCTTACATCCATATTGGTCCCTTAAATCACTATTGCAACCAAGGATTTTGAGACTTCTTTTATTGGCATAAACAAATACACAAAAAATACATACATCTTCTCCCACCATGGAGATGGTGGGGTAGATGTGCAAATAATTGGGTCTTCAGCTGTGTCCTGATACTTACATACTGAATTAAAGTGCTGAATAGCTGAAAGGAGACATAAAGCCACAGTGATGGCTGGGGATAGTGCTCTAATATGGTGAACAAGATCCCCTACATAAATCTCAGTGAAAGGCATAGACCCAGGGAACTACAGACTGGTGAATCTCACCTCTGTGCCTGGCAAGATCATGGATCTGTTCCTCCTGGAGGCAATATTAAGGAATATGCAGGACAAGAAGCCAGCATTGCTTCACCAAGGGTAAATCATGCCTGACTGATCTGGTGGCCTACTATGATGGAGTAACTGCATCAATAGACAAGGGAAAACAGACTGATGTCATCTACTTGGACTTCTGTAAGGCCTTTGACATGGCCCCACACAACATCCTAATTTCTAAATAGGAAAGATGTGGATTTGAAGAGTGGCCCATCAGGTGGAAAAGGAATTGGCTCAATGGCCACACCCAGAGAGTGGTGGTCAATTGTTCTATGTCTGGGTGGAGGCCAGTGACAAAAGATGTCCCACAGGGGTCTGTCTTGAGACCTCCAGAGGAGGGTCACAAAGATGATCAGAGGCTGGAACATATCTCGTATGAAGAAAGGCTGAGAGAGCTGGGTATTTTCAGCCTGGAGAAGAGAAGAATCTGGGGAGACCTCTTTGCAGACTTTCAGTACTTAAAGTATAAAAAAGATGGAGAGTGACAGTTTACATGGGCAGATGGTGACAGGATAAGGGGGAATAGTTTTAAACTAAAGAAGTGTAGGCTTCAATTAGATATAAGAAAGAAATTTACTATGAGGGCGGTGAGGCACTTGAGCATGTTGCCCAGAGAAGTTGTGGATGCCCCATTCCTGGAGGTGTTCAAGTTCAGATTGGATGGGGCCTTGGCCCACCTTATCTAGCGCTTGGCATCCCTGTCTATGGCAGGGGGGTTGGAGTTATATGATCTTTACGGTCCTTTCCAACCTGAGCCATTCTATGATTCTATGTGAGGATAGTGCCAAAGTCATGTTACAGCACATAACATGGCAGATGAGAAGCAAGGTCCAAGGCAGTCCTGTGAGCCTGTTGTAGGTTCAGCAGAACCCTTGGCTCTTCCAACACAGAGAACCGTGAAACACCACTGGACTGAAGGAGTGCAGAGTTACTTTCCAAGTGACACTCCTCTAAGAGACAGCATTGAATATTTGCAGCAGTAGGTAAATTCTGTCTCCACTTAATTGACTGAGGAATTTAAACTGGATTTACAGCTCTTAAGACCTTATAGGCAAGCCTGTAACATCTTATAAATCTATGTGTGGCAGAAGAACTGTTATTACCCAAGTTGCATGTCCAGTATCTGCTCGTGTTGCCACCTGAAGTAGTTATTCTGCAGGGATGAGAAAGAACAGAGTCCCTGAGACTGCAACTTCCTTGCAATGGGAAGAATACAGCCTTGGCTCTGCACAGATAAAACAACACTGAAGAAGAGGTGATTTGTATTTATTACAAGGTTTGCACAGTCTTGTCTCCATAGAAAAAGTGGAGTGAGCAAAGAAAAATTCTTTACTTACTTTTCTTGTTTGTCCTTAATGGAGAACATCTATTAACTTTTCTCATGCTGAAATTCAAGTCAGCTTTCTGTTGTACAGTTAAGTACTTAAGGTGATGATAACAAAAGACCATCACTGAATTTGCTTTATTCTTGAAAATTGAGGGGCAACTTCTGTTAGTACTATTGTCTATTGTAGATTTTCATGCTTCATAAATAAATGAATAAATAAATAAAGCTGTTATCATCACCAGGAAGAATGATTGCAAACCCAACAGAAAGTGTTATTATGTTAGTAGTTCTGAGTTCACATTTATGGTATGATTATTTTTTCTAAGAATCTAAAGTTTTGAGCAGCTAAGTTACCTATGTAAGAAAAAAAAAAAAAAAAAAAAAAAAACAACTTTAAAACCTTTTCATTTTTAAACAAAAACATGTACAAATATAAAACTTCTTCCTTTACCAAGGTAGGCTATCTGTGCCAAGATTTACGTGCTTTAGGAGAAAAAATTTGGCTCAAAGACACATCTTCTAGGCTCCAGATCAGAAGTTATATTAAAGTATGCCAAGGTCTTGCCCTCAGTTGTATTTCCTCTATGCAGTGTTCCAAGCAGTATCTCAGAAAGCATGATGTGGAGAGACCATTAAAAAAAATCATTTGTCCATGACAAGCAGGAAATGAAACAATCTCTCTCTTGACATAAGTCAAGTCATTTAGTCTAGCTCCTGACACAACCACATCCAAGGTGTCTTTACACTGAGTCAAGTGATAAGGGATAAAGGGAAATACTGGCAGTCATAAGAGTTCAAGAGAAGTGTATGCCTGTATTAGATTTTATTTTGTGTTTTCTTTTTTAAAAATTAAAAAAAGAAAACTACTATTAGACTTAATTGTAAATATTATTGTCTTATAAAACCAATAATTAAATGAGTATTTTTTAAAATACTGTGTTGTCAGAAAGTTAAACAAACAATTCCTTTTCCTGTAAATTATTTCAAGAAGGTGTAAAACTATAGCTAGCACATGACCTAAAAAAAAAGTGCCATTTTTCCCTACTACACAAAGCACAGATTTCCTCCTTTACTTAATTCCAGCTAGACACTAGTCTGGACAATGAAAGGAAATAGTTTTAAAAGTTAGTAAGCATTCTGATAACTGTAACTTCAAATACTAAAGCAGCATGTTGAAAAGTATACAATCAGCTAGATTGAGTGGTTCTAATAGAACTGCAGACTTTTCAACAAATTTACACTTAGCACGTTGATCTCAATATTTATGTTGTTATGCTGAATGATAATAGGAGTGCTCCAAACAGGATTTGAAAAATGACTGTTTAGACAGTCTGAACCTTCCTTGTTCTCAGCACTCCTCATTTCATTTGCTGTCCATCATGCTTTGAATGCTAGGATGTAATATAACCCTGTCTTACCTCTGGTCATTCCTAGGCTAGGTATTTGCACTCTGAAATGCAAATTGTTGAGATTATGCCTGGCACAGGCTGGAGTAAGGTGTTGAGGTTACCAGAGTATTAAATCCTAGACATGAACACTTTGCTGTATCATTAAGCAGAGCTAGTAGTCCCTCAGTCTGGGTGAGTATTTGGAACCAATGGAAGTTTTGTTGCTCAATTTAATGAAGCCAGGATTTCACCACCGACCCATCATGTTCTCCCAGGCTATAGAAATACTTAGGCAAAAGGGTTTAACCTAATCCTTGTCAGCAGGATAACGTAGTGCCAACTCTAACACTGGATTGAGATAGCAAGACCAGCTTCATTCCAGTTACTTTTCCTAGCTTTGCCTGTGAACATCCATACCAAAATTAATTCAAAAAGCCTAGGGCATTCTTTAATAGAAATAAAAGGTCAAAGTCAAGCACAAACATGTACCTTTAATATGTAATTCTACTAGACAACATCAACTGATTCTCCATCTTGGCATAATTAAAAACAAGAGATCTTGCTCTCATCTCCTCATTTTCCCTTATAGAATGAATGGGAATGAAGAGCTCCAAAGAGGAGGAAGGGGAAGATAAAGCCTTCTCCCTTCAGCAGAACAAACAATCTGATCAGGACAGATCCCCAGGCAACCTCAGCCTTATGAATCACATTGTTGAATGTCTTACATGTATCTTAGGGAGAGCTCTGAGGAAACTGTCTTACACGTCTTTTTACATGTATAACTCAAGCTATTTCATCCTCCTATTTATTTTATTATATTTACACATATATGTGTATATGCATATAAATGTATACAAATATACTCCCCATAATTAATCATTTCATTTTCATCATTCACCATGAAAACATTATTATTGTCATCAAGACTTTAGAGATGCTTTGTCAAAAGCTTTGGTGTCAAAACACCTTAGCCTCATAATGATTTCTCAAAATATGTTGAGTGTCACTAACCATCAAAAACTTCCTCAGATACTCCACACACCTTCTAGTCCAGCAAATTTCAACACCTAGCTGCCTTGCCCTATTATTCGCTTAATATATATATTTATATGTAATGCTCTCTACCAAAGACAAATAATGTCTAATTTTATCTCTCTTTGTCTAGCCAGACTAGAAGATAATTAGTTCTTTCTTTCTTACACTATTGAAGATTAGTAAGAAATTCAATAAAAGACTTCCACTGAACATCAGCACATTGTAAATGAGAAATATAAAGGGGTTTTGTTGAAGGAAAAACATTCATGTTTTTATTCCCCTTTAATGTATTTCAGGTTGAGTATGAAACTTTAGCAATGCACAAGGGAGAAACGACAAGTTGTTGAGGCAGGAAACACAAAAGTAAGTAATTGTAAGAATTAAGTGAAATAGTGTTGTGGTATAGGCCCAGCAAGCAACTCAGCTCCACACAGCTGCTTGCTCACTTTCAGCAGGTGGAAGTGGGGAGAGAACTGGAAAGGTAAAAGTGCAAGAACTCATGAGCTGACATAAAGACTGTTCACTAGATAAAGTAAAAGCCACATGTGCAAGTAAAACAAAACAAGGAATTCATTCACTACTTCCCATCAGCAAGCACCTAGGTGTTCAGCCACTTGTTGGAAAGGAGAGATCATCATATGCAAGAGTTCTTTGGGAAGACAAATGTCATCACTCCAAACTCCCACACACATACACACTTCCTCCTTCTTTACTCCAGCTGTTATTGCTGAGCATGATGCCACATGGTGTAGGACATCCCTTTGGTCAGCCTGGGTCACCTGTCCTAGCTGTGTCCCCTCCCAGCTCCCAGTGTACTCTCAGCCTTCTCACTGGCAGGGCAGCGCCAACAGCTGAAAAGTCCTTGGCTCCTTGTGAGCACTTCTCTGCAACAAGTAAAATATCAGCATGTTATCACCATTATTTTAATCAAAAATCCAAAACATAGCATCATACAAGCCTCTATGAAGAAAATTAACTCAATCCTAGCCAAAACTATGAGAAATAATATGACAGAGATAATTTGGAAAGAGTTAGGAAACTAAAATGAAAGGCAGAGAGAGATGCCTTGGTTTCTCATTTAAAACACTGAACACTTCAAAAGAGATTGGCACTCATAATTTATTTCTGCTCCAGTTGGCCTTATTAATCTCAGTCATATTGTCATAGATATTTGCTCAAGCCTATGAACTGTTCAAATAGTGCATGATATGGGTCATGTGAATACAGACAATTGGAAAATAATCTTTTACTCTTTTAGAAGATTGATATGGGTAGTTTGTCTTAGAAAGGCTAAAATAATATTATTAAAAGCGTTTAAAGTGCATTCTAGTTTCAGTAATGAATTCTGTAAATACTCAGCTTTATCACAGACCAACATTACAACTATTGTAAAATAGTAGAGATCCATTTAAACCATTTTATGCCACCTAATGATATGCCTCAACAAATGTATCCAAAAGTTGGTGCAATTCTAATACCTGTCATCAGGTGGCCTGTTATCAGAAGAACTACTTATGTAAAAGATTTTGTGATAATGTATTGACTTTCTTTCATCCTGAGTAAGACAACCTACCATTTAATGTCTTCAAATGAAACAGCTACTTTCATTTAAGTTAATCCAACAAACACAAATAAAGTACTATTTGCAAGTAAAAAAGAAAAAAAAAATCTAGTAATTGGCTTTGAGAATTAAAAGAATGTTTTCTTTGTATTTGAAAGAGGAACAGAAAATCATGAACATTAATTTCAGAATATAAGCTATTCCTTTTATTGTCTGGAGAGTGGCCATCAGAGAACAAGAAACTCCACTCAGACTGATCTCTTGATACCTGTGCCATAAAAACAAATCAGAAAATAGACTTCTTTTTCTATAGCTACATTGCCTCCAGTTTTGAGGCTTCTTATATGTTTGCTGTATTCCAGGAAATAAATAAACGAACAAATAATTGTGGTAAATAACTTCAAAACATCCACAATTAAATGTATGTGCTGCTGTGACTAAATTTTATTAAAACAGTATTAAAGATATTAAAACAGTATTAAAACTGTACTGTAAAACTGTTGAAATATTCTGTGGAAGTTAATTGATCATTAGGTTTATTAGTTTTCCCTTTACAATCATTGTATGTAAAGAACTTGGGAACTTAATGAGTTCTTTAAACCTGGTTATGTCCCCAAGTTCTCTTAATTTCTCTTGACTTCAACAGGTTTGCATGATCACGGGAGATGGCCTGCGTACACCTGATTATCTGTTTTGATTTGCATGATGTTTGCTAAAGTTAAGATCATCAAATATTTATTAGTCAGAGGATTAGGGGCTGGGATATTATGGATAATGCAATAAATCTGTAACAGAAATAGTGCCTCTGGGCACCAGCTGCTCTGGTTTATAATAGTGTAGTCATGTCCATGCAGGGATGTGACCAGTTAGTAAACTGTCCCAGACCAGAAAATATCAGACATACACATTAAACTTGTATCAACTAGCTGTGCACTCCCAGAAGCTCATAGAGCCATAGAATAATTTAGGTTGGAAAGGACCTCTGGAGCTGAACCCATTGATCAAAACCAACTTCAGCTACATGAGATTGCTCAGGGCCCTGTCCAGTCAAGTTCTGAATATAATCAAGGGTAAAGGTTTCACAGCCTCTCTAGGCAACCTGTTCCAGTGTTTGATCAAATTCACTGTGCAAAATGCTTTTCTGACATTTTGTCAGAATTTCCTTTGCTGCAGCTTGCGACTATTGCCTCTTATCTTTTCACTGTCCCTTTCAGGAAGAGTTTGTCTTCTCTAAAACTGTTGGTTATGTAGCTGAAGACAGAAAATAGATTCTCCCTCAGTCCACTAGTCTTCTGGATGAGAAAACCCAACTCTTTTGGATTCTTCTTGCATGAGATGCACCAGCCCTGTAAACAACATGGTGGACTCTCTTCAGGTTATCTATGCTTTTCTTGTCCCAGGGACACCAAAACTGGGTAAAGTACTCTACCTGTGCTTTCACAAGAACTCAACAGAGGTAAATAACTGCTTCCATTAGCCTATTAGCTACACTTTTACCAATACAGCTCAGAATGTAATTAATCCACGTATCCACAAGGACACACTGTTGACTAGCATTCAACTTATTGTATACCAGGACCCTCCCTTACAGTCCTTTTCTGTAAAACTGTTTTCCTGTAGTGTCATGGTGATACTCCATCAGAGGTGCAGAATTTCATATTTGTCTTAACTGAATTTCACGAGGTTCCCATTAAATCATTTCTGCAGCTTGCCAAGGTCAGCTGCCTGTAAACTATACTCCTCACCATACCAACCACTTGCCCCACTCTTGGGACAATCAGTCTTGTCATCTGCAAACGCACTGAGGGCACGTTTCATCCCATTGTTCACCTTTTAGTATGAATAGCAACAACAGGACACACAGCTGCCCAGGCCACCCCTGGAGATAACATTGATAATAACATATTGCTAGCCTTGAGTCCTAGCCTGGACTTTCTGCCCCTCAGAAAGTTGTTAAGGGGATTGGGAGAGCAGGTAGTGTTCTCCTCCATCTTCCCAGTTGGAGACTGAGACCCAAAAAGAAGATAAATGGATCAGGCAAATGACTGGCTGTGTGGCTAGTGCCATGTTCAGGGTCTGGGGTTCTGTGATGTTGGACAAACCTCCACAAGACCAGGCATATTGACACTGGATGGAGCAAACCTGAACAGGTGGGGCAAGAGTGTTCTGTGAGGCAAGCTGTTTAGACTTATTAGCAGAGCTTTAAACTAGATTCAGCAGTGGACAAGGATTTACAGAGGAGAAACAGGGAACACTGACACTTCAGGAAGCAACAGGGAAATATGTGAATCACCCCAAAGTAATTAGTGGCTGCTCCACTGAAAAGGTGATGGGGCTGACAGCCTAGCTGAAGTGCCTCCACATCATAGCACACCTTATGGGAAGCAAGCGGGAGGAGTCAGAAACCTTGGTGCAATCAGAAAACTGTGACCTAATTGCTACCATAGAAACGTGGTGGAATGAATCACTCAACTGGAACACTTCAAGTGAGGGCTACAAGCTTTACAGAAGAGATAGACAGGGAAAGAAAGGCTGGGATGTTGTCTTCTATGGAAATAAATTGATAGATTGTGAAGAGCTGTTCTGAGAAACAGTCACAACCAGGTTGAGAGCTTGTGGGTAAAACTCAGGGACAAGACCAATAAAGGACACATTATCATTAGGTTCTCCTTCAGGCCACTTGATGAAGGGAAGCCAGTTGACAGGACCTTCTTGATTCAGGTACAAGAAGGATCACGCTCACAGGCTGTCATTCTAATGGGGGACTTCAACCTCCCTGACATCTGCTAGGAAAGCAACAGAGCAGGCTGTAAGCAATCCAGGAGACTCCTAGAGCATGTTGAGGATAACTTTCTGGACCAGGTATTAGTTAGTGGGAAATTTTTTACTTGGAGGGTGATGAGGCCACTGGAACAGGTTGCCAAGAGAAGCTATGGATTCCCCTTCCATGGAGGTGTTCAAAACCAAGTTGGATGGAGCTTTGGACAACCTGATCTAGTGGGATGTGTCCCTGCCCATGGGAGGAGGGTGGAATTAGATGGTATTCCAACCCATCTAGGATATGATTTTATGGTTTCCAACACTGAAGTTCTATAGATACCAAAGTAAGGAATTATAAACTTTTAAAAGAAATCCCTGGCGACTGCCAGACGAAAGGGAATCTTTTCATCATGCAACTGTACCAGACAAAGGGTTAATATGGTCTCTTAGCAGCCTCTTAATGTTGTCTTTCTTTAATATTGTACTGGGGGTGTCCTCAGGTGCATGTCAAAAGTGTAATAAATGAATTTAGATACATGGTTAGAAGAAGGTTTGAAGTTGCCATAATTTTATAGGAAAAATATTAATGGAAAAATCATCCAGCTTCTGTTTTCAGCTTCTAAAAGGAGTTTCATAATTATCCTTTTTCCATTTCACATATACAGATGATAAGTATAATGTTTTAATTTTAACCTGGGCAGACAACTTGCAGAACTATGATTTGATTGAACTCTGTTGTGACTGAAGATTTCTTCTGAAGATCAGCACCTTACTGAGAATATTGAACTCAAGTGAATAAATAAAACATGAACATCAATAAGGATAAGGAAATTCAAAGTTAAATAAAATAAGATGTTATAAGACAACCACGGAATATTTAAATATGTAATGCAGACTTTCTAATGAAAGGAAGAAAGGAATATAAATTAATTTGTAACCACAGAAAGTGGAGAACAGTGCAAGAGTCAGAAGAAAAATTAGCCACCTGCTTTAAAAAGTTTTGTGGCCATGATCACAGATGAAGTAAAATGGTGCTGTGCTACAGCTATGTAATCTTGATTCACATGACAGGATAACCTGTTGCAATGTTTTATAATGTGCACAATCTATATCCTGTAGCATTATATATGAAAATCAAGAGGCCAGATGGGATGTAATATTGTTTGTTAACTCACCCAAAGTAGTAGGAGGTGAAAACAGACTCTCTTCAGACTTTCTTACAAAGTCATGGCCCACTACATTGGCATGTGAAAATGAAGTCCTGGATCTTGGTCTTAAAAATCTGTGTAATGCTAGCTATGGCTTTATATATATATATGTATATATATATATATATACATATATGTTAAAAAAATCTTTTTAACTCTTATTTGTTCTGTAGCATGAAAAATTGAGCTGAGTTTTTAATAATCTGACAGAAAATCTCACACCTCAGTCTGTTAATTCTCTTAAACCTCACCACTGAGATGACTGTATGATTGAGATTACCTGTCCATACTGACAATGTCATAATGCAGGTCCTGCTGAAATGACCCCAATTGCAACGTGATGGGCTCTTCCAACTGCTTCCCACAGAGATGGTTCTTACTTCAGCTGCCTGTGCAAGGTACTGGATCCTCACTTGCCACTCAAAACCAAAATCCAGAAAGCATATTTCTTTTCTTTTGAGGTAATGCCGAAAAGGAAAATTTAGAAGTAGGCAGAAATGTTGCCTTCTGCTTTCAGCTCATAGGCTGTGTTGTCTGCCTGAGGTCTAAAGAGCAGAGCAACTAAAGTGTTGCCACTGCAGAGTCATGGTTATAAGGGACTTGCCAGAGCAGGAAGAGATGGTGATGTGAGAGGGGTAAGAAGCAGAGAGGGGCAACAACAAGGTTTTGTATTCCCTCAGAACAAACATTAGCCCAAACAAAATGTTCTCTAGTTCCTTGGCTGTTCTTTCAAGGGATGCAACCATTTTGCTTAGGCCTCTGAGTTATGATAAGGCTGTTTTAGCTAGGAGTGCTGCCCTTACCCATGTACAATGTTCGTTCCCTTCCTTTTTCCATTTATTTTTTGATATGCAACCTGCGAGCTTCTGTTGTGCACTACAGGATAATGCTGTGCAAGTTACATAAATTTTTGCAGCTGGATGTACATGTGTTGCTGCTGCTGCTGCCTTATAAGCACTCCAAAAATCACTTCTGTTTCATTTTCTAGTGTACAAATTGTTACTTATAGTGTACTGACAACAAACATAAAGCGAGAATCTAATTAGAAATAATTAAGAGCCATCCACATACCCACGAATTATAAGTCTGATCCCTTTGGATAACTGGCAAAAGCTGTTTCCTGTGTGTCCTGGTTTCAGTTAGCACAGAATTAATTTTCTTCCTAGTAGCTGGTGGAATGCTGTGTTTTGGCTTAGAATGAGAAGAGTGCTGATAACACCCCGATGCTTTAATTGTTGCAGAGCAGTGCTTATACTAAGCCAAGGACATCTCAGCCTTTGCTCTGTCCTGCCAACGGGCAGGCTGGGGGGTGCAGTAAGAGCTGGGAGGGGACAGACCCAGGACAGGTGACCCAAACTAGCCAAAGGGGTATTCCATACCATCTGACGTCATGCTAAACAATATATAGGGGTGGCTAGCCGGGGGGAGGGGGCCGGACTGCTCGGGGTTAGGCTGGGCATCGGTCAGCGGGTGGTGAGCAATTGCATTGTGCATCACTTGTTTGTACATACTATTATTACTTTCGTATTATCCCCATTGTATCATCATTATTATTATTGTTATTATTATTTTTGTTATTTTTTTTTTTTCCTGTCTTATTAAACTGTCTTTATCTCAACTCACGGGCTTCACTTTCCATTTCTCTCCCCCGTCCCAGAGAGGGAGGGGGGAGGGTGAGCGAACGGCTGCGTGGTGTTTAGCTGCCGGTCGGGTTAAACCACAACACTGTGCTTCACAGAAGATAAGTGTTTACAGGGAGAAAGAACTAGATTACTAACCACAGCTAGTCAGCAAATTTCTTTGTTGTTGTTGTTGTTGTTGTTTTTATAATTCAGTTTATTCCAAAATGCAGAACAATGCACAGCACTGATATTTTATCATTGTAACTGTGACTGAGAAAGCTTCAAGCAAAACCTTCAAATATCTAGTCAGTCCAATAAATGTGAAGACATTTATGGCTGCCTGCTCCATTCTTTCAGTGAGCAATGCTCAGTGGGGCTGCCAGTTTGATGTGAGATGATTGAAGTCTTATTTTGGAATTACTCTTTATAAAATTGCCACTGGACGCCCAAAAATATATTTGATAGAAAAGCTGCAATCAAAACTAAAAATACACCTGCAAGAGATGTGTCATACCACAGTTATGTTACAAGAGCCTCTACCAGAAAGAGAGTGGATTTAGGACAATGCCACACAACTGCTAGATAGGAGTTCTGAGTGTACCATGTTCTGAGAGAAAAAATGATAATAATAATTGAATTTGAGTGCACTGCTAATTATCCATATAAAATATTTTAAAGTTCTACCATGATACAGCTACAAATAATTGCTGAAATACTGAGTTTCATCTGCCTACAAGATGTGTAGTCATCTATGAGCTACTGAGCCCTTTTAGCTGTATTGTGCACAAAACCTGTTTCAACATATGTAAAGTTCTTGAAAATTGCCTTAAGACAATTCACCAAACTTAGGGAATTGTTGTAACAGAAGACTGTTGCCAAAACAGCTTTTCATGATGGCATGACAGGGACATGTCAGAAACTGGAAGTACATTTAAATTGCACAGCACAGCTGTTGGTTAAAAATCAGCTCTGGGGTAAACCTTTGGAGGCTGACTGAAATGCTGGCATCCCTTAATGTGCTCTTAAACCAAGGACCAGGCAAGCTGTTGTGCAATAAGAGAAATGGAAGCAGATTTTCATGTCTCTAACTCTGTCACCAAAGTAAATTTTCCAAGATGGTATTCTTTGCTCCTTCAATACTTAAACCAGAGGGAATTTAGAAATGCTAAGTCTCTATATCATGAATGCAGAGCTTCCAGTGTAAGCATCCATCGCAAAGTTAAAAATACAGAAAGCCTAAGCATCCAAATCATGTGCTTAAAGTCAGATAGCATGGATATTCCCCAAAATCTCCTTGTCTTTTCTTTCCTATTGAGAGCCAGAAAAGACAACCAATGCTCAAATATTGTTTGGGGTGGGGGGTTAAGGTTTGTAAAGCAAGTTGATTTTTTTTTTTTCCAGCTTCCTCACTTTTTTTTTCACCTCAATTCTTAAGTTTTATTTGTCTGTACTCATCCCTGGTGACAAAAATAGCAGTTTGATCCTCCCTTCACCCTTTGTAGTAAAAACTGTGTCTGTAGTTTTTTACACTAGGGCAAAACCCTTGGGCAAGCAGAAGTGAACTCAATGTTGTTAACTTCAGGTAGTACTAAAATAGACTTTACAAAAGGCATTGCAGAGGCTTTTTATTTCCCAATTTTATTGCAAACAGGTCCTAACAACTCTCTTGAGATCAAAAGCTGTCTAAAAGTGATCTTTTTAGTCAATTCATCCAGTTACAACAAATGAACATTATCTTGACATTCTGTGCATTGTTCTGGTTATTTTCAGTTGTTGCTATTGTAACCTGCTTTAAGGCATCATGCTGAACACAGATTCAATTTCTAAAGTACCTGAAGGTACTGTCAGTATTAAGGAAGCATGCCAAAGCTGTCATCGAGTAGTCTACAGCAAAAGATTGTCCAAAGCTGAGCTGCAAGTCAAAAATTAAGAATCTTTTAAAATGTTCAACAGGAAGTAATATAGCCATAAGGACTTACCCAGAGCAAAACCTGCTGTAGCAGTTACACTGAACATAAAGCACAGAAGAGAAAATTCTGACTGTGTTAAAAAACAGACCTTTATACCTTAATTAATTCCCTCCTGGAAAATATTTTATTTTTCATTTCATGAAAAGTGCCAGTTATGGAAGTTCCAGAGTAAACATGTGAGTCCTTTGAAGTATTTTTGTTTTAAAAAGGTTTGATGTTTGAAAAACGGGGATATTTTTCCCTTGGGAATGCCATTTTTTTTCTCTCCAGAATATGTGCTATTTAATGAAAAAAAAAAAAAAAAAAAGTTTTATTTTTATTTTTATTAAATTTGTACTGAAATCACTAAACTCTGATGTGGCTATGAAAAAAAAAAAAAAAAAGAAGAAGAAGAAGAAGAAGAAGAAGTTAAATTCATTTTGATGCTAATGCGCATCTCCTGTAGTACTTTTTTACCTTCTTTGTCTTGCATGTTCTATATTTCAAAAATAAAAACATTAAACTGGAATATATACGTATATTTTTTCATCTTGTACAGGCTTGTATGATGAAGACCTGACAAGGTAACTGTAAAAATATCTGTTATTCTAACTTCCATCATTGATTTCATTAAGGGATCTGAGAGGAAAAAGGAGAAAATGGTTTCTATGAATTCTTGAATGTTATACAGAATTTCTGATTGTGAAGAACTTTCCTTTTACTTAGCTAAAAGATAGCACGTCCCAGAATTTATGAAGAAGCTGTTTTATAGGGTTGATTGCCAGGTAATTATATTTTTTAATTTGCTGAACGTCTGCAATCTCTAAGAACAAGTAATTGTATCAGCCAAGGCCTTTGTAATTTTTTGCTGTTGGTGGTGGGGTTTTGTGTCTGTCTGTTGTGTGGTTTTGTTTGTTTGTTTGTTTGTTTGTTTAATGTAAATCCAGTAGTCTGATAATTACTATCTGAGTCACAAGAAACTACTACTTCTTTTTCCAGGAAACACGATTAAAGTTAGGTTACTCAAAGTTTCTATTTAAAAAATATATATATATAAATATATTCATAAATAAATTTTAAAAAGGGGGAAGGAGGGGAAGGAAGCCTAGAATCATAGAATATCCTGAGTTGGAAGAGACCCATAAGGATCATCAAGTCCAACTCTTGGCACCGCACAGGTTGTGGTGGTTTTACCATGCTGGGCAGCTAAACACCACAACCGCTCTCTCACTCCCCCTCCTTAGATGAGGAGGGGAAGAAGGAAAGCAAAGAACAACTCATGGGTTGAGATAAGGATAATTTAATTAAAGGGAAATAATAATAATAATAATTAAAGAAAGATTGTTATGAACTAAACAATTTAACTAAAGGGAAAAAAAAAAAAAAGAAAGGGAGGGGGAAAGCAAAAAAAAAAAAAAAAGAGGAAAACAAACAAATAAAACAAATGAAAGCTATGTGGAAGTGCAGAAGAAAGAAATTACTCTCTACATCCCACAATTGAGCGATGCATGAGCACGTCCTTGAAGCAGGGCCTCAACGCACGTAGCCGGTGTTCAGGAAGAGGACCGATGTTTTCACAACGAGAGCCCACCCCTCCCCTCTTCTTCCTGTTTCCACCTTTTATTGCTAAATGTGACATCACATGGTATGGAACCTTTGGTTGGTTTAGGTCAGCTGCCCTGGTGATGTTTCTCTTCTCACTTTTTGCCCACACCCTAGGAGGGTTAGAGAAAGGTCCAATGCTGTGCCAGCACTGCTCAGCAGTAGACACAACACTGGTGTGATAACACTGCTGTTCCAGCTACAAGTGCAGAGCACAGCACTGTATGGGCTGCTGCAGGGAAAGTTAACATCCCAGCCAGACCCAGTACACAGGTCTACCCAAAAGTTTAGACCATGTGACTAAGTGCACAGTCCAATCGCTTTTTAAATTCAGACAGGCTTGGTAAAGAGACTACTTCACTGGGGAGCTTGTTCCAGTGTGCCACCACCCTCTCGGTGAAGAACCTCTTCCTGATGTCAAGCCTAAATTTCCCCTGCCTCAGCTTAACACCGTTCCTGCGGGTCCTATCACTGATGCCCAGAACTGCACACAGTACTTGAGGTGAGGCCACACCAGCACAGAGTAGAGTGGGACAATCACCTCCCTCGACCGACTAGCAATGCTGTGCTTGATGCACCCCAGGATACAGTTGGCCCTCCTGGTTGCCAGGGCACATTGCTGGCTCATATTCAACTTGCTTTCAACCACAACCCCCAGATCCCTCTCTGTGGAACTGCTCTCCAGCGTCTTGTCACCCAGTCTGTACGTAAAGCCAGGGTTGCCCCGTCCCAGGTGCAGGACCTGGCACTTGCTTTTGTTAAACTTCATGTGGTTGGTGATCGCCCAGCTCTCCAATCTGTCCAGATCTCTCTGCAAGGCCTTTCCACCCTCATCTGAGTCCACAACTCCTCTGATTTTGGTGTTATTGGCAAATTTGCTCAGAACTCCTTCTAGTCCTATATCCAAATCATTTATAAAAACATTGAAGAGGACTGGCCCTAAAATGGAGTCTTGAGGGACCCCACTAGTGAACATCTGCCAGCCAGTCGTGGCCCCATTTACCACAACTCTTTGAGCCCTGCCTGTCAGCCAATTGCTCACCCATCTTATGATGTTTTTGTTAAGTTGTATGCTGGACATTTTGTCCAGTATGATCCTATGGGAAACCGTGTCAAAAGCCTTGCTGAAGTCCAAAAAGATCACATCAGCTGGTTTCCCTTGATCAACTAGACGGGTGATCTTGTCATAAAAGGAAATCAAATTTGTTAGGCAGGACCTACCCCTCATGAACTCATGTTGGCTAGGACCAATGCCTGCATTGTCCCCCAGGTGCACTTCAATAACTTCAAGAATCATCTTCTCCATGATTTTACCAGGCATTGACATGAGACTGACAGGCCTATAATTGCTAGGGTCTTCTTTCTTACCCTTGAAAATTGGCACAACATTTGCCAGCTTCCAATCTACTGGGACCTCTCCAGGTTCCCAAGATCGTTGAAAAATAATTGAGAGAGGTCCCGCGATGACATCAGGCAGCTCTTTAAGCACCCTGGGATGAGTCCCATCCAAACCCATGGACTTATATGGATCCAGACAGAGCTGCAAATCCCGCACATGTTCAGGGTCAGTTGGGAGTTTGTCATTCCCACCATCATTGTCCTCCAGCTCAGAGCACCCTGGGAAGAAGAAGGCATGAAATGTCTCTGCTTTGTCTATGCCATTATCTGTGAGGAGACCTTCCCCATCAAGTAGCAGACCTGTTTTCTTTGGTCCTCCTTTTTCTGTTCACATATCTAAAAAAACTTTTTTTATTGTCTCCCACAGACATGGCCAGGTTCAACTCTAGTTGGGCTTTGGCCACAAGAATTTTATCCCTACAAATATGAACAGCGTCCCTGTACTCCTTCCTCACTGTCTGACCCTCCTTTCAGCAGCCATACACTTTCTTATTTCACCTAAGCTCTAGTAGAAGATCCCTGGTCAGCCAGGCCGGCCTTCTGCCCCATCTGCCTAACTTCCGATATTTTGGAATTGCCTGATCTTGTGCTTTTAGGAGGCAGTGCTTAAAGACTGACAAGCACTGATGGACGCCAATGCCTTCAAAAGCAGTTTCCCAGGGGACCATGCTGACTGACACTGAGAAGCCTGAAGTCTGTTTTCCCTATATCCAGTGCTGAAGTTTTGGTGGCAGTTTTCCTTCTGTCACCATAAATTCTAAATTCAACCATTTCATGGTCACTATGACCAGGATAGCCACCAATTGCCACATCTCCCACAAGACCCTCTCTGTTCTCCAGCAACAGATCTAGGAGGGCACCTTTCCTAGTCGGCTCCCTTTGCACCTGCACCAAGAAGTTATCATCTAGGTGCTTTACAAACCTCCTGGACTTGCTAGTGTCAGCTGTGTGGTGATCCCAGTTGATGTCTGGCAAGTTGAAATCCCCCATAAGGACAAGGGGAGTTGATCTTGAGGCATCTCGTAGTTCTGCAAAGAATAATTCATCAGCATTATCATCCTGGCTGGGTGGTCTGTAATAGACTCCCACTACGTCATCCCTTTTATTTGTTCATCCCTTAATCCTTACCCAAAGGCCATTGCCAGAGGCCAACTTTGCCATCACCAACTTTAAGTTCCACACAGTCAAGCCCATGCTGCACATACATCTCCACCGCACCACCTCGCCTACCCTGTCTGTCCCTCCTGAAGAGCCTGTTACCATCTATTACAGCACACCAGCCACAGGACTCATCCCATCGTTTCTGCCGATGATGTCGTAGTTGTGGGACTGGGCCAAGACTTCTAGCTCATCCATTTTATTCCTCATACTGCGTGCATTTGTGTAGAAGCACTTCAAATGTGCCTCCCAACACACAGTACCTTGTGGAGCTGACTGAAGGACCTCAACAGCACACAGTCCCTGATTCTAGTGCACCATCCTTTAGCTCATCACTGGCATGCCTGTTTTTTTCCCCTTCCCCCTTTGACTGTAGTTTAAAGCCCTATTTATCAGCCCTGTCAACTCCTGAGCAAAAATCCTTACCCGTCTCTGAGAGAGGAGCATCCCATCTGGTGCCAGCAGGCACGTTGTCACGTAGACCTTCCCATGATAGAAGAACCCAAAGTTCTGCCAGTTGCACCAGTCCCAAAGCCACATGTTAATGTGATGAGCCTACTTGTCAGCTTCAATTCTCCCTATCGGAAGGACAGAGGCAAACACAACCTGTGCACCTGATCCTTTAAGTACTCGCCCTAAAGCCCTAAAGTCCCTTTTGATCACTCTTGTGTATAAGCAAGTGTAGTGGGTTTACGTGGCAAGGTTTTGGTAGCAGGGAGCCATAGGGGTGGTTTCTGTGAGAAAGATCTAGAAGCTGCCCCATGTTTGGGAAGGGCCCCATTGTTTTCCAGATCCGAGCCAATAAGCGATGTTGTTTTGCACCTCTGTGAGAGCATATTTAAGACAGGGAAAAAACGCTGCGCCACACAGCAGCCGGGAGAGTCAAGGGAGTGAGAGAACAGCCTTGCACCAAGGTCAGTGCAGAAGGAGGGGGAGAGGGGCTCCAGGCGCCGGAGCAGAAGTCCCCTGCGGCCTGTGGTGAGGACCATGGTGAAGCAGGATGTCCCCCTGCAGCCCATGGAGTACCACGGTGGAGCAGGGTTCCACGCTGCAGCCCGTGGAGGAGACCACAGTGGAGCAGGTGGCCCTGCACCGACGGAGGCTGCCGCCTGTGGAAGACCCCTGCTGGAGCAGATTCTGGGCCGGACCTGTAGCCCGTGGAGAGGAGCCCACGCAGGAGCAGGTGACCTGGCAGGAGCTGCTGCCCGTAGGGGATCCAGGTTGGAGCAGTTTTCTCCTGAGGGATGGACCCCGTGGTATGGACCCATATCTGGAGCAGTTCTGAAAGAGCTGCTGCCTGTGGGAAGCCCACGCCGAATCAGTTCATCAAGGACTGCATCCCGTGGGTGGGACCCCACAGCACAGGGGACAAGAGTGACCGAGAAGGAGCGGCAGAGAAGAAGTGCTGTAGACTAACCATAACCCCCATTCCCCTGTTCCCCTGCGCCGCTCGGGGGGGAGGAGGTGGAAGAGGGTGGATGGGGGGAAGGTGCTTTTGTTTTTTTTTCCTTTGTTTTCTCACTTGTCTCGCTTGTTAGTTGTAGGCAATAAATCTTACTATCTCCTTATGCCGAGTCTGTTTTGCCCGTTACAATAATTATTGCGTGATTTTCTCGTCCTTATCTCAATCCTTGAGCCCTTTTCACATATTTTCTCCCCATTCCTCTTTGAGGAGGGGGAGTGAGAGAGCGGCTGTGGTGGAGCTCGGCTGCCCACTCGAGCGGAACCACGACAGCAAGCAATAAATGTAGTTGCTTCAGAGATACTCTTTGCATGTTTTTCTCTGAAGTGTTTTTTTATAGATATAACCATTTTCAGATTAGGCTTATTTTACTTTGGGCGTTGTCCTCCAAATAACTTCAAAGTGTATTATTCATCACATCAAAAGTGAGTTCTGTCATAGCTGACTGATCAGGCTTTGTTGCTTTGGTTTTCTTTGTACTTCTGATGTCAGTCTGCTACTGTGATGTGAAGTGAGGATGGGGAATGTAAGGTATATTGAGGTAGGGCAGCCGTGTGAGCAATATATTCATTGGGAATGTACTATCTTTTCAGATGTCCAGACGATGGTTTGCAGTGGAATGCCAACAAGTAGCTCACAAGCTGTGTAGTCCAGACTGAGCTACTGTATTCATCAGAGCTTAAAAGAAATATGTTATTTTTTTTCTTATTTATTGTGCCCAGTGGTCTGACTCTTTCTAATTTTGGAGTCTCTTATAGTTCTAGAAAAAACTAAAAGAAGTGTATACTGGCATTGGGGTTATTTGACAGACAAAGTCTGGTTGCCTCCTGACTTGGATCAGCTGAAGTATGATAGGAAATTCAAGATCAGAAGCTGATAAACTTCAAAATTGGCATTTTGCAGAATAAAAGTTAGCCTAAGGAGACACATATATCAGACTGTTAGTATAACTGATGCTTTTTTTATAGACCCATAAAAGATTGGGTCTATGAATCACTGATTTTTTGCTTAACATCTGTTTTGAGGATTTGAACATAATATTCCTGGAAGTATTTAGATCATCTATAATTTTTCAAAAGACAAATATCAGGTGAAACTGATACAATATCAGTTATTAAACAGATACAATATCAGTTATTAAGGTTCTCAAAACCTGCTCTTATAAGACCTTGTAAGTCCTTGTTTTTTACTTACATTTAATTTTGAAAAAAAAAACAAAAAAAAAAAAAAAAAAAACAGCATGTCTCAAATCAAAACCTTTTACCCAAGGTATGAACCCTGAAAAAAGAATGCCAACATAAGAAACTAACTGACTTCTAAGAATAGGATAAGGATTTTCTATTATATTAAAAAAAAAAAAAAAAAAAAAAAAAAAAAAAAAAAAAAAAAAAAAACTTCTGTTAAAAGCCCAGCTGAAAAAAAAACACCTCCAGACCACAGAAACAGCATCAGCCTCCCCCACATTTGACTCTGTAGCTGATCTCTCAGACATGGGGCAGCATTCAAGTAAACCAAAGAATACCACTTTTTCCATAGTGTGGTAGAAACATAGGAACATATGAGCAACATAGCCCAGCTCCACCACAACCGGTCTCTCACTCCCCCTCCTCAAAGGGAAAGGGGGAGAAAATATGATGAAGAGGATGAAGAGGGCTCAAGGGTTGAGATAAGAACAGGTAGGTCACTCAACAATTACCATGACGGACAAAACAGACTCACAGTAGGGAGATTATTGAAGTTTACTGCTTATTACTAACAAGACAGAGAAGTGAGAAACAAAGGAAAGAAACCAGAAACACCTTTCCCCCATCCACCTTCTTCCACCTCCTCCCCCTGAGCAATACAGGGGAATGGGGGAATGGAGATTGCAGTCAGTCTATAGCACTTCTCCTCCACTCCTTCACAGACACTCTCTTCCCCTGCTCCAACATGGGGTCCCTCCCACAAGATGCCACCCTCCCCAAAATTATCCTATATGGGCTTCCCATAGGCAGCAGCTCTTCAAGAACAGCTCAGGGTCCACTGCCAGTTCCTGCCACATCACCTGCTCCTGCATGGGTTCCTCTCCATAGGCTGCAGCTCTGGCCCAGGGACTGGACAGGAAAATGATGAGGGTGGGAAGTGATGGGACTTGTAGCTTCTGAAGGACAGAAGGGGGGAACTTCTTTGAACTAAGACCATGGAGATGAAAGGCAATGGAGACTACCTGTGGTGGTTTCACGCTAACAGGCAACTCAATTCTACCATACCACTTTCTCATTCCCCCTCCTCAAAAGAACAGGATGAGACAGTATGATGAAAAAAGTCTCATGAGTTGAGATAAGAACAGGGAGATAACTCATCAGTTACCACCACAGGAAAAATAGACTCAGCGTAGAGAGGTTAATATAATTTATTGCCTGTTGCTAACAGACTAGAGCAGTGAGAACTAAAAGCAAACCAAAAACACCTCCCACATTTATCCTCTTCTACCTCTTCCCCATGAGCAGCGCAGGGGAACTAGGAATGGGGGCTGCAGTCAGTCCCTAACATTTTGTCTCCACCCCTCCTTCACGGTCACTCTCTGCCCCAACTCCACATGGGGTCTCTCCCACAGGGTGCTGTCTTTCCCAAACTGAGCATGCAGGAATGCAGGAGCTGCCCACAGGCAGCAGCCCTTCCAGAACTGCTCCCACATGGCTCCTTACCATGGGGTCCATCCCCCAGGAGCAAACTGCACCCACATGTGGGCGGCAGCTCCCCCCAGGTCCCCTGCTCCTGCGTGGGCTTCTCTTCAAGGGCTGCAGCTCTGACCTGGGGCCTGCTCCTGTGGGGGCTCTCCATGGGCTGCAGCCTCCTCCAGGCCACATCCACCTGCCCCACCAGGGGCTCCTCCAAGGGCTGCAGCATGGAGATCTGCTCCTTGTGGGACCCATGGGCTGCAGGGGGACAGCCTGCTCCACCAAGAGTGTCTCCACAGGCCGCAGGGGAACTTCTGCTGCGTGCCTGGAGCACCTCCTGCCCTCCTTCTGCACTGACCTTGGCGTCTGCAGAGCTGATTATCTACATTTTCTCCCTTCTCTCTCCCTGCTACAGTTGCACAGCAGTTTGTTGTTGTTGTTTTGTTTTGTTGTGTTTGTTGTTTTTGTTTGTTTGTTTGTTTTTCCCCTTTCTTAAATCTGCTCTCCCAGAGGCCCATCCAGCATCACTCCCTGGCTCAACTCTGGCCAGCAGCGGGTCTCTTTTGGAGCCAGCTGGAGCTGGCTCTGATCTGACATGGGGCAGCTGCTGGACTCTGCTCACAGAGGCCTCCCCTGCAGCCTCCCTGCTGCCAAAACCTTGCCACATAAACATTATACACTGCTGAGTGTAAGAGTCCAGCGATGACAGTGCAGACAACTGCAAGAAAAATAAACTGATTTAATTAAGTTCTAGGCTGTGTGGGGAGAAATGGGATACTTGGGATGGACCAAGTGGGCTGGCAGGTAGACATACTTGCAGCGAGGCAGAACTAGGACACAGTGAACCCAGGAGGGACATCTAGGACTGTTTGAAACAGAGCTAGCAGAGTGATTAGAATGGTACAGTGAAGAAGGTGCTGGAAAAGAGAGAGCTTGGAGAAAAGTATTGAAAAGAAAAAAAGTACAGGAGAATGATTTAGAGCAGGCTCCCTCCAGGCACTAGTAAAGACTTAAAGATCCTTGAATCTCCCTACTCTATTGCCATTGACAATTTTTTTATTTTTTATTTTTTTAGTGAAAATATGTGCAATATTCCACCTTCTCCCTGTCCACAGATAGAAGAATCACCTATTATTTCTATCAGTCACACCAGTAGACTTACTGATAAATTATTAAATTAAATATATTTCCCACACAGACACCATGAAGGTGTTAATACAAGGGCACATCATGCAAATCAAGGGCTTAATATACAGTTATTAGAAATCTGTGAAATGACACGTAAATATGTATATCCAATTTTGTTATATCCTTCTCAAATCACCCTGAGTCAGGAAGTACTACTAAAATACTGTTCTTTTCACTTTAGTTGAGTTCCATTATGCACTGAGTTTATAATGCGTCTTTTCATTTAGGAATGACCCTTCTTTGTCCCTGGACTTATTCTGCATTCAACCACTGTCTACACCATTGGAAAAACCCCTGAGCATCTCTAAATTTGTGCCTTTAGTAGATGATAATCCACACTGTTAAATGAAAAGTCCAGGCTGTCACATTCCAGCTTGCAGCCTGCAACCCTCTGAGAAACACAAAGGAAATCTTGGTCCCACAGGTAGTATGGTGAAGTCACAGTAAAACTCTGGCTGAGAGAAAAGCAGTAAGAGAACAGCTTCGTAAACTGTTGTGCAGCTATAAATGAGAACTTGAGCTCTTACACAGAATTTTAACACAAAATCTTTTCTGACGGTTTATATATATACTTTTTTATACAAGTACATTTTCCAATGACTTCAGTAGCTCAGATAAGTGATTTAAACTTACATCTTTACCCAGGCATTGGACCGTAGATGAGTGCTTACAGAGATAAGTGTATTTTGGAGGGATCCTTTTTCCCCATCCATGATGGAGGGATCCATCTTCCTTATCCAGCCACAGACTGCAGAGATACAAATGCAAAGTAATGCAACATGTCAAAGACCTGGTGCCAAAGCCCTGAGACTGGGGAGGTACAAATAGGTTGCATATGCTTGTCCCCTCTATGGCCTTGTCACAGGTATGTATAAGAAATGATATAGTAGAATATTGTTTTAATCTCTGTGTGACTAGAGAGAAGAAAGGAATCTTTGGGCCGTATCATTAGGGTCCTGCTCTGCAAAATTTAATACTATCCCTTTATCTTCCACGTAGACCTGTGCAAAAGTTGTACATGTCTTCAAATCCAATTTTTCACAGCAGATAGTTCATTCTGTGTTTTGTAAGTTGGAGTTGTACTTGAGTATATAAAAACAATGTCAGTGTAGTTTGAAACACCCCAAATTGCTTACCTAAGATTTAGCACTTATCTCTGCTTATAAGCTCTCTCTGTATCTACTGGTGTATAAATTGCAGACTATACTACATCCCCACTTGAGAGAAGAGGCCTCACAAAATGGATTCATTGTTTTATGGAGCAGCAAACTGCAGTAGCAATACTGTAGATAAAAACTCAGAAAACAAACAAACATGTTTTAATGCAACATTTAAATAGTATGCAGCAAGTAATGCCTCACGATATCCATTGACCAATGAGAATAAAACAAAGGCTTAGACTGTTGCTAATCCCTTAAGTGCTGGACATTCTCTGCATTAAATGAAGTAAGGGTTGGAGAAGAATAAAGTGTATTATGCAATTCTGAATCATATATATCTGAAAATATATGCACAATACTAACTATAATTCTTCTATTTCCTACCTGTTGAAATTTTGAATTTGCAGCCTTTTTAAAAATGTGCAGTTATCTTTGCTTGACTGTTTTGCCTGTTATGTATGGAAACATATAGCAGAATTACTACTTAGACTAGTCTGAACTAGTATTGAATAAATCATTTTTGATTCTCAGTTCTATTAAAATGTAGTACCATTACAGCAACAATTTTTATACTTAATATTTTCTTACAAGTTTGCAACATAGATTTTATTTCAGCCCAAAAGAATACCACTACAACATACAGCTAACATTGATTTTTTTTTCCTGAAATCATATATGCAACATCTTGTTCTAACCTGTATCTAGAGAAAACATCTGCATTTTCTTTCTGTGACAGAGAAACACTGTAGTTTCATACGGTTCATATATTTTCAATTCATATTCTAAGTTCTGTAAGAAGAGAGCTGTTGAAAAATATGTCTTACAAACTGTGAAGATGTATAAAAATTCAGGATTCCTTTTTGTGTCAACAGGATTCCTCCACACCTCAACAAATCTTCTCTGCCTTCTGCTGATCCCTGCATTTTGTTCCAACACTCTAAATGAAAGCCTTTCCCTCAGTGACCAAAATGACCACTTTGTATACTGCACGAGTGATGTTTTTAATTTCTCTCTCTGTTACTTCGGACATGTATTAGAAAACAAATGGTTATAACTGTACACTTATGGAAACATAAATAAGTGTGCTACTTCCACTAAGCACATTCACAGTGAGTAGCATTTAGTAACTTAGGTGGATCTTTTTGACCTTGGAAGCAACTATTGTACTATGTAAGCTAATACATGAGAAATGATCTTAAAACAAATCATATTTCCACCTCAAATGGGAGCAAAAAGACAATCTATTTCAAAGACACTCTTACCTCCTTTTTTTTGCTTATGCTATCAAAAATACAGGTGCAATAAAGAAAGCGGGTAAGATTTGTGGTTTTGTTATCCTATTACCATGACAGCAAAGACAGACATGCTATTCTGTTATTAAACATATCCAATTACAGCCATAAAATGTTGCTCCTATTTTTATTATCTGTCTTAGGGTTATAAAGTTTTGTAGGTTAGATGGGAAAAAAAATACACGTGAAAATGCTTCAATACATATTTGTCACACACACTCCAGTGTATACATTTCCTTGGAAACAGACAAAAAAGGCTCAAAGTATGTATAGAATGTACAGAAATCAGGAAAGCTAGTCTAAGAACCAACTCACTTGTTTAGATGTACTTGTAGCTCTAGTATGAAACAAAGCATTTGTGTTATATTGATAACGTTTATTTTGCTGTCTTAATGTACATGGAAAGAATCTGGTCTGAAAAAAGAAATTTTATTTTAATGTATATGACCAAATTCTACATTAAATTGTATCCTCAGAGACATATACATTGTTGCTAGCTTTGGTGAGGACAGATTTTGGTCCATTACCCTGAGAATCGCTGTTTGATATTTCACATTCACCCTGAGAGGTAAGTAAAAACACTATGGTACACACTTGCAAAGCTATTGAGGATCTGTTGCTTACTGAAATTAATGGAGCTTCTCTTAACTGAGATCTGGAGGAATTAGCAAATAACTCACATTTTATATTTAATGTGTTATAATACTGTTCAACTATAACTACTAACAATGAAATACTTTAATTTTCCTAGTATAAAATTTTCAGTTCACCTTCTTTGTTCTTTTTTATTCTTTATATATTTTTATATATATATAAAGGAAAAGGTGTCAGTGACTCACCATGTTCCAGTGCATCCAGGTACAAACATAATTTAGTGGAACTGTCAACATGCATTACTGGGAAACTGTACTGTGTTTTTCTTCATTTTCTAGTCTTGTACCAGAGACGGAAAGACTAATGTTGTCACAATAGAAACAGACAAAAACAGTAGAGATGTTTTATTAATTTTATCACCAGAAGGCAGAGCAGCTGCAACTACGTAATAGCTCTGCCTTTAAAATGCTTTAGCACATCTTTCATTGTGTGGTAGCATATTTACTATACCCAGACTGAATATCACCATGAAATGAATGTTTTGAGCAATGAAATAAAAACAAAGGCTTACATTCTATTCATTCTACTTTTCTGTTTTGTGCTCTACAGTTTAATCTTCTGCTTTCTAATTTCACATTCCTTTGTTGGTCTAACAAATGTACAAGACAAATCAGATCAAACCACACAATCACTGTGTAAGAACCCATTTTGTTGGCATATGTGTTCTTATCTTTCTTTCTTTCCTTGTAAAACTTCAATATGTCTTTAATAAGAGATGTGTTCACATATATGTAATCTGAAAGATTTCTGAGAAAGGTTTGTTTTTTAAAGTGGTTGGATGAATGGATTTCTGTTTCTTTAAGCTAGCAATGTAGTGTCACTACATTGTATTAAATACATATGTATATATAATTCTAATTTGTACTGTACAACATATTCATTAATCTTTCATTGGTCTTAGCATATACTTGTCCATGAACTGCTAAGTACATTAAGAGCAGTTCACCAATACCTTTCATGAAAAGGTACATTGTCTATTTCTTCATCAACCTAGTTTAGATGTAAGTCTTGATTTCTTGCACTCCAGTTTAAATATCTTGTTACAATTCGTAATTGTGATTGCAAGCAGAACAAATAACTGTGGAACTTTTGCACAGCTGCGTATTTCAAAATTAAAATATTCAATTATTTGACATACTTTCAGGGAGTACCATGATGGGGGGGGGGGGAGGGGGAAGGGGAGGGAGAGAGAAAATCTGCAAAATATTATTAATTGTGCTACAAAATCACATATATTTACCATTTCATGCAAAATACATCTAGTCAAATTAATTCAATATGTATCAATAATATTATTTGGTCTAATTGAATAAATGCTCTTTTTTATATTTATAGTTTGATTTGTGTAAGCAGTGTGACTTACTAACAGATGATATTCCAATTCTAAAAATTTATACTATTACATATCATTAGAGCGTGCTTCCAGTGCTTTATGCAAACTGGAGTAACAGACCTCAAAAAGCTAATATGAAATTTTCAAAGAATTTCCTGCTAGGGGAAAAAAAAATAATCCTAAAAAGGAATCCTCTTGGCTCCATAATTCAACATTTTCCATCTGATATACCAATATCCTCCTCAAAAGGCTGACTGTAATTGAGATCTGAGCCAAGTGACTTGAGAGAAAATTAAGATGTTTTTTTTTTTCTGTGAGTATGCAACCCCATGCACGAGTATCAGTTCCCAGATCATTCTGCTACTCACTGCACCCACAATATAATAAGCTACATAGCTGTGTCTTCCTACAGCTTCTTCCTCTTTTTCCTACACCAGCCCTCAATCCTTAGCCTACGTTCTCTCTATCCTTTCTTTGGATATCCCTAATAGGATCTAGAAGCAGTACTGTAATACAGAAGTCTTTCTGAATTTTTGACCAAACAATTTGAGAAGGCTTCAGTCATTATGATTTAGTATTGTAAAGAATATTTCAGTAAGTTACTTTTGAAGCCTCTTCCAGAGAAAGAAAAATATCTAACTCAAAAGAGATGTTTTATTTCAGTAAATTGAATTATATGGTCTGAGTTTCTCTGTCTCCAGCCAATAAAGCTTTCCAAAGGCCCTTTGGCACTTGGGTTTTTGAAAATTAGGATGTCTCTGAGGAGAGATTTAGTTGCTTATCGTCTTTTGAGGATCTGAGACTACAGGTTTGTAGTGCAATGTAAACACATTTTAATACATTGCACAGTTACTAGCTTCTCAGTATTGCTTGCATCTACTAGTTTCCAAGGCTGAATGACAAATATTTGAAATGGACTTCAGCATTTTACTGTATGGCCTAGTATATATTGCTAGTTTGTCTATGTTCATGTATAAAGTAAGGATTTCATTGAACACAAGTAAGCACACTAAGTTGCATAAGTATCATCCTATAAAAAATAACCTAAATGTAGAACAGAAACTTTGAGCACTGTAACTTAACTACTTTAGAAGACTAAAGTAGGTATAATGCATGCATTATTAACTGACATACATCCCATTTCCTTAGCAGAACAAATGTGATGCAAGTCCACCCACCACAATCCAAAATTTGTTATAAGTAAAAGAAGAATATGTATTTTGAATAATATATGCTTAAGTGTATTAAAATCAGTTTTATAGCATACCATTTACAATGGAATTTTAAGACTAATACATTAAAAATATATATTATGTGATTTCAAAGGAAATTCATATCTTTGTGTTCAGGAGTATTGATTTGTTGTAAGGACATGTTCCAGAATCAATGTTCACTTTACATTTACTTCCAGCACACAATACTTAAGATACATTCATGATACACTCATTCCGTCAAATGAACCCTTAGGATATTATCTTTTACTAACAAAGGTAACCACAAGTATTTGTCTACACCACAACCAATAGATACAATGTGGGGAGAAAAAAAAAAAAAAAAAAAAAAAAATATCTGCATCTTCAGACTACGCATGTGATTTTATTTTAAACCTTGTATATACGGGATGCCGGTACATCAAATATATCTGCCACCAAATCTGTATGACTTTGCACCTAGGCACAGCTTCATTCACATCAGTGAATTTCTCTATGAATCTGTATCTGATCAAATATCAGTTTCTGATATCAAGTACCTAATCAAATAGGCTGTTCCTAATTCTAAATTCTACCTAGGCAGATAGTAGAAACACAGACCACTGTCAGAATGGCAATGCATATTGCAATGCACGGTCATGTTTTCAGTCTGTGGAAATGAATGCAAGGCACCGATAAAAGGAAAACCTTCTAAAAAAAAAAATAAAAAAAATCTAACAGCTAGAAGTATCAGTGTGTCAGTTACTCCAGATGAGACAATGAGGGTGGAAAACCTCTCTGATGCTATTCAACGATTTTACATCATGATTTTACAACATTCAACGTATCATTAAAAATCTGTTGTGTCTTCATAAAAAGAAAAAAATAAAAATTATGTTATTTTCCCTACAGGTGTCCTCTAGCTCTATTTCATATGCTTGTGAAACTTTTTCCTACATTTTTGAGCAAACTTTCCTACATTTCCGAGCAAACCGGTATAGTGAAAACTGTCCCTGCTTATGTTTGGCATTAGATGCTCTTTAAGATCCCTTACAACCCAAGCCATTCTATGATTCTATGATTCTATGATTCTATGATGATTCTATGATTCTATGATTCTATGATTATCTTCTGAAATTAAGTGAGCACCGTTATTATCCTATATTTTAATGTTCTTCAGAAAAAGCTAACAACTGAAAAAAAAGTAAGGATTCAGAAGTATTTTTCTCCACCACTTTAGCAATAATTCCATAGGATGCACCCTTTTAAGAGAGGCTTTCTGAAATACAATTCACTTGTATTCTAACACACTAAAATTTCTAATTACACCTGTTAAAAACAGAAATTCTGTGTAGCTCAATATCAATCAGAATAGTGAGTTCCTCATAGAGAACAAAACTTTGCTGTGATTCTGATCTGCACTTTCTTTACTGCTGTTGCTGCTGCAGGCCAAATCTTATTAATCATACCCCAGTAAACTCTCTAGTAGACAAGGGCAACAATATATAAAATATAAAATTTACTCTAGTCATTAGCAACCCTGTTGCACAAAAAATATTCCCCCCCCCCAAAAAAAAAAATAAAAAATCAAAGAAACAGTATTTTAGGCCTTATTTTAAAAATAACTTGCAGTTTAAACAGAATTTCACTAATTTTATGACATTATCTAATCAATAAGAAAATACAGTTTATTAGATTCCATTACAGGTCATGACCATCTCGTCTATCTTCCAACAAAATGCAGACTTCAGAATGCCTTGAATTAATTCCTGTTTGATCTCAAGCATATCTTTTAATGATATCCAGTATAGATTTATAAATACTCTCTAGAGATGGAGAATCCATTAGCTAAATGCTTACTATAGGCAATTACTTTCCTTCTTTGCTAGTACTCTGTTAATAGTTTTCTATTCCCAGGAAATTATATATCGATTAGGCTGGGGTCACCCCCACAGACCTGTCTTTTATTAGACAAATTGTTTGAGCTATATATTTTAGGGATAGCCCAGTTTTTTGATCTTCTTATCATTCTCAAGGTTCTTCTCTGAACCGTCTCCAATTTCTAGGCAGCATTTCTGAAATGTAGATACTGTACATTTGTACATGCTCTGTGTCCCAGCAGCAATCATTCCTCTCTCAAATATGAAATAAACTCACTTAACACTTTCAGAGTACATCTCTTCCTTTGCATCTGAAAGGATGTTTGCCTCAAGTTCAAGTCAGTTCTACCAGTCCACTAATAAAAAATAGTAAATTATGTGCAGCGAAGAGCCTATTCCTCCGGGACACCATAAGTATGTATCAATGTGGATCTTGCTACATGTGTTAAGCATAAACCAGACCGAACAACCTCATTGCCTTTTCCAGCCACCTTGCAAATAATTGGAAGCATTTTTGTTTGTTTGTTTGTTTGATTTTTGTTTGTTTGTTTGTTTGTTTTTAGTATAACCATCCTATTTCCTTATACTTATGTTAATTGGTGTTTACAAGGGTAACCTACTTGGCTGTTAATTTATCAAACCCCATTTCAGCCCAAACACAATGTCGTGACAGTACAGTTTACAATTAGTTCCATTATTTTTTCTTTCCTTTTTGAATACTGTCACAATGTTACCTTTCTTCTTCTGTAGATATTTTGCTATGCTCCAAATCTTTTGAAGGCAGATAACAATGTTCCAAAGAACTGCTTTATGCTGGCATAAAACTTCTAGTGGTTGTATCTTTTTTTTTCTTTCGCTCGTCAATTTAAATAACAGAGGTTATTGATCACTAGCATTCAAATATGGATAATAGTCTTAAAATTTCATCAGCTTACTTCTAAGAGGGTAAAACTAACTAAAACTAACTAAACTAACTACAGGTCATTCAAACAGGTGAATCAGAAAAACAATATTATCTCTCAGTCAGGAGAGATAAAGGACCTAGAATGTGGTTGGTGGCCTAAACTAAAATGAAATCCTTCTTTGAAGACTTCTGCTTTTGCATCAGTCTGCTAAGAAATGATACAGGTAGCGAGGAGAAGATATTTGAGTTTACACTCTTTTTTAATGTGTGTTTTACATTTCTCTAGTAGCAATGAATTCCCATCATTTGAAGCATCAGTTAAATAAGACAGTCATCTGTGGTACTAAGAGGATTAAATTCCCATCCTTTCTATGTCAGTCATTTTAAAACCCTTTTATTATCAAGATGGCTTACTTCCACAAACACACATTTAATTTTAAACTTGTTAAAGCTATATTCACTTTCAAACCTAGTGAGTCCATTACAAAAAGATTCAGAATTTTGCTTTGGTATAAATTCCGATTTCAAAGCCTGAAAGAGCTTGCTTTCATTCAAAGCAATCACATGTTCTTAGGAAGCTCAGAAACATTAAAGTACGCATCAAAATCCCAGCTGCTGTCACTGTCATAGACCTTCCATCCTACTCAACTTTTCACAGAAAAGCTCAAAGAATGTTTTGGCCAGACAGAGGGGTAAGTACAGCAGCCTGTATCCTTTTATGAGAAGGCTAGTTTTCCATCTCATTTCCAAACAACCTGCCCAAAATTTTAGACATAAATTAGATAAAATATAATTTTAGATACAATTGTTGATTGAGGCAAAGAGGAGAATTCAGACTTCTTCCCATGTGTATGTCTTGGCCAGCAGTGAGATGCTACATGAGCATCACACTTGGTTCCTTCACCCAGAGTGGGGCCTGACTGTGTTTTAAGTCAGGAGGCTGTAGCTTTTCTTCATAAAGAAAAGTGGTTCTTTACAAAATGTGTGGCTGCTTTATCCACTGAAAACTTGTGTAGAAGAGTGAGTGTGACAACTTGACCTGCTATAAGAATGATTTATTGGAACCGAATTGTATTGCTTAAACAAATCACAGCCTTACTAGATCTCCTTTTTGGTCACAATAAATTTGATATTCCCATGAATATATTGGCACAAGTGCCCTATAAAAAGTAGTATTTTTTAAAAAGCTCCTACAATTCATTTACATAAATTTATTTTCTGAAAACAGTTTTGTGAATTCTCTTGGAAGAAACTGTGGCAAAAATAATTGAATATTAGCTGTGAAAGTGAATTTCTAGTTAATCATTCTAACCTACCCAGCTAGCAATGTCATCTTTCTGTGTTCAGATATTTCTGGACATTGCAAAAGCATAGCCTTTACTGATCTAATTATATCTACAAGGCTGGTAGGTAAACCTAAGTCTCTAGCACATTTTTTTCATTAGTTTGAGTATTAAAAATCATCTTACACTTTCCAAATATTTATTTTTGTAAGACTGCTGATTTTTATTATTTTTTGAGCCCTCCAAGCTTTTCTATTTCTGCTCTTAATGTGATCTTAGCAAAACCTTACGAATTATTATAGCTATTCAATTTCCTATGTAATTTCTACAGGCTCACTTGAATCTATCTGTCATAGAAAACTTTGTTTCTGCAAGGAATAATTTCTATCTGTACATAGAAATGACATCTATCAATCAAATTATTTTTTTATAACTGATGTGTATTCCAGGTCAAAGCTGCACTGAAACTAATAGTTGGCAATAGTTGCCACCCACATTCTTTCATAAAAGCCTGATATATGATAGCTACTGATTTATTTTGGATTAAATGGATGAGGTTTTTGATGTTTCACTTAAAGTCTCTCTGCTGTGCTTATATAAATTTATCATTTATTATGGAAGAATGTGTAAATTTATACAATTTCTGTTTGTGAAAAGCTTCATTATTCTCATAACTACACTGTAGAGATACCACAGGTGGCAGTGGAGGCTGCAGGGCCTCTGCGAGGAGAGCTGGTTCCAGCCAGCTCCAACAGCCCCACCGCAGGGCATGGCTGGGCCTAGCAGCCAAGATGGTGATGCCTCTGGGAAAGTTTATTTTAAAAAGAGGAAAAAATGCCAGACAGGCAGAAGAGGGGGGGAAAAAAGAGTGGGAAACAGCCCTACAAACAGCAAGGTCAATGTAGAAATGGAGGAATCATAGAATGGCTTGGGTAGGAAGGGACCTTGGAGACCAAGGAGTTCCAAACCCCTGCCATGGGCAGGGATGCCACCCACTAGATCAGGTTGCGCAGAGCCTCATCCAATTTGGTCTTGAACTTCTCCAGGGATGGGACATGCACAGCTTCTCTGAGCAAACTGTTCCACTGCCTCACAACCCTCTGAGGAGAGAAGGTGCTCTAGGCACTGGAGCAAAGAATCCCCTGCAGCCCATGGAGGATACCATTGTGGAGCAGGTTTATCCTGAAAGACTGCAGCTCAGGGAGAAGAACCACTCTGTAGCATGGGAAAAATGTGAGGAGGGAAGAGTGGCAGAGTGGAACTGGATTGACCTCATCCTGCTGTGCTACTCAGGGCAGGAGTGGTAGAGAAGTCAAGAGTAAAGCTGATCATGGAAAAAGGAGTGGAGAAGAGGGAGCAAAACAATGTCTTTTTTAGTTGTTGTCTTTGTTTCTCACTATCCAAATCTATTTTAATTGTCAATAAATTAAACTAATTTTTGCTGAGTCTGTTTTGTGCATGACATTAATTTCTAAGTGAGCTCCCTGTCTATCTCAACCCATGAGCTTTTCATCTTACTTTCCCCTATCGGTCCTTTTGAGGAGAAGAGAGAGTAAGCAGACAGGTGGGCACCTGGCCCTTATCCAAGGTTAACTGTTCAGATAAACCCAGACTGTATGTAATAAATAAAGCTAAAGGATGTACATCACTGCAAAGATGAAGAGAATGATTAATAGTTACCTGTCAACTCAATGAGGTAATATTCAGTGGTGAAAAACTGATATGCAATCATGCAGTTTAAGATTCTGATTTGGGGCACACAAGACAGTATCATTACTGCACAAACAGACATCATTTTGCCTGTAAAATTACTTTAAACAAGTTTAAAAAAAAAAAAAGATATAATTATCTTGCTGTCACTGTCAATATATATATACATTTGTACATACATATAGGTATAAACATCTATTTATTAACTTTTAATACTGTTACTCTAAAATATTTATGTTATTAAAATCCTTAATATTCTCCTATTCCAGAACAAATGTATTGAAGGATTTTTGCAGTAAATTTTCCACTTCTGCAATGGAGTGAGCTCTGCTTTGGCAGCTTAATTATTAAAAGAGAAGTCTGACTGTTTACAGATATTTGGAATGTAAAAGTATATCCTCCAGAGAGCTAATGAGATAGTCAAATATGATTTAACATCTCTTTGATTCACAAAGATAGCTTCACAGTATTAGCGGTATGTCTGTACGTTGGAGCAGTTTATCTGTGTATCTATTTGCAGCCAATCAGTTAAGTATTACTCTGAGCATTTGAAAAATACTTGCAGAAAGAATACATTAGAAATTCAAGCCAAGCACTTCTGAGGTTATTCCCTCTAATCTCATCCTTTGGCAAAGGGAGTATTTCTGTTGTAATTAATTTTAACACTTTGACCAATCAGTTCTGAAGTGACTGTTACTTCAGGCTGTTCTTGTCTCAGCTTCACTGGCTATCCTGTAGCTAGTCATCATTAGCTCTTTCATTGTACTGTAATTTAGTTCCAGGATCCTACTTTTTTCTTGCATTCAGTGTCTGTGCTTTTTTCTTCCATTATTTGTTTAGTTATTTTGAAACAGACTACAATAAAAAATTTTCTGCAGAGCACAGAGGCTGGTTTACCACATTTCCACTAATATGTCAACATTTTTGTCAGTTTTACTTTAGTTATGGAAACAGTACAAGGAAAAAAAGAATCAAAGTTGCTGTCAGTGGAATTCTCAAAATCAAGATCTAATTAATAGCATGTTTTTACAGCAGATTCAGTCAGCTTTTTGTGACAGTGTCCTGTGTAATGTCAGAGTTTAAATGAATGCACTTTAAGAGTATGCACGGAGTCAACTGGTTGTCAAGCATAAAAACATTTTTGAAATTATGGAAATAACCTTTCAAAGTACATCAAGACAGACCTCAAACTGGACATGGGAACCAAGATGTACATAGGTATAAGGATTAAATGTTATTTAGCCACAACCTTAAAATCAAAAAAAAAAAAAAAATCTTATCTATGAGGGTGGTGAGATACTGGAAGAGGTTGCCGAGATAAGCTGTAGTTGCCCCATCCCTGGTGGTGTTCAAGGTCAGGCTGGATGGGGTTTTGAGCAACACGATGGGAAGGTGTCCCTTCCCATGGCAGGGAGGTTGGAATTAGATGATCTTTAAGGGTCCAATGGTCCCTTCCAATCAAAACCATTCTATGAATAAAAATTAAAAAATAAAAAAAAATAAAATTAAAAAAAAAAAAAAGACTTAAAATTAAACTTACGTTGCATACCTCAAGAAATTTTTTTCGCTCCACTTGCTATTTCTCTCCACTGTCCTAACTGTTACTCCTTCACGTTATGAATATCTGCACAGCCCCCCTAGGAGCAGGAAGAGAGCAAAGAGGATGGGAACAAAAGACAACAGGAAAAACAGCAGAATAGCGGACTAAAAGTAGGAAGAAAATGAGGAAGGGTAGTGTCTAGGAAAACAGGGAAGAATGGCAAAGCACTGCAGTGAGGGGACAAAGAAGTATGCTGTTGTGCTTGCTAAAAACAAGCATGAGTAAGGAAAGATGAACAATTGTAAAATGAGGTTTTGTTACTTCAATTCCTAGAATAACCTGATGAAATAAAATAATAAACTTCTTAGGGCTATGCTGTGCAATGCTTTTCATTTTCTGGATTTCAGTTTGTGAAAGTTCTGGAAAGTTTCTGGATTTTCAGTTTGCAACATCCCTGCCATAAGAAGCATATTCTCACACAAGTAAAGGAGGAGAAAAACAGTAGAACCTAATCAGACAAGTGGTCACCTATAAAAGCTCTTTATTTGTTTTTGTTAAATGAAGACTTGAGAACCATTCTTTTTTCTCCTCAGATCTGAATAACATTAATATGTTGAAAAATTTCTTATGGCATGTCCTAAATCTGTGGAACAATGCAATAAATTTATATATATACATATATATACATATAAATTAGAGGAGCAAAAAGCTACTGTAATTGTGAATAAAGAAGCTGAGATGTACTTCACAAACAAAACCTTCTTCCAGCCTATCATTCAATGTTTGTCATATATGATTCATTCTCTTAATAGAAAGCTTAATTTTCCCAATGAGACCTGACAGCTTTCTTGAACTAGTTTCACAGATGATATATCTGCCATGAGATTGATGTGTCTCAGGCAGCACTACATATGACATTTTCTGTTGGTCTGCAAAGGAAAGATAGAAACAAGACCACAACTTTATGAAAAGCCCACAGATTTTTGGCAGAAAATGAAAAAAAATTTAACCCGACCTTTGATGGGAAAAGAGACACCACTGCAGAACATCTAGCCCAGTAAACAAACAAACTGACACTTTTGCAATAATGCATACACTTTGCAGATTGAAGGGTTGCTTGATGTTTAAATTGATTATCTGACAACAAAATGTCAGGATGTTGTTCATAAGCATACAGCTTATTCTGTTCAAGAATTTTATTAGGAATATTTAAGAATACTAAGAATCAAACTCACAAAGGATAGAAGCTTATTGTGCTTGCATATCAGAAAAAGGTTGTGCTGTTGCATGTAAAAATATTTGACCTGCATGGTCAAATGTAAGATGTAAGTTGTAAGTTGTTCAAAAAATTAACAAGACAAAGCAGAATCATGTTATCATTAAAGTGAAAAATAAATAATAATAATAATAATTTTTACTTGTTTTTACCGTGTTAAATACACTTTTTTGGTTTGCACTCAATCTACCATTTCTAATGCTAGCCTAGCTAACCCTATGCTAAAACATTTATTTATAGATTCCATCTGAATGAGATTTTGAAAAAATCTTACAAACAGGAGAAATTGTTGCAAATCTATAATATGAATGTTAACGTAGAAATCAATGGCTGGAAGCAGAATTTAAATTAGAAATCTGAGTTCTATGAAGTTACAGCTTCTACAGCTGAACCTGTTCCATTGTATTTCTGAAGCTGACTTTATTCAGGATATTTTAATTCCAGATGACCAGTGGATTACAAATGTAGAAAAAAACATGCTTCAAAAAAGCAGTGCTTGGCTTCCACTAAAATGCAGGCTCTTCTGGACATTATCACTCACCAAAAAATGACAGATAAACTGAGAACAAGGGAAGATTATATAATGATCAGCTTGCCTGTACATGGCCTGTAAGCTGAAAGAGGAGTTTAAGTCAATTAATACATCAGCTGCTAGTCTTTACCTAGATAGTCAAGTAAAAACACTTTGGCATTCAGCCTTATTTCTCTTCATTAGGAGCATTGTATTTAACATGAAAGCCACATTTTAAATCAGACACTATCAAACAGGAGAAGGTTTAGACAAGCACCATCAAGAATCATCAAAAGCTCTGAAAATAAGACCTATTAAGAAAGGTTAACAAAACAGGATTGTTTAGTCTGGCAAAAAGGTGGATGAAAGAAGACAGAACTGTCTACCTACACATAAAGTGATGTAAGAAAGTTGACTAGTATCAGTTATCTCCCTAGTCAACATAGAATGTAAAAAATAGTAACAGACAATCTATAGAAGGGACAATCAAGTTAAATAAACTATTGATCATGTATGGCAATTGAAAAGCTTTGCCAGGAAACTGTAGTTTCACCACCAAAACAGACGTTGGGGATAGGAAAGATGCAGTGTTTTTCACTAAACCCATCATGTTCTCAAGAAGAAAAAGAACACTTCTGCAATCCAAACCCAACTCAGTGATGGCTGAATTGTAAGCTACATTACTGCTGAAACTCTTGTATGTTAATACAAGAATGTATGCTATTATTGTATGTAAATCTTGTGAGTAGATATAATTTTGCATTATTATATCTGTGACTTCCTGCTTGAAGGTGTTCATTGATTTTAGAAATAAATAACTGAATACAATAAATAAACAAAAATACAATACAATAAATAAAGTAAATAAATAGAATACAGCCTTTTTCTGGGACAGGTGCTCTTTTTTATTTTTATATAGCTTCAGAAATACTTATGTGTAATTGTGATTTGTCATTTTTTATAGATTCCAGCAACATATTGAAATGTACAAATTTTACTAACCTTTCAAACAGAGTTGACCTGTTTATCTTAGCAGTCATGCATTTCTAAAGTGTGTTCAGAATACATTATCCTACCAACCTGAGATTTATGTACTGCAGATAAAGCCTTTAATTTCCTGTGTGAAAACTGTAGCAAAATCAATAACTATTTCTAGTTCCTGTGCTTACCTGAAAAGAACCGTTACTTAATAAACAGAAAAGATGGCCTCACTTTTTGGCCTGTGATAAAACACTAAATCCATGTCATAAAAAATCTTTCTAAGACAGTCATATCTTCAGATGAAACTAGTATAAATTCACTGCTAGAACAGCAAAGGTAGTTTCTAGCAAAACAGACGGCACTGGCAAACTGTTTTGACATTTAAATATTTATACTGGACTTTGATGTTATCTTGTCATTTAGTTGAATAATATTTTAAGTTATATGCCAAAAATATCTATAAATTTATGTTGTTTTGTATAATTGTATCATTTTGTGGATGTCTTTATTAGTATTCTGATTTGCTATGCATCTAAACATGAGCTGAGTAGCATTTGAGAATCAAATAATAAATGCATAATAAATATTAAATTATATCAAAATTTATAAGTTCATAAAAAACTTGTAGCAGTTTATTATTCCAATATTTTCTCTGTTCACATATTTTCTATCATTGCCAAACATAATAATATAAGTTTTAAACATGATTATCTATAGGTGATCCTTCTAAATGTGTTCTATTAAACAATTATGATGATGAAGCCTTTTAATCTTCTCCATTTTCCTGTCAGAAAAGTTTCCTAGAATTTTGTAAAGATTAAACTGACAGAAAAAGCTCATTCAAATTCTTGTTGATTTCTCTTTGTTGAATATAACATCAGAGCCTAATGTTGATTCCTTGAAGTTGTTGGAATCAGAGATGCACAGAAAGTTTAATGACATAGACAACAGCGATGTACATTATAACTCATGACATGTAAAATACATTGATACTATCTGAAAGGTTCAGCCACAAAGTTATGATTTCACTTGCAAACTGATTTTAATGTGTAGTTTTTAATTGTATGTGGAGCAGTTTAAGTTACAAATGTTACCTCACCGCTGGTACTTACTGGGTTGGTGTGAATATATTTGATAATTTCCAAGGCCATATTCCAGATACATATGTCAACTTGTAACATTTCCTCTTGCCATGTTATTGTATAATGAACTTGATTAACCAGTATGATAAAACCACTAATGTTTTTTTTCCATTTTAGTGTTATGTGTGTGATAATTTTGTGGTTAAGTAAAACTAGGGACAAGTGTTTCTAAGGGTACAGCAGTTGTAAAAGGGAAATAACAAGTGCAAACACACATTAAAAGAGAATCTTTAGAAGTCCTTGGAAAAATTATTTGTACTAATAACACTTGAAAGAGATGCTTTAATGTATGAAATTAAAAGAAGTAACGAATAGAAAGCAGTGCTTATGAGAATACATACATTTTGAAACAGCACTGACTTGTTTTTGATTAAATGGAAAACTGTTTCAAGTAAGGATTTGCTTTAATGTTAAATTCCAAAGCCAAATGATAAAATACTAAGCTAAGAACTCTAAAACATCTGCAGGTGTCTGAAATAAAGAAGAAAGACAGTAAATGAATACATGAAAGCAATGTGTTACTCTGTCAAGCATCACTGATACACTGAAAGCTTGACAAATTTTAGATTTGTCATCAGGTATTATGCTTCTAATGTTAGTCTTTTGAAACAAAATATATGTTAAGAGACTTTTTCAAGATTTACTCAATTCACTGTGTACAGCTCTGTACAGTTTATGCAGCATTCACTTTCTGTGTACTTTTAGTTGTCATTACGGAGTTTTTACTCTAAGCTAAGAGTGTACCCCACACAGTACACCTCTTTTTTGTAGTTTCCCACATTTGGACATACAAGTAACATTCTTATTAATAACATGGGGGAGTTGAGACCTTATCACTTACAACATTGTCTAAGACAACAAAACATTGCTAAATAATAGCATTACATACCAGAAATGCTATTTATACAGGATTTGTATAACTTTCTGAAACCTCTGATTCTGAAGTTAATCAGGGCCTGCAGAAAAATAGCTGGCAAGAACATATTATTCCATAGTTCTCTTGAAAAATAAATCTGTAATATTTTAAAATAATTGTGAGATCGATAGGGTGTAAATTAATGACATACTGAAGATTTTTGGTAGTCATTCTAGTACCTATTTAGTGGAAGGTCAAAGATAAATCCATTCAGTGGTGCTTCCTTGCATATACACTCCACTCCCTCCACCTCTCTATGTACCTAGCAACATTGTCAGTAGAAGATATCAGGATGACAAAGCAAAAGCAAAAAAGTAACTGTTGAGCCCAGTCTTCTCAAGCAGGTAGGTGGATGAGCTCCTGTTACTGTGCCTGCCTGTGACAGATGACGAACAAATTACAGAAATTCAACTAATTATGCATATGGTATAATGGAACATGCCCGTAGTGAATAACCAAATGAGGCATGTACTTCACTTGCAACGAATTATCCTGCAAATGCAGTACAGTCCCTTCTTCATTATTTATTTGTGATTTTGGTTGATAAGCACTCCATTTAAAAGTAATCCTTTCTCATTTAACTTAGTCCTATTGATTTGTATGTTTTGGTATTTTTCTAATGAGATCTTCTATTTGTCCAGGATAGTTAATCAAATGTTGGGGAGAAAAAAAAAAAAAAAAAAAAAAAAAAAAAAAAAAGTAAGATTAGTGTGTTTTATTTGTAGAACATTTAGTTAATGTTCATCCCACAATGTGGGAAACTGACATTTCCGAACATGGATTTTGATCTAACCTGTAGTAACTGGCAAAGTACACTGAACTATTGTCCCTCTGATAAGAAAACCAAAGAGATGGCGGTAAAACGATATACAATTCAAACTTAAGCATTCAGTTACCTAAGTTCCAAACTAGAAGGAATTTCTTGATGGTAGGGAAAGAACTAATCATAAGGCTTTTATTTTAGTTGTGGTTGTTTGTTTTTTTTTCAGTATTTTTAAATTATTATTTTAGTTTATTTTGTTTTGTTTTGTTTTGGTTTGGTTTGGTTTGGTTTGGTGTTTTTTTTTTTTTACATTTTCTCTAAACAGAAAATGTTACCTAGTTAAGTGTAGTCAATGATACTGACAAATCTTTCCTCAGACAATAAATTTCACGGGTGCGTGTAGCCCATTATAAATGTATTGTACAAACTTCCCTACCTGCTGGAACTTGATGTGTATTTACTTATTAGTTTTCTATGTCAGCTCTCTGAAAGCAGGGTAATATTGCAATTCTCATGGAACTACAGAAAATTTAGTCAGAAGAAAGGGTCAAGTATAATGATAAAGCTGAAAGACTGATTTCTTTGTTCAAGAAAATAAAGATTTATACAGGGTGAAGAAAAATGGCCAAAGATTTGTGCCAAAGTCCTCTGTGGAGAAACAGATTAACAAAGAGAGAGAGCTGAGAAAAGACTGTGCATGGGCTCCTGTTAATAAAGAAAACCTTAGGTGTTAAGAAATAACATGGTGTTGATGTTTCCTGCCAGGTTCAGCTTCTGTGTATTGCCATTCATCGTGTGTATAGTAGTGAGGGTAAAAGCATTCTGCTGGCAGTGTAGCTTTGTCTCAGTATGGGGCTTAGGAAGAAATGAAACATCGTCTTTGACTTTCATACAGAAATTCAATCAGTCTTCATCCTAGGGGATGTCTAGCTTGTTACCCATGTTCCCTTTTCTTGCCTGTAACAGCAAACAGAATTATTCCTTTTGCTTTATGGTTCACATGCACAAAGTGCCAACAATTTCCTTGGTATGGCAATATGTTAGATGGAGGGATAAAACCATCAAGAACTCTATGTGTTTCTCTTGAAACCTGCCACTTCCACTTTGTTTTACAAAACACAAACTTTCCATACAAGCTCAAAGGTTTATGGGTTCTAGTGACAAAATTTTACCATTAGATTAACAATGAACCTAATTAACATCAGTTAGATTTGATGCAGTTATTTAGAGATTGCCTTCTAATATGCACCTCAGCAATACTGTCAAATAACTTCAATTATTCCTGAATTCCCCAAAAGTAGTCAACATCTAACAAAAGATACTAGTAATCTTGAAAAAAAATATATAATAATATTGCTTTCATCTCAGGAAAATAAAAGGATGCTGTTGTAAGCCAGAAAAGATCTCATAATTGATATAAATTAAATATGATGGATGATGAAAACCTGAAAAGAGTAATAACCATTAAAACATCTGAATTCTGCTGTTGAAATTAAACTAATTATGATATTATATGGTCTGAAAGTTAGACAATACAGTCTAACTTTCTACAGTCTCCAGTCTAATGTCCCCATGGACATTTCATAATATATTCTTGTCAGTATCAGGAAGAGATGAGAGACAGAAATATGTCAGACAAAGAAGAAAGTCTTAAATAGAGTAGGCTAAATAATGAAAGGTCTTCTATTGACCAGCCCTAGATCTAGAACTAGAAAAAGCAGAGTATTCACACCACCGATTTGGACACCTGACTTAACTAGTCTGTCTCCCTTGCTTCCATTTATACTTGAAGGAGTGAGGCCCTCCTTCAAAATTCAACTCAGAGTAATAATATTTAATTTTTTTTTGGATGTCCCAGATCTGGTTTAAAAATGCTATAGCCAAATGATGCAATGTGCAAATGGGTATAATATACATCTTCTCCCTTTCAATTGAGATGCCTTCAGAGCAATGTATAAATAAGATGTCTGTATGAGATGCTTAAGTATGAATACCGCTCAGATTAACTACCTCATAACATCCCATTTCAGAGGAAATGTGTAATACAGGTTCTTCCTCCTTAATCTGTCTTGATCAGTGCCTCAGTTATCCTCAGTTATCTGGGGGTTCTGTCTTCAGTTGTGCCCTTCAGCACAGAGCAGGAGACCACAGACTGTCCATCTGTGAGGTGAAAACAACAGTGCTATTTTCCTCTCATAAATGTCTGGAGATTCTCTCATAGAGATGCTACATGGTCAGCCATGTGAACCACTGAAAAGAGCAAGGATATACCGTTCATACATGATTATGTCAGATGACCTCTTTGCCCCGTGCTAGTGAAGTGATTTCACATGGTTCCACTTCCATAAATTGTCCTGGAGTTGTAGGACACCTACAGTATCTGCTTGCAGATGCTTCCAGCAAATCACTGAAAAAATTCCATTCAATATAATAAATTAAGAGAAGGGTGAAAGACTGACAACATTTCTGTAATCTAAGGAGAATGAAACAGCAAGAACCTTTTGCTCATATACTTGACTGTGGGAAACCATCTTCCTCTGAAACAAAATCTTCTACCCTAGTCCCTGTGGGCAGTAAAAATGTATCATCAGGAAGTTTCTTCCCAGACTAAAAGAACTGCAATGCAGAGAGGAGTAGAGGTCTTCCCTAAGGACAAAGCAGGCAAATCCTGACTAGCCACAAGACGTCAATGCACCTGTTCAAGTGTATATGAATCACTCAATTTCTGTGAAGGAGAAGAAAACAATTTCTGATACTGCATTTCTCACTATGGGGAAAAAAAGAAGAAGAAGAAAAAAAAAAAAAAAAAAAAGCACTGCAAGTTTTACCTTCTGGAATGATTTACTGTACAAAGTGAAAACTTATTTTATTTCTATCTGTGAAACACAATCCACTGCTAGGAAATGTCTTCTGTACCACATTCATTTGGAAAATTAAAGCCCCATTAGGATTAGCTAATTCAAAAGGCAAAGAGTAATTATACCAATTTTGTGAACTTCCTTTGATAGCAATAATAGTAAATGGCAGGTAGAAGAAAAGAAGAAATGATAAATCCAAGAGAGAGTACAGTATGACAGAGTGAGATCTACAAAGGGAGAATGATACAACTACAGTGAAGCAATTAGTGTGAAAGACAAGTAGTCAGACTAAATGTGGTATTTTAAATATAAATAGTGATAGTTGTTACAAATGGTGAAGGACTGTAAACTTAACCAGTAGGTCATGCATACCACCTTTCAATGTTGTCAAATGAGTCTGTATATATGTGTCAGAATATGTATGCACACCAAAAATACAACTTGCTACATGTATTAGATTTGTAAGCTTGGAAGTCAATGAAAAGAACTTTAGGTTTAAATTGGAAATTGGAAATACATCGTGCTACATACTTGAAAGCAAATCAAAATATTCTTGTGTTTAATAAGACTGCATTTTTTTATGCTAATCATCATACAGCCTGAAACATTTGATTTTTGAGACCAATTTTCTTGCTCTGCCAGATCACTGGAAGTCTAGTTGGATGTTGGATTCTAGTTGGAAAATCTAGTTGGATTCCCAGTCTGTGTTGGTGTCATTACTGCCTAGTCACAACAACTCAAAACAGTGGAACAAAAACCTCCATGCAATTTTAAGTGCTAGAGCAGCAGCTTAAAAAAAATATGTATACTCATTAGGAGAGTCAAACTGAAAACAGCAGTCAGGGGCTTACTGACTGAGCCATGCTGAGATCTGTTAGGCCAGCAGACCATCTGACTGCAGTGAAATAAGAAATATAAAAGCAAGTTTTTGTAAAACCCAAAGTCCAGAGAATAGATTTGTAACCTATAGGCTAACAGCAAAGCTGAAAGCAAAAAGTAGACCATGCAATCACTGTGATCATACAAATGCACAAGTGTTGCACGCTTTATTTTCTGATGTGTGTTAGGGTGAGTTCTTCAATTATTTGGAAAACATAATCACTTTTTAATTTGGATTATCTCATGGTTTGAAGACCTAATTGCAATGAAAGGTATTTCTTTGGGTCTGAACATAGCCAAAGTAATGTCATATGATAGATGCATTAGGCTCTATTTTGCTTAAATGGGAAGACACACTGTATTCTCTCTCTTTCTTTTTAACCAAACTTTCATATATATATTAAAAAAAAAAAAAAAAAAAAAAAAGCTGAAAATTGAATTAACACTACAATTATTTCAGACAACATAAAATAAAAGCTTGAGAAATATTGTAATAAACAAGGTAATTGGAGAGGCAGATTTTCTCAGGAAAGAAGTAGACAGAAATCTGTTCTATATGGATAGTTCAATGACAAAGACATTTAAAGGTAATTGACCTGATGTTAATAACATTGTCCTTTAGAAATAAACAAAACAAAACAACAAAAGAAACAAGCAAAAAAAAATACTTAGCAGAAGTATCAACCAAGTTATAGGAATCCTTCCTTGTCTCTAAATGAGAAATCTCACAGAGCTGTGAACAAGAAGCTACCCAACCCATGAGATATAATACGAGATATAATGAGATATATATGAGATATAATATGAGATAATAATGAGATATAATGAGATAATATGAGATAATAATGAGATATAATGAGATAGCTTAATGAGCTAATGTGTGCAAAACAGAACCCACTCAGTATGAATGAAGAGTAACTTTTTGATACTAAACCATGAATCAGAACAGGTATGACATTTGTCCAAAATAAATACACACAAGAGAACATAACAAACTGTCAACAAATTACAAGGATACATAGACAGAAGTAACAGGCTACTAAGCAAAGTGGCTGATTGTTTTGGTGGGATACACCTGATAGTAACCAGAGGGATATAAGCATTTTCCATAACTGGACAATATGTCTCTCAGTTGTCACGCCAACAAAGTATCATTGATCTGGAACAGACTTGACAAAAGTGAAGCTTTTTTTCAATTTAAAACCATTACCCCTTGTCCTGTCAAGGACATGTACTGTGGACTGTTGAGTAGGTGATTGTTAAATTTTCACAGGGAGGAGGTAATCTGAGCTATTTATGAAGAGGTTTGTGCATTTTGATTCATCAGAGAAGAGCATTTTGCAGAACTCTTTCATCTTCTTCACCCTTCCAACAATTAACTAAAGGTTCCCCTTAAAGACATGTCTGTTTCTTATTACAGTGTATAATGAACTGATTAGGAACCTGAGTTTGTAGGGTAAAAAGTTGTATGACAATATTGTCTGTGGGCTGACCCTCAGTCTGGGGCTCCAGACCCTCCGTCCTCCATACAGGATTCAGAAATAGAACTACCTGTACAAGTATCTCAGGATTTTCTGATGAGGAGCTGTGTTTAGAACAGAACAGATCAGAACAGAATGGAATAGAAATGGGAATGGGAATGGGAATATTCCAAAGATCATCTAGTCCAACTGCCTCTTCAGGGCTAACCAAATGTTAAAGCATATTCATGAGGGCATTGTCCAAATACCTCTTGAACCCTGACAGGCATGGGGCATCAACCACATTTCTGGGAAGCCTGGTCCAGTGTTTGACTACCCTCACAGTAAAAACATTTTTCATAATGTCCAGTCTGAACCTCCCCTGGTGCAGTTTTGTGCCGTTCCCATACATCCTGTCATTGGTCACCAGAGAGCAGAGACCAGCACCTCCCTCTCTAATTCCCCTCCTCAAGAAGCTGCAGAGAGCAGTGAGGTTGCCTCTCAGACTCCTTTTCTCTCAGTGCCAGTTGTGGCACCCAGCATTTTCCTTTATTGAACTTACTGAACATACTGTTGCTGATCATCCACTTCAATCCCCCTGCAAGGCCTTTTATTCCTCTTATTCCACTTATTCCTCTCATTCCTCTAGGGAGTCAACACCTTCCAATTTAGTGTTGTCAACAAACTTGCTGAGGATGCATTCCATTCCTGCATCTAGATCATTGATAAAAACATTGAACAGGATTGGCCCTAGAACTGAGCCCTGGGAAACACTGCTAGTAACTGTCCACCTGCCAGATGAAACCAGAAAGCATGGAAGTCATGAGAATCTCAGTTTGATGCCAGGATAAACAATTTCTAGGCTTCTTACCATGGCAGTTACAGGAGTTACCCCATACTGCCTGCTTGAGTGACTTGATGATGCTTAGGGAAGCAAGAATATGAAATTTTAAATCCCATGGATAAAAGCTTAAATTCTGTTTAGAGACTCGTATTTTCTGAAAAACTTGGTTTCTTCTAGTTATTTCTTCATTACTCACTTTTGTACAACTTCTTTTGCTGTGATTTAATTCAGTGTTAATACATCAAGTAAATTTTCTTTTAAGAATGTTTTCTTCTTGGCAGCTGCCCTACAAATAGGTCTCTTCTGATGTCCAATCATGTATGCACAGTGTTCTCTTCTATCATAAATTACATGAGATCTATAATTTCAGCTTTGATGCATGACTGTGAAAGTGCTAAGATTTAAAAGCCTTGAGGTGATGTTGAGTTCATTATGGGAAGCTGGCAGTGCTTCTTCCAACAGATAAAAGAAATTTAATTACTGGCATCTACAGGAGACAGTTGCGTCTACTTTGAATGCTATGATTTCTTTTATAACCTAGCTAGCTATAATTTCTGTACCACATATTTTCCCTGAATGGATTTGGTACTTCAGTCAAGCTTTTCAGCAAGAAATCATCTTAACAGGAATATGTTTTCTTTAATTTCTTATCGCAAGAATAAACATGAATCTGATGCTTGAAAGGTTTCAGAACCCCAATGGAAGAATTTTAAGGGTCTTATTTGTATGAGATTTTTTCAGCCAAATTCTTGTTGTTTTCTTCCTTTCCTGATTCTATAGCTAATATAGAATATAAGAGATGCAAGCCCTGTGTAGGATGCTGTTTATTCTACTTATAATATATACAGTATTTTCCGTCAGAATGAGTTTACAATTTTATAAATGTGTCTTAAAACTTTGGAGTGACAGGAGATTGCTTGAAATGAAATATCTTTTTCAGCAGACTTTTTCAGATTGTGTCTAAGAAGAAAATTGTAGTTAATCTACTTCTCTAAAGAAAATTTGGCTGAACTTGTAATATATACTTTAAACTACTGAATCCTCTCTATTTCAGGAATAAACCCAGATGTTGAAACTCCAGCCAAGAAAAACTTCTAACTGCTGATATTGAGAAAATAACTGTAAAATAATTTTCTTCCAGCCCAGAGTGTAGGAAAAAAATTGATCTTAAGCAATTATTTGGAGATATGTGTGTATATTTGCTTTCAGTACCATCTTTGGGGATCACAAAGCACTGGCCTTGTTTCAGCACAGACTCTACATGCTTTTAATAGGAAGAGATTTAAGTAATTCTTAAATATGCTGCTTTTCTGAAAGGGGCCTTTTGTAAGTGTAATAGGAATATTGATCAGAATGAAGTTATATTTTTTTATATTAAATTGCTATCTTCACCTGTAATAATGTAAGTAGTATTCAAAATTATTTGCTCTGTAATGGTCATGGCATGCATACTGACAGTCTTCACAGAATGTTTGTAGTTGTATGTCAGATCTGACAAGCCAATGCAGGCAAAATGCCAATTGAAATTAATGAGAATTTTGCTTGTGTGAGAATGCAAAATGAGGCTCTTTATGATTGTGACATTCTTAATATCCCCTAGCTTAAAGCATTAAAAAAAAAAAAAAATGCAGTAACATCTAATGGAGGGCTAGAATAGTCTTTGGAGTAACTTAAATGGTTGACTTGAATTTCTCTCCATGTACATTTCAAAGAATAAAAATGACAAAAAAAAAAAAAAAAAAGATTTTAGTCTGTAAGGCATGTAAGTCTTATTAGCAGCCAAGGTTCATGGTCACTTGATAGAGTAGATATGACTCCGATGATACCATGACACCATAACTGGAATGTTGTGTTTATACAATTCATATTTTGATAGAAAGTATAGAAAGTATCTTCAACTGTTCTAAACTGTTATATTCCCAGGTCGAACTGTACACACACTCTGTATACTTGGATAACTATACTAAAATACATTCCAGGAAAGGTTATGCATCCTGCTATTTTAAAGCCCAGTGGAAACCATATGAAAACTTTCAAGAAAATCTGAAGACTCATATATTAAATTAATAATATTTTAATAACATGAATTCTTTGGTGTTTTCATACAATTAACATAGACAGCCAGTAACAATAAAATCACTACATATGTATGTACACACAAAACACAAGCAAGAATTTAAGACTTATGTCAGAGATCGCTTAGTGTCATGAGAGCCTCTGAAATTTTTCTGAGACCGTATTTATTGTTATTATCCTGGATACTTTTGCATCATTAGCAAAGTTCTCCAACCCCTTTTCTAAGGATACAGAACCTCGTGGGATTCCACTGCTGTCCTTCCTTCACTGAAAATGTTGACTGTATTGTCCTATCATATATGGCACCACGAGATTGCTAGTTTGAAGGAAGTGAGCTTTGTGACTGAGCTAGGAATTTCTGAGGCTTGTTTTGGGCTAGGTCTTGGAAAAGAGGAATGGCTCAGATGTGATGTCATTGCCTGAAAGACAGTAGTATTTGATCCATGCAAGAGCATCTGGACATGGAATTTCCTGGAGCCGCCTAGGAAAGCTGCAATAACTAATGAAAGTAAAAGTAATGATGAAACTAGAGCGTAATAATAAATGTAGAGAATGATGCTAAGCAGAAGCATAAATCACTCTTCACAAGAGGAGCAGATATCATGAAAGAACCAATCACCTTTGAATTTAATGAAAAGCCCTCTCTCAGAAAGGGAAAATCAGTTACATACACCACTCAAATGAATGCTGTATGTCCTATTGTAGTAAGTTCCAAGCACTTTACACTTCTGTCCTTTTTTTTTTTTTTCCTCCTGTTGTTTCTTTATCTGTAATAGTCTCCAGATATTTTTCCTGTTTTATCTGCCATTTTTTTTCTTTCTCACTCAGTTTCCTTCACAGTCTTATCCTTCCATCCCTGATCCTTTTCTCTATTCCCTTAAATAATCCCTTAAATAATCCATCCGACATTGGTGCTACATATGACTGCATTTTTAAATGACGTTGAAGCCTTTTATTTGATTTCAGCTGAAGTACATGTAGATGTAGTCACCTTCTCATTATTACTTGAATCACTTGCTTCCTCACTAATACTAAAATCCAGGTCTATTTTTTCTCTTGATGAATATTTTCCCCAAGATTATCAGTTTATTTTTAAACTATTAGGAAAATGAATTACTAAATCTGTGGACTGCTATGCACAGAACATTTTTATATTTAAACTTACACTGGATTTTTCAAAAACACAATTTGGTTCCCACAGTTCCTTATTAAGTTGATCTAATTTTGCTGGATTTATCTCCTATATCAGTGTACTGAAGAGAAAGAAAGCTAGATTGCATGCATGTGTGTGTGTGTATGTGTGTCCAATGGCTTCTGACAGTTCCTTTCAGGAATGAATGGAAAATAAAATGAAATTAAAATGAAATTATACAGGACAAGATGAGAGATGCTTTGCTCAAACTGCTCTCCAAGATACAACAGAAACAAGTTAACTTGCATGACAAAGCTTGGGATAAACCTCTGAAACACAAAATAGCTGATAGATTTAGGATGTATTCGTAGGATGTATTCATTTTAAGAATAATTAAAAAAAAAAAAATGAGGAAAGGGAGAAAAGAAGGAAATTTATGAATTACTGCAAAGAGGTCATTTTATTGATATTCTTTGTTCCAAAGGCTCTAGAATATGCACTATGCATGCTAACATCTGCTGAAATCTCAGACCTAGTTAAAGCATAAGAATAGATCACTTTTTATTGTTTTATTTCTCAGTTATATGGAGACCTCAGTTTCATTCATCAGTTTCATAATACACAGTAATAACAGTCTGTAAGCTATGAGGCAACCATCAAAGAGGCTGGGACTACACAAATCTGACAACAAGACTAAGCAGAAGTTAGCACAAGGACTAGTCCCAAAATCAGTAAGGTGATACCACTCTTGTAAACAAACCCACAAACTTTCCATGGAGTGTACTTAGTGTATTCTTATTACATATTCCTTAGATGAGGAACAGAATGATAACCACTAGTGATTACAAATCCAGCATTTATTTTGACAGAAGAATGGATCTTTCAGTTCTCTGCAAAAAAAGACAAAGACAGGTTTGGTTTTGTGCAAACTGTCAAGAAGAAAAATGTTCAGAAGACCTGGATCAGTAAAAACAGCTGTTAACTGTTATTAAACTGGTGTTAAAGAGGTGCTCAAAATTGCTGCAGGACTATGAATTCTGATGGACCTGAGAATTGCAAGTGAATTATTCACATAAGGCCTTCTTGACAAATATGGGAAATCACTCTGCCGTGCAAATACTTCACATATCTTGATTTATCAAACTATATTATCTTGCCCAGTAGCTTAAGGCTAACACAACATAAGTGTTTAGACAATGCTCTCAGACACATGGTCTGATTTTTTGGGTGGTCCTTTGGGGACTGTGGTGGTTTTACCGTGCTGGGCAGCTAAACACCACAACCACTCTCTCACTCCCCCTCCTTAGATGAGGAGGGGAAGAAGTAAAGCAAAGAACAACTCACGGGTTGAGATAAGGATAATTTAATTAAAGGGAAATAATAATAATAATAATTAAATGAAGATTATTATGATCTAAACAATTTAAAGGGAAAAAAAAGGAAAGGGGGAAAGGGAGAGGGAAAGGAAAAAGAAAAAAAGGGAGGAAAACAAAAAAAATAAAACAAATGCAGGCTATGTGGAAGTTCAGAGGAAAGAAATTACACTCTACATCCCACAATTGAGTGACGCGTGACCACGTCCTTGAAGCAGGGCCTCAACGCACGTAGCCGGTGTTCAGGGGGAGGACCGACGTTTTCCCAACGAGAGCCCACCCCTCCCCTCTTCTTCCTGTTTCCACCTTTTATTGCTGAATGTGACATCATATGGTATGGAACCTTTGGTTGGTTTAGGTCAGCTGCCCTGGTGATGTTTCTCTTCTCACTTTTTGCCCACCCCCTAGGAGGGTTAGAGAAAGGTCCAATGCTGTGCCAGCACTGCTCAGCAGTAGACACAACACTGGTGTGATAACACTGCTGTTCCAGCTACAAGTGCAGAGCACAGCACTGTATGGGCTGCTGCAGGGAAAGTTAACATTCCAACCAGACCCAGTACAGGGACCCAGGAGTTGGACTTGATCCTTGTGGGTCCTTTCCAACTTGGGATATATGAAGGTAGTCTAAATAAAGACTATTATCTTTCAAAAAGAATCAGTCTACCCTAATTCTTATTTGTAGTCTTTTTCTTGAATAACAAAGCTTCAATTCTTAACAGATTAAAATCAAAATAAGTCTATAATAGTCTTCTGGATTCTCTTATATCCAAAGAGGGCTATAGAAGAGAAATCAACAGAAAATGAAACAGTAGCAAAAAGGACTGACACAAGCATTTCAATGTCTTAAGTAGAGAGGAAGAAGCGATACTAACAAGGAAATAAGATAATCTAAGATAGAGATGACAAAGATTTTTATACACAGAAGATTCTGAGGCTCAATAGTAAAACTCACTATGTACACAGAGGCCAAAGGTTCATCAGGAATCGGTGAAAATTTCTAAGAAGGAAGCAGCATGCTACGAGAACTCCAGCTGTCCCAGACAGAGACAGAGCTAGCTGGTTTAAAGTAATTGTTAATATTTATCAGGGACTAAGGGGAAATACACATATATAGGAAAGTTTATAACCTATGAATAAAACTGTTTTCTTCTGATGATGATTGTTTTATCAGTGTAGTCAGACACTGATGATGCCCCAAATAAAAGAAAAGATGCAGATGCCAAGTTATGCATATCATGTTAACTTGTTCAGAATACAGAGAAGCTGTGACCCAAACTGTGCATCTGAACTACCTTGAACTGTATCATTGTGCCTCTGAGAAAGGAGTTCTTTCACCTTGGGCTGTCATGTTTTAATTGAATCTGAGAGTGGCACAAAGGAGTAAGAAGAACCTTATTGCTCATTTTCACCTTATAACTATGGTATCTCTTCCTGCTCCTTTCCAGACCAGAACACTCTTTTTGATTTTTTTAGATTTAATTCTTGAATGTATATTGGGAGCCTTGAAACATTTGTCTATGTTCTAGATATGAGGAGAAGAGAACAGCTATGGTTCTGATCATTTTTTTGGTTTTGCAGTAGGAGATTAAAAATTAAATAGGTGAATTAAACTAAAATGCGGAATGCAAGAACAAACTTTATTCAGAGATGGTCAGAAAAACATTTAAAAGCAATGCCTTAGAGTAAAAACTTTGAATCTTCATCTGTCACTTATAAAACTGGTCTACCTCTCTGAAAATTCTTTGAGATCAGGGATTTATTTATTTATTTATTTATTTATTTATTTATGTATTTATTTATTTTTCTGAATCAGTTTGCATATAGCTAGTTATAAAACTAGAAACCATATTATCAACCGTGAAAGTATATAATTAGTTTCTTTATGGATCTGCAATTTTTGCTAGATAAAATAAAAACTGTCACCAAATGCAGATGCCATTATGAATATGACAGGTCATTTTGTAGAAAAAGTTTGTGTGGAATAACATCTGATAATTTGTTGGAAACATTAGCATATAGATGGCTGTGGGATGTGTGAAATATTATCAGAAGAATTCTAATCTAAATTGCTGCAATGTCCAAATAGGATTTAGTGTTTTGTTATTATAATGCTCATAGCAGTTCAGACCTAAACAATTTATAGACTTAGCATTCAGTAGTGAATAGAAGCATACATTCTTTCTCCCTGTTAAAATCCTGAGAGCTGTTGAGTTGAGAGCATAGATTACTGTTATTATACAACGATATGTGATTAAGTGTTTGAAAGTGACTAATATTACTGAAGGGGTTTTTTTTGCTTCAAGCTGTTTGTATAGCAGAGGATAGGTGGTGTTTTTGTTTTTGTTTTCCTAGTAATACTATTTAGCTAAACTTAGCAGGAATGCTTTTAAAATTCCTGCACACAGAAGATTAGGTAAATATTTTCTGAAAATGAAATATAATTCTGTTCCACTAAGGATTACATTAGAAAGTAGAAAAAAATAAATGAAATGAAGTGAAAGGAAATGAAGTGAAATGAAATAAAATAAATAAAATAAAATATTTTTCTGCAGAGCCACTGCACCTAACAAAAAGAAAACAAGCAAAGCCAACAAGCTATACCATTTCTTGTGTAAATAGAGTGATTTAAAACAGTCTACATTGATCTAGAGAGTAAGATGATTCACTAGAAAGGGAACCAGAAAATTCCTAAACCAGAAACCCAAGATGATCCCCATACCAAGAAAATAATCAGATGGCAGCAAAAATAGAATTCTCTTTCTGGTTCTTGGTGAACACTGCTACTGAACGCACTTCATGCACTTGCACAGGCTGTGCAGATCTTCTCTACTTTGAACTCACTGCTAGGAATCATTTGTCAGATCAGAGATAACACCTAATTTTTCACGCAAGTACTTGACATTCTAAGGACTTCTACAAGAGAATTTGTAGCAAAAAATAACACTCTAATAGCAGTATGGATCACTGGTTGCACATGTTTATGATACTTTGGCATCTTCGCCTCCAAAACTCAACATGGAAAAGTAAGGCCCTTTGTCCTAATGCCAGTGTCTGTCATCAAATACTAAACTGGAAAAATTCCACAGTGCATAAAAGATATAAAAATAATCAGCAAAGTGCTGATCAAAATACTAAATAGGTTTCTCCTTCTCCTCCAGCAATTTCTCTACATCATTTCTAATTGGAATTTCTCTACATCATTTCTCTGGGTTCTGTGAACATTATATTCAGTACTGGTACACCTGCATTTCTTGTTTTGTAAATAGACTCACATTCTTTCAGAGATATAGAGAATATAATTTTCTGCAGCTAAGCACATCCTAAAATAGCTGCACGCTAAATGCAAAATAAATAAATAAATATCAGATTTCTTCCTGGTTATTTAAGAATTATTGTCTCCTTTTAATCACGTCTTTTAGTAATGAAAAATAGGGATTAATTCCTTAATAAATAAAGCAATTTTACATATTTGTATGTAAATAGGTCAGAAGATATATGCAACTTATATGATGGACAGGACCTAGTTCTGAACTTAGTTAAGGAAATACTTTAGGTCTTTAAATATGAATGTAATTTACTGTGAAAAAAAAAAAAAAAAAAAAAAAAAGTAAGAGCAGCCTCTATTTTTTCCCCTAGATTAAAATCATTAAAATATTCTAAACTGTTCCATATTAGTTCTCTTATTTAGGATAGGAAAATGTTTTTTGTAGGCAAAAGAGTGATTTTTTTCTGTATTGTTTTAAAGATGTAGATTAATTACTGAATTAAACATTACATGAGACAAAACACCATAATCAAACTTCTAGGTATGCATCTCAATTACAGCCTGTGTTTGTGTTCTTAGAAAAACATTTACCTACACTACAGCTGGCAGATTTTTCAGATAATTAACAATGGAAAGTGATTCAATTTTAATTACTTACGGAAATGTCCAAAGACTGCCCACTCTGAAAATATTGGGCCACACTGCCTATCCTAAATGAACAGATCCAACTGTTTGACTCTGAGATTATCAATACCTCAAAATCAAAGACATACCATACGATCTTGGAAAAGGAAGAATCTTCTCTAAAAGTTCTGTTGTCTCTCCTGCAGCAGAGTAATGTCTTGAACTGTGTATTCTTCTCTACCAAGTAACCTAGGGGAATTTTAAATTAAAAATCTGATAAACATATCATATTTAAAGGCTATTGAATGCTGTCTAAGTTCCAGCCTTCTAATGATGAATCTGCATTTTACAGATGAAAAAAAAAAAAAATGTACTAGTAGCTGGATACAAGGAACTGTGAAGTTGAGGCCATAAAGGGAGCTACTCCAATGACTGCTTTCTACTTTCTAATAAGATGAACAGAGACACTGTTATATGTCAAATATAAATAGAAATTTATATTAAAAATATAAAATGGACCTCTTGATTCCTCTCTGACTAGGTCAATTAATTGATTGTCAAAATGAGTGGTAGGAAACTTCTCTTTCAAATTTTCCAATGCAAGAATAACACAAAGAAATTTAACTTGATTACCTGCTGTATTAGTTGGTGGTTTGGTCATTTGAATTAATTTATTGATTGAATTTTAATTGTGACTTTGATCATCATGCTTATGATCATTCCTCTGTGCCACTTTCAATTATCTCTCTGAAACTAGTACGTTAGTTTGATAATGTGTTTGTTTAGTTTTATTAAAAGGATGAGCAGGCAAATATAAAAAAAAAAAAAAAAAACATAAAAAATGTGCATTTGTATTTCCTTCATCAAATTGCCACATGGGTCATGTATTCAAGGGCAAGTATGATATTAAAGTACTTGGAAAATATTTGGCTCACCTTCAAAATTAGTATTAAGTCATTCATATTTGACTAAGTCAATGGAAGTGAGAGCAGAATATGCTTTTCAGATCTAAAGATTAGATCATATAGATGAAATGTCTAAGTAAGATATTCCACAGTTGGTTTGGTTTTTTGTTGTTGTTATTGTGTTTTTTTGGACCATTTTAGGGAGCCTGGTTTTGGATCAAAATTGTTCATTTAATAAAATTTCTGTTTCAACCTGAATATTTTTCTTTTTTCTGATCAAGTAGAAACTAAAATGGAAACACTTTTGGGTAGAAACTCTGAAATCTTGCTAAAATCTTGAGCTTGCAAACACTGAAATATTTTTTTTGCCAACAGAATATTTGAATGGCATTTTGAGAACTTGAATTTCTCTCAGAAAGTAATTCACTGTGTTTTCTGATCTAACCCGTGAAAAAAAACAAATTACAATTTCAAGCCCACCCAAAACACTACTTCAACCCATTGCTTTTCTACTTCAGTCTCATTGTTAGCAACAAGCATGTTACCTTCCTATTGCTTATCCATGTAGCATGGCTATGATCCTTGGAATAGGGTCTAAGTTTCACTCCAATTATTAGCAGCAACTGCATAAGCTTCCTAACTAGGAAATGCTTTTCTCTGCTCAAATTTCACAGATGTGAACAATCTCCTGGTTTTAGATGTCAATGATGAACTAAGGTGCAATGCTTCCATCCTGCATTGCTTTTCTGACTCACAGGAAAACAAGATTCACTGTGCCAGTTCTGGATTTGCCTCCAGGTCCCATACAACAATGTTTTAATCACAAATAAAGCAACTGACAAGAAAAATGCTTTTTGTTGTTGTTGTTGTTGTTTTGTTTTGTTTTAATATATATACATTTGTTTAAAGTTAAACAGCTTCAACAGATGAAAACAAATTTCTTCTTCCAAAACGTTCTATATCCTGGTATCTTGTGCATTCTCATGGAAATGGATGTCCTGAGTTTGAAAATTTAACCGGAGTGACAAGTCCTGAATCTAAGACTTCAGCTGATACAATGAGACATTTGCTTGAAAGAAATAAGTGTTTTATTAGTTTTATTACTGCTCACTAGCACACTGACTTCAGTGTATTCATAGCACAAATATTACAGCAAGCAGCATGAACAATAAAGCAGGCAGGACTGGGAGAAGAATACTTACCTTGTGATTCCTGTGAAGCTTAAATCTGAAATAGGTGCTTAGTAACTGACCCATCAGGACCTGGGTGCTTTCCCAATACTTTACAAATAGGTACTAACATCTAGAGTTACTGATTGAAACTTCAGTACTCACAAAGTGTCCTGGATAGATGAGAGGCTCACAATGTTTGTGTGGAGGTGGGCATCTAAACCAGCAGGTAGCTGCCAATGTAGCCCAAGGGACACAATGGTGAAAGCACTGTTGGCCAACACCAGCACTTTTGTGTGAGACAGATATGATTAACATAAAATACAGATTAAGATACAGATTTATTTCTTGCAACCTCATAGAGGCCTGACCGTATTGGATTCTGGGCAGCTTTCCCTCTCCCTGTGCTGTCCCCACAGCAGCTGAGATGTGCAGGAAGCATGGACTTGCTGAGGACCCCCAACACATTGACAGGAATGTCATTAGCAGTAGTTCATGGTAGCTCATGGTGGCCACCTCCCATTGACATCCCAGCCCTACAAGGAGTGGTGAGGAAATGCCTGAGGGTGTTTCTTCCTGTCATTCACATCATTGAAATGTATGTCAGCTGTAAATGAAGATGGGTCAGGGTCAAGTTCTAACAGGTACCTCAAGATTTATCACTTATCAAAGTAAAACAACGCTGGTATTTGTTTTTTATTCAAAGAACCCTGAATTTTTGGATTTTAGTTTTTAATTGAGAAACATGTTTTTTATTCAAAGAACCCTGAAATTTTGGATTTTAGTTTTTAAATGAGAAACATTACATCGTTATAGCAGTATTATGTTGTATTTTTGGTTTACAATGTTTGACTGGATTTAGGGCTGAAGATGAAAGGAAAATCTTGTTTCTGAAGATATTACCAAGACTACTTAGCTATTTCTCCTTTCATTCCATTCATTAATATTGTTGTATTATGCAGTGTTAAAACACCAATTAACTTACAGAAAACATTCCAGGTTCTCATGATTATTAATCTCTGCTTTTGAAAGGGCTAACTGAATTACTGTCGTGTAAACCCAGAGCATTATTCATGAGACTGTGGCTGAAACTGCATTTCCTTCAATCTTCAACAAGATCAACCATATCCTTAATGAACAAGAGCAAATGGGAAATAAATCCAACAGAGGATTTTGATATTGAATTTGAAAAGACTATAGTCTATCAGTCTTGGCAAGAGAATTGAATAAAAATAAAATAAAAAAAAAAAAAAGGAGAGAGAAAGAGGGAGAAAAATAATGTTTGGATTATGCGTGATGAGAATAAAGAAGGAAATGCGTCCTAGTTGCATGAAAACATTAGGAATATTTTGGTGATTGACTTTGCTGTGTAAACTTCACAAATATCATTTGATACACCTTTTGATACACCTTTTGATACACCATTTGATACATCTTTTCACCAAATAAGTATAAGTGATTATTGTGACAATGTTCAAAAAGAATATTTATATTTCCAGAAGCCTTTGCTTTACTTCCGTGAATAAAATCTCACTAATTTATTATTTTCCCTTGGATCCTCTAGTATATTTAGAACAGTTTGCAGCAAACCTGAGATTGAAACTGAAAATAAAAATAATCATTTCTCAGTTTAAGAAATGAATGTATGTATATTTTGAATTTCATTGTTTCTGTTAAGCCAATCTCTACTAGGAGGTTGTTAAATTCAAGATTTAATCTAAAAATCTGTTTTTTTCTCAACTTCTTCTCTATAGTAAAAATGAATTTGCCTCCATGACGACCATTTCTGCAGTGCATGTGCCATAGCAGAACACTAGACTAAGCCACTGCTGTTAGCACCCACCTGTACACAGACGGAGGTATTTGCATTAAGCAGCAGTCATGCTACAAGAGTCAGTGGCATTCACTGCTACTCTTCCAGCACACGTACACATGGAGGTAAATCTTTGACTCTTCTGTAAGACTTCCATGAAACCTGGGGACAGGGGCAAGAATTCCCCCATGGCTGCAGGAAATTTTCTATGCCCACATACAAGCAGACAGATTCTCCTTCAGGAGACCTGAAACTGCATATAGGCTCTTTATTGACTGTATGGGATGGTTATGTGCTTCCAGTGGGACAGTATCACTAAGCACGTAAAGCTTAAGACAGAAACTGGCACTCACATAAAGCAAACTGGATCATAGCCTTCCGTTTGCAAGTGCCTTTAATAACCAGACTCTCATTAGTCAACAGCAGCTGGCTATTCTATGCTCCACTCAAAAGCTATTTTTGTCGACCTGCACTAATACCCCAATCACTATACCTCTTCTTTCTGTTATTTTCATATTTTTTTTTTGCCTTTCTTGCAGGAATGCTACAAAAGCACCAAAGCCCCTTTGTGTTAGGCACTGTATTTTTTCAATGTCTATTTTCTTGAAAGAGCTTGCTAACCATGTATAAAATCAGAAAAGTATATAACAAAGATGGAAGAGTCTTGAGGAAATAATGAAATGATTATAATAGAAGGAATGAACAATTATAATATAAGGTTCATGTCAAACCAGCCATTAACCTAACACGCTACTTTGAAAGCTGAAATCATATAATATCTTCACATAGGTAGGACCTTACTGACAAGACTCTGCTTTGCTGTTTTTTCTAGGAGGAAGTTGTTAACACCATGTTCATATGCAGAGCAGTAAAGTCATGCTAGATTTCATATGTTTAAAGGAGATGGAAGAGAGTGATGAAACAGATATCTGGAAAGCACTTCACTTGTTGTCACTGAATCTTTCACTGAAAAGTAAATCCTGGCCAAAATATTTTATTCATATGTATTCATGAACAGTTGCCCTGGCCATGGACATGGAGACAAGTCAGATTTGCCAGTTTAGAGCACATTAATCATTCATAGCTGTTCTGGCAAATTACTGAGTAAGGATTATTCTCATATGTGCAAAGCTAACCTCACCAGATATTTTATATAAATGAAATAATTAAATGGATGTGAGGTAAACAAAGTGACAAAGTGATGTGCTTGGTGGATGAGGGAAAGGCTGTGGATGCGGTCTACCTTGACTTCAGTAAGGCTTTTGACACCTTTTCCCACAACATTCTCCTCAAGAAAATGGCTGCTCGTGGCTTGGACTGGTGTACGCTTCGTTGGGTTAGAAACTGGCTGGATAGCCGGGCCTAAAGAGTTGTGGTGAATGGAGTCAAATCCAGTTGGAGATAGGTCACTAGTGGCGTCCCACAGGGCTCAGTACTGGGGCCAGTCCTCTTTAATTTTTCGATGATCTGGATGAGGGCATTGAGTGCACCCTCAGTAAGTTTGCAGATGACACCAAGTTAGGTGCGTGTGTCGATCAGCTCGAGGGCAGGAAGGCTCTGCAGGAGGATCTGGATAGGCTGCACCGATGGGCTGAGGTCAACTGCATGAATTTCAACAAGGCCAAGTGCCGGGTCCTGTACCTGGAGCACAACAACCCCAAGCAGAGCTACAGGCTGGGAGATGAGTGGTTGGAAAGCTGACTGGCAGAGAAGGATCTGGGAGTGATGGTTGATAGTCAGCTGAATATGAGCCAGCAGTGTGCTCAGGTGGCCAAGAAGGCCAACAGCATCCTGGCTTGCATAAGAAGCAGTGTGGCCAGCAGGTCTAGGAAGTGATTGTCCCCCTGTACTCAGCTCTGGTGAGGCCGCACCTCGAGTACTGTGTTCAGTTTTGGGCCCCTCACTACAAGAAGGACATGGAGGTGCTCGAACAAGTCCAGAGAAGGGCGACCAAGCAGGTGAGGGGTCTGGAGAACAAGTCTTATGAGGAGCAGCTGAGGGAGCTGGGCTTGTTCAGCCTGGAGAAGAGGAGGCTCGGGGGCGACCTTATCGCTCTCTACAGCCTTAAAGTACGCTGTAGCGAGGTGGGGGTTGGTCTGTTCTCCCACATGCCTGGTGACAGGATGAGGGGGAACGGGCTAAAGTTGTGCCAGGGGAGTTTTAGGTTTTAGGTTGGATGTTAGGAAGAACTTCTGTACTGAAAGGGTTGTTAGGCATTGGAACAGGCTGCCCAGGGAAGCGGTTGAGTCACCATCCCTGGAGGTCTTTAAAAGACATTGATGTAGAGCTTAGTAATATGGTTTAGTGGAGGACTTGTTAGTGTTAGGTCACAGGTTGGACTAGGTGATCTTGGAGGTCTCTTCCAACCTAGAAATTCTGTGATTCTGTAAAATCAGGAGATAATGTAGGTACAGAGCTGTCACCTACTAGGTTCACTTTGTGGTATGCTTCAGCTTCCTAAACTGTGTTTGGTTTTAAATGTTTTCTGCTTCTATGCTTAGGTAGAGTCACTAAGACAGTGTATTTGAAAGAAAAAAAAAGTCTTGTATAGGGTGTTTTTTTTGTTGTTGTTTTTTGTTTGTTTGTTTGTTTTTCAGCTAATTTGAGCAATATTACTCTATCTTATATATAGTAATGATGAAATGCTACATCATTTATACCCAATTCAGTGACAAACCTGCTAAGGGACTTAATCACAGTCTGTGCCTGCAACCAATTAAGGAAAAAAGGGCCTTTGTTCATCTAATCTTCAGAGTATTATCAAACAATCCTTCTGGGCCCCATTTAGAAATCTAAACACCTCTGGCAATTGAAGTATAGTGCATGTAAATAATTAAAATCATAAATATCGTTAAACAAATGAAATTGCTACTGATCTGGTAGATTGCCAGTGAATTCACTGAGCAAAGATGCTGTAATCGGACAGCATATGGTGAAGTTATGCATAAAGTTTCCAAGTTTCCAAGTACTGTTCTTTTTCTGACTTACAATTAAATGACATGCTGTGGAAACAGAGGCTATATAACTCAGCTTGTGTTAGAAGGCAGATGTTCCAGGCAACAAGATATTAAAAGAATATGCTTCAAGTATCTGACATTTTATGTGTGGGGTTTTTAATATTTTTTTTATTATAATAATAAATAAAAAATAATATCACAGATACTGAATATAGGACTTTAATAGAACATACCTCTTTTTTAAAATAATTCAAAGAATTTTGTGAATTAAACATTTTGCTACTGTGAGGTCTCACTTCATTTTGTTTACTTTTACTATAAGTAATAATAATATTTTATATTTAGTAATATATTAGGTACAAATACCTCCATTTATTTCTACATCATAAATAGCCAAAGCTGAGTGAAATTTAAACAAGGAAGTAAAAACACTGCACAAATATTTATGTGATTGTAATTCAGTCTGGGGTAATGGTTTACTGGTTCAAATTTCTTTTCAGGGTAAATTCTGGAGTATCTGTGGATTTTGGTATTCAAAGGTGTGAAAATTCACTTTAACTTAACATGCTTTATTTTTCAGATACTTGAGCAGCATCCTAAATAATACATTTATTTTTCTGTTTGAATGCAATTTCTTCAGAAAAGTCATCTGCCTGTGAAATGTAAACAAGCTCACTAATAGCCTCAGAAAAGAAGAAAATCTGGCCACACCCACATATCACATCAATTTTGTGCAACTGTCAGAAATAGTGTTTGCAGAAATAAGATTTTTAGCATGGGATCAAACGACAGTCACCTACAAATAGCTACAGTGGTTCAGAAAAAGTTCCCATCATACTGTCCCCAGAAGTGACCACAAACACAAGACTAGAGAAAAGTGAGAACAAAGCAAATATTTATGATACTTCCCATGAGTATGCTCTCATCCTTTACTTGTTTTATGGTCAGGGGAATTCCCAAGACCAACATAGGTTATCGTTTTATTATCTTCATCTGATGTCTCTTCCAACAATCTGTCCAGTGTCCGTTGAATACATGTACTTTTTTTTTTTTTTTTGCTTACACATCATTTGGAAAGTATTTCCATGGTATTTTACATGTATACCAACTGCAATTCCCTTGATCTCTTGCTGGCAGAGTAGGAGATTTCAACAGTAGAAGTTGAGCAGTTTCTAATCACACACTCCGTGTCTCCACATCATTCTTCAGATCTCTGTCATATTCCCCCTACATCAGCTCTGTCTGGGCTGCAGAAGCTTCATCAGCTCAGTCCTTTCTCACACAGGAACTGTTCCCTGCTTCTGATCATTCGTATTGCCTTTTCTTGAATCTTATTTAGTTTTACTATGTCCTTCATTAGAATGAGAGGATCAAAACTACATACTTACAGACAGCGTGTGAGAGAGCCAAAGAAATTATATCAGTGGCATGATGATGTTTTCTGTTTTATATTCTGTTCCTTTCCCTACAATACTTAACTCTGGATTGGTTTAGACTGCTTCTAAGCACTGAGCTGGTGCTTTCAGGGAACTACAAGACCAGAACCACAAATCTCACTCCTGAGTGATAACAGTCATCTCAAACACACCACTTTAGATGTGGAAATAAGACTAGTTTTGGCCAGATTCATTCTTTTACATAAAACTTAATTCCACCTCTCATTTGATTGCCTAATCATAGTATTTCGTAAGGCCTTTTTCAGTTCTTCACAACCTACCCTTTTCTTGTTACCCTGAATAATTTCAAATCACTCTTAAACTTTCTTCCCTCATTTATCTCCCTCTTTTTCAGACCATTACCATGCACATCTCTTATACCTGTCCAGAATTCCTCTACTTAAGATTACATGGCATATTAGGATGGAGTAAGTTCCTAGCCCGGTGCTTCTCCAAGTTACTTCCTAACATTACACTCTCCCATTACCATGTTATCTCTGTTCTCATAGTTACTCTGTCCTGCTTCTGAATAAAGTCAACACATGAGAAGAAGATACATTTAGCAGGCTGCTTGAGAAGAACCTGCAACCTAGGTGTTGGTGGTGATTGTCTTTCCAATTTCCAATTCCAAGTTCTCACAAATATACTTGTTAAGTTATGGCCACACATACAAATCTGGGTATGTTAGAAAATCTTGCTTCAATAGTGCAATAGGATGATTGTGACTTCCACTGCGATGGAGACAGTGATTAATTAATTAACTTTGCATCTTTTAAGCTTTGGACCAATTTTGGTACCATTGGCTGAGGTAAAATGATATTTTTTGAAAAACTCTATTAGAGTTTTAGAGTACATGTTGGGAGAGCAATTATTCACTGATTTTAACTGTCTATCATAAATTATCCTAGTCAGCATCCATATGTACTTTGTTTCATGGGGTTCTTCAGACAGCTTATTAGATCTATCTCATCTCATTAGAAATCATCATGACCAGCCAATGTTATTCTTTGTCTTTGCTTGTCCTGTGCTACTTTCATAAAAGAATTATTTGCCATCTTGTCTGTTGGTTTTGACAAGCTTTCCTGGTAGAAGAATAAGAGCCAAAATAATTATTTTTAATTTATTTATTTTTTTAGTAAAGCCTACCATAAGTATTTACATCTCCATGTATTATAGAATCAGGCATAAAAGTTTCATCAAAATGGAATTAAAATAGAAATACTGGGAAACAAAAAACAAACAAACAAACAAACAAAAATAACACGTTAAAGAGGTCAACAAATGTAGACTTTCAAAGGAAGTATGCAGGGCTGCTGGTATTCGTTCTGCTACATTATTTACTGTCATTTTTTGCAAAGTTATGATACATTTTTAGCTACTGATTTTTTTCCCTGTAAATATATAATATGCAAATTGTCAGTAATATTATTAGAAAATAGATCATTAATAGTAATTAATGGTGATAATGATAATGATTAATAATAATAATAATCTTGGGGAAATAATACCCCCTTGACATTTTGTGGCAGGAGCAAGACACTGATTTTACCTGTCATGAAATGACATATATAGAGGTCACAAGAGATAATGAAATGTGACTGAATATGAAATAATGCAGTGTGACTTATCCGTTACACTCAAATTCAAACTGAACAAATCCATAGATGAAGGTTTTCAAAGAAAGGTTACAGAGGTTCAGTTCTGAAATATATACACACTGAAGTAAAGGTCTAGACAAATGTTTCAACTCCTAACTCCCATGAGGAGTTACTGAATTCTGGAAGTAGAACCTATGCAGAACTGGAACCTAACTCATCTGCTTTTCAAAAGATTGGACATTCAATAGTCCCCACTAAAATCAACAGAGCCTGCTGAAAATTTGGCATTTATTTTTAGACCATTTTTTTAGTCTATGAGTTAAGCTAAAGTTTTGTTAATACATTCCAAGTATGCAAACAGATAATGTGGAAGTCTGTAATTGTATATAAAACATCTTACAGATGTTTCAGAATCATTCATACATAGCTGTATTCAATGTTTTAATGTTTTCTCTTAAAACTAGATTTCCCTCTTCATTTCTGCCGAATACTATTTTCATTCTCCTAATCTAAATTGAACTGTGTGATGCAGCAAAGTACATTTCCTCCATGATAACTGCAGAATTGCATAACATTCTCACATCCCAAGGTCTAATGTGAAGGATACAGCATGAAGTAATGTTACTTTTATAGATGGGAAAGTAAAATTAAGATAAAAATGCCATTACTTTACTTCAGGGGAAAATGTAATTGCAAGGTTTGAAGCTAGTTTAAATATTATTTGAGAAACTGGATGACTGTGTGCAGAGCTCTGCAGGACATGGCAAATATGCTTGTTACTCTCACCCCTTTGTAAGATTCAAAGGTAAAAGATGTTAGCCTTAGAGTGGAAAGCATATGCTTTATTTTTACATTATTTTTATTTAATTCTCCAGCTGAGCTTGATAAGAATAAATGTTTTTCCCTCAAAAAAAAAAAAAGACCTACTTTAAAAAAATCTTCATATGAAAAAGAAGCTTTAATAAAGATGTTCCAGACATAAATTAACAAGAAATGAAGCAGTCAATAGATAGAAAGCTTCAAGAGCCATGGTTCAGTTACTGCCCTATCTGTTTACATAATAAATCCTTACTAGACTGTCATCACTACAGTCTCTGAAAAGAAATAAAATCTGTAATATATTTATATCCTCTGTACCTCTCACTGAAAAATGGATATAGTTACACCATATTAAAATGGCAAGGAGCTGAGTTATGAAGAGGTTATAATGACCTTCCTGAGGTCACACGAGTTACCTGAGTAACCCACCTTTCTTCTAATTTCTCTGGTTTTGAATTAGTGACTGTTTTTTTCTAAATCATACATATGGCCTAACATAGTGTGCCCTTGTGCAGGTCTGCACTCAGTGCAAGTCTGCTTGATGCTAATGTAGTAAAATCCTAAATAATGTAATTTATTAAAAAATGAGAGATAAAGAACTGTAAGAGAAAATTAAAAGTCTTAATTTAATTTTAAATGTTTCACCTTTTAATTACCCAAGAGAAAAATCAATTTAGTCAATTCCATGCTTCGTTTGCTTTGAAACGTGATTTTAAATGTTTTGTTTTGCACACGGTCTCACTTTTTGTACTAATTTTACTGGCAAAGTATAGAATGAAAAATTAAAATAATAAATTAATTACTTAACCTTATTTTACACTGTTTGAAACTTTTTCACGTTCTTCTAAGGGAAATTTAAGTAAAATCTACTTTTACCTTACTTTTACAAATTTTCCAGTCTTTCAAGTGGGAAGAATTAAAAAAAAAAAAAATATTATAAGTAAAATTATCCTATTACTTTTAATAACATACCTTTTTAGAATTCCTTCATCAGATATGAAAAAGGAAATGTTGTGAGAAAGAGTATTTTTCACTAACTTTTTATTTCAATTAAACTCAGTGTTCCTCCTTACATTGAAGTAAATCTCAACATAATTTAATAATACTGAGAGTAGTTTTATATTAATTGTCTGGCCCTGGGCTATAGTTTCATGATATGAATTGTTCAGAGAAAACATTAGCTCAAGGTATTTCAGTCTGCTTTTTCTTTCCACCTCAGTCATTCCAACCCACTTCCTTTATTATGCCAGAAAACTGAAACACCAGATTCTGGAGTAGATGCACAGCAATAAGGTAATGTAATGCACAAGTAAAACCAGGAAAAGTAAAGTAAAACCAGGAAAGACCCAATGCACTGTGAAACGAAGACCTACATCATTGCTAAATAAATTATTCCAAGTTAGTATTGATCTTTTTTTGTACACCCATATGGTAAGAATTAATTTGCGCTAACACTGAACATCTGAGGTTTGACCTACTCTTGCTAGAGTCTCTCTATAGGCACTGAAAAGAAACTGTCACTTCTTGAAGACAGTATGTCTTATTCTAGACCAGTTTTTGGGCAGATGAATGACTCCATTGAGACCCATATTTCTTTTCAAGTAAATAAATTTATAATTAAATGTGTAAAGTGGGTGAGATGATTCCCATCTACCATGTTATTCTTGAATTGAAGGCTTTGATGGATAAGTACAACCATAGATAAGTAAAGTATATGTGCAGGCAATTAATTAAAAAGAAAGAGTACCCAGTCCCTGGCTTCAGAACATCTTACTAAAGAGATGGTATATAGATAAAAAAAAAAAAAAGAGGAAATACAACTAACTGACCACTTGTGTTGGATATGCCTTTCGTGGTGATGATTCACGTGTTTCTGAGTTGAAAATAACACATTTAAAGATTAAGTTTTTGGGGTCTATGCATTTCATATGCAGACCATTGCCCCCTTTAAGTACCCTGTCCCTTATTGCAGATCCTGACTGGCAAGTCATAAGTACAAAATTTGTACATACAGCTTCTACTCCAAAAAGCAGAACCGCAGCAGTGTTCATGGTCATCTGCACAGGATACTAGATTTATAGAATCAAAATAGGAATTTATTTTATTTATATATTTATTTATATTTATTTGATTTGTAGAATCAAAATTTAGGGAGAAAATTCATGTGGCCAAAGCTCAGTTACAGTTGAAGCTAGCCAGTACTGTAGGGGACAATAAAAATGTTCTTTTAAAATATGTTAACAGCAAAAGGAGGAACAAAGAAAACATTGGTCCATTATTTTATGAGGATGTTCACCTCACAAATAGGGATGTAGACAAAAGAGACATGTTTAATGCCTTCTTCACCTCTAACTTCAACACCAGGCCCTGGGAACCCTGGAGGCCTGAGTTGGAGGACTATAATATGTATATATAAATATATGTATATATGTATAACTATAAATCCCAAACTTGTGTGGGATTCGTTGCTCCAGCTGTATGCATATAAGTCTATGGGGCCTGATGGGATTCATCCCAAAGTACTGAGAGAGCTGGCTGATGTCATCATGAGACCTCTCTCAATTATTTTTCAATAGTCTTGGGAATCTGGTGAGGTCCCAGTCAACTGGAATTTAGCAAACATTCCAATTTTCAAGAAGGGTAAGAAAAGAAGACCCTGGCAATTACAGGCTTGTTAGTCTCACTTCAGTGCCTGGTAAAATTATGAAGCTGTGTTCCTTTCTAAAGTTGTGTTCCTTCCTCCTGCACAAACAGAGTAAGTGTTTTATGCTTCCTGGGGTCAATCAGCACAGTGAGATAAATCGTGCACAGGTATATATGTACATATATACCATCCAACTTGCTCTTTCACTCAAAGTGGATAATGACAATGATATGAGCTAAGGGATTCTTGATGAACTCGATCAAAGTCTGGTTAAAAAGAAAATATCCTGTATTATGATAAATATTCATAATCCTCAACAAGTTAAAGCTGGCTTTGGGAAGAGCAGGACATTCAAATTGATGGATATTTTTATTCCCTAACAATTTTTTTGATTCCCTAACAATATAAAGAGACTCCTTATGCTACTCTGTGCAAGGAGTGAATTTTTCACTTTATAATAAAATCTGACTAAATTTACTGAAAAGTAGTATACTTTTTAGCCACAGTAAAATGTTTTTCTAACATTCTCCCACTTAGGCCAGCAAGCAAAGTGAATACTTGTCTTCCGAGACATATTTGTATACACAAAATAATTAATTTCTCTGTATGCAAACAAATTATTCTATAGCAAGGAGAACCACAAACAAGTAAAAACAAGAAGTGTATCCAGGTTTCAAACATCTTTGAATTCCAGAATGTTTCAATGAATATAATGCAAAAGCACGGGCTATCTGCAAAGTTCATATTTCCTATAGATTTGATTGACAGAGGGATAGTTGTTTCCAGACCATGTGTGACTGGGTGGCAGATTTTGTTGTCTAAAATGTATTTAACAATACCCACATTGACATTTTACAGCATTATCATGCCAGCACATGGCATTTTGAGTAGAAGATTAAAAAACATTTAAAGCATTTAACTGATTTAATTCCAGTGACTGACCTTTGCTGACATTACTTAAATGCCGTTTTGCAAAGAAAAAAAAATGTAGCTTCAATTGTTCACAGCCTGTCAGCCTTTAAAATTACTTCAGGAACAAATCATTTTTTTCAGACTGATTCAGTGAAATCTGAATTAGGAAACTGGCAAACTACCCCCTTGGCCTACATAGAAAACTGTTGAACAAGCTCAGGCACTGAAGGAGCAAGAGGAGGTGTTCCCTGTGGGAACACCATTAGCAAAAAAAAAAAAAAAAAAATGTTTTCTTCATTTTCTTCATTGACTGCACTGCTCTCTAGCTAAGCTGAAACTTCAAATTTTTACCAAATTTTTCAGAAACCTAACCACATTCCCACAGCTAGGTGAAGGTCCTGAACTGTGTAACAACACTGTGACAGGGTGAAACTTCTGAGCTTCCTCTATTTCAATATGGCACTGAGAGAAAACCTGGGTGCCTCTAGGAATGCCATCTATTACAGTGTTTCAGACAGCAATGGAATAAGTTTTATAGTTACAGTTTTGGCAAGGAGAAAATTTATGGTTATTTAGACTAAAAATCAGAAGAATTCTATTTTATTGATTCAGAATATCAGATTTTTAAGTGAATTCCTAAAAGTGGGAGAAGGCAACACAGGCACTTTGGAAACTAAACTAACATGAATATTATATATGGAACAAAAGGGCTTAAAATATCAGTTTTCCATTTTATTTTCCCTTTGAGTATGGAGAACAATGCTTATTTAATTTCTTCTAAAATTATGCTTTATTTCCATGTTTGTGTGTGTGTTTTTTTTTCTTTCCTCCTACTACAATGATTATTTTCAGTTCCTTAGTTTCTGTCTCATGTTTTCCTCAAATAACAAAAACCATTATGAGTAAATGCCACTTCTATTCCTTCTAGCATCCTTCTGCTCTTATCACTTGTGGCAAAACAAGCTTGAAAGGAGCATTTTTGCAGTTCAGGCATCTGCATTTTCTTCTGACAAATACTTAAAGTAATTTTTTAAGGTTTAATTCAAGATTATACAAATTTATCTTTTAAACTTCCATTAAGAAGTCCTATGCTTTAAACCCTCAGTGATAATTAATACTTTTCTAAATTGGAATATTTGTGCCTGCAAGAATCAACCATGCTGTTACATACAGCATCAACTAGCATTTCTAATATCTGCACAGGTCATTACACATCCTATTTAACCCCTAATAACAATGATTTATATGCATGATATTCTTTTTCATTATCTTTGTCCATCACCATAAACTCTTCTGTCTTGCTAGAGAACTGCTGCCTTTAGTAAATTTTTCTTATATAAAACAAAACAGAATTCCATTTATCATGTTATTTAAAAAGAGGATTTAGACATGCAGAAAACTGCAACTTTCCAATTTTCCAATGAAAAACAAGGGCAATCAAAGATATAATCAAGGACTATCTTCCTACTACTCTTGACAGGGGCAAAACTGGCCTCCAGCTAATATAAAGTAATACCAGCAAGATGGAAGGTCTAAAATTTCCTAGTAAATTTAGAACGGCTTATTTGGGCTTCTCATTTTTCTTTAAGTCAGAAATGAGCTTACAAATTTAAAAAGACTTGAATGAGAGCCCTGCTCTAGTGGATGTGTATTAGCAAAACAGAGGGACCTTTGTACTGGCAGCAACTAGATGAAAATACAGAGTTGTCATTACTGATGTTTGTATGCTTCAGGTGTGTTAAATGCTGCATAGCAGCTTGGCATTAGTAGCAGTGCTGCCTGGTACCATTGTCTATGTTAAGCTAAAGGTATTGTTAAACACAGTGATTTTTCAATTCCACCACACTTTGAAGTGTGTGTTAACACCAGGACATGCATCCTCTTTTGAAATTTGTGAGGCATCTCTCTGTACCTGCTGTGCTTAATTTTAAAATCTAATGCTATCATCAAAGATAGAAAGCTGTTTCCTCTTTTGTCTATGCGCTCTATTTCACACCAGTTTTCATTAAATCTTTCCATAGTTCTTGCTATAGATTGATCCTGTCTAGCCCTGCCTGACCTTCAGACCTTGTCAAATGACATTTTTTTTTAAGTTTAAAATCTTGCTTTGTGACAGATCTGAATAACCAGGGACATGTTTGCAAAAACAGAGTAAGGAAGGAGCTAAACAGAAAAAGAGTGTTCTTGAATGTCTCAGCACAGAGGAGCTTCTCTAGTTTTGCTTCATTGGACCCCAACTGTTTCAGGAATGTTTTATTAGGGTCCTCCAAACACCTCCTGAAAGCACAGGATACTTGAGAGCAAAGAGAAAATACAGGCTGCAAGGGTCCCTAAGAAAACCTTATTATGTCTGCTTAAGCATGAACCATAGAATCAATTTCTTTGGAAAAAAACAGCCATCAACCTGACCATCTGAATCCCCTCACTAAACCAGGTCCCGTAGTGCCACATACACTTGTCTTTTAAATAGACAAGTCTCTGCATAGACAGAGACTCCGCCTCTTCCCTAGGCACTTTGTTCCACATAGGAAGACTCCCATGTGTTCATCTTCAGCGTATTTCTGGGTGAAGAAACATGACTAACTTGAAACTGAATTATTGTTATTACTCCCTACTCCACAGGATGGGGATTGGAATTAGATGATCTTTAAGATCCCAACCCAAAGCATTCTGTGAATCTATGATTTTATTCTATTAAAAAAAAAAAAAAAAAAGTGAAGTTTGAAAACACAGCATATGTAAAATCTCTTTCTGAAGCAGTTATAAAGACAATACTAAAATTAAAGCCTGGAGTTTCTTCAGATTGGTCTGTAGTGAGTTTTATGGTACACAGTCAGAGAAATAGCATTAACCGCACTGATATGCTGGGCTAGAAACATCAATATTGACCTAATTCTGCAGGATTGATTAGACAAGATTTCAGCGGGGGGTTTCATGGGATGAGAATACTGCAGTCATGCCCACTGTCTCTACAAAATGAAAATAGCACCACAGAGTACTAAGCATGTTTGTTCACATTCCAATGGATCCATGCAATATTTGCTCTTTTATTTGCTTTGAAAATGGAGTAACTGTCCTGGTTTCAGCTGGGATGGAGTTAATTTTCCTCCTAGTAGCTGGTATTGGATTGTTTTGGATGTGTTTTGGATTCAGGATGGAAATAAAATTGATAACACACTGATGTTTTGGTTGCTTCAGAGCAGTGCTCACACAAAGCCAAGGACTTTTCAGCTCCTGGTGCTGCCCTGCCAGCGAGGAGGCTGGGAGTGCACCAGGAGCTGCGAGGGGACACAGCCAGGACAGCTGACCCAGGCTGGCCAAAGGGATGTGCCACACCATGTGGTGTCATGCTCAGCAATAACAGCTGGGGGAATTGGCTGGGAGGGGGCTGTTGCTCCAGACTGGCTGGACATCAGTCAGCAGGTGATGAGCAATTGCACTGTACATCACTTGCTTTGTATATTCTCTGGTCATTATTATTATTTTTCCTTCTTTTTCTGTCCTATTAAATTGTCTTTATCTCAGCCCGTGAGTTTTTACCTTTTTTTTTTTTGAATCTCTCCCTGATCCCACTGGGGGGGAGTGAAGGAACGGCTGCGTAGTGCTGAGCTGCCTGCTGTGTTAAACCAGAACAGTAACACAGATGGTGCAATTAGGTGGTTGGCTTTGATAAGTTGCACCTGCTTTTATGGCTTCAGAACATAATGTCTCTGGCCATTTTATTTCTTGTAGATTCCTTTTTCAAGTGCTGGAAAAGTACTTGTTATTTGCAATCCACTACCTCTATTGCAGTAAACTATGTCTTTGTAGGAATATAGAGCCTCTTTTTTATTTACTGCTGCTAGTGGGATGATACCATATAACTCTTACCATTGGTTGGGAAATGATGCCACAGCATGATGCGTGAAACAAAACCGCCTTTTGAACACAAACGCTCTTCCTCAGTCTCAGTACTCAAAGTCTGCAGTGACTAATGTTCTGTCTAGGAATGACATTCTACCCAGACAGAGACCCATAATATGGGGGCAGTTTGGGGACACCTCTGCTTGGTGTGCATGTAGTGCCACATGGAGCCCAAGTGGGGGACAACATGTGGGGCCTGCACCCAACATCTCGCACCAGGGGGGGAACTAGCACAGAGAGGAGGTTCAGTGTTGGAAGTAGGCTTTATTTATAGAAGGATATTTGGAAATCTGTATATATTGATATTTTTCAAGCATCTGAGGTTGTGGTTTATCTACTGTATTGCCAGTATTGATCCTGATTTTATAGTTCACTGATTGCCAGTTAACAATGTCATTAATAAATCAATAAACCACTTTGATCCTGGTTTGATTTAAATTACATGAGTAGAGCAATTTACTACAGTGACACATATGATCTATTACTACACAGACCCAGAGGCCTAAGTCCCACAGAGGAGGATACAAGACCACTCTTACACTGATAAATAACTAAAGGCTCTTAGCTTAAATGTTTCAGCAACATCAAGGTTAAAACAGTAGAAATATGGAGGACATAAAGTTTCAGAAAACAGAATTACTCATTATAAGACCTTTGCTAGGGAGAGCAAATTTGACAAAATTATACTGCATGTTTTGCAAACAAGACCCCATATGCTTAGTAATTACTTTTTATTTTTTCAATTGAAAAACTACTTTGTCCACCTGCTATTCACCATCAATTTATAAAGACACTAAAACTTTTGCAAATATTTTGACTTCCCTGAGAACAGCATGGGTTTCAACTACTTGTTTTGAATGTTAGAGTTTTATTGCTGAGTATGATTTTAAATGCTCACTGGCAAGTTTGGTTATCCAATGCAACATAGACTGGAAGCCACCACATAGAATGCATGGGTTGGACTGAAGAGGGGGCATTACAGCAAGATCTTCAATTTACTTTTGGGACAAATCACTTCTACAGCAAGGTACAGAGCCATCCCAGTAGAGATATTACCTAGAAGGAAAATCTGAAGCATGTTTCTCACTAAGAAACCAAATATATATGGAAAAAAAAAAAAAAAAAAAAAAAAAAAAAAAAAGTCTAAATAAAGATTTAGCAGGTGAAAGAATAAAAAAAAATAATAATATTTAAAAAAAATAAAATAATTTTTTTTAAAATTGAATGCTAAAAAGGAGCAAAAAAGTATATGGAAAACTTCTGCCCTAAATCATTCCTAATAAAACAGAACACTTTCATGTGAACACAAAATTGCCAGTGCTTCCAAAACACAGAGACAAGATTTACAGTACCTAAAGAGGACCTACAAGACAGCTAGAAAGGGAGTCTATATCAGGAAGTGTAGTGATATGACATAGAACAAAGGATAATACTTTTAAATTAAAAGAGGTTATTAGGAAAAAAAAATATTTGCTATGAGGGTGGTGAGGCACTGGAAGAGGTTGCCCAGAAAAGCTGTGGATGCCCCACCCCTGGAAGTGTTCAAAGCCAGTTTGGATGGGACTTTGAGCAGCCTTGTCTGGCGGAAGGTGTACCTGCCATGGCGGTGGGGGTGAGGGGTGATCTTTAGGGTCCTTTCCAACCCAAACCATTCTGTGATTCTATGATTGCAGATCCTAAATAGAGATTGTGGGGTGACATTGTAATTAATAGATAATTAGACCTCATCTCTCAAAACACCTTTCTATTTTGCAGTAAACATTAATAGGGTAGCTTGAAGGAACAAGATATTTTCTGTGATTATCAAACAAAAAACAAAATCTGAAATGAGACTGTCTCTGCAACCCAGGTAATATTTTAAATCTAGAGAAACCAGAAACACACATGAATCAATTTTCTTTTTGTTATATATATATATATTCATTGATAATTGCAACCAAGAATATTCTATGTAAATATGAGTACAATGAACTTAAATTTAAATATAATGTCTTTTCATAAAGTTAATCTTTAATAAATTCTGAAAAAATATTCAAACTTGAAAAATTTTTAAAACATTGACATCTAACCTTCTACCAAATAATTAATAAAACTACTTGCTTTGATTTTGGACACTTTTTTTTTTTTTTTTGACTGTTAGGAATATATAGATATGTAATTAAGATTTTTTTTTCTTGTTATTTTATTTCTCTTGCTCTCCATCCCTGGATAAAAGCTCTGTTAATTGCCTGATGTACTGAAAATCTCAGTTATAAATGTCATTCCTCCTTACAATCTAAAATACTATGGTTCATTAATTCATGATAGATAAATATCAAAAGGTTTCGTATTCTGGTTACATTCAGATGAGAAAAGATTTGGATGTTTAATTGCTCTTTAACTTAAAGCTCCAAACAACTGGTTAGACACAGCTAGATTTAAAATATATATATATATATATATGTATATACATATATATAAGAGTTTAAGGGTTCTGCACATAATTTTAATGCTTATGGTTAATGGCTGAGCTAAGAAGAGAGTGTTGTTGAATTTTAACATCTGAATTCTACAGTACTATATCCCACGCAGTACAAATTGTAGAATTATCACATTCATACATGAGATATATTCATAGTTTCACTCCTCTTAGCCCTCCATCTTAGGTTTGTATCCAGATTAAGGTGAAAAATGGTAAAAAGAAGTAATTATATTCTGTATTTCAAGGCCACTGCTATTGTTATTATTTAAAATCATCATAACTGTTGATGAGTCTGAACATAACTCCCAGTTGGCTGAAACACATTTTCTTGGGCCTCTCTGACATGTTCCTGCACACAGGCTATTCTTGAATGGGGGTGCACAAAAGCTCCTTTCCTTATGTGTTGTGAAGCACAGCCATTCCCTCTTCCCACCCCAGGTTTTGTGCTAGTTTGAGCATTTTTTCCTACAGTTTTATAGGTACTCCAGGGTTTACCATTTACTTCTTCAGGGCACACAAGTGTTAACTAATAGAAAAAATAGGAGAATAGTTTTACACAGTTATTGAATATTGTTGTTTTTTTTTTAATGCCAGTCCAGCAACTAGTCCTCCAATTTCCTCCTCCAAATCACAGAAATGTCTCTCTTATGCTGCACATTTTCTTCTCCCGTATGGGTTCTGTAGTTAAAAATGTCTCTTCTGCTACAATGCCACAGTTTTTGTTTCTTCAAGCAAGCTACATTTCTCTCTGAATCCCTTCTAGTTCTTCCAGAATCTTTTAACTTCAGTGATTTTCAATACAGAGCAACTATATTCAGTTTCTTTAATCTCCTGAGGACCTCTAAACTCCAGTGTTTTATAAGAAACTACCTTTACCTAGAATGTATTATCTTCATCTGTGCAGTTTATTTAGATACTTATGATAATAATTAGTCTCTCAGAGAGAGACATAACATTACTCTCTTCTCATCTCTTCCTAGATCATCTACCAAAAATTGTAAAAAACAGTTTAGGGTAAAGAAAGGTTAGATATTATATAGAATCATGCCATAAAATCAAACTGGAATTCATGAAATATATAATATTCACTATGCATAAAAATTACAGGCTTGGAAACACTTTTCAAAAAAATCTTTTTTTTCCCCTCTCTTAACTTTCTCAAATCCAGATGTGCATGCCAATATCTGAAAAGTAAAGATTGTGCAAGTGCCTTTTCTCAAAGCCATCAGCGGCCTTGATTTATTCCAAATTGATTATCATTTCACTGATTATCCTCTTATTCCAATAGAAATGGCAGTATATCATATAAATTCATTTAGTCTATTTTGTAATATAAACAATGAATAAAATATTTAAATCAGAGGTTTCACTTTCTTAGAAACTCAATCTGCTTGTGAGACCTGCAATAAAATTTGTGGGAAAAGGAAAAAAGGGAAAGGGAACCCTATACCAGCTTATACCTAAAAGGGGCCTAAAAGAAAGGTGGAAAGGGACATTTTATCAGGGAGTATAGTGATAACACAAGATGTAATGGCTATAAGCTAAAAAGGGGTAGATTTAGATTAGATATACAGAATAAATTCTTTACTATGTGGTGATGAGGGACTGGAAGAAGAAGTTCAGAGAAACTGTGTATGCTCAATCCCTAGAAGTGTTCAAGGCCAGACTGGATGGGGCTTTGAGCTACCTGGTCTAACGGGAGGTGTCCCTCCCCATGGCAGGGGGGTGGAATTAGATGGTCTTTAAGATCCCTTCCAACCCTAGTCTATGACTGATAAAGGGGAAGGGAAGGAGGAAAGAGAAGGGCAAGGAGAAGATATTCACATATGATACACAATATCATATGCATGCAAAATATTTTAGCTTGGCTGTGATTCTACTGAAAAGCTGTTATCAACAAATAGGAAAAAAAAAAAGTTTGAAAAACTCTGATTTACACACAAATCAAAAAGCCAACTCCTTCCTGTAGTTAGCAATGTAGCAAGCAAACATATACTGGGAAATAAATAATTACAAAAAATATAAACATTAATATAATTTTAGTGTAACAGAAATAAATTATAAAGGAAAATCTATTTTAATATGCAACTTGATGTTACATATCTATACATTACAACAATATTCCTTGTTACACTGGAAAGTATGTATTGGAAATTTGTGTCTCACAACTCAGGAATGGAAGGTATAAGATATGCACATTGAATAAAAAGTAGTCTTGGCCAGAAGAGAAATCTGATGTTAAACTTCCTGAATCCTACAACTTTCTGTTCTGTTTGCACCCAAGCCAGCCATTAAAGTGAGTTCTAAGGATTTTGATTTGTTATTCATGATGCTGGCTGCTGTTAACTCACCCACAACACTGTGCCGTTCATGTCTCACTTGAGAAGTTCTTGGAAGGAAAGGTATAGGGAAAGTTAAAACAAAAAATATATATTTAATTTAAAATAAGTTATACTTACTTTCTTTTTATGTACAGGCCATGGAATATTTCCAGCTGATCTTCGTGGTCTTGAGTTGGTCTGTATTTGCATACTCAGGAGCAAAATATTACACCTTTATAAGACGTCTTTCTCTTTGAATTAATAAATTTGGACTGTTAATTTACAGTCCATTTTATGACAATGATGTTCAAACACTTGAAAAGCATAAATCCTAACAGAGATTGCCCTCAGCCCATCCTCAGCATCATCTACTACCTCATCCTTTCTTCTCAAAGACACAACAAAATGCCAGGCTTTGAAATTTTACTTGTTTGAATTAACAAATTGCAACAAATCCTGACAGAATAAATAAAATAGGAATAAAGAACAAATAAAATATGAAGCGTACATTTCAGTCATCTTAAAAAAAAAAAAAAAAAAACCTTCAAAACCCATAATGTTGTGAAAGAAATATTATACTCACCCTTCATGGGTGAAATATTACATATTTTCAATGACTCATTGCACCATACTCAACCATTCTGGAGTGGCAACGTTAACTGGACTGTTTTTTCCCAAAGCACATGAAAAAATAGAGCTGAAACTTTCTGAGCATGAATTGTGGTTATTTCAATACCCACTCTACAGTGCTGTTGTAGGCACTGTGACTTTAATTAGGAAAATGCTAGCAGTAACTTATGTACTTCACAGTTATTCGGATACCTTGACCATATTTTGTTGTTTTTACATCCCTGGAGGTCTTTAAAAGATGTAGAGCTTAGTGGTATGGTTTAGTGTAGGACTTGTTAGTGTTAGGTCAGAGGTTGGACTCAGTGATCTTGGAGGTCTCTTCCAACCTAGATGATTCTGTGATTCTCTATTGCTATTGCTTTTGGTTTTTAAAAGAGGTGAAATTCCACATTAAATTCCGGCAGTTTGTTTCATGTTCTAGTCATATAATGTGGATACAGATATTAAAATCTGTGTTTATCAGTGTGTACAGTATCTAAAACACGAAAGATGCACTGGAATTTAAAAATATTTTTGGAGAGCACCTTGCTACTTAACAATTTCACTTTCTGCAAAAGCCTACACATACTTATCTTTCACGAACTAGTGCAGAAAAGACACACGTGAGCAAACCAAAGAACTCTGCTGAAGATGCATGATGCAGTTGCATGACACTAAAAGTGATTATAAATATGACGGAAATTCTGGTAATATCCATATGGGAAAAAAAAAAAAAAAAGTGTCCTGTGTCTGACATTTTGCCAGCAATGCACAGAAGAGTGTAATTTAACAGGACATCTATAATTTAAAAAGAAACACACTTTTATTTAGATTGCCACTATTGATCCAAACATCAGGTCTCCACTCTGAATATACTTGGTGTTTATAAGGAAAGCTATAGTATCTTATTTACATACTGGATAATTCAGTAACAAACAAGTGTTAAGCAGAGTTTGCTATAAGTGAAATAGAACTAGCAGAGTTTTACATACTGCTTTCAGCAGTTGAGTGTAGTTGCACATACCACATGCACGTAAAATGGACAAGTAGATTAATCTGGCAGGATTAATCTGTCCAATTGAAGATGCTTATAATATGAATATCTGAATTAAGCTAACCTTTGTGGGACCATTTTATGCAGAGGAAATAAATACATCTATGTTATAATTGATCTAGTCCTGAACCTGAAGTCTGTAACAGGTCAGGTTAATCAAAATTGAGAAAAGTCTAGGAGCCAAGACAACTAGGTTAGATGTAAATACCCACACTGTGTGTGTCTAAAGTACAATGAGATAACTGATATCCACTTCATGCAGAAAGAACCAAGATTCAGATAGTCCAGCTACATGCCTCAAGTTCACCAAATCTGATGCCTAGCAGAAGTAGCTCAAAGGAGAAAATAAATGACTTGAAACAGCTCCAGCTGAATTCTGGGAGCCACTGGTTCCCATTCATATTTATTAATATTTATATTATATTAATATTTATTATTATTTTCAAGAGAATCCCACATTAGTTTAGATCTAGAAAGAAAAGCTAAGGAAAGCGGGTCTGAAGAAAAGAGACAAAGTGATGAAAAAGTATTCTTCAGCTCTAGGAAAAAAAGAGCGAATTACAATATTCTATGTATCAAATTAATACTATTTTTGTTTGCTTTCTTTGAGAGGACATAAGAATGTCCCCTGAGTTACGCAGTTTAATAAACTGAGGTTTTATACGGATCCCACAATCAGAAAAATGGGGAAAAAAAAAAAAAAAAAAAAAAAAACAAGCATGGAAAAATATTTGAAAGCGTAATTAAACTTTTATGAAAGAAAATAAAAGCCAATTTTCCAGTCAAATTTTCCAATGACAAAACATTGGCATCACTCTTCTCATTCAAAACTAATGATCAAAGTCTTTTATATCTAACTATACATGGAGAAATTAATACATATTTTGAGTCAGCTCGCTGAAGCTTGCCAGGATTAGTAGCATCAGGTACTAAGTCTTGTGATGAAGCTGGAGGGAAATGATACAAATAAATATGGAACCCATTCACTCAAAGGAGCATACCTATCTCAACCACTGAGCATGTAAATGAATGTTGATATCTTGGCAGTACCAATTCAATCTTCAATCAGGACATTCATGAAATATCATTGGGAGTCAAAACACAGATAAATATATGTTTGCTCTTAGGATAGCATGTTGTATAAGTAAATTAACACAGGAAACCATTACTCATTTCATATGAGAAAGATGTGGCTTACTAGGATAGAGAAAAACTGATGTAAATTTCCTTAGGTAGAAACCTCAAATCCCTGTTCTACCTGTCCAGTCTGTAGGCTAGCAATTGAAATACTTAACTCAGTGCTAAAAACTGTGCTTTTTGGTTCAAACAATTTCTGTGTTGGATGATAACGTGTGCATTTGTATGCACATGGGCACAAGGTCCATTTCAACTGTTCTTTCAAGCAATGGATTTTGCAAAGAACACTGTAAAGGGAGCAGGGAGGGAATGAACATTCAAAAATAAAATTAATCCTAGTTTGTTCCATTCCTGCCTTAGGATTCCCTAGGTGTATTTTGGTGAATGAAGTAACTGGTGAAGTCATACATATAGCCCCTGGGTTGAAAGGATAGTATAGTATCTCTAGGAAGATAAGCATACCTGAGATTCAACTTTTCTGCCAAAGTCCTTAGCTTGATTTTGCAAATATTTAAATATGAATGATGCTGACCCAAATAAACATGAAATGGCTGCTTAAGTTTGTAATCTTTCCTCTATATCTCAGCATATAACATGCAAGGAGTGGAGATCATACTTTAATATATTAAATGAATACGTTTCATACATAAACATGTCTCTTCGTGAAACAAAGGAATTAAGCTTTCTCCTTTTGTCAATGAGACCACACTTCTACTTAGCAACCACATATAACTTTTATTTTATGATCACGAGGAATAGTGTACAATACACAGAACATACCATGGGAAACATGAAATTTTCATTACCTCTCTTCTATGGAGAGACTTGAAAGTGGTGGATATCCATCCTTATTCAGTATCTGCTTTTGTCTTTTTCAACTTTTTACTCTTTGTGTGCTGTAACTTTTTTCCACAGAGTGAACAAATTCTCAAACTCCTTAATGGCTCAGTATTCTTCCTCAGGGGGAAAGTTTTCTATCTATTCCTCCCCACCTCCTTCTTACCCACAGAAGGATGGTTTAGCCTTCTTGCCTTATCATGCTTATACTTTCCATCCTTCCCCACTTAGGCATCTGAACAGAGTTCTATAAAACTCAAGTGATATTATAAAACAAAAGGAAAGAGAAAAGCACCAAATACAGGAAAAAGGAAATATTCCATTTTACCAAGCATTCTATTCAAATCCTTCAAATGTCTGCACTTCTGTCCCTAGTTGCTCTGATGGTCTTGTTGCAAGCTTTGTAAGCAAGAGCCAAAGAGCAGGCCAGCTGGCTCCAGAACAAGCCTCTCCTCCCATCTGCCTCCTGCAGGCTCAGCCCTCCCTCAGAGAGATGGATTGCTTAACCACAAGTATATCATGCCAGCCTTTTCCTTTGCAAGTATAGCAACTTAAGGGAAAGCACAAAAGAGTAGAGGAGACAATTACGATTTTAAAACAGAGCTGTTTGAAGCATTCTATTTAATTCAATAAAATGTAATAGCAAATGGTACTTTTTTCAAAAACCTTCATTAGGGCAGTATATATATAAAAATCAATAAAAATCTATTTCCCTAGTTCTGTTGCATCATTAGAAAAGCTATACTTTTTGGAGTTATACCCATGGAACTTTATTAGTTTTATCCTAATTCAATTTTGTAGTACTTTTCTTTAAGAATAGTTAGAACACTGAAAACAGCAAGGAAAAAATGTCATTAAGGTCAAAATTTCACATTTTACCAAAATAAATCTAAGAAGATAATGTTTGATTTCCCATTTATGTCAAATATTAAATAACCATTTGGTTATAAACTCTAATAATTAGAGGCATTAAATTATAAAAGATATGTTTTTCAATGGTAAAATTAGCTGTTTGGTCATTTGGCCTGGTAAGATAAAAAGGTGCACCTCATATAAGATTTGAAGATCAAATAATTATATTAACATGAAGAAAGATAAAAAAATAATAAATACAAAATAAGAGGATTTATAGCCATACCCTACAAACATAAATTAAGAAAAAAAAAAAAAAAACTTTTTTTTTTTATTTCACTGTCCCCAACATATGATATAAAATGAGTTTTCAAATATGTTTCTAAATGAACCTACCCAGTTCCCAGTTTTGAAAATGTGTTTGTTTAAATTTCGTGATTCGTGTGGAGGAGCTCCAGGTTGCCTGTCAGAATCAAAAAAACAGGTCACATCAAGTACTTTGTACTGATGCATAAAGTCCCTTAGCTCTATCTAGTGGATGGAAAGGAGTATACTGCTTTCTGTGAAAGAGCTGTTTAATGACTTTGCTAACATATTTAAATGTGACTTAAAGTCCTTCTTCCTTCCACTCCTTCTGTAGCTGCACCATGTATAAACAAACATCTCAACTGATAGCGTGATTGCATTATTTTAGAGAATTAGTTTATTAGCCTCTCCTTAACCTGTTCAATATGGCTTAAATAATAGGTTTGTAGGGGAAAGACAATATATTTTATTAAGCAACTGATGTAATTGGAAAAAAAAAATGACAATTTTTAGTCACACAAGATCTTCATGAGAGCTAATCCAGACTTATTTATGTTTCAGAGCAAAGTAAATCTTCAGACAAGGCATACTATTTTCTTCTTTTTTTTTCCACCATTTTTCTTGCTTTACTAGTACATGGTCATGGCTTTTTGTTTACAAAGATACTTTTTGTCTCACCTATACATAGGCTTGCAAAAATATTATTATTTATTATATTTTTGGTTTTGGCATGGTAATCATTTTTAAACTGTGCAGAAAATTCATCTTTTTATTTTCATTTTTTTAAAAAATCTTACATTTTAATAAGTTTTACGTAATTTAAATATACCTACATAGGCAAAATAAAAGACAGTAGGAGAAGAAGATTTTTAATAGTGGCTGTTAGCTGCTGACAGTGTTCTCTCTTGAAACTTGACTCTGAAGCCAGTACAGGCTTCCATCTATTCCTGCAAAACCCTGTGTGAGCAGAAAGATCTGCATGTGTGTTCCCAGAAATGGAGCATAGAGAAGTCAGGCATCACAGCACAGCCTTCACTCCAGGAAAAGAGATGGGGGGAAGACTTTAGTGAAAGTAAGGTTGTTTTCTCTTAGGCCATTGAAGAGTCCCTTTCTCATTAAACGTGAGAAAGCAGTTGAAACTAGATGTCACCTACCCTCACAAAAGCAAGAGTTCCATGAGATTTCATGCAAAGTCCCTTTATACCCTCCTAAGTAAATATACTCCTTGCATAAAAAGATATGTCACACTGAAGGATGTGGGAGCTAGAGTACTTATGGAGTTGTTCCACCATTTCTGTTATTGTCATGCATTGCACAAGTTTATGCATATTTGAGGTCTCCCAGATGAACTAATGAGATGTTTGCCACATGAGCTATTTTTGAAGGCCTGCAGAAATCTACACTTGTGCTGAAAGTAGCTGCCAACTTGTTTACTGGAGTGAGAAATAAGTCTCTCTTTCAAAGACTCTTGTTTAGCTCTGTAAAATATTTGGGCTTTTGTTTTGATCTGCAAAGCCCTCTGTAGCTGAAACTTCGTACACTGGCACAGCATTGATCTGCTGAAACATCTTAACCAACTTTATTCAACTTTCCCACAGAAAGGCCTTTAATCTATAAAAAGTTTGTTTGAGAGGCCATCAAATCCTTGATGTATTACAATTTCAGCTATGGCTTGGTGCTGTAAAATTCTTGCAAGTATAACTTCAATGAGAATTCCTGTCCAAATAAACCAGGATAATCTTTGGAAAGGAAGAGGGAAGTGAAGGGAAATGAAAGATCATAAGCTTAGCTGTCATTAGAAAAAGATTTATTGATACAGATGTATCGAGAAACATTTCTAAGACACACCTATTGGAAGCATAACATATCCAGCTTCACTTCAGCAAACAAAATGTACTAGCAGAAAACAGTTTTTCCCTGGTATAATTGTGTTTACATTAAGGCTTAGAGCTAAAAATGTTATGGAACGCTCCTGCAAACTATTGCAAAATTTACCAAAAATACTTAAAATAACAAAGCTTACAAAATATAAACAAATTTTATCTCAGAAATGCATCTTTTTTTTAAGTATGAAAGTTTATATAATGAAGATACTAATCCTCCTTCCAGATTCCATACCATCACAGCTATGACACCGATACCTGCAACAAACTTCACTATATCATAAAAAAACTCCAGCATAGACCCAGACTTAAAGTAGTATTTTTAACTTTTGTGTATGTGTGTTTTTCAAACTATAGACATTCTCAAAGGTTTCCCTTTGAGAAAGTTTACCTTTATGTCCTTAATTATCTTTAGAAGTTCTTTGTTTAGACCAAAGATCCTGAGAGTCTCATGGAACCATAGATTTGAATCAATTTATTTTGAAGGAGAAGACAAACGTATCACACTTTTCATAACATGTAATTTTACCCAGAATCAGTCTGAGAAATTGCGGAAGATCAGAGAACAAGTGACTGGCAAACGTGAGAACAGACAGCCTGGTTTAGTACTTGGCTGTATACTGCTGAGGTCTTATCATTAATTATTGGTGTTGTGTGAAGACAAGCAGGTGTAGTGAGAACACAGCACTATCTTCAACAGGGATGCTCAAAATAAATTTGACTACAATGATAACACTGTTGTGCTAGGGATGAGAATATCTCTGTTCTGTTTGGTGCAGGACTGTATTCCATAGAAATTATATAAATAGTAATACATGGCTGTATTGTTAATAAATAACTAACATTGATCTGTCCTGCCAATATTGTTCATACATTCATACATCTTGTTGATTTAGCTTGTTTCCTAAGGAGGAAAAAAAAAAAAAAAAAAAAAAAAAAAACTGAACTGTATACATATTCATACACTGGAGATTATATAAGCAACTAATTAATATTAAAAGCTAGGATGAAAATGGGATTATCACAGCTTTGCAATTCAATGTTTTTACAGTCAAAACTATGCAATACAGGGAAGAATTTTAAAAACAGAAACATTAAAACCCTACTTTGATGAAAATCTTCAAAATGCCTAAGACTTTGCTGTCCTTCGGTGAAGCTTTACAGATCATTAGAAAATTCTAAGTAGATATCAGCAATTTATGCTGCATAGACTGACAATTAATTGAATTGTAACTAGCATAGTTGTTGTGACTACACCCTGAGGACCCTTTGAAAATGAGGAATGAACCTGTCAGATTATTTCCTCTTGATTAGGAAAAGAAAAAAGAGCAAAATCCTTCCACAAATCCTGAATCCTTTTGAGGACAACTTGAAGTAGCTGTGCATAATGCATAGGTACTGATTAGACATTTATTTGATTTACTGAAACACAGCTACATAACAGTTTGCAATGCATCAACCTCCTGAATGGAGTTCTCAAACTATAGTGTGTCTGTTTAGAAAAATGTTATCTTCCCGATTCTGAAAACCACCATTAGGAAGCTCCTAGAGAAGTGAAATGCTTCTGGTCTCTGGCCGAAACATTTTTGACTTTTATTTCTTAGACGTTTCTATCACTGTTCATTATATTGATGAAGGGATACCATTTCACCTCTACCTTTTTAAATTAAGTAAATAGCTACATAGATTGTAAGCCATATATTTCTGTCTCCAAGTGCTATCTCTACAGTGCCTTGCTATCAGGATTTAGTCATTACTAGAGACCATGGGTTTCATTCCCAAATTGTTTATGATTGCAGTTTCACTTCTTGCTCGCCTCCAGACATGCAACCTCAAATACAGTAAAAAACAACTCAATTTCTTATAACACTCCCTTATATCTCCTGCTGTCTCTCTGCTCCCAGTTGTAACTCCTGATTTGCAGACTACTGCTGTAGGCACTTCTGCAATACAAATAATGAGCCATGCAGGGCAGTATAAAGTACCCAGACAAACAGGAGAAATACATTACATGCTTAGGAGTGCTGCAGCCAATGAGACCATATGAAGTCTTTAGACAGTGGGCATTTATCTAAGGTACAGCAGAAGATATAAGCCCTTTCTCTCTCACCTCATCAGACCATAACTGAGGAAGATGCAATTCACTATGGGAGTCCAGGCAACCCCAAGAGTACAGTAGCAACTCATGTGCATCTCCAAGAGACTGCCAAAGGGAAGTAAGTTATAAACCTCTGCTGATAGAGGGGAGCCAGTAAGAAATAAGTAATATATTAAGTAATATATATATATAAGTCATATGTTATATTACTTATAGCATATAAGTAATATAATAAGAAATGAAGCCCTTGCATAGAATCATAGAACAGCTTGGGTTGGAAGAGTCTATAAAGATCATCTAATTCTATCCCCCCATCATAACTAAGGATGTCACCTGCCAGATCAGGTTGGTCAGGGCCTCATCCAACCTGGTCTTGAACACCTCCAGGGATGGAGCGTCCACAGCTTCCCTAGGTAACCTCTTCCAATGTCCCACTACCCTCTAAGTGAAGAATTTCCTCCTAATAGAACAGTAGAACTCCTCCGCACAGAACTGTCCAGCAACGTGCCCTGGGCATAGGCACAGTCCTCTGAGCTTTGTCTAAATTGGTAGCTGCAAGGGATCTTCCAGCTGTCCATGACTAGGCCACATTCTGTTTTATCCTTCAGTGGGATGATGCACACTTAGCTATGTCCCATTCTGGCTGATCAGGGTTCAAGGACGCTTGTGTTTACAAGACTTACAAGACACCGTTTGCAATGCAATGTTTTATTTAGGAAAATGTGATCTACTCAGTGAGCAAGTCCAGAAACCACTCCTCATCACATCTCTGACCAACATCACAATGCCAGTAATACTTCATAAGACTGAAGCCCGTATTTGTTCAGGGCTACTTCTGGAGACTCACAGCTGCTCCTCAGCCGTGCAGTAGCATAAAATATAAGTCTGCACCACAAAGCATGAATACACCAAAGCCTATCCTTCCTGACAACTATCCTTTACAGTACACTCATTCAAAGATCTGTTTTTACATATCATCTGTTCACTGTATAGGAATAAACAACTAAGTAGACTGTCCATGAAGATGTAATTAAGGGCTAAACTTTTGGGTTAAACTCTATTATCACCAGGGTGTAAGTTCAGAGCAGCTCTACTATAGGTGGATTTAAACTGATATAAAATGAGAATAAATAATATAAGGGGCAAGACTCCAAACACCAAGGAGACTTCCCACTGTTGGGCAGAGTTATGTAAAAAGAAGACATAGAGGAGAGGATTCTGAAATGTGTCTACAGGGGAAAGAAAAAAAAATAAAAAAATAAAGTAGCTTTTACAGAGATCAGACAGGATTTTCACAGTATAAAATCTGACATGCAAAACATTGATACTATAGCCTACTATATCAGGACATATGTTTAAAGCATCAGATAAGCTAGAATAAATCTTCTTAAAGTTAATAAGTATTGTCATTGTTATTTACACAGCAAAATGATTTATTGATTTTGAAAATAACAGAAGTTGTTTTTTTTTTCCCCACTTCTATCTTTAAAATTATTAAAACTTACAATGCAGTGCCCTAGAGTTTAAACAGGTTAGAAGATAAATCAAGGAATTGAATGCTATGATTATCTGGGTTAATTGCACTTAAATAAATAATATTCCATATATATCACTGAAAGTAAGATTTATTTTCTGTAAGATATTACTTCCCTCCCTTTCCTCCCCCTGCCACAAAGTTCTCCATTTAAATTCTTAATCATAGTGTAGGTTCAAACCTTTTTTTTTTTTTTTTTTTAAGAATTGAGTACAGATATTTGGTGACTAGAGTATAACAGATGGAGAAAATGTGCGAGATTTTTTGGATTTGTTTGTGTGTTTTTGTTTTTGCTAGTTTGTTTAAAAAAAAAAAAAAAGAAAAAAAAAAAAAAAGACAGTTTGTATAGGACAGAACTGTAAGATAACTCAACCTTCATGCTGCAGAAAGGAATAGTTAGGCAGCATTTCATCCAAAATCCGGAACAAAGATTTAAAAATGCAGTATGTTATTATGCACCCTATTGGCAGAACAGTACTTAAAAGAAGAAATGACAAGAGATTATGATGAAAAGAGGATATTTTAAAAAAATAATAATTTTAACATATCTTTTAACAGTATAATTAATGATAATTAAGATAATTAATAGCTCTGATTTTGATTGGTATAAGAGAATACATAAATATTAAAAAGTGATATTCTTTTGTGGGGGAAAAAAATGCATGCTTTAGACAGAGTGAAGCATACACTAAGAAAATACTGTTTTTCTTTCTCTTCTTTCCAAGATCAGGATCCAGAAAAGAAAAGGAAGTAATTGAGAATAAAAACAGTATTTACATTCTTTTCTTTCTTAGTAGATGGCAATGATTGTTTTAGCTTACTATGCTGTGTAATCATTTATTTCTTCATGTTCCCTACATCTGTAATGTTAAGATAACATTACTGTAGAAAAAACAAATAGTTTTATGTTTCTGTTCCAAACACATTCACTTGAATAATTCGGCCTTACAAAATAAATATGTATATATAAATATTAGCAGTATTTTCAAGTCAGCAGTTAGCAAGAGACACTGCAAAGTTAAACTTCAGATTAACTTCCATTACCCAAGAATTTTTACAATAAAAGCCTATTCAGTTTTCAGCCAAAGATCCTGAGCAGATCTGTATAAACAGCAATATAGCACACTGTATTGTTATTCCATCAGATGTTAGACTTAAGAAATAAACATCATAGGAGATTTTGAGAAATATTTTATTGCTAAAGTAATTGTACGAAGTCACAATTACCTTGAAATATAATGGACAGGCATCTACACATGTTGGAAGGTTGCACAGAACTGCTGGAATATTTATTAAATATTTCTTGTCCTTAAAAAGATGTGTCAGGGGCAAGATATATAGGCATTCCTTCTACTTATTTTGTTCTGCGTTCATGGGAGGTTATCCTGTATTTGTCTCTTGTAGAAGAATCTGTCTAACCTCATTTTTAAAACAAATGATGTATACAAGGTTAGGGGAAAATGGCCCAATAGAGGTGAGGTTGACACAGCTCCATGCCCCATGTCCAAACAGTGGTAAGGCTGAGCATGCCCCTAGGCACATGCAGACAGAGCTCAAGTATACACCACAACTTTAACAACCAATTGATGCAGCTGTGTGGTAAAATAAATAAATATGCAGCCAATGAAATATTAAATATAAAAAAACGTCCTCCAGAGCACATCATCTGTATTAAAATACGCTAGCTGCTATTCCACCCAAGAATAAGGCACCATAAATAAAAGACCATTTTCTTCAAGAGATCTAACACACAGGTAAAGAGAGTATACTATGTATGCGTAATATCTCCCAGGTTTGAAAAGCCTCAAACTTTTCCACTTTTTCCACAAAAATTCCAGCATTACTAATATTAAACATAATTTTTCCCCCTCCAAAAACTCCAATATTTTTAGCTAATGAACTATCTTTCACTTAGGGTTGTCTTTAACCAGGAGAAAGAGTATTCAAATGGTTTTTTTACTGTAGATTGACGCTGGACAGAAACTAAACACATACCCAGTTCCTCGCTCACCCTGTCCCCCTCCATTAGGATGGGGGAGAGAAGTGGAAAAGCAAGCACAAAAAAAACCTCATGGTTCAAGATAAAGGCAGTTAAGTAAGTGAAGAAAAGGGTAAGGGGAAGTGAAGTGAAGGATCACTCACTGCTCTCCACAGGCAGATCAATGCCCAGACAGTCTGCAAGCAGTGGCTACTTTAGAAAAAACTACCTCCCAGTTTTTGTTGCTGAGTATTATGTCATATGGTATGGAATATCCCTTTGGTTCCCCTCCCAACTTCTTGCCCACCCCCAGCCTGTTCAGTAGGGAGTCAGAGTGAGAAACAGAAAACTTTAGTGTTCTATTTAGCAGTAGCTAATACACTGGTGCGCAGTTAACACTGTTGTAGTCACAAATCCAAAACACAGCACTATACACGCTGCTGAAAAGAAAATAAACTCCACTACATCCAGACCCAGTATATTGAATGATGCAGTAGTTGAATGATGTAGCATTGAATGAGCAGGCTTTAATAAATTTGTCTTTAGCCCCACCTCTAAAGCCACTGCAACCAAAATGTTAAAATACAGCATAAAAAATTAATATCAGTTATCCTTTGGAAACGCTTATCCCTTGCCACTAAGTCTATGAGAACTAAGCTCCAAACTGAGGTACACCAGTTAGGTGACTAAAATTTGATGGGGTAAGTCTGCACCCAAAAGCTTTGAAATTGGCTCAATATTCTACAAAAAGACTATCTAGAGTGTGTGTGGAAGAGGCACAACATCATGTATTAACTGCAATTCTGTAAGTTCTATCTTCAGTATACTGTATTTTTATAAGGCAAACAAAAAAGGGAGCAAAACACCAAGGATATAACTTTTATCAGGATGGAATATCATCATCGGTATGAGATGGTAGAAAGCACTATTTGTGGATGTTACAATAAGAGCTTAGTATCAGCAAAGAAATCAAAAAGCACTCTTAAATTGCAGATTAAATTGAACAATTGTTGTTGCATACCTTCAATCAAAGAAAATTGCTCTGCAGTTGCAAACTCATCCAAGCAGTTTCTCTGTCAGTCAGAGTTTTATTCACCTTCAACCAATCATTCTTCACCCAGCACCTGATCTCCTGACCGCTGCCTTACGGAGTTTTTCTCAGGTGGTGAATAAGAGTTTGCACTGAGCACTCTCACCTATTCAGCCATCTTCACATCTTTCTTCCACTGTTGAAATCTAACATAGACATTTGGTGAAATTGCCTGTAAATAGTTCCTTTTCCGTTCACTTCCTTTCCTGGCATATTGTAGGATCATATTTGTCTGTTTTCCACAGATAGTGTATAAATATGTTTCAAAATAATTTCAGAGCAGATAAATTAATGTTCTGCAACAACATTGCAGAATCAATTTATATTTGAAGCATTTGAAGTATTTTGAACATATTTGAGTTGTTTAAAAAAAAAAAAAAAAAAAGTAGTTGTTGCAAAGAAAGAGTTAGAAGAAAGAGATTGTTAAAATGAACATCGCAACTTTGTGAAGAGATTAAATATGTGAAATATGAGATGTAGAAGCTGACTTAGAGAATGAAGCCATATATATGCATATACTTAGGCAGAACTACTTTAAAATGTCTATCCCACATGCTGACTGATATACAGATTATATAGCTAAATCCTAATAATCTAAATTCTGTGTAGAGTAAAGTTTCTGCTCAGGAATAGAAAGGTAGTTGGAATAGTTGTGTCTAGGGTTCATTTATTATGTATTTGTGATTTTCCCACAGCAGACAAATAATGTGTTGGAAAGGAAAGAAATTAGTACAGGTAAAATGGCAATCCCTATAAGCAAGAAGACTTTCCACAGCATTTTAATAAGATGGAAGTATGAAAGAGCTTGCAGTGAAGGTGCACATTCAAATATTGAATACTGCTATTAAATGACAAATATTTGCATTGCTATGTTAGAGAATATATAAAGTATATAAATATATGCATATGCATACACATGCACAAATATAGACAAACACCTTTTAAGATCGTATAAAAATGTATAAAATATTATTAGGAATCAAAATAATATTTTGAGAAGTCTTGTAGTGCATCCTTTACTGAAAATTCAACAGTAAATTAGGCTTAACTAACCAAATGACAAAGAGATGAATTAGCTTTCAGCTGCTGTACTATGATTCTTTAAAATACTATATGTACATATTTAAAATATATGGGTATATTTTTATGCGGCATTTTGTAGCACAGCATGAGAATTTGAGATTCCCAGAGGAAAGTTGTGCGGTACACTGCTGCCCTCTGGCTGGAGCCTGAAAGAAGGACGGCTAAATATTTACTTTGTGTATATGGTGTCAGTGGCTTGACATACTAGAGAAATGTTACCTAATACATCAAATTTTGTTTTTATATCTCACAAAACCTGAAGCACAGTTAGAATAATCTAATTTCCAAATTCATCTCCTGGTGAGTCAAAAATCTATGTGAAATGTATGATTAATTTTCACAGAAGTCTGTAGTCATTGCTGATAAGGAGACGAGATGACCAACTAAAAGTTAAATTGTGTGGTCTAGGCCAAACACCTAAGTCACTTCTGTAGGTAATAAATGAAAGTAGCTCATACATTCAACCAACCTTGTTGCCTTCTATGATGACATCACCAGCTGGGTAGACGGGGGAAGAGCAGTGGACATCATCTACCTTAGACTTTAACAAAACTTTAGCAAGGCTTTTGATACTGTCTCCCATGACATCCTGATAGCAAAGCTGAGAAAGGGTGGAATAGAGGAGTGGACAGTAAGGTGGGTTGAAAACTGGCTGACTGGCCAAGCTCAGAGGGTGGTGATCGGCAATGCAGAGTCCAGCTGGAGACTGAAGTAGCAGTGTTCCCCAGGGGTCAGTGCTGGGTCTCATTCAACATCTTCAGCAATGACCTTGAGGAGGGAATAGCGTCCACCCTCAGCAAGTACACCAATGATATAAGGCTGGGAGGAGTGACCTACACACCTGAAGGCTGTGCTGCTATTCAAGCGGGACCTGGACAGGCTGGAGAGTTGGGCAGGAAGAAACCAAATGAGATTTAAGAAGAGAAAGTGTAGAGTCCTGTAGCTGAGAAGGAACAACCACATGTATCAGTACAGGCTAGGGGGCGACCTGCTGGAGAGGAGCTCTGTGGAGAAGGACCTGGGGGTCCTGGTGGATGACAGGTTGACCATGAGCCAGCAGTGTGCCCTGGTGGCCAAGAAGGCCAATGGGATCCTGGCATACATTAAAAGGAGTGTGGCCAGCAGGTCAAGGGAGGTGATCCTCCCCCTCTACTCTGCCCTGGTCAGGCCTCACCTGGAGTGCTGTGTACAGTTCTGGGCTCCCCAATACAAAAAAGACAGGAAGCTCCTGGAAAGAGCCCAGCAGAGGGCCACAAAGTTGATATGGGGCCTGAAGTATCTTACCTATGAAGAAAGACTGAGAGAGAGTCTTTTCTCCAGTGTCTGTTCAGCCTGGAGAAAAGAAGACTGAGAGGGGATCTTATCAATGTTTATAAATATCTTAAGTGCGGATGACAAAGGGATATAGCCAACCTCTTTTCAGTGGTTTGTGGAGACAGGACAAGTGGCAATGGCCACAAAATGGAGCACAGGAAGTTCCACACCAACATGAGAAAGAACTTCAAGGTGAGGGTGACGGAGCACTAGAACAAGCTGCCCAGGGAGGTTGCAGAGCCTCCTTCTCTGGAGATATTCAAGGCCCATCTGGACGCCTACCTGGGCAACCTGCTCTAGGGAACCTGCTTTGGCAGGGTGGTTGGACCCAATGATCTCCTGATCTTCCAACCTCTACAATTCTGTGATTCTGTGATCTAATTACCTTTAAGTCTTATTCTGATTACCTTAAACTACATATTTAATTATTTAGAAGCTGGAGCAAGTGATCTCAGCCTCCTTTCCAGACTCAGAGATGGGCTTATGTGTCATTGGGCTAATAAGTAAAATATATTTCTTTTCCTATAAACTCAGCTACAAGCTCACAGTCCAACTGTCTGTTCCACTGACACACAGCAACATGGGATCCCTGCAAACAAGGAAAATTGTTTATTATTATTCCAGCTCATTATTCCTATAAATGCTTATGTATCTAAGGATGTACCTATCCTGGTAAATATTAAATTACACTTCAGTGACCCTTATCAAACTCTGTCATGTTCCACAAACATCCACTGGGTAAAAGCATGCTGATAACATGAAGATTACTAGTACTGGAGACTCCACAGTTTTCTTAAATGTCACTTTTATTGGTTCAATAACCTGAACACTATGAAGGTCTCCAGACTATCTAGTTAAAATCTTCTTTGATACAACTCTCTTAGTTCCATTCTGACCACAGTGGACAGGAAGAAATGATTATATTCTGCTACTTATCAGCATCTTTTACATGTTATAATCCCTTATACCATACCCCCTCTTTCCCTTTTTCTAAGCTAAACAAAGCCATTCAGTCCTTTCTACTAAATAGGTCTGAGAACTATGATCATTTCCTTTGCTCATCTCTGGATTTTCACTAATTAATCTACAGGTCTTCAAAGTGTGGCACCCTGTTATCAAATCCTGAAAAGAATTACATTAAGGAAAAGTATAAATCTGTGCTTCTTGCAGGTTATACTTTTGTTTATTATTTCCAGTCTGTACTTCCTTAAAATTGCTGAGCTAGTGAAATGGAACACTACCCAGACTACTTCTGAACAAACACATACTTACACAGCTCAGTTCCTTGGCCCAATTTAGTATTTTGCATTTATCCTTACTGAAGTACTTTTATTTTTTTTCCAGAAATTTTATCCAATCTATTAACATCATTTTTATTTTAATCTTGTCCTTAACATAAGGGGAAAAATAAATAAATAAATAAATAAATATGTTTACAAATTGTTGTAGTTTAACCCCAGAAGGTAATTCCAGGTGGAAGTTTTTCCTCAGAAAAGTATCCCAAAATTTAAATGAAAAATAAAGCATAGCACCTATCTATATTCTATTTTCATATAAATGGCAGTGATGCAAATTCTAAATAAATTATAAAATGTATGCAATATGAAATATTCTTCCATAGGAGTCTATAGACTAGCTGTTAGTTATAAAAATGTTGTCTAAATTTTCTAGTGAAAAAAAAATTAAAAAAAAAAAGTTTTGAGGGAAAGCTTCTTTAATCATTATTAATGGTATTGATCAAAAGGCATAGCCAACCTAGCAACAACTTATTTACCTGCGTATTCTGAATTGCAAACTACCATAATTCTACCATAATGCCTACTGGCATTACAAAAAGCCATCTTGTGATATTTTAAAGGTTTTAGAGTTTAGAACAGTGCTACTTATAATTATTTTGCATGATATGGATCCAAGGCCTGGCATGTACAGAAAAAGAAGTTGTGACATTGTGCAATGTCAAAAGCAGTACTAATTTGTCAACAAGTAAATAAATATGTAGTCTGGATAAATCTGAAGAGATTAAAAGATGCCTTATTAATATCAGAAAATTCTTATACAAAGCTTTGCAGCATCTGACTATAGTACCCTGGGAAATCATCACTACCTTATGCAAAGCTAGAGATTTCATGTCATCTTTTTTTTCTTTTTTTTTTTCAATTTAAAACTTGCAGAAGTTTAAATTACCAAACTAGTGATGCTCAAGATATCGATCCTGAATCTGTAGATCAGTGAAGGATTTTTCCAAACAACACTTCAAGTGATGAAATGTTAGTGATACACCAGTCAATAGTAAGCAGTAAGGTTACTATTGCAGTAAGAAGTAGTCTTTTTCTTGTTGCCTTTCTCAAGCATAAGCATGAAAATTTGCTCAAAGATGAAGACTACTTTAAAAATGTATGACTGCTTATTTTGAAAGAAATATTTTTGATGTTTTCCGCAGAGTTGGAATTATCTTATTTTTAATATATGGAATATATTTAGGAACCAGTGTTGAACAAAATATTGAACAGAATTTAAGATACAATAACTTCAACCTGCATTTGTGAACCTTTTATTTCAAACAGAATTCAACTGACTATTTCAAACATAGTTATGACAGGTTGGTTATCCAAGTCACAAAAGAACTGAAAGAGCAACATCTCTGTTTTATAAGGTATTTCACTGGGTCTCTCTGGGAAGGGTGAGCTAACATGTTTTATTTAACCTGGTTTATTTTATGGAATAATTTGTGAAAAATAGATGTAGATCTGAAATTGGATTTTAGAAACTCTAGTGTGTGAATGCATTTCTATTTCAAGATCAACTTCTAGATAAACTTTAAACTTGTTAAGATAATTATGCCTGAAGAAGCTTAATGCATGTTCCATGGCCATTTCTCGTACAGCTTTGCTTAGCCAGTGTATTTACCATCACATAAAAATTTCATCAGATTAATACATATCCTATATGCAGTGACAGGCTTTAAAACATCCTTGCCAGATGAAGAACAAGGAATAGCTATTAGCCTGTGCTACTGTTGGGACTGAACAAGGAGTAAGGTAAGAAAGTTGTCTGAGCAAGGAAAATATTTTTGTTGGTATTTTCTGCCAAGAGCTTGTGAAAACAAGAGTAAGAAATTACCAGAAATAGAATACAGTTCTTGGTAAAGATAGGTTCACAAAGCCCCTGAAGAACTTTTAGGGCAGCAAAACAAGTATTTTTTTTTTCAGAATGGGAAGCTCAGTTTAAATTCAAGGCTAGACTTGGGTAAAGCAAATCAGCCTGGAGCAGATAAAAATAGTTCCATAATATGGAACACCCAAAAAATAAGCATCAGGTGAGTAAGGGAGAGAAGCAAATCCACGCACCAACCACAAACTGAGACAATGGAACACATTTATTATGTTTCCTCAGATCTGTTCATATCCTCTTGTTATGTGAGTATGAAGTGATTTCTTCTTTGGAATCCTACATCAAGTTTTAGCATATCAGGTGCCTCATTTGTCTCATGTCCCTGAAGATTATACTTTAACCTTTAAGTAGACACGAGTGTAAAGATCTGAGAAAGGTTGTACTAAATTAGTGAAGATAACTCCTATTTGAGACTACGAAAACTGAACTGCATGGCCTCGTTACTGCAGCTGATAGAAGGCCATGTTCAGAGACTGTGCCAGTGAGACAGGAACCATACTTAAGGCCAAAGTAAGTCCAAGAGTGTATGAGTCCACCTTAGCCAGCAGTCTAGTAATGGGATAGGCAATGTGCCCTGAGAAAATGGTACATACCATGACTGAGACTACAAAAATAAACGAGATCAGAAACAGTGTTGCTTTCAAAGTCTTCTAAAATTATTTCAACATTATTACAGTTGCAGTTCAACTATTAGTGCAAGTATACTATCTAAGTTTCTATAACATAGAAAATTTCCAGTACAACACTCTGGAGGGGAAAAGTGACAGGTCCATCAATAGGCAAGCAACACATTTCTATTTGCACTTTCTAGTTCAAGAGGTTGACAGAGGCAGTGACTGAACCTTGTTTCCACTCCACTAGTGACCCAAAACTTTCACTCAGGAATTCCTACACATCAATTAAAATATTGCAACAAGATAAAGAGCATCATAAACCATTCTTAATGTGGAGTTGGAATACAAAATGATGGTTGGTTTTAATAATAAAGGATGGAAGCAAACCTAAAGAATGAGAGCAAACCTAAAATCTGCCTCCTGCCATTCCAAAAAAATATATATATATATATATATATATATATACACTTAACTTTACACTAGCTACTCTTTCTTATTTTAGGATGGGTTTTCTCCTCTGTATTAATGTTTGTTTTCTAATCTCTGAGTTCATATTTTCACTCATTCTTTCTGATTTTAGTCTGACTCCTTTTCACAGTAATTTTCTTCATCTTTGATAATATCAGGTTGCCCTAAAAAGCCCATTTTAAGCTCTTTATTCTCTGACTTCTTTGTCTTTTTTCTCCTCATTTCTCATTCAACTCTGAATTAACCCATTAACCATCAAAACTGTCATATTACCAACTCTTTTTACTTCATAGTGGTTTGATTCTCCTAGCTTTCCATCAATAATTCCTTCTTCAAGCCACTATTTAATTTCTTTTAATATCTTTATCCAATATATTTTTTTGCAAATTTCACTCAACAGTAATCCTGTTGTATAGATTATTTCATGCCCACTTCTCCCTCCTTTCTTTTCTTTACTACTAAGATATTGATTCCTGTCTCTCAGGTTCTCTAGCCTGAGAGAGTCTTTTGCCTCTCTTTCTACAATGTTCATCATTCTAGATGAAGTTTTGAATTGAAGTCAAATTCTTCTGGTTTATCAACCTTTCTCCTACTGAATAAGCTGGGAGAAATCCCAAAAACAAATGGAACAAAAATTCCTTCGCCTTCAATTTTCCTGCCTGCCACCTTTCACCCCATTACTCCTGCTTTTCTCCACATTATACTTGTCTGTTCACTTAAATTAACTTTTAAAATAATGTTTAAAAAAAAATAATAAAATAAAAATAATTTAAAATATATTTATTAATTTCGAGATTCTTGTCTACAGTATATGCATTTACACAGCATTACTACAGAAGAATGCTCCTTCTAAATAAAATACCCCAAGCATTTATTCCTTTCAATATCCATTTCTTCAGTTTCTAACTCATAATGTTTCATGGCAACAAAATATCTGATAAAAGTTTCACCTAATGCTTCCTGAATGCACGAATCTTTCTCAAGTGCAACAAGAGCATCTTCTAACTTCAGAGGGATGGATGAAGGTTTCAGATCAGAAACAAGGTTTTCTTCTTGGGACATATCATCATACCTAAGTCCTCTTTTTATTCCATCTAGACCTGCAGCAATTGTAGCAGCGAGCACAAGGTAGGGGTTTGCCGTAGCAGAACTTAATTTATTATCTATATGAGTACCTTTTCCAACATGACATTTGACGTTAAAGGCACAGCTGTTATCATTATATGCCCATTTTGCATTTACAGTCTCTTTTGATTCTTTACTGTATTTGGAATAAGGCTTACGGCAGCTGGTGGTAGGAGCCATCAAACAGCTAATAGCTGCTGAGTGTGCCAAGAGACCGGATAACCAATTTTTTCCAATATCTGTGAGCTCCTCAACTCCATAACCAGCAGAAAACAAATTCTTTTGGCCATTCACATCCCACAGACTGTGTGAAAGAGCCCCTGAATTGTAGAATCCTGATTCTGAGAAAAAGCTAGCTACATAGTTGTACTTCTTAGCCACCTCTTTAATGCCTGTTCTAAATGTGAAGGCACTGTCAGCAGCATCTATTCCAAATGCTGGATGAAAAGTGATCTCCATTTGTCCAGGCCCACTGGAAGAAGAAAAGCTTTCAATATTGGCTCCAGTATAATACATTCCTTCAATGAGCTCCTGAATGAATGTCTGGTCATGGTTATTTAGTATCGTTGCTGCAGGAAAGGATATTGTCTTTGAATTTACAACCTCAGTAATGCCATAAATACAAAATTCATAAGTGAAGGCAGAGTGTAGAGAAAAGCCATTGTCCTGAAGCTGGCTCAGCTGCTTCTTGGCGATGTGCCTAGGTGAGGTCATTAGGGGGTTGCCCAGTACAGTGAAAGAATCACATATCACTCTAGCAGTCTGCTCAGTCCAGGGTAGAATTCGAAACGTTGATAAATCAGGATTGAGGATTATGTCACAATTAAAATTTGTTGCATTTATGTAATCTATTTCATTATCCTTAGGATTCAGGGTCAGTTCAAGATAACTTCTGGGCATGGCAACACCATGAATTGCTTTTTCCTAAAACACAGAGCAGAATGACAGATTACCAGATGAGAAAAGAACCAAACAGTATTTCTATGTATGTTAAATTTACGAAACACAGACTCTTAGCAGGAATAAAAAAACACCTAAGACACAGTTCTCACTGAGGTGGTGGATAACATCCAATTACGGTGTCAATGAGAAACCCAATGAAAACCCTGGCATCAGATATCCTGATGATTGCTTTTTAAATTCCCATGCACAACTGGAAAGAAAAAAATTTTGTTCAACACCTAATCTTCCATGGTCATTGTACAATTATGGAATCATCAGTTATATGGAAACTTTACAAGTCAAGCTTTAATTTATAACCACTTTTTTAGGCTTTCACATTCTCAGAGCATTTACTTTACATAGATCCAAGTGACCACACAAGACTCATGTCAAAACAAATTCAGTCTGTCACTTCCCTTTAAATGTCATAACGTGTACCTCACTATTTTTCAGATGCAAAGTTAAGCCAAAAATTTATGGATCTGTCAAATAAGGAGGGGAGGGGAGGGGAGGGGAAGGGCGGGGAGGGGAGGCGAGGGGAGGTGAGGAGAGGCAAGGAGAGGCAAGGTTATGCCAACATCTACTTAGTGAAACTTGGTTCATGTTTAAGTCTTACATTTATTCATCTAAGAGAAAGGGTTACCATCTGAATCATCAGAAGACACAAAATGAACCTAAAAAGGGGGAAACCTTTTAGCTCTGTCTCTGGCTGATAAAACAAAATTTTGCTTATCCAGATGGAATATTTTTTAAACACTTCAAACTGCACACAACAGCTCCTCTTAAATTTAATAAATAAATATCTGCCTTTTCTAAAACAGGTGGAAATCTAGTGGTAACAATTCTCACTAACTAGAATCCATAACCAAAACTGCCCACTTTGGTGAATACTGCTGCAAAGTTTCTAAGCTGTCCATTCAACATTGAAGAAGTACTGAAGGTAAAAGCCCTATATTACACCCAACTCTCTGTCCACCAAAACCTCCACCAAAAATTAATTAAATAAATAAATAAATAAATTGATCACTCTCTTCTGTGCATATACATACAGATATAGTACAAATATTTGTACTGATATGAGTGAAAGTATAATATAGCTATGCACATGAAGTATCATAGAAGCAATATACTGAAAAGGCTGACTAGTCAGGGATACAATTGCTTCTTAATTTGGTTCTTATTTCCTGAATCATCAATATGGCAAGTATTGTTATTAAATCATTATTTTCTCATCTGATTTACTCATAGCTAAAGGCATTTTCATTTCCTCATTTTCCTTCTGTTAGTGGTTACACTTTTTCTTTACTGATATTCAGGAACCAAAATCTTTATAATAGTGTTGAACTTGATAATTCTGATGAAAGAGATTATTAGAAGTGCAAATAACTGAAATTATTAGATTTACTTATTTAGATTACCATTTTTGTGGAACAGAGGGTAATCTAAATTAAAAGGGGAGAGGGGGAGTCTAGATCCTTTGGGAACATTAACAAGTAGAAGGAATAGAAAATTTGTTCAAAGTTGAACTTTCTGCCTGCACTCCAAAAATAATATATGTATATATAACATAAATTAAGGATGATGCCATGAAAATACATTATCATATACCTAAAAAACAAAATACTTACATGAAAAAAGCGAGAAGGAATGTTCTTTGATCTTGACACACCATGGAGGTCTATTGATTCAAATCTGACAAACTGTATGTTGTCTCTGGCCATCTGCTGCTTAATAAATTCAATATGAGAGAACAGGTGAAGGAGAGTTGGATTTCTGAGGCTGTTTATATCAGGCTCTCTGCTGGATGCTAAAAGTGAAGAGGAATGTTCACATCAAACAAAATAATGAATGCTGGAATACAGGCTGTTCTAAAAAAAGTGCAATAGTGGCAAACAATGACAAAAAATAGTGTAAAAACAGAACTGAGAAAAAGATATGGATCACAAAATATTTTTTATAAGTATATGGGCAATTTTGGCCTGAGGATCCATATAGAATCCCTTGTTTTCTGGAGTGGCCTATAATTTGAATGAATTTTTATTGTGATAAGAAAACACAGAAGTATCATGTAGTAAATCCAGGAATTTCTGAGGGATACCTCAGCTGTTTTGTTGGGTGAATTTAGGAGCACAAATAGCAGCTGGATATTTATTTCTCACTGAAACCTGATAGAATTCAGGTGCTGTATTTCTTTAATGCCTTCGAAAAACACATGGATACAGAAATGTGATAAAAAGGGCACTTATCTATTAAATCTTTCCCAGTACCTTCTAAGGAAGCCTGCAGTCTTCTCCACAGGCAGCAAACATTTAAGAGAAGTTTCTGCATTTACTGGTATAGAGTTGCCTTCTTTACTGTATTACAGAAGCTGTAGGACAATATAAACTTTTTGGTATAAAAGCAGTAACATTTGAGTATAATTTTTATAGCGGAGCAGAGACCTAGGCACTGTAACTTCTTCATCTGCCAGATGGCTTTCCCTTTAAGTGTCTAAGTATTATTACTATCCAAGTTAAACTGAATAAAGCATTAATTTCAATTTATTACAATAAACTTATTAAATCAAGGGCAAAATCTGATATTATGAAAAAAAAAAAAAAAAAAAAAAAAAAAAAAACACTACAAAGCAAGAAGGTAAAACCAAGGGAAAAAAAAAAAAAAAAAGTTGTAACATCTTCACATCTTCACCTGTGAGCAGTTTATTAAAATACCTTTTTCCTTCTGTCTTCTATAAATATCAGGGAACTATGTCCTTAAATGGATATACATTGAATAAGGAAGTATTGTTTAAATTTTGTGTTACATTCTCTGTTACAATTGCAGCTAAAACACAACTAGTGAGCACAGAATATATGTAAACTATCTTACATTGTCATTCAAGTAATTGTTATTTGAATTCCAATTCAGTTGTCCTATAACTTTGTTCTACAACATAAATGTTTACTGACTTTTAGCAAATTTGACCTCCTTATGGACCATCAATTAGCCATTTATTAACAGAAAATAAACTGTGGCTATTTATCAGATGGAAAGAGTTCATAAATATTCTAAAAAGTGTAAAAAGCCTGAGGTTTTTCAATCTAAAAAGACTGCTCAAGCCTTTATTCTACGAGTGTTTAACATTAAAGTGTAAACGTTAAAAAAGTAAAATAAATAAATAAATAAATAAATAAATAAAAAAGCAAAAATTGTCTTCTCCAGTTGGACTTATGATTAATTATAACTTTTTCTAGATTTATCTAGAACTAAAATTAACATTGACCTAGTAAAATTAACAATGACCTAGTAAATAAAACTAGGCTAAATACCAATTTGGACAACACAATAGTCAAAAGACAGATATTTATTTTATTTACAAGATTCTTGACACAAAATCTGTTAGAATCAATAGAAATACTACCACTACTTTCACATTTTAGAGGCAGTTTGTCATTTATGATATCACTTGTATATTGTCTTTCCCACTGAAATTATAAGGTTTTGTAAATTATATGATAGATAAAAATATTAATATCTCTGTCTTGAGACTTAATATCTCTGACTGATTTTGAAAATATGAAAGTTTTTTTTTTGTTTGTTTGTTGTTTTTGTTTTTGTTTTTGTTTTTGTTTTTTTGCATAATATAGAGAATGACTGATCAATAACAATAATTCTTATGTTTCTCCAGCACAAGTCACAAAACTACATTTTGTTGGTAGCTGCTGTATAAATCACTGGCAAACTAAGTCCATGAAACTAGTGATGACTAAAGTTTAGAAAGGTGCACTGAGGATCTGAGTACTTTGTCTTTTCCCAGTTTGTACAATCATTAACTAGAGCATTAGCTAACAGAGAGAAGGTAGCTAATAAATAAATGTCTACCTGAATTCAATGCACAGTCTTACATTCTTATGAGGTAGGACTGTATCCATGAGTGTTCCCCTAGCTCCCCGAGACTGTAGAAGTAACAACAAATTCATTCTCAATTCATAAACCCTACTTACAGAAACATGTACGTACATTTCACAAGGTGTTCAGATTTGGTTTCAGTTTTTCATTTTAAAAAATAATTATAAATCCATACTATATTTCTTATGTTTAATCAGTAGTACACAGGAAAGCATTTAATGTTTCTATGTTTCTGTCTGTATTTCCAATTCAAGTTACCACAGAGAAAAAAATAGTATGGCTTATGTTTGTTTTGCAATTACTACAAACTAGCTACTAATCCATGTAAGTTATCTACATATATCTTTTTTAAATATGAATATACAAAACTACAAATATTATTACTCCCTAAGTCTACAAACTCTACAAACTATAGTATTGTGATTATTTCTAGCAGAAGAGTGATGTCATTCTTGAATTATTACTATTGAAATCATTCAGTTTCCTAAGAACAGCTGACTTCTGTCTAGGGCAAATTGTTAACATTTGCTTTATGTTCTCAGAAAAGTACCATCACAGAAGGAAAGTCCACATGTCCCAGATCAATCTGTCGTTATCTGCTTGTTCAAAGAAATTCTTTCCCATGGTCTCTTGTTAAATCACGCAGCATCTAAAGCAAACAATTTCTCAGTTCTATAAGAGGTGACTGTGTCAAACTGATGAAACAAAAAGAACATGTTACATGTTGCCAGGGGACTTAACAGTGACAGGAAAAGGCTGACCTAACAAATGTAGTAATATTGGAAACTCTTCTTTGAGAAATACAACCACCAAGGTAACATAAGGCAATAACAGCAGATACCAGGAGGTAGTCTCCAGATACAAATCATGCACTGGAGAAGAGACCAAGAGACCACATTTCCACTGGTGCCCTCAAGTCTCTTCTTCCAGCAGCACCAGCTGTGCTAGATACAACGCTGCTGCAGTCATATAGCTGCTCTGCTCCCTCCTCCTGTCCCATGAGAAGGGGTCTGGGTGCCCTTAGAAATCTGTCATTGGGTGCTCTGAAGATCTGTGTGATACTGACCCCCTTTATAAGTCTTGGGTAGATGATATTCACTGGCAATGTGTCCAATGGGATAAATACATTTATACCCTTCTAAATCCTATGAAAATACCTGTCAGTAGTAACTTAAATATAGCCATTCATCTTTACATGACTCTGGTCTGTGTATTTAAGAGCAGACAGTGTACTTGGTTTGTACAGCATATTCTTACATTTGTCTTAAAACATTAACAGCCTCTTTCTCAAAACTCATATGAGAGCCTTTCTAATGTTATATTCTTATATTCTTACTGCTACTATTTAAACTCTCTCCTTTGTATCCCCATCTGCTTGTTTAACATGCTAAGTAGGAGTACTGAGTTATATTTAAATAGTAGTGTTGATATGAATGGCTATCAGAAACATTTACACTTGAAAACATCATGTAATTTAACTTTCTTTTCATCTAACTATAGTTTCATCAAAAATGTTTACAATGTTGATTTCTGCAGTCAAAAGGTGTTCCATAACTCTTATTTTTGCTCCCTACAAGCCCTCTGACAGGGGAAGAAAGATGTAATCATACCAAAAAATTATCAAAGTGTGGGAGAAAGTAAAAATATTTCCCTGTTTGATTTTCATATTTGAATATTTTTCCATCTGTTTCTTTGTCTCATTTTATCTTGCTTTCCTTTTTAATCTTAACTCTGAAAATGGCTTTTTAAACTAATGTGGTCACAGAGAAGTTCAGCTCTTTTTCATGAGTTTCATATCTAATTTAGAGGTCAGTTTCAACCATCCACAGATTATTCTTTCCAAACTCTACGACAGTACATGACATAGCTTCTCAGAGGAGCTACATTATTGAGAATTAAAATACAAAATACAATTTTATTTACCAATTGATGAAAGACAAAATAAAAGACTCATTTTTTTCTGTCTTCCAGGGTGTTTTATAAAATGGTTGTTCTGTATTGAATGAGAAAATCATCACATTTTTATATAAAAGTTAGAGACAATTCCACCTAGACAAGAGGATTTGAAAATAAAATATGTAGAAATGTCTGAAAATAATAATGTGGGTAATACCCAATTGATAATCTTAAATGTAATGGATATAGAGTGCCATGCCTTTCTTCAAACTCAAATAGAAAAATTGGATTTAAGGGGGGAATCATTAAGCCAAGTTCCATGAAGTGAGTTATACAGTATTACAAACTAGATAGCCCCTTCTGATTTAAAAATATTTGAACTAATGAGGAAAATAAATAAATAATAAAACAAAACAAAACAATGAGTGCAAGAACTACATTAGCCAAAAGTGTAATTATTTAGGGAAAAGAAGGTAGAGACTAAATTCTTCCTGAATACATTATAGAAGGAGAGGTGGCAAGCAAAGAAATCAAGCAGACACTCTATTCCACTTACATTAGGTCTAAACTAGTTGTTATGGCAATTGTTACTATCACTGTTATTAGAGATAAACTAAGTGTCTCAAAAAGGACAGAAAGAATTACTGACTATACCTCTTTTTCTCACAGAGCTACAGGATGACTAGCTTACTGCAGGCACCAGAGACAGATGAGAAGAATTTCACCCAAAAGAGTACATAATAGAGCAGAAAGATAGGATGGAAGTGCTATCTGAACATTTTTGTTTTGTATAGATCAAGAAAAAAAATGGGAAATCATATAGAGACACAGCAGGAAGAGATTTTCTGCTATTGATATGAAAGATAAAGGACTTAGGAGTTTTGGTTTGCTTTAAAGAAAAATATCTGCTCTTAGAGTTTGTGAGGAAAAAAAAAAAAAAAAAGTAAAAAAATAAAGTAGCAAGTTATATACAGCTCAGCTCTAAGGAAAAATGAAGTAAAAAGAAAATGTGATGGTTTATTTGACAGAAAATAGGGACAATCGAGAAAGTTTAGGAAGGAGCGAAGTTTCAGCCATGTTATATTCAAGTTGAGTTCAAAATATTGAAAAAGCAACATCAGAAAAATAAAATTAACTGCAGATAGGGTATAAGGAAGGAACGTGATGAAATAGCACAGCATTGTTTTTTTCTCTTTGGGAGAGCTGTGAAAACAGAACAGATTGTATAAAATATAAAGCAGGGAAGACCAGCAAGTCAAAAACACCATCTTCCCCACAGTAATCCCCAAAGTCATGCAGGAATGACTGCAAGAGGTACTGAACATGATCAGCCCAGAACAGGATTTTACAAACCTCTCCAGTGTCCACTTACAGCTCCTAAAGTGTCTTCATTTCTACTTCCTGATCAATGAGCAAAATCAATAAGAACAGACAGACATTCCTCTTCCAGGTGAGCACAGGGAATGGTGAACTCTGGCAGCAAGGAGTTCAGACTTTGTTAAAAACATGTGGACAAGCATTGGTTTCTGTGGAGCAAAAAGTCTATGCTATTTGCATTGTATGAAAGTCTTCTTTTCATACTTCTGCCTGTAAATACCAGTTATCATCTCTTCTGACTGCCTTTTTACCAACAGCCTTGAACATGTCAAGAATGGCATCATGAGATTACTCACTGTAACTGAAAAGTGCTCATAGAGTTGATAAGTTCCACTCTTAAGAAATATAAGAAATATAAGAAATACAGCCTGTTAGCATCTATTTGACATATGGGTCCCTTCCAACTCAGGACATTCTATAGAGAATTTAGCAAAGGAACTAATAGTAACTTGAATATTTGGGGTCAACACCCGAATAACTTCTCATGTTGGAGTTCTTTTTCTGTGCACCTAACATTTCAACAGTCACTAGGTAACTTGCGATGCCTACAGCTATAGTTAAGACATATTTTCATTCTTCAGAAATTTTCTCCACCCTCCTGATCCCATGCTGGTCACATATACATGTCCTTACTTGACATATGCACAAGATCAGCCCTGTTGAGAGGACCCATTCCTGGAGCTGTGCACATTTTAGCTCTTCCTTGTTTTTTTTTTTTTTTCTCAGCTACAGACCAGGATGTACAAAAGGGCATTTACAGTGTGTTGCCCACCTACAGCTACATGGAGATGCTGCTGTCTCTTAAGATACAGCAGATAGCTTTGTCCTAAGCCTGTGCAGTGGCACCAGGTTGTTCAGTTCAATTAATTTCCTTCTGTGACAAAGAGAGCCCCACCCATGTTGTGAATCACAATCCTTGGGAACTCCAGATTTCTCAGATAAAATTTTCTTCTGTCTCCTCTCTGGTTACCACAGTATAAACATTCCAGTTTAGCAGTATGTAAAGCAACATGGGATATGTTCTGAGTTCAGTGAGGTTAATATACATTTACATTATATACTACATATATAAAACGTATTCCTGTGTGTATATGTACATGCTATGAAGTGTTGTGTAATGCTATATACATTACACTTCATCTGCATTTTTACTGTTTGGAAGATTCTTGGTCTCCCAAGATCACAGGCAGTGAACAGCTTACGAAGCATCTGATTATTAATGACTACATGCTAATTTGCAGAAGTGCCCATAATTATCATATATGGATACTTATGCAAATAAAATTCATAAATTCATGTTAATGCAGTCAGTAGAATTACCTAATTAGCTTTAAGTGTTAGCTTCTATCTTTCCATGGTGATGAATTAAATTCAAAGAGCTTTAGTTTCAGCTCCAGTTTCACTGACAGTGTCTAAACAGTATTTTTCATGTTGGCCAAATACTTTGGGTGTCATTTATTTATTTTTTATTATTATTATGCTGCATCGTTGTTGTTGTTGTTGTTGTTGTTGTCGTTGTTATGTTATTTTTTTTCCCTCAAACACTTCTTTTCACAAAAGAGCTGGCAAGCAATATATTAAGTATTCAGAAGATGAATAGAAATCCCATGCAACTTCCAAACAGAAATTTGGAACAAATGTATGAACTTCTTTTTTTTTTTGAGAGATGTTAACCAGGTAACTAGCATGGCTATATTTCAATCCTCTGTATTACAATAAGTCCCAGCTATGTTTTAGCCCTCCTACTGCTTCCATCTAGTGATTGTCCGTTAACTGAAAGGATAGGTGTGTAGTTTTAGAACAGTAAAGTATACTCCAGACATCCAAATGTCTGTAAGTTATTATGTCTCAACATAATAACTAAAGAATTACACTGGGCAGCATTTATCTAATTTTTTTTATTATAGCCATATAATTTCAATGCTCTCCTACTTTGTATTCTATATTAAACAGAGGCACAAAGAGAACAATCTCTGTGTTTATTTGTAAATCCAATGTTTTGAAAATTTGCTGAATATGAGTAGTGTTTCAGATAGACGCAGTATAGATGTATAGTATACATGTCTAGATCCAAGACTTTTGTTCAATCACTTTTGTAACTAAAATGTTCAAGATAACATTTTAGTCATAAAATATTTTGGATTTTTTCTTATAAATCTTAATTGGCAATGAAATATTGTTCATGCAAAGACTCATTAAAGACTGCAGAATTTTATCTAAATCTTTCTTCCCTTCATTTGAGCTACTGAGTATATTCAGTGAAGATTAATTTCAAAGCACACAAGTTTCTATGTAAGTAGAAACTATTTCTACACAAATAATGTGTTGTTTTTGTTTTTTGCTTGTGTTTTTTTTTTCATATACTAGTGGAACTATAAAAGTATACATGGCACCCTGTCATTTGTTTGGTAAAAGACAAATGGAATCCAAACCGTACGAGACTTGTTTTGTTTTAGATGTGACAAAACAGTATTCCCTCCCCTCCATTCATAGTTAGTTTTCAACTAGAGTTCACTCACAGTCATTTTACTGCCAGTGACACAGATAAAGATTAACCCCAGGTTCATTTAGGCATTTCAGAGTTAGGAAAATAATCTAAACTAAACATGTAGAATTCTTCCCCACTGAGGAGAAAGAGAAGCCAGTTTCTCAAGACCAATTTCTCTAACCAATTTCTTTCCATTTTCTTTAACCATTCTGTCTTTGAACAGAGAATGACTGTCTTTCTCTGTCTTTCTCTACTGACAAAGAAATGAGCTTGACTAGATAGACACTTTAGTGGCTATATTCTGGTTGAAATCTCTCTGTAGAGTCTACAGTTAATCTAATCAAATCCTTATACTTTTTAAATGGTGTTATGAAAAAGAATAGTTTTTTACATTTTTTAAAACTTATTTTCTGGTTTTGCAGAAAACAATAGTAATCTAAATTTGGCAATTAATTTCGCTAACCTTTCAGCAGGGGAAAAATACTGTAAGGGAACAACAATATTGTAAGGGAACAACATCCATTGTAGGCTAAGAAATAATCCTCTAACTTGTTTGTTCTAATAGACAAAAATAGAGAGTGATTTGAGCACAAAATATCATTTCAGACCTTTATGTTTCTCATATAGTGCACTGAATTACTGCTGATGATCATAGAGTCGTAGAATAGTTTGGGTTGGAAGGAACCTCAAAGATCACCTAGTTCCAGGCCCCCTGCCATGGGTAGGGACACCTCCCACTATGAACAACTATTCATGGATATTATATTCTGAATTGTTCAAACTGGTTAACGCAATGTCTATTGAAAAATCCTCCTGTGCCCAACAAAATTTCATATATTCAAACTGCCTGTTTTCAGAGCATATACAACCATGTTTCTACCATCTGAAAGCAGACTTTTCAAAGAGCAGGATAACTTAATATTGTTATACAAATTTAATTGTGACTTATAGATTTTATTATATAGTCAATGATAGACTTTTTTTTTTATTAATGAAGAGTAAAGATTCGTATTTATTGTATCAGTCATATAAGTCATAGGGCATCATATCTACCCTGAAAAGCTGATGATGTTATCTGATCCTGATACTCCTGGAAGTTTATTAACATGATATCTCTTCAACTGGTAAACTGTTGTTTGTGTCCTTCCTGGAAAACACACAAAGCAACTAACAGCTCAAGCCCATCACGTTATTATAGTTAATAGTAGCATTCAGCTTGCTGATCCAGATAGCCCAGAAGTCTAGTTTTTACTGTTTCAAAGAAACCGCTACCTATTAGTAGCAATTAATCTGCTCTATAAACATTTCCAAAATGGACTTATTGAACACCATGAAGATAAGTGGAAGTTCTCTGCCTCATTTGCTTTTCTTCCCCTATATTTTATATTAGATGTTTTGCATTCCAGTCCTCTCACAGGACTAATAATTGCAAACATCATACCTACATGGGAGCAATTTTCACTGCTGGATATGTTAACAAAAAGGAAATTTTAAGAAACCCAACTGCCTTCAGAGTTTTTCAGTGTCTAGCAGACCTTTGGGAAATGTTGCCTGCACTTAGTTTAAATGAGGAAATATTTCAGTTTTAATGAACATGACATGACCACTTGTGCATGGCAGTTTTTGGCAGGCAGCTTGGCATCATAAATGCCTTACTTTCTAAAAAACTCAGCACAGATGTAGGGTAGAACTTCTGATCCACCCCAATGATACAGAAATGATGGGTATCAATTTTCTCATTAGTTCTGACTAAATTTTGCAACTTCACAAAACCCCACAAAATAACAGAAGCATTTTCTTTAACAGCACAGCAGGTGTTGGCTAAATATCCTTACCAGTATGGCTTGCAGAAGAGCCGAACTCAATCTCTGGAGCAGTGCTTTCTGCACTCGTAGAAGTTGCTGGTTGTCTCAGAATAGGCTGATCCACCTCACCGCCTGCTGGCTGTTGCTGAGCAGTCCCAGCAGAGCTGAGAACCAGAAGAGACTTGCTCTGCTGTCCCACTCCCTCCTTGTGGAGACTGTGGTACTTTTGATTCTCTTTTCCAAAATGGAGACTAAACAAGTCAAAGGGTCTGCCCTGTTTATCAGCTATTTTCTCCCCAGGCTTCAAGTTTTGCTGAGAAAAAGTGCCACCTGACCTACCACTGCAATTGGGCCCATGGTCAGGAAGAGGACTTTCACTTAGAAGTTTTTTCAGCTCTTCCAGACTTTGTTCAGAAATGCCAGGTGTGAAGGACTCTGCAGTACTTCTTCCATGTGTGGTTGCAGTACTCTCCAGGAAGCCTGTCTTTGTCATATGAAATTTGCTGTCTTCATCTGTCCTACCCTGTTCTTCTTGTATACACTCCATCTTTTCACTGTCCTCTTCCTTGTACACTGTGTCTGCACACCCAGCTTTTTCTGTGTTGTTGGCAGCTTGTACATCCATGGGCAACTTTGTTTTACCTGGTGTATCTATCTTCTTATGCATTTTTTCTATTACTTTTACCCCAGTGCCAGCATCTTCTGGGATTTCATGTGTTTCCCCAGACATGTCTTCTTTCATGTTGCTGACAAAATGGGAAATGCCACTACCCCCTCTGTCTTTTTGCACTGGAGGAGAATTAGTCAGGTTTTGAATAGATTGATGCGATGGTGGTTCTGAACAACCAGTGATTCCTTGAAGATGATGAGGATCTGGGATTTTTGAGGTATGAGACAACTCCGTCTTCTCATTTTCTAACAGAGGAACATGCTTTGTGGTACCTTTGACTCCTTTTTTCTTTCTGAAACTACATATATTGTTGCCATCAACTTCGTCATTTGCAATTCCAGATGTGTTCTGCAACCAGCAATAAAATATACAACCAAATAATATGCATGAATGAAACAGAACATAGGAATGGTCTACTAGCACCAGCTTCATTTATTTTGTGGCACTTCCATCACTTCTTGGTCATGGAGGTCTTTGTGGTTACTTACTACCTTCAAATTATACTATTTGGATAAAAGGTTCCTACTGAAAATTGAGTGAGAAGGTCTTAGGTTTTAAAACAAAACAATGTACCTTCATAATTTAATTTTTAGGCAATCTTAGTAAATGAAAATATAAGATGTACACTGTGTGACATCATTTGTCAAAAAAGACATGGCCTTTAAATATGAAAAAGTGTGTTTTAATCATTACATTTATACATGTTCTTGTTCATATCAAAAACATTTGTATTTATAAAGGAAATAAATAGCCTTAAAACAGAATGCTGCCAATCATTTGGGATTGTATGGGAAGTGAAACCTAAAAATAATCTGGCTTTAACTGAATTTCAAGGACCTAGTTTGGCCAAATAACCAAACTGCCAGGGCAGCTGTCAAATAAACAAATCTCTATTTGGATTATAATGACGAAAGAACCAGAGGATAATATTTACCTTTATATTTGGCATTAATATGATTTACATTGTAGTGTTGGGAGCAGATTTCTAAATTTATATAAAAAATATGGAGATGGTGCAAAGAGAAGCAACAAAAAATAATCTGTTAGCATTATCCCACAGAATATCAAGAAGTATCTGAATCATCTCTCCTAAGTATACTGATAGGATCATTTTTGGTCCTATTACTATGGGTAATTACCCCATCACTGTAGGTAATTAATTATTTTACAAACTATCAAGGTAGGGATCAAATTCTCCATCTCGTGAAGTAACAGTGAAGACTCTGTAATACTATTTAACCAAAATATATATCACTCCATAGCTGATCACAAACTGTTATGTTGGTCACAAATACCTGCTCAAGCATTTATTAATGACTAAGCAACTTAGCCAAGAGTTCTTGGTTTGCTTGGGTTGGACTGGAATTAACACCTGTAAAATAACTGGGAAACTGAGAGATACCATCTTTGTTACTGCTCTTCACCTTTTCCACAAAGACTAGATTCTGTCCAATTTCTGAATTTGCAGAAGAAATAGGGGTCTGCACAGAAAAAAGTGAATGCCAGTCTGGATAAGGCAAAAGAGCTTCCTGCTGGCAGACAAAAGCATTTAGAAGAAAAGGCAGCAGTGTATGAGACATACGTGGAAGGAAACAGTCACATGGCTTCCACTAAGATTATTAATACCTCCCTTTTTCTGTATTATTCCTCCTATTTTCTCATTATGTTCACCCATTACGCTACTTTCCATTAATACCCCAGTCAAAAAGGCATAAGACCTTTTTTTTCCTGAAACAGAGCTCAAGGAAAGCTTCCTTCCTCTCTTCCCCTTGCTCTGAATCTCTTTGATGCACTTTATTACAGCTTCTTTTGGAGCTTACTGGGGCATTCCTGCTAGCCCAGAAAGCAGATGAGTGCCAGCTCTCTAAGAAGGACATGACATTCTCTGCCTGTAACTCCCCCGCACATATCACAACCATGACTTGGTTGGCTCTTTGAATCGACATGATTACTGTCTCATTGACAACAGAAGTCTTTGCTTACCTCAGTTTTAGCACTCAATTTCTAGTGATTCCATTTTATATTCAAAAAACTTCGGTTTATTCTCATAAAATGATTCTGGGTGTACTCTGATACCTCTACATGTTCACCCATGCAGAATAGGCCTAATTCCTACAGCTCTGTGTCATAACAGAATACAAATGTAATGAAGATTCTTTCATTTACATTCAGTAATGTTCCTGAATAGACGAGCAGACAAGAACTGCTTATAATGGAGCATTTTAACATCCTCATTAGTAACACAACTCGAATGAAGCTGGGGAACTATTGATTGCCAAATGGAGTAACCTAAATCATTGTGAAATGAAAGAGGCATCAAATTAAATTTCTAGATATATAAAATGTTTTTCTGAAAGAAGAGAAGAGTTTCAGCTATGAAAGCTATAATCGTTAGAGGATTGCATTTTTAATGAATTTATGAAAAATATTTACTTAAACATCCTCTGCGGCAAAGGCTGCCATCATTAAAATATTCAGATTTCCTCTTTATGAAGTCTTCATATTTCCTTTGTCTTCTTCAATAGCTTGAAATCAGTAACATAACATAACAATATGTGCATTTCTGCCCTGCATTTGTGTATTCTGTGCTTAAAGATAACTACTGAAAATTCTAATGTTAGATGCAAATCTTGTCAGTTGTCCCTATTGTAGATCTTTGAAAATACGTTGAAAATAACTAAATAAGAACACATCCTTTTGTATAATACTTAGATATTGAAGTCAGACAAAGAGTAGTTCATGTAAGAAATGTAAATGTAAAACATCAGAAATCTACCTGTTCCTGTAGTTAACCAAGCTAAATGATTTCCTGAACACAAGGTTCATATTATAATCTTTACCAAAACAAATTCCTTCTGAACAGAGAAGAGAAGGATAAGGACTGGCCACTTGTATATCCATTAATGGAAACATTTCTTTGTAATAAAATTCTAATGATCAATGTGGCTATAGTACTCTGCAAAGAATTTATTTTCTTTACAGGAGTTGAGACACAATTGAGTACTGCATTTTTATCATAGAATATTTATCATAGAAAAAGGATATTGTGCCCATTGCTCTTAAATAAAAACACTGACATTTTTTTGCATTTAAAGAAAATAAAATCTTACATTTACACAGAGAAAAATCTATGCATTACTTAGGACCCTCAGCACAGGGCACTCTGTGATTTTGTCTCTGTGTAAGAATGATTCTTCTAAATAAACTGAGATATGTACATGTATGAATTTTCATTTTAAAGTAATTTCATGGCATTTTCTGAAGTGGACTAATGCTGAAGTTTTTGCAAGGTACAATTATAGCATCCTTTCATATTAAAAATAGTCATATGCACGAGTTATGATACAGCCTTACTATCTAGTAGTTTATGTAGAAACTACTAGTTTCTACATAAATTACTACTACTTTTATCTAGTAGTTTACCAGAAAGAGTCTAGTGCTTGCACACAGAGGCAGAAGAACCCAGGATATAGGACCTAAGAATTTTCTCATTAATTTATTATTTCTAGACAGTTTTGTTTACAGAATACAGAATCAAGTAACGTATCTTTCAAGTATCAGCTTGAAAGACTTAGCTGGATAGTGATCATGACTTAATTTCATTGAACCATGTGTCCTGTTACGCAGAAAGGAAAATAGAAATATTCATGGCAAAAGTTCTAGTTATTTTTATGTCATTACTGAAATTACTGAATGTTCCTACATTTTTGTTGCTGTGTGGCAGCAATTAACAGGAGCTACTATAGCTACATGAAAGTTCTTTCAGCCAACATTTGTTTCAGAATCATTCATGGGGCTGGGTTTTTGTTTGTTTGTTTCTTTTCAAATATTTTCAAATATTTACTGACACACTAAATCAAAGATCTTGAAAGTTTTGAAGTTTTCTTCTCTTTCTTAAGTCTTAAATACTCAGGTGGTGATTCAAATATTCTTGCCAGCAAGGTTATTTCCAAAATGTAAACGATGTATGCAATACTATGCAATAAATCTAAAGTTTAGGTTTTCTAAAAGATGTATCTGATGTTAAATGTCATTGATAGGTATCGGTACTCTGCCAGGTCTTTACTTCCATTGGGACTTCTTGCCCCAGTGCTGTAACTCATGCTGGCACATTGATCCCCTTTGCAAAGGGGATTTGGCCCTAGAAAGCTTTCAGTAGAGGTGAACCACTGTGAGTCCTACAAGGCAGGTAGTCTAGGGGTGAAATAGACTTAATGTCTTGTTAATAAATAATTTAAATTCACACAAATAACAGCTTTGCATGTCTTCACTTGATACCTAGTGTATCATGTCATGTGCACAAGTGTCTGGATGTCTGTGACTATCAACAGAACAAAGTTCTCAAACTACGAAGTGCAAAGTGCAAACTACAAAGTACTACAGTGCTTCAGGGCTACACTTGTGTGTTACAACACTGTATTATATAGCACTATAAAATATAGTACTGTAAAAGTAAACACTGTAAAATATAGCACTATACAAAGTATAGCACAAATACGATTGTATTAGGGTGCTACACAAGAGAATATCCTGCTGTTCAGTTCTCACATGACAATGGCAGGTAAAAGGTGTAGAGAACAGAAGACAGTATCAGCAAGCAAATATTTCAACCCTGTGCAGATGAAATTGCTTGCTCTACTTAACCCAATTACATGCCACTGCTGGCATGTCGTCAGGCTTCTACAGTTGAAAGACATTTTATATCTTGTGGCAACACAAAAGCCATACATCTAAAGCAATTTATCTCAATCAGTTTGTGTTCACTTCTAAGCTTTGTACAAGCTCTGAAGTGGAACATTAACTATATCATGAAATACAGCACTGCCAAAAGGCAGTTCGTCTGTAAACCTGCCAATCCACAAGCCAAGAACATTTGGAAATGTAAAGGGTTGCCTTTGGGAGGAATAATAAGCACAGGGATATCTGGTGTGTGGAGCAAGTGAAAATCCAAGACAGTTCTTGAACCTTTGCCTTAAAAGGTTTTTATAGATGACTCAAAATATATCTGCAATGTACTATGAGACAAATTCAGAGGTTGCAGAGGGAACCTTCTATTTTTTCTTACTTTTTGTTTCCTTCCTGACCTTAGGAAAGAACTCAAACATTATTGGGATTTATAAACCTCTCTAAAAAATCTACTGACAGAGAGAGACAGAAAAATGAGAAAAATAAATAAATAAATAAAATAAATAACAAAAAATTCATACTATAGCATGTGAACGGGGAAAAAAAAAAAAAAAAAAAAAAGGAGCAAAGAAATATGGTTTAAAAGATTCCCTAAGTAACTGCAGATGAATAGCTGCACTAGGATTTATATCACAGAGGAAAGTGAAAGAGAGAACAGTGAAACTCCAGCAGCAGCTTTTATATATATAGTCAATGAGATAATCCAATGTTTCTGCTACCGGCTATCCAAAAACTTAATGCAGCAATTCGGCAAACAGCACTGGTGTATCAATCACATTCTTGTTTTCTCTTTTCTTTCAGATTATTAATCAATTATTAATCAATTGTATCCATTATTTAGTTAAGAGGTCAGGGAGTAAGGAGGTGAAATTGTGATGGTCTTCCTCCATTATCAAGATTTTTCAAGAATGGAAGATTCATTGTGCATAGAACATCAAGACATGAAAATCTGGTATTAAAAATCAAAATTCTGTAAGGTGTGATTGGCTGAATGTTTTATTTATTTAAAGTTAAATAGCTTCACAAGGGTTTGAATTTGTTTTTCTATCATAAAGGTCAGTGGTGAAAATTTTAAATTAAAAGTTTTCAGTCTAATTTCCAGTCTAAGAAAATCTTAAAATATTGTTCAAATGATGTTGACAACTGGCCTTATTCATATTGTTTGAACATTTCTCCAGACTTCAAAAGTAAAACAATTTTTGTATTACACTTCGATTATCTTTCATTTGTTATGGAGCTATAAATGCTGAAGAACTTTCTGGCTGTTACCAGGTTACCCTTTTCAGCTTTCTCTGTTTGGTACAGTCAAGTTAATTAATGTTTGCATGTGGCAACAAATCTCAAAAACTAAAATTCAGGTCTTAACAAGAGGTGCTCCTTAAGACATTATATTACAGTGTACGTAAAGCTAGTACATCCAAGTCCAAGTTTTTTCCCTGTGTCTTCCCCTGACAGATGGAAAGAGTTACCCAGCTGTTTGCCCCAGCAACCAGGCAGTGAAGGAGCAGAGGATGATGGAATAATTATCTACTGCTGGGAATTAATGCAGCTTCACTAGAGTCACTGGAGCTACTCAGATTTATACCAGGAGGGAATTTGGCCCATGGAGTATAGAGCCACAGAAGACAGCACAGACATTACCAGGGAGTTGCTCTAGGAACAGAGAAGGATTTTGTGTTTTTTTTTTTTGCTTGCAGTGCTAAAACAATGTATGCTACTGTAAATAGATACTGGTGGTTTGTCAGCTAGAGACATGAAGATCACAGCACATTGTCAAGTTATTGCTGTAACTAATTCCTCTCTCAGTGACCTTGTTTTATAAAGTGGTTCTCAGAGAGTGATTTACTGCTACAAAAACCTCCCTGTGAAGGACCTGCAAGTGGCATAAATATTAGGTACATGTGATTGTTTTGCAGTTAGAGAAGCTGTAAAGCACAATCTTGCCATAGGTCATGGGAAGATGTGTGGTAATGTTAGGAGCAGAAGCAAAGTCTCCTTTCTTTTTTGAAACTTTTAAATATACACAGGATTACTAATGTCCTTCATGGGAAAATGAATAGAAGAGTTTAGCTCACTTATTTTCACATCTGACCTCTGCCTTCCTCTGCTACTCCCATCCAAAGACTTCATGCTACATATCCAATTAGTAGATTAGCTCTCAAGGTCTCAAGATTCACTGCTTCAAGGCAGCAGAATCCTTGTGGTAAAGTTATTTGCAAATACTTTCCCTTGGACTGTGCCACCTGCAACATGTAAGAAAATTCCCTAAAGCAAGATAGACTCTCAAAATTAAGAAACTGATCCTGCTTTCAAAATGACTTTGGAACAGAAAATTACATTGGTGGTGTCATCTCCAACTTGCAGTGGTGTAAATGAGATGTAAGAACAGGACCCATTTAACACATGACTGATCCTCTTTCTGGAAGACATTTGCAAGGAAATGGACTTAATGATATACAGGATTTTTATGTCTAATTTCTATGACTCATTTCATATCTAAAGATGGTCTGGGAGGCAGTTAGTGACTCAGAGAAGGTATATCTCTGGCATAGTATTCATTTGTTCACCTTGACAAAAAATTTTAGTAGCCTCAGGAAGTCTGCCTTCACCTTTACTTCCAAGCTACCTTATATCTTTCTCAATATTTTAAATTAAACATTTTAATTTCATGTTTTCCACAATAATATATCTTGGACCCTACCCAAGATAACAGTGGTTGTTGTTTTTTGGTTGTTTGTTTTTAGTCTTGTTGAAAATATTTAATGCAACTTCAGGGTCAGAATCTAAGAATCTAAGCAGCTCCAGCTCCACTCAGCTCAGTAGAACAAATCAAGGGCATCACTTTCAGGTCAGACATTTATGTTAGTGGTTTCACTTATATTAATTATGTCAATTTACTTTTTCACAAATATTAATGGGTCAGATTTTAGACCTGTATTTCTGATACTTTTGCTAAAATTATAAATGGAAGATATAGGAAATTAAAATGTGTTAGACTTGCTTTCTAAGGTTGTTTGAGCTTAAACCAGAAGTCTTTCTTTGACCTGCATCTGGCTCAGAATTAGACCATGCTCAATACACGTGCATGAAGACATACACATACACCACAATTAAGTATTCGTTCACTTAAAATCTTGAAGCGGATATAAAAAGTATTTTATATCATATTATCTGCTCAGATATCATTCACAGTCAGTCCCTTACCTCCTGAGTAAGATCTTCCTTTTCGTTCATGTCCACTTCATTCTAGTTCAAGTCACCATTAGAAATGGCTTGGTAAAATTCTAATAGAAGTACATCCTGTATTTATAGGCATGGACACAACAAAGGTTAGTTAAAACAGAATTGCTGTAAAGTTCTTTTCCCAGAAGGCTATGCAGGTGATGAACCATACAGAGCAACCCTAATGTGTCATGCCCAAGAGCACCACTTTCTGGAACAGTGTTAAAGTAGTAAAATAACAAATGCACATTATTAGCTGCCTGCCTGAAAACAAAGACAACTGAGTATAAAACTGTTTTGCTCAACTTTTCTCCTCACAAAAGGTTTTTTTTTTGCTCTGTAGCAAGCCATTTTTGTTCTAGAACAGAAGCTATTGTTAGGCTCCTTCGAGGTAAAACCTATATTGGACTTTATAACAACAGTATGTTATCAGGGCACAGAGGTAGGAATTTGAAAGGCACAGCACACTACAAGAACAACACAGAGTACTAGACTACTGTTCTAGGTGTTTGCATGTAGCTAATTAATACTGGTGGATCTGTCTTTTTAGGGGGAAGGGTTTGGGTTTTATATGTTTCTTTGTTGTTGTTTTTTTTGTAGTTTTTTTTTTTTTTTTTCCATCAGGTCTCTAAAATCATATCAGTGATCAGATAGCTAAGGTTGCCTTTCTTATACTTCTTTAGTTACCTGTTTTCATATGGATTCAAAGGACTATGTTTAACTGATATTTCATTCATCCAATTTCCTTTAGCTGACCTAATGTGGATGATTGTGTGTGATTACAGCCAGCAGCTGATCTCCCAATAAACTCATGTGAGCATCATGTTAAGAATAGCACTTCATCATGCAAAAAAAAGCAGGTTTAGTAATTTTTCATACTTTTAAAAAAAAATAAAAATAAAATACTGAGTTTGTTAAAATTACCCCATCAAAAGAAGAGCTATGGATTTGGAGTTACAGTTCACAAAAATCTCTGGCTTCTTCAGTTAAATATATAAAGATAGGTGCCCAGGACCCAAACAATGATTCTGAAAACCCTTCCTCAATTTGGAGGCACTGAAAGGCTCTGGAGCTCTCATCTCAGTTATTCCATCTGCTCAAGTGCTCTGACTGCCCTTATTGTGAACTGCCCCACTTGTCACAAAGCAGAACAGGACAATATCTGCATAACTGTGAGTTTATCAGTGTTCAAGAAATAGACTTACTCATAAGACTATTAACAATGCAACATTGTGCTAAAAATGCTCTTGTCAGCTTATACTAGCTACAAATTAATTTTTAACAGCTCATCAAAGGTGTACTAGGTACCCTAATGTTTTCATGGATATATGTTCTATGTAGCATCACTGGAAAATGACCCCAAAGAACAGCCCATAAGCGTGTTCTCTGGAGGAGAAGCAGATTTACACAAAATGTTCTGTTTCTTTTAGAATGTAATACTGATATCATGAGTTTGTGTAATTATTTAATTTAAATATGCTGGTCTTAAGCCACAACTTATCAAATATTAATCTAAAAACCTAGACACTGGAAATACAACACACGAGACCAGCCATTAACAAAAGTGATCACTTAATATTTTAACTACAGGTACTTTGTATGCACTATGATGAATACATGGTAATGAGAAATGGAAACTGCTCAATTATCCCATTAGCCTCTCTTCAGTAGCTAAAAAAGAGAGACAGCTTCTCTTATGACAGCTATTGCAGCAGATAACTGCCAGCTCAGGGGAGCTCTCTGCTGGCTAGCGGCCAAAATCTCACTTCACCATCACTGCGGTTTACAACTATTTCTGATCTCAGCTACTGATGTCAGGTTTTTTTTTCACGTGTTTTCCAGAGAAGAAATCTGTTCATAATCTTCTCCCATTCGAACTGGTTTTCCAGAAGGGGAAATTTCTACATACTCTTCATTAACTTATTTTTAAGTAGTAAAGAGTCAGGCCTTAAGCATCCATCGGGAATCTTTTTCTCTCAGTGTTAGGTGGAGGTTACTTTCAGTTGTTAATTTCAGTGGGTTCCCTGGAATACCTACATTTTTAAAAATAAACTGTACAGGACAAAATTTCTGTATCTTGGATAGGTCTTGAATGGTGCCTAATGATTCCCAGGTTGGAGGAAGGGAGGATTACATCCTGTGATCTGTTTATGGGCCTGGAAAATTTATCACAGTAATTTTATCACTTCCTTTTATCACCTAAATTTAATTGAATGCATCCATTCCTGTTTCTAATCCTGACAGGCATGCCAAAATACACCTTTACTACCTAACTGGTTTCAAAAGTAGTTCTCTTAGAGGTTGCTGAAGTAGGTAACTAAAAGTTAACAGAGGAAACAGTTCAAATGGAAAATTGCTTCCTCCACTTGCAGAAGCCTTTAAAAATAAAGGGTCTTTCAAAGTCTTATAGTATTCTTATAACACTTAGAGACTTCCAAACTGGTGTCAACTGGCTAGTGTCAACTAACATCCACAGGGCACAGATCTGTATAGATACACAGGTTAAGATGGATTTTTTACAGACCTATCTCAGGAGCTTTTGAGAACAAAAACCTTTGAGCTCCCCAGTTCCAAGGCTGGGAATTACATAGAAGTAAAAGGAGATATTCACTAAGTTTCTCCCTCACAACCATAAATATATAAAATTCTGTGCTAATACCAAAAGGCTGTCATTATAAAGCCAAAATAGAAATCTGAACACCAAAATCCCTTTAGGAAGATCCAACCTAATGTGTTCCTTCAACAACGAGATATATTTCTGTTTTAACCTCTAACCTTGTGCGTTGCCATCATTATTAAACAAAACTGTACTTTGTGTTGTAGAAAGTGTCTTTTTCTTCACCATTTCTTCACAGCTGATGTTAGATATTATCCAGTCTCAAGATTTGCAGAAGACTGCAGTTAAATTCCAGTTTAAATTGCCACCTAGTAAACTATGAGCATAGAAACACGATTAGAGCTTTGTTTTCTATTGATCTTTATTCAGTTACTATAGCTATCTATCTGCTATGTCCTCTTTTAGGATTTATTCATATGACTTTCTCTTTCAGCACTCTCACAAATAAGCCCTCACTATGCATGACAGCATTTATCTAGCACTCTCCCATCCATTGCCCAGTGCTTCCTTCTTGATTTATATTCCAGTTAGGTAGCAAGAAATGCCCCTGTAAAAAGCTGTTCTCTTCTGTATTTTCAGGTGTCAAAAAGTAGGCACAAATGATACAGACAAGGAGAGTACTGAAAAGCTAGTCTAAGATGTATTAGGAGTTAATTATGGTAATTTTTTAAATCAGTGACATTAGTAAGAAATCTTATCAGTGGGTAATAAGCAATTATTTTATACTCAGAAGAACTGCAGTTGTCTTAAATGTTGGTTATTGGAAACTGTAGCACTATTTGTGCTTCAGGTGATGCCTTAATATATGCTCTCCATAACCAAAGCATTAAAATTGAATGCCAGACCTTATTATACCTCTCCCAGTTTTTGGTCTTTCATGTATTAAATGTGAAAATGAAATACAGAGACCTGTTGTTTATTTTACTCTTGACATCACACTTGATTTATTTTCTGTATTGAAATTTTAAAATTACTTTTCAAATCACAAAGAACCACTAATTAGATCATGATGGGTCTGTCATTCTGTAAGTCAAAGTGATACCTTTACATGAACAGCCTAGACCTTGTAAGTTTGCATCATTCCTAATAAAATGAATCTGTTATTTTTTCATCCTTTTCATTCCCTCTTCTATCTTAATAAGTGACTGGAAATAATTCTGTTTCTTTTATCTATTGCTTTTTATTGCTTTTTTTTTCTTGCATTCTCTGTCAAAAATAGAATTTCTTTTCCAGTCTGGAAATCAGGCTGTTCTTTGTATGTTTTGAGCTTTTCACCAAAAATTCATATGCCATCTTTTCCTTCCAAGGCATATACTAGTGGTTTTTTTTTTGCTCCCGCATACAGCTGTCACTGAAACAGAATCAAAAAAAAAATACAGAATGTTAAAATTTTTAGACAGGGGTTGAAGAATATTAGATTGGAACTAGCCATAGCTAGAAGAAGAATTAATAGAACCATAGAATCATTCATGTCAGAAAAGACCTCTAAGGTCATCTAGTCTAACCTTTAAAATGCAACCTTTCAAATGACTGTGCCTCCAGCTCTGCTCCAATATTCTTCCCTCCCCATGCTTTGCCACCACCATGGCAACATATGCTCAGTCCCCTGGTGGTCACACACTGTCACAAGGCAGATGTTGCTGTGGGTATAAAGTTACAGAGCTGTGCAGCAGCTAGAAATCTGTCTGGTTTTCCATGCCTCTACCAACATGGCATCACATGGGAAGCTTATTGCACCAACCCAGTGCTGAGGCATCGCATAACCTGTGGTGGAGTCTGGGGAGGGAAACCAGCAAGCAAGGTGCAAGACACTTCTTCCAGTGAACAAAGTGGCTGCACATGGCCCTGCAGGCTATAATTAGGAATTAATCTGGATTTAATTAAATCCAGATAATAATGCTTAAATTACTAATCCTACCAAACATGTTATTTGAGCATCACTAATACTATTCCAGTTTTACAGCTATCTATATAATGCTGCACTCTCTGATGCACTCTTTGAGATGAAATGGAAGAAGCTGTGAAATGGAAACAGCACAACAGAAGCACCAACACAATCTCCTGCAGTAACTGTGATTTTCCACATTAATTCACCATCTAAACTTCTGGCAGATGTCACACGCCTTGACTCATCAACGCAACAGTGTCACAGCCTGAGGTGCTGTAACCGCAGTTCATTGTGTCCTTGTTAAGGATGTAAGGTCTGTAATGTCTTCTTAATTCATTCCAGAACTGTGCTAATTCAGGTTGCTGTGTACCCATGCTGAAGGAAGGTTAGATGTTTACCATTGGCTGTCAGCGTGGGCCAAGATCCTTGCATTATGGTTTAATTTCTTACCTCTTGTTACTTTCCACTGCTTCCTTCAGCTTTCTTCTTTTCCAGATCTGTCTTCAAGAGCTGTTTCACATTTTGGCTGCCAGATCAATTTTAGTAGAAGGATGGGATAAATTAATTTTAAATTAATTAATAAATTAATTAAATTAATAAATTAATTCAATTAATAGCTCAACCATCTCTAACCTCTTACAGCTCTTGCCTTTGTTCATGAGTTGTTCATGGAGGACTATGTCCTACCACAGCAAGATAACTATTATGTCTCACTCATTTCACTTTTTCCATGGTTAACCCTGTGCACGTGGCCCTGCCTGCTGCAGAAAGAGGAGCACAGTGACACTAGCAGCCTTGGCCTTCCATTTAGACATAAGAAGTTTAGATGTGTCTTGACAAGTCTTCCAAATTCTTCTAGGTTAAACCAAACAGCAGACTACAAGCTGTCACTGACATGCATCAATACTACAGCAAGAGGTGCTCTATGGCAATAGAGAGGGAAAAGGAAAAACATCCTTCAAGTACTACAGGACCAGACTGATCCAACTTTCTTGCAGTGTGCAAATATTTCAGCCTGCCTGGTGGCAGATGTGTCAAATACTTTTGCTGAGGAGCTAGCAATGGTTTCATAGTACTTAGTTATGCAAATCATTGAAAGTAATGAGGTATTCCATAGGAAAATTAGGGAATGTAGTGCATAGTTTGAGACTACTAACAATACTCACGCCAGTCATTCTCCTGTCCTGAATTTTCTAATTGCCTACCCAAACAGTACTGTATGTGATCAATAAGAAGAATAAATGTTGTCTGGTACTTTAATTTGTACTTATAAATTGGAAAAATCAAAGATGAGAAACTACGTATCTGTCCACTTTATGCATTTGCTTGTAAAAAAAAAAAAAAAATCTTGATAGATGCTAAGTTTAAGGTCTTTGTCATGTTAGTCTTAAAACAAACCTGGAGTCTTAAAACAAACCTAGGGGAAAATATCTCTAACATTATCTATGGAGAAATTTTTAGCACTTTATAGATGAAAAGGAATTCAGTACTGTGTTATTATGCTTACTTTAAACTAGTGTAGTTCTGCTGATTAAAATTTGATCCCAGCTTTATTAGCCTAGTTATCTAGACCTTTTGATGTGTTTGTGCTATTGTACCATAACTCCACTATTCTTTATTTTTATTTCCTCAGTAAATTTGTCCACTGTGAAAATAAATTCTCTTTTTCTTGTATTCATACATGTAGGTGCCTACTCCCTTTTCCCCAATACATTATTTATGTTGTTCAGGCAGAAAGGAGCATACGTGTATGTTTCATTTGTTCAGTAAAGTATTCACCTAAGGTACAGTATATGGTTTCGATGCAACTAGTGTCTGAATATCCATTCAGTATAGTGGTCTCTCTATACCAATTCCCCTACCAATCAGGCCAACAGCTGCTGTTGCAAAAGGAAAAAGTGATAAAGGAGCTTAATCTTCCTTGTCAGAATTGTTCCACTTGATGCAAACTGATTACAAATTCATTGGGTCAAATAAAGGACATATAATTTTAATTCTATATATCATTAGTGAGGGACTCTGCTAGACAGATGAAGCACCTCGTTAAATCTCTGTCACAGTAAAAATTATATATTTTACATAGAAGTTGTTTTTCTATATAACTTTTGTGCCAGGCAGGTTTTGTTTAGATGGTGTAGGGTCCCTTCCCTTTAAATGATATTCTTTCAGTCCATGGGGATTACACTGATCTCAGTCACACCAGTAGAAAGCCAGTAATATTTTTAGGATTTCAGTGAAATTATTAGGATGACATTAAGAACTATACCACAGACCAAATTGTTTAGAATTTTAAATGGTTATATGAAAAACATAAATAGTTTTCAAATGTTTTCCTAATTAGGAGCAAGAAATCTAAACCAACCACAAGAATACAAGGGTAAAGTGATCACAGCTATAAAAATGTAAATTTATGAGTTTAACCAAAAGTAACCTTTGAAATCTATTTTTTTCCAGGAATCACTGAAATTAAAAAAATAAAAATAAAAATTAAAAAAAATGCTCCTTATCTGCTCATTAAGAATGAAAAGTATTAAGCAATTGTCATGTTTTCCTGAATTCCCATAGGGAATAATGTAAAAACATCTTATTAACAACACTCAAGAATATTATAGCAAATGTCATAACAGCTTTTGTCTATTCTTGGAGCACCAATACACTCCATGTACAATTTAAGAACAATTTAATTTTCAATTAAGACAATTAAGACAGTTTAAAAACATTTTTCATTTTGAAAACATCTTTGTCTTACATTTTCAAGGAAGACTTGAAAACAAACCAATGCATAAAGACATAACCTCTTTATGAGTCTGGTGTTTTGGTGGGTGTTTGTTTTGATTTTTCTCTTCTTTTAAAACTCTGTGCTAGGGGTTTAGTAAGTAAACCAGCCTTAGTAAGTAAATAAGAGTTTACATGCTGTATATGAAATCACTTATGACTTCACTTATGACTTTTATTATATGGTGTCTAGATTCAGATGTGCCCAGGTTGTCGCTGATATTAATGGGTCTGCCTCAGTGGTTTCAATAGCTCTACTGACATGTTTTAGTCCACTCTTGCATAGTCCACTCTAACTTAGTGCACTATTGCTTTAACTCCTTTGCTACCCACAAACCTGTGTTTCCCTTCAAGAGAAGCAAGGTCAAATACAGGATGATATTTGACACCCACTTCTTGTCCTGGCACAGAGTCAGGACACAGCTAAGAGCATAACCCAGCAACCAGGACTACGAGTGATCTTCAGAACATTCTTGTCCCCCTACTAGATATATGACAAAAAAGAAGCATTTTTAGACTGTTATAGAAAGAAGGTGAAATAATAATCCATGTAAAAATACGGTGAGGTAGAAGAGAGGGAAAAAATAAAACTGTACTGAATTGGGCATTATACTCTTCAACTGTAAGTGAAGTTTTGTATTCCAGACCAATCAAAGTGACAGAGACAGAGAAGAAAACATGTTTTATCTTATAAATGGGATGAATTCCTTCTCATGGATGTTATAGACTATATAGACTATAACAGACTATATAGACTATAACTATACAGACTATAGACTATAGTCTGGCAAACCAGCCATCTCTGTTCTACCATGGTCAGCTGGAACCATATAAATCCTGTCCCCAGTGATCTGAATATTGTGGTTTTTTTATCCTTCATATTTCTATAAAGACACTGTCAAAAGACCCAAAGAGTATCGCAATAATGTTGAACTTTTAATATAAATCTTCTCAGATTAAGAGGATTTTTACCACATGAAGCAATATTTGTTCCTATACATGTTAAAAATTCTCATGCTCTTAGATATGGGAATAAACAGTAACTTTTGTGTTTTCAAGGCTGAACTCAGGGAATTAACCGTTAGTTTTTGATAGTTTCAGTGAAGGTTGTATGACTAAAACATTATTCAGCTCTCTGCAATCACCACACATAAGCCTGGGGAAAGAAGGAAATAGAGGATGAGTGGAAAAAATATATGGCTTTCTAGTTAATTGAAATGTTCATTCGCAGTCAAAACATTTATCTTTTATGATTCATAACTATGCTTGGGATTTTTTTTCCTTAATTAGAAATACTTACCATAATTTAAAAAATGTATTCCAAAAAATCACCCTCAGTGATATAGGCATTCAGCCTTACCCAAACCACTATTTTTGAATGAACTTTCCTAGTTGCACTGAAAATTATGAAGAGTTATATAGCTCATTTACACAAACTAAAATACAAGGTCACTATGACTCGTAAGACACTATTTCAAACAATGTTGCTTAAATCAGATCCATAGTTTCCATGCTAATTATCCCCAAATGTCCTAAGAAATAGAGCATCTGAAAGTAGGTCTTCATAATGTGTTGCTTCAAGGTAGGTACCTAATCTCTGTTTGCATTTACAGAACTTTAAAATTCCTTTTCCTATTACAGGAAAAAAAAAAATATTTAAAACACCTTTCAGACCATGTTCAGCTATAGCTGAGACCGAATACCTAAAAATACACCAATTAAAAAAAAAAAAAAATGTAAATTGTTACAAACCTAATAAACACTCTCAAAATCTGAGTAGATTCCATTGGTGCAGATAACAGATTCAGCATGATGATTGGGCTAAGACTGCAACAAATGCAAGTACAGAAAGAGCATGGGTAAGGAGGATACATGGCAGGTCCTAATCCAGTAGGCTTTCTCTGAGTTATTTCCCCTCGCTTCTTCTCATGAGCCAGAGTGTCTGTTAAATTCTGCTCTCTCCTCTTCCAGCAGTATTTGAAAAGTTTCTCGGGTAACAGATGAATCTGACTGAATCCAGGAGAGCTGCATACAGTTAAACCTAAGAAATTTTTATTAAAAATATTGTCTGTATTTTATATTCCTTAAGAACTTGTAATAGTTCAAAACTTACCTATGCAAAGCCCAAAATAGAAGCAAATCCTGTAGGAATGAGACCTTTTCAGTCATTCCATTGATATTTTATGTGGAATGGCCCTGCAGATAATTATGCTTAGGGAATAAAGGAAGAGAATACTAAATTTCCAACCTCCAGATCTCAAGTGGTAAATTAATAATGTTGTATGTATGTAAAATGGTTGTCATGTTCTCTATTTACATTAGGTGGCACCATTCTCGCAGATTTATGGTTTATCTCAAAAAGCTGTAAAACAATCATTCTGAATTCAAGTGAAATACCACCCTTCATATGGCAGGTACTTGACTTTCATCTTACATTATTTAGGCAAGCAAAATTACTTAGTTTCAGTGTAAAAGAAATCTTCAGTTCTGAAGAAATGCTGCAAGACATAGCTAGCAGGAAAATAGAACAGCCAAGGGATTTACTGGTAAACCTTGCTCTTTAATAGGCTTATTATTAAACCTGCATTGCATTTCCCATCTCTAAACAAGTTCTGTTCCCAGAAAAGTGAGAGCTAAAACCCACTTATGGTTCAACTATTTAGCTGAATTATAATAATTTGCCAGGACTCACATTCTTCGGGTATTAATGGGGGAATTTCTCAAAAAAGTTGACTGAGACTGACAATATCGTTTTGTAACGTATCTCACCATGTGGTTCACCTAATGTTAAAGTGAAGTCAGAACTTCTAAAATGCTTTTACAAAAGAAATGAGGGAGAGGGTAAGTTGACACAGCAATCAACTTCATTTTCAATTCAGATCAGCCTCTTCTCAAAATACAACCGGCGAGGTGTTGACTTAGGAATGGTTATCCAGCATCTTTAGGTGGTACCTCAAAACCAAGGGTAGCAAAGTAACAAAGTTTCCTGCTTGTGAAGAAAAATTTATATATACATCAGCCCCTTTCTGCCAAATGCTTTCACTCTGATGTACTTCAATAACTTGACAACAGTGTTCCATGTGGCTGTATTCCTGTTCCGATGCTGTCACTCTGCCATCACAGTTGAAAATCTCAATAGAAAGAAATTCTTATAAGACTCATGACACTAGGGTTCCTGGTCTTGGCATGAACTGTTGGAAGAGAAGTACTTGAAAGTTTTAGGCTTCGTTTTGCCAAATTTGGAAAAAAAACATACATAGTCAAATAGATAGGAACAGATGGATGGGAACTGTCTAAGCGTTTCAAGAACTCAGAGATGTGGCTTTCTATTCCATTGCTCTGTCTATAGTTTAACACCCTCATAGCTCATGTAATCAGTTTCAGTAACCTCTTTTTCATTACCTAAGGAGCGATAGTCAAATTTGTAGAAGCAAATAGATGCTATTTGAAATTTACAATACACATTTTACTGCTCTGTTTGTTGCTGATTCTTTGATATCAAATTTTCCCTCAGTACAAGTTCATGTCATTTGTACTTACAGAGACAGGTGACCAAAACTGTCTGTGACTTAACTAGGAATCAATTTTTTAAATCTTCAGGGAACCCAATATACAACTTTAGGTACCAGTCAAAAACAGCCTCTGAGTCCTACTACAACTAGTGACAATGGGAGGGGTTTTAATAAACCTTAAGCAATTCTAAATGTCTTTCCACACCATTTATGTACAGACAAAAAAGCAATGATAAATTGAAATTATAACTGAGTAGGTGATTTAGGTAAAAAAGCTGTTAAGGTGTGGAAGGCCTTAAATACCAGCCTTAACTATGTTTTGGGATGACATCATGCAATGGCCATGCAATTATTATTAAAAGCATAATAGTATTATTATTAAACGCATCGAGTCCCTGGTGAGACTGGACTGATTGCAAAAGACACTATTTTTATTTTCTTGCTAATATTACTAATTCATATCTAAATTAACGATGATTGATCTATTCATTATAAAAACATTATATATCAAATGACAGCAAGAAAATTTAGAAAATATTGCAGAGGATCTTAGTACACTTTTTCTATTACTCTCAAGGAAACCACATTGATATCAGTGTTAAAATTGTCAACAAACTGCAGTTGAATCTTACTAAAAATACTTCTAGACAGTGAGGGCTACAAGTTCATTCTTAAAATGTGTTTCTGAATTCCTTCTGATTGTCTGTATGTATGTTTATGGGCCAGATGTAATGGGACTTTTAACACCTAAAAAGTCAATTGAGAGTGGACACACACAGGTGCCTAATACATGGTGTTTATAAAGTTACAAGTAATCTGTATATGTTTTCAATAAACCAAGCCACAATACTCCTGGAAATAAAATTTATACATAGGTATATGTATATCTTACACACTTACCTAGGTAATAGTACCATCTGTAAAGGAAAAGAATCAGAGGCTTTTAGTGTAGTTTACGGTTACTGGAACTTTATCTATAACTATAGAAAAAGAGACATGCATGTATATGTGTGTGTGTATATATATATGTATATATATACATGAGTTAAAAGTAACTAATATATACAGTAACATATATTGCAGCAGAGAATATAGTTTATCATCTTGCTGCAATTTTGCACATTTACCTGAGTCTGGTAATATCAGTGGATTAGACAAGTGTCATTTATTGTTTGTCATATTAGAACCAAACACCCTTGAGGCTGAATCACAGAATTATATTATCTATATTTGGAAAGGAACTGACTAGAGGAAAGCTAAGTTTGCTTCCTCTGATGTCCTGTAATAAGTATACTTACATCTGTATCAGATAAAGTACAAATCTACTTTATCTGTTGAAATACCACTGGGTCAAGGGTGCATGAAGATTAATATATTCTCAGTACTGTAGTTTTAATCAAATTTGTAAAGATGTTTCATACCCTGGTAGACTACAGGTATGGAAACATCTATGAGTAAAACAGATGAATGGACTGAAAGCATACCATGAAATCATTTTGGGATGGCCCATTTTGGCCACACTTCCTTGCTCCTAGTGGATTATTACAGTTTTTCCCTCCACCAGAAAGCTTGCCGTAGGTTTGGTACATGCCCACATGCCAGTTGGCATTCCACTGAGCAATACCTGGGCACGTTCAGTGTTTAGTAGAGGCCAGGAACCATTCCTAACAAGTGGCTTATATAAGTCAACCCCATTTTGAAAGGTATGAGAGATCAGACAAAAGGGCATGAGTCTTGTTGTTTCATTTAACCTGACTACCCAAGAGCTGGTCTTGGCGATATTCATGTCCTGGTTATAAGGATGACAGCACAATCAGAGGTGAAGGAGATAGAAATTATATGGTACATAGGAAGCTATGGAATATATGGCCCTTACGATCTATAACATAAGCCTTTGAAATAATTCAGCTGCCAGATCATTTTCTGCAACTCCAATAAGCACTGCAAAGGACTTGCCCCTCTGCACCATAGTCTGGGGGTCATTACTTAGCACACCTAGACCTTCTGCAAACTTTCTTAATGTGTTGAAAAAAATGGCATAAATTGGTCATAAAGAGACTGTAAAGATGTAATTTATTATTTTGGCCTTTTCAGGCCTATTCACACCTACCATGCTTCTGCTTTCCCCAAGCTTATTAGTTGCAGTATCATAAGCAGACCCTTCCCTCCCATATCCCATCCAAATGTTCAAACTTTCACTCACAAAAAAAACTCCATCTAGCCTTTAGATGTTTTTAATAATAACTGTAGACACCTGCTTGTGTTTTCAGCAAGTACCTGACTGCCCTTCTAAACAGGAGTTGGAGAGGGTATAAGGAAAGTTTTCCAATCTATTTAAATAAACAAGTATCGAAAGCCTTTGTTTTTTCCCTACTACTTAGAAGTGTAATTTAGATTTTTTTTTTTTTCCCCTGGGATTCATGTGGCAGGTTGATCTAGTTGAGTGTAAGGATAGGGCACTAAGTGTAGGAGTCCAAGGTAAAAGTCATTGCAAAAACAGCTAAAAGGAACCTGACCTTGTTATAATGAGACAGTGGTTGTACTGCTGCCAGAAACAGAATTAACACAAAGAGTAGAACAGGTGTTTAAGCACCTCATTAGTGTGATGAGTGTTTGCTGTGACCGTTCACCTCCTGAGATACAGGAGAGACAGAAGAAACTTCTGCTTGAGAGGGACAGCTGCTCCCAACTCTAGCCAGGTTTGATCTCATGAAAATCCATGTTCCAGGACCTCACCACACACTGCCCCAGGATCTTCAGACTCAAGAAGATACCTACTGGGAGAGCTATGGAGTGTGAACATCGCCTCCTTATCGGTTCCAGGAAAGAAAAGGGCAAAATGAGCACCAACGACACCATGTATGAGCCCTGGGCTGTACTGGGCAACCTGCCGTAGGTGTCCCTGCTTGAGCATGGGTGTTGGACCAGAGGGTCTCTAGAGGTCCAACATCAACCATTCTGTGACTATTTTTTGAGTTCCCCCAAAGTCATTGACTGAAGAACACCGACTCTGTAGGGAAAGCACACATACCATATCTGGTCAGCTAAGGCAACTATAAGAAGCCTAACATACCAGCTTTCTCACAACTTTCCTGAATCTGTATGAATTGCAATTGACATAATTAGTAAGCCTTTGAAAAAAAAAAAAGGGGGGGGGGGGGAGGTTTTTCATAAAGTGGAAGGCTTATTCTTGACATGAGTGCTATTCCTCTGCTAAACAAAATCCCCGCTTCAAAGCAGGGTGGTGCTGGAGTGTTTCAAAGGCCTCAAAGTATTAACATGAGCAAAATGGCACTTTGTTCCTGGGTTCATTTGTTGAAGGGGCTGAACAATTTGGCTGAAATATTATGGAATTCAGCCAGGGGCACAGGCAGGGTAGGAAAAGTTTTGGCTTAAACTCAGCATTTCAGAAAAGGTGGAAACAACTAAAAACACTATTGCATAATAGGAATGGTAGCTGTCTTCAATGGTGCCTTCAGTGGTGCATAATAAGTGGTGCTGCTAACACCACATGTAACAGAGTTCTGACCTGCTTTTTTAATTTCCATTACTGCAGCAGGGGAAGGGTTTTTTTTTAATACAAATACTGGAATACATTAAAAAGTCATTAATGACCCATCCTATATAACATTCATTTCTCCTCAACTTGGCATGCCGTTTTAATTAGGGGCTTGAAAAATGAAAAAGAAATAAACACGGTCTGAAGATATTCCTAGCATTATTCTCTCTCTGACATCTCCAATGCAGACCACAGCCCTCCCAACCTGTGAGAGACAAAGAGACATGTGGAAAGTGAGAGATGTGTATCCTGTGTGCCAGCTAATGTTAACAAGATGTACATGCCACTGTGACTCAGCAACAACAAACCTGTAATTTCCTGCAGGCTTCAGGCATTTGACATCAGAATGACTCAGCATCCACACAGAGAGCTGAAGAGTTCTTTGCACAATTGCACCAGAGCATCTTTAAAATAATTTTGCAGAAATAACTGTAGTTTTCAAGGTCTCCCTATTCTTATATTTAGTTATTGCAGTAACCTTCTTGTGATTGTTTCAAAAATTAGTTACTATCACATGGGGCTGGTTGTGGCTCCACTACTCTTACAAAACAATATTGCATATTGTTCTTCAATAAATTCTTATCATACCTTATTTCCACCAAATCTTTGATATTTGGGAATGGAGGCAGCAGGAACACAGAGCCCACAAAGGAGCTGTGCCTGCATTTTATTAGATTTTGTTCATCTACTGCTGCTTTAAGAACCACTTTCTCTCAATTTTATTTCTCAGAACTTTTTGGCAGCCCACTGAAAAAAAAATAAATAAATAAACATAAATATTCTAAGGTAGGAGTTGTCACTGAATACTGGTGAAAGGGAGCTGAGTGACATCCTACAGGCTGGGGGAAATTTTAATGCTTAAGAATGAGAAGCAAATCATACTCCTGCCAGAGAACAGCCCACCTTCAACACCTGAACAACCCCACAGTTCGTAGCATAACCACACAGTGAGCTCAAGACCTCTAGCTCTGAGTGAAAAGTAGGAATTTAAAACATGCTGAAATGGACAAGATCCCTTCACCCATGCTTACAAAGGTGGCCACAACTACTCATCCTCAGTCAAGAAGTCCCATGTGGAATACAAAAGCACTCCACAGGTGAACCACGGTGTTTGTAACTCTTCTTCATGAAGGCATCTAAGCACTAGCATATGGACTCCCACAAATAAAACAGGCTCATATTGCGCAAAAGTCAGCTCTGACGAGTTTTGACATCAGGTATTTAAAAAATAACTGAGGGCTCAAATTTGATAATGGAGATTCTTACAGTGTCATGTAGCAGTTGTTGTTCCAGTCATCTTGTATAACAGAGAGCTAAGGAATTGACTCAAAAATTAATATGCAAAAAGAATATTACCCAGGTTGCAAGGTATTTGCTGACATTTACTTTTTTAGGTGCTGCTACCCCTGTGCAGGCTCTGCTTGTGCTGCTGGCAAAAGAGATTCTGGACAGCTTCAAATCAGATGTTGGAGAGTCACTTTAGCTGTTGCTCTCTCAGCCACTTGAGTTCCTTTACCCTGCTCAAGTTAAAGAAAACAAGTGAGTGCTTAAACATATTAGCTTGGCACAACAATACCTTAACACAGGCACACAGCTGGTGTGTGACCATACGGCGGGGAATGCAAGCTAGGAACTTAGGTCAGACACTAGGAGTTAAGAAACATCAGATAAATTACTTCCTGGCAACTTTAATTCTGTTCCCTTGTGCAATTACATTTCAATGCAGTCTTTAATTATGTAATCACATCCTATTCTTCCTCTTTTTGCCTCTTATTTTTAATGAAGAAACTGGATTCCCTTGGTAGCTAAATTAAGATTTCAGAAGCAACTCTAGATATAGTGATTCCTAGTTTTCAAATGCTTGACCTGCATTCTAATTCATATTTTTTGGCATAGTTTTTTTCATATGTAAGTTTAAATGGAATGATAACATCAAAGTAAGGTGAATTTAGAGTGTCTTTTACCCCAGCTTTGCAAGTGGCTGATGTAGATGGTTTTTATTTTTCATGCACCACAAGCTTCAAACCCACACACGTTGCCTTGTGAAAAGTTTCATTGTTTGGTTGGCTTGTTTCTAGAAGAAAAATGTTTCTACTAAATGTTGAAATGTAATCATATATCATGGGAGATGTCACATTCTCTCTGAAAATCTTGAAAGAAAAAAAAAAGACAAGTAATTGATCTGCAATTCTCACAAGGTAGCATTCCAAATTTACACACACACACACATATATATATATATAAACATAAAAGTTTGGAGTTGAAAATTTATGAGGTCAAGTTCAGACTTCTTGCATTCATTTTTTCACCAAAAAGTCAATATTTTCTTTCAGGGAAGAAAGTCAGCTCTCGTAGTTACTCTGCTTCCAAGTGGTAGCTAGCACTGTTTGAAAATGTTACCAGGCAATGGTAGGACAGCAGAGAACAAATTAAAATTCTTTCCTCAATGTACTTCAACTTGCATTTGAAATTGAAGGGAAGAAACTGTTTCTAGTTTTGTTTACTTAACCTACTTCAGTTCTTTTGTTTGTAGTTATAATGAAGTTCTAGAGGTATTGATGAACCACTCAAAGAACACTGTGTTTTTGTCCAGGCCAGTCAGTGGGTCCAAAGATTGAAAACAAAATGTTACATTTTCTTCTTGGTAATTTAAGAAGCTTTGATATTGCTGTTTCTGCTTAATGCCTGTTTAAAAGCATCTTTTTCCAACCACCACTGACCAGACCTGAAAGCTTTTTGTATTGTTCTGAAGGAGTTTATTCATTCTGGTTTAATCTATTGTGAGCTAATGTGATCTGGATGTCAGATTTGCTCTTCATTCAACTAAGTGACTCATGGCCACTTCTACTCCAGTTTCTCCGCATCTTCAGCCTGTTTTTCCAGGTTCACCTGGAGTTTGGGCTAGGCTGCCTTCAGGCAGATGTTCTTCATTTTGGCTTCTCTTTTCAGTCTTGTAACTGAGGCTAAAGTGTGAACATAAAAGAAACCAAATATCCCAGGAATGTGATGAAAAAATATGAAACTTTTCTAGAGGTCATTAACCTGTGAACCTATTTAATCAGTCAAGGAGATTCCACACTACCATGGAACATGGAAAATATTTGAGATTTATAAAGATTTATTATTATACAAACTTTTGGCTGATGGGCTTTTGTATTAAATTCTTTTATGAATCTTTAGGAGAACAGATTGTCACTGTACAGCCCTGAGATTTTGTTATGGCTTGCACCAGACGTCCTGTGCCTGAAGCTAATAAATAGCTGTGATATCAAAATTTAAAAGGCAATACTGTGCATTCCTATGGGACTCCTCCTTTTCAAAAGCCTTTCACACTAATGAAATGACTTTACTCTACTAAAAAACAGGAGTTTTATCAGATCTGGCTTGATTCAGATTGCCTGTCCTATCTTGTTGTATTACTGTAGAGGACATGGAATCCATCACACAGAAAAATTACTTAAAAATAATCTGCTCAAGAAATAACAATTACTAATTGCTTTTGTTTATCTGAATTAAATTTTCTACTGTTCACAGAATACGGCTCTTTCAGAGAACCCCTGTTGCTTCGTGGAAACATTTTTTGGGAAAAGCATTCTCTTTTTATGGTGTTGCTACCAGGGATATTTTTTATTCTGCCTCTCATTTTTATTATTATGAAAATTAACTCTTGTATGAAAACAGGATTTTTGTTCTTTGAGATTTATTCATAAGAACACCACTTTTTAGCATTCATTTAGCACTTTTCATTTTTGAAAAAGCAACAAAACATATGTTAGTTATTGTTTGCTATCTACCATAATACTAGAGCATAAATGATACCTTACCATTCTTTTTCCAAAGAATGTTCTCCTTTTTGCCTCCAAACTCATAGAATTATATGTGACATTGCAGTAGACCGTCATAAACATACTATTTTCACACACATTTATGATAATTTTACATTGGAGATAAATGAATTGCAGGAGCAGAACTTTCACATAACTGTTTTTAATGGAAATAAGGAAAAAACAGCACAGCACATAAACTTACTGACTTTTGCTGGTTTCAGACTGCTGTTCCTTCCTAACGTCATGTGGAAGTGAATCAGGCATGTATGAATATGGATACCATTTGCAGAAAATACTATGAAAAATAATTTTTCCTAGCATTTAAAAAACTTTAATAAAATGTTCTAATTTTGTAGCAAAAGTTGGTGCAACTTCTGCTAGAAATTAATTTTCTGCATGTATAAAACATACAGTTAGTTTTTAGTGAACAAGGCAACATTATGAAAATACCTCCATCTGTGATGTTTTTGTGTTTAATGAAGTTTCAGACACTTAAAATTAATTTACAGAGGTATAATACTGCAATCAAAACTACTGCCACTTTAATTTTCACTTTCTCATTAAAAAGGTCTTGTATCCACAGTTTAATTTTCAAGTCCAGTCTATTGTTTTTATGAATACAGACTATACTATGGAGGTTGTACAAGCCATATAATGTGTACATATAATGATTCCTGTCATTTAATACAGGCATAATAATTTCTATTTAATCATGCTTGAGGGTAAGAAGGCTTTGCAGAGGGATCTGGATAGGCTGGACCAATGGGCTGAGTCTGTGATTCTGTGATATGGAAAAATATTTAAGTAGTTATTGGTGCTGGAAATCCATATAAATCCCTGGATTACACATCATAATATAAATTCTTCTTTATATTTCTCAGTACATCCTCTTATATATAAAACAAATATTTCACCATCCATGTTCTTTCCTTTTTCTTTACTAAAGCATTTCCATTTGAAGAAAGGTTTCCACATGACTTAGAGGATCTTTGGGATTTTTCAAATAATTTATCAAAATCTTGCAAAACTCCGTGTGTACAATCTAGTTCCAGTGGTATCAAGGATGATCTTTGGTTAGTTCTTCCTTCCCTGAAATATTTCTGTATGGTTGAAAGTTTTAAATTCCTTTAAATCAAGTTTATCTGCCTATCAGTTTTTCTTGTTAGTTTTGAAGCACAGAAAATGACTGAAGTGTTTGACAGATAAACTGTACTTTTTCATAGAAGGAAGGGTGGAAGGAAACTTAGTTCAAAATTAACACAAACATTTCCAAGTACTGAAAAGTCTGGTTCTGATTTTTTATTTTTTGCCATAATGTAAATTAAGCTTATAGGTCTATCTTTGGCCAGTGTGCCTTCTCTAGAGAGTCTTTTCTGCTGTCACGTTTGCAAAGGCTATTTGTCTACCATATTTACAATTCATGGTCAAGTCCCCAAGTGGTGCTTTCTGGCTGTTTTTGAGCTAGGGGACACATTTCAGCAACCAAGTCTGAAAGCACACATTGATCCTATCTAGATCTCTAACAAGCAGAGACCTGAAAAAGTCTCACCTCCCCCGGCCTCCACTTGAAGGCAACCTGGGCCAGAACATTGTCCCTACAGACACCAGCAGGGCCTCAGCCTGGGCTGTAGGTCCATCCAGGGACAGCTCCTGCCACCGTAACTAAACATAGCTGAAGCCTATGCACATATCTCAACATTGCATTTTGTTAAGATGTTTTATGGAAAACACAGTTTCTGGGTGTTCCATAGAAACATTATTTCTTGATGAAGAGAACTGAAACATGGTAATTCACTTAACCATGACTGTAAAATTGTTCTTTGCTGCATAATGAACTGTAGCTACTGCTTCAGAAGCCTTGTTAGTTAGAAGCTGTCATCCCCCGTTTTCTCTTGTGAAGCTTCCTGACCAGACTATATTTCCCATGATATACTGGAGATATCCCTTACTAGGGTGAAGGAGCAGTGTTTCTTTATCAGGCCACAGGTTTCATCTGATGACTTCTGTTTGAATTTTCCTCTCATATTAGGCCACTTTCCTACGGTGGAGAACTGGGGCATCCACGGCTGAAATTCTTTCAGTTTAAAAAGATCTCATGGCACTCTCTATACACAGACATTTCTATGCTTCTTTGGCATCAGCCTTCAGGCACTGAGTTGCATCTCTCTGTACTCTCTCTATGGTAAATGCAAGCTTCAGCTGAGAATCCTACTAGCTCCGGACTGCTGCCTCACCCCAGAGATTTGAAATAAAATAGAAAGCACTCAGTGCATTTTCTCTTGTGCTTTCTGCCACATTGTGCAGCTCAGCCACCCATCTGGGCATCCTAGATCCACCAACAGATAACTTGCACCCAGTTCCCCTTTAATGAGTTCAGGTCACAGCAGTCACCGAAAACCAGCAGAATATTTTAACCTGAAGTTGAGGTCTGAAGATATAGAGTGCCAGTGATTGGCAGAGCCAACAATTCTTTACCACTTAAGAGAATTAACAGACAGAATGGTATTAAATTCAACTCCTTTCACTGTTTAGTCAAACTAATACTTAATTCATTAATATCCACTTATCTTCTTGATGGGTGACTAGCACCCATGGTTGAAGTGCCACAAATGGTGATGAGACAGACTGAAATATAAGGTCTGAATAGATCTGTCTCATGTTGTTTTCAACTACGCTGCTACTCTTTGCTTAATCACATCAATAGCTTATCCACGGCCTCATGTCTTCCTCCCCAGCACCTGTCTGCGCAGGCTAACATTTGCAGTCTGAGGTAGGCTAGAAGGTTTACTATTTCATCTATGATATTGGAATCTGTGCTACTCTAGAAAAGCCAGTCACAGCTTCATCACTCCTTACTTCTGAGTATACACTACTTTTGATCTATAAAAGCCTTGGAAGGTTCTTGAGAACTGGAGCTGCTGGCAAGGCGAGTAAGTGGCAGTCACTCCCCGCCCCCTCTAAGAATTCACATTCTGCAAGGGGGATTTTCCTCTCATTTAAGGCTGAAAACATTCCTGAGAGGAACAGTTTGTCCTCAAGTTGGCATAATGTTGCACTAAACATTTGCCACTTACTGTTCTGCAAGCTGTTAAGCTTCCTGTGAAAGCAGTAAGATACCACAGAAGCACTCTTTTGTAAACAGAGTCCTACATCATTTTATTAAAGTACTGTGGCAATACTTATTTGGGAACAAAACAAGGGGAAGTTGCATCAGTATGTGGGCTGCAAATGGGGCAAGGGGAACTATTAACCTAAATTAACACAGAAAAACAGATGACATTCAACCAGGAACCCTTCTTTTTACAAGGAACAGCATACAGAAAGAAGAACACAACTCTCCAATTCAAAGCATAGAATATAGGATAAGCAGACAGAGAGGAAGGGGGTAATTTGGGAGCAGTCAAGACACAAAAATATGATAGAAAATAAAGAGTAGAAGAAAAGCAATGAAAAGTTTCAATAAGCTTTGTAACAGACATCAAAATGAAGGAGAAATGCACTTCTTACAAAGACTGTGGACAGACATTCCATGTGAGCAGGTAGTCCCTTCTCTTCTCACAGTACAAGGTCACCAGCACCATACTGGGCAACCTGGACTCCTTGCGTGGTTAAGGTCATTGGTATCTCCTTACTCACTGAACTGTAGAGCTTATTTTCAGTCTTGAATCAGGACCCTATTTACTATGCACTTTACAAGCCCCCTACTGTTAATAACCTAATTACAACACAAGAATTAACAGATACACACAGAGGAACACCACTCAGTGGATCTAGGTGGTCCTTTCCAGCCTAACATCCCCTTGTAAATGGGAAAGCACCTTGAAACATCCTTGTTGACCATGACAGGCTGTGATTAAAGAACACCTGCACCCACTCTAGTTGCTGATACAGTATTTATGGGTTACTGATTTTCTAAATAGATCCCAGGAAATGTAGGAGAATGAGTCCCATACTTGTATATATCTTTAAAAAAAAAGAAAAAAAAAAAAAAAGGCTGAACCTGCTCAAGAGGTGGCAAGTAAGTAATGTGCTGGAATAAACTGGTCGAAACACTATGCCTCTTTACTGAAAATTAATTAAACATGCCTAGAACTTCTCTGAACCTTCTGATACTCAAACTGGCTAGACCAGAATGGCCTGTGTCTGCACTAATGACAACTCTTTCTATCCAAAGCACAGTTGTTGCTTCCAAACTGCCTCGAGGGAATTGCCTCTTCTGCACAAACCCCTAAGAAGTGCCCAAGAACTGTTTGGAGGAGTCTGAGCTGATCCAGCATGAACCAAGGACTAGGTTAATGATCTAGCAGTACAGATGGCTGAGTTTCATTACTCTAGAAGATTTAGCAACAGACACCACCTGTGGCACTAACCTGATAGAACTCAAGAATTAACAAAATGAGAAGACAGTGCTTTCAAGAACTTACTGCAAAAGCACATTAATTGATCTGCAGAGCTGTATGTATCAGCAGCAGAAAACAGTTTGATGCTTCAGAAAGGAAACTCCTGAGAAGGAGCTGTTGTTCAGCAGAGTGCTGCTTGGAAGGGCAAACTCAGATCCGTGAGCATGGAAACTATTTTCTTTTGTCTGCTCCTATTGCAAAGCAATGGGTTTGCTGAGTGCTGAGGGGAAAGGCCGAGGAGGGAGACAAGGGCATCCCTATTTACAAACAGACAAAATTGCACAAGAAGTGCCTGGACTTACATAAGCAGTTTGTCCTTCTGGTGCAAACAATCCAGCTAGACCACAAATATCAGATGAGTGCTCAGGTGAAAAGCAGTTACAAGTCATTGTTCTGAGAAAATGCTCTGAAAGGGAGAGCCCAAGGCCGTGACATCACCCACAGACATCTGCAAACCAAGCCTGTATGCTGGTGAGTCACATCATACATAAAGCAGCTGCATTTGAGAAGCCCTTCACGACCAAGGCCAATAAAGTTTATTGTTGTTAATTTACAATTAACTCAGATTAAATTGACGTAATTGGGAGAATCTGACTCATAGACTTTTTATAAGTTTATTTTTAAAACCTTATCTATTAAATAAATACTTTTTCTGTTTCCAAAATGGCATAATTTGTCATTACCTGTCTTTAAAAGAACCAATGCTGCTTTTCACACAGTAAAGGAGTCAGACACTAGGTTTTTTACTAGTTGTTCTGTGTCTGGGCTGAGAAGCTGATCACTACCCTTAAATTCTGCCCCAAATGGTGTTTTATACAAACTAATGGAGAAGGTATGATTTAATATACATATATATTTGTGTCTCAGATGTGTTGTAGCACAACTGAGGACACTGAGTCAGATCCTGCCTTACGCCACAGCTGGGTTTATGTATAAGGGAGACCAGCATTTGGTCCCCTCCCTTGTGCTGGGCAGCCCTCTTTATCTTCCTATAACAACACCACCTCCAATTCTAATCCCTTGGGTTGCAGGACAAGCACCAAACCACTTGTTCTGTCATGGGGAGCTGCTGCAGGGTTGCAGTGCTGTGACAGCCGAATTTGGCTGTACAGAAGGTGGCAGGATCAGGACCACTCTCAGCTGTACGAAGGAGTCGCTAGGCAACAAAAGTAGCTATGGTTACCTGTATCCGAAATGAACCACGGATTTCTGTGATTAGTCATTCAGCTGGAAAAACCTGGAAAAAAAACACTTTTTTTTCCTTGATGAATGTATCAAAATATAACAGTGCCTTTGCATAAATATTGTTGCAATGACAAGGCACAATTAAATAGATCTTACTTTACAGGCACTTGTTTGCTTCGCCTTGGGTTTTATGCAAGATGTAGGCTATTTGCTTTCAGACGTTTGGGGCTGCAGCTTTAGAGACAAGACCAGACCTTTGGCCAAGGATCAAGTGCTTCCAAACTCTACATTAGGGAAGTATCCTGGAGAAGCTACAGGAGAAGCAGCAGATTTCCTTTGCCCGTTGAGACTGGCTATTCTTTCCCCAGGAAGCTCTCACTGGAGTTCACTTGGTACGTGAGATTGTTTGCTGATTAATATCAAAGGGTGCTAGCAATCATGTGCCTACACTAATGCTCTCATGCATATCATCTTACACACACTAGAGATTTCCATGAGGCAAAGGCAGCTCAGAGAAAGCAGTGTCCCAGAGACCTGAACCCAGCCTCAGCAGCGGGGACAAGGAGCAGCTGGGGTCACCAACACCTTCCCTTCAGTGACTGCAGGTGCACCCTTCATGACCTTAACAGAGCCAGAAAAACTCCCAGACCCAGCAGTCCCTGGCCACTACACCCCTGAGCAAAAATCCCTCCTAAATCCAAAGCTGGCAATCCATTTAACCCTGTCTGCACACATCATCTGAGGTGATGGAAGTAGCAGTCTCTTTCCTACCTCTTTCACCTGGAGTTAAATGGTTGAGTCAACTAAATCAATCTGCAGTTAGCACAGGCATTCACAGGAGCATACATTTTTTTCTTGCACAAGGAGTGTATTCAGAGAGATTCTCTCAGCCATTCCTTACAGGGGCTTATAAACGTATTATTGATTCTTGGGTGTTTGGGGGTTGATAATTAGAATTTGAGTTTACAGCAACAGCTCTCCTTGCTTCATCAGAAGAGACTGAAACTAAGGCGCTCAGCTGGTAATTTAAAAACAGTATTTTTATAATCTGTAATATGTTTGCTACTTTAAATATAAATGTAAAGCAATAATCAAGTGAATTAATGATAATACACATGCTAACCTATCTTACTTTGATTAAACTAGTTTACTTTGTTTACCATTGGAATGAGGAAGTCCCTGCAACTTACTTTAATCTACTTATTCAACTCCTTTATTAAAATCATGCTTTTCAGCTGTGATCACTAAGCCAAATAATACATGGTGTAAGCAAAAAGCTCATGAAAATCTGTATAAACTATTTTGATCAGTCTTATCCAAAAAAATGAATTGGGCTTCAAACAATGGGCCTTTCTTTCTATGAAGCCTGTTAGGAAATCCCACTGCAAATATTCTTAAGCTTTAACGGTAGCTACTGAGGCTACCACTTCCATGCTAGAAGCATTAAACTTTATTTACCTTGTGTCACAGAAAAAGAGAGAAGAAAGCAGAAAAAAATTGCCCAACTCAGTAGTACATTTGCAATAGTGATGCTGCCATAAACTACACTTTGATCAGTCTTGTGATCGGGCTGCAACGATATTAGCTTCCTTGGAAATAAGCATTTGGGAAAAGCTCCATAATTTCATAGATTTTGCCTCATGAAGCCTAAATGTATATGCACATCTCTACAGTTTCCTTGCCGGCGCTCTCTCACATGGTTACACAGTTAGCAGAGATGCTGATAGAGCTGTCAAGAAAAACCCTTGTTTCTCAATTCGAGTACTGAAGAACAGAGGGAAGAAACATAAAAGTTCAGGCCCCAGCAACGATTTTTTTTGTTCAAAGTGCTGCATCAAGGAAAGAGAAGTGTCTTGGACTAGATAGTTAGAAGTCATATCTTTTACTGAGGTGACAACCAGCTCAAAACAACACAGAGAAAGACTGGAACAAGATGCACTGTAATGGTGCTTATTATCAAAACCGATTTGATTTACAAGCGGGCTGAAAATCTCATAACAAATTTATTTTCACATGACTGCCCAGACTCTCTCTTTTAGACTGGCTCAGAAATGCCTTGGCCTTTCTCACAGTACTACTACATTTCTTCTAAACCCAGCCAAAAACGGAGGCACTGCAGACTGCAAGAATGAAGGAATAAATTATTTACTCAGTAAAACAAAATCTCTCCCTGAACACTGAAGCTAATAAAGCTTGGTTTCCTATAAATTTGTGCCTTGTGCTTGATAGACTTTGGCCAGGTGTAAGCACTAAAAATATTATTTTTCACAAACTGTGATGTCTGAATGAAGTTTTTCATTCTAGGATCCAAGTTTCTTTTTCATGTCTATTCTAATAGAGTATAAATTTCTACAGCAGACTTTAATTAACAGGATTTCTCCCCTCTAATTGTTCATTTATTTGCAGAAAACCTTTTATTTTTCTTTTCTTTTTCTTGTCCTCTATAATTTTGTCCAATGAGGTAAGAAACAGACAGGAGTTTTAAGTTATCAGAGAGCGTTCAGGAAATCATCATATACGGATAAGTCAGCTTAGCAAATGCTATTGCCTAAGTCTCATTTATTTCTGTCTAACAAACAAAAAAAAAGGGGGGGGGGAGAGGAAAGGGGGGAAGAGACAGAGAAAGAGAAAGTTCAAGATTGATTTGATTTCATTAAACCAAAGCTTGAAGACACACGAACCAGCCTGTGTTGTAAAAGATTTACATCCAGATTTAAAATGTAAGGGTTCTTAGATCTTGGGACCTGGAACAGCTCATGGGACTCTAAAAAATTATTTAAAACTCTGACATTGTGCCATTATCATCTGGGAAGTTTTTGAAGATAGATTCTTGGTTCTGATCTACATGTGGCTGTTATTAATTTTTTGTATCTAAACAATCTCTAAAGGGACAAAAAGCTACTTTCTCCCATTTTCTCTTCATTATTAATCAATCTGTTGAAGTATTGGAGCTGGCTGTGAATGCTAAGAAGGAGCACCTTTTAGCTTGTTAATGAAGTCAAACACAACGTAAGTATTTTTGCAAAACCTTAAGATATATAACTAACTTTAGAAGAATATTCTGAGGTGGTAAAACAAGTTCTTTAAATAAAGGGGTGCTGAGCCTTATTAAAGGGGAGCACTTTTATTGTTGTTGTTTTGTCTTGTTTTTATGTCTTCTGTAACATTTATGTAACATTCTGCAACATTTATTTCTGAATGCATGGAAGTGCACAACGGGAGCATACCATTCATAACAACAGTATCTAGTACAAGTGTTTATACATTTCAACCTGCATTAAATGGACCATATCTCACCATTACTGAGCTTGTGGCTGAGCAGAAAACAGATTTCTCCCCCAAGAGAATGTCTGTGATTGTCTGTTAGTTTTGATTTTTACTTAATAATTTATTTCACCACTTAATATCTTTTAATTTAATAGGCTCATATCTGTAATAAACTGCGTCTGTTTTCACAACATTTTCCCCATAGGTTTAAATGAAGTCTATCAATATTACACACAGATTGTGAAATAAGGCAATTCGTGGAAAGATTCAAGTGGACTAAAGTCATGCTGGCTGTAATCTACCCCACCTCCTTACAGTCTGGATTTGAGGTCTGATAGTTCCTGGACTAGAACTGACATCTCACACTGCTGAGATATCCTCAGCTGCAAGTGTTGCAGTTGCTGGGCTGGAACAAGCCCCTCAGATCCTTGTCTATACCCAATTTGTCCATGTTTGGTGCCTTCCAAGAGTGCACTGACTTGCAAGGGCAAACAAGAGGGAATGTGTCTACAGCCCTTTTGAGAGTGTTTTCTTCATTCTGTTTCCTGTCTGAGTTCTGCTTGTGCACTACCTATTAAGACACATGGGATAAAAAGCACAGACAGTACTGGAAACAGACATTTCCCCATTCCCTATTCATAGAATTTTAGAATAGTTTAGGTTTGAAAAGACCTCTAAGATCCTCAAGCCCAACTATTAACCTAATACTACCAAGTCTACCACTAAACTATGTCACTAAGCTCACATCTACACATCTTCAGAATACCTGCAGGGATGGTAACCCAACCACTTCCCTGGGCAGCCTCTTCCAATGCTTGACCACCCACTCCATGAATAATTTTTTGCCTAATATCCAACCTAAATCTCCCCTGGTGCAACTTGAGGTCATTTCCTCTTGTCCTATGGCTTGTTGCTTGGAAGAATAGACCAACCCCCACCCTGTCACAACCTCCTTTGAGATAGTTGTAAAGACAGATGAGGCCTCCCTTGAGACTCTTTTTCTGTAGGCAAAATAACCTCAGTTCCCTCCACTGCTCCTCATAAGACTTGTTCTATAGACCCTTCACCAGCTTCATTGCCCTTCTTCGAACAGGCTCCAGCACCTCAAAGTCCTTCCTGTAGTGAGGAGCCCAAAACTGAACTCTGTACTCAAGGTGCGGCCTCACCAGAGCCCAGTACAAAGGGACAATCAGTTCCCTAGTCCTACTGGCCATGCTATTTCTAATACAAACCAGGATGCCGTTGGCCTTTTTGGCCACCTGAGCACACTGTTGGCTCATATTCAACTGGCTATCAACCAATACCCTCAAATCCCGTCCTGCTGTGCAGTTTTCCAGCCACTCCTCCACCAGCCTGTAGAACTGCAAGGGGTTGTTTTGCCCCAAGTGCAGGACCCTTCACTTGGTCTTGTTGAACTTCATAAGGTTGGCTTCTGCCCATCAATCCAGCCTATACAGATCCCTCTGTAAAACCTTCCTACCCTCAAGACCATTATTTTTTCTCTTCCTGGCTTCATGAATTTTCTGGTCTTTTCTGCTTGGTTGTCCAGCTTCATCCTCACTGGAGATATCCATCAGCCAGGTGCTTCCTACACTCTAAGGCAATTAGGTGAGAAGGTGCTATTTCACCCAGAACAAAGGTGATGGCTATGGTCCTATATTTCCTGAACAAGTGCTCTGTTTCCCCAGGCTACTGAATAAAAGCAGGTATTTCCTTCAAAGGAAATTCAGAACTAGGAAACCCGGGGGGATGCACTTGCCTGCCGTGAGTCCCTCAGTGACAGAGTTTCAGCCATTGAACAAAGAGTAGAATTGGTGACCAGGCTGTTCCCATCATCCATCTTGATGAAAATACATGTACTTCTGAAATCTTGGGAAACATCTACCTTATCTTCAGAAGTCAAAAGCAGCTTTGCCTGACATAAAACAATGGAAAAATCCCAGAGATTGTTCTACTACAGGTGCAGAGTAACCCATCTAAGATCTTTAGGAACATATGATATGGTAAAAAAAAATTGATCAGGCATTTTTTTCTGTCAATTTGAAAATATTCAATAACTCAAATCAGCCCTTAATTAGAGAGCATGGAAAAAAAAAAAAAAAAAAAAAAAAAAAAGTCTGCTTCATTACACATGTTTGGCATTGATTAGAAGTGTAACTTGTTCTTGGCCTTAATTTGTGTAGGTGGCTGTCCTTATCAGGAATAAGAATCGCATCCTGTGAGAGCTCTGTCTGACTTAGCTCTGATATGATTTTTCATTTCTCTATGAAATGCCAAACAAAAACATTTACTAAGTCAAAGATAGACCCGTTGTGCTTGATACTTTTCCAAATTCACTCTATTTTAGCTAACTTTCTGAAATACTTTTTCTCTGTGTAATTTTCTTGGAGCTTTTAAAGTCACTAAAAATAATACAACTGCATCATCACAAGTACCATCTACCCCAAGGCAGCATATGCTGTCCTTGACATCTGTAGTAGCTCACACTCAATTGTTGTATATCTTCCGTAAACAGAAAGTGCTAATGCAGCTTAACTGAAAGAAATATTTTTAAAAGCTGATAAATCAGATTAAATTTTCATTGGGATTTCAGTGAAATGTGTGAAAGATCTGATATTTGTGCTGATATGTTATTCTTTATAAACACAAGTGGCACACAACAGAGACAAATAAATAGTCTAATTTTGTATATATAATAGTAAACTGATGTGCATTTATACCTATAAAATATTCAAATACACACAAAGAAAAAGTGGAAAGAAGAAGAAAAAACAAACAAACAAAAGTTCTCCCAACCTAGCCATCTTAAATTAGAAGACAGACCTCCAGATTTAACCTCAAAGATGTTATTGAGAAATATGGAGGAAGAAGAATTGGCAGTTTAAATTTGTTCTAATCAAATTGCAAGATAATTACTGTTTAATATTCAACTTTGGTATATCTTTTTTTTTTTTTCCTCTTTGACACATCTTTTAAGCTTTAAGTATTCCAGAACTGTTCTCAATGAGAATCTGAAAGCACAGATTACTCATCACCACTTAATTTTCTAATGTCCACAAATAATTACATTTTTATTCCTCTATATTTCTACTACATTTGAAAGAAATATAATAATAACACAAGTTGCTGAGTGCAAGAAAGCAAAAAGGTAGCATTACAAAGCTGCCAAGTTAGGCAATGACAAGCTTTCTTTTAGGTGATTGACAACATTTTCAATCCCAGGTTGTCTGATCCTGGCTGTCTGTGGGAGGTTACTGACCTCACAACCCTTCTGTGGGAAGAATCATATGAGCAATCCCTAATTTACTTCAGGCAAAGGTGTTTGGGTTAGCATACAATCTTGTATCATCATTATCATTGATTACCTCATTGACCTTGCCTGAAAGTAGATCAGAAAATGAATGCATAAGCCTTTCAGCATCAGTGTCATAAAACACCAGACGGTACATCTGGAGCCAGTAATGGCATCAGCTGACACAGGTAGATTCAGAAGGGAAGTTTTCCTGTTTGGTGTCATTTAGTTAGTATACATTCCCCATCCAAAGAGTCAGAATTTTGTACAGGAAGAAGACGTATATTGGAATGTGTTTTCACTACTTTTCAGAAGTCAGTAAAGAAAATCTTGTTTGCTAATCAATCTTCTGCCTCTATTGTAAGCTTTCTAGAGGTATCTTTCTTGTTTCATTAAGGCAAATAGAAGCTCATGTGGTCATATTCATAGGCTGCAACAGGACGTGTAATATGGAGCTTCGCTTCCAGGAATTAAATGGTGGTGCACAGCTGAAGTTATTGTTTTTCAGGACACCTGCACACAAACCCACATCTAGGCACAAAGAGACAGTGAACTTCAAAACCCCAGGCAAACAACAGGGTATATAGCAGAACCAAGCAGTCAGCACTACTGATGCAGTAACTGATTAGCAAAAAGCAAAACAGAAAGCTAATGAAACATCATTGGTTCTGAAGGTCAAAGAAATCACTTCAGAGCTGCTTTCCCTCTCAGCCAGACCTGGATATTGAATTGCTCATAAATGCTTCTGTCATTGCAACAGACACGTTATTTTTCAACATATACTGAATACTCTGCAGCAAATCCTACTCATAGTTCATTTTGATTCCAAAAAATATTTTTTTTCACCTGGAAACGTGTTTTTTTTGTTGTTGTTTTGTTTGTTTGTTTTCCCTCTCGTGTTTCAACATGAAAATATTAAGTTAAGCAAAGCAAATAATTAAGGAGTCAATAATAAGTTGTGCTTAAGCATAGTGTGAGTAGAAAAAAATGTCTTTTTTTAAATACCTCTTCTTTTTTTCTTTAACCAGCAGAATGTTGCTCTCCGCAGAGTTGTTTTATATTTTGCAATTCCAGCAAAAATTTCCCTTTAGACTTATGATTACTAGCTACAAAGAGAGATGAAACACAGATATGTTGCATCATCAGACATGATTTCTTATCTTGCTATGTAACATTGATAATAACTGTTATTATTTGTGCCACATAGGTGTTTCAGTTAAGCTCTCTGTTGCAAGTGTTGTACAGGTATAAACCCCGGGTTCTACCCCAGCAGAAGTTTCTGCCCACAGTAAGCTTAGCTCAATGTACTCCCATAAATATAATGAGTCGTAGAAGAAAATGGAAAAGACAAAGGAAGTTTGAGTGCATATTAACAGAAGGCAGCAAAATACATCTGCATTATTTTGTTTTAATTCTTCAGTTGGAAATAACACCTAATTATCAGAAATCCCCTTTGGCTGTTTATCTCCACTAATACATCTGGAACACTGCTTCAGCTCAGCATAAAATTCAACCCACATAATTATTGTTTTATTTCTTTGTCATCAAATATTTTCTAGTAAACAGAATTCCTGTCACGGAATTTAAAACAGATATGTTTTTCTTAATTATCCTAGGATCTGACCTAGCTTTACCCAAAGTCACCTCTGCTTACTGGCTAAAGCATTGCCTTATAATAATGGCAAATACATACAGGTCTGTTGTTTCTGAAGACAAGCAGTCAAGGAACATGAGATGTATAGCAGATATTCTGCTCTTCTGAGATGAACTAAGAACAGCGGTGTCACTGGTTGAGAAACTCTCTCTTAAGTCTACATATCTGTGAATTTTGGAGGCAAAATATATATTAGTTAATAAATTGCTTCAACACCTAAGGAAAAACTGTCTTAAATATAAACAGTATTTAAATATTTAATTAATACTAAATACATATATAAAAAAACTAATATAAATATAAAATATAACGTGTAACTTAAGTATCCGGTCAACACAGAAACTTCTGCTAGATATCCTAATTTTGCAAATAGACTATAGAAAGACGTGGGAATATAGATTATGACATTCCCCCCAGAATGTACATGTTAAAAGGATGGTTTCAGAAGTCAGCCAAGAAGAATCGCAAAAACAAAAGGCAGGTGGGGGGAGACTGGTCTCTGGGAAATTTGGTGCCTTTCTCAAACCTGTAGTTAAGTTCCCCTACCCCTTTGAGATTAAAGGCAGGCTCACCTGTGAAGGCTTTGTTTTTAAAGCTACACCCTGAAGAATTTGGCACTGAGCACTGTGCTGATTTAAAACACAAAGGTTGAGGACAGCGATCTGCCCTTTAAATTTTAAACATGAACATCAGTTTGATATCACATCTCCTTTAGCGAGGTGGATATGCAACTTCAGCACTCTGTGCTGCTGAGGAAATTTAAGCACACATAACTTTTGACTGTACCTTACACAACAGACAAGAGATTAATTGGATAAAAATGGCACGGTTCAGTATTTTTGCTGGAAATTTCATTCTACAGAGAACATAAAAGTCATTTGGCCACACAATAAAAAGCAAGAGGAAACACAACAAAGTAGGCAGAAGTACTTTCTTGGATAGATAAAGGAGCAGAGACTGGGGGTTTATATATTGTATCTATGATGCTCTAATATCAACAGCCAGTACAGAAATTTTTCAAAATCCAGGGTCCTGTTCTCCAGGTGTATGCCCTAATTACAATGCTACAGGGTGAAGGTCTCTCTTGTGTTTTTTATTCACATCCCAGTAAAATGGTCTGCTCTTCTCCAAATGCTTTATTTCCACAAAGGACATGAGCAGAATAACTTGTTGCTCATGCCACTGTCCACACTTGACTGAGAGCAGGCTGCAGCAAAATAGATAGAAACTATAATTTTCTGTGACTAGCACAGCTTTTCTATGTCTAAAGAGCACCAATCCTTTAACAATTTACAGGGTAGTGTTAATAATAAATGTCCTGAAATAAGAAATAATTATGACTATTTTTGTTGGCACTTCTACTTACTTTATGCTCCTGTGTTCCCATACATGTAGGACTTACTCCCACATTTCATCCACATGGTAAACGTGTCTGATATACCCACACCAGCTGCATCTGATTGAAGGACAGACAGTAAGAGAGCTTACTGCATCATTCCTCACAGGAAAAGGAAAATACCAGACAAAAGCAAGGCTTATGACACTGGGTCCTAAAAACCTCAGGCTCTATTACAGTCACTTTTGGCAGAAGGAGGATCAAATACAGTTTAAACCTTGGGAACGGACAAGAGTCCCACGAGTAAATAAAAGGAGCAGCTCTACAGTCGAGGCCAGCATAATCAGGGATATCAGATGACATTAAGGGAACTAGGAAACCCAAAAGCTAGCTTGTGTACTCCAGAAATACCAGTAACCAGAACAAGGGCAAAAGTTACTCAGTTTTAGATTCAAATTACTGCAGATAGAGATTTGCCAAGCTACTTGGACATGTAATTGGGTTAGAAAGTATTCCTGTGTATAAACTTCAGGGATTCTGTGGGCTTTTCAGAGTGAAAAATATAAATGATTTCTTACAGGTCTCCAAAATTGTTTCCTGATGAGACTCAAAGTTGGGTTTTATTTTATTTTATTTTATTTTATTTTATTTTATTTTATTTTATTTTATTTTATTTTATTTTATTTTATTCTGTTTTGCTTCTGAACACAGTATGCATACCTACATCCTGCCTATAGAAAGGCTGTGGAAGGCAGCCTGTCAGGCTCTGCTAAATGAGAGGCAAACACAGCTCTGTGGTACATGGCTGTGGACTTAAATGAGAATGGGTTGTCTCAAGGGAAGAACATTTCATGGCTGAGTTCTTTTATATGAGCTAATCTTTTCAGAAATGGCACTGAAAGACAAGAAATGAAACCAAATTAGTATTTCTTGGTCTAGATTTTCACAAAGAAATAACCCTACTTTATAATCCAAGTGCAAATAATACAAGGGGTAACTGCAAGAACCAATAATTGCTTCTAATAAGAAGATAAGATGGTATTCTAAATGACACATTTTACACAAGAGTTCAGCAATCTGAATTTGATACACCATGAAGCAAACACTTTTAGCAAATTGTATTGTTTTCTGATGTTTTTTTAGCCTCTTTTTTTTTTTTTTTTTCTTTTCTTTTTCTTTACCCTCATTCCAGGAAGATTCATATGTACATGTGGTGTTTAATAACAGATTCTTTAGTTTTTCATCAGGCTGTATTGTTCTTCACAAATACTCAAAGGACGACTAATTAAAAATATCAAAAAGCTGTGAATCCTGAAAGATTAATAACTTTTACTATGAATTCTGGTTCGATTCAAGTTTAGTGAAAGCATAAAATATCCCCTCTCACTATGAAGTAGTGGGTACTTCATAAGCAAGTCTATGTTCTAACCAAGCAGCTGAAACAATATCTTGTGACCGTAAACTCTACAGGCTCTCATCTATACTGACATGAAAAAGAAGATTCTGCTATATAACCCAGGACCACTTTCAGAAGTAGGAATGGGCAGAATTAGGAATTACCTCAAATATTGAATGAGTAGCAATCTAGTAAGAAATCCTAAAGGTAATTTTCTAATTACCAAACACAGAAAATAGAAAAATACCGAATACAGAGTCAAAGAAAACACTTTAGCTCATGAATTATTTGTTGCCATTATTTGTGAAATATCTGAACATTAAATATGTTTAGATAAATGAGGATTACTATGGTAACAGAAAAAGACTACCTTTGCCAGATAGCTTCTTTAACAAGGATGCTACTGTGACGGAAGGACCTTATTGGGGGTGGGGGGGAAGGAGAGAAAAAACAAATGATATACCAAATGAACTTTTATTTTCTTATTTTGATCTCAAAATTCACTGTTGACTTGAAGTCAACAATTCTGCTCTATTCCTATAATGAATTTCTATTTTGCATAACAAGATCTCAAATCACATGTGTATAATAAATATGTCCAAGTTTAGGTGCATAACTGAAGTCCAAGAGGCAAAACAAAAATATAATGAGGCTCCAGGGGTTCAATATTGTTAATGAAGGATAAAATACCTGGACTTGTTTATGTTTCTTTTATGTTGGAACAGTAGATTAAGAAGTAGTGCAGCTTTATTACATATTTCTATTCAGATGTATTTTCTTCTATAGGTCATATCAAATTTTCAGCCCCATGAAACCCTCATTTTTCATTTGTGTATATCTTAGTGGATTACACCTTTAAGAACATAATAGTTACAGATATTTAAAATTCTTCTAAATTGTCATACCTTATGAAGCAATCTCATGTTTTCATTCCCCATCTAGAGCTTCCCTTTTAGCCAAGCATGAAGATTTCTACTCATAATCAACTGATATTTGACAGACACCATGAGCTAATATATTTTCCCAGAAAAAGAAAATTCAGTTTCCATAATGACTTGAAAGGTAGGTCATAGTGAATTTTGTATATTGCTCAGAGATTAAATTCTGTCTTGTTTCCAATCAAGAATGGCTACAAGCCAGCAAAATTGCAGAGAGAAATACTAGAAGGTTTGGCAAGAACTGTATCTGTCTCTGATTAAATTTAGGTATTCTTTGACTTGTCGAGTTTCACACATTGAAGCTGAGATACACTTGGCTCCTATTCCCTGAAGTTAAGACTACATACATTTACATTTTGTGACATCTCTGCTTCTTCTTTATCCCATATGGATCACCTTTATCACAGTATAGTAGTATGTCTAGCTTATATACTTAAGGAGCAAAAAAGAGGCCAGAAGAGAGCTACAGAATAAAAAAAAAAATAAAAAAAAAAAAAAAAAAAAAAAAGTCTTTGCTGGGGAAACAATACCTTGTGGGGCCAAGACTATAAAATACATAAAAAGTAGTCATGGTCTCCCAAAAATAATAAAGATAAAAACAGTAAAATTTTCCTATTTTTCTTCCCATGGAAGATTCTCATTCCAGACAAGCTTCCCACCAGTTTGCTGAGCTCTTCTGTAGGGTATCTTTTGACAAAGCTATCCAGTCATATGAAGCTATTTTTGTCTGCACAACCGTATTAGTGAAGACCAACAGTGAAACACAACATGATTTGTATCTCTGGCTACAGTGTTATCAAAGTCTTCTAGATTGGTAGCTACTCTGGATCTCTACATACTAGCTACCTGAAATCCTGATTTTAAATTCCAGCTTTTGTCTTTCCATGTCCATCTCCAGCACAGGATTTGGAATATTACTTAGCCCACTGTCCTCCACTGGAAACACAGAAAGGTGGTAAACTGAAAGCTGGAGAGAATCGAAAAACAGCTTTCTGCTGCTCCCCTGAGCTTTTCTTCATGGTGGATTAGACACCAATAGGTGTCAATTCTGGGTATTTTTGCATCATAAACATGGCTGAATCGTAACCCTTAATTGAAAACTGTAAATTTTCTCTATCCTATCATCAAACTCATAAGCAAAAATTACCCTAAGGAATTAATATTTGAAACTCTTTCTTGATTGATTTAAATTTAGATTTTCAAGAAGCTTTTGAAAATATTCTTTGAAAAAGCTTTTTTTAAAGAATTGAACATTAAGTCTCTCAGGTATATGTGTTTAAGCATGTGACATTATTATATATCCGTCATTATTATATAGACATTATTATATATCAGATATAACATATTCATCATGTATATATGTGATATTTTATATATAGTATAAAAATTTTCCTAAGTGAACTTGTGAAGAGGTAAATAGTGAGACCAAAAAAAAAAAAAAATCAAATAGTACAGAATTAATTACAATAGTCAGCACAGGAGCTGACAAGAAAAAGTTGCAGAATAGTCTTATGATACAGCATACATGTTTGATAGAATGGTAAATAAAATTCATCCTTCATAAATGCAAATCCATACATACCATGAAAATAAACCATAAGTTGTTGAACATAAGATTAAATATTAAGTGACAATCAGGAAGACAGTACCAGAAGTAAAATTAATAGTAAGTTCTCTGAACTTACTATAAGTAAGTCAGTAATTTATAGTAAGTTATAGTTAGTAATTAATAGTAATTTATGGTAAGTTCTGTTTCCCGGTAGAAAAAAGACAGGGAGTTCCTGGAAAGAGTCCAGCAGAGACCAAAAAGATAGTACAGGGCCTGGAGCATCTTCCCTATGAGGAAAAGACTGACAGACCTGGGTCTGTTCAGCCATGAGAAGAGAAGACTGAGAGGGGATCTTAACAATGTTTACAAATATCTTAACTGTGTGAGACAGAGGGATTTGGTCAATCTCTTTTCAGTGGTTTGTGTGGACAGGACAAGGGGCAATGGTCACAATGAGCACAGGAAGTTCTGCACCAACATGTGAAAGAACGTCTTCACAGTGAAGGTGATGGAGCACCTGAAAAGGCTGCCCAGAGAGGTTGTGGAGTCTCCTTCTCTGGAGATATTCAAGGCCCATCTGGATGCCTACCTGGGCAACCTGCCTTAGGGAACCTGCTTTGGCAGGGGGGTTGGACCCAATGATCTTTCGAGGTCCTTTCCAACCCCATCTGTGATTCTGTGAAAACATTTTTTTCAATGTTCAAGAGATCACAACAGAAAACAGGATTATGAAAACAGTAAAGAATCAAATGGAAATAAGACACTCTGATTCTCTGATTCTACCCAAAAAGAACACAGTAAAATGGGTTAAAAAAAAAAAAAAAAAAAAAAAAAAAAAAAAAAAAGGATCACTGGGGATTTGGAATGTCTTCATTTGAGGATTAAATAAACTAATAATCTTCACTATGGAAAAGAGATAAATATGGGGAAATTGGAGAGAAATATGCAGGATATATGATACACATTGATAGGGTGAATAGAGAATAACTATTCACTGTTTCCCACAACATAAAGACAGTGCAGAAAAAAAAATGAAATTACCAGGCAACAGATTTAAAACAAATAGAAGGAAGTATTTTTCTTGTGACACATGATCACATTGTAGCACTCATTGCCATAGGATGTTGTGGATGCCAAGAGTATAAATGGGCCCAAAAAGCAATTAGACAAAATTTATGTAAGAATTCATGGAAGATCTCTGTACTGAAAGTCCTTCAGTCTCAGATTATTGAAAGCTATAAAGGTATAAGCAGGGAAAAAATTATTCTGTGTTCACCTTGTTTTGTCATCTTTCCCAAAGTTTGTGCCTGTTGCCTCTTGTCCTGATACTGGGCACCACTGAAAAGAGCCTGGCTCCAGCCTCTATGAACCCTCCCTTCAGGTATTTATGGACACTGATAAGATCCACCTTCTTCTTCATCACCTTCCTCTTCTTCAGGCTGAACAGCTCCAACTCCCTTAGCCTCTCTACATAGGAGGGGTGCTCCAGTCCCTTCAGCATCTAGGTGGCCACCGGACTCTCTCCAGTTTGTCTAGGTCTCTCTTACACTGAGGGTCCCTGAACACCCCACAGACAGCTTCACTAATGCAGAGTAGAGGGGAAGGATCACCTGTCTTCACTTGCTGATGATACTTTGCGAAGAGACTTTTTACTCAAGCCTGTAGTGATAGGTCAAGAGGTAATGGCTTTATCTGAAAGAGGTACATTTAGATTAGATATTCAGAAGAAATTCATCACTCGGAGGGTGGTGAGGTACTGGAACAGAGAAGCTGTGGATGTCCCATCCCTGCAAGTGTTCAAAGCCAGGATGGATGGGATTTTGGCAACCTGGTCTAGTGGAAGGTGTCCCTGCCCATGGCAGGGGGATGGATCTTTAAGGTCCCTTCCAACCCAAAACCATTCTATGATTCTCTGGTTATAAAAGCTTGAATAGATGTTCTGATCCAACAAAGTTGTTCTTATGTTTTGACAGCAGGATTCAACCAGATTCTTGTTGGAAATATGATCTTCGCTGCTATTCTGGAGTAAGCATATTTTGAAACAAAATTCATGTCTGGACTTTGTATCAGTGGTTAGACAGTGGTTGCAAGATCATGATGATATTGCTGGTTTGATGCTGTCCCAGGTTCAGCAACGAGTAGAAGCTCTTGACAGCTGTTTTATTCTTATATGATAGGATTGATGGGTTGTGTCCCAGAGATGAGATGTTGCATCATAAAGACACATTCACAATTAAAACTCCCAAGGAAAACAACCCTTTCTCAGTATACTGAAGCCTTCTTCGTTAGCAAGGTAGATTGCACAATGTTTGCAATTCTGTGCAAGATCTTACAATGTGTTTCTGTAAATCCTTAGTAATGTAAATGAAGAGTAATTTTCTGAAAATAAATGATACTATCCAATTTTAGTCACTGCACCTACCATTATTTAGGATTGTGGTTCTGGACAAATTTTAAGTAGTCTGGGAAATGAAAAATTCAGAGTTCGTTCCTGCTTTCAGAGTCCTTAGAAGAGCTTCAGTCTGGAGAACAGCACGTGACAAGACAGGTGTTACTGTAGAGAGAATTGATGGAGCCAGTGTAAATTGACTTTGCTACTTCCAGAGACGAGGCTGAGCTGGAGTTTGGCCCATTCATTAAATATGTGTTTTCCTAACAGGTAAGGAGGCACTGTACTGTTCAATAGTCAAGGGAAGTTGGTGGGGCAAGCAGACAAAAGACAAAACGGAAGCAGAGATCATTTCACATCTTTATTATTAATACTTTAATTTATGTAATATACCTCAAAGGTGGTGGAGGATTAAGAAACTGTTGAAAACTAATAGTTCAGAAAAAACAATATTATTGAGGTTTCATGCTGATCATTTTTTATAATCTGTGCAGCTCTTTTTCATTTCTCTGCTTGCTTTGCATATATTTCCTCATTGACTGCTATGAGGAATTTGAATGCCATAATAGTTATTTGGTGGAATACTCCTGTTTTTCATCAGTGCTATTAAACAATGTCACTTGGAAGCCAGGCAGACTCCTGGACATGTGGACACTGAGGCATATAATGCTCTGCACAAACAATCACTAATGTTTTAGATAGTACAGATTATATATGAGATACTGAGAAGCGATCGGTTTTAAATGCCTGCCAAGGAAAGTGGTCGAACAAGTTTGAACGGTTACAACACTGACAAAGCCATAACCATGAAGTTCGAAGAGAACAGAACAAACAAGACTGTTTTCTAATAATTTAGTATGTTTTAGGTGCTAGAAATATTGGGAACAGACAATCTATTGACTGATGCAAAATTCTAGCTGGTGTTAGACATGACTACACGGTTTCTGCCAGTTTGCTTTAGTCAGATTAACTCAAAGCTTCATTGTAATTCCGGCACCAGATAGTTGTATTTCTGCCAACAATGCCAAGTCTTTACTTACTGCTAAAATAAGCCTATCAAATCTAAGGTCCCGATGAATAGACTGCAGTGGGAGGATGGCAGGAATTGCTTGCGCAGGCATGGCACGGGGGACACATTTCACAGTGATCAGCATCTGAAAGACATCAGCGAGCAGCTAATTGTCTGTAAATTACTGTGTTTACCAGTTCAACAGGGCAAATACTAACCTGATGATATTTAAAATTAATGCCACTGCTACACAATCAGACAGAACGTAAATTAATTCTTTTTAAATTACAGCTTTCTCACTACAAAAGCAAACAAATAAATGAGAAATAATAACGTTTTAATTCACTCTTTCAAAATGAAGTTCATCATCTGTAGTGTTTACACTTTGATGGATTGCTCAGGCGTAGATTCACTCATGTGCCACCTGACAATGTTGCAACCAAACTGAAGAGCACTCTGATTTAGCTGGAATTTTGAGAGGTTTTCTCACTTTTTATTTATTTTCACTACAGCTGTCCATTTCTGCCCTTATATGAGATAACTGCTACCTTAGCCCAAAGTGGCAAAATCAGTATGCCCCCAAACGTTTTCATCATATTTGCCTAATTAATTTATTTTTCTGGTTTTGGTTTTAGTTGTGACTTAGAAATGAACTGCATCTGCAAAAGGAAGGGATAAGTTCTGTTCTTCACATTTTGGGAATGTTGATAAAGCTATGAAATCGGAAATGATTTGTTTCCATCCTATTTCTTATTCTCTGTTTTAGGGTATGAACACATCACTTTTTATCAAGTTATGCCTTGAATCTTCCCTTTTGTTCTGTGAACTGGTTTGTCAGTCTATTTCAATTCTACTGTGTCTTATACACCTTCGGAGGCACACAAATAAACAGTTTAATCCTTTAAATATCATTAGAGCTTTTCTATTTGTTCTTCTGTTATGCTTTATTGCCTTCACCATGTGATATTTCCTCATTCAAACTTTTTGGAACCGTGTTTCTTTCACAATTCAGAGGCAAAGGGGTAATACAACCACCTTTCCTCTCATTTTTTCCTGCTAGGTTATCAACACCGAGGTGTTTGCAGTCACAATCTATTGGCAATGTGTCTTGTAAGAATTTTTGAGACTTGAAATACGTCACTGCTAAGGCAGGACTGCACTATACATTTTGATGAATTGGTAATCAATTAACTATAATAAGTGTAATCATAAATTCTGATTAGCTGGTAAATAGTGTGAGACATAGCTGCAAATTGATGCATTTGAGATTCTGATACATCCACCTAGAGCAGTTCCTTTCAAAATGAGCTCTTTGTCTAGGCACAACTAGATCAGCCAAACCACAGAAGTTCCATGACGTAGGACTGATCCAATGAAAGTATATACTTCTGTATGCTTCTATATTCACTTCTGCTGATGCCTTTAACCTGTGTCCCTTCTGTTATATCACAGATCTGTTCCGAAGATTCACGCAGTATTCTCAAATTTTATGCTCTGAGTGCAGATTTATGAGTCTGGATGATTTATTTATTTATTTTACAGACACAGAAATTGAGTGGAGTGGACCAGCACAGGTGGTGATGGAGTTAGCAGGTCCCAGCCTGGCCTGCACTATTTCTTATCATAAACTCAGTGATTCAGTGGCTGGGCACACATCAGGATTGGTATGCTTAGAACAGAAATATCATCTGCAAGACTCCTTCCAGCACATTACTTGTGCTGTCACTCCTGCCCAGGTGGGGAGATCAATAAAAGTTGTGGCTATATCTGGCAGAGTCAGCTTCCAGTACAGCTGCTTCCAGGGGCAGCAGCCAAGCTCTGAAGCAAAAAGCAGATAGAAAAGCAGTGCATATGGCAATCTCATAGAAAGTAGAGGAAAGGCTAGATACAAGACAACCCAAAATATCACATAAAATGCACAACAGAATTGGTCATAAACACATAATGTATGATCTTTCTAATGCAGGCAGTGACCATTCATGACCTGACCTTGCAAGTACATGTTGAATTGTTCTTTATCTGTTCTACCAGATTATCTGGTTCTGCACAGATATGACATAGTTGCTTATCATTAGACTTCTTAGCTAGGTCTAAAATCAAATAAACTCTATGTCCTCAAGCCTGCAAGTGTTATAAATTCATTTTAAAATTCCACCAGATAAAAAAATTAAAAAAAAAAAAATGAACACTTTGTCACTTTGTCTTAATTGTTCATTTTGTTGGGATTACTTATCTAAAAGTATGAAAAGAAAGTTTGTGCTTTGCATCTCTTTCACTACAACAGTTTGAGGTGTTTTTTTTGTTTTTTTTTCCACTGACTAATAAACTGTGTATATGCATATATACGTACAGACACACACATTTCCACATACATATGTAATAGCTTCCTGAAGCTACAGGAATTTCAGCATCCTAAAATTGTGACATTTTCATGATACTAATAAACCAATAAGAAGCAGGCCTGCTGTGGATGTTAGGAGGTCATTTTCAGCCTTTCTCTCTGCTGCAGTACAAGATCAGCTTTGTTACTGTTGATAAATTTGTCTATTCTGTCATTAAGAGCTTTAGTAATGAATACGCCTTAGTCAGTGTTTCATTTACCTAATAAGTAAATTTACTATATATATATTTTTTTTAGATTGCCTTATATTTTTAGATTTTTATTTACTAGACTCTTTCCATTAATTGTAAATACTATCCCAAAATCATGTCTAGTGAGGCTAAGTTGTTTGTAAGAAATAGGCAAGTACTACAACTGAGAAAAGTGGTTGTTAGTAAGTTCAACATACTAAAATTGCTTGGCTATACACGTGAAGTGAAAGGTTAATTTTCTTTATCTTCATGATTTCTCCAACAGTACAGAATTGTAGCAGAAATATGAAGATTGGTATCATTGAAGGATATACAGAAAAGTTTGTGTTCAAAAGCACCACAAGCAGGAGCTAAAATAACAGCCTGTATTGATAACTTAGGACAAAACCAACAGCAATTCAACTGGCAGACACTGAAGAATGTGTTTTTGTAAAGACCAGAGGGTCTGTGGTCTGATGAGAAAGGCAATAAAGATGCACAATGTCATATGCATAATTCTTTTTCCTCTTATCCTAAAAGGAAAACAAATTGTAGTGATGAAGATACTTCAAATGGGAAAATAATACAATGGGCAGCACATTACCTAAGATTCATGGAGAGTGAAATTAAATTCTGAAACAAGAACCACCTTAATAGAATTTTTGGTTTCTAAAGGATATTGAAGACCAGCCCAAAAATCCATTTGTCATCACCAGTAAAGAAGCCAAGAGACATAGCGAGGACTCAACAACCAATATTCATCGTTACCCACATAAGACATACAGATCATTCTTTCCAGACCAGGTGGCATACACATCTCTGTGCTTATGAGGGTACGAGTGAGTGAAAGCTTAGGGATGACTGGAACCAATTTTGTTTAAAATGAGTTTCTGTAAGTTCTCACACTGAATTTTGTTAAATTAATTTCCCACAAAGTTGAGGAGAAAAGGGAAGGTCATATTGAATTGGTTGTAAACGGTCCCCAGTGAGAGACCAGTTAAAATAAAACATAATCACTTGAGCAAAGGACATTGTTTAAGAAATCTGTTCCTTCTGTGAGTGCCTTGTCCATGAGGCAACAGAGTTATTGTCCTGACTACAGTCTTTCCTGATAGGTAGCTCCAACTCAGTTCTGCAGAATAAGGCCCATTCAACAATATCAACCCAACTTGGCCCACAGAAAATCTGGTTTTGAAATAAGCAGATTATTTTAAAAAGGCACCAGAAAAAGGACTGGAAACCAAATTTCACATATCCTCAAAGAATACTCTAACCATTACACAAAACGCAAGAATGCATATCATGACTATTATCTCTTCTATTAGCTATGTTTCAAAACACAAAGCTAGAGCTCTGAAGCTTTGACTGAATTTGAATGATCTCAAATCTGTACATGGAGTTACACATACATTTGGAGCACATTTAGAGCATGGAACTGCTCTGAAGTTTTAAGAGCTGTTTGGGATAGTTTCGGTAATCTAGTGGCAAAAGTGGAAGCAAAGCACCGAGACGCTTAAACTGGGACAGAGCAGAAGCAAAAACACTGAGCACCAAGGAAAGAGGCAGGAGGACTTGCTGAAATGAAACATTTACAGCAAACCCATGAAGGCTTTTGGAGCTGCATTGAGTATGAGATTAAAGCAGCTAAATTTAAGCATTACAGGTGTCAAAACTGTGGAATTGTTTTATTTGCTACTAAGGTCACAGTCATAATATCTGCTCTAAGGTGAGCTGAACTGCTCTTTAGAGTCCATTAACTGTGTTGATTAGACTTCCATCAACTATAATAATAGCTGCCTATTATTATAATAATAGGCATGCCTGTGTGCATCTAAGTATAAAATTCAAAATTTAATGTTCTTAATGTCTAACCAGGAATCACTTTCCTGTGTTCTGACTTTGTATGTGTCTTGCTATAGATGCCATTGGTCTTTCTTTGGATATGCCTCTAAATCACATTTCTGCAATAGTACTTTTATGAATGTCATGATCAACAACATTTTAACAGTGAGCAATTTGTATTTTTTCTCACTCAAATAACAGCATTAAATTATCTAATTCTTCAAGTTTCATTTTGCAGAGTAGAACTGTTCCATACAGTTAAAAATTGTCATAACTGCTCTAGTTGTTTGGATACCATATTCTGGGTTAATGCCTCCTGAAAGGTTAACAATGGACAGAATATGTGACATGAAATTTAGTCTGGAAGAATTATTTACTGTTTAGCTACCATCATTTTTCCATTATTTAAAGATAACACAGCATGGAAAAAATTTTTGCAGATACTTCTATTGTAACTGATCGAATTGCATTTTTCTTTTTATGGTGAGGGTAAACTCTTGTTCTTGGAAGTCCTGACAACAATGATATCTGAAATCTCTTGTTGAGTCACATAGCAACATTCATATCTAAAGACAAACTAAATTTCCCCCACATTTGGTTGCTGGTAGTTTCCGTGCTGAATAAAATACTCCCAATAAAATACTGAAGAATCAGACTAATTCTGGCTCTTCTTTTACATTACTCTTGCTAGTAAGCTCACTTTGACTATACATTTGTTCGAACACAAGTAGAAATCAAGATTTTGGGGTTTTATTGACAGTTCTTTGGTGTATGTTCAGATCTGTGCAGTCCCTTAACTTTTTTGTTTGTTTGTTTGTTTTTGTTTGTATACTATTTATGTATAATACAGAATCTCAAATACTTCAGCATGAAAACAAATTTTAAAAATTACTTTAGCTTTCACAGTGTTGCTTTTAAAATACTTTTTATTCATCTTAAACATCACTACAGTGCTGGTTTTTAAATGAAGTCCTGATTGTTCCTTCTGCTCTTATTCACAAACACCCTTCAAAAATTCATTTGGGTTGTGTTTATGCTCACTCTGGTTTGGGTAACTTTGAGGAGCTCCATGAACACACATCTGCCTTGTTCCCTCCCAGTGGTGGTGGTGTGAAGCAGAGGAAAGAATACCACACAGGCAGTGCAAGAAGAGCAGTTACATGGGAACACCTTGTCCCAGGCAGGCACCTCTTGCCCTCCATCCCCTTAACTAGGGCTGTAACCTACAGAGTTTTACAGAGGCCTTTATGGTCAGTGGGGAGAAGAAAACTGACATGAGCATCCTTCCACCCACACACCTTTGACTGAGCTGAACATGACTTCTTTGCTGATTATAGCTTTATAGTTCTGAATACTCCCACGTGGTTTTGGTACATTTAATTTTTCTGGTTTGCATCCAAAAGGCATATGTCTAAGTGCAAGGGAAATGAGTTCTGGCAGGAATAGGAATAGCCTTCAACTAGCCCACGTGTATCCTGGCAGTGATGTAGTATATAGACAATTTTAAAGTCTCATAATTTATTTTTAATGTTTTTCAGAAGCAGTAGGACATAAAAAATATCTACAGAAAATGCAAGATGAGTGGCAGAACACGAATCTTCTCTTTTCTTGCCTGTCTCCAGTAACAGTTTGAGGATATCCTGTTGCTAGCTAATTCCACCAAAAATGACAAAAGTCACTAAATAAACTATCCTCAGGGCAGGTTTTCAATAATATAAAGGCTGTAGTAATTTTTCTTCTGTTTTGAAACGTTTGAAATCTGTTAACTTTTAATAGCTGCCTACTACATTTTCTGAAATATGTTATTTTAGAAATATTACATATCTTATTCTCTGCTTATATAGGTTTTCAGTGTTTTATTTAGTAGTACAGCTGAAAGTCTTATTTTTCAAAGTTGTTGCAAAATATAAAAGACACTGAAATAGAAATCTAAGACTGACTTTCCTATATCCTGGTTTTAAAATATTTTGTTGTCTTTTCTTTCTGTAGCAGTGAATAACTACTTTATAAAAATGAAACTATTTCAATTATTTTTTTCTCCTCTATATTCTGTTGATTAAAGTGTTCTCACATAAAGGGAGAAGTGTCCTCGAGATCCTGACATATTAAAATAAAAATGTGAATATTTGCTTTTTGCTTTTCATAGGAACCAAGCAGGCACCACCTATTTTTTGGAGTTAATGTATATATCCATTACTGCATAGACTGTGAAAGTCTCCATTATTTGTCAGAAATGGTATGACAGCATCCTTTCTCCATCCAAGAGAAGATAGATGGGAAGATGTCTGGTATGGCAATCCTGTCAGGGCAGAGGTTTCAGCATAGGTCCCCAGGTGATGGAGTGGCATCCTCAGTGGCAGAAATTCACAGAGTACATGAAGCTAGCACTACCTGAGTGAAACATTTTTTCTTTGTATTTACTTTGCATTAGTATTTTTTGGTATTACATGTCTGCCCAGAGAAGCCATGGATGCCCCCATCCTTGGAGATGTTCAAGGCCAGGTTGGATGAGGCCCTGGATAACCTGATCTAGTGGAAGGAGAGTTGAAACTAGATGATCTCTAAGGCCCCTTCCCCAAGCCATTCTGTGATTCTATGATGTGGAAAAAAAGTCTTGCAGGTCTTGTGGGGATACACATGCCAAAAAAATTTGCAAGGCCCCGACAGCAACATGTAATCATGTAGCTTTATGGGATACCACGTTATATTCAGGACCTACAAGAAAATGTTTAGTTTAAACAAGTAGACAATGCAAAATAATGGGGTGGAAAGTTTATAGACGACACAGAAATATACTGTGGAACAAAGCCAACATTTTCAAGTATAAATCCTTAAAACCCTTTCACACAGTAAAAGAAGCATGTTGTCTGAAAAAAAAAGCTGCTCAGAAGTGTCAGCTCCACCAACACAGACTTCCCCTGGTTATTTATTTCATGTTCATTTCTAGTTGTAGGACTTAAGTGAGCATTCAAGCTTGAAAATGTTTGTCTGTTGCTCACTATAATTTTTCAAACCAGGAGGAAGGTAGTTCAAGCAGGTTATGCCATGAAATATTCACAGACAGCAGCTGCTCATGGAGCCAGAATCCCAGGTAAAACAATCACTTCTCATTACCTCATCAGAGCACTTGTCATATATGGGCATAAGCACTTGTCATATATGGGCATCAACTTATCACTTTGCACAAAAATTCATCACAAGAAAATAGCAAGCATAAAGGTCTGTGTTAAAATAATCAAAATAATTCTGTTTCTCTTTATTTTTTTCTTTTCCTCCCCTGTTTAGTTTCTTCCTTCTTTTTTTTTCATTCCATTTCATTACCTCATTTAACCTACTTCAGATAGTGTGTTCCCTAGCAAACCTCCCATTTCCCCGTTCCTTGTTTAGTAACTCCTACAGTGGTGTAGATCAGACTTTGGAACCAGCATCCTGAAATCTCATGTGACTGACAAGTCAGTGGATCAAATGTATTCAGATTTCTGAACATAGTATTTGCTATCTCTGACAGGCAGAATGAGTTCAGGACAAACTGTTTCAATCTCCTCTCATTTTTTCTTGTTGTATCCCAGCCCTATTTTTTTTTAACTTGACCCCTTATTTTATAGGTTTAAAATTTCTTTTTTCTCGTCTTCCTGTGCTCTTCATGTCTTATCTCTTTCCCCATCCCAACATTATGCCTTAGCTCTATTTTTTACTTCTAAAAGAAAAAGATCAAATCAACTTTCAACATTTCTTCACCATTTTTATTTGTACTTCAGAATAACGTTGTCTAATGATACAAGGAAGGATTTCTCTAGCAGAATAATGTCATGTGTTATTAAGAATTGATGGCAAAGTCTGATACAATATTTCAATATCTTCATTTGTGTAGTTCACAAAAACAATGTTGTGCACTTTTTATATATACATACTGTATATATATGTGAGGGGGCAGGCATGTGTATACATGTGTGGATATATGTTATCATTTCAAAATCAAGACATGATATACAAATTGGGAATCTGACAAAGAAACACATAAACCCCCTCAAGTGACTGAACTTTTACTGTCCAAACAGCAGCTGTTTAATATTTAATTCCCACACTTACTAGAATAAATTGGGGTCTAGTTATTAGTTTCCACATATCCATGAATATGCTTAAGGTTTGGTTTTTCATTTGTGTTTTGTTTTGTTTTTTTTTTTTTCTGCACAGATCATATTTCAGTATATTCTTTCTTTTTGAAAAGAATATAAAATTGTGAATATAGAAAAGATATCAACATTTTACCGAACTTGGACCAGCCTTGCAGTTGCTGAGGGTAAATTTCCTATATTTTAAATAGGAGTTTTCTTGGAAAATTGTGGATACTGTTGCAGTGTTAGCAGTGCCTCTTCATGATAGATGGAGTATATTCCATTCATAAATAAAAGCTAATTAAATCTACAACATTTCTTAAACTATAGCATACTTAATCTATTATGCAGAAACATCTATTATGAATCAGCTCTTGAAATGAATTTCCAAAGTATATTTGGAGACAGGTGATTATATGGTTGTGTGGAAATAAGTAAATTTTCTACATGTTCTCTCTCTCTCTCTTTTTTTTTTTTTTTTTTTTTTAAGCCCTTGTTAGCATGTTTGGAATAACTACTTGTCAGAAAGTTAATTGAAGCTGTATAACCAATCAACAATATATAATTCAGAAAGGAACCAGAATACATTTGAGTACAGAATGCCTCTGTAAGCTGTACCTCTCTTCTTGCACTATGCTTTGTCTCATTGATGGCTGTTATACAAGAATAGCACCCCTTTTTTCTGGTCAGTAAGGGAGGTTTTTATGAAACAGCTGTTTTAATGATATTTTCTCCTTTCCCAGACTGGTGATGATGAAAGTGCCATATGTTTAAAACTGCTTATGCAGTAATTTGGAAAACAAAACAACACCGTGCACACACATACACACACACACAAATCAACAACAACAAATATTTATTTGTTTTTCTGAATTCTCTGTGTGTCTTGGGCAAGCAAGTCAGAGGATAGCTTTGGAAAATGCCTGTGTAGTAAAGACGGAATATGTATTCTCTTGCTGGGGAAATCCCAGGCGGAACAGCAGAGCTGACATTTGACACATATCAGTTATTAAACTGCATCTCAGGGAATATACCAGAAGTGGAGTTGCCAGCCATGCTTCCTTTAATAAAGATGAACTGCAGTAGCTGTGATACTTGACAACAATACTGGAAAGAAAGTTAATTATTAAGATTATCTGGAAAACAATTCCATTCTCCAACTGCTTTCAAAATTATTTTATTTTTATCAAAACAAGTGGTTTATTTTATTTCAAATGAAATTCTGTTGAAACAACGCTGAGCTTCAAGAACTAAAGCTGTGTCACCACTAGAAGTAACCAGTGAACCCTGTCACAGATCCATTTTAATATTAAATTCTGTGAAAACATAATGAAAATGTACACATCCAAGAAATATACCAGCTATGCCAAACCTGAATATTTCAACATATTTCTTTTAATTATGTAGAAAACTAATATGAATGTTAACGCTCTTCTCTTATAGCTGTTCAACTAAATAACTAGTAATACTTCTGTTTTTCCACTTCTAAAGGAAATTGGTTAAAAAATAATGTGAAATGAATGCAATGGAGAAGGCGGGTTTTTGTTTTTCACATTCATTTTTTTCTCAGAGGCTGATTTAGATCTCTTGTATTCAAGATGCATATTTACTTCAATGAAAATGCAAGGTTTCTGTTTTTGTGCCCTTAAAACTGCACTGAAGCAGAAACTAAGATATTTGAGTATGCTAATAGGATGGAAATAAATTAACATTTTATATATTATTCAAATAGAATATATGTTCATAATGGCTCGTGTTATTAGGATAAACCATCTATAAGGGAAAGGAAGGATATGAACAATATGGCTAAGCATGTACTTCTCACTAAGTACATAAATCTAATATTGCTAGAGAGTCTGGTGGGAGGCAGTTATGTCTCAGTTTTCTTCTCCTCCCCGTTATTCTCTCCTTCTATTTTACTAAACGTATGAAGAGCAAAAGCAAAGTTCATGAAAACAGAGTTTCAACCATGTGAAAGGGGAGGCGCTCTCTTCTACATTTGAAGGAACACTGAATTAATCATAGTCTAGGAGGTATTCTGTTGTTACATAATCTTGACTTAACACTCTCATGTTGGATAGAACTTTAAAAACAGGATGTTTACCATAAAGGGACTAAGCCTAACCAGGCTGACCACTTCAGATTTCACACCATACTTGATAAGAAAAGATTAGCAACTCCTGTGTGACATATGTCACAATTTTAAAGTCTGTTTCACAACCATTTCTTCTGATGTTAGTTTGGTTTTAAAACAACCCATTTCTCTCCACCCTAGCTATTCATTTCTGTTTGTGCTGCCCCCATTGTTCTGTTGTTTCATTTATTTGTGTGGCCATGGGTGTGACAGATTTTGAAGCTGATCTAGGTTAAAAATAAACCAGGGGAAAAATACAACTATATTAACCCAGTTATTTGCCTGTTCACCAGTTTCAGAAAGGAAATCAAAGAAAAAAAAATCTTATTCCTGCCTATCTTATTCTGGGATGCTTGATGCCAACTCAGGATGGTTGTTTCATACTAAGTCTTCCCACACAAGGATATAAGGTTAGGGATGGATATTTTACATTATTTACATTAGGGATAAATATTTTGCCAATAGTCAATGTGGTTGGGCCACTCCCAGTTGTGGAATTCATGGCTAGCAAAGGAAAATACACAAAACTTTCACCTAATACCTAGAGTACATAACAAAATAATTGTAATATTTGCAAATATTTTTTGACATTAGCTATAAAGAAATGATCTATTTGAAAAGTGTTATAAATGTTATTTAAATATTCATGTTTCTTTCCTGAAGAAGAAAAAAAATAAATAAATAAAAAAAGAAAGAAAGAAAAGAAAAGCATTTTGTTTCTTTCATTTAGATTTGTGATAAAAATTAATCTTTCAAAAATATTTTAGTTATGATTATAGAAAGTCAAAATTACTTAAGCTCATCATTAATTAAAAAATATTAAAGGACTTAATTTTAATTAAAAGACTTAAAACTAGATCCTCTTGAAATCAGTGGCAGGGAAGACAGTTTTTCTATGATTTTTTTTTTCTGAATTTCTATTCAGATAACCCTCCCTTGAAATTAAGATGATTATTTCCTTCAAAATATATACTAGTAATTCACATGCAAATATCACAAGTTTAAGGAAATACATATTGTGGTCATACTGCAAAACTTATATTTGGCAAAAGAAATGAAATTTAAAATTATACAGCTTTAAGTATTTATTTTTACAAATAGTATACATTTTACATATATTAGCATATACAACTTCTCAAAATTTAGAGATTTCACCTAATTACCAATATTACTTCATGAAGTGACTGCTATTTTAAAAAAATGTAACTGTGTCCAGATGAATTACGTGTGAGGCAAAAAGGGAACTAAGGCTTCTCATTCTGCTATGTTCTTTCAGAAAAAGAAACTAGCTCCACACAACTCTCCTTAGAGTTCAAAGAAACCTTGACAGAAGCCAGTAATGACTATAATGCCAATAGTACCTATAATGCCAGACATTTCACAATAAGCCTAATATTTTTAATCAATTCCTGAACTAACTAATTTCACAAGAATGTAATATATTATCTTTATACTTCTCTTATTATGAAAGTGATAATAAACAAGTCACAATTCAAATACAGTGTATAGGGAAGGAAAGCCAGCTGCTGCTATGATGAAAAAAGACTGCAATGTATGTGCATGAAAGGTTTGGATTAGCTCCAGATACATGCAAAGTCCAAGATACCATCTGATAATTTTAATTTCCAGTTAGGAAGAAAATAAAGGCAATATAAACAGGATAAGAATCACCATAGTCTTGGTGTTGTTTTTGCTACAGCAGTGGTAAGGCAAAAGTCATAGTCCTGCGTACAATTCTTCATTATCATAAATTTTCTGGACAACAGAATTTACATAGAGACAAAAAAATTCAGAGACATTTAACTTTCTACTTCAGTGTACTAAAGGAAAAAAAAAAAAACATTTATTATAATTTGTACATTTTTTTCAAGTCTATATTCATGACTATTCTTTCCTCCTCTTTATTGACATACACTATTATATTCTCCTCTGACTTACTTTTGAAAACAGAACAGAAACTGCCCTAATAGTGTTAATTCCATGTAACTTCATTAAAAATAGTTCACTTGTCTCATTTGACCCAGGTTAAAAGTCATGTATTTTCTTTTAAGACACTGAAATAACTACCGATCTACACAGCAAAAGTGCAGGAGATAGCTGGTACATTGGAATGTGATTGTTCTTTTATGAACAACAGTGGATTTCATTTTAAAGCAGATCCAGAAATTATGCACTTGTCTATGTCTGTTAGCTGAGGGATTGATCTGGTTTTGGAAAATAAAAAAGATTTTATGTAAGTTAAATTGCTTATCTGGGACTTCTGATGCAGACAATTGAAGGCAAATTGGAAAACAAACTTTCATTTTGATACATTGCTGACACTGAGGTCCTAGAAAAATGGCCAGAATGTGTCTGGAAAACCAACTGGACCTAGAAATACTTGTTAAATAGTTAATGAGGTAAAAAACACTATTTCTTTATCTCATTTTTAGCTTTTCAGTATCAACTACATGCATGCTTTTTAACCAAAGACATTATTCAAATCATTTTTATTTGACATTATTTTGATTATTTGATATCATTTTTGCACTGATATCATTTCATTTACAAAAATGAAATTTTTGTGAACTTGTATTGGTGTAATGTAGAGCGGAATGAGCCCCTCAGAATTACTGGAAGGGCAGGTGGCTGACATAACTATAGCCAATACTTTCCCAATCCAATACTTGAATCATTTATTTTAAACTTGCCCAACTATAATTTTTTAAGCTGGCATTTCTAGCCTGGAAACTTTTAGAAAATGTTAGCCATAACAATTCATTTTTTTTCTGAGAAGAGAGCAAGGAAAAACAGATTGTTTTTGACATATATTTAAAAAAATAATAATAATAAATTTTAAAATGACCTTTTATTTGCAATATTTGCAAGAGTGAGATAGCATTCTATCTCACTTTCCCTCTGTCTTCCCCTTCTCCATACTTTGTACCATGGTTTTGAACTTGAGCAGGATGTGGACATTTCAAGGATGGACCTTTCACTGTGAAATTCCATCCATAATAGCTACATCGCAAACCTTTAAAAACTCACATATGCCCATAGGGACCTGTGAGAGAGAACAGTTAAAATCCCTAAAAATTCTATACCCATTGAACACATTAAAGCTTTACAAGGTTTGTAGTGATGAGTAGGCTGTTCCTGAACCATCTCCATAAAGTGAATGACTAAGATGATACACAGACTGTGGATTTTTTTTTCCTGTTATGGCTGTCCCCAGCTGCTCTGCCTTAGAGAGATTCTGTTACAAGAAGGAAAAACTGCAACCACATAGTCTGATTTTTCAAGTGCTACGCACTCAGACTGTAACAGTTGTCAGAAGGACCTCTGCTCTAGACATGTGAATTGCTAAAAATACTACTTTACTTGAAAAATGTAGTCTCAGCCTTTTCAGACACATGAAATTAATGGATACCTTTGACCTTAACCTCACTATACTTCAGCTTCCTACAAATCAGATAGGGATAGAATGCACTTTCACATGGGCATTGGGAAAATAAATTAATGAATATTTGTGGTGATTTCAGATGCAAGCAATACATTTCATAGTAAAACCTGCGAGAAAGGTAATGATTCACTATTCAGAGAAGAATTTAAATAGTGTGCATGATCATCTGTAAAGAATTAGGCAACATTTTGAATATGTGTTCCTATATCATATTATACAGGGATTTAGATGTCTTGTAACTAAGATTGCAAAAGCACTTTTCACTCAGGCACTTACAAACATTTTAATGCTTGGTTTCTCAACCTTACTTACAATTGTAATGTTTGTGTGTCTGTAGATTTAAAAATGAATTTTGCTGCAGCAGCAGTTTAATACATTTAATGGCAAATTCTTCAGCCCTTGAACAGAAAAGGACTTACTTACTTAAAAGGACTTACTTATGACTCCCACTATGGTTTTTCCTTGTAATTGTTATTTATCATGGTTGACTGTAGTTTGCTTAAACACAACCTGTTTTCTCACTGTAAGCCTTGCAGGGCAACTAACTCCTGTACAAACTGACACTGTTTCAGAGACACTGCCCACCCTTGCTTTGCAACCTACTTACTGATGCATTGTTGTGCTACCTGAGCACAGAGCTCTGTTTATAAACAACTTAATATTTCAGTTAATTACCAGAATGAAAAATAAACTACTGGAGAAAGTATTCACTTCCAGATTTTTGCCTAAAGGCTATAGAATCAGATAAAAGAGAAACATAACAGATAACAGTTTGCAGTTTATTTCTTGTCCTGTTTCACCTTTGAGACATTTTCACCAACCAGTTTGTTTTAGTATCACTTGACCTTGAGGAAGGTCGGAAATTTCTGTCTGTGCTACATGTCAATACACTTAATTATGTTTTTAACTACTGCCAGCTAAAATCAGCCATATGAATATATCCGTGATGTTAAATCCAGAGATGTGAAAGGGCTTAGCATGAATATATTTTCTACTTTGTTTTGCCACTGGGTTTATGTCTGCAGTTGTGGCTCTTGGTTAATTAAGGAATAGAATTATTTGATAAGAAAGTGTAATATTTACATAATATTGTTCAAGGAAAGCTACAGCTTGACCCTTTAATTAGAATTTGATTGAGTGGCACTTGTAGTACCCAGTAGCTTAGAGTCGATAAAAAAAAGGCAACATGAGTATATATTCACTCCAATACTACAGTGAAAGCCAATGAGGAAAAAACACAAACAGATGCAGTGGTAAATTTTGCACATCGCCACAAAGAAAACTTGAACTGTCCTTTTATTTGCATGCTGTTCTAGCAGCAGATTTTTAGAAACAGCATTTTTAAAAAGAGTATAGCCAAAAAACTGAGTCTTGACATTGTGACGGCCAAGTGAAAACAACCAGGAAAACAACAGCCTCACTAGTGTGAAACAAAAATAGTCCCAAAGATGAAAACTAGACAGGAAAAAAAAATAAAAAAAAAAAAAATCAGGATGCAGCTGAAGCAATCATTTAAAACCTAAGGAAAAAAAAAAAAAAAAAAAAAAAGGCAGGGGGATGTTATACAAAACAATTTTTCTAAGAGAGGTCACTATAAATCCAGATCAACAAAGATTAAAATAGCAGCAAGAGAAATTCACCATAGCAAATCAATTTTACAAAATAAAAGTCCTTTATCCCAGTGATAAATTAGAGACAAACTGTATGCAGGAGAAAATTATGCAAAAGAATAAATTGAATCTCTTGTGTAATAAAGCACAGAATAGAATTCTACTCATGCTTTTATAAGTTTAAAGATCAAAAATATAAAGAGAACATAAAACTTCAGATGAATCTTGAGATCAGAATAATTGGGTGTTCCAAATATAATATGCATGCTATAAGCACCCCAAAGCCCAATCTGAAACAGAATCCCATGTACAAAAATGTACAAAAATCATGATCACCATTCTAAGCACTGCTGTATGAGCAGGATACAGACTTAACTTGTTTTATTCACTGGAGTTCCTATGAGATAAAAATCATGTCATTTTTTTTCATTAATTTTGTTGTGCTGCTACAAGTTTATCCATAACAAAGGTGCTGCAAATTACGGGTTTTAGGATAGCATTCAAATAAATGTGTAGGTGTTAAATACACTTAGCAAGCTGTTGAGGTCCACATACACCACTGTTCCATACACTTCACAAAGAAGAGCAGCTTTTCAACATTACAGCCTAAAAGTAACCAAAGTTAAATTTCAATTAACTGTGTACTGCATTGTGGCTCCCATGTTATATCACTAATGGCAATATGTTTTCAGCTTTCCTATGAAATATATAAAGGGCAGTTTGCATTGCAGTCAGCACAGTTAATGTTTAACAATTCAAGTAACATAACAATAATGTTCTATTGTATCCTTCAAAATGCTTCATCAGAATTCCCAAAAGACAAGAAGTACTTTTTTTTTTTTTAATAAAGTGAGGGATGGCAGTGATTACAGATTAGTACCTTACATTCTGCATTGTAGTCTACCTAATCACTGTAAACGCTTGACTGACTCTGTTGCATGCCTGACTTGATCCCAGACTGTACTTTTCCAAAGTTTCCTCCAGAGATCCCACCTGTTTCAGTTTGTCATAATTTTATCTAAAAACTGTTTCTCCTATGTATTTTTCTATTCAGCATCTGAATCAGCTAATGATTGTAGTAACTGTAATAATATATGTAACTCCTAACACCTGCCATCAGATTTTCAAAATACCATGAAAGTAGGAAGGATATATAAAAATAATTCTGAAAGGTCAATTTCTAAACCCAAGTTTTAGGGCACTTTGTTCTCTTTAGTTTTCAAAAGAAGCTGAGAATGAATCTGAAGACACTTTGCAACATGCTTTCTTAACTTTTCATCTACACTATGAAGATAAAAAAATAAAATAAAATTATAAATTGGTGACTAGCTTCACTGAGGTTACTTGAACTGATTGGGACTAAAGGAACTAGTGCCAGCTAATTATGTATGTTATGTATGTATGTATATATGCGTTAGCATGTATTTATTCTGCTTATATATATGAAAACAGGTGGTTCAGACTTGGATTTTTGAAGCAGTGACACCATTTCCCTCTCTTAAACAGTGACTCAGACTTGAAAATGGAAAAGAAAGAGTTCTCTTACCTTTACTCTTTAAAAATACTGTATATTTCATTTTACATACATACCTATTAAACACTTGACTTCTCAATATCAGTGATTCAGACATAAAGTGAGGATAATCAAAGACTTCTGAAAACATTGAAGAATGAACTCCTTTTGAACTCCTTGAAAATCCAGTGTACAATCATTGAGCAGAGCAGTACTTATTTTTCAGTCATACAATAATGATTTAGCCAATCAGATTAGAAGACAGCAAAAACAGAAGAAAGCAACAGTTTTAGTAACAACACCTGTGTCTTATGTCTTAGATTAATGCAATAGTATAGAGCTAATAATGAGGTACATAGTTAAGAATGAATGTAAAGAGCACTGGATAAACTCAGTATATGGGGTAACGCATATTCGTAGGATGTAGTTCTAAGCTACATGCTTCAGAAACAGATTTGCTAAGAGATTGCTGCCCCATTCTTCTCTTTTTTATAACCACCAAATATTTGTATCTTACTGACTGAAATTCTAAGGTCCTGACCGCAAGAGAAAATCCTTAATGGATTATCTGCACAAAGTATCCTTTGATTCCTCAGAATGAATTCAGGGATCTTGCATATATAGACTACTCCTTCATTACTAAAATAAATTATTAAAATCTTGGTCTTAAACTATGTCAGTATTTACGTTTTCCTCAACATACAAACCCTTTTCTATAGCCTGATCCGTATGTGTGAAGATCTTATGTAGTAGCAAGCAGGAGAAATACTGCAGATGTACAAGCAATAGTATATGAAAATTAACTTTAATTCAGGCAACAAATTCATAAGGTATCAACACCTCAGTTCAGGATCCCCAAAAGAGTAGGCAAACTTCCATTTGATTATGGAAACTGGGTCCAAAATTCAGATGTAATTGGATTCTAGGCTTTTCCAACTGCTAACAAAGGTTAGAATCAGTAGGAGCCAGTTAATGTTCTTCAAGTGTGTACTTTGGCACAAATTAGAGCTTCTGAGTAGTAGCTATGATTCATGTTACTGACACAAAATTATGGTCAACATCTACTACTGACAGGCTGAAAACACCGGATGATGGTGATAGATTTTGACACTGATAAGTATAGCTCACCTGCTTCCAATCTAGGCAATAGAGTTTACTTAACTCTTGTGTATATCAAAAAGGAAGTTTACCCTCTTTTTTTATTGAACTTCATGTCACTATTCTTCTTTTGTGTTCCATTCTTTCTTTTAACCAGCTTGGCAGCTGAATTGAATATCTCTCTTTTTTTTTTTTTTTTTTGCCTTGGACCTCCAAGTCACTAGACAGTGACAAAAAGCTATGGGCAACTGTTAATTGGGAGTTGTCTGTATTTGCTTTGTATTTTAAAAATGCTTTGTAAGTTCCATTATTCTTAAATGTCCTTCTGCAGAAATTGAGAAGCTATCATTTCCTTAGCTGTATTTTTCTAGTTATATCTAAAAGTGTCAAAAACAGTGACTCTGGTGCTGACTCATTCCCCATTGCCTCCTTAGACATTTGTGTTGTAGGAATACAAATAGTAGGTTTCAAAGGTATTTTTTCCATGAACTGAGCAGTAATACATTGTTTTTAATGCCCATTCTAAAAGATCGTAAATCAAAACTGCAAACTCTTTTACTTATTTTTAAGAAAGAAATCAAATATGTCCTAATGTTACTTAGTTGGTATGTTCAAATGAGAGACAAGTGTCTTGCCAAATCTGAAGAAAAGTTGTTTTCACTGATTTAAAATAAATAAATAAATAATAAAAAATCAGAAAAACTAAAAATGCATATCTTTTAATGTACTGTTCTATAATGACTATTTGGCAAAAACAGGTGGTATACCAGGTTGCAGGCTTGTGTTCTACTGATAGTCTAACAGTTCTGTAAGATCTCAAACTGACAGAGACAATTTGTTTCTAGCAAATTTCCACTGTATTTTTTTTCCTCAGGATACATAAAGCAAGTGCAAAAAGGCTTCTGTCTTACTTTGTTTTCTTTCTTACAAGCCAGCATATGCCAGGTAATTATTCCAGTCTGATATTGCTCCAAACAAAACACAATAGGTCTGTGTGGCAATTGAGCTAGAGAAGACTTTTCTACTATAAAACTTTAGAATATCTTCCTTGCAATGACTAAGACTGAAATTTCAGGTTCTTCATTCCCTTGTTCTGTGCCTTCCCTAGAAAGGCAAAAGAAAAAAATAATATCTGAGATGCTCATTTGCAGGCATATGCACACTAGCTAGAACTGTACTGTATTTTCTACTACTGCAAGAGAAGACATTTTTTTCTTAATGCAACTATCTGTCCCCCCTGCATCCCTATTCTCTCCTCAAAATAACAGTATTGTAACAACAACCATTTGGCCTTCTCTGGTAAATTGCTTGTATTTTCCAGTGAACAGTCTGTCCTCCTGACTAATTTCATATAGCTAAAATTAAAAACAGCACTAAGCTTTGCTTTACTCAAAAACAAAACCAGAAAATATATGTCTTTTTAACATAAATTGGTTTATTTTTGTATGTAAGAAGAGATAAATCACATAAAGCTAGACCTGTGTCTGGGAGACTTCAGTCCCCAAAATACCAATAGTATTACAATAATAAAAATAGGACAGTATAGAGGCCATCCTAATTTAGCTAAAGAATTGTTCTCCTGACACTGTCACTATATGAACACAAACCTTTTCCTATTCTCAGCTCCCACTTGCAGTTTATAAATAGATGTGGTGATCTGTACAAAAACAGGTTGCAAACAAGGTGGAAGGAACCAGTAGTGAGAACTTTTTGCTGGAGTCTAATTATTGTTTGCACTACTGCAATGACCACAGTCAAGTACTAGAGTGCCCTGTTTGTTTTAGAAATAAACTTCATCCCTTTTCTTTTGGATTTTGTGGGAATGATTCATAAAATAATGTGAAAGTGTAATGGTATGTATGTTAAAGAATAGTTGAGATTAAAAATAGTTTTCTGTATTTTTTTTTCTGCACTACCACTCATTCACGCTCATTCACATTTCTTCAGACAACATTTCTGCCTGGCACTGACATGGTCACGAGTGCTTCGTGGGATGACGGCAAGGATGAAAGCCAAAGAAAGAGCCAGGCAGCATTATAAAGCAGCACAGGGGCTGCTTTATTCCAGATGCCCTCAGAGCACGTCACATCCCTAAGACAATTAGGGTGTACCAAACCTACTTAATGGCAGCAATAGTACAACGGGAGCCTACCAGCTACAGCAACTGGCCCATAGCCCATGTGATCTGGCCAGCCTGAGGAAAGGCACTATCAAATTAGTCTTTGGCTGGCCCAGATCTGTGGGACAAAGAACAATTTGTATAGGAAGCAATGATCTTAAAAGTCCCAATAAATAAATAAATAAATAAAAATAAAAAAAAAATTGGGCTTCTGCCATGCAGCAGATTGGGAGCTTTGGAAGCATTTCAAGAGATCAGCTTCCTGTTCCAAGGGAATTGCCCTATGCATCTATTCTTTTTCCTCCTTGACTGTTTTTTTTAGTGGTGTTATTAAACTTGCAAAAAGACAGCAACATCCAGTAAGCCAATGGTCAGACTGTTATTCTGTTAGAAAACTCACCATAGTGTCCAGCAGGTCTGCTCCTAAGACTGAAGAGCACCTGTCCTTCCAGTAGCTTGTTCTTGTGACCTCCCTGCCCCTGGTATTTTCAGCTGGAAATGCTTAGCCTCAAAGCACTTTGCATCTTGTGCTCAAAGAAGATCTGAAAAGAGACACAATAAAAATGTTTAAACACTTGGCCCCAGGAATAAATTTCAAAACTGGGGATTTGATATCAATATGATAAATATAACACATAGCAATATGTAAGTGACTTGGAATGACAATGACAACAGAAAAAGTTGAAAACTTGCTGCCTAGACAATAAAAAATCCTGAAGACAGTGACATGTCTAAAATCTATCCTCCCAGAAATATTGCATGTCATGCCAGACTGCCGTAAGGCATTCCTGTCCATTTGTGACCCACAGTCATGAATTCTTGCTTGAGAGTTGGCTGGATCCAGACTTATTCCCTTCCGCATAGACATCAATGGAATGGTTTCTGCATAACTGCCTTGAGGTTAGTACACTGAAAAGGGAAGATTGTCTTGTGCTTAAAATTTGTTTTCAACCTCAAACCCATGTTTCCTCATTTTTAATTGTAAGAGAAACTTTCCTATGTCTATCAGTATGAGGTGACTAAGGCTCCAGAAAGAAAAATAGCACATTTTAAATGGAGGTAGGGAAGGACTTAGGAACTTATGAGCTAGCTAGCCAACCACAGTCCTCAGAAAAATACTGCAATAAACAATCAAAGAATTTGAAGGTCTCTACAGGACAGCCTAAGAGATTTGTAAGGGATTCCCTACAAATCACATTATACCAATTTAATCTTCTTCTAAAACAGGCAATAGGCCTTCTGAATAGAAGACAAGTAGGAAAAATTATATGCATTAACCTGCAAAAAGTTTTTTGACACTTTCTTGATATTTTATTTCAAGCAATCAGAAAAAAATCTTGATGAAACTAAAATAGAATAGATTCGAAAGCTTTGAAAATGGGTGCAAAACTTGGGAAACTATTTTAATTATTTTTTTAATAGAAAAAAATAAAATTAATAGTTTATTGTCTAAAGGGAGGGATGATTAACTATAAAATCACAGAAATATTCATTACATCTGGTACTATTCAAAAATGTGTATTCAGTAAATTAGATTAGCAAATAAAAGGGTAATTTTCGACAGTTGTATTTTATCTTGGAGTTTGGAGAGTGTTAGCCAGACTGAATGGCGTACTTAGAATTTGAATGCTTGAAGAAATTGGAGAAAAAATCAATGCAATTAAAAGAAGGCAAGGTCAAAGTATTGCTCTGTTAGGGGTTTACCAAAAGTACAACAGCAAGATTACCAGGTAGAATTTCTTCAGAAACAGAATCTGGGCATCACTGTGGTTCACAAGTCAAGGTGAACCAACACTCTTACTATTGTGAAAAAAAAAATAAGTCTTATGCATAAATAAAAGTGTTACAAGTAATGCAATATGAAAGAGCTTTTCTACTCCCACAGACATTGATAGATCCTCAGCTTGAGTACTGCATCCTGTTTCATGCAGCTAAATTCAGGAAAGGAGTCCGATCTGGATAAAAGGCAAAGTATATGCTCTGGAGCAAAAAACTTAAGGACTTTGGTTGGATAAATTTCAGAAGAAACCTGAACCTAAAGAATCCCAGCAATGATTATTTTATTGGCAGACGTTATTTTAGTTGCTCTATAAAATTTCCAAAGCTGTGTCTGAAGTTCTGGGACATATCAGGTTCCTTCCAGAGTCCTCCTTCCAAAAGAGAAAACCCAAAATAAAAGATTTGCTTTTATGGGCAACCATGTCATCCATATCTAAGACCATTTTTAAATCATTGCTATAAGGTTTCCTTTTTTTTTTTTACTCCTTATTTACAATGTCTGGCATATTTCCATAAATAACTTCATCATTAGGAATGTAAAGTCAGCAAAAAATGTACAAAAGTACATAGGGTTGAAGCAAACATGCTATTTACAAAGAAAAAAGTAAATGCAAATGAAAACAAAATCTGGGGCAGAAAAAAAAAAAAAAAAAAAAAAAAAAACGAAAAAAAAACCAGTAAGTTTAAAATGAATTGTAAACTGTAAAAGCAAAAACAAAAACAAAAACAAATGAATATTAGTTTAATATTTAAAACATTTTAACTATATTTATAAATCCACTTTTAAAGGTCAGTTTTAGCCCTTCTAAATTAGAAGACTATTTATAAGTTAGAGAACCAAGGCACCTAAGCAATAATACTCTCTCGTAAACTAAATAGATGACTGATTGCTACCAACAGCAGAGAGGACATTTGCAAAGTCTTCTGTATGCTGTTTAGTCCAGCAGAATAAATTTGACAAAAAGTCATAAAAAAAAAATAATTAATTAACATAACTAATAATGCTTAATTTTAACTTGTTTTTCAGTATTATATTTCAAATTTAGGAAGGCCTTAATATCAGAAGAATCAAAAGGCACCATATATTTTGTCATAAGCAGAAAAAATGTTAAAGAAATAATGCAAATTGAAGGGAGATCTCAGGTGTTATTAATCAATGTAGGTATGAAAATATGCAGAAAATGGTGTTTCCTAAGATATATATTTCATGTTAAAAAGCATGACAAATAAAACCCTTTGCTCAAAATTATACTTTTTATTTCAACACCATGTATGGTTGAAACCATGTTTTAAAATGAATGTTTAAAGACTAAGTAAGCTATTGCACCTTTTAGATAAACAGATAGATAAGGATTCAATTTGGCTGTATGTTCCCCACCAGAAAGCAGTAACCAGAATCCAAATTCCTCAATTTTGTGTCACACTAAACTTACGTACATAGTTCAGATCAAGTATATCCACAGTACACTCCAGAGCTTCATCAACCCTGCAGTCTAGGGATTTGTCCTTTCTAATTTGACATAAAACTCATTGCCAGCCTTTTAGTGTTCAGTCTTTTATTATGCTGTTTGAAATACACTTTAACTCCTTGCTTTTCTAAATCCAGCAATAAGAAATAAATTGCCAGTAGTTAATGCACTTTCCTGAAAAGTTTGAGATTTTTGTTTAAATCATTACCCAGAATCAAACAGGCTTGACTTGAAACCACGGTTCCTGTTTCTGGTCTTTCCTGGAGCATCCTGGACCAGTGGTGATATTATTCCACTGTGGATAAAATGCATAAATAATCAGTAAGTCAGAGACCAAAAGAATAGGAAGGTAGACACCTAGATAATAGGTATGGCATGTGTTCCATTTTTAGTTATTGCTACAGAGTGGAGGAGCACTAGGAGAGATTGAGAGGCCCTACTCAATCTGTACTTGAGATGTAGTACAGTTTTAGGATTAAGATAGTCTTCTGAGAGATGCAGGTTCAAATCCCAGAAAAAGAAACAGAAGATTAAAATTAAGGTATTGTATTTCTTAATGACTGCCCTAACAGTATAAGATCAATGCTGCTACATAGTTGTATTTGGAGACCATGTGAGGCCCTTAATTTATTTTGCTTTTCTTAAAAGTGCAGAAATAATTTCAGATCAAATACACCTTTTTATGCTGCGGAGATGAAATGGTGACATTTTGTGTTCCTTATGATTTCTAAATGTTTCCTAGGTAAGGATAACAAAGAGCTCAAAGAGATGTCTGAGAGGCTGTAGTATCCTAAACAATGGAGTACAATTTAGAACACATTAGAAAAGCATCTGTCAGGAATGATATTCACTGATACATAATTCCTTGGGACAGGAAAATGTATTGGGTGACTTCCTGATGTTATTAGCTAGCCTTTTTTTTTTTTTTCTCTAATTTTCCATCCCTCAGAAGGGATCAGACTGGTTTTAGCCTTAGCAAAAGCAGAAAATCCTCCCACAGGCTTAAAGATTACAGGTTCCATCCAAATACGAGAAATTTAGATTCAACTGCATAGGTCTGAAATACTAACACGTTCTCAGGGTTTGCAGGTAGACTTGTCCTTTTAATTTGATGCTCTGAAATACAGTGTCACTGTTTAATATCAGGACAGTGAGTTAAGAGAAAGTGTTGATATCTTAGGTAATAAAGATAGAAAATCACATCCTGTGGAATATTAAATGCATTGTGTCAAGTGGCTGAATATATTTATCACTAGTCACATTTGACTGTACTGGAATTCCTTTTTCTCAAGTCAAGTGCATTAAGATCTGCTTGGTACATAGAGCTGCTCAAAGTAAAACACTGGGCAGAATGTAGGAAGAGCTACTGATGAGTAGATATTATTTCCTCTGACTCAGAACTAAGCTAAAAATCTAGTATGGTTTTAGATATTGACATGGTTATTCTTTCAGATGTGAGAGACATTAAAGCCACTGATAACCATAAGAATCCATGACATTCTAGCTTGGCACGATTTGGTGTATTACTTTTGGCCTGATACTCAACTCCACATGAACTCTAGAGCTTCAACAGAACGCAAAATGTTTTTTGTTTGTTTTGTTTTGTTTTGTTTTGTGTTTTTGTTTTGTTTTGTTTGTTTGTTTGTTTTGTTTTGTTTTCTCTTCCTACCATGACTTGATGGTAAGAGTTACAATGCAATGACCAAGTTTCATTTTGATGTGGGCATTGTTTGCATATCACTACATTGGATGTTATGGGATAGTGAACACTGGATACATTCAGGGTAGTACAATGTGATTTTAGAATTTTTTCTTTAACTTTTAGATTTTTGTCTAGAGACAATACTATTAGAATAGTCAGAAGGGAAAGAGGTTTTTTAAATGTCTATGGACAGTAATCTAGACTATTACACACAGTCTCACTGAATGTGGAAACTTTGGCATGAATAATTCCTAGCAAAGCTCAGGACTACTGTGGTGGTTTCACGCTGATAGCTAGCTAAATTCCACCACAGAGCACTCTTGCTATCCCAACTTAAAGGAACTGTGGAAGAAAATATGATGAAAAAGGGCTCAAGGGCTGAGATAAAGACAGGGAGATCCCTCATCAATTACCATCACAGGCAAAACAGACTCAGCATAAGGGAGATAACTGGAATTTATTGCCTATAACTAGCAGACTAGAGTAGTGAGAAATAAAAAACAAACTAAAACCACCTTCCTCCCATCCAGCCTCTCCTTCCCTGAGCAGCAGAGGATAACAGAGAATGGGGGCTGCAGTCAGTCCCTAATGTTTCATCTCCACTCCTTCATGGTCACTCTCTGCCCCTGCTCCATGCAGGGTCCCTCCCACGGGATGTTGTCCTTCCTGAACTGAGCCTGCGGAGGCTGCCCACAGGCAGCAGCTCTTCAAGAACTGCTCCTACACGGCTCTGTACCATGGGATCCATCCCCCAGGAGCAAACTGCTCCAGCATGGGTCCCCCACGGGTGGCAGCTCCCCCCAGACTCCCCCTGCTCCTGTGTGGGCTCCTCTCCACGGGCTGCAGCTCTGGCCCAGGGCCTGCTCCTGTGGGGGCTCTCCATGGGCCGCAGCCTCCTCCAGGCCACATCCACCAGCTCCACTGGGGGCTCCTCCACAGGCTGCAGGGAAGCTTACAGAGGCCACCCCTGCCACCAGTAGAGAAGCCAATGACAAGAGGTGCTATGCTTGACTTCATGCTCAGTTATAAGGAGATGCTCACTGAGGGTGTGATGTTTGAAGGCAGCCTTGGCTGCAATGATCATTAGATGGTGGAGCTTAGAATCCTAGGAGGAATTGGAGCAAAAAGCAAGATCACTACAGGAGAGTGGACTGAGGTTTCCTCAAGGATCTGCTTGGCAGAGTACTGTGGGATAAGACCCTGGAGGGACAGGGAGCCAAAGAATGCTGGTTAATATTCAAGGATCACCTTGAAGTGATAAGCAGTTCATCCCAACAAAGAGGAAGTCAGGCAAAAATGCCAAGGCCTGCATGGATTAACGAGGACACCTTGGCAATACTCAAAGACAAAAAGGTTGGAAGCAGGGACAGGTAACTTGGAAGAAATGGAGATACACCATCTGAGAATGCAAAGACATGGTCAAGAAAGCCAAAGACCATTTGGAATTGAATCTGGCTGAAGATATCAAAGACAAGAAGAAGGGCTTCTCTAAGTACACAATGAACAAAAGAAAGACTAGGGAAAATGTGCTGAATGGGACAGGGGCTCTGGTGATGTGGAAAATGTTGAGGTACTGAATGTCTTCTTTGCCTTGGTCTTTACCAGCAAGACTGGCCTTTAGAAATCCAAGGACCTGGGGATGAGAGGGAAAGTCTGGAGCAATGAATACAAATCCTTAATGGAGGAGGATGAGATCAGGGAATACTTTAAAAAAATGTACTATACAGAAGTCCATTGACCATGATGGGATTAATCGTCAAGAGCTGAGGGAGATGTCTAATGTCATTGGGAGGCCACTGTCAATAATCTGGGGCAAATGTCACTCTTATCTTCATGAACTGTAGGAAGGAGTGCTCAGAGAAGTATAGGCAGATTAACCTCACCTCAGTCCTTCAGAAGATGATGAAGCAGCTAATCCTGAAAACCACTCCCATGCACATGTGACTAGTTTAAAATATAGGTGCTTATTCTAATTGTTCATTCTTTCTCTGCAGTCAAGAGAAATACTGTTGAAAACCAACTCATTTCATTTTAAATAGTTATTTCACAACAGGATTAATTAATCTCTAGAAGGGCTTATCTCTCTCTTAGTTATAGAGGAAACTTAGATCATTAACTCACATTTGACACCTAATTTACAATGGCAAAACTTAAGCAGGATGCGTCCTACTGTAGGTTTCTATATGAGGTGCAACTCAAAATTTGGTGTCTGTTTTTCCACATTAGGGCTAACGATTTGATTTAACTTGAGATAGATGTCTGAACTTGTGTGAATACCAGTTCATAAATCTTCCGTGTTACAAATCTGTCCTCTGATTAAGGTTTAATGTATTTATCATTTTGTTTCCTGTTATAGAATCATAAAATCATCTAGATTAGAAAAGCCTTTAAGATCAGCAAGTCCAACCATCACCCTGAACTGCAAGACCCATCACTAAACCATGTCCCTTAGTGCCATGTCCACACGTCTCTTGAATATCTTCAGGAATGGGGACTCCACCACATCCCTGAGCAGACTGTTCCAAGGCTTCACCACCCTCTCCATGAAGAAATTCTTCCAAATGTCCAATCTAAACCTCCCCTGGTGCAACTTAAGACTGTTTCCTTGTGTCCTGTCACTTGTCTCCTAAGAAAAGAACCCAACACTCTCCTTGTTGTAATTTACTTTCAAGTAGTTGTGGAGAATGACGAGGTCTCCCCTCATCCTCCTTTTCTCTGGACTAAACAACCCCAGTTCCCTCAGCCACTCCTCTTAACTCGTTTTCTAGGCCCTTCACTGGCTTTGTTGTTCTTCTCTACACACACCTGAGCAATTCATTGTCTTTCTTGTAGTGAGAGGCCCAAAGCTAAACACAATATTTGCAGTTCAGTCTCACCAGACATCACCAAGTACAGAAAGACAATCCCATCCCTAATTCCTGCTAGGTGTTCCACACCATTTTTGACACAGGCCAGTCTGCCACTGACCTTCTTGCCCACCTGGGCACACTGATGGCTCATGTTCAGCCAGCTGCCAACCAGCACCCCGAGGTACTTGCCTGCTGGGCAACCTTCCAGCCACTTCCCCAAGCCACTGCATGGGGTTGTTACGACCCAAGTACAGGACCCAGTACTTAGGACCCAGTTAAGTGTCCTGTGACTGGACTTGGCCCATCCAGATCCCTCTGAAAAGCCTCTGCAAAGACTCTAAAGATCAAGAATCCTTCTTAACTTAGTATTGCCTGCAAACGTACTGAGAGTGCACTCAATCCCCTCAGCCAGATCACAGACAAAACTATTAAAACTGGCCCCAGTACCAAGCCCTGGGGAAAAACACTGGTGACCGGCTGCCAACAGGAATGAACTCCATCCAGTGTGATTCTTTGATCCTGGCCATTCAGCCTATTCTTCCCATACTGAACTGTACACCTGTCCAAGCCATGAGCAGCAAGCATCTCCAGAAGAACTCTGTGGAAACCAGCATCAAACACTTTACTAAAATCCAGGTAAACAACATCTGCAATACATTTACATATCTTACATAATGCAACACTATCTTAAGACAATGATAGTTAATTTGAAGGCAACATTTATAGCCTTTTTGCCACATAATAATATGGGAGAAGGCAATATAAGGAAAGCCACAAGTAGTCAGGAATAGACCGCTCTGACTGTGCTAAATACAGCACAAGAGAAATACGGAGCCTAAGGGAGGGGAAAACTAACTGATTCCTGAGACTGGATATAAAACTCAATTCCTGACCATTCAGCAGGGGGAAATGAAGTAATAAAACTTCACTTCTGACTCTGAGGTTGAAAACTGCAGTCCTTGAAGAATGTTCTGAAGAAGATTGAGGTAGCCTGGTGAACAAGATTGAGTACTGAGGTCACAGGAATAAGGAAAAAATAAATGTGTAGTTTTGTGGCAAATAAGACCAAGAAAACACTATTGTTACTGTTGGTTGGTCCCTATAATGTCAGCAGGGAAAAAAAGCAGAAGGAAGGGTTGTCAAACACAGGTACATGTGTTTTAATCCTTAAAAATAAAGAATTTGTATTGCAACAGAGTACACAAAAATAGTTAAGATGTTACATAATCATAACAGTAAACAAGACACGTGGCTTTAGTTTCTAGGTAAAGAATAGATTTGAGTGAGGCAGTGTTGGAACGAGAAAATTGTAGGTGGGAAGTTTCTTGTACCTACCTTTATACATAGATAGATAGATAGATAGATAGATAGATAGATAGATAGATAGATAGATTATTTTTTTCCCATTCTCAGACTATAATGGATAAAGAGAGAAAACTTGAAAGTTTGTTTCAAGAAATATTATTCTAGTGGTACTTACTGCACAGGCTGAAATATATTTGAGTTGGCTGAAGAAGCCATTTCTATGCTGATATTTTCATTCACCTGCAGGCCGTACTGAAACTTGTTTTACATAACAACATTTTCTAAGAAAGTGAGCTTTCTTAGAGGCCATAGTATGCTTTCAAAATGTTTTAAAATAAAAGTTTCTTGGTTATGTTCAAGAACTTTTACCCCAATATCTGCCTATTTTCTTTAAAAAAACTTCCTTTGTTTTCATTGCAAACTGAGTAAAGAAAGACACTTTCATTCCCCAAGAGTTGACTCATAGTTACTTAAGTTTTAAGTTTTAAGCCTTCTGGATGTTTTGGTCTGGTATCTCCTTGCTAGCTGTTATGACTCCTACTGATTCTGTTCTTAGTTTCCTAATTCTCTTCACGTTTTGGACAGGAGTCCTTACCATCTAATTAAGGGTGTGAATTCCATTGCACTGGAACCATCTAAAGCTGGGCATCCCCAAGAGATGATTGCCCTGGAAAATGTGATTTGTGCTCTGAGATCACTTAGATGCTTTAGAAAAGTATTCTGTTAAGCAACAGATTCTAAAGAAACTAATTTTAAAGTCAGAACTTACATTTTGCTCAGCTCTTAAACAGAGATGAAGTCCTATCCACCTTTCCAAAATAAATTTCCTATGTGCCCTAATAGAGTAAAACCTGAATAAAGGATTCAGATTGTTTTCTGGAAAAAAAATAAAAAAAAATAAAAAAATAAAAAAATAGGGTATCTGTTGACTTTTCCTAAATAAGGATAGTGAAAGTACATCAAAATGGAAAATACCACAGTCAAGTTGTATACAAAACAGCACCTTCAACAAAAAGTCATGATTCCTGCATTAGCTTTCATTGTATTTTACTTAAATCAGAGGAAGATTTATACCTTTTATCCTGTACAAACAGTGGATGGTTCTGAAAGCTTCTATTCAAGCCTGGACTTACTGAGTCACTAACAAGTTGAGAGGCTTCAGAGAACATATGATTCACAAAGCTCACTTATAAGCTTAGCAATACGGACAGCAAAGGTTTTCTGGTTTGTATTTGCATGCACTGAGCAGCATAACATGCCTATTTTGGGAGGGTTTTGCCAAAGTCTGTAGAGCAAACTCGAGTATTGAGAACATTGTTTTAGCAACAGAATATGTAGAGTTCTGGTGTCACATTGCCCAGCCTTTTGAAAATGTCTCTAGATTGTTTCTTGTTTGCTTAAAAATAATTTTTTTTGCAGCAAATAAAATTAAATCTTGAAATGTATCTTGATGCTTAGGCATTATAAGTTTTGGAATTTCATGTTGTTTTCTACAATGGAGTTCAGTAAAAACAACAAACAAAAACCCTAGAATTTCTAATAGAATTACAAGCTCCAAGGAAGATGTAATGTTTTAGAATTTGGTTTCTTCCAAAAGAATACTTTATGTATTGAAAATTCCTCCTAAGCTGTCAGCATTATTTACTCTAAAGCACTGTAGAACAATCATTAGTCCATTTGTGTTTATTACTTTTACATCCATCTTGTCTGTATCGTAAGAATTTTCCTCTACTATCTACAAGGACTTTTCATGGAGTTTCTTTCAGGGTGCTGAAATCTTTCAAAACTATCTGAGAAAGATTCTGGAGGAAATAATGGATTTGCTGGCCTCTAAAAGAGCTAATTGACCTTTTTCTGTCATTGCAAACATATTGTTATTTTCTGAATTACTTGTCATAACCAACATAGTATGACTTGGTACTTAGCTTCCTACCTTTCTGCACTTTTTCCTCCCCTTCCAAAGGCCAGCCTTAAAGACGTAGGTTTCACTACTTGTGATTATCTACAGTGGGCATGTCCGCAAGGCAGAGTATTTTCAGATCTGCTCAGGCCTCCTTAAACCACACAAAGGCCCTCTGATTACCTGCAATCCCATAAAACTTGTATATCATAACAATAACAGGTGCACTCGCTTACTCCAACGGTTATAAATATATCTTCCAATTTATGTAGTGCCCTTATGAGTGATGTGTCTCTAGGTGCAAAGCCAAAGGATTATTTTACCTTTATGCTCTAAGAACAGAATTTATTTCAGCTTGCCATCAAATGCACATGGGGTACTTCTGGCCCTATAGTTCTTACTATTCTCAATTTGCATCACTGATATTAAAAGAGCTGCTCCAATTCTAAGTGTTTATGTTAAGATGGAGGTGTTCATATGATGCTTGATGCTTTTTGCACAATACTGGAAAGTGAGAAGATCCCAAAAAATAACAAAAGAAAAAGACTACCATAATGTTTTCATGGCAAACCAGATGGCCACAAAAGCTTCTGCAATCATTACTCTATCCCCAAGTATACATTAGTGTTTCAGGCAAAGACTGTGCAATTCTACAACAGGACTGTTCAAAACGCAGACAGGGAGTGGTTGAGGTGGCTCCAGAATTTTGCATCTAAACAGATGTAGAAATAAATGTGTCCCACTCCCCGTGGTGTGGGGATGCTAACTGCCATTAATTAAAAAAAAAAAAAAAAAAAAAAAGTTACCCATGTGGCATCAGAAACATATCGAGGTAATAGCTTTTTTGTAGAACAGCGTTATTGCTGAGACACATATGCCTACAGCTTGCTTTGCTGAAAACATATATGAACATGTTAGTCGGAACAGTATTACTCCCCAATCTTGGGCTTGATGGCAGGTTCAGAAATACTAGTTTGAAAAATGTTAAAGGCACATGTCATTAAGGATACAAAGGAGGCCCTTCTGCAGAAAGAAACTACTTGCACAGGCAAACCACAATATATATTCCTCATATTCTTAATGGGGTATGGGTCCCTACTACTAGTTTAATATGTATTATTTTGGCCAACAGTATTAATGGGACTGATGACCAAAGCAATGTTCTGTTCAAGCCCTGGGAAAATTTAATTACACATACAGCATCTGCGAAGCCTCTTGCAGAGTTCGTCTGCCAGACTGACAGCAAAATAGCATAAGGCCTACAAAACTATGTGAATGTCAGTGTTGCAAAAACTATGTACTTAATGATATACTCTACCAACTCACTGAAAGGCCAAATGAAAGTACTTTAATATAAGATAGACTTACCTTACTTCTGTTTTGTTCGATTCAGCTTACTGAAGCAACAGACAAAGGAAATGAGCGATAGTAAATAATCCCAGCACCATACCATGTAGGATGGTAGTTCTCAGGTGCTTTCTGGTTTAAAACTGAATAGAAAAGCTGCTGATTTTTTTTTTTTTTCTTAGCAAGTAGAGAAAACAGTTAATCATTCCCTTTTACTGGGTTATGGCTTCCAACTTGAATTTGAAATGTAGTTGGTTTTCATGTGTTGGTGAGTTTTGGATCATAGGATTTCACGTATTTTGGTTTTCAAGTGTTTTGTTTCTTCTGTTAAATTAAAAATTTCAGATGTATGAATACATTGTACTTTCTAGTACAATGACAATTATGATACTATACAAAAGTGAAATGTACAATGACAATTATGATACTATAAAAAAGTGAAATATCCATTAAGCAAAAAAGCAAGAAAGGGAACATGTATACCAAGCAAAAAAATATATATATGTGTATTTTATTTTCTATGACATGTTCTAAATTTCCATCTCCTGTAATAACTTTAATTGTCACTTAATGACATAATGTCATGTAATGACGTATTTGAGCATGGATTGGAACTGCAACAGAACTTCTGTTACCACCTTTTGCCTCTATCTTTCAATTTTTAATTCAAATCTCAGAATTAAACACAGGAATTCATAATAATAATGAAATTCAAACAGTAAATGGCAAGACAAACTTTACAGATAGTAACAGTATAGCTTAGTAATTGGCACAGAAATAAATAAATAAATATTCTTGAACATTTCTTCCTAGCAATGGAGGGGGAAAAAAACAGGAGCAGTGCAGGTAAGATGCTGAACAAGCAGTGAGTGACTGCTATCTGCAGTAAAGAATATGGAATAAGCTGAAGTCTGGGAACTCTTCTACAGACATTTTCATGAAGTCTTTTAATCTTTACAGACCTAGAATACTGAAAGCTAATGGTACATTTTCAGAAAACTCCACAGTCCTACAGCTTGAACAGACTGAGGAAAGAGAGTGCTGTTTAGTGCTGGCTGCAGCAGTAACAGCACAAGGCAATATAATCTGTGGTTAACATTTTAGACCAAAAGCATAAATGAATTTTCACATTCATCCAGAATAATGTTTCAAATGGGAACAGTAACAAGGCCTTGTAATAGCTGTATACTCTTGTAATTGCCGTTAAAATGTCAAATACACTATTATTAAGGTATTAGTTTAGCAGCCTTCACGGGTGGCATTGGTGCGAGGCAGTAGCAGAAAGATTAGAATTAGATTTCAGCTTTGTAACAGTTGTTGTATAGGATCTTTAACGTACAATTTCCTACACAGTCATAGCAAATAGGGAAAGCATGATTAGCACCAAAGGTTCTGCTCGTCCTCCCTATGGCTAGGCTCTGATTCACTCCTAACATGTCCTCAAAAAATATTCCCAGGCTGTCATCTTGAACAGCTTACTGAGATAAGCACCGTGGTATATCCAAAATGTCAGACCATCGAATTGTTCCAAAAAGAGTGTAGAGAAAATTTAACATGAATCAAATCAGCAAGTCCCAGCTTTCCTAACACGTAAGCCTAAACTGCTAGCAAGGAACTGCTAGGATAGTAGGAATAAATAAGTAGACATTGTAAAAGCGGGTAACAACAGGGAACTTGTGAGAAGTTTTTTGCAAAATTTTGTTGAGACTATTCATCTTTAGGATTACTCCTGTAGCACTGCTTAAATCACCATCTACCTGGCTTATCTGTTGCCTAAGTGACAATTATAAATGTTAAACCTGCAGCGTGGCAGCTCTACTAGCTACAGCACTCCATGCTATAGCTACTAAGCACTACAGTAAGCACATGTATTTTAAAGATCAGCCTGTGATTTAGATTACTTCTTCAGTCACAAGAAATCCTTCATTTGCTGATCTCCAATGTTTTAACACATATTGGGAATGAAGTCCACACCAGAAACAATACCTCTACTGAATAAACAGAAGCAACATGAGGAATCCACTGAATTTTCCAAATAAACAACTGAAAAAGGACTTCATGATGTGTCCTTGTATTTATGAGTTATCAGCCTAGCAGTTCTCTACTACCTCTAACCAGTTCATGGCTGATATAACCAGAGTTCCAGAAAGAAACAGAAATGACCTTCTCTTCCAAAACCAGAGAAAGTTTTAGAAGCTGAAAATGGAAAACTGCTGCTATCATTAAAGCATATAGACAAGATGTAGCCAAAGATCAAAACTTAAATTATATCACACCTTGTAAAAGTGCCCATTTACATTAATGGGTGAAGAGGTCTGTGCTAAATCCTGATAATGAATTCAGACTATTTTAATAAATATGCATAGACAAATATATATATATATGTATAAAGAATCCAATGTAAATTTTTCAGTTTGCTAATTTGCTAGAGCAACAGACATTCATTTCATACAATAAGCTGAATTCTGTGTCACACTTCAACCACTTCATTCCACTCAAAAGCACAAACACATCAAATATATCTCTAACACATCAGTGCAGAAATTTCCATGGCAGAAAGGTTACCCCCTCTAGCATAAAAACATAGGTCTGGTTCATCAATCTTCCACTAGAATAGTGTTCCCTTGGTGTTATATGGAAGCAGCAGAGGTCTCAAATGCATGTTGTGACCATGGTGGCCCAGGCCCTTGGAAACAGAACAGGCAGCTTCACTGCACTGTTGAGTGAAACTTGGAAACAGGAGAAAAAACAGCTAATGTTTTTAATCCAAAGTGAAAAACAATCATGAGACTTTTCAAGGGACTGAAGAAAAGGATGCAGTTTGAAAGACTTTGACTGGAGACATTCATCAGACAATAAGAAGAAAACATGCTAAACAAAAATGGAATAAATGAGAAATCAAGCCATGGAAAGGAAGCTGACAGTTAAAATCTGACAAGGGAAAAAAATAAATTAGAAATTTAGAACAATTTCATGTACACTAAGGAAAAATCACCAGTGGAAAAGTATAAGGAATCAATCAGTTAATCTGAAGATATTAATGAACTCTGGAAATATTAAAAGCAGAATTTTCATATAAGGAAAAAAAAAAAAAAAAAGAAATTATATGCTACCATTGTGATCTAAATATGAAGTGGAGTTTGACTAGATACATAAATTCAAAGGATCTTCTATTAAAAGCTTTCTTTTCCCATTAGATTCTTACCTCAAGATGAAATAAATAAATAAATAAATAAATAAAATGTATTTTGTGGTTTATGTCACAGTCTTTGTGTCACAGTCTGTGAAATTTCACCCAGTTATTCCTGTACTGAACTCAGTAATTTGTATTTTTTCAGAACACATGAGTTTGTCAGACTTGTTGTCAGACAATATCCCAGCTTTCTCTTCAAATTAAGAAACTTAGTAGCTTGCATCTTCTCTCTGCAAGGTCTCCTGAAGCTACTTTTTGAGATGGATAGGGAGAGTTCTTCACATGTCTCAGCAACTTCTTCCACTCTTCAAATATTTTTTCAGCTTACATTCTCATCAATATGTCCACATCTCTTCTAAATTATGGCTCTGGATCTCTCACAATTCAAACACAAAACTTACACAAACTATTGACTTGTGCCTCACACTGTCCTGCAGACACACACACTCCATTACCCTGTTCAACAGAAAGCCAAAAGACTGTGGAATCTGAGAGAGGCCATGGCACTGAATGTAAGCTGAGGAAGGAAGAGAAAAAAAGGGATAATTGTAGGAGGAATAAAGGTAACAAAAGGGGTATGTAACAGGGCAAGTAACAAAATGCTACACACAGGCTCCAGGAATTTTTATTTTTTTTTTATATATAGAAAAATATGGTAATTTGAGAAGTTTATGGCCACAGACCTGCTAATAGTCAGAATCAATATTATATGAAAAGAAAACTCTCTAGCCCTTCTCACAATTTCATGTTATTATCTACAGAACACATAAGGATCACTTTTACTGTTACCACAATGCCACCTTGGAAGTTCGTATTGACTTGTCATATCCTTGTCACATATTTGTCATTCATATTTGTCCATTATGACTTCCAGACTCTCTTCAGAGGAACAGAAGTGTTCTTAAAAATGCACAAAACTATCTCAAGTTCCAGGTTCTAGCTATATGACTTTGCTCGTGGTTGTACTTAAGCACATTTTTGAGTGAACACAAGTTACTGAACAATCCCTGCATAACTACTTTGACATCACTGGTACTTGCTATTCGTCAGTCTTTGCATCAGTCACACTTTTTTTTCAGTGATCTTTGATTATATTCCTTTGATAAAACTGTTTGAAAACATGAACATTTAGTGTACCAGCCATGTAGTTACTTTCATGCCAACCTTGTAATCTTATCAAAGCATTAAGCCAGTTTTCTTTGACAATAGCTATTTTCCCTAGAACTATAAAAATTTGCATTAATTAAATTCTCATCCTTTAATTCTTTTTTTTTGTTTGTTTGTTCTAATCAGCTTAGTCATGTATGAGTTTTTTATTAGATGACAGTCTAAGTAGTTCATGGTCAACCCACTTCACCTTTTTAAACATTGACATGACATGGCCATGAATACAGCCTTCTGAAATTTCACCACAAAAAGCTACAGTTATTATCAACAAGTGAAAAATCTAACCAGCAAACTCTTCAGTGTGTTAGTTCCATACAGATAGCCTAGTGACAAACACAGCAAAATGGTATTGATATAAAATGCCCCTGAATTTATTCAAATGTAAATGATTAGTCCATATAAACACCAAATTCAGTGAAATTACATCCAACTGATACTGAAACAAACCCAGATTTCTGACTTTTCTTCTTTACCCTCCTGTTATGATACAGAAGACCCAAATAAATGGCAGGGAAAATTGATTTCTGACTAGAAGGACTAAGGAAGTGCTGGTAAAAGACAAATACGTTAAGAATCAATATTTTTACTTAGTCTCTGAGTAATATCTATATTAGTTGATACATAAATATTTCAAACATAAAGGTAGTATTTTGGAGTTTAACTTTTACAAATCGCTTAGAAGCGGGTACAAGCAAAAAAAGTAAGAAAAAACACTTTATAGAATCATAGAATGGTTTGGATTGGAAGGATCCTTAAAGACCACCCAGTTCCATGCCCCTGCCATGGGCAGGGACACCTCCTACCAGACTAGGTTGCTCAAAGCCCCATCCAGCCTGGCCTTGAACATCTGCAGGGATGGGGTATCCACAGCTTCTCTGGCCAACCTGTGCCAGTGCCTCACCACCTTCATAGTGAATTTCTTCTTTATATCTAATTTAAACCTACCTTTTAGTTTAAAAACCGTTAGATCTTTTCATTTAAAAACACTACCCCTTGTCCTATCATTACAGTAAAGTCTCTCTCCATCTTCCTTATAAGCTTTAGGTCTTGAAAAGCTTCAGTGAGATTTCCCCAGAGCCTTCTCTTCTCCAGGCTGAACAGCCCCAGCTCTTTCAGCCTTTCTTCATAGGAGAGGTGTTCCAGCCTCCTGATCATCCTTGTGGCCCTCCTCTGGATTCACCCCAATTGCTCCATGTCCTTCTTTTCCTGGGGGCTCCAGAGCTGAACGCAGTACTCCAGGTGGAGTCTCACAAGAGTGAAGTGGAGGTCCCTTGACCTGCTGCCCTTGATTTTTTTTTAAGGCTGCCCAGGATGCAGTTGGCCTTCTCAGCTGAAAGCACACAAATCTCATGTCTAATTTGTCATCCACCACTATCTCCAAGTCCATCTCCACTTGGCTGCTCTCCATTCATCCCCAGTCTGTACTGATACCAGGGATTGCCCCGACCCAGGTGCAGCACCTTGCACTCAGCCTTGTTCAGCTTCCTGAGGTTCACGTGAGCAAAGTGATGCACAGCCACAGTGACTGCATGTTGAAGACTACTTCTTGTCGTGGTCCCTTTGGTTAAAAAACAATATAATGGATTTTTGAAAAGTACAGGAAGGTAGTCAAAGTTGTCCAATTGTCCCCCATTATAACCTCTTATCATAAAAGTTATATTAGTCTTCCTAATATCACAACTGTGGTGATTGCATCTTTGTCTCTCAAACTGTTCATCCTTGTCTCTTCCGAATTCTCCCACAGGTTTCTCTTTACAGGCATTTCTTTTTCCTTATCTTCAGGAGTTCTTGTCTCTTTCTATCTGTTACTTTCTGCCTCCTCAGCTCACTTCGTTTCATCAGTACACTGCCTTGCACTTTGTAACAATCCACGTTTATTTCTTCTGCAAATATCTTTGTTCTGTGTTGTATGACATAGCATCTTATTATCTCTCTTCTAATACTCCATGTATGTCTTGACATCTTAGACCGTAAAACACAGGGACTGTATCTTACGTAGTGATTAGTAGGACATATTTGACCATGACAAAGGGGTCAAGATAGGGAATATCATAAAACAAATTAATATAAATAGCTTAAACGACACCAGCATTATTTCCTCAAAAAATGTAGTTTTAGACTAAAAGCATTCTGAGCTAAATCCTTTCCTCCTAGGGAATACAATTTCAAAGAAGCTGCCAGTGACCCTTACTTCCAGTGTACACTACTGTGCTGCAGTACTGAAAGGATGTTGCATCAGAAAGTAATTTGATCCTAAAATCGTGATCAGTTTAATGTGCAATGAAACAGTAAACAAAAGCTTGCATTGTTGGAGGAAAAAAAACAGCACAGATTAAAGCAGGTAGAGAGCTGTTTAATCTGTCTCAGAACTCTGTCCAAAGCAAATTCCTCAGGCTTTACTGATGAGAGAGGGAAGGTCTGTCTGCATTTTCTCTTTTTCCACTGAAACCTTCCTAACATTGTAACCGCCGACAAATAAACAGTATTCCAAGCAGCCATTAACCTTGGGATCATCTTATTACTTCATAGTATTCCAAGCACATTTACGAGAAGCTTTATACGGAGCAGCTACAAGTTCACCAGACACGCGCCCTGAGTCAGTCAGTAAATAGAAAACGCAAAAGTAAATAAACACAGGCCAGATGTATTTATAGCCCAGAAAGGCTGAGTTTGTAACCTCAGCAGAGACGTGACTCCTGGACAGAAATTAGTTGATGCGTGTGTAGTCTGGAGGCAGGTGGAGTGAAAGGTGGTACAGGCTTCTTCTGAGTAACACCTCTTTTATATGCAAGTTATCAAAAAAAAAAAAAAAAAGAAACAAAGGCTGTGAATATGCCATGGAGGTTATACAAAAATAGAAAATTTAGGCAAAACCAATTGTCACAGAATCATAGCATGGTTTGGGTTGGAAGGGGCCTCGCAGATCATCGAAGATCATGACAGGGCTGCTCGGGGCCTCATCTAGCCTGGCCCTGAGCACCTCCAGGGAGGCGCCGTGCCCTCGTGCAATTTAATATAAAACAGGCAAGACTTAGAATTAGCTGTTTATTTTTTAGACAAGACACAGGTCTGTCAGGACGGGACACTGCTGACCCGCAGTAAGGCACTACGCAGGAGAACGGCTCAGCGAGCCGGCTGCGGCAGCGCTGCCTCACGCAGCCCGTCCCTTCAGGCGGAGCTGCCCCACACGAGCTGTTTCCCGGGCTGACGGTGCCCGGCCGGGGGCCGCCGCTCCGTACCCGCCGCCAACACCCCCCCGGTGGCCCCCCCGGGCACCCTCCGCTCCCCTCCGCGGCGGCCGGGGGCGGCGCTCCCCGCCCCTGTGGGCGAGGCGCGATCGCGCCGGGCCCTGCCCCCGCCCCCCTCCCGCCGCCTCCCTCAGCAACCGGTTCCCGCCGGCTGCCTCCGCCTCTCGGCGCCCTCCCGCCCCCGCCCCGCGGAAGCCCCGCCCCGCGGGCGGCGCCGCTCCCGCCCCCTCCGCGCCGGCGGCGCCTCCGATTGGGCGAGCGCCACGCCCGTCGCGGCCGGGCGCCGGCGAGGGGCGGGCCCCGCGGCGCTAGTGCAGGAGGCGGCGCCCAGGCTCCCCCCTTGTGCCGCCGCGTCCGCGCCGCGCCAGCCCGCAGAGCCGCCGCCCGCCGCAGCTGTATGCCCCAGCCCCGCTCCGCCGCCGAACCCCCTCCGGCAGCTCCGCGGCCTCCAGCGCCTCCGCGTCCTCCTGCTTCTGCTCCTCCTGCCCCCGGCGGTGGCGCCCGCACCCCGGCTGTATGATCAGGCTACAGTCTTCAATGAGTAACCATATTCCTGTGAGTGCCGCCGCGACGCGACGCCCCCCCCCCCCTTCCCTTCCCCGAACCTTGCCCGCGGACCCTCGCCCCTCCCGGGCGTGCCGGGCTCGGCGCCTCTCCCTCTCCTCTCCCCCCCTTTCCCCGGCCCCTTCCGTCTCCTCCATGTTGTCTCCTTTGTTCTGGCGCGGGGCAGCCGGGCTGGGCTCGCCCTCGCCGCGCCGCCAGGGGATGGGTTGACCTGTCCGCCGCTCCGCATCACCGTCTGGCGGCGGCGGTGGCGGTGGTGGCGGCGGCTCCCCCCCGGTGCGGGCACCGCAGCGCCCCGGCGTTGTGGCAGGCCGGGAGCCCCCTGCCGGGGGGAGGCCGGGGCCGGGCGGCGGCTGCGGGGGACAAGATGGCTCCGCGGCGGGAGCCGGGGGGAAGAAGCGCGGCTCCGACCCGGCGGCGGCAGCAGGAGGAGGAGGCGGCGGCCCCCCGGCGGCGCTCGGCGCGGCCCCGGGCCCGCGGGGCGCTGGGGCAAGCCCCGGCTTGTCCGGCCGCGTGGGCGAGGGGGGGGCGGCCGGGGGGAGCCATGGCGGCGGGCACGTGCGCGGCGGCCATGAGGGGGGGCGGCCATGAGGGAGGCCGGGAGGGCGGCGGGGCGGCCGCGCTTTGTCTGCGCCGGGCGGCGGCTGTCGGGGCGCGGAGCCTTCCCCCAAACGAGGCCGGGAGCGGGCTGAGGGGAGAGCGACGCTGCGGAGGAGGCGGCTGAAGGCAGGTTGAGGACGGGTGCCGCCGTAGCAGCCTGCCCCGCTTCGCGGTTGCGAGCTGACGAGCGTAATAAAAGCCGTGAATTTTGCCGGAGCCTGTCGTTGAGACCTTTCTTTGTGGTGTTCTCTTCCCCTCCCCTCGTAACCTCTCCCTTGCTTAACTTCCGTGACCGCAGAGCACGCTGTGTGTTAAAGCAGCAACGCCACAAAGCTGGCAGGTGGCGGTGCGCCCTCCGCAAGCAAGCAAAACGCGATCAAAATCCGGCTGCTGTCAGCTGGTAACAGCAGGAGCGCGGTCACTTGTGCGCGGCTCGTAGCTGCCTGCACAGCGAATCCTCTGAGCTGACCCTGGCGCAAGGGTTCGGCGATCCTGCTGCGCCTCGCCGCAGCCGGAGGCAACTTCTCAATATGTCTACCTGTGTCTGCGGAGTCGCCGAAGCAGTGACTCAGAAGTACGAACGCTGTCTCCTCGTAACTTTATTAAACTGTCAGATAAAAAAAAAAAAAAAAAAAAAAAAAGAAAAACAGCGTGGAGATGACACTCAAATGTCAGCTCTCGTTATTATACCGACGGAACGGCAGCGCGCTCTGAAATTGTTGTACAGGAGCGGCATTGTTTCAGGGGGAAAATGTGAAAGAATGCAGGGAGGAAATGTGAGAATGAGGAAGAAAAATGAGTGACAGCTGTAGCGAGGGCTGAGGGAGAAGGATATCATTGTCTTAGTGAAACTAAATGTGTCAGTATGGCAGTAAATAAATAAAACTTATCCTTATCTAATAAGTCCTATCTTGTGAAACCTTTTTGTTATGACAAAGACATGCCACGTAATAATGCTGGATCTATCCCAGTGTGTAGGCTGACTGTAAGTGATCACGTCTCTTAAAGATTAACCAGAACTCCCTGATCAGGGTATTACTGAATTCTAAGCTAGTTGTAGATACCTTGTATTTGAAGATAAAACTCAGACTATAAGATCAATAAATAAGGTAACAGTTACAAGTAGATCCCTAACTTCTTACAGCTTCTCTCACAGATGCAGCTTCTTCTTGGGGATTTGTATTACACTTAAAATACAGCAATAACTGTATTTGCCTTTATATGCTTAAAATGTAATGGAGTAAGTTTTGAGTAGAATGACAGGAATTAAGTAGTTTGCTGTCTAAGCAACAGAAGCGTTAAGTAATTTCTGAGTCTGTCCTTCCTCACTTTCAGAAACTCAGAGGATGCATTAGAAAAGGGGTGGAATTGGATTGTCACATCTTGCTCTCCCCGGTAGGGAATTAAGGCTTTTTTCATGTTCTTTCATGGTGCAAGCAGGAGAACTGGGAATATAGTCACAAGGCCTCTGTTTCATCATCTGTTGAAGTTGCATTGACTTTCTATACAGGAAGTTTTGAGATAATCTTTTCTTCCCCTGAACTGCATGCTTTAACCACAAGAAATGTCCTTTGTGGAGCATGTTGTAACGAATTTGTGATAAACCCCTGGCATTTCTTGTTTGTGCTATCAGAGTGTATTTTCTTAGGCTGTGAGTTGAAATGGGTAGCCCTGTCACCGTGGATATAACACAGGTGTTCGCGTACCCTGTAGATGGAAGGAGAATCTTGTCAACAACACCTAATGAAGGTGTGCCATCACCTTATGTAATGGCTCTGCAGTTAGTACCCCTTTCCCTCCCACTTCTTTGTGCCTTTGTTACCACTTAGGCCTTGAGTAGTAAGAGAGAGTCTGGATACTTGCCCCCCTGTTTTTCAGTAGCTTTTTGACAAGTAGCAAGTTAGAACAATTGTAGGCACTGTCACATTGTAATGAAGTTCAGTTTTCTAGCTTTTATTCCATAGTTTCAGTAACAAAGTGTATTATAGTGTGGTTTCAGAGAATGTGACACCCACATCGCTGATTCTGGACATAAATGTTCAGTCTAGGAGCAGGTGGGTTGAGCAGCTGAGAGCCATCTTACGCATCTTCTGAAAGTGAAGTGCCCTGCAGCTGTGTAGACCAGAGCTTCTGGTTTGCACACTTCTAAAGGTGCTACCAGGTTTTGAACGAACATCAGCACCATGGGTTAACCTTACAGGCCTTCCATTTCCACATGTCGGTACCAATCTAACAGATTTTTCATAAGCACTTTTTGCCAGATGTAAATGATTGTTTCAAACAGAATTGATGTTTGAATCTTCCTGTCAGCAAAGACAAATAATTTAGCTTCCTATCCCAAAGAAGGGTGTGAATTAAAGCTTTTCTTTATGAGATGTCTTCCTCTTGCTTGAGTAATTATTCTGTAATTTCTTGTAATTTCTATGATAGATGGAGCAATCATAGTTAACATGACTCTGTCCCTTATTGGACGGGATACCTTCTTTTAATAGGAGGTCTTGGCATATTAAACCTTCATTTTGTTTTCCAAGTCTTGATGGATCTGAGAGTCTAAATGTAGCCTGGCTTTCTGTTACTAATAGAAAGTGCTGTTATCATCACCAAAAATCCTTCAGTGTTAATTTCCTCAAGGATAGCTCACATTGAAATGGAAAGCCATGTGACGGAGTACCCAAATTAACAGTACAAACTGTTGGTTGATATCATTCTGTTAAACTTCTGTATACAACAGCATGCATTTGGGTTTCACTTGTGCAGCCTTATGCATTTATATGGCATCTTGATTTTTTGATAAATCACCTACCAAATAATGAACTATCTAAAAAAATACAGTGACTTAAACTGTACTTCCAAGCCTTTTGAAAGTTGAAGTCATTTGGGCTCTCACCAAGCATGAGGTGGTGTTAATTACTGCAACAGCGTGTTTATAGCTGACTTTTTGTCTTCCAGACCTTTTTGCTGAAGAGGGATGAAACCTTGTACTCCAACTTAATGTCCTAACACAAAGAGCATGCCAATATACTTGTTTGTAATTTTAACTTAACTCCCAGAACAGACCTAAATTAGGTTGGCAAAATCTATCTTAGCATAGTACAGACTATTATAGCATTAAGGAATCAGTCTGCACACGGAGCTTTCCAGCTAGCAGTGATGAGAAGAGATGGCATACTCATCAAAGGAAAATGTGAGCTTTGCTCCTTTATAATGTGGCAGCAGCTGTTGCCAAGGCAAACAGTGAGAACGAAATGCATGCTTAGTTAGGTCCGTACTTCTCTGAATTAGTAAGGTGCTGATGTGTCTAATTGCTAACTGCTAAGCCAGTATTAAAGAAATGAATCCATTTGTAGGGGTTAATTGCACAGGGAACTCAAACTTAACATCGTGTAATATAGTCCCTTCAACTTCGTATAATTTGAATTGTGAACGCAGTTTCTGGATGTAATTAACAATCTGCTTTGAAAAAGGAGGCGTTGCTGCTTAACCAGTGCTCTGCTGCCTGCCCTCCTCTTTACCCCTGCAAAGTGTTTGTCTGCTTTTACATTGAGTACTCCCAGGCGCACACTGAGGGCAGCCAACCTACTGGACTGGATGAAACCCGATGGCTTCTTACTTCCTACCTGCCACCGTATGGGGTCGTGCTGCCTTGTTTCCAATTACTCTGTGTTCCTTTCCCTCTAAATTCTTCATCTTGCAGATTGGAAAAACTGTTTCTTTACCCTAGTGACCCAGTTCTGTCTCATAATTTCGAGCTCACGTTTTTTCTGTTATTTCTGTTTCTGACACTCTTCTCTCCCTCATCCTCTACTGGAGAAAATGGCCAGCTTGTCTTAGAAGACTTACAAAGAGAGAAACATGAGATCTGCCAGCACATGAGAAAAGCAGCGTAAGACCTTGTGCAGATGGATCTGCTTAAAGCTGCCCTGTGCTTTTCTGGCGTTCTGCTTCTTAAACTAATTGAAAGTGACTTTAAATAAGCCCTCTTCAGTTCTCAGTTGCTATTTTAGGTGTTCCCTAAGTCTGGTCCTAGGACTCTTTATTGCACCATCTACCTTTTGCTGGTATGGTTGGTATGTCAATGATGATGCTTGAAATTCTTCACATTCTGCTGGCTACTGTTAGTCTGTTGCCCTTTAACTCTTCGAGGGATCCTTCCTGCTCCTTTTTCATGCTTATTTTATTTCAAGATCTTAGGTTACATCACAAATAAATCACAATTACTTGGAGAATTAATCCTCTAGTCTTCATAAAAATGGTGATGATAGAACCTCTGGAATGGCAGCAACGTGTGTGCAGCTCTTTTTGTGTCATACTGGTTAGCAGTTGTTTATTTTTTTTGTCTTCTTTTTAAGCCAGTAAGGTGCATCCTTCAAAGTTGGTAACAAAAAGTTGTCTGAAAATGTGAAAAGGACCAGGGGAGGCATTTGGTGTGCTTTTTGTAAAGGTACTTGGTAACTGTATGGTTCATCTCTGCTACAGTCTAAACTGGAATGACTTTTCCCTGTTACAAGGACTTCCTCTCCTCTGGACTTAGGAATGGAGCAAAGCCCTGTCTGCAACATAAAACATTGTTGCAGTTCTTTAAAAGCATACAGCACTTGGAGAACTCCTGTGCTGCCAGGAGGCCTCTTGGGAAAACCAGCAATTGTTAGGTCATCTGATCTGTTGTGACTTCTGCTTAATACTCAGCATTGTTATGAATATGCTTGCTGTCGTCTTTCTGGATATGCTTTAGCATCTGCAGTGGGGTCTTGGTGTGACTCCAAATCCTGGATGGCAGCTAGCAACTGTGAGTTATTTGCATGTAACTTTTTCTTCCTGCCCTTTTCAACAAAGCGGTTTAAGACGTTGGCAGTTGTCAGGCTTTATCGTGCAGTTTTCTTTAGGTTCTCATCCGTTGAATTTGCTTTCTTGTGGTTGGGCTGCTTTTCAGCACAGGCTGGTTCTTTCATGGTTATTTGAAAGAAAGTTGAGTGTAGGAGCACTGAAATTCTGTTGCTTATTTTCTCATGCGTGCTTGCCATGATCGTATATGTGGATGGATGCATAGAGTTTGTGGTTAAAAAAAAATAAAGTCTGATGATTGCTACAGTTTACTTACTAGAAAAATATACAATGTAGCTAGATATATGAAGGCAAAGAACTGATATTGCCATTTCCTAGCCTACCAAAAATCCCATTTTAAACAGTAAGTCTCTGATAGTAAGTCTCTTCTGTAATATTGCATGCTCAGCTAACCCATTCCCAAAGTATGTTGGGTGATATTTTGTTTGGACTTAGATATATTTGAATTCCTCCCAGTGTTTGAAGTTGACTGGCCAGCATACTTCATTTTTCCTGAGAAGTTGTAGGGTTGGTGATGTTTCTCATTATACCTAAGAATAATTTGTGGGCATCTGTTTCAGCCTGTATCTATCCTTTTGGGAAACAAAACTTCTTTTTACCCTCTGTTCCCCAGGTAGAAAGGGGCTTTTGGGTATCGTCATCCACACTGCCAATGTGGCTAGGCACGAAACTAACTCCTGTGCCATAAGATTCCAGAGTGCATGAAAGCATGTATTCCTGGATCATATTCACAGCAACATCTGCAAGTGAATGCATAACTTATGGCAGTTCATCAGCTATCTACTTCCTGATTGTGCATCTTGCAGTAACTTTATATGCAAATTTAATCTTAGGGAAATAGCAGGCTACTGGGCAGGAATAACCTAGTCAATAAGTTGCCTTCATATTTTTTTTTAGCTAGAGTATAGCCACTATCTTGATATAATGTCTTCATCCTTGAGTATGTGAAATGTTCCTTTAGAAGTCTGCACGCTTTAAGTCTCAAAACATGTTTCAAACCTTGTGTTACTTTGTTAGGCCATAAAGATTTTGGGGTTTGCTTTCAAGGCCTCCTGCATTTCCAGGTTTTGTTTTTTTGCTTTTTTTTTTTTTAACTAGCTATTCTGCATGTGAGTTAATTGTTCCTACATGCAAACTCTGTCCGTTGCGTTATCCTTTAAGGCAGGTTGTTCTGTCTCTGTGTAGAGAATGGTAGTTTGGTTTAAACAGTAGTTCTCTGAATATTCAGAGTGAACATTCAAGGAATCTCATGTGTGCCTTTGTGTGGCCGCTTAAGGTCAGTGTAACTTTAGTAGGTGTTGTGATATTTCTTAATTTGCAGTAGAAGATAGGTACACTGGGAGTTCTTAAAACTTCATATTTTCTTGCAGTGTTAGCACTTCTGAGTTTATACTTGAAAATATTTAAATCTTCAGTATTAAAGTACTTGATACAGCAACTTTGTTTTAATAAATATATTGACTTTCTAGTAAACATTTAGTTTCTTTGTCAGGGAAGGTAACAGGATTTTTATACAAACCTAATTCTTGGATTTAAAGAATAATCCTTGTGAAACTTGGTCTTTTTCCTTTCATTTATTCAGTTTATAATGCTTATTGTCTTAAAAATAACCTTACTTTATGTATGCTCATTTTGCTTCTTTCTCCTTTCTCTTTACAGCAGTTCTGTGGTGTTCTTGGTCACACATTTATGGAGTTTCTGAAGGGCAGTGGAGACTACTGCCAGGCACAGCACGACCTCTATGCAGACAAGTGAACTGTAGAAATTCATTACTACTCCACCAAGAAGCCCCCCTAAGAGTGGTTGACCAGGATAAGAAGTATTGAATTGAAATTGGCAGAGCATTTAACAAAAGAATTCAGACCTGGATGGGGTAAACCTCAGTGCACTGCCTTTCTTTTGCCTCAGTATTACTGGATTGAAGAATTGCTGCTTCTTGTTAGGAGGTTCATTTCATTTCCCATTGCTCCCAACTTCATACTTTGAAGCACTGAGAATTTCACGTGGAGTATAGTGAAGTAGACTTCAGTTTCTCTACATCACTTCTGTATTAGATTTTTTTGAATCCTTTCATAATCTTGTTGCATGTTTAACTAAATTAATATGGCCCGAATGAACCGCCCAGCTCCTGTGGAAATCACCTACAAGAACATGAGATTCCTAATCACACACAATCCAACCAACGCAACCTTAAACAAATTTATAGAGGTAAGGTTGGGCCAAAGTTCTTACTGATGTATTCTTATTTATACCTCAACAGCACACTATACTAACAATTTCCTTCCTCAGTATTTGGTAACTACAGAGTCTGTATGAAGTAGTGATGAGGCTGCTCATATATTAACTCATTTCAAGTAGCAATGCCATGCTTTACAGACAAATCTACTTGGAGACTTAAGCCTTCACTAAAGCATACTTCTGAAAGTGAAGCACAGAAATAATTGTTGTCTAGTATTTAGTACGCTGCTTAGGAGCGTAATCAGGAATGGTCTTGGCTGAGTTCTGTAGAACAGTACCAGGATCTGCTAGTGATGGGAACCCATGTTCAGATTCATCTAAGCAGTGTAACATTTCTTTGCCTTTATTGCAATACTGCTTACAAAGAGAATAATTCAGTATAGATTGTACACCAGCAACTTAGGAATAAATAATAGAATCGCAGCATGCTTTCACTGCCTGTATCCTTTGAGTATTAGTAGATGAGGGTTCTAGTGTAGCTTAAGACAATCCTCTTGAGTGTCATTGCTTACATGACTGAAATTTATGGTAGTAAACTTGTTCTGCATCCTGAGTTGTTGATGCTACTTAAGTGTTTCAGTATATGCTGAAACTCTTTCCCAGCTAAAGCATGTCTTAGCATATATTGCTTGTATCTGAATCTTCCATCTGAACCTTGCAGCTAGCATGCTGGAGGCATAAGTTGTATAGTTAAGTGTATGATAAAAATGCCTTCTTCCAGAGTTACCTATGGGTAAGGTTTGAGTTTGTAATGCAATCTTACTAGCAAGATTTAAGGTCTATCGTACCTCTGTTACATATATGCATTTAATATGGGCTAATTTACAAGAAATACAGTGAGTTAATAAATTTTTTATACTCTCACAGCTAGATGAAGTGTTCACAGACAGTGTGAATGATGGTTTTTTTGCAGGGAAAATGAAGTGTGATTGTACTGTTGTTTCTCATAAATGAGGCTTAATAGTAAAATGGGAAGTTTTTTTTATTCTCCAATAACGAAAACCCATGAACTGAAATGATTTATTGCCCTATTCTCCTAATTCTTATCAGTAAAGTGTGTTACAAACTGCTAGTTTTAAGTGGAGTATGCAAAGGGGAAGATCTAAGAAGCAAACCACTTCAGATATGTTTGCAGAAGAGCTTACAGGTATCTGGCATTAGTGCACAGTAGTCTTTGATTTCAGCTGTGTTCTTCACAGGCTGGCAAGCATTTGTGTTAGTTCATTTACTGAAACTTTAGGAAGAAGTTAATAAGCAAACCAGTTGAGAAAATGTCATCTTGCTCTTAAAACGGTTCTTTTCACTCCCTAGGAACTTAAGAAATACGGTGTTACCACAGTGGTAAGAGTGTGTGAAGCTACTTATGACACTGCTCCGGTGGAAAAAGAAGGCATTCAGGTTTTGGTAAGTGGTGTAACAGATGCTTTTTGACACTTAATGTTTATAGTTATTAGTCACCAGCTTAATTCACTCTATAAGCATATTCCAGCAGCTGATGAGTGCATAGCTCCATAGACCTCTTCTGTTAGGAGAAAAAAACAATTTTTGTGCAAATGCCTTTGCTCAATGAAACTGGTTGAGAGGAATATACTCCTAATATTGCTATGCTTATATTTTTAAGAAAACATAAATTTGAGCGGTTCCCTTGTCTGTCAGCTCTTTCGTCAATTATGCATACTTTTTTTTTTATGCACAAAGCAGTAGGAGTTGCATCTTCTATGTAATTATGCATGTCTCATGTTATATTATAGGACTGGCCCTTTGATGACGGTGCTCCACCATCCAACCAGATTGTTGATGATTGGCTAAACCTCCTTAAAGTTAAATTTCGTGAAGAACCTGGTTGTTGTATTGCTGTACACTGTGTTGCTGGTCTTGGACGGTGGGTAAAGTTTTAAAGATCTGTTATCCCTGGTCAGACTTTCGAATATTTAGTACAAAAGCGTAGTTGAGGCAAATGTAAAATAGTCACAGATCCAGCATTGGAATGAGCTCACACTCGAGTAGGTTAAATGACAGCAAACTGTTGTATGTAATATGGGACTTAGGTTATTCAAAAGATTGTGCTGTTATCACAGCTATTGAGTTACTAAATGAAGTAAAAAACTACATTCCTATACCAAGCATATTAACGAGTATCCCCCTGATATTTTTTGTCTTGCTACAGGCTTTCTTTTCTGTATGGATTTGTTTTTTACTGATTCTCATCTATATGTCTTTTTTCCATCCATATTGCAGCAGTATTGTCAGTTTCCTAGTAATGGGGATACTATAGCTATTAGCCCCAAATGAGTGAGGTGTTTTGGCATATCAAGAACAACTTTAACTCACCAGATATTTGGCTGTTTTCCAAAGTCTAAAAGCCCTGTTTCAGTGACACCAGCCTCAAAATTTATACAGATGAAGCTAAATACCCTACCAACTCTGCTTCTTCTGTCTGCTGGGGCTCTTAAATACAGCTCTAAAAGTTCTGAAGACAAAATGTTTTTTCTGTTGCCTTTTTAGACTACCTAGAAATAAGTCTGCTCAAAAGGTAGCTGAAATATTTTAGCCATTGGTTTCAGCATTTCTAATATAAAATAAAATGGAGGTTTCTGGTCTTGGCGTCACTTATCCACTGCTTGCATTATGGCTTCACGTGAGTTGACTGTAGTGCTGAATGCCACCAAAACAAGCGATGTGTCTGGTTTTCCCCCTCAAAATTTTGTGGTTAACTAGTTGGAAAAAAAGTCTATCTTACATGTAAGGCTTGTTAAATCCTTATAAAATCATTTAGTAAGCATATGAAACCATTTAGTAAGCTTGTTATTAGGTGTGCATACCTTTTGCTGCAGTATGGCATGTTTTTTCTGTCTTGCATGTGGAACTTTCTTTAAAAATAAATAAATAAATAAATGGAGCCATACGTTGTTAATCTCTGTTAATTTGTGCCAGGCTTTCTTAACTGAAGACAGTATTCTGTCAGATGAAGAACACTTTAGCAAGCAAGGAAATCCTTGGCTTGGGTGGAATAATAACTTACATTTTATTCTTGCTGTCTTCCCATATACCTGAAGTCAGGTGAACAAAACTATGGTTAACCATAGTTAATTCTTCCATTTTTTATTTTTTTTTTAAGGGCAGTACATAGCTTGAAAACATGGTATAATCACCCAGTTATGTAGAAAACCTTTCCGTCTTCCTTATGTTTCTCTTCTGTCCTTATGCATGTCTTCTTTGCTTCTCGAGGGAAGAAGTGGGGGAAGTATAATTCTTTCCTGAGTATGCACTGGTAAATGCTAAATTGAACTTTTTTTTTTTTTAACCAGAGCTCCAGTCTTAGTTGCTCTTGCACTGATAGAATGTGGAATGAAGTATGAAGATGCAGTGCAGTTTATAAGACAGTAAGTATGAAGCTAACATCTGTTTCCAAGATATAACACATTGACATATCCTTGGGTACTGCAGGGAATTCTAAATTATTGTTTGTTGATCTTCAGACATTCTTCATAACAGTCAGTGTTCTAAGACTTGACATGTGGGATTGGTATTTCCTCTTGAGAGGCACAACACCTTCGAGACTTAGGTTCTGTCTACTAGCTGGAGCTAACATTCATTCATTCCCCTTTGTGGCTCCTTTCTTTATTAGATCAAAGTGTGGTAAACAGTTTTTCCCCCATGTCTTTTTTTTTCTGGTAGCCTACCTAAGAAGAGTATTTCCTTCTATTTTTTGTGCCTACTAAAAATAGCAAAATACTTGTATAATTGCCAAGCCTTTGAGGAATTATGTTCAGCTTGCACATCTTCAGGCTGGTATATACAAAGTGAGGAATATGAAACCTGGTACACATTCCAAAGAATAAAGGAAAACGTAGCTCTTTCATAGGTTCTTGGTTTGAGCAGAACCAAGAAAGTTCAACTTAAAATGCTAAATACTCTCTCAATATTGTAGTATTCTTAATTATTTTAAGAGATTACATAACCTTAGCTTGTTTAAGGAAGAAACGGTCTCAAATCTGCTCTCTGTAGTTTTCTTTTGAAGTCTCTTCTAAAGATCTGCAAGATCTTTCTCTTGTATATATCAGAGGTGGAAACACTATCTAAAATACTATGTAGTCCAATTAGGTATTTGTGAAAGGAAGCTACCACCCTCTTTCCTGGCACTTAACTTTTAATTACTGTTATTTTCATTACAGTCCTGACTTAATGGTATTTTTTCAAGTGACCTAAAAATATTTTTCTCCAATGGGTGGTATTATTTCACTGGGCAGTAATTGAATGTTTTAAGACACTTTTTCTTCTATTTAGGAAACGTCGTGGAGCTTTTAACAGCAAGCAACTTCTGTACTTGGAGAAATACCGCCCCAAGATGCGCCTCCGTTTTAAAGACTCCAATGGTCACCGAAATAACTGTTGCATTCAGTAAAGCCCAACAGCCTATACTACTACTGTAGGATTAAAGGACGGGAACTAAGAATTAAGCAGACTGCATGCCAAAGACATGGGTCTGATATTTTTTAGTAGTAAAGGAAGCTTCCTTAGGAGTAATTAATAGGCTAAAAGCTTAGTAGAAATGCAACTGTATGTTTAGATAAATACTCAACTGTTTGGAGACCCAGTAAATGTTTTTGCTGTACCCTGAGCTGTCTGAGCTGTCTCCTTGTTTATTAATTACCAGTTCAAATATCCTTTAATCATGCCATTGAGTCTTACCCACCTAGTTTCTACTACTAAAAATTGGGGTACTAAAGTAAATCAATCCGTAGAGAGATTAGGTGCCAAAATACCCAGCATATCAGCTATATGTTTTTCCTTATAAATGAGCATAGTTCTGATGAATTAAGAACTACCAGCTTATCTGGACCTTACTTTTTTTTTTCTAGTCATTTCAATATTGAAGAATATGGCCTCTAAGGTAGTCTTGCCTGCTTCACTGTATGTTTCGTCTCCCACAATCGCACTAGAATTATCAGGATTTGCACAGTCTGTTTTTTTAATACTATGAATTACAGCAACTTTTTCTCCAGTGTCTGTACTTTCTGTTACCTGAACCTCTCCATTTTACAAATCATTACTCTATGGTTACTCATGTAGAAAATCTTTTAAATTGTACAGAAGCACACAAGTCTTTAATGTCTCCAGACAAAAAGCCTTACAGTAAAATTAATGTTGGCACTTGATGTGCAACTTAACAGAGGGCCTAAAAAGGTTGGGAGGGGCTATTTAATATTTCTAGTAAAATGTTGCCTTTGTCTTGTGCAGGAAGTATAGAATATGCCCTTTACTTTAGTAAATATTTTTTTAAAACGTAGAAATGCTTTGTTATTGTAGCTAAAAATTCTTAATCAGAAAATTTCTGAAAAATCTTGTAGTTTCTTTTACTGTACCTATTGAAAGTTGTTTACCGACTATTGCTTTGTTGAAAGTGTGATTATTTTTTTTTTCTTTTGTTTTTCCCTCCTTGAGTTTCTGCTATGACTTGGGCAGACCTCTGTAATATTTTGTATGCCTTTCAAGCTGCGTAACTTAATATTTGGATACTTGATAATTTGTTTTATTATGTAATTGATAAAATGGTGATGTGTATTAATGTTAGTTCAACCATATATTTATACTGTCTTGGGAATGTGTGGTTATAGTTCTGTGGGAGAAATAATTTTGCCAGTGTTCACCAGCTTGTAAAATCTAGTGCGAGAGCTTAAACATCTAAATAAATACTGAAATGCACTTAAAGTTTGCTGAAACACTCATGACTTTCACTTCTTCTTGTGTACTTTGTCAGCAATCTTACGGTGCCTAAAATCAGAATCTATCCAGGCACCTGTTTTTTTTTTTTTCTTTTTTTAAATCTGGGCCTGAGTGTCCCCTTTGCTGTAATGTTTGCTGTTTGTTTTACTCATAAATAAATGTGGACAAAAATTAATAGTAGAAAGTATGCTATTTCTTTATGGAGCTTGCTTTTGACTTCCTTTCCCCAGTACTAAGGTAAGTTACTAACTTAACATTCTTGAAATGCTGCAATAAATACAGAGGAGTAATAAAACTAATGATACTCATAAGTGTTGTCTAGGCTTTACAGATATGTGTAGCAAATAATATGATAGCCTCAGCCTCAACAATGAAATGCTATGTACAAACAGAAGGTATTCCAAAAATCACGCGACCTAAAACTTAGGCAATTCCAAGTTTCCATAATGGTGGTTGAACTTCCTGATGGAAACTGGCTTTATTAGTCAGCTGGGCTGCTGTTCTTACCAGTGATCACAAACCCCAGGCATATGTCTGCTCAAAAATTAAAGTTGTGGTTAAGTATATCTTGCCTTTCTAAAAGGTGAGGTGGAATGCTATGTACAACAGAAGCTTTAATGAGACTTCAGAAGAACTTTGGAGAGGCATGGTCTCATTAAAGAGAACACTTTGAAATTCTGTGTTGTTTGAAAAAGGCTTGCAACTGAATATAATTTACCTTTGTCATGAGTTCTGTACAATAGTAATTTCCTCTTAAGAGTTTAATTTAAACTTGGTTTAAAGAATGTTTTGACTAAATGAATAAATCTTAATGTTTATTGTATTTTCAAGATTATTACTTTGAAATTGGCAAGCTTAAAGGCGTCAAAGTCTATTCTACTTACCTGCTTCCTTATGAATTTCTGATAAGTTGGAAATTCTCCATCTGCTCAATTGCTGTAATTAAGTCTTCTAAGCTAAGGGCACTTTCTTGTACTGCAAACATAATTCAAAGTTATATAAAAGTAAATTCTAAAGTAATCTGAACACTTTTTTAAAAGTATAAAAGTCAGGGAAAAATGGGGAGGAGGTAGCTGAAAACTGAGAGCCAGAATCTTGCAGGGGATTCATGTTATGCAGTGAGATCTGGCACACTAGAGTATCTTCTGATCCTATAGCAAAGCTGATCCATTCTTTCCTCCTAAATTACTGTGTCTTGTCAGGCTGTTTCCTGGCAAAATAAATAAATAAACAATAATCAAAGCCTTGTGCAACAGAACTGGGATCATCTTATACTTCCTGAAAAAGTTAACATTGAGTGAGCAGAGGAATATTCTAGTATCTTACTATCACTGTGGCACCTACCACCTGAGGAGACTTTCCAAATATTTATTGGGGTAAATAAAACTGTCTTCTGTATTCAAATAATGCTTTGTTAAATGAATAAACTGGTCCTTGAACAGTTTTAATATAACTGGTTGCACAGGGGCTACTGTTTTGTGCAAATAAAAACTGACAGGATACAACTCTACATTTTCTAGGTTATTTGGTTTATTACTCCTCCTGTGTATACATGACAGTATGTCCATTTGTCTGAGAAAATGAGACTTTTAAAATGAAGACCAGTGTCATCAGTGTTTCAATTGTCAAAATAGTCCGCACTTGGGAAAAATTGCAAATCTACAAAAAGTTGGTAGCTCAGGAGTTCATCAGGCTATTGTTATCCAGTATTAATTGGTATCCAAACTAAGGTAAAAAGTAATTTATTCGCATATCTTAGCTTCCTTGTATTCCAGTAAGTACTGGTAAAATGCTTGTAATTTTTTTTTTTTACTTAAATCATTAGTGCAATGCCAGTACATTTTAAATCGAGGGAAGGCTACATTTAGTTTGAGAGCTGTAACATGTTTGTGATGGTAGCTTGGTCCTCTGGACTGTTTTATGTCAAGCCTACTAGTGAGTTTAATCAGTTACATAAACTGCTCTAAAGAGTAAAACTGCATCATGTGCATATCAGCTTCAAGCAAAGCTCAAGTCAACTTCTGAACTATGTTAATCATATCTAAATGTGAATCCCTAGGTAATGGAAAATATAATTTCTTTTGCATAACAACTCTGGTAGATTTTAGGCACTAAAATGTTGGCTATACTCAAAATATGAAGATAACATGAAAATATAAAGTGAGTTAAAATTCAGTATAATTTACATGAACTGACAAATAAAAAGGAAGAAACACAAATGGAATTACTGTATCTTCAATTAAGGCTAAAACCTCACATGAAAGAAAATGCCATACTGTTGCATGTAATTTTATAGTGATCCTAATCATTTGAATGTTGCACTTCTTTAAGTGATTCTATTTTCTTGGCAGTACTTAATTACACAATAGCATATCATTCTCTTCTACTAGGCTGTGTTTCATCTAGTGGACTGTGAATGGGTTGGGTAAGTATAGTTTGTAAATGGTAGTATTACAGGATGCCTTAGCATATTGTATCAGAAGTTAAATATCTATGGTAAATATTTAGAGAGGGGGAGAGTATGATCTTGTGATTACTGCAGCAGAAAATTGATGGACTCTCTGTACTGTTCTGTCATGCGTTTCCTAAATGATTCTGGGGAAAGGTAGTGAAACAAGATATTCTGTGACCAGGCATCCAAAATCATGTATAAAGTCAAATACGATTCTTTTGAACCTGATTCTCAAAAGTGCTGACTAGTCAATTTTGATAAAAGTGTGAAAACATATTTGACGTTACATAGCATTACATATTTTTGAACAGTCACAAAGCATTTCAGAGTCAGCACTCAAAAGCAGTTAATATTTATCATAGAACCACAGAATGGTTTGGTTAAAGATCACCTAGTTCCAACGACACTGCCATGGCCGTGGTGAGGAACACCTCCCACCAGACCAGGTTGCTCAAAGCCCCATCCTGTCTCTGACCTTCAACGCCTCCAGGGATGGGACATCCACAGCTGCTCTGGGCAACCTGTTCCAGTGCCTCAGAGGGAAGAATTTCTTATTAATATCTGATCTAAATTACTCTCTTCTAGTTTAAAGCCATTACCACATGTCCTGCCACTACAAAGAGTCCCTCCCCACTTTCCTGTAGCCCACCCTTTAGATAATGGAAGGCTTGAGTGGGGTATCCCTGGAGCATTCTCTTCTCCAGGCTGAACAATCACAACTCTGTCTTGTCTTTGTACGAGAGGTGCTCCAACCCTTTGATTGTATTTGTGGCCCTCCTCTGGACTCGTTCTAATACTTTCATGTCCTTCTTGTGCTGGGGGCCCCAGAGCTCAATGCAGTGCTCCAGGTGGGGTTTCACAAGAGCAGAGTAGAAGAGGACAATCACCTCCCTTGACCTGCTGGCCATGCTTCTTTTGATGCAGCCCAGGATGTGGCTGGCTTTCTGGCCTGCAAGCGCATATTGCTGGCTCATGTCAAACTTCTTGTCAACCAACAACCCCAGCTCCTCCTCATTAGGACATTCTCCACCCAGCCTGTGTTTGTGCTTGGGATTGCCTTGGTCTGAGTGCAAGACCTTACACTTGGCCTTGTTGAACCTCGTGAGGTTCTTAAAGGCCCACCTTCCCAGCCTGTCCAGGTCCTTCTGGATGGCATCCCTTCCTTCCATTGTGTTGACAGCACCACACAGCTTGGTGTCATCGGCAAACTTGCTGAGGGTGCACTCGATCCCAGTGTCCATGTAAACCAACAAAGATGTTAAACGGTGCCACTCCCAGTACTGAGGAACACCACTTGTTACTGATCTCCACCTGGCCGTTGAGCTGTTGACCGCAACCCTATGAGTGTGACCATCCAGCCAGTTCCTCATCCACTGAGTGGTCTGTCAAACCCATGTGTCTCCAATGTAAGGACGAGGATATCATGGGAGACAGTGTCAAATGCTTTGCACATCCAGTCCAGCTGTCAGTTGCTCTTCTGCTGTCCACCCATATTGTAGCCCCATTGTAGAAGGCCACCAGATTTGTCAGGCATGATCTGCCCTTAGTAAAGCCTTGTTGGCTGTCACCAGTCACCTCCTTATTTTCCATGTGCCTTAGCAGAGTTTCCAGGAGGATCTGCTCTATGATCTTGCCAGGCACACAAGTGAGACTGACTGGTCTTTTGATTCTTAACCTCCCTGGTCTTCAGTTCTCCCCCCATAAAACTCCATTATTTCCAAACTTCCCATAAGGTAGTTGCAGAGATGAGCACTGTTTCTGAAGTTCAGATACATCTGTAGTGTTAACTGTAGAAGAAACAGGTAGGACAATATATAATTCTGTATTGAGTAAAAAATTTTAAGTTAAACTTGAGATCTTAAGAAAAATACTAAGGAGTTGCTCATTCATATGAACATTGCTCATTCTAACAAGTGAGGTAGGGGCAAAAACTTCTGGAACTATGTATTTATGTTTGATAATAACATTTTAACATTTTTAAGTTTTTGCATATTTGTGTAGCATCAATAAGACTATTTTTGCAAGTTTTTTTTTTTTAATATATGTGATGTAATTTAATGTTTTGAATACTATTTCTAAAATATTTAATATTTTAGAGTTGTTACAATTATGCTGCATCATTAAGCAAGTATTCTTTGTAACTATAGGGGAGATTGTCAAATAGGAAACCACAGTAATCTATCTGGAATGGTGCTATCTTTATGTACATATTTGTATAATCTCTCCTGAGGTTATCGTCACTTACAAAAAGATAATTATAATTTGTAAGGTTAATTCAAGTCTTAATAGAATGAAGCTTTTTTTTTTTTTTTTAACAGCCAGGACTCCTGAACAAATATGGATGTTTACATGTGAGTAAATGCTTTCTTTACACTCCCCAGAAGTAATTTTACACTTCTAATCTTCTAATCAGTCTTATGCTAAAAGAGAGGCCTAAAACAGGCTACATGAAAAGCTCCCCACAGGTGAGAGCACAGTTTTGCAAAGGGAGCATGGGACAGCAAACTCGCTTTGCAATGTTGATATCTACAGGTAGATGAAAAATATCTCACCAACTCATCTAAGTGAAATATGTATTTCAAGGTACCACGTAGAAAGTCATTTCTTTCAACATACAACCTTGTTCTTAATGTGTAATAACCATTAACAATTATAACCTGATTTTATTTTTATTGGCATGAATTTATGCTGTAGGTCACCAAAGCAAGCAAGGCATTATTTTCCTGTTGGTGATTGCCTGTATGAACACCATTAGTTTTGATAGACACTGTTATAATGCATTCTGTCTTCAGTGCATTGATAATTAATTATCTCAGTAACAACACAAGTAAGTTACTCATCAGTGGAAAGTGTATCCTTGTGAGGTAATAGTGGTTAAATAATGGTCTGACAAGAAAAGATAGGGATGGTGCCAGAAGATCAAGTTGCCTGCTCCGATTTCTGATTCAAATGATTGTAGCTGTAGAAAACCAGACACCAGTGTTTAGATACAAGGGAACGCTCAACATAGAAATACTCAAGTAGTATACTGTCAGTATGTCATCACTGGATGTAACCCGTGTCAGTGTAATGAAACCTACGGATAAGGAAAGTGTATTTTGTAGTGGGCTGAAATCTTAATTCCACTTCAGGGGTGAGTAACAGTAGTAGCACAATCTTATCCCTCATATAAATTTGCACATGAGAACACTTTGTCAGCTAGTTTCACAGATCCCTCAATCTTTCTTCATAGGAGAGGTGCTCCAGCCCTCTGATCATCTTAGTGGCACTCCTCTGGACTGTTCCAAGAGCTCCACATCCTTCTCGTGCTGTGGGCCCCAGGCCTGCACGCAGTATTCCAGGTGGGGTCTCACAAGAGTGGAGTAGAGGGGGAAAATCACCTTCCTCTCCCTGCTGGCCACCCCTGTTTTAATGCAGCCCAGGACATAGTTGGCCTTCCAGGCTGCAAGCATGTACTGCTGGCTCATGTCCAGCTTCTTGTCCATCAGGACCCCAAGTCCTTCTCTGCAGGGCTGCTCACAAGTTCTTCTTCTCCCAGTCTAAATAAATACCTGAGATTGCCGCAGCCTAAGTGCAACACTTTGCACTTGGCCTTGTTGAACCTCATTAGGTTCTCATGGGCCCACTTCTCCAGCCTGTCCAGGTCCCTCTGGATGGAATCCCTTCCCTCTATTGTATCGATTGCACCGCTCAGCTTGGTGTCATCTGCAAACTTGCTGAGGGTGCACTCAATTCCATCATCTATGTCATTGATAAAGATGTTGAAGAGCACTGGACTCAAGACCAACCCCAGAGGGACACCACTTGTGACCGGCCTCCACCAAGACATAGAACCCTTGACCACAACCCTTAAGCAGTCAAGTAATTTTATGACATTCAACCATGTTGTCTTGTTAAGCAGGCTATCCTTGTGATGGAGAACAAGCAAACTTAAAATTTTAATTGAACTGTATTTAATTACAAACCTGATTCAATCATTTTTACTTCTACAGTTGTCATTCTTCATTCAGATGCCTGATCTCTGTTAGCTATTTGCTACATGAGGTTTCTTTCATACTCTAAGAAACTTGACTTCTTTAATTTTGTCCTGGTTTTGGCTGGGAGAGTAAATTTTCTTCCTATTAGCTGGTGTGATGCTGTGTTTTGAATTTAGGATGAAAACAAAGTTGATAACAAGCTGATGTTTTAGTTGTTGCAGAGTGGTGCTTATACATGAGGACTTTTTGACCTCTTGTGCTGCCCTGCCAGCAAGGAGGACAGGGGAACACAAGAAGCTGGGAGCAGATACAGCAAGGACAGCCAGCTGATAGACATCAGTCAGCTGCTGGTGAGCAACTGTATTGAGCATTACTACTTGCTTTTTTTTTTTTTCCCCTTTTTTTCTTTTTTCCTTTTTTCTTTTCTTATTAACCTGTCTTTATCTCAACCTATGAGTTCTTGTACTTTTCAGTTCTCTTCCCCATCCCACTGAGGTGGCTGGATGGTGAGTAGATGGCTGTAACCCAGTTGTCTGCTGGGTTAAACCTGGACTCCTCGGGGTTAGGCTGGGCATCAGTCATCGGATGGTGAAAATTGCATTGTGCATCACTTGTTTGTACACATTATTAGTAATAGTACTATTATCATTGTTGTTATTATTATTATTTTTATTATTATTTTCCTGTCTTAATAAACTGTCTTTATCTCAACTCACGGGCTTTACTTTCCCGTTTCTCTCCCCCATCCCAGAGAGGGAGGGGGGAGAGGGAGTGAACGGCTGTGTGGTGTTTAGCTGCCGGCTGGGTTAAACCACGACAGGAAGGTTCTGAGCTAAGTCCAGAAAGGGAATTGGAAAGGGTTATTACATCTTTGTGGATTGAAGCAGTAAGGTGGGTTTGAAGGAAATGCCCTAACTGCCCCAGTTAGTGAACAATTTAGGTCGTACAAATATCAGGAGGTCATCTAGTCCAACCACGTGTTCAGAGCAGGGCTAGCTTCAAAATTAGATCAGGTTATTCAGGAGTCTGTCCATTGAGATAACTCAGTCTCTCCAGGCATCTGTTCTAGGGTTTGTTCAGCTGCCCTCCAAGTGAATACTTTTTTCTTCGTAGCTAGTCTCAGAATCACAGCATGTTAGGGATTGGAAGGATCCTTAAAAGATCATCTACTCCAATCACCTAGATATATGCTTTTGGCTAGTGATAAGGAAGTCCTTAGAGGGATCTTTGACATGCCTCAGTCCTAAACTTTTATTCTCCAGTGTTCTACCTTGAGCAGCATCCCACTTAGCTGCAGTATCTCCTTTAAGATAAACTAAACCACAGCAACTAATTCTTCAGTCATAATTTGAAAAGTGGGAAAGGGACAGAAAAAAAAATAATAAAGAAAAGAAAAGAACTCAGACTACTGCATTTTGAAAACAGAACAAATGTTAGCTATAAACTAGGAATAGTCTCAACCTAAATTAATACTTTTCTTCAGTGTTGAATAATATAAAGTAGAAGACAAAGGCTATGAAGGTTGTGGAGATAAGAATGTAGAGAGCGAATACTTCACATGGAAGCACTTCCAAATTTTCAGCTTAAAGAGACTGGGAAACATCAGCCTACCAATTCCGAAAGAACTGGCTCATTGCATTTCAAGTTCAGAGACAAGCTGAACTTAAGCCGTACACAAACTTAGCTGTTTGTATATCACATGAAAGTCAGAGGCAAGCACACATGAGCACAGTTTTTTGCTTCTATTGTAGCTAAGGCTGGGACTGAACCATGCAGCTGCAGTTGTCTCTCTGCATACCCAAGCCCTTTCCCAGAGGACCATTAGGAGCAGCAGTCCATGTCAGCACGAAGCCAAGGCTAGGAATGGATTTATTGCAGAGCCAAGTGCTGCACAGCCAGCATCCCCATGAGCATAAAAAGTTTGTGATCTGTAGCTGTATAGATTCCCACTCATTTAGACTGCAATCATTGTACTGTAAAACTGGAGATTAGCAAATTTAAGGTTTATATATAAGAAGGGGCAAAAATGAGGAAAGCAACTTTGGGTCTGGTAATATGATAAAAATTACAAATTCTGAGGTGAAAAAATAGATGAAATAAGGTCATCATTCCACACTAGAAATGATTAGTCCAACTGGAGGATTTAGTAGAAGAGTTTCAAAGTAGAAAAAGCAGGAGACAGTAACAGGTAACAATGGAAGAGTAGAGAGAAGGTAAATGGAATTTCTCAGCTGATTTGAGAACTCCGCTTCTGGGTATATGTAGCATAATGTACAATGGATATTGTTTGTTTTAATATATGCTCTCTTATATATATAACTACGTAATAGCATTTGCATAAAACCTAGAAAATTATCAAGAACTGTGCTGATGGAGAAAGATCGGAATGCCATGCATAGTCCTTGTCAAGTCTGTCCAAGAAAGACAAATCCAAACTAAGGCATGTGTGCTCAGTAAGATTTCTGCTCCAACAGAGGATGGGACTTCTAGCAATATCAAATTAAAATTTTGTATCTTTGAAGTTCTTTCATTTGATTTTGATTTTCAGAGTGATAAATCATATGTCCTTCATTCATAAATTTATTTATTTATACTGTATTTCTTTACCTGTTATTTGCTTTTTTTCTGTGTGGTAGTCACAAAACAAAGAGTTTTGTGCTCTGATATTCGGCAGAACAGCCCTACAACCCAGCAACCGCAGCAAACAGGTGTACTGACAGTCTCTATTTCTAGCACCATGCCCGTGCCCCAGCTACTTGATGCAATACCACATTTACTGGTGGGAAAAAACATTTAGGACAACTTGCTGTAGAACAGGAATAGAGCGTAGGCATGATTGCTGAACATGTGTGCGAAAGAAATGTAATGTCTAGTCTTAGTGGAAAGGCAGAGGAAATACCACAAATCAGAAAACAGTCTTACAGGAAATGTGTATGAATTTTTAGTGCAAGATATATGTACATACTACAATGTTTATGTTTAAAGTTAAATGAATATACATCTGAACAATTACTTATCTGAATAAAGTTGTACTTATTAAAAAAAGTAATTAATGCTCTCTCAGATCTCTCCTTATGAATATACAGGGAAAACGAATCATAAAACAAGCACTTAGTCAGAATATATTGTTTTTACTATAATTTAGTACCAAATGATCATCTTCACAGAAATTACAATTACGGTAAACAGACACGAGTGAAATATCAGGTGTTTAGAGTATTAGTAACTCGAGCAACAATTCCATAGGCAACTGCCCAAACTCGTTTGTGAGTTAAGTCAGTTTTATGTGAGCTGTTGTAGTTTGTTTTCATTCAAGGCTTTTTCTTCCTGGCATACACAAATCTCTGCCAGTAACTGCAACTCCATCTCGTCTCCTGGGATGAAATGTCTTTCAGTCTTTAATTCAATTATTCAAGTATTCAGCTGAGTAAGTTGTAATAAATAGCTTGTATTATCTGTATGTTTCATATCCTTACAAAAAACTACTTGTAGTCATATAATCAATGACTAAACATCCTGTCTTCAGAACCCCACCCTAGTTCACTAAGTTGTATTGTTATTTTTAAAAACAACAGTTCATTTTACCTTTATTTCCATGGAACTGAATGATTTTCTGCTTTACAAAGTATGACATGTTTGATCCAAAAATCTGCAAAAATCGGAATGGTGGATAATGAGGAAAATAGTGTCAAAATCTGTTTATTATAAAATTTTCTAAAATTTATTTATTCTTAATAAAAGATGTGCATTTTCAGTATGGAACTAGAAAATTTCAGGAGGTTACTGGTTATTATTGTTGTGCATTTGAAAAACAAACAAACAAACAAAAACACACACAAAAAAACAACAACAGTGAAAGAGTTCTTGTGTTAAATTTTAAATTTTGCTAAGGATACTAGTTTGGGATAATATACAGCTCATAGGCTTCAAATGAGCTAACCATAGAGCTTCCCAAATTATTGATACCGGCCAATCCTAGATATTTTGAACAGACATTTTGCTGTTGACCCTGGGAAAAAATCATGGCAAATGATTTTTTGTGTATGTATGGAAGGCAGTTATCTAATTATTAAGAGGTGCCAATGTAATATGTATGACTTTTCAGAATAGCATAAAAAATAAGCTTGTTTAGTGTTGTAAACTTTGAAGATTAATGCAACTGCTGCTCTAGTATTTTAATTTCTTTCAGAAGTCTAATTCTGCTTTGCATAACATTCTAAGAAGTTATATAGGTTACAAAATTAGTGCAACACTTGGGCATTAAAATGATTTAAATCAAACGTCTTTGAGAAAATTCAAATAAATATGCCTAGACAAAAAAAAAAAAAGTTATTTTGAGAGTTTGCTTGAATAGCTATTGGCCTACTGCTACTGCTATAGTGTATCTTGGCTTTTGACAGTGGATATTTTCCTTGAGCATGGGAGAAATATGTTAGTTTGCAACCATATCCACTAACTTCTTTATCCAGTTAAGCGTATGTAGCAATCCAGCGCCTTTCAACATTTCTATTCAGTAATTAACACTCAAAAGCAAACCATGTTTAATTCCAGTAAGGAATGTGACTGTGTATACCATATTTTCAAAGGTATTGTTTATAGAAAAATATATGAAAATATATTTCATATATGAAAATATATAGAAAAATATATATGGACAGCAAGAGAAGGCTATAAGGAAAATCATTCAGGAACCTCTTGGAAAGAGTTGTGGCTGTGAAGAGACTTGGGAGTATCGGCAAAGAAACTGCCTTCTGCTGCTGCTTTCTCTTGTGCTTAGGGCAGTAGAAGACTGCTTTCTGAAAATAAATAGGTTCCTTTCCAACAGAAACAACTTGCAAGATCTGGAATATTACCAACTATCTCGTGTAATGGGATGACATGATAAAAACATTGCTAAGAAAGATAGCAGATGGTACAGTTTTAGTTGTGTGTAGCTGATTCGATGTCATTGTGTACAAAGCTGTTTGTAATACCTATTACATTTTCCGTTGTAGGTTTTTTTTTTTTTTTTTTTCTTCTTTATTTTGATGTTAAATAAAACCACAGCACAGGTGCTACTGGTGAGCAATTTGCTATATATGACAGGCAACTATGATTCTAAAGGGACTGGCTGGTGTGGGTCATCACAGAGAGAAGTACATGAACTCTGTTATACTGAGAAGAGCAAAAGTTAGGTGTCTTTTGAAAGTGTAAAGAAAGAACTGAATAGGGCAATGATCAATAATCAGATTATTAGCAATGCTTTGCCTGGTGCTTGTGTCAGAAGGGTTGAATGCTGGAAAATCTGTGTGATGCATTTGGACGCAAATGTAATAAACTCAGTTTCATTTCAGACAATAATTTCATTTCTTAGTATAGTCTTGAGAAAATATCAGAGGCTTAGTGCCTTGTTGAAAGCCTTTGGAGAAATGAGTGCCATCAACTCAGTAGCTCAGTTTCGTGCCATCATAAGAAGACAATCTTTTAAAGAGATGGCTGCCTTGGAGAGAGAATATTCAAAACTGGAAAGGCACAGGAAAAAAATAAAAGGATAAAAAACAACCGTGGTGATTTGCATAAAGGTGATTTAAGGACTGAGACAAAAAAAGTTTGGGTTAAAAACTGTGGTCTGCAACAAAAGTTTTTGTCTTGTTGCAACTAGTCTGTGCACTGGCTGAAAACATGAAACGTATTGCTGTGCTTTAGGTTTAAAGCCCCCTCTCCTAATGTGATTGTAGTGAGAGAGATATGTACTGCATTTCAGCCTTTACAGAACCACAGAACAGGCATTTCAAAGACTCTGAACTGAGAAAAAGAAACAAAGGAAAACCAACCCATTTCAACTTCCTCGCCTTTTTATTTTGTCCTGACGTTGCTTGCACTTCACTACAAAATGAGGAATATGCAAAGACAGTGTTACTACCTTATCATTCTGAATCTGTTTTTAAGACTAATATACAAAGACAATGTTAATACATTGCCATTGACAGTATAATTTATTATTTTAAAACTAATACTCCTTTTTTTTGGTGGGGGGTGGTATTCAATTTGAAACATGGTGTGTGCAATAAAGCGTCAGGGTTGCAGATACTGTTCATCATCAGGCTGAAGGAGAAATATGTATTTAATGTTATAATGCAAATCAGAAGTCCTTTTCCAGGCTGACATTATGTGGAGACTAGATTACTTCAGGCACTGATGACCTGATAAAAGCACCTTTGGAGGGAACTTGCGTGACATGGTGTGAAGGGTCAAAATTATCCTAAAACAAAGCCACAGGAAGACGTGTGCATGCCGAGGGGCAGCATGAGAACCTCCCAAGGAACAGGCTGCCCAGGGAAGTGGTGGAGTCACCATCCCTGCAGGTCTTTAAAAGACGTTTAGATGTAGAGCTCAGTGATATGGTTTAGTGGAGGACTGGTTAGTGTTAGGTCAGAGGTTGGACTCGGTGATCTCGGAGGTCTCTTCCAACCTAGAGAATTCTGCGATCTGAGGAACCAGGGGCCACCAAGAGCCGAGCACCCCTCACCACTCCCCCACACACAGGCGGAGCGCCCGGCTCGCCCCATCCGGCACCCAGCAGAGCCCCGTGGCTCCTCGCGGGCCACCCCGGGGCCGTGCCCCGTTATCTCGGCCCCATCCCTCAGCGGGTGCCGAGGGCGGGGGCCGGGCCCCATCGCACCGAGCGGCGGGGCCCTGACGGGGGCCGGGCGCCTGCGCGGCGCCGCGCCCGCCTCCCGGTAAACAGCGCGGTCACGTGAGCGGCGGGCCCGGCGGGGGCGCGCCTACGGGGGGGAGCGGGCACGCGGCCGGCGGCGCCAGGCGGAGGAGCCGGAGCCGGGAGCGGGCAGCGGGGGCGCGGGCAGCGGGGCCGGGGGAAGGCGGTGCGCGCTCCCGCGGGCCCTGCCTTCCCTTGCGGCGCGGCCTCCGCGGCCTCTTCGTCGGCGGGCGGCGCGGCGCGGCGCGGAGCGGGGTGAGGTGAGTCACCGCCGGCGGGGCGCGGGCGATGGGGGCCGGGGGCGCCGGGCCTCGCGCGGCCTCCGCAGCACGGCCGGGCCCGTAGCGGCCGGGCAGGGCAGGGCAGCGCCGGGGGGGCCGCGGCTGAGGCCTGGCCGGGCTGGGCCGGGCCTAGCGGGGCCCAGCGGCGCGGCTGGGGCCTTGAGGCCGCGTTGGGCCGCGGGGCCGGGCCGCGTCTCGGGGGCCGGGCCGGGTCCCGTCGCCCAGCCGCACGCAGCCCGCTGACCTTGCGCAGGCCGCGGCCGGGCCCTGAGCTCCGCGCCCGCCTCTCCACGGCCCCGTCTCGGCCTCCCAGCTCCGCCCGGCCGGCCCCGGGCCCCGGCAGCCCCGAGAGCTGGGGAGCAAGCGGCGGTTGGGAGCCAGCTGTTCCCCTGCTATTGGCCTGGCCTGCGCGGGGCTCCTCCTCCCGTCCCTCGCACTTCGCATCGTCAACGGGTGCCGTGGTTAACTCTTGTGTAGGGTACCCGCCGCGGGAGGCACGGCACAGGAGGCTGGGGGGGCCGGGGGGGCCCTGGTGGCACCGCCATCCCGCCCTTGGGTGGCGTGGGCTTTCCAGGACGGTCTGTCCACGCTTCCTCCTTGCTGCTGGAATGTAAATAATTAATGCCTGTTGGGTTTAGAAGAGACATTGCTCATGTAACAACAAGTCTGTAAAGTAGGGGTATGTTACAGCCATGGCACAAAAGACTGGAAGAAGAGCACCCCCCCATTCATTGTAGGGTGAACTATGGAAGTGTTCAGAAAGGAGCATGGAAGTTGGGAAGGGAACACGAGGACATGGGGTGACAAGTGTAGCAAGCAAATTACAGCTGTGGTGTTGTCCTTTATGGGGCTGTTAATCTGTTAGGTAAGTTCTGTACGCTTGCTGTTGTAAAAGTTGATGCTCATATTGCTAAACCAGGGAAATATTGTAGGATTAGTTGTGAGGGTTGTAAGCATGGCTTCTCTCTGACAACACTAATTCACAGTTTGTTGTGCTTAGGAAATTCATCTGGTAAGGTTTGGGAAATATTCTATACGGGAGATCTTGAAATCCAGGATTTCAAGATTTCTTGGAATAATTTAACTTTGGTCTTCACGCTTAGTGTGCAGCTCACAACAAAGCTGGGCTCAGCTCTCTTCTTGCTTCATCACAAAGCTGCTACTTCTAACTTCAGTTCTGCTTTAAAGATTAGACATAAATATGGAATTCTAAACACCTAGATTTTTTGTTTCAACCATCACTTTCAGCTATTTGGCCATTTGTTTTATATGGGCATGTTACATTTGCAAATCCTCACAAATTTTATGTAGCTGGATGGAAGGGCATCTAACTACAAACCATGATGTATAGATCTAATCCATTATAGTTATCACAGTGTGGAAGCAGTTGATAAGGTGTCTCTAAGAAAACAAAAGCTCAAAAAACTGATGATTATCTACCATACTTCTGTGACCTCTTAGAAACTTTTTAGAGCTTGGTTCTATCTCATGGCTTAAATGCTACTCACGTGCAAAGAGGTGCGCATGTGTATGCTGTAAGGAATTATTTTAGCTGTTAGTGTAATGAGTCTGTAATTCCTTAATTTTCTTTACATTTTCTGTAATTCTTTAATTTTTCCTTGGGAACCTAAATACCGTTGAATCCAAGTCTTAAAAATGTTAAGGGAAGAGAAGTTATTTGTAGAAAACAGTAATCTTTCATTGTCTTGCCTTTTATGTCAGAAACATTGATGAGTAAGGGAATGTTTTTTGTTTATTTTTAAGGTAGCATTATGAAGCAGAAATGCCAAAGTCCAGTAAACTGTGAGTGTTCATTATATAAAAGCAAAATGAAAAATATGGACTGCCTGTGGCATGCACCTGAATGGTGTCAATATGGGCATGTGGCAGATGTTATATTTCTGTGGAAAACCTCACCAAGCTTCACCATTAAGCATCTAACTGATTTTGAAAAAAAATAATTGTGTTTCTAAATTAATCCTTATCAGAGAGGCACTGAAAAATTCAACAAGTATTACAAATGAAATTATTCTGTCTGGGACTACTGACAAATAATCGATGTAACCTATTAGAAAGCTTAATGTTTATATAATGACTATGCTGAAAATTCCTAAAACAAGTAGTGTGTAATGTGAGGATGGAAAAGAGTTGAAGAACATACCAATAGTCATGGAAAAATAATCTGTCATTAGCTTTTTCTTTTCAGGGATACGTCTCTTCTTAGTGAGCTTACAAATTCTAGAGGCATATGGAGAGATGTGTACTCTCTGAGTGATACAGAGAGGTATAATCTTTGATTATTATTAACTTTTGTGGGATTCACTGATGGGGTGGTCCGGTAAAGGAAAACAGTCTACTTCATGAAATGGATTTGAAAGATGTCACAGTGTAAAGTCATTTCTGTGACAGAACACAACTTCTAGTGCAGGTCTTTGTGCCTCTTCTAGCTGTAGAGGGAGAAGCGTGTTTTTGAGGAAAGGTTTTTCTGTGCAAAAGATCTGATTTTGTGTGGTATAATTTGATTTTGTATGGTTAGGAAAAGGTTTATCTCTCTCTTCCACATTTCTTTGTCTTCTAATTTAATCCTTTTTCTTCCTGTTCAGTGAAATGAGTTACAGGTCTGGTAGTTGAATGTAATTCTTTCAGATAGTGAAGTTTAATAAAGAAAAATCTTGAGCTGTCTGAACTTCCATCAAATAATCTGTAGCAAAGAGTAGGCAATCTGCAATGTGTCAGTGAGGAGTACAGCACGCATCTTCAGATTATAGATTTTGGGATGTGGTTATTGCTTCAGATGTCAAGACCACGGAGATTTCAGTAACAGGGTGGTAAGATCTGGGTCAGTTGGTGTTTGAAGACTTTAGGGTAAGGGGAGGACAAGAAGAGCCACTAAGAGTTACATAGTTTTAAATGAGGAATTAAAATAATCAATAGGGAATTTAAGGGAGCGGGTGGTATATAGATACTTATTGGTGGACGTTTTTGATGTACAGCTTTGTCAGTGTACCTGCAATGCAGCAATATTGATGTTACAAATAGACATTTTGGTTACGTGCTGCTGTTAGGCAAGTCTTTGGTATGGTGTTCTGTTTGAGTGGCTGGCGAATTAGAAAGTGATCAAATTTGATTATCCTCAAAGGCCAAGGCTCAGGAAACCATATTCCATCCAAGCTTTGTATCTTTTTTTTTTTTTTTTTTTTTTTTTTAATAAAGGACACTGACATTTTCTTTACCAGTTCTGAATACGTTTCTTTGGTTATATTGCAATTCAGATGCTCGTAAATCAGAATTGCTTTTCCTGTCAGAGATGTTTTGTCAGTTCGTTTATTCCTTGATGACTGCCCTAGATGATGGATTTGAAACAGTGTGAACCAGAGTAGAAAGCATATTGGTGTGAGAGTTGTAAAGGTCCAGCATTGTTGCTGACCCTGCTGCTGGTGTATTGTCCAGTAATGGTTTCTTTTTGTATCCCATGGTGTGTTGAGGCTGTGAGCTCCATTGGCTAGAACGTGCGTTACTACAGAGGACCTGGGTCTTGGCTGTGGCTTTTGGAGCTGTAATACCTGAAGTTGTCAGACTAAATACAGCTGCCAATGCTTAAGCGTGGACACATGGCAACCTCATTAATTTTCACTCAGGCGTTTGTGAGCATACCTGTTATGGTTCCACGTTCAAGGAGGGCAGGAGGATGGCAGTAATGCTGCCTGTGTGGAGCGCCAGCACTTGGAGCAGTGCTGGTAGCTCTGGGGACATGGGGTGCCTGGGGTGTGCTGGCATCCCAGCTCTGTGGAGCTAAGGCAGAGGTTTGGTACGCTGAGTGCTCTTTTAGTTACAGTATTTACCAAAGCACGCAGGAGAGGGATTCCTTTAATTGCATGTGTAGTCAGCTAATTTCATGTCAATTAAGGTGCAATTTCCCTCTGTTTTGCTGGAAAGCTGCTTTTGTCAGTTGTACTATTGTACTAAAACGCAGTTGTGTTTTTGTCAGTGTGTGCTGTTGGGTTTCTCCATGGCAGTGCAGTGCTAGCATTTCACGTTTGTTTTTGATATCTAAGAAGCTATTTACCCAAACAGCTCTGTTCCTTTTGTATACTTTTCTGACCGATGTTCTTAATAGTACTACTTGAAGGAATAAATATAATATGAAAAAACTGTTAACTTTCTGTGGAAATACTTTTTTTTTTTTTTTTTTTGAAGTCTAACTTCTGAGGACTTTCATAAACCAGACTTCTTTTAAATTACTAACTAGAAATACAGGGACTTCCATTTTACATGCTTAAATTTAAAATATAAGCTAACTTATACAAGTCCTCTCCTGCATAGAGGAGGGAAGAGGGAAAGTATTTTTTTAATTTTTTTTTTTTGGTAGCAATTGCTTTGTAAAAATCTGTGGTCTAGCAAGAAGTGTGTCTGCCTTTCATTGTCAGTCCCTGTGGGTTCTGTGCCTTGTGCTGATCTAGTAAGGCTAAAGTACTTTTTCTAAACTTGGTATGGTACAAGGTGAACTTGGTGTGGTACAAGGAATTGAACATCCGTTTCTTGAACCAAGTTTAGCAAAATTTTCATCCCAAGTACTTTACTTGATGCCCCTCTTGCTTTTAACAATTGTAGAACATCAATTTTTTAACTTACTAGGTTTTGTGGTGGCAGGATTTCTGTGTGAAACAGCATTGGTTATAACCTTACAGTGATCTTTTGATAAAAAATTTGGATAGAACTGTATTCTTTTGGATAGATGTGGATAGAACTTGAATCATGCTCCAGAAACAAACTTTACAACAATTTTTTCCTGAGTTCTCTCTGATAACTAGACAGATGTTGAGGCCACACCTTGAGTACTGTGTTCAGTTTTGGGCCCCTCAGTACCAGAAAGACATCGAGGCCCTGGAGCATGTCCAGAGAAGGGCTACAAAGCTGGTGAAGGGCCTGGAGCACAAGTCTTGTGTGGAGTGGCTGAGGGAACTGGGATTGTTTAGCCTGGAGGAAAGGAAGCTCAGGGGAGACCTCATTGCTCTCTACAGTTGCCTGAGAGGAAGATGTGGGGAGCTGGGGGTCAGCCTCTTCTCACAGGTAACTAGTGATAGGTCTAGAGGGAATGGCCTCAAGTTGTGTTGGGGAGGTTCAGGTTGGAAAAGAGGAGACATTTCTTCTCAGAAAGAGCAGTCAGGCATTGGAATGGGTTGCCCAGGGAGGTTGTGGAGTCACCGTCCCTGGGGATGTTCAAGGAAAGGTTGGACGTGGTGCTTAGGGACATGGTTTAGTGGGTGGTATTGCTAGGGGGAGTTGGACCAGATGATCTTGAAGTTCTCTTCCAACATTGTGATTCTGTGATTAATTGAAGATGGCTGAGGCCATTCAATGTGTAGTTGTTTTGAGTTTTGTAAGAATGCATTTGGTGTTCTGGATGGCTGTGTGATGGGTCTAGCAAAACTGTAGGTGTTCTCTCCCCCCTCTCCCCCCCCAAGTCACATTGTTGAAGAGGTTAATTCTGTTGACAGCCTTGCTATGTATGAAGAGCTGCAGTTCTGCCAGAGCTTTTGTTAGTTTGCAACTGCTCTTCATGAAGTGGATAGCACTGCTTTGGTAACAGGCATTACATAAAGGTTCGCCTCCTATGCAGGAGACAAACAAACAAAGCCCTCTTGAGAAAGATTACTCTAGGTATATTAAAGCTCCCTACCCTTTCCCCCCTCCCCCCCCATTATGTTTAATGTTGGGCACAAAAAAGTTCTTCCAGTAATTTGTGAGTGTTGTATCTGTGATGTCCCTGGTGAGGTTTGCCATCAGTTTGTCCTGTGCCTGTTACTCACGTGCTTGCGTGACTCACATGCTTGCATGATGCTAATATGAGAAAAACATGGTCATTACAGGAGGCTGTTTTGAAGTACTGGGTTGTGGCATTTGCAATTATTTTCCTACTCTGAGCTACTCCAGCTCTTGTAGTTTATCCTGTGTAGTATCAGATTGTTGTAACTACATTGCCTAAGGTTAATAAAAGAGACTATTTAAAAGGGCACAGCGCTTCCTCAGTTACAGTTTGCTACTTTGTTTGTTGCCAAATTTGGATATTTGTGAACTGGGAGAAGAATATGAGCTGCTATACATGCTAGTTGACGTGGCATACACATAGATGCACTGCTTAATAACAAAAAAGTCTTTATTTTCTTGTAGGGAGTTTTCAAATACAACGCGTTTCCTCCTGTAAGGCTGTTACCTTTGTAAGTAAAGGCACCTAATTTGGCCTCATTTTTTCTTCTTGCTGACTGTTCGGTCAGTAGGATGTTATGCACTAGACTATTTTCATCATGGTTAGTGTGTAGATATTGTAAAGACACCATGCTCTGCAGTGATATACCTGATCCCTGTTTCCTTCTGGACTGCCAGATGGGAGAATAAGGACTGTCACGTTTTTAACAAAAAAAAAATAATAATTTCATGCTCGTCTGTAGTTCATGTAAACTTGTGAAGTTGCAAAACTAAATTACAAGAACAGGGTTGAAACTGGGACAAAGCACTTGAGTATGTGTATGGCTCAGATTTTCCCTGTTGGTCATTAAAACAGAAATATCCAGTTAATAAGTATAAGAAAGCATACTTACTGCTGTACTAAGCGTAAGTAGATCCTGGGCTCATTTAGCAGCAGGTGGCTGGAATGGGAATCTAGAAGCTAATTCAAGCACTGGAAGCTGTAAAACCCCCTTTTCTCCCTTTCCTTTAATTAGTGCATTCATTCAAAAAATAAAATCCTGTCTAGTGTGTGGGAGGCGGCTGATAGAGGAAGGAGCTGGAGAGAATTCGTGTCCTTGCAGAAGCATGAACAGCTTTGCATGTGCCAAAACTGGTCTCCTAGGCTCTCTAGATAATGCCAGACACTGCTTCATTTTCCTTGCACCCCAAAGTTACCATATTTATTATAATTATCTCTCTGCACTTGAAGTGTATGGTCCTAAACCCCTGAAGAAGCAATTTGTTGATTTTTTTCATCTCTTGTGTAGTTGTACTTTCTTATCAGTTAAATCTTTGCTGAAACAGTTGTTCCTTCTGCTCCATCACAATGAAGTGATGTAGGGAAATGTAGGTGCTGTCTTTGACTGCAGTTCTTTAAGTCTTAAGCTTCTTCAAAACTGAAACTTACAAGAGGGTTCTGGCTCTTTTGAAGCCGTCTAACAGAATTCTTACATGCAATTGGGGTCAAACTTTCACATAAAACTTTATAATGTTATTGGATATAATCATAGGTGAAAAATAGGGATAAGACTCTACTACTTAAAAATAGTTACTTGCCATGAATTGCAGGGGCAGAAATGTAATCCTTCCCAGTTTGGGGCCCAGTATGCAGGCTCCTGAGCTCTGCTCTGCTGTTAGTGGAAGCTGACTGCGGTTTCGTATGTGAAGGTGAAGAAAGATGCGCCCTTGCAGTGCCATTGCTCCATGCTTGTTGACTTCTGTACCACCCCCTGTACCTGAGCTGGTTAAGGTTCAAATTTTAGAAAGGAAATGTTTCACGTAAACCTTGTTGTACGTATTCTGCAGAAGTGCCAACACTGATGTTGATGGAGGAGCTTATGTTAGTAACTTAGCATACAAGTTCTTGTAAAGGCAGTCAGTTAGAAAGAGAAATGATTTTAGATATGTAATGGGCCATGCTAAGCCATATGCAGATTTATTTTTTATTTTTTTACAAGTCTAAAATACCTTAAGCATTCTTTATTAAACAAAACAACCAAAACAATTTGCTGGTTTCTTAGGTGTTTTTTTCTTTTTCTTCTTCCTTTTTTTTCTTTTTCTTTTTTTTATTTTTTTCTTTTTTTTTTTTTGGCTATTTGTAGCTTATTTTCTTATGGTATTTTTCTTGTCTTTCTATAGGGCTGAAAGACACACAGGAGACTTCATGGATATAGTTGATACATTTAACCATTTAATTCCTACTGAACACTTAGATGATGCCCTATTTCTAGGATCCAACCTGGAGAATGAAGTCTGTGAGGATTTTAGTACAAGTCAAAATGTCTTAGAGGATTCGCTGAAGAACATGCTCAGCGATAAGGATCCTATGCTAGGATCTGCAAGTGCCCAGTTCTGTTTGCCTGTTTTGGATAGCAATGATCCCAATTTCCAGATGCCTTGTTCAACAGGTAAATCTTATAATTTTTTAAGATTACAATTTAAAATACATTAATACTGTAGTGCCAACCCTTTTTCATAATGTAGAAATAATAATTTGGGATTTCTGTCTCTTTCCTGCCCCTTTTGTTGTGCTGCTTACATGCTTGGCATGTAAAACATGCAGTTTTTTAACTTGGTCACTTAACAACAGGGGAAAGCTCCTAATCTGGGTCAAAATTAATCTAGGCTTTGACTTGAATATGTGTAAATTATTTCCAATTAGAGTTTGATTTCTTTAGCATAAGAACTGTGTCTTATTAGTGAAATTGTTAGTTGTCTTCAAAAATTTAATAGTGTAGGATTGCCAAGAGGCGTGTTTGAGGTATACAGCTTCTGTTACTTCTCTGACCTCACGGTTATTCTGTTAGTGCTAGGAGTTGTAGCATGGAGTTGATACTGGGTGTTTTGCTTTGTTTGGCTTCAAACAATTCTTTATTATGGTTTGGAAACACCTGAGTTGGAACTGATTTAGAGCACAGCTTTTATGTAAAAATCATTTAAGGAGTTGTGGAACAGTTTTGGAAGATGGAGGTGGGTGGGGAACAAAACTATAATCCAGTTCCTAAGTTATGTATAGTGTGAATAGTTGGAATAATTACTCTGAATTTACTGTAATGGGTAAAAAGGTACTCTTTGCTTAATAGTTTTTTTTGTTTGTTTTTGACAGGAAGGTTTCTTTTTCTTTGTTTTTAAATTGGGTTCATTACTGAAAAGTGTTGTAGATTAGTGCAAATAACTTATATCAGCATTTCATTTTCTTCTGGTAGCTTTTATGAATTATTTCTGAAAATCTTGACAATTTTGTAGTATAATATGTTTTGTTTCTACTAACAGACTGAATTCTCACCTTTGTTAAATCAAGCGGTATTTTGGCATGGAAAACTGTAAATTAAAGATGGTACTCATTAGGGCAATGACAAAGTGAGCTACAGAAACCAAGATATTTGATCTTTTTACTGCTTTAATACAATATGGTTTGAGGCCATCTTTAATGTTCTTGTTTATTCTTGTAATAGTCCATGTGCTTACGCTTTGTCTTTAACCTACCAAACAAAATTATATCAGTTGTAATGTGCATAAGACTGCAGTGTACACAGTTAAACCAATCTTCCTCTCTGTTTATTTCCATCCAGTAAAACAATGATGTGAGTTCTTGTTTCACAGAGCCACAACTGTGTATCCTTCTATAAACCTATACTGCATTTAAAATTTTTGAATTAACTCATAGGGTACAGCTGGATATTTTAGAAGTTACAGGGAGATGTTTGGGGGCTTTTTGGCAAACTAGCTGGATATTTCTCTTAAAAGTGGAGTAATTAACAGTATTGATATTTAAATAACCACAACTTCTTAAAGTTATTTTTTTAAGCTTGCTGTCTGTTAAAATAAATGAGCAAGCTCATTAATTGTGGCTATTACTTCAGGCTGCATACAGGCTCAGAGAATCAAAACTGGTATAACTTCTTTTAAGTTATAAAATATATATTATTTAATTTATATTTTAAATATAAAAGCAAGACTAAAACCGTGTTTCAGTATGTAAATAAAAACATACAATTTGCAATTAATGTCATAGTGATCCAAAAGGATCACTATGTTCTTGCTGTTGGTTGTTCTTTATAGGTCTTGTTAAGAAGGTCTTGTCTTTATTCTGAGATGGTAGGACCCCAATATTTTTCTATCAGTGGTGTTTTCTTTTTTTTTTTTTTTAAATTGAGAATAACAGCCATCATTTTGAAGCAGTGTTTCTTTGTTTGTCCTTATTCCTCATGACTTATTTGATTTGTGTGAGAGTTGGTGATCTAAGGCAACTCAGATTGTCACTACATTCTTACCAGCAGACTGAAGATGGTAATACCCTTTGTAAGAACTGATGATGGAAAGGCTGATATTTCCAAAATGTATGCATGAAAGCTCCTCTCTGCTCCAATATCATTTTGTTTGGAGAAGAGAAGGGAAGAGAACCCCACAGTTCTCCCCACAAAACTTGCCTTGCTAATATCCTTAGATCTGTAACACCTTTGGTGTTTCATACAGTGTAGCTTGCTGTATTATTATTCATTAATTTTTTGGTGTTTTTTTTTCCTCTTTTGTGTAGGATATCATCACAAATTTAATCTGTGTTGCATTAAGCAGTATGGTTACAGAACGGTTGGTTGTTAGCCCTTTTATCCTTTCCTTAGGATAAATTGGTAAAAACAAATGTATAGTAAAACCTTACAAAAAGAAAAAGTTATGTTAACCTGGGCACAACCTAGGAAATACTGTTTTTTGCAGGGGGGGGTGGGGGAGGAAGTCTGTGGTGGTGTTCTGGTTTTCTTTTTTCTTTCATTTTGTTTGTTTAATTTCGTTATTTATTCTTAAAGCTGAAATGTTAGATGGCTGTGATTCTCACTGTCAGCTCTGCAGGGGACAGCAGTTGTTTGGGCTCCCGAAGATAAGCCATTTTTTCTGCAGAGGCAGAAATTTATGTATTCATTGTTATTTATTTTAGACCTACAAACGGTATCTTGCAAAACACTTATCAAGGCCATGGAACAGTTTAAGAACGGGAGCAAAATCCTTTTGAAAATCAGCTCAGAAGGCCAGCAAAGGACAGGCTTAGCATGGTTGCTGGTCCATGAATAGCTGAAATGTCCTGTTTTGTCCAGTTTTTAAAGTGGTGAAAATTTCTTTGTGTTCTTTTGCTGTGAAAATTTCATGCTATCTTCTTCTTCTGTGGGTAAGCTGAAGAGATAAAAGTATAAATAGTTGGGCTGAAGTGGAATTAGGTCTGACAGATAAATCGAAGGAGCTGAGTGCATGGCTCACTGATACTTAAGTGGAAGCTTGTTTTGAGCAAAGAGTTCAAGAGTATTTGTAAACCTGTGCACAAAGCAGGATGCTGACTTCAACCAGGAGACCTTGTACCACTTCACCATAAGGAGGATATTGAGTTGCTTGATTGTGTGTGGAAAAAGCAACGAAGCTGTGGAAGGGGCTCGAAAAGAAGAGTTGAGAGGAGCGGCTGAGAGAATTGGGGTTCTTTAGTCTGGAGAAGAGGAGGCTCGGGAGACCTCATTGCTTTCCACAGCTACCTGAAAGGAGGTTGCAGTGTTGGTCTCTCTTTCTCAGGTGGCAAGTGTTAGGGCTTATATTGAACATGAGGAAATGGTCTCAAGTTGTTCCAGGGGAGGTTTGGATTGGACATTAGAGAGAATTTCTTTGAGGAAAGGGTGGCCAAGCATTGGAACGGGCTGCCCAGGGAAGTGGTGGAGTCCCTATCCTGGGAGGTATTCAGGGGACTTGTGGACATGACACTAAGGGATGTGGTTTAGTGATGGGCCTTGTAGGTCAGGTTGATGGTTGGACTTCATGATCTTGGAAGGCATTTCCAGTCTAGGTGATTGTATGATTTTGTTTAAACATGAGATTTTCATGTTTAAAATTACATTTTTGTGGCATTGGCAGTACCAATGTCCAAATGGTACATTTTTGTGGTGTAAGGCCTGCATAGCAGTATATCAAGTTTCTCAGAACTAACAGCCTTTTCTCTGCTTCACTTTGGAGATTAGAGCTTTTTGGCTCTCATTTACATCAGTCTTAAGAACCCCTTCTTTATTCTGGCTCTTAACTTGTTTTCACCTGTGGGTCTGTGTTCTGCCCTTTCTCTTACTGTTGGGTTGACGTAAGTTCTTGATGAGCATTGTTCACAGGCCTAACCCAAAGTCATTACTCATCAGTATTGCATCTGTCTTGCTCAGCATTAGGATTTATATTGCATGCCATTCACCACGAACTAAGCTTTTTGTTACTGCTGAGCTCTTTCAAAGGTGGTGATCTGACTGGATGTGATGCATGGTAGCAATTGGTTTACATCCCTATGCACTTATCTATATGACAGAACTGCACAGACTTCTGTGAGTTGAGGTTTGATTTCCATCACTGTTGGTTGGAGGCATTTCCACAGAAAATGCACAAACTACTTTGTAAATTGGATTACATGTAATTGGCACGGGAAACATAGGAGCATCATAGTCCGTGGTACCGGTATATGGCAGATAGCGAGGAGCATGAAAATAGATGTCTGTTGCCTGTGTATTGATATGAGGAACTGTATCAGTGCCAGTAAAGCAGTCTCATGTTTGTGTCTTGGCCTGAATCCAGCTTTATGCTGGATCTAATTTTTTTGTTAGATGACATTATTGATCTTTGTCTGCTCTATGAGCTTGCTCTGTAATTACCACCGAGAAATAGAATGGGATTGTCTCGTTCAGCTTTGACTGAACAGTTGGATGTTTGGAGAAGACAAAATCCTTTCCAGACCTGTTAATGCCTTTGAGCAGAGATGGAAGTAACTTTTCATGATTTTTTCCAAGCTGGAGAGGGTATGGGTCAAATTAACAGCTGTTATGCTGAAATCCTTTTAGGATGTGTTTGTGAGAAGTGACTGCTAAATTGTGAAGATGTGGTTGGGTTGCTGGTTTGTGGGATTAGATGGTGCAGATTGCTGCTCATGTAGTGCAGCTGGGAAATTTTCTGTTATTTCAATGAATCAAGGCACAACCTATTTGCAGATCTCAGGAGCTTAGCAGTAATGGAAGCGGTTTACTGTCCTGAAGTAGCTATTGGCAGTGAGACCTAGTGGCATTAGTGGAAGTTGGTGCAACTGCTGCCTTTGCCAGATAAAAGACAGAATTTGACAAAACGAGGTTTTCAAAAATTAAATGAAACACTAGTTTTTGAAATACTCAGAGGTGTCCCATATCATGTTTGAGGTGTCTCTGTTTCCCTTCATCAGGACGGTAAGGTGTTTGTTCTCCAAAGAGCTGTGTGATCAACACAGGTAGATTATGTGGAATAGCTCCAGGCTGTCTTTGATATTTGGATGGTGCGTGTGCATGCTTTTTGTTTGTTTGTTTGTCTTTTCCTTCTGATCCTTTTTCTTTAATCAGAAATGGAAAATGTGAAGTTAAGAATATGACTTAGCTCTTCAGAGCAACACCTTTATTCAGACTTGGTACTTTAGTGATGGGGGGTGTTCTGTTTCATTCTGTTGTTTCTTGCTGTAAGACAAGCTGGAAATTTATACACTAGTCTTGTAAGTTTGAGCATGGCAGGTGAGGCCGAAACCCCTGATAGCTGAGATCATATGGTTTCCTTCACCACAAATCCTGTGGTGATTTGCCACCAAACTGTGAAGATTTGTCTGACTTCTGGTCAACAGCCCCAGATTTGGGATTTTCCTCTTCCCTTGTTTTATTCATTATGTTTGTGCCTGTGTCTGTATATATGCACACATGCATATATATGCCAAAATCAAACTAAGTAAGCAGGATTTGTACTAACTGGGCATTTCTCAGCTATCATAAATTCTGTAGCTTTCCAGGTTGTTATTCACTGGAGCAGTGTGATTTTATTATACATGTAGTAGATGGTATGGCATTTGAATTGCATATCATCTAGAGATGTTTCTGGATTTCATAGCAAAATTAAAATTTTACCAGTGTAATTTATGTTTATCAAGTCAGATATTTTTTAATAAGTGATGAGGATTGACCCTATAAGAGTGTAAAAAGACTGCTGGGGATATCTTTTAAATTGCAATTTTTTGTTTCCTGTGCTTCTAGATTGCTTCTTGAAAAGGGTTTCCCCTGAGTGCAGTCTGCTCTTTCCAGTTTTACCCTATGTGTTCACGAGTACTGTTCAAAGCAGCATTACTTCTGCTAAAACTGTGATCATCTACTAAATCTTTGGAGCCAAAATGATTTTTCTGACTACAAATACTTTTTCCTGTAGCTGTTTTTTGTTTTAGGCACTTTATGCTTGTTTCGCTAAAATCAAATGTACATCTCTTTTTTCCACCTCCTTATGAAGTGATTTTGAATATAACTTCTCGATTGCAACCCCAAATGCTTTATGGTTTCTCAGTATTCTTACCTCTTTCTGCCTTCCTTCCTCCAAGCTGTCCCTGTGAACAGTTGCACAGTGTCTTGTGACCAAGGTAGTAACCTTTCTGTATAAAATTTAAATTTGTTATGTTGCTGTCATTCTGAGAACATGGAAAATGTTTATTTTGCATGCTTTTTGTCTGTAGGTAACAAACTGCCAGTTTTCCCCACTGTACATTTTTCTGAAGACGTAGTTATTTCTTTGGATCAGTTCTGTGCATGGAGGGAGGTTGGGTCTTTAGCATTTACAACAGTGCAGAGCAGGAATAGTGGAATGTTATTCCTTCTGGTTAGCTAAGCAAAAGAAAACCAGAGCTGGTATCTACAGGAGAACTTTAGTTCTACACTTGAAATTTACCTTGACCAGTGTGTCAAAAATCTGAATATTTTTGTATAATTTTGGCTAAAGATAATCAAGGGAAGACATATGTTAATAATATTTATATATTTAAAAGATTTTGATGATATTTTAGGTGTTTTCTTCTCCTTCCCTCCCCTTCCTCCATCAAGTAAGGCTTGTTTTCTTCAATTATGTATCAATGAGGAAATAAAAATTTGTCACAGTTTTGTTTTAACACATGGAAAGTTCTACTTTAAAAGTGCAAATATTTTTAATGTGTTCTTCTGTTATTGTTTGACATGTATGAAAAGTGAGACAGTAGCCTGGAAATTTAAATACTTTGCAGATAACAGACTCAATATATTAAGATGACAGCCAGTGGTGCTTCTTCAAGCGTGTGTATTTGTATACATATAAATATATAGGTCACAGTCTCTCTCTATGTATTTTCCTTCTTTGCAGCTTTTTCAGTTGTATGCAGTTCTGATGTTTTTTCCCTTCCTCCTGTATGATTATTTATCACTTACACCTCTGTCTTAATTTCTATAGATAATTATTGCTAACATCATCTCTATCCTTTTCTGTTGTTTTCATTATCAATATCTCTTTCTGTTTTATTTCTGTCTGTTTCTGCTTTTGGTGGTTTTGTCTTTCCACATTCCTATCTCTACCTCCATTTCCTTTCATAATTCAATGTTCCAGTCTCCTCCTCTGTATCTATTACTATTCCTTGTCACTTTTTCCTTTCCCAGCAGGGTTCTGTGTTGACTTCTCATCCCGCCTCATGTGGCTGTAATAGCTGAGTTGTAGCTCAGGTCGTTTGAAATAAACAAGATTCTGTGCTTCAAATTCATCCATAAAATTAAAGCTACAGCACAGAGTCTTGTAAGTATGAAAATACTTTAATTCTGATATTTCAAACTGTCTGTCAATAGTAGACTGAATGTGTCCCTTGTGTTAATGAAGGGTGTGTAAATGAATTAACTTGTGCAAGACGTGTAAAACACGAGGCTTTAATGAGCTGTGAGATCAGCTACAGAACTGTTTCAGAAGTTGTCCGAGTAGTTTTTATTCTTCGTGTTATCTTCAGTAGTTAGTGTAGTTCTACACCAAGGAGTCAGAAGGGTCACAGGCTGTTCCCTCACACCAGCTGCACGTTCTGTAGGAATGCTGTTGTAATAAGATGGCTCACACCAAAGTGCGGAGCTGTCAGAAGGATCTAATCACGTAATCTTTCAGAACACAGGAAGGGTGGCCTGAGTTAGGATGAGGATCCATCTTGTTTGGTGTCCTGTGTTGGACAACGGCCAGCATTACATATTTGGGGGAAAATAAAGTCTGACAGGGCAATTAGTGTCATATTTTCCCCAGTATGTAGCTTGTAGCAAATAAGTGATGAAACATTTGGATGAGTGGACTGACGCTAGATTTATCAGTCTTGTGCAGCTGGTGTGTGATATCTGTGTACAAATACACCCATAAAGATAGCTCTGTGGATTGGGAAGAGAAAGCTGCCAGTAATTGCCAGAAATACACATTTCCTCTAACTGGGGCATACAATGCAGTAACTAAATAATATGGTTAAAATAAAATGAGTGACAGTACGTTGTTAGCTAAAGAAACTCCTAGCTTTCAGCTCCTGACAGCTGTCTAAGTACAGAGGACCAGAATGAAGTTCACCTGGTGCCAAGCTCAGCCTTACTTTTAGAAGGATTTTAAACAGCCTCATATTTGATCTTTAACAGGTGTATCTGTTAAATCTGTCATGAGACTGTGGGTTGAATGACAGTCTAGATAGACTTGATTATTTATCACTGCTTGGCTTTAGCAGTGTTTTACAGCTCCTGTTTTTCGTTACTCTATGCTCATTATTACAGTGGTTTCACAAGAGAACTTCTATTTAAGTTGTGAAAACATCTGAGTTGAAGCAGAAATTGACAGGTTTTCAGAGGCAAGCTGAAGATTCTAACAATTTTTAATTTTTATTATCTTCTTGTTTTGGTTTCTAAGATGAATATATTAAAGCAATTTTAAGAAAATAATTGTTAGAATTTTTTAGAGATCTTATTTCTGTTGTGTAAGTTAGTTTGCCTTAAAAATGCTGGAGTTGGTGCTGGGATAGTGAAGAATAGGCTTACTTGATTGTTTGGAGTCTGTGTTGTATTTGTCAGACCCTTCTACGTGTCTTATAAAATCACTTGGGTGTTTGGCCTGATCTCACAAATTTCGCATCCTACAGGGACCGGGATTCATTAATCACACATAGGATCTTGGGATAGGAGAGGCTACCATTGCAGAACCAAACTTAGAGAAAGTGAGGAGAATGGCTGGTACAGTGGCCTGACTGCCTCTTAGGAAACCTATTTTCAGGAGCAACCTCTGGGATCCTTCTCAGGTTAGTGGAGGATAGGAATTTGACAACATTCTCTGATTCTGGCTGGGAGACTAGTGCATGCTGCACTCCATGCCCTTCCAAAACTGGGTTGCAGATGGAGATACGTGAGGTGGGTGGGACTTTCAGTTTTAAAATTGTGTCCTATGAGAAAACTGTGATTTTTATACTCATTCCTCTTCTGGATCAGCTCTTTCTACTGTTTACCTTTCTTCACTTTTTCTTAGGTGGGAAGGGGCAGTGAGGGACAGCTGATCCTCTAAGACTGTGGACCTTCTTGTGCCAAAATAAAAAAACAAAACAATAAAACCCAAAACCAATAAAAATGTGAGTCCACCAAAAAGCTGTAAGGACTATCTACAGAAATTTTAAGCTTTGGGTGATAGCTTCTTCTACACTGAAACTGCCTCATGTGGGAATTTTCTTTCCTGCCTTTCTTCATTTTTTTTCCTTTTTGTTTGTTTTTAGATGGCCAATTTATTTATTTCTCCCTGTTGCTTCCCCCGCCTTACTCACCCTTACATTCGCAACACTTTTTGTTCCTTTTAAAGTTTTAGGATCTTTCTTGTTTGTTTGTTTTCCCAGTTATCGGTCTTGATGATATTATGGATGAAGAGGGAGTTAAAGAGAGTGGAAATGACACCATTGATGAAGATGAGTTAACTTTATCGAACAGGAATTTGAGGAGTCGTTCAGAAGAAACGTCAGTCGTGTCACCAAGAAAGTCACCACGTTTAATGGCACAAGGTGATCACTCAATATGGGATGTATGTTTTTGCACATTCAAGGTCAACTAAATTTTTAGAATCCCTTCCTAATATTCATAAATGCCAAGTATTTGTTAGTAGTTGGTTGTGTGGAGTACAGGCACTTCCTTTTTTTTTTTTTTTTTTTTATAAATGGAAGCCAGAGATTGGCATCAGTAGGGTGCTATTCAATTTGAATTCCTCTATAACAAATGCTCTTCCTTATGGCCTGTGGTTCTCAAACATGTTTTTGAAACTTTGTTCCTTTTACCTAAATCAGATTTGCACTGTGGTTCTTTAACACAGCCATGCTGTATTTTCAAACAGTATTGGAGAATTAGGTTAGCATGGCTCTTTATTTCCAATTAAAATTTTTAATTCTGTTTGTTCTTATTTGTGTGTGTTCTTTTTGTTTTAAAGTTACAGTAATTCCACTTGTAAAGTCTTTCATATAGATATCTCAACATGCTTAATAGTTATTTCACATATTTAAATTGTGATAGCTGATTGTATATAATCAGGGTTTTTTTAAACTTCTTGAACAGGTGGAGTTATTGACAGCTCTACTTTGTCCCCAAAGAGTAGGCCGAGTTAAGATAAAATTAATAGGGAAATCAGAATTTAAGAAAGAGCCTATGTTACAAAGCTGGTGAATACACTTTTAAAAGGCACTTAAATTTGATTATTACTTTTACAATAATCAATAATCTGTCATTAAGTGAGAACGTGACTGGATTTCAGATTCATATACTGTGTTCTCTAAAAACTTTGTAAAATTTGCATTTATACTTATCACAATATAACTTTATGCAATTTTTACTTAAAGTAGAAAGAGTAGAAAAGGTTGAGTGCTAGAAAAGTTGAGTGGATTTTGTCTTTTTTATTGTGAGAGCTACTTCTGTTTTTTCATATACTGTTCAGAGCTTTAGTAGCCATAAAAGTAATGATTTTTTTCCATTCAAACTGTTTTTTTCATTTTCTCTAAGTTCAATGAACAACTAAGTTTCAAAATTCTTTCTGTGTCCAGTAAGGCAAAGTAGGCTCAGTCACTTCTATTCTAGATCAGTCTTGTCTTTGCATATAGGAGTACATGGTATAGCTAAGACACTTTCTCTTTACCTTTATAGAACCAGTACGGAGTTTGCGACAGAGCACACTGGCCAAGCGTTCAAATGTTGCACCTCCTGTCAGTACCAAGAAATCATCTGTAAAAAGTGGATCTGCTCCCAAAACAGGACAGAAACAACAAGAGAAAAGTCCAGCTAAAGAGGCAGATGTTGCCACACCTGTGAAAGCAGAACAACCTAAAGAAGTTAGGCGTAGTACAAGACGATCAGCACAGACAGAAGGAGGAGCAGCAGCAGCAGTAACTGCTTCCCCAAGTAATACAAAGCCTCTTCCTCGTCCTGAAGAGGTGAATGAAGTGAAGTCTGAAACACCTGAGCAGGCAAAGGTTGAAGAAATATCCCAAGAGTTAAGTTGTTCTGAGGTACCAGGAGCTTGTACTGCTCCTGGAGAAACAAAGGAAATAACAGAAATTGCAACAAAAACTGAGTCTGGGAGTGTTGATTCAGTTTGTTCAGCATCTGCAGATACTGAAATTACTGCAGCTAAAAATGAAGGAAATGATGTGATTGATTCAATGGGCTCTGAAACTTCTGCGGAAGAAAAGACTGAAAATAAAGCAGAGGAATTGGAGAAGATAACAGAAGAACATGATCAAAGTGGGATAACTGGAGAAACTAATGATCCATCTAGCGTTTGTGTGAATCCAAGTGAAATTTATGAGACCTTTTCAAATTTGTCTGGCTCTTTAGAAGAGGGGGTTGAATGTAGATTAGGTTCCCATAGTGTGGAATTTCCTGATGAAAATACATTGTCAGTAAAAGAAAGTGTAACAGAGCCTGTAGATGATGGCAAAGGAGTGGAGAAAACTGTAAGTTCATCAGAGGAACTACTGGACAGTACAGAGTTTGATAATAAAGACTTGAAAAGTGAGGAGCTTACTTCTGTTCACCCAGGAAATAGCATTTTAGAAAGCACTGTTCTTGACCATGCAAGCCAAGATGTACAGCAGCAGATCAGCAGTACTGAAGTAGAAGGCCCTGAGACCTCAAAAGTTCAGGATGATGATAAACAAATTAGTGTTGCTTCAAAATGTGAAAAGAATATTAGGCCTCGGCATAGTAAATCTGCAGTACAGAATAAGCAAAATCTGACTGCAGGTACTCGACAGAAATCAGGTACAGTGCAACAAGACACAAGGAATTCAAGAACAAGAGCCGGTATTGCTGTTTCAGGTCTTCACAGTCCATCTCCAGCAGGTCTGAAGCGAAATGCAGATGAGCAAGACAGTCATCAACATCCGAACAACCCTGTTAAAATTAGGAAGAAACAATCTGATCTTGGTTTGAAAACAAAGAGTTGTCTTTCAGGGACCACAGTAAAAAAGCAGACCAATACAATGCTGAAGAAAATACCCCGAGTCCAGGCTTCTGGGCAAGGACAGAAGTCATCAATTCAGAGAGCAATTGACAAATCTCCTACACAACAAAGCTGTTCTAAAGATACCCACCACTCTGTGCACACAGTGTCAGGCCATATTTCAAATCTTGGTCAGAAGCAAGCCCAGAAACAGCTTACAACTGTGCTAAAAACAAATAGCTCCACCAAGGAGGAGTCAGAGGCAAAAGATGCCTCTATGGTAGAACATCTGAAGGAGGATGATAAAGAAAAAAAATCAAAAAGAATTGATAAAAATCTTCAACCTCGCCAGAGAAGAAGTAGCAAAAGTCTTTCGCTTGATGAACCTCCACTGTTTATTCCAGATAACATTTCAACTGTTAAACGGGAAGGCTTGGAACATACCTCTGCTAGCGAAAGTAAACATGTTTGGGTGCCCAGCAAGCAGTGTGGCTTTTGCAAAAAGCCACATGGCAACAGGTGTGTGTGGCTTTGTGTCTGCAGAGTTCTTTATTATTGGTCTCAGAAGATACTTTGTTTTTTTCCCTCTTACCAAATGTTTCTTACTGCTGGTACCCAAGCATACAAGGAAAAGCCTTGTAATGGAATCCAGTGTGTTATGCTGTGAATTGGTTTTATTTGCACTCATACATGTCATCTTGTCTTTTAAATAGATCATTGGAAATGAGTTTGGCCATAAACTTTTGCTAAGAATGTTTTATTTTACAAGTGTATTCTCAAGGAATTTGCAACTCTGTTGTAATGTTACCTCTTCTAAACTCATTCTTTTTCTTAGAAAAGAAACCACACTAAGATACCTGTGTTCCAGATTGCCATTTCCTTCCTTCCAGAGATCTCCTAAGTTAAAGGATTGCCATCAATCAAAGGAATTGAGTAGTTGTTTGCATCTGTTTTTATCATTTAGAATTGTGATTTTAGTACCTAGAGGTTAACATTTGTTTTTTCCTGATGTCATCATTGCTGCCAGGCTTTCATGTAACTGGAGTAACAATGAAGTTGAAGTTGGGGGGGGGGGGGAAGGAAGGGAAAAAGTAATGGGAAGGGGAGGAATTTACGGAACTTCCACGTAAGCATATCTGAAATTGTTTTTAAACCTAATACTGGGTTGCCTATGAAGTTGATGTCCCTCTGTCACTGTAAGTGAACTGAAAAAGGTTAAAATATTTCACTAATGAGCTATCAATCCAAGACGTTGTGCGTTTAAAGTAATTTTCAGTCATTATATTTTAGTCCATTTGTTAGAGTGAAATGCAGAAAATGAGATACAGCAGATATGCTACTGTACAGGAATAAGTTCAGTAAACCAATTTGGCATTGCTAGATCTTAGTGCTCCTAGAAGAACAGTATAACACATGGATGACTAGTTGAAGTCAGACTCGAGAGAGTCCTTGAGTTGCCAAAGATGGTGATTACTGCTATCCTTACCTTTGTAATAACACTTGTTTGGACTTCCTATCAAAATCTGTGCCACAAAACTGTTGGCAGACACAACCAGAAGTTTCAGCATGAGAATATTGGATCCTCCAAATGTAGGAGGATATTTGTAATGTAAATGAAGAATTTTTGAATGTGGAATAGAGACATGCTAGTGGAGTGAGGAAGCTCATATTTATTGAGCCTTGTGGTTAATAATAGAGACTTAAGACTGATGGTTCATGACTTTTTATTGACACTTAAAAAAATGATTTTTTTAATTTATTCAAATTTATTTCATTTTGTAGTTGCATGCTACAAATAAAAATTATTAACCTTTCAGATTCACTTCATGTCGCTAAGATACAAGAGAAAGCAATACTTGTCTGAAGTGTCTTAGCATACTTGTGCCAGTTTAATTATTGATGTAAGAACAAGCAAACATTTTCAATACAGTACAAAAAGAAGGACAAATTTCATATTTTCGTAATTTGGAAGTATATCATACTGATGAAAATCTACTATAGCATTAATTGGTTTTTTTTTGGTGTCCCCTTGCCCCCCTTCACTTTGTGGATTGCTTTTCAATGAATTTGTTTCCCTTCTGTAATAATGAGCCTGTTTCCTTTATTTATCTGTTCATGGTACAGGAAAAAGCAGAAGGACGAGTGTGAGAGTCAAATATTTTAAAATGGCGTAAGTTCAACAAAAGACAGAGAGCAGAGCTGAGATCTGAAACAGTGTTTGTATTTATATCCCACTCAGTGGTCATTTATACTTTGAAGATATTGGTCAACACTGGTACAAATTACTTGTAGAAAAAGGAAGTTGAACTGAAGTTGCAGCCCTGAGTTGGGAAATTATGTGCATATGATAATGAAATATTAGAATTCAGGCTGCAAAATACTAGTTATTTGAACCTTTTTATATTCCCTGCAATAAATACGAACCCACTAACTTGTTGCTAATGTAATACTAAGCTTGGAGGATTGATTCAGGTTGGAGAAAACGTGTGGAAATCATTTCATCAGCCTTGTTTGTGTATAGAATCCTCAGAGGGGATGCTTACATAGGTGTTTCGCAGCCCCAGGGTGATCTTCGTAAGCCTGCTAGAAGAACAGCACAAGATGGATGGTACTGTTGAATATTGGTTTATTTCAGAATCACCTCTTCAAAAAATCCTATCAGTTGGTGTCTTTAGGGATACAAGCTGTAATTTGTTGATCACATGCAAAGTCAAAGTACACCTACCTTGCACTGCTGATTTTGGCTGGGAAAGAAGTCCTTTCTTGCGAACATGTGACTTGCATAATGGAAAAAAAAAAATCAAGTTACAATGTGCCTTGCCCTATAAGAGGCATGCCTGCTTTTTAGTGTTAATAGATTTGATCATTTTCTCTTGGGTACCTGAGTTTTGAACAGTGATTTTTCATGCTCTGCTTTCCACTTGCCTTGATGGTTATAAACTAGAGCCAACATACCTGTATTATTGTATCTTTATCACCATTACCACAGAGTGGGTGGTCAACCTTTGGCTTAAGGTTGGTCTTTTTGCTTGATGTTATGGTCTGTTTGCTTGATGTATTCTTCTGATTCCCATTCAGAGATTTACCTTTACAAGATAACTAAAAAAGTAATTGTTCTTTCAGATGAAAACTAAACCAGGTGTTTCTCAGCAACTTGGATAATTATCATGTATCTTTTTGTAGGTAGTAATTTTCGTCACATCTGAAACACTTTCTCTGCTTAGAGCAAAGTTTCAGTTGGTGTTACCCATTCAGTATTTCTTTCAACTTAGCCATTGTGTTCCAATACTGCTGTCAGATGTTTTCCCATTGGCTAGTACCATACATAACACATAAATTTTCATTCATCTATAGATGAAAAGTATGTATATATGTGTATCGCATAAAGATAACACAGACTGAATTTATTACCTCAACTTCTCAATGTGTTCTAGTAATACTGAGAATAGTAAGCTTTATCTCAAACATAATAGTTAATTTTCCTGAAGACAGACTGAAGATATTTAAAAATAGTTGAAGAAAAATATTTAATTTCTTGGGTAGAGCTAGATGAAGATGCTCTGCAGATAGTGAGAAACGTGCTAATTCAAGATTTATTCTTGGATGTGTCATGTGCATCCTTCTGATGTAAAGGCCCATAATATAAATTTCTCCATTTTTCTTTGTAGGTGTTTTTTCTGTACAGGCTGGGGGACTGAATTCATTCCTTTCTTACACAGAGAGACAAAACCTAACGGAGGTTTTGCAGATTCTCTCCTTTGTCTTCACTCTATCTTTTTTTAATGAAAGAAGTTCCATATGTACTATGCATTAGTAATGAGAACTCGAGATTTCCTGTTTTTAAACAAATCTTCTAGAAAGTGTTGTAGAAAGCAAAAGGAAGCTTGTACTTTTAATTGCTTTCTGGTGAATTTGTCTTTTGATTTCTACAATTCTATTTTTTTTAACATAGTGTGGTGACAGGGATCTTTTTATGTGCTGTTGTTTTTATTATTTTTGTTCTGGTGTTGCTTGGTGTATGCCCATGCAGTTTGTGTGATTAGAATACCAGACCTTCTCAGAGTTCACAGAAAAGCTTGGTAAAACTGGAGTTTTACATAGTCATCATCTTCCCCACATTTCAATTCTGCTTTAAGGTGGAAGAAAAGTTAGTAATGCTGTAAAAGGCAATTGGGAAGTGCAGAACTTGATTTAGCAAAGGTACAGTATTCCTGACCTTGCATACTGAGAATCATGTATTTATTTAATTTGATAATATATTATTTAATAATGTAATTATTATACAACTGTAATATAATAATTACTTTGTGTATGAAGTTTAAAAAAAAAAATCTGAATTTTTTTCCTACAGTAGCATTTGTTTGGATTTTTTAAATAATGCCAGTACTTCATTAAGCTAATACAAACATGAAAGGACGAAGAAGGAGATTAAGGATCTGAACTCATAACCACCCTCAAGTTAAGCACACATTCTTTTTAAGGGTAGATGCATAAACAGTGCATGCATGAATCATTGTTGCGACAACATTCTTCATAAGAAACAGTAATTAGAATAATTACGTTGCTTTAGTTCTGACACTTGTATAGTATGAGTATATTAAACTGTAGGTTCTGTGAGATGTCATCAATTTGTAGTCATGGATGATGCTTTCAGGTTTTCTCCCTCCTACTGCTTTCTCCCACTTTGAAAAGCCTTGCAACATTAAAAGCTCTTATCCGTGAGCTGTAGCGAAGTTGAATGACAGTATAAGCAACACAGTGTTGTAATATATAATTCAAGAATGGCAGGACTCCAGTGTTCATATTTATAGTCATACCATTTTATAACTTGTTTTTTATATGCATCATATTGCTGTGCTGCAATATTGGTAGAATTACTGTTAATATCAGTAATGTTAGATAATCAGGAAAATGGATAGTACAAGTTGTCTGAAATATATAAAAATATTTTATAAAATTATGTATGCAGTTTACAGAACTGATCCAGCAATATGTATATAGAACCACTTGTTAATGGAGCTGCCTTTAATGATTTTTTATATGTTTGTGGTTAATATTATGAGATGTATTTTACCCCTTTTTTTTTCCAAGGTTTGGGGAAGTTCAAGGATTTTGGTTTTCCTGTTGTTGGGCCTGTTTCATTCAGTTACATTCAGATCAGGGTGCACAGGGTTACCTGTGTCCTTGTTCGCTTCCTTTTTGGAGAGGCTCTTGTAACATGAAAAAAAAAGCATATGCTTTTAAGGAAAAAAAAACTTGTATAAAAGATCGGGTACTGAAACTTGATATTGAAGAAATGAGTTTTCAGTGTCTTGTTGCTACGCTGCAAACTTCACATAAAGATAGATGATTATAACGTTTCTTTGAAGATAGCTTGTTCTTGTTTCTTGAAAATCAAAAGCTGAAAAATCATTAGACAACTGTATTAATCTTGTACTAAAGGTGAACAAGAAAAATTGCTTATGTGCATGTGCTCTGATAACAAGGTACTGCAGATTTTCTTGGTAATCACTTGTTCTGCTGAACTTTGGATTGAGCCCATGCTACTTCAGTGATGTGGAATATGGGCTCTGCTAAAGCTGCTGTGAATATCTTCCCCAGTCTCTGAGGAATAAAGTGGGTTGATATAGGTTAAACCTGTCACTCATTCCTTCTATTAGGAATGTCTTTATTAGGTAAAGGAAAAACAGTTGCCTCCATGTAGTGTCTCTCCTTGAGGTTGGCTGGACTGTAGCATCAGTGCAGCTGAGACACAGTTATAATGTTAATAGTTAGTACAAATTACAACAGATTTTATAGAAGATTGGTTAATGGTACTATTAAGGGGGAACCTGAAATAATACTTAAGCGCCTAAAGCACGCCCCATATTTGCCAGATGCAGAAATATTTGTCTGAACTTTTCAAAACTGCATGAATAGTTTATCCTCTTAGCTGAGCTGAGGGTTAGAGTGTCTTTTTGAATAGTTAAGAGTATCAAGGCTTTTTTTGTTAAGATTTGAATTTTGTTGCAGGTTTTTGTCTTACGCCTTGCCAAATGCAATGAGCTAAAAAGAAACAGTTATTTTTCTATGTCAATGCACTCTAGGTTATTAATCTTAAAATGCAGATAATTGGCCCATACAACTATTCTGACAGCTCCTGATTTTTTTGTCTTTTGTTTTACTTGTAGCTTTACAGCAAACAATTATTTTATGAATAATAGGGCTTCTGCCCATATTACTTTTAAAATCTTATTTCACAATAATCAATTTCTCTGAAAATATGCTGCTCTATAAACTGAATGTATGCAAGTTAATTTTAAAACATGGCCTATGTATTTTGAAAATAAATGGTTCAAGCTTGAGTGTTTTCATCTCATGGTTGAATTTAATTCACCAAAAATAATACTAAAGACAGTCTGTCAATCTCTAAGAGAGATGGTGAAAGGTTTGCTTTAATTGTCTTTCTTTATTTTGTGATCCATTCCTTAATGGCCTTTAAGGTACATCTTTTTATGCTGTTATGTGGGGACTGCCAAGAATCCTGGAAACAGAATGGAACAATAACATACTCCATGTAAAAGTGCCAGTGAACTATAATAGTGTCTGCTGTTACCTGTCAGCTCTTAGATTTTTCTCAAACAACTATTTTTATTAAAGACAAGTAAAAGGAGTGCTGATCTGTTATTGAATTTGGCATGATATAATATTTTAAAACACATTTTTTTTCTCTTTCAGCTTTACATCTTCCAATCCAGCCTTACAACATGGGTAAAACTCCTGCACATCAAACTTGAAGCAGTCTACATTCAGAAACCTTGGTGTTTTAAATAGTCCAAGATATCAGAACCTCTTCAATCACAACTGACAGCTGTGCAAGAGGACATCTTTGATCCTTCAAGCCAGGCTTCAGTGTCCCTTGACGCCCCTTTTTAATCTGAGCATTGCGCCGTCACTTTTCTGTTCTCCAAATACAATTACTGTTACAGATCATAAATGCGTTTTTGTGTGCAGATGAGTGAAACAGAAAAAGATGCAAAAGTGGCCTTATGGTACAAAGAATTATTTACATTACTTGTATCAAAATCAGTATGTTCTCTCCCAGCCTTGGAAGTCAGTCTTTCAGTTGAGTCATGTGAAAACAGTGAAAGTTTGTGGCAGGCATCACTGGTATTTTTATTACCATTTTGTATAACAAGGTTTAAGCAAAACAACTGTAAACACTTAAATTCTGTTTATAGTACAGGCTTTGTGGACACTTCCAGATTCTCTTCATAGCTTTGGTTTCTGAATCCCAGGTTTTATTGTGCGTGTTTAAATACAGAGCAATTGAAACCTTGTTGTAAAGCCAGGAGTGAAGCCAAATGGGCATTCCATCTTGAGTAGTTTGCTTAAGATGGCTTGAATGACATCTCTCTATCTTGGTGTATATTGTTAGTGAAGAATTATCTGTTTCTGAGCAGAATTTGCTACACTTGTTTCTTCTTTTTATTATTTGCAAGGAATAGAGAAAGAAAAAATAACACACTTGTGAAGTTGGCTGCTAGTGATCAGTTTATTTTTGGAAGACTGCCTCTGCTGTTCTGCTTCATTGCCTTAAATTATCCCTGTTCAACAAGGTTAAACTACTAAGAAAGAAAAATCACTTCAAACCTGAAATTTGCATAGTTAAGACTATGAACACATGGGACAGACTTTTCTAACACAGATTTTACACTGTCCACACTAGGTGAAGTCTTTGATATGGGGGAGGAGGGTTGAGTGTGTGTCTTAATTCTATTATTGATAGGCCAGAAAATAAAGATGTAAGACTGAATGCCTATCTGGTGCCCTACTAGTATCACACACCATCCCTTTTGCTGACTTCCTGTTTGTGAGCACAGCTGAAAATTGCATGTGCTGTCAATTTAAAATTGGAGTTGTACAGCACTTTGTCTGTTTTAGTCTCTGGAGTTCATCTCTGCTTTTTTGTAAATGTAGACACTTTCCTAAATGTTAGTCAAAATTTTATTTGTTAAGGGTTGTAATCTGCCCTGCTCATTTAACAAACTAGCTTGAATTTACAAACTGAAGAAAATGATTTTTTTTTTTTTTTTTTAATTAAAAATATAAGTAGCATTTGTGGCTCTGAGATGGTGTATTCCTGGTTTCCTTCAATTTTTAACCAAAAGGCATTCATTCATTAGCACACCAAAATACCCTCTGGGCAAGAAGTACTTGACTACTTCAGCCTGATTTCAACTCTGTAGAAAATTTTACGTTTGGAATTCTTGTAACCAGTTTTTGGTATCCACAGAGTTCTTGTAATACTTTCCGGCAGTGATGCAGGATGTATCCGATGTCAAGCATCTTCTTGTAGATCCTTGCAATTGTGAAATGGGCATTCATGCTATATTTCCTACTATCATGTTTGGCTTTAGGTTCTCAGTAAGGAACAATCACCTTTGTATTAAATTTACATCACTTCTCTTTTGTTTTATTGTGTTTAAGAATATGGTGTTCCTGGGGCAAGACTGTCAGAAGCACTTAACTGTGATGTTGCCATTCATACATCTTTTAGCTTTGTTGGGACATAGATGTGGAAAGATGGAGATCTTGACAAAAGTTGAAGGAACCTACACCTTCATAATTGAAACTACTGAATAGATAGCCAGATTTTGATTTTTGGTTTCTCATGAATAACACCAAAAATGTACTTGCAGCTCAGAAAAAAAAAAATAAAAATGAGAAAAAGCAGAAAACAGCTTTCTTCACAAACTAGATTATAAAAACTGGTTTCTTTAAATCTAATGAACAAGACTGTAGGCTACTAAAACTGGAAGTGACCTTTTTCTCAAACAGGTGGAGCTTTAAAGCTTATCAGACTCATTTTGGCTCAAAAGATTCTATTTACTTCAGGATTTAATCCTGATTTTTTTTTTTGGGGGGGGGGGGAGGGGGGTGGGTAAGCAACAACAGAACATAAAGCTGCTACTTTCTTCTTTCCTGCTCTTGTGTTTCAAACTTCTGCTGTTAGACTAGGAAGACTTTTTTTCATCTCTTGAGATATCTGTAGTTTCTTGAATACAGTACCAAACTGCCTGGAAAGTTCATCTACAGCTCTGCTGAATATATTCATCTAGGCACACTTTGCCAAACCATACACTATTACAAAGTAGGTAAGTCAGCAGATAGCAGGACCTGATCTTTACAGCAACACATACAGGTTAGGAATCTTCTTTAGAGTAGTCCTACAAACTTCAGGTCAGATTTCTTCTATGGAATTGAACCAAATAGTTCTGTACATAATTTTTCAGTATTAACGAAGTCACACTTTTCATAATGCGCTTGCAAGTCTTCTTGGATTTCCTTCTGCTAAACATTAAGGTACTTAAAAAAAAAAAAAAAAAAGAAAAGAAAAAGAAAGAAAAATAATGCAAATGGATAATGCAAGAGCTCTTTCTACATCATTTGCAAGCAAATCTTTAGTAATCACATTATATTCAGTTTTATAAGAAATTATTTGAAAAGTAAATACTACCAATTCTGTTTCCTATAACAGATGTGTTGAGGTGTTTAATCTATTTAACTTTGAAATTTCATTCTACTCCAGAATAATTCTACTGAGAAATTGTACCTTTCAGAGCAATTAGGCACTAGTGATACCTAATAACATTTTCAAGGTTTTAACAAAATTGCCAGAACTAGTCTTTTATTTGAGACCAAGTGATCTTAATGCTTAGAAAATGCAACCTGTAGATAAACTTACTTTTCATTTAAAAATAATGAAACAGTTCAAGTGACTGCGAGATGAAAAGTGTGCTTTAAATGATACTATTCTTTATTTGAAATATTATTTAAATAAATACTAGCTCTGAATAAAGTAGCTGAGCAACACAGCAGTGGCATGTACCTTGTTTCAAGCAAACAAACTAATTGCTGCCAACTGGCCAGATGTAGCTAATTCCTGGCTCCAAATTCACCAGTAAAGAGAATAAAAGGCAAATTTCTGCATATAATTTACTAATAATAGTCTCTAAGTAACATGGTGTAAAATATCAACTAACTTATAATAGCCTTTTCTGTCTGGGCCAATTTTATTTGTCAAAATAATTAAACATCTATTACTGCTATGGAGCATTGTATCAGTTGATACATTTCTTCTATGAGGATGATAATCGCATTTGAAACAATATGAATGTGGTATGTTCTTGCAAGAAAATTTTCAAGTTTTCTGAAACATAAGTTTACCGGTTTTGAGATTAATACTTCGAGAGATTCTATTGTTAGGGTTTGGGGGCAGATTACAAACACCTTATGAGGTTATGATACTCTCTTGGACTGCTGCAAAAAAGCAAAAACAAAACAAACAAAACCAAACAATTTCTCAGGAAGATCATACCATGTCGTAAGGCTGGAGATGGATGTAAAGCTACAAAGAAAATCATGTTTCAGGTAAGAACAATTTGTTGACATGTACAAATAAAACCAAATATGGTATATTCTGCTTAAATTGTTGCTTTCTATTTATTATTACTAGTTAGACACTAACCTGTATTTTACTTTGTTTTCAGGTTTATGGTAGGCTGTGGCAGGTGTGATGACTGGTTTCATGGTGATTGTGTTGGACTGAGTCTATCTCAAGCACAGCAGATGGGTGAAGAAGATAAAGAATATGTTTGTGTGAAATGCTGTGCTGAAGAAGACAAAAAGGCAGAGTGTTTTGATCAAAGTCTACTGGATACTCAAGTTAAACTTGAAAGCTACAGAGAAGAAAAAGCAATTGAATGTGAAAAACCGGGGATGTCAAAGCAAGCACCTACCTGTAATCTAAATCTAACAACTGAAAAAACAAAGCAGGCAGAAGATGCAGGGAAGCATAAAGTCAAAATTTTCAGAAGGGTAAGTTTCATTCATTTAATTCCTTTTAGTTATTGGAGATATTGGCAGGGGGGTTGGACCCGATGATCTTTCGAGGTCCCTTCCAACCCCTTCAATTCTGTGATTCTGTGTGATACAGGAGGTTTCCTTTTAAATCCATGTCATCCAAAATACTGTGTTTCAAACATTTTTGAATCTAGTATAAAACTTGTTATTTTCAGAGTAACGTTATTTTCAGACAGGTTTGGCTATTTTGAGGTACTGCTGGAACATTCTGTCTTAAATTGAGCAGCAGTCATGTCACACATTGTAGGTTCACCTATATACATATTTGTCTGTTTAAAAATAAGCAAAATACATGATTAGAAACAGCTCAACCCTTCTCACTAGGGAAGGAACACATGAAAAACGTAATAGAATAAGTGTTTACTACACTATAGACTTTCACAGGTCTAGGAGCAAAGGATAGCCAGAAGTTTTTGAATATTCTATTAATTTTTTTTTTCTGTCCCTCCAACCCCTGGTAATGGTCACGTTATAAACAGTGTATATGAGGTTCAATGGAAGATTGGAATACCGTATTTTACATAAGTGATATTTTGAACAAGTTAGCAAATTTTGCCTTCAAAATTCTACTCATTTTTATATGGCATCTGTCAATTTGCTATATTACATAAAGCATAAATCTTAAATTTCTATATGACAACAACATTTTAGAAGAAAATACGTAACACTTTAATTAGGGCCTTTCTACTTTCTTTTACTAATAAATTTAATTTATTTTCATAATGCTTTTGTTAAACTTCCTTAGTCTTTTGACATATAGGTATTATATTCACCATAACTTTATCATTACTGATCCTTTCTGTCTTCTTTCTGCATGGTATTATTGTAATTCTGATTCATAAACTCTTCTGTCTAATTTTGATCAAATTTTTGTATAATCATATGTGACTTCCTGTGGATACATGCCTAAAACAGGTTAAGAGAAGTTCATGTCCCTGATTTTTTTAAAACAGCTGAAAACAGAGTGTTTTTCAACAGGGAGCTTAACTGCAAGACACCTGTGACGTGTCTTGGGCCAGTTTTTCAATGAGATTGTTAATCGTGTTTGGTAGCAATTTGGGATATTGTTCAGTAACTTCTTAGAAGACATTACATAATGGTGCATATACATCTCAGGAGTTTATTATACCATATACTTAAAAACTTGCGAAAATGCATGGTAATTATATAGTGGTTCATTATAGCATTCAGTAGCATGCTAGTGTACATAAATGTTTATTTCAGGAATCTGGTGATGGGAAGAATTTGTCAGAATCCAGAGACTCAGATACTAAAAAAGGCCAACATGTTCCTACTCGAAAAGCAACACAAACTGCTGTAATTCCTCGGCGATCTTCAGATGAAAAAAGTGAAAAAAATAGTAAAGAGTCTCTTAGCATGGTTGAAAAGTCCACCAAGTCAGGTAAGGAAGTTTGGAAAAGTACTCCATGCTGTAAATGACATGTGTACAGTGAAGAATGATGACTTCATAGTATCAATTTTCAAGCATTTCATGGTGCAAGTGATGGTGATCTGGAGAGCTGTTTTTTCCCATGATGTTTATGGCCTTCATTTCTCATTTCATTTTAAAACTTTTTTTAGCAGGTAAATGTTTCCTATTTGAATAGTAGAGGGTGATCACATTATCAAGAGTGGAAGAAAAAGCGCATCTGTATTAAGCTTAATTTCATGTTGTAGAAAACTTTGTAGCATTCTTCCATAAAATAGTAGGAGCACTTAATGGGCATAAAAGTGTTGATATTGAGATATAAGTAGTACCTTGAAACACTCATTTCTTTTGCACAAATTGATAAATAATTGCATCAGAATTCATATCAAAGGGGAACATTATATTGCACACTGAGCCATCAGATTTTCATTTGTAATTCTATTTGAAAGGTAGACGGGACCTATTTTCGTTCACAGCAAACAATCCCCCAGCTCCCTTCCAGAAAGCATTACTCTTCCAAGTTCATGATAATGTGAAATTCTTGTGATTTGGATCTGAAATCTCAGCAGCAATGCTAGAGCGATTCTGTCTGAGAACTGTGTCTTTAAATCCTAAACTCAAGTTTTGAATTCATGTCTTAAAAAAATCCACTTTTCTAGTCTTTTGCCAATGTTGACATCCTAGAAAAACTGTGGAAGAAAACAGTGGAAAATGTTGGGGTTAAATGTAATGGCATCTTTTAAACTTCAAACACTTTGCTGTTTGGAATTCTGAGTCACAAAATAGCTGACATCCTTTCTAACTGCAGATTGCAGGAGTTTAAATGAGTCTGGTATCCATGATATCATTGAATTATTCTAAAATATGTTAATTAAATTAGGAGGTGGCAAAATGCTGTCACGATGAATTCAGAATAGTAGTTAATCTAAAGATCAGTTTTAAACATAGAATCACAGAATGGCTTGGGCTGGAAAGGACCTTAAAGACAATCTGATTCTACCTCCCCCACCATGGGCACGGACACCTCCCACCAGACCAGGTTGCCCAAAGCCCCATCCAGCCTGGCCTTGAACACCTCCAGGGATGGGGCACCACAGCTTCTCTGGGCAACCTGTGCCAGTGCCTCACCACCCTCATAGGAAAAAAGTCTTCCTAATATCTAATCTAAACCCACTCTTTTCTAGTTTAAAGCCATTCCCCCTTGTCCTATTTTTGCACCCCCTGACAAAGAGTCCCTCCCCAGCTTTCCTGTAGGTCCCCTTTAGCTACTGGAAGGCCTCTCTAAAGTCTCCCCAGACCTTTTGTTCTCCAATCTGAATGAGCCCAACTCCCTCAGCCCCTCTTCGTAGGGGAGGTATTACAACCCTCTGATCATCTTTGTGGCCCTCCTCTAGCCTTGTTCTAATACTTCCAAAAATAAAAGCTCATGATATCCAGCAATGGTAATTGTTTATTTAAGTGGCTGTGTCACTTACAGTTTTTAACTCTGTATTTTGATAGGTGTTCATGAGAAACAAGAAATTAAGAAAAAGAAAAATGAGAAAGGATCAATCAGTGCAACACACGTACCAGCTGTGCCAGCTTCCAAACCTTCTGCTGATCAGATAAGACAAAGTGTTAAGCAATCTCTTAAGGAAATTTTGATGAAAAGGTATAAATATATGTATTAAATGAAATTATTAATTTTTGTTTACAATTCCTTCAGAAGACAAGATAAGAAATTAATTATTTGGAAGTATTTGGTAATTTTTGTACTTGTGTTTTCTCACAGGTTGACAGACTCCAGTTTAAAGATTCCTGAGGAGAGAGCAGCAAAAGTTGCCACAAGAATCGAAAGAGAACTGTTTTCTTTTTTTCGGGACACTGACTCAAAATATAAGAACAAATACAGAAGTTTAATGTTCAACCTAAAAGATCCAAAAAATAATGTATGTATTACTTGTTTACTATGGTTTGCAGAAATCCTTTATTTGCTGTAGGTTAAAGAAAAAGTTTTCTGTGTGGGTACATTATTAGTTCTTTCACAATTAAACCTGTTCATTACTTTTTTGTATGTTTTTTATCTTTATTATTTGTCTTCTGGCATATTCAATGCTCTGTTTTTTTCTCCATCATTAATTCTTCATCTCTTTCCTCCCTGTGCACTAAGTAGTGGGATTTCAAAGTGTAGTGAATATATTGTTTTGTCAATATTTTTGTAATTACTACTGATGCGTATTTTTTCCCATAATTTTCTTTTTTTGTTTGTGTCTTGTAGCTTGTCTCACTGTTGTTTTCATACCCAAATTTCTCACTTAGTCTTCACTCATGTTTTCTGCATTTTTTGAGCTCATTATTATTGCCTCTTCAACTTCTGTCTTTTTGACTTATCAATTGCTCTGATTCTTTCTTCTTTGTTCTGATCAAGTTGCCTTGTCTAGTTTCTCCCTATAGTAATCTCTCTATATTGATGATAACCAACTGTAAGTTGTATAAGCAGAATAATTTTTTTACTAACTTGCCTTGTTTGTGCATACCCCCAAATTATATGGCATCCCCCCAACAAGGATTCATTTACGTCAGTCAAGAAGTATAGACATCCTCTTTAATATTACAAAAAGTCTCAATTACTGCTGCAGTGGGCATAAATTTGCTTTCTCTTTTTGGAACAATGGTTGACTGTGCAGCTGGTCATTAAGAATATATATTGATGTAGAACAAACAGGGAGCTCTGAAATTAAGGTTTGTATCATAAAAAATCTAAATCTAGTAGTGCTTCTGATAGTGAGAAATAATTACAAACAATATATATAGCTGTATGGAGTGTATTGTATGTTGCTTCTCTACTGTGTTTCCTATTAGGAGCTGTTTTGTCTCAGCAATAGTTAATTATTTTTTTCTTCTAGATACTGTTCAAAAAAGTACTGAAAGGAGAGGTTACTCCAGACCATCTAATAAAAATGAGCCCAGAAGAACTGGCTTCCAAAGAACTGGCTGCTTGGAGACTAAGAGAAAACAGACACGTGAGATTTATCAATTTATGTTGTTTAGTTGGATGCCTAAACATATTTAAATTCTGTTTTCAGGTTAAGTGTATTCAGGAAGAACAAAATGCATGTTAAGCAAAGCAACTCTAACTAATCAGTAGGACCTCTATAATTTGAATACGCAGTATTCAAAACCCAAAAGAAATATTAGGACAGAAGTGAAAGAAGTAGTAAATTCACTGGAGGGGGAAACAGTGCATTTTCCTATGCCATGCAGCTTTCTTGCTGCTCTTCTTTTCCATTTTTTCTGTCTCATGAGTCCAGGCTTTTGTGTCTATCCTTATTTCCAATAAGATTTTAAAGCTCCAGCTGGGGTTTTATAGAAACCAGGCTTTTTTTAAAGCGGTAGAGAAATCTCTTGAGATGAGTGAAACCTAATGGGTCTTTATAATTCATATATTGATGGTGCATGACATTTCATCCACCAAGAAGTAAATCTGAAGCTGGAAATTTGACCTGCCAGTCTGAAAAGTCATCTGAAGGAAATAAATAATAACATAAGGTATAGGAAGTTTATTAGGTTACTTTGGCTATTACTTTTCTCAAAACATGGAAGTCATGATATATTGTAGCTGTGCTGATAGTTTAAAAGGTGAAGCAGGAATATAAAGAGCTGTGTTATTTTTATAGAAGATGCCTTTTTCTTAAATAGTACTCTTTTTAATGGTCAGTTAAACTGATGATGGTTAGCCAGTGATAGTTAACTGTGGCTACTTAAAAATGCTTGTTTTAGAGCATCAAGTTTTAGAGTTTACAAAATCTTGATTTGCGTTGACAGGATCTTTGATATTTATAAGCTACTGCATGGGACTGAAAGGCACAAAATTTGGATCATGTTAATTGGGATACATTTTGTGTTTGGCTATAAATGAATAGGTACTTTTCTGTACAATAGGTGGAAATCCATGACCTCGAATTCTGTGTGGTAAGAGTGAAAGAATGTTTAGTGATACCTACTTCAGTACAGTGAAATGCTATTTTAGAGACTGATTTGCCTTGTGACATTATTTATTCATATTTTTCCTTTCTCAAAGCCCATATTTTCTGTCTAATGCTTATCTTTTACATTACATGCTTGTTACATGTGTTTTATTTTTCTAAACAACAGTAAAATACTGAAAATAGGTGATACAACACAATACTGCACTGCTATGAGGGACAACTTCAAAACAAAAATATATTCTGCTTAAAATTACTGAAGGGTTCTAAATATTTCTAGAAGTTTTCCAATATTACACAGAAACATAATGCAACATGTAAAATAAATAACAATGATTGTTTCATCTGATTGTATTTTTCATTTTCCTGTTTAAGGAAAGACTTTAAGATTGTCACTTACAGTGCTTTTTTTTCCAAAATTTTCTAGTGTGTTCAAAAGTGACTAAGTACTTGTCAGACAGCTGAAGTAATCATAGAATCTTTGTTCCTTAATCAAATCAGGTTTAAACTGTTGGGGACAGCCAACACAAACTGTTCCTGATTTAAGTAGTAAAGATGTTCTAAGAAATTGATTTAAGAAGCAGTTTTAGAAATAGTGGTGTATGTTTTCTTCTTTGTGATGGAGCAAAGTAGCAGTCCTGATCAGAATTAGCATATGCATTAAGAGTACGTTTAAATGTTTTTATTGAGGTAGAATGTTTATGTACTCAAAATCAAGCTCTTGGAAAATTATGTAGATCTGTAGGTATTTGTGCCCTACATCTTCTTTATTATTATGGGGAAAGAGTTAATGCATTTTTCTTTAGACCTCTTACTTGTGGTTTTGCTTTATGAAACTGACTGACACTTGCAAAATAAGAATATATTGTATACCCATAGAGTTTTCTGATTGCTGTTGTTACATTTACTAATTTCCAAGTTGTTTTTATATGAACGTACACACATACATAGCCTCCTGTTTTTACAGACAATTGAAATGATTGAGAAGGAACAGAGGGAAGTTGAAAGAAGACCTATCACAAAAATCACTCACAAAGGAGAAATAGAAATTGAAAGTGAAACACCAATGAAAGAACAAGAAGTTATGGAAATTCAGGTAGAAAACAAAACCATTAACAGAACACTTTACAACCATTTTATCCATGAACCGAATATGCTGTGTATCAAGATCTGTGACTACATTAGGTCTGTTTTGAGTTTAATTTTTCTTTCAACGCTACTGACTGGTGTTTTTTTTCCCACGTTGTGTCCATGATCAGATGATGAATTCAAAAAACAGTAGAAAATACTCTGAATCTTTTGTGAAGAAATATATATATATAGGAATAACTATGCAAAATTTTTATGCATTTCTAGATTTTTTGATAGTCTCTTGGGTAACAGAGACTTGATAACTTCTAGGTTATAGACCTGAAGAGAAAATTTTGTCTGAAGGGAAGAAAACACCATAAATAAAGTGAAGGAATATAAACAGAAATATTAGGAAAATTAACAGAAGAAAAAAGCTAACTGAAATGTTTTGACTTTCCTTAGGAACCTAATATGACAAAGATGTTTGAGAAGTCAGAGGAAGCTGACAAAGATAAAGAAGGAAATGAATCTGCAACTCCAGACACCACAAGTCAACACAAAAATCATCTCTTCGATCTTAACTGCAAAATCTGTATAGGTAATTTTGAGAAGCACATTTATTTAAATGCATCATGCACCAAGGCAAAGAGGAAAATCCTTGTTATGAGTGTATGAGGGATGGGGCAAATAATACATTTATCATATCACACTGCAATGGCTATATTGTATTTTTGGTTCATCTTCCTTGTCTACAGAGGAAGTCCACTTTGTTTATTTAATAAAACAAACAAAATTTTACTTCGTTCTCTGCAGGTCGAATGGCACCACCTACTGATGATATTTCTGCAAAAAAAGTGAAGGTGTCTGTTGGAGTTGCACGGAAACAATCAGACAATGAAGCAGAGAGCATTGCAGAATCACTTTCTTCAACATCATGTATTTTAGCTTCAGAATTATTGGAAGATGATAAACAAGACTTATCCAAATCATTCTCACCTCTCCCAAAGTAATATAAACTGAAAAAAACAGTGTTTTTAATGAAACACATTATTTCTATCATTAACATATTATGACTAACATTATTTTTTGATGGCGTTTCATAGCCTGTTTGTATAGTGGAAGTAGTACACCTTTTCTTAGGATTGGGGTTATTTGCTGGAGTACATAATGCTATTCATTTATATAAATAATGCTACATATATTGTGATTACAGACTTCTCATATTTCCTTCTGGGAAAAATAAACCTCCTTATGTTTTCTGGTACAAAGATACCTAAAAATATATGTGGGTTTCTATTAAAAAGGTCAGAGTATAGCTTTCATACTGTATTGTGCTATTAAGGGACATAATATTTACAGTGCTGCAATCAAAGTGTGTGTGTGTGTGTGTTTGTGTATATATAATGTTAGGGACTTTGAGGTTGCTCTAGATAGACCAATGTAAATTATAAACCAGCTTAGTTACAAACCTCCAAAAAATAACTAGCGCTTAAAAATCTTGCCCAAATGAACTGTGAGTATTCAGTACGGTGGATCTGTTGCCTTACAGTTAGCACTAATGTCCATGGTCTTTGTTAGGGTTGTTAAGACCAGAGATCTCAGTGTGAGAAGCTGAAACTGAAGTTATGCCATCCTTCTCACCTGTTTTCTCAGCAGTGGTGTTCTGCGCTGTCTGTACTCTCTCCAAAACAAAAGGGGAAAGATGGAGAAATCTCATTTGTTCCCAACACTGTGTTTTGTTTGTTTGGTTTTTTACAGTCTTGGTGTTTCCAGGCATCTTCCTTGCTTGTTGTGCCAGATTGTTTTTGTTCTGTCATCATCACATTTGTCTCTCCTGCCTGCCCTACATCTCTTGTTACCTTGCAGATTTTGTTACTGTTTACAAATGCTTCTTGTACCCCGTCTGGAAGCAAAGCAACAACTCTTCATTTGCCCCTTTGCAGTTACTGATTATTTTATGCTTTGCTATGTTACAGAATGCTTTTGTGTTGTGGCTGCTTATGTTGTTAGCAATGTTATGTTTCTTTAAAAAAAAAAAAAAAAAAGTATATACTGTTTCCTGTTACACAGTTCCAATGTGGTTTGTTTGTTTTTTTTTTAATTTGTGGTAAGGTAAGGAAATACTATTTATATCATGCTTACTATGCGTTTTCATTATGGTATGCACCAGGCTACAGTCAGGTCTGGTATGAGTAATACTTAGAGAACAGTCATTATAATGTTGAGTTAATGTAGGAAGGATTTTCATCTGAAAGAAGAATAGTTTTATCTTTCAGTATTTCTAGCCATGTCAGACTGTGTATTTTGGGATGCTGATAACTCTTCCACATTTAGAAGAAAACCACAGAGCAAATGGCAAAAAGCAGCAGCAATAATTTCTAAACCTGTTGTCTTACTCTCTTTAAGATGAAAATGTGGTAGCTATTCTTGAACACACGGGTTTTGTAGACCCCTTCTGTTGGAGAATTTTTTCTCTTTAGTCCTTGCCCTCCCCTTCTTTCCTTGGCTTGTAATTTAGCCAGTCTGTCAGTATGGGTTTTGCTGTTTGCCGTCAGCTCTCTTCATTTTCTTCCCCCCTCTCTCTCTTCTCTCTGCTAAAGGCAAATTGCAATTTATGAGGCTATATTTTCTGGTTTACAAGAGATGTTTCTAGAAAATCATTGACTCTCAGTTATTTAGAAATGACCAGTGTCCATAATGAAATTCAGCCTTTATCAGAGCAGTGCAATCCTTCACCAAGGACAGTGGACTTTGAATCTTCAGCAAACTATTCTAAAAACAAAGAAGTAATTTCTAGGGTAGACAGAAAGAAACACCAGTTATTGTGTTACTATTGCAGCACAGCACTTGTTACTAGTGAGTGGCTAGCTTACCATTGCTAGTAGCATGCCTAGAGTGTTTTAATAAGTACGAGTTTGGAAAAAAAATAAATATGTCTGTAATTTAAAAAATTAGCTGTAATGTCTTTGCTGAGGAAACCCCCAGGTTGAAAAACACTCTTCTGTGAAATTATTCAAGTCTTTCAGTTTATGTCTTGCAACTGTTTTCTGTTAAAGTGTGTGTGAGGAAAAGCCTTGTGCAGGTGATGATATTGGAATTCAGAAGAGGTACTCACAGAGCTTGTGGATGTGATGCGTGAGTGAGAGCAGCTAGCCCGTGGGCCAGTGACAAGCAAGGGGAAAGCAGATACTCAAGTGGTGGGTAGACAGTGTTGCAAGCAGAAGTAGGAGCTTGGAAAGCAAGGTGAAGATAAGCCAGCAGTTCAGTGTCATCTCCCCCCCTGGTGCAGGGGAAGATCTTAACTTCTGTGTGCTCAAATGATAGTGAACTAACGTGCTGCTTATCTGATGGTCCTTCATGTAACACATCTGCTCCTGTAGAAGGAAAGAAATAAGATTGTCTGCCTATCTCTTTTCGTAGACCCTCAAATATGCTTAACTGAAAAATAAAATTCTTAATGATAGGTAACCTGTTTTACAAAGAAAGGTGATTATTTACGTGATCTGACATGTCACATTCTAAACAAAGTGTTGTCTGTCTTTTTTCAGATCAGAAACACCTGGTACTGTAGAGTGTGAAAGTCTGTTTCTGGCACGCCTGAATTTCATCTGGAAGGGTTTCATCAACATGCCTTCTGTGGCAAAGTTTGTTATTAAGGCTTATCCAGTGTCTGGCTCTTTTGAGTATTTGACAGAGGTATTTACATTTCTTGCAAAGAACGAACAATTAATTTATTAACTTTAGTGACTTGTTTACCATAGACTAATAATAGTATAATGATGAAAGGCAGTGAAGCATGATCGCTATACTGAGTTGAAGTACTTGTGGGAGGAAATAGGATAGGTAAGGTTTATATGTATTTACAAGTAACGTATTTCTCCCTACGTGGACCCACGGTTCATCAGGACTCAAATTCTCTGAATCCCTGAAATGTTTAAGATGTTTTGTTCTCACGTTTCTTGAGGATGAATAGCAGAATTTCCAGAGCTGGCTTCATAAGGGTTGAATCGTTTCTAGTTTATTATGGAGCATCTTCTATATTACAAATTAACAGGGAAAGGCAGGACAAAATTTGCTACTGAAATAATCATCTCAGTGGCATCTGTTTTCTGAATTAGAGGTGGAAAAGTGAATGATCAGTTTTTAATTCAAAGCAATAAACAAGTCAGACACCTCTTTTCCAAAAATGGATACTGTTGGTGGTTTCTTTTAACATTACGTGAAGTCTCATTTTCTGCAGTAAAAACCTGCATAACAGGAATTGTGTTTTTGCCAATCTGGTGGCAGTTGTATTCGTAATCTCCACTGTAAGACTAAATTGTCCTTTATATATATTTATATATAAGTATAAATAAATATATAATAATAATTATTATTATCGTATACTATAATTATATATAATAATTACATTAATAATAATTATACTATAATAATTATATATGTATGTAGTATTCAGTATCTGAGGCAGGAAATGGATGCAACTGCTTATAACAGTTGTCTTTGCAGCATAAAATAAAGATCAAAATCTCATATAAGGCTAAGTGTTACTTCTCACCAGTGACACAGGAAGCATCAGCTGTCTAATTAAATGGCGTTAAGTCTTTTATTAATGTGCTTATCTTTACTTGGCTGTAAATCTTTAGTGTAGTGCAGGGCATGCAGTACCCTTTAGCCCATGTACTTTGCATAGCTCTTCTGCTCTACTTCAAAATGACTTTTTCCTAAGTTGTTCTGAAATTATTCTGGAAGTCTGTTTATGTCACTGGTGAATAGTGAACTCAGTAGTATCTGAGAACAAATTTTTTTATATGCATCTATAAGTAGATTGCATTTTTTTCTCATGATTAAGATTTTGAAAGCTTGTATTCTTTGATAGGTGTAGGGCTTGCATAACAGTTTAATTTTAAAGATAGCTTGTGTTTACAGTTAGTGTTACTGAAATAAATGATTTTGGAAGATGTAGATGAACAGCGTTGAATGATAACTAATTTATTACTAATAATTGATTTTGCACTGAAAATCTTAATACAAATATACAAAATCTAAATGTAAATTACTTTTTTCTAATGTTGGAACTTCTACTGACTTTTAAAATTAGAATTTAAGAACTATAAAAATTATGTTTTGAATATATGAAACAAATATGTTGGATTCTGATTTCTGTTGTCCTTTCTCATAGGATTTACCTGATAGTATTCAAGTAGGTGGCAGGATATCTCCTCACACTGTCTGGGAGTATGTAGAAAAAATCAAAGCTTCAGGGACCAAGGTAAGAAATCTTACATATTGAAGGCTTGCTTAACTTACATTCTGTTTACCCTGGACATCATTTCTTCCTGGGACATTTGCAAAATACATAACAGTTTATGGATAACTCATGGTTACATTAAATGGTGGCAGCTGTTGGCATTTGTTTTCTATCTAACCTCAATTGGTCAGGTGTTGTTCAAGAACACTTACATTCTTTTGCAACATACACAACTTCATATGTCTTAAGTGTTACTTTCTAGTTTCTGTACTGTTACAATATGTAAAACCACCTTAGTGGCCCAAGTTGGACTTGTACCAGTGCATGCAGGTTGTCCTTCTGCTGGAGAGCCCCAAACTAGACACAGTACTCCAGTTGCTATCTCACAAGTGCTGAATAGAAAGGAACAATTGTTTCCCTTGACCTGCTGGCTGCTGTGCTTCTGACACCCAGTATACAGTTGGCTTTCTATGCAACATGGGTGGTATTGCTGGTTCATATTCAGCTTGCCCACCAGGATCCACACATCCTTTTACGCCATGCTGCTTCCTAGCCTGTCCTGGTTCCCAGGGATACTCCTCTAAAGGTGCAAGATTTTGCATTTGCCTTGGCTGATGTTCATGAGGTTCTGGTCAACCTGCTAAGGTCCCTCTGAAGAGCAGCCTGCCTTTTGGCACATCAGCCACTGTCCCTAATCAGGTGTCATCTTGGTTTTGCAAAGAGTCTCCTGTTCCATCTTCCCGGTCATTAAGTCATTAAACAGCATCAGCCCCAGCATCAACTGCTGAGCTGGGTTTTAGATGTAAGTTTGGGATTCAGATGCTGGTCTTGCTTTAGTATTAATTAATAGCTTAGCCATGAAAGACAATACAAGGCAAATCTTTCTAGTAATGTTAAGCATTAGGGAGGGGAATAATTTAGGGAAGCATGCCAGCTTCCACTTAAGCTTGTTATTTTGCAGGCTGATAAAAGTTAGCTTGTCATAGAGTAATTTATTTATTTAAATTCTAAATGCTTTTTGTTTGCTTTTTCCATTTGCTTTAATTACTTTTGACCTTGTCTCTATTCCTTCTACCTCCTCTGTTCTCTGCATTTCTGGGGAGACACTTTGTTTTCTTCTTTGAACTATGCCTTTAAATGAAGAATAGCCATTGAACAATTGAAATTACATTTTATATATATGTATCTTTTTTTTCTCTTTTTCTAAACAGGAAATCTGTGTAGTTCGCTTTACGCCTGTAACTGAAGAGGATCAGATATCCTATGCTTTGTTGTTTGCATATTTCAGCAGCAGAAAACGTTACGGTGTAGCTGCCAATAACATGAAGCAAGTGAAAGATTTGTATCTCATCCCATTAGGTTCCTCAGATAAAGTCCCACATCATCTTGTGCCTTTTGATGGGCCCGGTAAGTACAGCATGGAATTTGGAAGTTTGTTACTGTTTTTCATTTATATAAGCTTGTAACAGAAAAGAAAAAATAATTTTAAAAGATGGTTAATGATTTTTTGAAAAATAACAGTTATTCTGTTGAAACATGTCATGGTTTTTCCAGCGTCATATTTGCTTCCTTGAGAAGACATTAATTTCCAATTTTAAGACTATTCTGATAATTAAATGTACTTTTGCTGAAAAAAATAACTGAATAATTTTGTTTCATGTTTTATTGCATAATTCCTCTAACCCAGATTTCTTTGTGGTTGCTATCTCAGAAAATTCGGTGACACAGGTAACCTTTGATAGTAATCCTACTGAGCACCAAGTTGATACTGTAACTTAAAAATAGTATTTTTCATTATTTGAAATATACTCGCTCCTTTTTTTTTTGCTTTCACTTGAAGTGTTCCAAACATTTTAAAAAGGGAAGGAAAAAAAACCACAAAACAAACAAAACAGACACATAAAGTTTAAAAACAGCAAGAAATAAAAAGCTCCTGAAATGTTTGTCATTTGTTGCTTAAGCCTGAGTTCTTGAGTTCTTTTGTGCCAATTTATTTTGGTTATTAAAAAAATTGCAGATGATTTCATTTTAGATGGGTGGGGATGAAACTTAAGAGGGGATAAGCTACAAGTCATAATTTTCTTTGCAACAACCTAAATTAGAACAAAATGCATATGGAAGAGAGAATAGTAGACCTTGAAACATGGTGCCCTTCTGGAATAAGGGAAGCATTTTGGAAAGTCAGGCTTGGTCAAACCTTTGAGGAAATGTATCCAACACAAATTGATTACCAGACTTCGTTGTTGCAAGTGGTATATTGTTTCTTTTTTTTTTTTTTTTTTTTTACTCTTGTGCTTTGGTGTCACTGTAGCTCACTTAGATGTTTAACTTTTTTTCTTACATGACTAGACATCCTTTATAACAGTCTTGTGTTCTGTATTTGGAAGGTATACTGGGTGATAAAGTACTTAAAGCAATTTTAATTTGCTATGGTTGAAGGCATAATTTTCATGTTGGAAATAGTTCTGATTATAAGTTCTGCTTAATGATGGAAATCTCAAATGTCATAAAGTGTATAATTTCCATAATATATAAGTTTTTGGGTTATTTTTGTTAAAAATGAGTGCCTTAACCAAAATATAAGTAGATGATAATTTGCTGTTACAATTTTGTGCAGGGATTGAATTGCATCGACCAAATTTATTACTGGGATTGATAATTCGGCAGAAAATGAAGAGACAGATTACTGCTGTTACAAGTGTTACTAGTAGTTTTGTGGACGAAGCTTCTGAAAGTACCTTGAGTAGCTTGCCGCCAGAGAAGAAAAGCAAGCCAAACAAACCTGAGGTCTCTCATAATGACTTGGTACTAGAAGACGAAGAGGAAAATGATTTTTTTAATTCCTTCACAGCAGTGCTACACAAGCAGAGAAACAAACCTCAACAGTCTAATACAGATGATCTTTCAGCAGTAATTGAACCGTTAGTGGAAAGTACAAAACATGAACCACCAAAGCCTCTCCGATTTCTTCCTGGAGTCCTGGTTGGGTGGGAGAATCAGCCTTCCACGCTGGAGCTAGCAAATAAACCATTGCCAGTGGATGATATTCTTCAAAGCCTGTTGGGTACGACAGGGCAGGCATATGAACAAAGTAAGCCAGAGACGAGTCCCAGTGAAGACATACCTTTATTAAATGAACAAACAACTTCAAAAGAAGAAAACATGGATGTTGCTGAAGTAGCTACTGAAGTCAGTGAGACAAAGGCTAGTTTGGATGATACACAAGAATCCACTAATGCTACCGCACCTGGGGATGCAGCAGTTGTAGGGACCTCAAGTTCTGCAAGGAGTGCTGGAACTTTGATAGGACTTAGTCTAAAGGGAAAGCCTCCTGATGTCTCCACAGAAGCATTTTTAGCAAATTTATCTGCTCAGTCACAGAATAAAGAAACTGAAGAAAGTAAAGAAAATGATTCAAAGCGGCAATTGCCTGACAAGGATAATACTGCACAGGAAACTAGAAGGACAACAAATTCCAGCTTTTCTTCTTCATCAAGTGCAGGAAAAAAAACCGAGAACAATGGTAATGCAAGCTCTGCTGAAGGTACTACTGCTAATACCTCTAAATCACCACAATTTATTAACCTTAAGAGAGACCCTCGACAGGCAGCTGGACGAAGCCAGCAGACTAGTGCTTCAGAAAACAAGGAAGGGGATGCTAGCAAAAATGAAGACCGACAGAATGTTTCAGGAAATGAACAAATGGAACCAGAGAATAAACAGACTTCTGGAGAAATGGGATTAAACCCGTATCAAAGCGATGCACAAACAAATGAGATGCAGTGCAGTTCAACTGCAACAAAAGCAGATAACGCATGTGCATCACAAGCAGAAGATACCAAACAGTCACAGGAAGATGCACTGATGCAAAACATTGAAACAGTGAACTCTTTTAGAAGAGGACCAGCAGCAACTTCATCTCATTTTGAAACTGAAAATTCTTCTCGTTCTGAGTTTATTTCCAAAGTCCCAAGCCCTGGCAGCTTCTCATCTGTTAGACCTCCACAACAGAATTTTCAGCATCCTAAGTCTAATCCACCTGGATTTCAGTTTCAGGCTCCTGCACCTCATAACTTCCCTCCACAAAACAACCCTATGTTTGGATTTCCTCCTCATTTACCACCTCCACTTCTTCCTCCTCCAGGCTTTGGCTTTCCTCAAAATCCGATGATGCCATGGCCACCTGTAGCTCATTTATCAGGTCAGCCACCACACTATGCTGGACCCATTGCACAAGGGCTACCAGTGGCTCACAAACAATCCAGATTTTTGGGGCCAGAAAATTTTTTTCAGGGTAAAGACACTAGGAGACCAGAAAGACGTCATAGCGATCCTTGGGGCAGACAAGAACAGCAATTGGAGAGAGGGTTCGGTAGAGGAAAAAATGATCAACACAGACAAAGATTTTATAGTGACTCTCAGCACCAAAAGAAAGAAAGACAAGAAAAAGAGTGGAACAATGAAAAATACTGGGAGCAAGATTCTGAAAGAAATAGACGCAGAGACAGAAACCAGGAAAAAGAGAGAGAGAGGAAGAGTAGAGAGGAAGGACATAGAGACAAAGAAAAATTGCGGCTTCCACACAGTGATAGGGGTGCTGATGGAAAATGCCCCAGAGAGACTAGAAATCCAGAAAAAAAGACGGAAAAGCCTAAGGCGGAAGAGCAGGATCAAGATAAAGATAAGGAGAGGGAGAAAAGTAAAGAGAAGCATAGAGAACGAGAAAGCGATAAGAACAGAGATAGACATAGGGACCACAGTGACAGAAGTAAAAGCAAAAGGTAAAAAGATGCAGGCAGTCTTTTAAAATCCTATTTAAATAAACTGTTAGATTAATGTCGTAAAACTTTGTATAAAAAGAAAAAAAGCCTGCTAGGATTGTGCCATCTTTTTTATTCAGTGTTGGTGTTTTGCAGAAACAAGTCTGTGTTTTGGTACCATTCAATGTACCAATACTCATCCTTTTTTCATTATACCAACTATCGCTAGAAGTAGGAGTTTAATATTTTTAAAGATTTTACATTGCTGTATATTCAAAATTTTAAAGATTTCTTTTATTAATATGCAATAAAGGCTTAGAAATTTTCTTAGCTGATAAAGTTGGCTTTAGTCAAGTCTGCAATATAGTCGCTGCCTTTGGTAATTTGTGCTCTCTTCTGTTTTAAGATGCTCTGATAATTTTAAAGATGAATTTCATACGATAACCTTCTTTTTAAATTGCACTCTTTTTATGGATTGTAGCAAAGCCTCAGAGTCCACACATTCTACAACAAAATATAATATGCTCGGCGATGTGAAGAGTTTTTTAAATTATTCAGTAGTACAATAAAATAATTCAAGTGTATTTCATCGGTTTTTCAAGTATTTCCTAAGCATCTAAAGCAGTCTGTGACCAGAAATTGGAAGGCTGAGCTGCTCGAATGTTATTGCTTTAAACTGCACTTGTTTTAATAAGAAAGCATTTTTAACCTAAGTTCTTGAAAATATGATTTGTGGTAGTTGATTCATTTCTCCCACCATTTTCCATGCTTCAAAAACTTGAATACCTAAGCTTGTACATTACTTTGTGTTTTGCTATCCTTTTTACTGTAAAATGTAAATATTTTAAGGGATATTTTGATTCTAAAATGATAAAACTTTCTCACATACTGTGTGTGTTTGATTTCATAGGTGTGAAAATGTAGACTAAATGAATATAGCAGGCTAAGTTGTACAATGCCACACTGGTCTTATGGCTAAGTCATTCCGAGTTTTGGGGGGGGTGAAGAAAGGGGAGAAAGGTAGAGGGAAATTTGTACCATTGGGACTTTCAGTAAATTGACTGCCATCCATTTCAGAAACTAAAAGGCAGAAAAAAAAAAGAAAAAAAAAGAAAAAAAAAAAGACAACCTGAATACAAACTAAAATCTCCTGCTCTTACCCTTCCTTAAATACCCTGGTCATTTTGTCTAGTCTGTTAGAAACAAGAAAAACATTCCATTATGTAAACCAAAAATTAGGTTTATTGTCCTGTTTCTCAGTGTTCTGTTTTTTATTTTGAGTACATTACCTTATGTATGGACATCGCATTTTGCACTTTGCTGTAGAAAAACCTCTTCTTTTTCAGAAGGTCATTTCAGTCTAACAACACACTAATAACTGTTCATTTTAATTATGGATGTATTTTAAAGTAAAATTTCATTTGGGTACCCTGCAGATAGATTCACAGTCAATTCAACTAAAATAAAAAGAATCTTACACCAAATGAAGGGGGCAGTAGCCTTTTATTCAGTGATGTTTCTTAGCCTCATAATTGAGAAGCTTCTAAAGGGAAAAATCCTCTGTTAGTAACCAGAAGCAATATTTATCCTTCTGAATTTTGTAGTGTGATAAAATGACATTAAATTAGCCTTTTCCAAATTAATTCCATGATCTTGATAGCAGTAGTGCCACCGATTACATCAGGTAATAATATGCACACGTTGTGTTGCTTAAACATTTACCCCAGTGTTCTTTAGATATAAAACTGCACCACAACCTTGGTTTGTGTTTGAAATCCATTTTAAATCAGTAGCTTTGCTCGTGAAGGTTTTCTTTTGACTTGTCCAAAGGTGCTCTAAAAATAAACTGTTAGTGGTGAAAATCGCAGCTGCCTGCACTGAAGAGAATGGGAGTGCTTTCTGTCAGAATTACCAGAAGCATTTTGTTTGGAAAGAGTAAGTAAACATTTCCCAAGCTTGCCGAGTGCTTTACTACCTGCCTCTTGTATGCGAAGCCTGAAGAGTGCCAAAGTGAAAAAGCTCTGGAGGTAGAGTTTTAAGATTTTAAATGAACAGGCAGAGACAGCTGACAGAATTTGGTCCTAGAACTTGAGTTAAGGTAATAGGAACAACTACCACTGCTGCAGGGGTGAAGGACTGTTGTCTTCTCCATTGCCTTCAGTCACTCTCCCTCTGACACTGGTGTTAGCTGGGAATGCTCTGATTAATTGTTACTTGTTTTATGCTGAATCACTGCTCAGACCACAAAAAGCAGCGTGCACTCGTGGGGAACTGGCAGTACACCAGGAACCCCAGAGAGAACAGGATAAACCCTAAAGACGCTCCCTTCCCCAGCATCACATGGCCTTAAAAGGCCCTTCTAAGAGAAACGAAGAGGAGAAGAATCTGGAGCCAGCTCAAATGCCAAATAGGCTTTGTGAGCTGCCGTTACTTGTTGGAAAGAGGGGAGGAAGCTCTGCTGCATCAGCCCGATTGCTTGAGGGTTCAGAGCAGCTTAAGAGGATGGAAAGAACCTCGCAAAGTTGTTTGCAAAGCCTTATTAGAACATCTTGCAGCAGTTCCATCACCCTGCCCCTCAGTTAATCTTTGAGTCATCTCTTACTGCTGGCAAGGCACTCGTTGCCACGTGCTCGTAATGGTTATGTGGCAAGTAACATGTGTCACCTGGTTTTGCTGTGCCTGTTTATGTTCCTGACCTGCTTTATAGGAAGAAAAAAAAAAATAGTTGCTTGTCCCTGATCAGTACCACTGAAGATTTCTGTTGGGAAAATTCCCATGCAAGGAGGTAAGAGTTGATAATGTGCTTTGGAGCAATAGTAAAGTTAAAAGGGAAAAAGATAGGAAGTCATCACTACTATTTTTTATATATTTTATTTATACAGTAAGTCAGCAGTCAAATGAGGAAAACAAATGCCATCACAAATCATATGTCTAAGCAGATTAAAATACAACTTGATTTCTTTTGTATTTATATATTGAAGTGTTCTATTTTTAGTTTTGATGTTAAAAATTCAAAATAATAGTAATGGAAATTCAATTTATAGTGGCTAAAAATTTGTCTAGTAAAATCTCAACATCTCATTTAGAGGAATAAAAGCCAGAAGGTATAGCTAAAGCAAAGCAGTTGTTCGACTTTATTAAATCTATTAGGAACTGGAGCTATTTGTAGGCAGACTGCCACTGTCCCACATTCCAGCTGTAAATAGTTAAGTTTTCATGTAGTCAAATCAGGGAGACCTCTGGTGGAGAAATACAGTAGGCATATTTTTATGCCTCAGTGGATATGTATGAGCTCAGTAATTAAGTAAAATGCCTTTTCTACCCTTACAGAAGAATGATTTTAAACATAATATTTTAGCAGTCTATTAAGTTCTACTGTTTTACATAAAAGTATATGTAATGGATAGAGACTTGGAAGGTAGGAAGAACAACTTCATTACCTGAAATACAGTCATCGTGGACTTAACAATTAACTAGAGGTGTTATGATTTTATGACAGTGCATGTTATTTTTTTAACATACACTTTTTACCTCAAGTACATTTTTTTTCCACCTACAAATACTGCTTTTTCTCTTGGTCTTAAAATTACAAACTACAGAAGAGAAGCTATGCATTCTAATAAAACTTAGTTTTGGAAAAACAGGTAGGTTGTCCTTATCTACAAACAATACTGTATTTTTGCAAGCTAATTACCATCTGTTTACAAAATTATTTCTAGCACAAGAAATAAAAAAATCAGACTTCTTCAACAAAGTAAATACCAAAATGTATGTAAAAGTACTTATGAGTAAAGTAAAAATTCTGACAATATTTTATATATGCTATTAATACTCAACATTAAAAAAGAAAAGGAATTGGAGACAATTTTACTAATTGCTTTCTTACATCTGTTCCTGAATATTACACTTTCACCTAATACAAGAGGCAGGACAAAAATGAAATGTATCACTTTTAAAGGATCTTAAATAGTTTTTCAATTAATTTCTATGATCTCCATTATGGACATTATAACCTTCTGCTTTCATTAGCTGAACCTTTTTGGAATCCTGGAAGAGTGCAATATCTTTAATTTTACCAGTGAATTCCTTCTGAAAAAGCCCTGCAGTGACTGTATGGATATTTCTGCCAATTTCAAACCCACCAAAATAACAAATGCCACCATAATTTAAAGCAGTGTATTTTCTGTCTGGATCAATATCTTCAAAAATAATTAGTTCCTCATCAAGATACACCTTAATACAAGTTTGATTTTGGATTACAGTAACAAAATGCCATCTTTCATCACAACAGGTGGAGGAGTCTTTGCTGTGAATTAGAGGAACAGAGATTCTTTCACCAAGATTAATGACAACTTTTAATGTTCCATTGGCTAGACCAATGGCAAGGAAATCATTGTCTTCATCTTCAGCTTTTCCCATCCATACCATTAAGGCTTCAGCTTGATTTGTAGAAAAATTTAAAGAAATGCGGGTATATTGGAGGTCTCGTTTTCCATAAAGAGGATCTATGTATTTGATATAGGAGTTACCAACAAACTTTGCAGTAAAAAATTTGATTTTATTGTCGCAGTGTTTACCTGACCAGCCTAGTGCACACGCACAGGTATATGAGAACAACGCAGGCTGAGGAATACAGAGAGCTCGAGACCCACACCTGTTCTGTGAACAGTGAACGGATTCTTCACACGTGTTCCCTATCCACCCTTGGGGGCAAGAACAAGAAAAGCCTGAGCTTTCAACCTGGCACGTTCCATTATTTTTGCACACTGAATACCCGCAAGCTGTTCCATCGCAGTCACCGACGTTGGCTCCACCTTTGGGGTCTGTCGCTGTAAGCTTCAGTTCTCTGTCATTTATAAAAATTTCTCTTATACAGCCGCTGAAACCTGTGGGTTCGTCTTCTACTGCCATTGAGTTGACAAGACTTAGAGAAGACACCCCTCCAACATAAAAATCTGTGTGCACATCTAGCGCCTTCATTCCAGCGCTGCCTTTCTGAGTAATGTTGGTACCATCCAGGTCCAGGTAGCCTTCATTGCCAACTCTTCCTGCTTTGAGCAAATGCCATGTTTTTCCATCTGCGTGGATCTTTTGAACAGCCTGTAGGATGATTGTCTTGTCTCCTAAATTATAGCGTAGCTGTATAAATCCATTTACTAATGATATACATAGAAAGTCACCTGTAGAAAACAGTGTAAAATAGTTTTACTTTTTAGAGGCAGTGTGTTGAAAAATAGCATATTCATGATCCTGATAGGCCTGCATTTCCCCAATTCAGTAACATTTTCAGTGGCCTTGTACCTTCACTTTATATTAATTGTACAAAGGGCTATGTTCCCTCATGAGCTTCTTATGATTCTCCACTTTTTTTTTTTTCTCTTATTGGAAACTGAGCCCATGTTTTCTCAGCTTCAAAGAAACATGCCCAGCTTTCTGAAAAGCTCTGCCTTGGTACAGAGGCTAGATAACTGGGGGGTAGGAGGAAACGGGATCACTTTGGCATTCAGGGAATGTGAGTTGGTGTTCCCATGAAAAAGAATAAAGTTTTGGCTGAGATATAAATGCTACAATAAACTTAATTTCCATATGCTGAATAGAGGTTTGATGGATTTGTCAGTTTAATGACACTGAAGGTTGTCTGCACCAAACATACTCTGCTTTCCCCCCAGCTTCTTTTTGCAACTGTGCTGTGTTGGGTTTAATGATCTGACAGCTGTAGGAGTAGATAAGCCTTTTTATTTATTTATTTAATTGCTCTTCTGGAGGCCTCCATGACAAAGAATTAGGTGGAGGTATCTTTTCTTGTACTATCAGTGTTTCTGGCCTTACAAGCAATATGAAAGGAGAGACAAAACCTCTTTGAACTATACTTACAAATGAGGAAAAACTAGGAAAAGTTAGGAAGCAGGAGCTGGAAGGAAGGTATGGAGGGTAGAGATAGAGTCTGCCAGGGAAAAATGACAGTGAGGCAGAGGAGGGCAGCAAAAGAGTGTGCAAACGAAGTTCACTTTTTTTTTTTAACTTTTTGGTATTTGCCTTCACAATTCAACTTTTTCAGTTTAACCTTACTTTTGGAAGTAATAGGTATGAGGTATATTTTTAAGTTAAGCTTACTAAATTGATAAGTTTATTAAATCTGAATGTATACTTTCCTAGTTATCAGTAAAACCTAATTTTTAATGTAGTGTTTTGCTAATGAAGAAATATTTTTAAATTGAGAAAGTACAGGTTAGTTAAAAATTCAACTTTCATAAGGGTGTACCTGTTAGTACACTGAATAAAATTTGTTTTCTTGTAGGTTTATTTATTTATTCATTCATTTATTTGTGTAAAAAAAAAAAAAAAAAAAAAAAAAAAAAAAAAAGAATCCCTGAATTACATTGCTTTTAGTAAAGTTAAAAATGAATGGCTGGAAGATTTTGGAAGTTACTCAAATTGTACCTCTCTTTTGAGCAATTGCTTAGGCTCACATTCAGAGATGTTTCAGTTCTAGTGGTGGCTGTAGAGGATGTGCTTTGTGCCTCAGCTTGCCTGTCGCGGGCACCCACAAGGAGATCAAGGAGAGGGCTTTTTGTTGTTTTGGCTCCAATCCCAACAAGCAGAGCACTTCCTTCTAGCTTTCTACCTCCAGCTGCAACAATCTGTTGTACTCACTTGCATACCTCTTTGTATGTAACTTCTTTCACCATTTCTTTTATCAGGACCTCAATCCCAAGGTAAGAAAGGAGCATCAGAACACATTTCTGAACTACCCTTTTGGTGTCCCTCAATCCTATCTGTTACCCAGGTATGCAGACTTGCATAGGGAGGTCAGTACTCATTCTTTGCTGCCTAGGAAGAAGGAAAGCATCTGACCAGATGCTGCTTAAATGAGCTGTTTGCTTGTCTGTAATGTAATCAAGTGCTGGAGAAGCTGGAACTTCTCCAAGACTTCCCAGCCTACAGAGAAGTTTCTTGATAGCACTGCACATGTGACAATGATCTGTCTGAGATGCCATTAGAGAACAGTAGTTCAGTGAGGCCTAGCAAAAGTGGACACAGTTTCAGCAGCCTTGTTTCTGACTCAGACCTAGTGCTGCTTATCGCTATTGTACTACAGTTAGCGTTGCGGCTCTAGGTTACTCATTGCACAAGCACCTGCCCTCTAGAGTGCGAGGGGAGGTTATGGCTCAGTGTTCTGGATTATGTTTAGCACAGGTTTGAGGCCTCTCCTCAGATAGAAGTACCTCACCCTTCTGCTAGTTGGGAACAACAAAGTTAAACTTTGTAATTTCAGCTCTCCAAGGCTCTCAGGTCACTTTCCTCAGGTTATATTCTTTCATTTTGCAGATGACAACTTGCCCTTTTAGCCTCTAGCGAGAACAGCTGAGTCTTAATATAAACTTTATGATGTGAAAACTGATGCCAGAGTTCAGCTCAGTATTTCTCCATGAAGTTTACCATGCCGTAAGCAGTACTACTCAGGGACATCTGGCTTAAAATATTTTGGGACTAGAATATGAGGTGTTTTGTGCTCAGTATCCATGAAACAACTTCTTAAAGGCCAGTTATGGACTTGTCTTTGTCACTCTTCACTTTAACCGCTGACATTTTCAACAAGGGACCTCTATCTGCCCTGTATCTGAGGAATGAGTTACACAGCTGAGGTTTCTGTTTATGCTATTGTAGGACTTCCAACACCTTTTTAAACAAACAGAAAGCATCCTTAGCATTGAATTTCCCTTCAGCAGTCTCATTATGGAAGGCCACAAAGCAAAGTAATTGCTACTATTTTAGCTTTATGTGGTGGTTTTACCGTGCTGGGCAGCTAAACCCCACAACCGCTCTCTCACTCCCCCTCCTTTAGATGAGGAGGGGGAGAAGTAAAGCAAAGAACAACTCACGGGTTGAGATAAGGATAATTTAATTAAAGGGAAATAATTATAATAATTAAATAAAGACTACCATGAACTAAACGATTTAACTAAGGGGAAATAAAAGGGAAAGGGGAAAAAGGGAGGAAAACAAACAAACAAAATAAATGAAAGCTATATGGAAGTGCAGAGGAAAGAAATTACTCTCTACTTTCCACAAATGAGCGATGATTGACCACGTCCTTGAAGCAAGGCCTCAACGCACGCAGCCGGTGTTCGAGAGGAGGACCGACGTCTTCTCAACGAGAGCCCACCCCTCCCCTCTTCTTCCTGTTTCCACCTTTTATTGCAGAGTGTGACACCACATGGTATGGAATATCCCTTTGATTGGTTTAGGTCAGCTGCCCTAGTGATGTTTCTCTCCTCACTTTTTTGCCCACCCCCTAGGAGGGTTAGAGAAAGGCCCAATGCTGTGCCACTGCTGCTCAGCAGTAGACACAACACTGGTGTGATAACACTGCTATTCCAGCTACAAGTACAGAGTACGGCACTGTATGGGCTGCTGCCGGGAAAGTTAACATTCCAGCCAGACCCAGTACACTTTAGTACTATTCAAACCCATTAAACAAAACACTAACTGGGACCAAAAACCCTTCTGAAGAAAATTGCTTTTGTTAAGAAGGAAAGTGAAGCAATCCTCAGTTTTTTCAGGACGAGACCTTGGGTCTGGTCCCTCCTTTCTATAAAATACAACACAGGACACATAACTTTGCTTCTGGCTTTTCAGATTAGCATCTCATCTAACATGGACTATTTATCCCCATCAGTATTGTCACAAAAAAAAGCAGAGACTCCTGAGGTAGGTACTCACATTCATTATTTTGCTGTGCACTCAAGCCTTTGCACAACCCATTGGAGGGTGTGCAAAGACCTGTAAGGCAATCTGTCTCAGTAATATTACATTGGCCTCTATGGAAATAGGCTACTTGAGTTCAGCTGCAGCTTGAAGCCACACATCAAGTCCCAGGGTGTTGAAGAAAATTTTTGACAGTTTCAGCCTTCATTTCTGTTCTGATATACCTTTCCCTGTCACCTTTCTGTTCAGAACAGCAAAATAAGAAGGTTTTTTATGGCCTGAATAGAAGGTGATTTTGTAGCAAGTGTTGACTTTAAGGAAGGAACTGTTACGGGCTTAAAGCAACACCTTTACTTGTAAACCCAAGTTCATGGTTTTCACCAAATGAACGATGGACAAAGTTGCTCTGCCTCAGAATGGATTGTCTCTCTATCGCATAGTACAGGGCAACACCCTAAAATAGGTACTGATTTTTCTTCACCACCCTCATTTTCTAGGTTTCATTGCAAATGAGCATCCCACCTGCTCCCATGTCAGATGTCTGAGTTCCCAGAAGCCAGCTCCTTCTGGGAGCTGCTCCTTCAGGTGTCCTGAGCAGTCAGCTGCTAAAACTGGAAGTTAATGAGAAGTCCCCTATATGTTCATCCAACTACTGCTGTGAGATCTGGATTATCCACAGCAATATCTGCTTGGATGACTTCTTACAACTGATTCTGAAGGCATCACAAAAATTTTCAGCTTTCTACCACTCTGAATATGTAAATCTGTAAGTAGGTTACAGTCATGCAGCCAGGGTTTAAATTCTCCCAAATGGTGGCAACGCCCTTTCATGTTCAGCCTCTATCTAGACATGCAGGTGAGTCTCTGTATCCTGCTCTTGAGTGGGAATGATGCTTAAGCAGTATCAGGTCACCATGTTTTTATGTCACCACAGGAAACTCATCTACATGGTAATGTATCAAGACCGTATAGTTAGAAATGCATGCTTGGAATGCTTCACTCTATTTTTTCACTTTATTCATGCAGAAACATTACAGTGTGTAAAATGTGATGACACCATTACATTTGCACAGCTGTATTGGCCAAACATCTTTACAGTTACTGCATTCACTACCAAATCTGCCTAATGATGATGCATTTACTAGGAGGACTGAACATGCTGTCAAAGGATCTTAGGCTGACAGACCATGGGTAGGGGATCATAGGTGGTATTTTTAACTCTTCTCTTTCACAATGTCTTCCCCACAGTGACTCAAAGTCTATGCTTGTGCTCAATGTGTATGTGAATAAAGCAATCTGCTGTCTGACAGATTTAAGTCTGAGCTCTTAGATGAGAAGTTTTTATTCCATTGATGGTAAGGAGGATTTCACATTAGTTTTTAAGGTCAAACGGACCTCCAAAACATCCTTTTAATTAACTTTGGAAGCAGTGGATGCAGTCTTCTAGTCAGTGACATTTGCCCTTTTCATGCAGTCATCATGTCCACAGCAAAACAGAGATGCAAATCTCCCTAAGGGCTCCTTGTTTGTCAGAAACTCACCAATAAATTCCTGTCGTACTGAAGATGTAGGTTCCTTTACAAAGACTCCTAAGACATATGATACTTGTCCTTTATCTCTTCCTTTGTGACTAAACGGAAGCCTCAGTGCTATGATATTCTGCTGGGGATGGAGGCTTTGATGTGTCTTCAGGGTACGTGTCACAAGAGCTCTAGGCAGCGGTTGCAGATCTTACTTCTTACAGTCTTACTTCCTTCAGCCCTGCGACAGCATCTCTGTGTGTAGATTTGCTGGCCTCAGCCTATGCCTTGTATTGCTTTTACCTCACCTTTGCTTCCTCTAAATCAAGGCCAGAATGTCAGTTTCTATTCTAGTCTTTCTTCCCCCTCTCCTTCCACTTCCTATTTCAGGAACCTTTATTGATCATCGGCACTGTGTTGTCAATGGACGGTACAGAAGTTTCATCCTGTTTCATGCATTGTAGTTTCTGCAGTGGCTATTTCCTCTTCCTAAAGAGGAAGGCTCATTAGTGATTTATCAGAATTTAAGAATGTAAAACGTCTACATTTACATTGTTCACATTCAGTATATCGACCTGTATCTTTTGTTTTCTTCCTGCTGGCTTTAGGGGCTTGTTAACCTTGACCCTATCTTGGCCACATTCTGAGTGCATGCACCCAGCTAGGCATCACTCAGCTGACAGGTTACAGCAGCTTACTGCACCCATTGTAACTTGCTCTCTTACCTAGTGATGACCACAGCACAGTGCCTTTAAGGTATAAGCATTGCCTTATAGGAGCTACTCCACATAAACACTTTTGTGGGTTATTACAACATTATTATATGGCATGTACAGAGCTGCATCTCATGGATAATGCAAAACTAAGAATGGGTTTCAAGCCAAGCCTGTTAATCTCTCAAATCATGTAAAAATCACCATGATAATAGGTAGACTCCACCTTATGCTTGGAGCACCATCTTGGAGCAGAAGGGCACAGCTAGGATTCAGAACAACCCCCTGGATGTAGTGATGCTGATGCATCTAGAAGGGGTTGGGTGTTATTTCTTTTTGGGTCAAACTATTCAGCCTTGTGTTTCAAAAAATGCTGTTCTCAGTGAAGAAACTTTTCAGCCTCATTTACGCACCACTATCACTCGGACATATTTCAGCAGCTAGGATGAGTCACCTTTATTGAGCAATCTCAATTTTGTTGCCTCATGTTTGGTTTGCTTGCCAGTGGCAAACAGGTACCAACAGGTCTTCATATACAATGGATTTCAGGACAATGGGGATGAGTGTTCCTTCACATAGGTAAGTGAACAGCTCAGCTTCCTACACTGCTAATTTAGTCCATACAAATGATCCTAAAACTAGCAAAAAAAAAAAGCAGAATTGATGCCGCTGTTGGAAAATGAAAAGTGTATAAGAGAGAAGACTTAACCACTGTGATTGTCTTCTAAAAGTGGGTAGACTGGTCAATTTGTTTATGATTAGGAAAACAAAGCTTTTCTCTGCATGTGTATTCCAGCTACTCTGAATACTTTCAAGGGATTTTAGTCCAGTAGAATGATCTGGTTTTCACCATAAAAATGTCTTAGAAAAGCAAGTAGCCATCATACACCCATACTTGCTACCTCTTAGTTCAGGTTTTTAAACTGAAATGCTTTATCAGGAGTTAAAATGTGGAGGTTTTTCAGACCAGGTAGGTAACACAATCCTTTTAAAAGGAGACAGAGCACTGGCTTTGCAAATGTTGAGTATTAAATTTAGTGTGAGTCATCCTATTCTGTTTATTAACCTGACTACCTTCTTAGTCACCCAGAATAACTGTTCTTTCTCATCTCATCAGGGATCAAACCTTTCCATCACCCTGGCCTGAATTTAAGAACTGTGTAGGCAGCCTACAACATATTCCACCTTTATGAACAAATGTAAAGCTTCAGTAATGCTATGACTCAATGAAAAAAATAATGCTCCTCACTGCTTTTTACCCAGAGTGCTAAGGACTTCAAATATGTAGAGTGGTCTCTATGTAAATGGACTAAATTATATGTTGCTCAAGCATTTGATGGGCGTCCAGCTGAATTAAAGGATATTTAGTGGGGATCTCACACTTTTGTTGGTAGGAATAGGATACACTGCACTGAAGAAAATGTGAAATGGGCTGACCTTCTACCAACACCTTGCTGAACTCCACAAAAATGCTGTATTATTTGCAGAGATCTCACTCAGAAGCAGTTCATACAACCATCTGCATCTCCCAAATATTTATCTTGCTAGAATAAAACAAGTAATCAGAGCAGGGGAAAAAACTTTTTGTCTTTCTATCTGCAAGTTTACAAATTAAAAAATGTACGCTCCCCTTCCCTTCCCTTCCCTTCCCTTCCCTTCCCTTCCCTTCCCTTCCCTTCCCTTCCCTTCCCTTCCCTTCCCTTCCCTTCCCTTCCCTTCCCTTCCCTTCCCTTCCCTTCCCTTCCCTTCCCTTCCCTTCCCTTCCCTTCCCTTCCCTTCCCTTCCCTTCCCTTCCCTTCCCTTCCCTTCCCTTCCCTTCCCTTCCCTTCCCTTCCCTTCCCTTCCCTTCCCTTTCCCCCAGATTATTATTAACCACTAGCCACTTAAAATTTTGCTAAATTTTGGAATGATTTTCACAGGAACAGCACGGATTAATAATTAATTATTCAATAATATTAGTATTATTACTGAAAGTCAAGATGGAACTTCAGAAAGAGCTGGCAAAGCAAGAAAGCCTATGACTGACAGAATTATAGGAACTTCTGCTAACAGAAAATGATTGGTAGGATATCTTCCATTTATGCTAATTTGCCAAGTGCTTAAATGTGTCTACTGAAGTAACCAGTTTGTTAGACAAGCACAGACTGGGACCAGCATATCAAGATTTGAATAAAGAGACTACCCTCTCTAGAAATGTATGTAATGTTCTTTGGAAAGAACAAAAGAAGAAGGAAATGTTTTAAGGAAAGTCTTATGCTTATTTTTTCACTTAAGATTTTTTTTTTCTTATAGAGAATGCCTTTGCAGTCCTTTGCAGGGAAAGTCCCAGTGTACTATTTACATTGGGTAACAAGCCAGTGTATAATCGTGTCACTGTGACATGCTACAACTCAGTATCACTCCTAAATTAGCTGCATAGTCAGAGCTTATTTCTTTTACAAAAGCAGCATTACCTGCGGGAAGGGAAGGGAAGGGAAGGGAAGGGAAGGGAAGGGAAGAGAAGGGAAGGGAAGGGAAGGGAAGGGAAGGGAAGGGAAGGGAAGGGAAGGGAAGGGAAGGGAAGGGAAGGGAAGGGAAGGGAAGGGAAGGGAAGGGAAGGGAAGGGAAGGGAAGGGAAGGGAAGGGAAGGGAAGGGAAGGGAAGGGAAGGGAAGGGAAGGGAAGGGAAGGGAAGGGAAGGGAAAGGGGAAATGTCCTAATGTCCTAATTATTTTCTATTAAAAATAAGTTTAGAAAAAAAAATCCTGCAGTTTGGACAATCAATTTATTAAATCTTACATAACTGCACAGAAGAAAAGGATTTATATAAAGTGCTTTGTAAACTAATCCCCAACAGAAAGCTCTTTCACATCTGCTGGCTGCTAAGAATACTTCTGAGTCTTTCATCAGTCTAATTCTGTCTGGATTTGACAGGATTAGATAAAGGCAAATATTAAGGGCCACACGATTAGCTTTTCCTAAATCTTTCAAACTTCAGGACAGTGAAAAGGGGAGTAGGAAATGTGTAAAGAAATTAGATTACTCTATAGAAGACTTTTTTTGATTTTTTCTTTTTTTTTTTTTTTTAATGAATTTGGTATGTTTCTAAAGAGTGACTTTAAGAAAATATTCCTTTCAATGCAAACTAAACATTCCTGAATCGCAACAGAATGAGGGCATGCTCATGGTAAACCACTCCTAGCCCAAGTTAAACAGGCTGAGCACTCTCCTTAATGCTGCCAAAGAGATATTTAATTTCTTTATATGCTAGTTGCTTCCATGACCTCTGACTATTCCAGGGTTCTCTTGAGAGGGATCCTTTTTTTTCTCTTCTATTTTTCATGGCCCATATAATGCTTTAGTTTACACAGGAGAGAACTATTCAGTGAGAATCTCAGAGTTTGGCTCATGAGTGATAGAGTTATAAAAGATTCATTGTAGAAGACAGAGTTCTTTGCAAATAAATGTATTTGCATTGTGCCATCTATTTTTCTTTGAAGCTGCTTCTCTGAGTGCAGTTGTAATTAGAACAAGACAAGCCAGCACTGTATGATATATTATCAATCTCACCTAATAGTAGCCTGTTAAAGCAGCTGTGTATAGAATAAGAAGATGGTAAGCTGGGTATATGTGCATTTATATGCATACATGTCCAAGTATCTTTACAGAAATGTCTCAAAGCTCTAGACCTTGAACAAAGAAATATAAAAATACATGATGAGCAGTTATGGTTTTTTTTATCATACAAAGCCCCAGTTTTGCATAGAGTATTACTTATTACAAGTGAAAAATTTGCTCTAAAATCACATTACAAGTGATACATCATACTTCTGCTTAAAAACATGCAAGCCACCATACAAATGCCATAGAAAAATTACATACATTAATAAAGTATGTTATAAAATTACACCTTAATAATAAATTTCAAAATGTATTTGCACTGTTTGGCAACTTATTTTTATTTTTTTGCCATGGAGTTTTAGGAATGGTTACTCAGTAAAATTTGCAATACTTTTGTACATAGCAGAAATTATTTATTTAATTTGTTTTTCACTCTGCATATCTGGCAAATGTAGAATATGTATGTTTTGCATGCTGCACTAGCAAACTTTTCAGCGTTACAGAAGAAAAAATTAAGTTTCTGATGAACATCAGTTCTCTTTCACAGGTCACTTTTGCTTAACTTCAGTTTAATAGGTTTTTTATTGCTTTGTTTTGGTACATTTTAAAATACTGAGCCAAACCCTGGGCTGTAAATCCTGGTGTAGCTGCACTGGATCTACGGAAGCAGTATCAGTAAATACTTGTTGAAGATCTGGCTACTATTATTTTTCAGGTGAAAACTGTTTGTTGAATCACTTCATTAAATCTTTGTTGGCTTTGGACTCATGCAAAATTTTATTACATGATTGTTCTCAGGAACATGATTATTTACACAGCTCAAAACCCAGTCACCATGGACAATGAGTTACAGAGACTGAACACCTGCATCACTTTAATATGCTGCTTTTCTTTTTCACCAAAGCACCTGGATGTATAATATTAGCAAACTGGGAATATCCTTACCTGATTGAGTACCCAAATGCTGTGCAGTGTAAAACAGAATACCGTCTGGAGATAGAGGCTGAAACTGGAGTTTGATATGGGTCTTACGTCGGATATAAAAGGGTGCAAATGACATCCACGATGATTCGTTACTTCTGAAAGAAGGATCACTAATGGAAATATCTGAAAAATATAACAGGAAATGTCTTCTTCTGAAAGATACTTGGGAGTACTGCATTATTGTAGCATAAGTTGTCTACAGATATTCTGTATATCTCACATATGCAGTACATAATACTTCCAATTCTTCCCTTTCTGAAGACTAAAAAAAAACAACAACTAAAACAACTAGATATAGAATAAAACTCACATAATAACAAATCAAAGCCATTTTGTTTTCTGGATGCCTTGTCTGCATTGACAATCAAGCCTGTAATTTTAATGCAAACTAAATGTGCTCTTGTTAGTGTTCATTTTCAAATATACAAAAGTGTTATTTTTACATTGTTTAAAAATCCAGGCACAAAGTGCTCTTGCAGGAGTCAAAATAAGCAGTCATTTCTTCACTACATAGACAAAGTCTTTAGTGGAAGATCTTTATGAACTGCTTCTTATGACATAAGAATGTACATTTTAAGTTGAAAGTACATTACTAATAGCTGCTGAAATTTGTTTTTAGGGTAATCACACTGAGCTGCTCAGTAATTCAAATGGTTCCTTATTATACTGAAATGTATAATATTTCAAATATTACACATTTTCTCTTTCAGTTTCTCTGCTGAAGCTGTGTTGTTTCTTTTTTAAGAAACCAACAACTTACCTCAGTTTTGCACCCGAAATTTCCTAGATTTATAGTAACTTGATTTCAGCCAAATATACCTTCAAGATTTCCTAGTAGCATACTCCTACATGACCGTATATTATCTTTCCACACTCAAGTTTTCTCTATAACATCTGCTTGTGAATTCACTTGTCATGCAGTTGTACCTTGTACTGCCTATCACAGATGGGCCTTAATTATTAGATTGGTATACAGCCAGCATGCTGCAAGACTTTGTAATTTGTCTGTTTGTCATACCACCTCCCTCAGAATTGGATTCAAAGTGTTTTTGGTGGACAGTTTCCAGCAGACAGATGCAGCATTATAGAGGATCCAGATGTCTCACCTGTTGCCAGTACTTGATCACGCCTCAGTAAATACCACAACTGGCCTCTTTGTTATTTTACTTTTTCCCCTAGGTTACAGTTAATACTTCCAAGAAACATGCATGGATTTAACACCACAAATTCTCAGTGAGTTTAGAAATAAGTTTTAACCTCTGTAAAACCATTTATAGTGGATTTATGAAATGTTCTAATAATCTGAATGAAACTTTTGATGATCTGCTATTCAACCTACACATATATTCTCACTCAAAAACATTAACAAATCACTCCCATCTTAAGCGTCATAATAGCTGTTATGACATCAAGGCTATGCAGTGTCTGTAATAATATGTCAGAAAAGTAAAGTTCCTGGCATCTATACTTAAAAGATAACAGTAATAAAAATACAGTCTTGAGAGTAGCAATGACTGTGTAAGACAAACGGTAATAGAACTTTCTAAACAGATTAAGTGATATAATGAATGCAATTAAAATGTCTGAACACTCTCAGGTACAAAAGCCAAAACAAAGTTATACTTAAAATTAATGATTTACATTTGGATTTTTAGATGCTTGTATTTTTTTAGTGGGTAAGAGAAAATATTCTCCATTAGCAGTTATAGATGTAGTCCATACCTTGATGGCTTCATACTTAAAAATTACACAGAAATAATGATTCTTTTGTTCATAGACTTTTTTGCTTTCTGCATCAGTCAGTCAGTCTTCTCCTAGCAAAGTTTTGCACAGCAAGACTTACATATGAACATACAGAACTGTGCCACAGCTGTCAATCTTATACTAAAATAAGTAAAAATCTTATACTAATCTCATGCTAAAATAATATAAAAATAAAATACTGATTAAAAGGTCATACTAGCAGAAGTGTAAAATGAGATATCTGAAAGTCTTTGTGACACATTCAGTTTCACTTTGTCAATGTAATTAATTCTTTACAGTTTATGAAGGAAGCATGGACAATGACTAGTGTGAAAGCAAAATGTTATGCTGCAGCAGTGAAATGCTACATTACTTATCATTGGCAAGTATATGGGAGAAAGATTGCTATAGTAAAAAGCCTTGGAGCAGAGAGAGAAAATAAGGATGGAAAAAAATCATGATTTTATACTATCACTCAGAGAATGAATTAAATCCATGACTTTATTGCAAACAATATCTAAAAATGTCAGAATGCTTTAGAAAGGCAGTATCATGATTCTGATTTACAGATATCAAATAAAATACTCTATTTAATATACTTTGTTTTGCAACTTTCAAGATGCAAATAATTTATTTCCATTTTGCTAAAAATGTTTTAATTTCCAATAAATTTTTCTGAACATATCTCAGAGAACAACACATTTTGCCACAGTGCAGCAGGACTAACTACAGGAAGTACTTGAATGACTTCTAATTTGCATGTAGATTATTTTGTAGGTCCAATAAATATTGATTACATGCATGAAAAAGATCTGACTTGACAGGTACATGGAAAGTTCACCATATCTCAGAACAGAAGGCTTTAAGTCTACTGCAGTGCACAGAGATAATCAGAATAAAATTCAATTTTTTGCAACACTGCATCTATAGATAGACAAGCTGTAGAATAAGAAAATTAAGCTGTAGAATAAGAAAATTTAAGCATTTCAATTTGCTTTTATGGCAGGCATATGCAAAACTAACATGTTAAGTCAAATGCTGAGATACTTTGCTATTGTATTCTTGGCAACAACCTTTGTTTTTTCCCCTAAGATAAGAATATAAGTAGTTTGGCAAAACTTGTGCAAAACAGTTCCTGTGTTACATATTCTTACCCCAGAGAAACTCCGCTAAAACAGCTGAGACAAATGGATGCCTTTGACAGTCCTATAAGCTAAATTTGTAGGACCTCTACTGTGTAGCTGTTGTATTCCTCATTAGTGCACTCAGCACCGCATGGTGTACTGTTAGCACAACAGGCATTTAAGCAAACACTTTTATTCTGTATCAGACTAATGTCTCACTTCTCTAAGCTGCGTACTAGTATCTGATAAAGTTGTGCATCTCTAAATGATACCGAAAGAATTAAACTCTAAATCCCTTTAGACCAATAAGAGATATGGGAACACATAACAAGTTTCTGCAAGTACTATTGCTGAAGTTTGCTATTGTTTCTCTCTATTAAACATTCATACATTTCAGGTTCCTCCTGCTACCCTCCTTTAAGTAGCCCTGTAATGCTCTATATCAGGTTTACATGGCAAGAGTTTGGTAGCAAGGTGGCTGCAGGGGTGGCCTCTGTGAGCACAGCCCAGCAGGTGCCTCATGTCAGATCAGAGTCAGCTCCAGACAGCGCCAAAGGGACCTGCTGCTGGCCAGAGCTGAGCCAGGAAGCAATGCTGGGTGTGCCTCTGAGAGAACAGATTGAAGGAAGGGGAAAAAAAAACACCTGCTGTGCAACTGCAGCTGGGAGAGAGGAGTGAGAACCAGCCCTGCAGACGCCAGGGTCAGTACAGAAGGAGGGCAGGAGGTGCTCCAGTCATGGAGCAGAAGTTCCCCTGCGGCCTGTGGAGAGGCCCCTGCTGGAGCAGGCTGTTCCCCTGCAGCCCATGGGTCCCACATGGAGCAGATCTCCACGCTGCAGCCCGTGGAGGAGACCCCGGTGGAGCAGGTGGATGTGGCCTGGAGGAGGCTGCGGCCCATGGAGAGCCTCTGCAGGAGCAGTCCCCCAGCCGGAGCTGCAGCCCGTGGAGAGGAGCCCACACAGGAGCAGGGGGTCTGGGGAGAGCTGCCGCCCACCCGTGAGGGACCCGTGCTGGAGCAGTTTGCTCCTGGGGGATGGACCCGGTGGTACGAAGCTGTGTGGGAGCAGTTCTTGAAGAGCTGCTGCCTGTGGGCAGCCCCCGCAGGCTCAGTTTGGGAAGGATGGCTTTCAGTGGGAGGGACCCCACGTGGAGCAGGGGCAGAGAGTGACTGTGAAGGAGCAGCGGAGACAAAGTGCTAGGAACTGACTGCAGCCCCCATTCCAAGTACCTCTGCGCCACTCGGGGGGAGGTGGTGGAAGAGGGTGGGTGGGCGGAAGGTGATTTTAGTTTGCTTTTTATTTCTCGCTGCTCTAGTCTCCTAGTCTTAGTCAAAAAATTGCAGTTATCTCTCTATGCTGAATTTGTTTTGCCCATGACGATAACTGTTGAGTGATCTCCTTGGCCTTGTTTCAACCCTTGAGCCCTTTTCATTATATTTTCTCCCCCTTTCCCTTTGAGGAAGGAGAGTAAGAGAGGGGTTGTCACGGAGCTCAGTAGCCCAGCTGGGTAAAGCTACCACATGCTCATATGTCCTATTGAACCACTATTATTTCGAGGTTATTCTTGCAGCTTGGTTTGCACTATTGAAGCCCAACTGCTTCTACATATCCCACCCTGCTGCCTCAAGAATTAATTACGCTATGATAGTTTATTCAAGCAGCTTGTTGCCTTAAAACTTTCAGCGAGCCCATTTGCCATGCAGTCTGTCAACAAATCTTGCAGCAGAAAAGTAAAACAAACAACTTAAAAAACTGAGCTCAAACACCATGAAGGAAGCCTAGAGGCCGTGGAAGCAGGGATGGGCTACCCAGCAGGAATACAGAACCAACAGCTGAGTGTAACAATGGTGAAGTTAGGAATCAAATCTCAGCAGGAGTGGAAACTGGCAAGGGACGTGAAAGGAAACAAGAAGACTTCCGACAAGAAATCTAAGGAAAGTGTGGAGCCACATTTTCCCCCACGTGTGAAAAACGTTTTTCATTAAATGACGTTTAATGAAAAACGACATGGAAAAAGGCAAGATACTCAAAGCCTTGTCTGATTTTCTTTACTGGTAAAGTCTGCTCAAGACTCCCAGGCCCTTGAGCCTGGAAACAGCACTTGGGGAAGTGCATTATCTTTGGCAGAGGAAGAATTTGGGAGCACTTCAGCCAGTCAGACACAGTCAAAGACAGAGGACTGGGATACATCCCAGAGTAATGAGGGAGATGGCCAATGTCACTCTGGGGCTGCTCCTGACTGATAAGCTTTGAAAGATCATGGGGATCGTAGGAGGTTCCTGATGATAGGAGGAAAGCAAAACATCACATTCTCTTCCAGCAAAGGCAAGAAAGATGATGCAAAGACTTATGGTCCAGTCAACCTCACTTCACTTAGAAACTACCATGAAGCAAAAACCTCCTGGATGCAATATCCAACCATGTAAAAGACAAGATGTTGACAAGGTCAAATTATGCATGACCAGCCTGATAGCTTTTTTGATGAGATGGGTAGCTGTGTGACAAGCCAAGAACAGTGAATGTTTGCCTCAAGTTGGGGCAAGGCCTTCGATATAGCCTTTTCATAGTATACTTATACAGCCAAATTGGCAAAATATGGTTTGGATGATCAGCCTTTGATGCTATATCAGCTATACCACTTTGTTTTTCTTCTCTCCAATCCTTCTTGGAACTAAATACAAACAAGATTCCTGCCTGTTAGTCCCTGAGTAAGCTGAGCCAGATGGACTCAGGGGAGCAGCGAGTGCCAGCTTTGGAGTCCTGGTCACCCAGGCTGGTCCAGAGTGATGAGGCAGGGCTGAGGTCAAGACCACAAGTCAGCTTGTGGATTGGGGTCCAGGTTCAGATCAACACAGTTCATGGTCTGAATGTGGTGCTGCTGCAGTACAGCCAGGGATCAAGGTCAAGAGCCTCTAAAAGCTGCTCTTGAGCAAAGCAGGAGGAAGCTCCTGCTGAGGCTTCTCAACAGAGCAGTCTTCAAGACTAGACACCTGCACCATCTCTAGGATGACTGAAACCAAACAGACGAACCATTAGGAGGTGGTGAAAGAATGCACTTACAGCACAGCACTAACAGTTCATTAGCAATAAGCAGTTGCCTGAAATCTTTTAAGTTCACAGTCAATGTTTTGAATCTGTCATAGAGAGTGAGCAGCTCCACGAGACAATTGTTTCATTTTGGAAAATAATGACAGGTGTGTCAGTATGGAAATCTTCATCCTGAGCTAGTATTTGCTTAAGATTGCAGCTGAAAAATTACTGAAATAGCACTTTTTTTTTTTTTTTTTTTTTTTTTAAGGGGGAGGTTGTGTATGTAGGTATTTAGATAAAAAGAAAAAAAAAATCAGCTTATCTCAATTGTGTTTTTCTTTTCAATTATCACTGCTTATTTAATCTTTGAAGAGCTAACATTTCCATAACCAACAAACTAATTCAAGTATAACAACAAACAACAACAACAACAAAACAACGAAAAACAAAATAACCATTGGAACTTTCATTTTTAGTGCAGTAACAAGAAGTAGAGCATGTTAATGAAAGTATTGATTATTAACACAACTCTAATAGACCAGTTAGAACAATGTATTCATGAAAGTGGTAATTTTGTCAGACCTGCAGCCATTAGTAATCCTTGTTGTCCCTGAAGACATGACTGAGCCAAACATTGTTCTGAACAATACTGGAACAAGAGATTGCAATTTTGTAAGTAAAGTCTACAGTTCTATTTGTTTTTGTTGCAGCAGATTTGTAACCAACTAATTAGATATCTAATTAGCTAGGAAGTAACATCTAGGAGCATATGGTTAAATCCCCAAAGAGACCTCTGATTCTCCAAAGCCTAAAATAGCTATCACTATCCAAAGTCAAAACAGTAGACCTCGGGCTTTCTGTGTGATACATACTAAGGGATGAGTGCCTAAGAATAAGTGATGGGGCCCAGCAAAATGTACTGGGAGCAGCTATGAAACGTCAATGTGATGAAATGAATTGGAGTAGGAATCCGAACCCAGTTCTCCTGTATCTGAGGATACGGATATTGTAAGTGGGATATGGATAATTTCTATTCAAAATGGATAACTTTTATCTATGGATAATTACAGGGGAGGGTCAGACTGATTATCAGGAAAAGGTTCTTCACCCAGAGGGTGGTTGGGCACTGGAACAGGTTTCCCAGGGAAGCGGTTATGGCACTGATCCTGCTGGAGTTCAAGAAGGTTTTGGACAACACTCTCAGACACATGGTCTAATATATATACATATATATTTTTTTTTTGGGTGGTCTTTTGGGGACCCAGGAGTTGGACTCGATGACCCTCATGAGTCCCTTCCAACTTGGATATTCTATGATTCTATTTCTTCTGTACAATGAATATTTTCAGTAGATGCACAAAAAATTCCTAGAACAGATTAGAAGACAGGAAAAAAAATATAAAAGAAATCCTTTGGTATTATATTACCAAAAGGATTATTAGTGGTATTATATATATTAGTGGTATTATATTCTTTGGAATATGAGTTCAAGGATTTGTTTGATAGTGAAAATGAATGCTTAATCACTAGATATGTGCTACATATCTAGTACATATGTGCTACAAGCACATACATATGTGCTACAAGCAAGAGCTATAGATGTTTAATCCATGACTAGCTTTGGTAACAAGCCTTCTCTAGGTACTGAAATACTCTGAAGACACTTTCAAGACAAAACCTAAAAGAAGAAACACCCAATCTGAAAGTCCCTCACCAGGACCGTTTCTGCACTGGAAGCCTTCAAGTGTCTCAAGACTAAGGCATTGAGTGGGATTGGGAGTATCTCAGAAATTGGGAGTATCTCAGAAAATAATTCCAGAGCCATACTGCTGCGTAGTTGTTAGCTGGCTCTATGTTACTTCTGAACTGGGTAACAAGAGGGAATGGTAAACTCATGGTTGAATTTTTATTGGGCCTTCACATCACTCCTGACTGACTTGGTACAGAGGGCATTACTTTTGTACTGCATACCAATTCTTTCTTTTTTTGCCAAGCATAATTTCTGTTAAAGTTTATATAGTAATCCATGGCACATGTTGAAGTAGGCAACTCACTGTATTCTACTTGACACTTTAAATATTACAAAGAAATATTACAAATGCATGTTTTCTTGTGTCTACTGTGAATATTGTTTATGGACAAATCTGAAAGTTTAGACTGTTTCCTTATTTTTTTTTTTTGTTAAAACTTTGAAAGAACATTTTATCCTTATATAATATGACTGCTACTCCAAGATCTTCTCAGCATGTTGCCACAAGGTTTCAAAACTTCTACTGGAAGCAGAAAGCTTGATGGGCCCTTTGTTGCTTAAATTACTAAGAGAACACAGTAGTCACTGTGACTCAAAACAACAAGCTATTAAGTGCCCACAATTGTCTTTAAAATGGTTAAACATAGAAACACAAGTTTCCAAATAGTATTTATGAAACAGTTTGTGCATAAAATCAGCAAGTCTAACTGCATTGTCAAATAAATCCAACATATTATGCATGCATGTATGCATGTGTTCGCACTTGAGTGTTTGTATGTAAGGTGCCTGTTTATGATAAGAATCTCGAGCTAAAGCATAGTCTAAATTAATTTGTCTTATACTAGTAGTAAATATACATTGGGGAACATTCTAGACTATGTAGAAAGAAAAAAAATCTTTATAGTAAAAATGATTCTAAAAGACAGTTTCTTCCACTTTTCATTATGACTAGATTGTGACTAGATGGACTAGATAGTTACAGAATTGTCTTTATTTTATTCTCAGGTATTTGCAGAATTCTGCTGTACTATTTTATCAGACATGGAATTTGACATCAGAGCAACATCTAGAAAATTGACTTCTTGTTGATAAACATGATCAAAGGAAATTGTTCGTCATTTGTTCATCAAGAATTTTTTTTTACTGCTTGATAAGTATCCTATTATATTTAGGATAAGAACAATGAAAAGCTCTTTTACATTTGCTTTCCTTTCATCAAGACCTGTACTGATAAGCAGTGATTGTAGCTATGGAATTCAGAGCATAATATACAGTAGAAGACATCTATTATTAACTTATTTCTTTGTTAAAAGGGCAGTAGCATTCCATTATGGGGCCTTGAAGAAAACAGAAGTTATTTTAGTAGGTGTTGTGAAAGTGTGTCATACAAACTAATCCCTTTGTACTTGAACATGGTAATAGTTTCAGTAAGCGCACTTAAAGTTTATGGGACATGATGAAATTATTGTTTTCTATTTATCTGATCAGCATCTGTTTAACAGAGCCAAAACTTCCTTGGTAAAGACAAAAACTATTGAATAATTAAAAATTTAAAGAAATACAGTGATAAAAACTGTGCTCATTTTAGCCACTGTCAATTCTTCTCCAACACTGCCATCTACAGAATCTTTCAAATACTACATTGATGTTGCCTTAAAAGAGAATATTATCAGGTCTATAAAATTTTACAATTAACTCCTCTGAAATTACAGGTTTTCTTCTTTCCTCTACAAAACCGAGTATATTACATAGGATATAAATTTCAGATGCTTATTATCTAGTGGAATTCTAGCTTATGTAGAAAGATATCTCAAAGCTTGACGTAATGTAAGAGGAGTTTCATCGACTCCAAATTTATTTCTGTTCAAGTTGTCTACTGCCTTGAATGAGACTGTTTATGTCAAGGTGAGAGACCTGATCTAATCTTTAAAAAAAAAGAAAGAAATGCAAGATAAAAATGTTTGGATGATAGAAAACTACCTCAGGGATACATAGTTGCTGTGCTAAACTTTCCTCTAAACCTTCACTCTTGGCCACTGCAAGAGACAGGATTACTGGACTCACATAGGGACACTTCATACATGAGGAATAAGCAGCTGAGGTGCAATTTGGTAAAGATTAGAATATACATGCAGACAGTTATTATGCATATATATGTACATGTATATATATAATAATGTAATATTGATGTGCTACAAATCAAACTATTTGTCTGCAGCAAAAGGTTTTTAGACTGTTCCGTCATCTCTAAGCTTTGACACTTGATCTTGGCCACTTTTCTCACAAGCCAGTAGGTCTACTGCATACTCAGAGGAGAGCTGAAACAGCCAGGTCCTTAGTGGTTTCCTGGCCCAAGTTACTGCATATAGCCAGGGACCTTGAAGGCTGCATCTGTCGTCTCAAGCTCTGTCTGTGTTGAAGCCTCCACACCAGCAGTGAGAGCTGGTCTGCTGCCTGCTGCTCTGTGGCATGTTGCCACCATATCCAAGAATACATGAAGGGACTGAGTTCAACTGTGGGCCCCCTTCTTCAGAAGGAGCAGTTCTTTAAGAACTGTTATAGCCTCACCTGTATATATGATTTCATTTCTCTCATGCAGTTTTCATAAAGAACCACCTGATCTAGTGGGTGGCATCCCTGCCCATGGCAGGGGGGTTGGAACTAGATGATCTTTAAGGTCCCTTCCAACCCAAGCCATTCTATGATGATTCTATGATATTTTTAGTGTTTGTTAGGCAGGTTAGTACTTGATTTCTGTCATTTTGTGTTTAATTATCTCTAACTTCTATGGTCAAAGTACTTTTTCTCATTACTGTGGCTCTAGCCCTACTGCCTTATTTATTTCACCTGACCTGTTGTTGTGTAAACCATATTACTGTCCTGTATTTTTTCCAGTCACTATTATTTGGTAAAGTCCTATTTGTTCTTACTCTTTGCTATTCTCCTCTGATGTCTTTTGCCTCATAAATCTCTTCTGTCCTTTCCTCACACTTCTTTCCTTCTTTCTTGCACATTCATTAGTCTCCATCATTTAATTTCCCTCTGTTCTCTTTGGGTCCCTTGGGCCATTCATTCTTCTCTGTCTCTTTTTCTTTTGGCTTCAATAACCACCATCAATCCAGAGATGAGATATTCAATCTTGATAAACAGCTGTTTTTAGCAATTTGCCATCCACTAAAAGTGCAAACTCTGCTTTGAAAAATCTCATGATAATTCATTACTCTGCCAGAGTAAGGTGAAATGCAGGGCATGGAGTTTGGTGAGGACCCATAAACTCTACTTATAAAAAGAAAGCTTTTAAATAAAACAGAAAGAAACCCTCTACTGTGTTTACCAGGTGGAAGAATTACTAGGAAGATGACAATCTACAAGAAATACAATTTTCTATTGCTCAGTTATAAGCTATCTCTTTTAGGTAATAGTGGCCATCACAAGAAGATCCAAATCTATTAGGAAACCAGAATACAGGGTTTTTTACTTGATTAATTAACAGCTTTATGTATAGCACAAATCCTGTTGATCAGTGTCCTGAGTCCAGATGGTATGATATTTTAAAATCTCACTTGAAATGGGAATTCAAAATCTAAATGTTCACATGAAAAGCCCTGAAAAACTATTGCAGCAGAGACAATAAAGAAAGCATATTCTTACCTGGAATAAAGAATTTAACAATGGCTTTCCATAAGCTATATCCTTTTTGATTTGTGTCTACCAATTGCAAGTGCTCTCTGAAACAGGATTTTAAAACTGTACCAAACTATTGGATGAGAACTGCAAAACAGGTCAAAAACAGTTCGGCTTGTCAGTTTTGTGCTTGAAACTTGCTCTGTAGGCAGAACAAAGGAGATTGGACATCGGCAGGCAGTTTGAGAAGGGAGCTATTTAACAGTAACTGGTGTTCAAAAGTTGTAAAGAGAGCATCTTGAAGGAAAAACATACACTTCTACAATATTAACTTGAATTTGAGAACTGCAGAATAGAGGATGCAGACCATAGTACATCTTTTTGCACACAGAGACACTTCAGACACTTACAGGAAAAGTCCCTGAGCTTGCAGAAGTTATGTATGCACATTGTTGGATATTCATTTGTACAATCCCTTACAGGTGAAAACACCTTGATAAAGGATTCCTACATGTAAGGATAAGAAAAGGTGGGCAGATTGAAGAGATATTTTGTGGAAGACATTGATAGAAAGTCTCAGGGAAAAAAATCTCCTGAAGATTATTACAGTGATATTTGCATTTCTATCATCATTCTCAGTGCATACCTATCCAACAGCTACTGAAGTCAAGAACAACCTCTCCACTGCTGTCAGAGGAAATTGGATAAGGTCCTAAATGCTTACTATTTCTGAGATGTGCTCAGAAGTGTGCTTCTGAGCTCTTAAGAGTATTTCTCAATGTACTTTATTATGGTGAGCTTGGGAATTGACCTGAGCAGAGTATCACTGTAACACTGCTCTGGAATGCTTCCTGTCCCCTCAGTATCTGACAGTGTCAAACTGCCCATGGATTTAGTTGAATGATTTGAAAAAAAATTAGGGAAAAAATGGTGTTGAAAGTAAGTAGAGTCAGAAAACTATCTAACATTTCAGTTTTAAATGACTTTATTTTTCTAACAGAAACAAGTACCAGTTTCTATATTTAGTAAAATCTATTTTATACCTTGTGACTTCATTTCACATTTCATTCATATTTTACAAAATACTGTGTTTTTTCTGCCTGGACATTACTGTCAAGTAACTCTATGTACCGTGTACTATTCACTTGACATACCTTGTTCGCAGTAGGTACCGGTTGTTCCAAGAGGACAGTGACACGTGTAGCCATCAGGTAGTGGCACACAGGTACCGCCTTGCTTGCACAGATGTGGAGGATTGTGCTCTGGGTCACATACTGACACCGTTTCTGTGCAAAATGCACCTTTCCATCCAGTGAGGCAGTCACAGCTACGGTAGGTAAGTGAAAGGAAAGAATGCAGCATTATTACCAAAAGAAATCAACGGTTCAGTAGCAAAGTAATCAAGATTTTCAAGTCTGGAATACCTGCATTTAATCATCTGGTCCAAAACAGCAAATAGAAGAGTGTCGTAACAAAGTTTATCATTTACCTTTTTGATCTGTTTACTTTATAGCATGAAAATTGCATTTAATAGGGAACATAATATTTTTAATATTTGAGTTACAGGATCAGTATCTACAAGAAACAATCAAGTTTGTGGCTATTTTTTTTTGTATTTTGCTCTACAAATAGCTCAAGGAAGCTTTGACTGCATAAACTAGTATGAGTCAAAGTGGAATTTAAAAGGGAAAGCAAAGCAGCGAAGAGCATTTCTAAAAACACAATCAGATGTCACTATAAAAGAACTGTTGTCAATTCCAAATTGTAACTACTAACAGGAGTCTGTCAGCAACTGCCTTTCATTTAGCCATTATTCATTTGCTAAAATCTTATCATTGGCAATCAGAGATAGGCTTGGTGAAGCACTTCATGGAAAAGAGGATAGTGGATTTGCCAAGAATGAGGGGGCAATCTGAGTGTTGTATGACTGTAAACCTGTGCCATTATCAAATTGTCTAAATTGACTGGATCACTAGTGAGTGTCTGGTACTTTCTATACCTTTCATCCAAACCAGGAGAACAAAAATTTCAAATTAACTTGTAAATTTAAAATTAAATTGAATTCTATAGAAATTGTGAAATACAGATTACACTTGGCATTGATGTTAAAAATGCCCTCCTTATTAAGAAGCAAATTTTCAAAACAGTTCAAATGAAATGTGAGACCTATTTGCATTTTAAAATCTAGTGACACTTTATGATACAAAAATCATTCCCCTCAATAAAAACACTTATTGATTCTTTTTCCTAAATATTTTCTCTTTCTAGGCTAAGAATGAAATCTCATCTATTTTGATTGATTCTTAGTCCGTGTCTTTTTGTATATGTGCAAAATCTTGAATTTTTCTTCAAACTCACTAAGTTACACTTTCTCTATTAATCAGCCCACTGTTTCTGGAAAAAACAGGGAGTCTGTGAAACTGTCTCATTTCAAGTATGTTCTGTCACTATATTTCATCTTCCACAGTTGATATACAAGACACAGTAATACTTTTATTGCTGTTTCACTAAACCTTCAGATCAGGCAACACCATGTAAATAAAGCAAAAACAGCAAACCCTTTGATAAAGAGCTATCTGGATTGGAAGGGGAGAGAGGACAAGACCTTGCAAAAGCAAAAACATCTCCATTCATCATAGCATTAGAATGTGTTCCATCTCACCAGCAACTGTTAAGCTTTGATGCAGAAAAGTTACTGAGAAAGGGAAGTAATTTTACTCCCTAAGTGGCAAACAGAAATGTCCATTTCACAGAATCACAGAATCACAGAATTTCTAGGTTGGAAGAGACCTCAAGGTCATCGAGTCCAACCTCCAACCTAACGCTAACAGCCCTCCACTAAACCATATCCCTAAGCTCTACATCTAAACGTCTTTTGAAGACTTCCAGGGATGGTGACTCCACCACTTCCCTGGGCAGCCTGTTCCAATGTCTAACAACCCTTTCAGTGAAGAAATTCTTCCTAACATCTAACCTAAAACTCCCCTGGCTCAACTTAAGCCCATTCCCCCTCGTCCTGTCACCAGGCACGTGGGAGAACAGGCCAACCCCACCTCGCTACAGCCTCCCTTGAGGTACCTATAGAGAGCGATAAGGTCACCCCTGAGCCTCCTCTTCTCCAGGCTGAACAAGCCCAGCTCCCTCAGCCGCTCCTCGTAGGACTTGTTCTCCAGGCCCCTCACCAGCTTCGTCGCCCTTCTCTGCACCCGCTCAAGCACCTCGATGTCCTTCTTGTAGCGAGGGGCCCAAAACTGAACACAGTACTCGAGGTGCGGCCTCACCAGAGCTGAGTACAGGGGGACGATCACCTCCCTCGCCCTGCTGGTCACGCTGTTCCTGATGCAAGCCAGGATGCCGTTGGCCTTCTTGGCCACCTGAGCACACTGCTGGCTCATATTCAGCTGACTATCCACCATCACTCCCAGGTCCTTCTCTGCCTGGCAGCTCTCCAACCATTCCACTCCCAGTCTGTAGCTCTGCTTGGGGTTATTGCGCCCCAGGTGCAGGACCCGGCACTTGGCTTTGTTGAACTTCATGCAGTTGACCTCAGCCCATCGGTGCAGCCTATCCAGATCCTCCTGCAGAGCTTTCCTACCCTCAAGCAGATCGACACACGCACCTAACTTGGTGTCATCTGCGAACTTACTGAGGGTGCACTCAATGCCCTCGTCCAGATCATCAATGAGGATATTAAAGAGGACCGGCCCCAGCACCGAGCCCTGGGGGACGCCACTAGTGACTGGCCTCCAACTGGACTTGGCTCCATTCACCACGACTCTTTGGGCCCGGCTATCCAGCCAGTTTCTAACCCAGCGAAGCGTGCGCCAGTCCAAGCCAAGAGCAGCCAGTTTCTTGAGGAGAATGCTGTGGGAGACGGTGTCAAAAGCCTTGCTGAAGTCAAGGTAGACCACATCCACAGCCTTTCCCTCATCTACCCAGCGCGTCACTCTGTCATAGAAGGAGATCAGGTTCGTCAGGCATGACCTGCCTTTCATAAAGCCATGCTGACTGGGCCTGATCGCCTGCTTCCCCTGCAATTGCTGCATGATGACTCTCAGGAGGATCTGCTCCATGAGCTTTCCTGGCACTGAGGTCAAACTGACAGGCCTGTAGTTTCCCGGGTCTGCCCTCCGGCCCTTCTTGTAGATGGGCGTCACGTTTGCTAGCCGCCAGTCGATTGGAACCTCCCCTGATAGCCAGGACTGTTGATAAATGATGGAAAGTGGCTTGGCCAGCTCCTCTGCCAGTTCCCTCAGTACCCTTGGGTGGATCCCATCCGGCCCCATCGACTTGTGCACATCTAAGTGCCGTAGCAGGTCACCAACCAGTTCTTCATGGATAATGAGGGCCACATCCTGCTCCCCATCGCCTTCCACCAGCTCAGGGTACTGAGTATCCAGAGAACATCCGGTATTGCCGCTAAAGACTGAGGCAAAGAAGGCATTGAGCACCTCCGCCTTTTCCTCATCTCTTGTAACTAAGTTTCCCCCTGCATCCAGTAAAGGATTTCTTGTGCTGTCAAGCAGGGTGTTCAGAGCCAAAGCTACTACTACTGGGAAGTATACACAAAGGTTCTTCTCATTTACTTTTTTTGCATCTGTGTATGTCCAATTTCATTATTTGTCTCTTATGACCAATAAAAGTTAGGTTTTTAAATGAGTTGAAAACTATTTGCATGGGGCTGAACATGTTTGCTGTGGCTCATAGTGGCAACCCCTTCTTCTAAACACTCCGAAGCAAGATGGAAAGGGCTTGAGAAGTTCCGACCCAAAGTTTCCTAATCTTTAGAAAGGTAAAGCAAGAGGCAACATTTCAAATCCTTTGCATCACATGGCCTGTCATATTGGTCTAGTTTTCTCTATACTTCATTATGGTTGCATATTGTTTTACCAGAATGGGAGAACCCAGTGGCTTGTAACATCACCAGTCCCTTGGTTCTCAAGTGTTTAAAGACACATTTATTTAGATAGAAGAAGTGAGATTCAGTTTGAGATCAAGATACTTAATTTTATGTATTTACGTATGAGCTGGGGAAGAGGTTCTATTGCCTATGCATCCACGTACAGTGATTCATTAGGTGCCCACAAAGCCTCCAGTTGCCTTCCTAGAGGTATGTGGGAGCAGGAAGACAAGACTCTGCCAAAACACACCGAATGCTTGTTAGGCAATGGGATCCTAGAGTAGGTGCCTGAACTCATAGGCTAATGGATTGATTAAATAACATCCAGTTAATGGATTAATAAATTAATATCCATTAGATCTAGCAGAAACAGTCAGGGGAACCAGCGCAATATCCATTGACATTATTCATGTATCGATATGCATAACTAATGACAAGGACTGCATTCAACTGCCTCAACACAGGCATTTAGTGCCATCTGACATGCCTTGGTCAATCTGAGAAATCTGTGCAACTAGAAGACAGAAGACCCGCAGAAGACATGTGCTCTTCTGGACACCCCATGGAGACCAGGAAAGGTATCCCAAGATACGTGCTGATGTATAAAGACAACTGGAAAGGCCTGGACTTCCGTTGACGGTGGATCAGTTGACATCGATCTTACACTTTTAGCTTAACTGTTAAGTTTATGTGTTTTAGGAGCTAAATCTCACCGCAAGATACTTTCCTTTTTAAGGGTTTTTGAACAATATGGATTAAATTGATTCCTCTGTGTCTCAGCTATTAAGTTTCTCAAGAAAACTGTCAAAATGCCTCTAATTTTTCTATATCATATTTTTATGTAGAGAAAGGATAGGAAGGCCCTCACTTATAACTTTGATAGTGTGACTTTGAGGAAATTGGATAATTCTTTTTCCTTGTCTTAGTTTTTCCAAACGATTCTTAATAGGGTGCACTGCACAGTGTATATATATGACAAAGATGGGCCAAGTCAGGAAGCAAGAACTGTCAAATTCACAGCTCATGGAGAAATAAAACAAAAGATCACTTTTGAATCTGGAAGTTTCAGATATTATTTAGAGTTTTGTAATCTTTCTGTTTAGGAAGTTCAATTATGGTTTAATTTAATGTCAATTTGTTTGTTTCTTCTCAAATGCTTAACAGTGTCACACACTGTTCACAGAAAGGCTTTCCAGGCTCCAAGTCCAGTACTTAACCCAAAGTCAGCTCTCAAATAAGTAACACAGTTTCTGCATAAGTAGGGACAAGAAGCACTGTTGATGACATAAACCCAAAATGTGTTATATGAAAATTTTGGCAACATTAAAAAAATCATGAAAATTAATTTCACTTTTTATATACAATAAAAGTAATATGCTGGTATCTTACTACATAAAATCCTTATCAAACTAGAAGAATTTACTGAACCTTATTGGGAAATAATTAAAGGTACTAAAGGATTTCTGTGAAGAAACTGGAATGTTTGCTTATATCTAATGTGGTTTCCTATACTAAACCAAGAGCATTCTCATATTAAACATAGAGAATATCAAGTTTAAAATGTCATGCTCAATGCTAACAAACCTGTAACTTTCTATAGTTATACAAAAGTGATGTCAAATCAAACAAATCTTCTTATAACAGAAGGGATTCAGCCCTGCAGATTTAGACACCTGAATATGTGCAGGTGTATGTGAGAGTAGGTGTCTACTTTTAAGATGTGTATCTATTCAATGTAGATGAGAGGCTCAATTAATTTACCTAATCAGGTAGGCCAACTGAGACTAAGCAAATGTCTGCTGCCAACTAACACTTCCCAGGGGTATCCCATCTGGTCTCGAACTACTTTTCCACTGGTCTCTTCAAGGAGAGAGGACACTGGTCTCTCCAGGTTTTGTATTACATTTGCAAACATATGGATATCTCAGATACTGCATGGTTTCTCGAATTTATACAGGCCTATATTAGCCACCCAAGCTACTGGACATTTCTGGATATATTTCTTAAGTTTATATTGTATTGGAACCGAAAGATGCTGAACAACTGAGATCTTTTAATAAAAGTGGCTTTACACTAAGGCAATGGAAAACTAGAGCATTAGTGAAAAACAGTTAATCTTCAGGCTATAAGGCAAAAACAGCCTGGAGCAATTAAGATTGGAAGAAAATTAATAGTATTTAAACAAAGAGTACCATGGAAGTCTGCAAAAATTTTCTACTAAATCTGCCAAATTAGATGACAATTTTTAGGTAGCAAATACACCCCCCCAAAAAAGTAAAAACTTTTATTGATGTAAAGTATAACAACTGGATAGATAAATGCTTTTTTTCCTTACAAACTATAAAATTGTGTTGTTTCATTGAAAATTGTTTCTGTCCTTGAATTGACAATTGTTTCTAATCAAATTCAACCTAATAATGAAACTACACCAGCTTACCTTATGGGGTATCCCTGCACTATATAGAGTTATAATTTAATTTCCCAAACCTAAGTGGCTAGTGCTATTTGAAGTGCTATGAGAAATCCACATGTGCCTCAGAGATATGACAGAAGACTTATGCAAGTCTTGAACTCTTCAAAGCTGCAGCTGAAGGCCAAATGGTTTACTCAGAGGTACCTAAAGTGCCATTACAGGCTTACATTAACCAACTGAATCCTACCCATTATGTGTGATGTTCTGTTCAGAGTACACAGAAGACATACTTTTCCTCTCATTTCAGCAACAAACAATAGCTATAACACTTCATAGACAATCTTATTGGATGTAATTGCCATAAACAAAATAATGGAGTATATTATTGCCCCTTGAACATAAAGTTCTTCATTTTACTATTCAAATATTTCCTCTTAATTTTGTTAATACATAGTAGTTCTGCTCTGTTGCTGGACAGAATGTAAAATTTAATGCTGTACATTTCTGCTTCTATTTAAATCAAAGCATTATCCCTGTAGCAACTGAATCTACAGCTTAATGGCACTGCACACTTTCTGGCAGAGTGGTGGAAACAGGACTTAAAAATAGCTCAAAACAGCAAGAAAAACTGGAGAGATCTCATTTCAGGAGAAAAATACTTGAACACAAATACAGTTCCCTCAAGGACTCTGCTCTTCAGAGGAACACAGGTGATATGAAAATGGAGAGAAGTTTCCCCTGAGAAAAGCAAGACAGTATTGATAGCTACTATACATTGGCAAAAATCATATGCATGCTATATCCAGGCCTCTTTGGATTTTTGTTGTTATTGTTGTTTTGTGAGGAGAAGGTGGCAAAAACTGGTACATGCATGAATAAATATGTATTATCTATGACAACCTAGCTGCTGTGAAATATGAGGGCAGGATTATAATTCAGTAGGAGGTCACTACAGATTAAAACGAAACAACTCACCCCTCTAAAAGCAAACACCCCACATTTTAAAACAATTCCTAAACAAATCTGCAATTAACATTATGAAACTATAATGATGAAAAAGAACTTTGCCTACAATATCAAGCTTCCAATGTAGCCCAATCACCAGCTGCTGCTCTAGCCTGTCACTCCTTTTCCAAATGTTCCCTAGGTCTTGCTGGTGGTGGTTCTGTGTACCTTGCAGGCCAGAAGATGACTTAGCAGTGCTGAGTAAGTTCCTGAAGCCAGGACGTAGGTTTGTGTAGGTGGGCACATGGGAGGGGCATACTTCAGCCTACATTTGTTATTTTTTTGTTGCAATTTTGTTTTTGTGTCTCCTCTAACAACCCTGTAAATGGAAAGGGTGCCATTTGCCTTTCTTTTTCCTCAGAAGGATCAAACACACTGGATGCCAAGGACTTAATAGTTCTGGAAGGAACCTGCAAAGTCCAATAATTGAGACATACCTATAGCTCAACAGTCAGAAAGCAATTCCAAATTATACCTTGTTATTCAGGATGTTTAAAGCGTTTCTTTCATTGCTTTATTTAAGAGCATATAAAGATGCTTTTAAGGGGAATGGAGAGGGGAAGTGCATGCTACATATCAAGGGTGAATTTTCTAAATTGTAAGTAAAGCCTTGCGAGCTTTAGAAATGCTAGTTTTGTACAGGTTTTCTTACTGATAAAGATTTGTCTCAGGGGCAACAAAACCAATTACCGTTTAATTCTCTCTCCAGTACACATTTAGGAGCTTGTTTTTAGCTTGACAAGTATGCAAACTCTTTTCTTTGTATTACACAGAAGGGACAGCTCTTTGTTGTTTTGAAGAAGAATTGACATACACAGAGGCTCCACAGTGTAAAGCCTGTCTTTCTCTTCTTATCTGTCTTGCTGTCCACAGTGTTTTCAGTCATTGTTTTCAGACATTTTATATCAGCACTTCTTTCTTTTTTTTAAAAAAGAAGTAAATATATGTTAATAAATGAACACAGGAGGAAGTACATGAGGGAAAGCAAGTATAATTAATCTTGGCAGATGCTTTTAAAATCAATAGCACTCCTCAGCGAAGGCTTTACAGCTGAGTTACAAAGTTTGGAAACAAGATTTATTACAATGGAAATGTTGACACATAGCAGCAGTTTGGAACTGCAAATTCACTTTCTTCTTTGTGCCTTACAGACTAGACACAAAGATCCATCTAAACTTAGTGATAAGGCATGAAAGACTTATCTTTTGTGCCAGCTGAAGACCTTTCCGCCCCATCACCGCTTATTATCTGATTGATCAGCCAGCTGAACAGCTCATATGATGAACTGACCTAGTTCAAACAGTTTTGACATAAGATCCTTACTAACCTGCCTTGTTTTGTATGGAATGGATTAAGAAGGCCTTACATGAGCAGGCCAGACAGCAGATCCGGAAAGGCAATGGTGAAAGAACAGTTGAGAAGGGCATGAGGGTGCATTTGAGAGAAAGCAAAATATCCACATAAATGATAACTGGAGGCAAAAAGACCTGTGTATATTAGGGAGAGATTGAGCAGCAGAGAATTACACACAGATGCTCAGTAAGATTGTTCCTATGATTTATACTGGCTCAGAACTTTCCAATATTAGACATTCAATGATTTACTCCAGAAAGGGGTTCTCAAATAAAAAATACTTTTTTTTTTTTGGTCTACCAGCCATGTTCAGGCAATGTTCAAGCTCCCCTCTTTTCTATTTTGTTCTCTGATATCTAGGATGCTACTTAGTTTAATTAAATGCCTTTCTTACATATCTAGTTCTATCCACACATTCTGTGGTAAGTCTGGATGCCAGTGACTTTCAGAGGAGCTTGACCAGTCCATGGAGCTTCTTAAAACAGACCCTCAGCAAATGTCCTAATAATTTTTAAACTTTGGTTTTGATTTTATTAATGTAAGATTAAAATTCTATTTTTTCTTCTGTTATTAGAAAGGAAGAAAAATGTTCAACAGTTTTCTACCTTTCCAATAAGATGATAGGTTTCTGGAGACTTCAGTTATCAAGAAATTAAATTAGCACAGTTATTAGGTCTACTGATCAGTCTATGTTGTAACCTAGAAAAAATTTTTTTCATACTTACTAAACAGTAGAGCCACTTTCCACACACTTGCCACTATTTCTGCATTTTATTAAACTGCACGGGGAATCTTTACATTGTCCAACACTGCGACCTGAATTAGGGTGACCTTCTGGACTCCCTGGTGATTTAAACTCCTGATTCACGTTGGTGCGAACTTGAACATCAAAAATGCAACCTTAGAAGTAGAAAGGAGAAAGAAGTGGAGTTTACAACAGACACAGGGAGACATGACAAACCAAACAACAGAACACAGTCATCCCTCACTGAGCGGGTTCCACCAGAATGTCTTCAATGTGTAGACAATCATACCATCTCCAAGAGCTAAAGCTATGCTGGCTACTTTCTGTTCAGGAAATGAGTGAGATTGTAAGATCCTTCATTAACAATAGGTAAAACAACGGAAGTAATTTCTCAAGGAATAGACAGAATGCAGAGTCAGTGACTAAGGAGTGATGTGGGTGCAGTTTTGTGCTTACACATGCATGCTCTTACAGAAATGCATCTACATCAGATAAAAGAAACAAACAAACAAACAAATAAAACACAACAAGGATAGAGCACAAGAAGTCTGTTTGATGTAAAATATGTAAGAATTCAGAGAGCATTGGCTAATGCAGTGAGGAAATGTGAACTTGAATTTCTTTAGGCTAAAATGGACTCCTTCAGGGGAAGACCAAGATTCTCCCCTCCTCAGGTAAATGCTTCAGTCTCTGTTACAAAGAGATCATTATCACACATGACCACAACATTTGACAGAGTGTATATGCTGCTCCTGTAGGCCCTTGCTCTCAGAAAATGATTAAAAATTTTCATCTATAATAGTAAGGTAAGCAGTACCAGAGCCTGTTCCTTTGTTCTGTGGACAAGTAACCTAGTGTATCCACAGCTGTATCACCGAACTGTTACTAGCTTCCAGAATAGTATAGGTGCATCCAAAATACTAATGTAGTATTAGTGCCAACATTATGGCACCCCTAAATACACCTAATAATTGTTTGGGAAAATGGGGATTGACACAGACCAAATATATGACAATTGTTAGAATTCATCTATAGAGATAATTGAATGTCAGTAACTAGATCCATACACTGACATTTTTTTAATTTGCTAATACATTGTTATCCTAAATGAAATATACATTAATGTATACCATTTGAAGCTAAAAATCAGACTTAAACCCACTTAACAGTGGGTTTAAACAGTGCAAAAAAGAATTTTCTATATCTGATTTATATAATTTAGTTGAAATACAGTGAATTCCCACAGAGTTCAAAATCCTGAGAATTGTAGGTATTGAACAGTGCATGCCAGAGGCTCCCTGTTTAACATTAAAAGTGGCAGAAAGGCATGACATGAAGACTGCAAATAATCAAATTTCTTTTTTCAATTCACTTAATATATTTTTTTTCATGATCCACTGAAATCACTTAAGAAACAAACTTGTACCTGAAAGACAAAATAAATTTTCAATACAAAATCACCGAATGACAGTTGAGGTTGGAAGGGACTTCTGGAGATCATCTTGCCCAATCCACCTGCCAAGCAGATTCACCTAGACCACATTGCAGAGGTATTTCTATATATTTATTTATATTTATCTTTGTATATTTCTACAATAATGGGTATTTCTTCAGTTTATAAAAGATATCAAGAACATATGGACTTTCTCCATTGTTTGTTTCACAGTCAGGGAATTCAAAATTAATTATTACTTATGTGACAATTATAGAAAAAGATAACTGCTTTGTGCCTTAGTATTTATTGATATAATTCTGATCTTGTTAAAAATATTGGAACATTTATCAAGATGGTTGACTTGAAAATACTTTGACTACATATAATTTTGAGACTTTTCCCTCAGATTGTGTTATCTTTATACAAAGGAGTAATAGAGAACAGCAGTCATTTCACATTCCACTGACACAACTATTTGTTGACCCTTAATAGCTCAATAGGGTAAGAAAAGTGTGATTTTCACAGTCTGAAGAAGTCATGTTTCCAGAATAGCTTTACAAATCTTAATATACTATTCATAATTTACATTCTCACATGAACATTCATTGAACACTAGTTCATTGGACCTAGCTTTATGTAATAAGCCATCTTCTTCTATAGCAATATTGTTTGAGTTCATTTACTGATGATCAACATTTTCAAGCTTGGGTTTAGAAATATTTGACATAATGACAAATGACATAATGACAAATTATACAACCTGTAAAGTAGGATGTAGCTTTTTATTCCCTCAGAGAATTATTAAGGAAGGAAGGTCAATAGAAGCTATGAAAAACAAATACATCCACTTTAGATAATCTAGATACTGAAATAGATATCTTCATTTTAGCTCTGCATTTCTTTTTTTTTCTTTTTTTCCCCTTCACTTTTGGAAAATATGCCGTGAGACTTTATATTATCAGACTATTCTGTTGAAGGTGTATATATATATATAAATATAAATATATATAAATATATATATATATAAATATATATATATATAAAGAATCATAATTTATTTTGACCAAAATGTAGCAAAACAAGTATTTTAACAACTGTTAGAACAACATTAGACAAATTTGCTTTCTTAGGATTTTTCCTTATTACACACACTTTGTAGTTCTGTTTATACTGCCACATAACTGGTAATTTAAAAACTCATATTAAGCAATTTAAAACAAACCTAGCTTGATGACTATTTGCAATCTTCATATTACATCCCTCTTTTGCTTTTAACAGTGTTAGTTTTAGGCCACCACATACTCAGTAAATCCTAACTGATGTTTCATCTGTTTATCAGTAGTAGATAAAGCATGTTCTGTTCTCATGAGTCTTGCTAGAGTGCTGAGAAAAAGCAGCCCAGTGCTCTGTGTAAACAATGGAAAGCACAGTGAGTACCCAAGAACTGGGAAGGTCACCATGGAAAATAAACTGGCATTCGTGACAATGACTAGTTTGATCGTACCAGCAGAACACCTAGGTTAGAAACAGCTTCTGAGCATTTGTAAACACAGCATACAGTAATTACTGGAGCGTATTTTGGCAGAGCTTTATGAGTTCAGTTGAGATTTTCATTTAATTTTCTTATTTCTTCTAACTGTTAGTCAGTAGGATGCAGGTGAAGGACTCAAGCAAGCACTACACAAACTTCTGCAGAGGGATCAGCTGATGAATGTGCCTTCTTTCAGACGTGAATTCCCTTTACTCTGCCAGTTCTGGGCCTCTTAATGAGAAACTGCCAACTATTCTGAATAGTGGAGAGGTTTTCTGTCACAGCCAAGTTTGCAGGACAAACTCAAAAGAAGCTTCTGAATTTGTGAGTTGAACTCAGTTTGATCCCAAAGATCAGAGTTTGATGCAAGTTAGCTGAAAGCAGATGCAGCAAGACAGTGAACTCACAGAGGATGCACTACTACCTCTGTAGTAGTATTGTAGTCTTTAGTCTAGTGGCTCCTTAGACCACACTTGGACCTTTCTGTTAATGACTTTTTTATTCTAAATGTAACGTATAGCTTTCACCTCAGTCAAACAGAGCTCACAAAACAGATCCCTTCCTTCTTTGTCTCCCCTACTAACAACAATATCTGCCACTATTTTTCACCAGATCCTAAATGATGTCTGCTCCTTTTGTGGCTGCCTCAAACAAAAGGTCAGAAAAGGTTTCTCCTTTAGTATAGTCATAGAAATGCAAGCATGATTTTGGCTTTTTGTCTGGTTTTCCCTGTAGCTTATCTTGCACCTTATCTTGCACAAACCTTTAATTTTAACCTGTACCCAAATACCTAATGTCATAATGTTCTCCTTGTCTGTTCTTGTCTTGCTTTTGCACCTCACAGATGACAAGTTCCTTTCTTTTAGATCCTGAGGGGACAATCATCATGCAGATACACCATCTCTGAAGCCATGCATGCATTTTGGACTTAGTGCTCATACGTGATGACAAACTCTTCCCTTTTCGTAAGATACCATCAAGACATAACAATTTGTACACAAGAATGGACCTAAAGCTTGTTCCTCCCTGCTAGTCCCCTGTCTAGGCTGCAACCTTAGCTTTGATCTCTATCGTCTTCTCATTTTCCTGCTTGCTGCCTTGCTAGAGGAGCAATGGCCAAGTGGGGATCAATAAAAGTCCTGAGAAACTGATAGAGAAATGCTACTTTGCATGAGGCTAGAGGAAGTCATGGTCCTGATGTAGCATTTCCATTGTGAAGGAAGAAATAAACATTTCCTCTACTGACAAGTAGAAAAATGTTTGCACCCACTGCTTTGTAGTACAATTCTTTTGAGACCAATGAACACGGTGTAAAATAGGACTTACGAGTATAGTATCGAAAGAATTATGAGTATACTCCTTCTATATCGTTTAATAAAGACATTTATTTTCAGTTCCATCCTCTCCTATGGAAATTCAATAACAACTGCTAAAGACACATAACCTTGCATGAGCAAATGGTCTGAAACAGTAGCTGTACAGAGGAAAATCCTGAGTGATTGCAAGCTGTTACTGGGGGCAGTGGGTCTGCAGCAGCAAGGCTGACCTTCTCAGTGTTTCTTGATCCAATAGTGATTGCTTATAAAAGGAGAGGTACACTGTGCTATTAGAAGCAAAATGGTTTTAATAAATCATGTCTTTAAAAGCAGCCAACAGAAGCTTTCCAAAAGTCTGAGGGTTTTAATCAACTATATGCTAGACAAATTTATCTTGTTACTTCCAGAGTTTTTATGTGGACTCCCTACAGCTCCAGATTGGCTGAAGTACAGTGGTTACAAATTTTCCTTTATGTTAATGATATTGCAGTTCCCCCTCTGGAGGACTATGGAGATTTATTTCTGATCCTGAGGGCTGAGAGCTGAACCTGGGGAGACTTCTGAGTTAGAAGAACAAATGAGAAGCTGACTACATGAGAAAAGGTCATGGGAAACCAGTTGTAGGGAAATGTAGCTTCCTTCAATGTCAGTATGATCTGGAGAACAGACACAAGATGATACTGGGAACAAGAGCATGAAATTGATTACCAAATATAAGAAACTTAAAACTGTGAATGACAGGGACAATGAGAAAACTGTTTATGTGCTACATTAAAAAAAAAAAAAATACTGAGGTAGAGCCTTCTTTTTAAACAGTAAGAAAAATTGATCAATAGTAATGATAACTAAGAGTATCTGAGCTTTGAAATATTTTGCATTTTTGTCATCATTCTATGATTTGCATTGTCATAAGACCAAACCTTGAGATTATATATCTATTAAAAACAAAACAAAACAAAACAACAACAACAACAAAACACGAAAGAAGGGCATCTCCTAGAAACTTGGAAGCTCTCAGGATTCATTTGCATACATTGGCATCCAGAAATCATGAACTACCCTTGGAATAAAGGATCATATTGGAGAATTTACATTTAGAAAATTACTATACTGTTGGATTTATCCTTTGAAACTGGAATTAGGACATGAGTTAATAAATTCATAGATGTCAGCTAGGACAAAACCAGATGGATTTAAGTTTGTACTTTTATGCTTGTCTTCATGAACTCGAATTTGGGGATGTTGTAACAAGAAAAAGTAAGGTGATGGCTAGAAAAGAGGCAGTTAGGCAATCTTAGTGGCAATGGAGTGTACTGGTGTATGAAAGTGAATTTTTTTGCCATACTTGCCTTTCATAATGCACCCCTGATTCATAACTAGGAACTCAAACTTTGCTCTGCTATAATAAAATGTTTTACTTTCATGTGAAAGGTGTTTAAAATAAATTGAAGTTTATCTAACAAATACAGAGCACATTTTTTCTATAGAACTAAGGAATGCATATAAACAAGTGATGTGAGCAAATCCTTTGCTTCACTGCTGATCCAATTGGTAGAAGTTGAATTTAGATTTCTACAGAGCTTAAAATATGAAGGTTAGAGGTAGGAATTATCATCTGTTATATAAATAGCTGAAATATTCCTTACAGACATTATAGACACCTAACCTGTCCAAAGGAAAAAACATAATGCCAGAGAAAAAAAAATAAATTCAGATTTTATGATACCTTATCAGAAAGGAGCCTTTAGCATGAAAGCTATTACTCAAACCAGTACTTACAGTGACAATGGCTAGAACTAGTTGGGAGAAGAATCTAAACTACTTTGCCATAGTGAAACGAAACTGTTTTGGAATGATACAATAGAACAGGGGCAGATAAAAAGAAATGATAACATGTCAAACTTCTGTTCTTATGAGAAACAGAAAGTGTTAAAAATGTTTAGCAAAGCCTCTTCTTGCATTACGTTTTTTAGTCACCACAAGGTAATAATGAAAAAGCCACAGGAATTTCAGCCAAATATATTCTAGTTTGTTTCCTTTTACGACAGAGTTTTTAGATCCTTATTTCATAGACAACTGAAACAATCTGACACATGTTTTAACAGGAATTGAAAACAGTATAATCTTTACCTTGAAAGCTGTTCTTAAATCTGGATCCCTTTGGTAGGAGTTCTGGAGTATACTCATGATAGCCTCCTAAATAAAACTGACTGAAGACATTGAGTCCAACCAGTCTTCCAGGAGAAGTGACAGTTTTATTCTTCTGATCATCCACCTTTCAATAGAACATTTATATTTGTTACAACAAAGCATTCTACCTTACCTGGGAAAGCCTAAAGAGGAGAGCCCTCCAAACATAACAGGGAAATATAAAACAGTCATTTTAAAGATTTTCATATTGAATGGAGGGGTGTATGGGGGGACATACACTACAATCTAAAAGTCTATCCTTCTAAAATAAATATATATACATATATTTTTACCTTCAGCCAGCCTTTCTGGTGGTATCTGCCAAGATGGATGACGTGAATTTTGAGTGTCAGATCAAGTGGTTTACTAATGATTGTTGCTGTGCCAGAACCTAAATTGTAGCTATATACTACTCTGCCATCACGGAGGCCTAACACCAGAAAATCATCTCCATTCAGACCTGGAAAGACAAAATTAGAATAGCTACTTCTTCCAGGATTCAGTGAATACTGCAGCATAAAATATTTTTCAAATCCACGGAAAATACATCAGTTTAGGAAAATTTTAGCTAGAAAGGTTTTAAATTTTGAATCTGTTTTTAACATCCATTGTTCAGTTTATGTCACAAATTCCATTATTCTTGTGGATTTAAAAGAGAAACTTCAGAGATTTGTAAAATAATTATAGCTTTTTTTGAAGGAAGATCTATTTATTTATTTAGTTAGTTAGTTAGTTAGTTAGTTTCTGTAGGGTAGGCTAGTTACATCCACAAATCCTGTTGAGCCTGGTGGGTTTAGTAGTTGTTGCTGTTCTTCTGCCTGCAGTATTAATAGATTCTCAACCTCTTCCAAAGTCTAAGTCATACTTAAAAATACAAACAAAACAAATTGAAATTCCAAGTTACAGAGGCCATGGCTTAATTCTATCCCAATACACTTTCACGATAAATACTTTTCTTTTGAAACAGCAATAACCAACAGCCTCAAAACCTGAGGGTAACTGCTACTATGAGGTTAGGACAAGGTAATGGAAACCATAGGGTTATGAGCCTGGGGAAGCTCAAGCAGCTTCTAACAAGCTCGGCCAGCTGCCCATGACCCTGAAACATCCAAAAACTTTACTACAGCTACCCCTGGTTAGGGATTGCCAAACACTGGTGCTTAGCACTTAGCTGGTGCTTGGGAGAGACCTTTGTAAGAGCCAGGTGTAAAATACAGCTAATGGAGGCAGCAGTTTGTAGCAGTAGTTTGTGGTTTGTGTGGAAGGGTGCAAGGAAGAGGTCCACACATCGCTCAAAATTCCCCACTCTTTCTTCTTCTGTATCTGTTGTTAAATCCAGAGTATTTATTACTGAAGTTTCTCTGGTCAGAATATTCACATCTCAATTTTCTGAATTTTTCTTAGAACTTTCAATTTAGAACTAATTTCTTTGTAAATCTGCAGCACAGAAATTAATTTATTTACATTTAGGTCAATATATGCTATCACTAGCAGAAATTCTTCAAAGGAACAATATTTTAAAGGGACATAGTGAGCTTCACAGTTAAAGGTCCCCTCCTGAACTACCTCGTACAGTTTAACTCCAAAGCAGGGATCATTGCTGGCTGCAGCTATGGTGAAATCAAAGGGAGAACTGGGTGGTCCCTCAAGTCAGAAAATTCCAAGATGTGCACATTCCTGAAGAGATAAACCCGAAAGGTGACAGTAAACATCATTATCTACAAACGAGGCTTTTTTTTGTAGCACTGTACTTTTTACTGCGTTATGCGGAAAATTTGACAAAACCCATTCATTTATGGTCACAGACTGCAGCAGAGGTTGTGAATAGACATAGAGGAAATATGCTCTTTCTGTGTGTGCTTCTCTTTCAGTAGAGCAATGTCTGAAAAAACACTGGACTGCTGTGAGTGGAAGAGTGTCAATAATCAGATTTTAATATCTAATTATATTTACAAAGGTGACAGAACAAAAAAAAAGTCTGAAAGTTGTAAAGAAATTTACAGAGGAATATTGGGCATCACGATGGATGTGAAATTACTACATCATCTAAACATTCTAAGGTAAATATAATACTGTAATTACTTTGTATAACCTCAGGGGGAAAAAAAAAAAAGTCGAGTTTAAATTTAATAGTGTTATGTAATTGGAATTTCCTTTTTAGGATTCTTTTTAGAAACCCCTCTTAAACATGCAAGAGATAAGCTCTTAACTTCCACAAGGACATACGCTTATTTAACTATGAACAGAAATGTAGCAATATTATTACTTAGGGTAGGAAGAGATGTAAGAAGTCAGTAAAGTCTTAAAATCTATGACTAATCTAACATACATATTTTTTTTCCTGATATTGATAGCTTCTTTAGATTTATCTCTCTAAAATTATTTTGTTTTGGGTAAATTGTTAGTTTTTTTAAGGAGGTTTTACACTAATGGCACTGGTCAGAAATATCATGGACAAAACAAAAACCCAGTGAGGATGAAAGGTATCAAATCAACCATATTTCATGCTGAGGTAGGCTAGTCTCAGCTAACAGCCATGCTCCCATCCATCTGCTCACTCACTCTTCTCAGTGGGATGGGAGGTGGGAGGGTGACAAGAACAGGAGCAAGAAAGCTTCTGAGGCCACCAACACTTTGCCATGGACACCTCATGGACGTACAGAGTGACAACTTCTGGCTCAGCCTGTGGGAGCAGGAGATTTTTTTCTAGAATTGTAGCCCAAGCCAGGGGTCAGACACAGACCTGAGATGAAAAGCAGGGGACGTGTCCTCTATGACAGGGAGAAATCCAGAGGATGGTTAGTCTGACTGTTGTGAGAGGTTCAGCATTAAGTTAGGTGAGATATTAGAGCTAGGGTGACTTACCCCACTTTGTTTTTTTTTTTAACCCACTTTGTGGGGTAAGAGGGAGAAGATGTTAGGCACCTGTGTATCAGACATCATTTGATCATACTTCACAAGAGGTTAGACACAACATTAATTCAGTTCAAATATAATACGGGAATTAATGTGAGATGAAAACTGAGTTGGGGATAGTAATCCAGAAATATTAACAGAATAAAAGAACAAAGAAGCCGGTCAGAGTCTGGAAATGAAGAATGATCCCATCCTTGTTTTGTGTCTGTGTAGATGATCTAGGCAGGGTTGACAGGAGAGGGGAGTTAAGTGGGATTCTGCAAGAGAATGCTAAGAGAAATGGGATGAAATGGAGAAAAGGGAACACAGAATATTAAAAATGCTTCCTTACAGCAAGATTACAGGCTGCGAAAAATCTCATACTCCTCATAGTGAGAGCATTATTGTTTGATATTTGATAAAAATAACTTGTTGGAACAACAGCATCTCCTCCCAGTGAAGTAGGCAAATTTCACTTGGTAGAAAGTGCTGCTTTCTGGTAATGAGAATGGGAGTTACTTGATCTCCCCAGCCATTTGAACTAAGAAGAAAATTAATATAACTGCTATAGAGCAGTTCACCTGACACCTCATTGCTTCCCGGTCTTGCTGACAGCTGGTGAGCTGCTGCCCACCCCTGATCTGACACAGAGGTGCAGGAATGTATTGTTACTGGGTGGCAGTGTTCATGAAAAAAATAGATGCTGAATAACAAAAAGACAAGTTTCCACTTGACAACTACATAATAAGCCCAGAATGCTAGTATTCCGGTTAATAAAAATGACACCATGGAAGAGCCAATAATAATCCTTTTTGAACTCAGTTCAGCTAAATATGTCTGCAAGGATTGTACTTCACAATAACTTTGACACTACAGGGTACATCTTGCAGGCAGGCCTTTTGGAAAGAGACTTCAGTGCAAAGAAATTGATTCAGTTGTTTGGATCTGTATTATATGCAAGCAATTTATTTATGTATTTATTTATTGCATTCTGTTTTGATTAATGTAGCTCAAAAAGAAATTCAGGTTATTTTTCACCATTGATGCTGTTAATTTTATATTTGCAGTTTTTTCTATTCTGAGTAAAGGCAGTGGACAAATGGTTATAATTTGGTTATGTTTCCTACAATTTCTGTACTGACAGTTTGAAATTCTGTTCCCAAGGTTGCAGAAACATGTATAAATGCTGTGGTTTGTTTTTGTCATTGAAAGGAGTGTTCTTTTGTGTTTGTATTACAAGAGTTTTATTTATTATTACTATTAAAATTTAATAATGGGGACACTAGTTTCTGAAAACTGCTTTCTGAATGACTGGATGGAAATGTTTTGGCAATGATGACTCCATGTACCATCTCTAATTGGTTAGCTGAAAAAGACAAAATTTCCTCTATCTGCAACAATAAATAATTAGTAAGTGAAAGGAAAAGCTGCCAGGGAATAAACCAGGGAATGTTATGGAAGTAAATGTGGCACCAGTGGTAGACTTGGATGTAATCAAAATGTTGTTCAATATAATTCAGTTAGCAGCTCCACCCTAAATTTTCACTAAATTTTGGGGGAAAAAAAAAAAAAGGAGAAAAAAAAAAAAAAAGGAAAATAGAAAAGCCAGATTCACACAAAGAGGCAAAGCAAAGTTTTGTATTTAATAAACTCCCAGTGGTTTAATATTTGTATTAAGCTAATTTGGATAACCAACTCAATAAATTAAGTAAATCAGCTTGTGGTTGTTTGTCCATGTGCTGTGCCAAGGTATCATGGCACAGTGAAGTCCAGTTGATCAACAGAGCTGCACTAACTACATCTGACAGGATCTTCCCAAATGAAAAGTAACCAGCTTAATTACATCACAGATATGTAAACTGCCAAGCCAACCTGAGCTGATGTGTTAGTTTGCATTGCAATGGGCTAACTCCGCTGTCTGCCACAGAATGTACAGGAACTTCAGTTATTAAGAAACAACAGAAAACAAGACTAAAAAAAGCCCCAAATGAATTAACGCAGTAAATTGAGGACACCCCGTATCTTATTGCTGTGATATACTGGAGTAATTTTGTGCAATGTGTATGTAAATTAGGCAAAAAGGCACATCACCAAACCTCCCTTATAGGCTTCAACAATATGCATCAGCTCTAAATCCAAAACTTAATTCAAATTGCAGAAACAGCTATGGTAAAGATAAGTAATATGTTTCCAATGATCTATTAAGTAGTTTCTGCTCTGACTGCTGAATATCTGCATTAACAGTTTATTAATGTTTTTTCTAACTTTCATCAGTATTGCGGGTCCTGTTTAGACAGTGATGCTAAAATGAACAAAACACAAATAGTAATATTTTACCCCATTTCAGTGCTGAGGCTGTGTCAGCCTACTACAGTGGGCTGCTGTGCAGATATACGTAAAACGTTGTTAAAATCTTAGTCCATGCATTGTAAACAGATATATATAACCCACTTCTCAGCTGTGTTATTGAGACCAAGTTGAATACCTTGCTGTACAGATTCCAGCAGAACTTATAGCTACCTTGGGTTAACTTGCATTGAGGGATGTCAAGGTTAGGGTCTAGTATTTCACATAAAGAACACAGAGTCCAATTCTCACTGCCACAGGGCTGTATTTCAGTCCTGTGGACCATGGAAGTGCAGCCACTGTGATAACAGCAGCAATTCATGGCCGTTCCTCTGTCAGGTTGTTTGAGGACACAGGAAGAAAAAATGACAGGGTGGCTGTGACATGTCAGACAGATGAACTGATTTTCCAATAAAGTGAGAGTCCATGTTAGAAGATTTGAGGCAGCATGTTTCAAAAATGGCCACCAAATCAATGTAATCAATAATGTAATTGATAAATAAATGTAATCAACAATTAAATGTTTGTGACTGAAAAGAGAATCTTAATCTTTTAGTTTCTATTTATTTTGTTCAGAAATCTGCTACCTCGAGCATCAGATTAACTGTTTCCAGTAATTAAAGTTAAGTTACACTTCTTCTCTATGGAAGAAGAAAAAAAGAACAATAAAAAAACTACTACCACCACCACCAAAACCCTGATTGTTAACTGTGTTTACAAAGCTATAAAGTATTGAAGAGATTATTTTCTTCCTAATGAAATTATATCATGAAAAGAATCAAGAAAAAGCTGTGTATATTTTCTCCCTACTTGCTTGATGAATATTCTAAAGTCTGTAAGAATATGTAACAATAATAAAGCTTACCTTGGCCCTTTTGTCCAGTGAAAAATATCAGGTTATCTTGTAAAGCTGAGTGGTGATTTACCAACTGAAATTTCAAGCGGAATTCATAGTAGAAGGTGATATTTGGGATTGTAGAATAAGCTAGGAATGAAGTATAGCCAAAAGCATCTGTGCCACTGAAACTGGGCTGGCTAATACTAATAACTGTTTAAAAGAAACAGAAATTCAGTGTTAGGGCAAATTCTTTAACATACATATTTGCAATTTGTATTTAATAGTCTGTTCTAAAATTAAAACATAATAAATAATACCAATAAATTGATATGCTGTAATATTTTACATACATGCAGACATAGCTCAATTTTTCCTTTAATTTTACAGTCCTACTTTTACAACTAAATTACTGGCAACTACTGCCATCTCCTGGTCTCTACATAGTATTGTTATAAACTGAAATACACTGCAATATTTACTTAGAGCTCAGACAGACAAAAGAAAACACACAAAGAAATTCTCCTGTTAAAGAAATGCCATCCTACACACATCCCAGTGAAAATAAGTACAGGGATATACTGAATCAGTTAAGGAATAGTAATTCTTCACATGTGGAGAAGTAATAGAAATAATCATCATAATATGATGAGTTTACAGTGCTGTGAATAGGACCTATATGAATTATATTGTTTCACACTATTTCCTATACCCTTTGAAATTTTTGAATATCCACGAATTTGGAATATAAAACGTAACTTTACAGTACGGACAAGTTATTTAACATTATTATTATTATTAAGGATCAATTTAATAAAAACTTGTTGGGCATTGACCAAACAAAGCATGCAGCTTTATAAAATAGTTTGCCAGCTGCTGCTTCCTCAAAAGCAGTGAAAGTTACAATTTCATTAAAAAACCTACCAGTTTTGTGATGCAGAAGTTTATACTTTATATTATATGGTAAAAAATGGTAGAATTAAAAAAGCAGATAAAATGCAAATAAAATCAAGTCTGTACACATATATCTGTACTGGTAAACAGTTGGTAGAGTTCTGGTTCAAGCACCTACATGGCATCAGGGACTTCCTGCTGGAGCCAAATATCCAGGCTGCTGTAAATTGTTGCAGTCAGCGCCCAGAGCAAAGATAACATAATGCTCATATTGACAGTATGATTTAGTGAAAAACAGGATAGAAAGGCAGAATAGCTGAGCTTAATCCTGGAAGGCTGAGTGTGGGGCTAGATTTTAAAGATTTGAACACTAATACACAACTGATACGAGCACCAAATGTGGCTGGATCTAGCTTTACTAATGATGGCAGTAGGACGGATTGGGGGAGGAAGAAATGCATAGGAGCATCATGTATAAACCAGATTGGGAAATCCTGGTCAAGAATTATAATCTTCCCCAAGTAAATCTACGTTAGCCTAAATAGCTTTAAACATCTAGCCCAAAATACTTACAGTTTGGGAGAAACAGTCAAATGTAATTGTGCAAATTATATCACCACCTCTAGTTTGTGGAATCTACTTCTAAATTTGCAACCTGGGAAATTTGCCACATTGACACTGATTACTTTATTATCTGAACCTGACAAAAGGTGCAGATGTAGCCACAGAAAACCTTTCATGGCACAAAATTCAAGTCTGCAGAAAAACAGTGTGTACTGTCCCATTTATTAAGCACTACTTCACATTATGCCTTGTTCTGTGATTTCAAACAGGAGCCAGGAAATTTCCATATGAAATGGTTGTTTTGTCCTAATTACAACAAAACTGGCAACGATTTTGTTCTTCTCAACATAGTCTCATTGAACATAACCTCAGGTCTTAGATCTTTATGAGTCATGTGAATTTGAAGAAGAAACACAGCTCTCATATTTAAATCTGGTGTTGGCTGCAGTCCACTAGTATTTCCTCAGACTACCTCCACGTGGCTGAGGACAGATCAAGTTCTCCATTTTTTTTCTTCTCAGGAAGCTATGACAGATTGCTCCTTTAACATGAACTAACTTTCTTTCTTTCTTTCTTTCTTTCTTTCTTTCTTTCTTTCTTTCTTTCTTTCTTTCTTTCTTTCTTTCTTTCTTTCTTTCTTTTTCTTTCTTTCTTTCTTTCTTTCTTTCTTTCTTTCTTTCTTTCTTTCTTTCTTTCTTTCTTTCTTTCTTTCTTTCTTTCTTTCTTTCTTTCTTTCTTTCTTTCTTTCTTTCTTTCTTTCTTTCTCTTTTCTTCCTTCCTTCCTTCCTTCCTTCCTTCCTTCCTTCCTTGCTTCCTCCCTCCCTCCCTCCCTCCCTCCCTCCCTCCCTCCCTCCTTTCCTCCCTTCCTCCCTTTCTTTCAAACATCTTACTCACAACAAAGAACATATCATATCTCTTTGGTAATTTAAACAAGAATTACAACCCATGTGCCATCAAATGTCAAAACCTTGACAGACATTGTCAAATAGGTTTAAAATACTTCTTAGAAATATCAGTTCAAAGTTTAATGGATGCCTCAGTGATAGTCAAGTTAGAAACACCTCGATAGAAGTGACATGTTTTGAAAAACACTGTGCAAAGGGGGAAGACCACACCAAAGCAGATGTATCAGAGAATGTCAATGTGACACATTACTTAAGAATTCTTGAAGGCAGGACAGCTATTTCTGACAGGACCTTTAATGAATGGCTTACATCCATGACCTTTAACATGGATGTACCCTGAACAAACATTTATTCAGGGGAAGAAGATGGGAGCTCTTTCTTCAATCCAAAACACGATAAACATTCTGGTTCAGACCTTAACTACACTGCAATTTTACCTACACTTTGGGTACCCACTACTTGAGTATAAGAATTGAACTTTACTTTCATGTTCTTCATAAAGAGAAGGCTTACATGGCATCATAACTTATGCACTCTTACAAAAATAAATAAACAAATAATAAATCTGGTATGTAATAATTGTTTCTTTGTCACAATAAAAAATAAATCATTGGCATTTAATATTTGTTATACTTTTTTAATTTCACAGTATTACTTGCCTACTTCTATTTTATTTAATATTTATTTACAATAGGAAAGAGACATCTAGGTCCTAAGCCTCCCACCTGTTAGAAGCAATGTGCACAAGTACACCATGGGTGGCAGTGATCTGACCACTTGAGGGCATCTACGCTACAGATGTCCACGTAACAGCTGGCTACCCCAGGTTGTATGTTTTGTTGGTAGAAACATTAAGCACACTTAGGATGCAGTTTCTTTCATCTAAAAAACATCACTTAAGTAGGTCAGGTGAATAGCATTCTAAAATGCTAATTTGACCCCACCAAGCACATAAACAGCCTTGGGCAGTAAGTCAGAGAAGAGTATTATAGACCTCTAAAGTTAGGTGGGATGAAGACTACCTTCTCTGTATCCTGCAACTACCTCCCAGCCCGCATCTCCTTTGTTTTTGGTACCTATTATCGTAAAACTGAATGATGAATGATTGAGAAATTCTGAAGTAGTTCTCTGTGAAATAAGGAAACTTTTTTTTTTTTTCCCCCTCTGGTTTTAAAGAATTGGAACTGTAGGACACTCAGAAACTAAATTATGTGTTCAAAGTGACACACAATGGCTGAAGTGGACTGAAGAACTGAGTATAGATGTCTAAACACCAGGCTAGAGCACAGCCACTAAGCATTCTTTGCATATTGAGCTTTTCAGTTTCTTACCCTGGGTGTCTGAGCCCAGCACCTTTCAAAATCCCTGACAAGATATAATTTTCTTAATTTGCATCTTTTGGCTACATGAACATCTCCTCTCATCATCTTGTCAGTACTAGGTTAAAGGTTGGACTAGATGATCTCAGAGGTCTTTTCCAACCATAATGATTCTATGATAATTAAATCCCTTTATGGCCTTTTTGCCCAGTTCTGAGTGTAACCGTGCATTTTTCTGGGGCTGTGAAGTACTCTCAATAACATATCCAGCATGTAGGCGCTTAAGGCATCCCTGCTGTGCTAGAGCTTCTGGATACAATAACAGACACCACCAACCAATGGCTTTTAGGATAAACAATTTATCTCAGAATAGCAGCACAGAAACAAACAAAAATCTGTAGTACAAATACCCAGGTCAAAACGACAGTAAATCCAGTAATTCATTAATATTGGGCTAAGTGTAAAATTTGCATAACCCTGGTTATCAGAGAGGCCAACAGGCAGCAGGGCATGGCCTCTCCTCTGGATGAGGAAATCAGACACACTGACAAGTTTGGGGAATTTCAAATAACTTCCTGATTAGGCTACCCTCCTTTATTGTTGGGTAGTAGAAGGACTACCTGAACTTGTCAAACAGCCCTCACATCCCACCCTTGCTCCCCTCCGTGCCTGTTCTCTCCCCTGTGTGCACAGTACCTGAATGCTACCTGAAGTGGTGCACAACCATTGTATAGACCTATACTTACATCAGGCATGTAGTCACCAGACGAAGAAATACCACACAAGGAAACCATAGCATTATGCTCACAGGCATATTTTGTGAAAACCATTATAAGTTATTTTGTTTTAGTTCCTCACAGTTTTCTCCACAGTGTTGGAGCAGTTTCTGACACCTACTAAAAGTGAGCTGCAGTGTCTAATTAACTACCCTATCTTTAGCAGGCAGGTACACGCAGCAAGTGTTCATAAACAGTCCTCCCTATGGCGATCTCTGAAGGGTAAAAAGTATTTAGATATGTTAATTAATCCTGAGTCAAAAGCTTGCATTTCAGGCTAATCTAATAAATCTAACTTGTCAGAAGATACTTATCCATGTTTTATCTGTTTCTGGGTGGTTGCTTACAGTTTTATGCCACATTTTAAATCATGATTCTTCTCTGCACTAAGTGTTATTTATCAACAGGTCTTTATCCAATCACATCAAAACCTGAAAGGTTACGGTAAATACGTATTGGGGTAAAATGTTCAGTCTTTGAGATATCTTTCATACAATGACCTTCGTTAGTCTAAATTTAAAACAGACTACTTTGCCATACTCTTACATATTTTTAACTTAAAAATGCAACAAACAAAAAACCCACAACTATATGAAAAACACAGTAGATGGTAAATTCACATCAAGTAATGTAACTCCACCTTTTCCTTTTATTCTCTATCTTTTTTATTATAAATGTATGGAGCCAAGGTAGAAAATTGTGTAATCTTGAAGCCCTCTTTTCCTTGAGAAATAGTCCTTCAAAATGTTATTTTCAAAAGACTTATTGCTGAAGGAAGAGCAGAGGGCACAGCTGTCTCCATTGGGCTCCATTGTTATTTTCCTTTTCCTGCCTAGCCACCATCCAAGCCAGATTCCCACACTTTTGCTTTTGCAGTATACAGTATGAAGTTATAAAGCACAGAGTTGTGTCCCAAAGGCTATTCTTATGAGCCATGCAAAGCCACACTCCAAATTAACTGTGCCTAAAACACAAACGGCTCTGACAGAGAACTTGAAGCCTTTTATCAACTTTTTTTGTCCTTGATCCCATCCTATGTCTCTCTGTCAGTCTTATGCCATTTATCACTGTCCTATTCTGCATTCCCAGTACCAAACAGGTAATAAGGTATGATATGTCCCATTGACTCTCAAACAAATAATGACAAATTATCCCATTATATAAATATATAAATACGGTTGGCTACCTACTTCCCTAGGACTGTACATCACATCAGAGGTGAATACAAAAGTGGGAGGTGAAAAAAGCAAGTATAGTTTGAAAAAAATCTTAACAAAGAGGAGAGAATAAAGTGACAAGGAAGAAAGAGAAAAATGGTTTCATTATCTTTGAATTTTCTGTTATGAGTTAAAATAAATGTTCCTTTCAGCATTCACTGCCAATACATCTTCGACCACAGCTTTACAATTCATTGTAAAAAACAAGACAGATGAATGGGATAAAAAAGAGGCGAAGACTTCAGACTGTAGAATTACAATCAGAGAAGCCAATTCTTTACATTATAATTGACAATCTCTGAACAGTTATCAGCTGAGTGCCTGGCTCCAGGATGAGCAGCCATATACATTTGGGGATGAGTATTAATCAATTCTCCTAAAAAACAACTCACATACTTGAGAAGACAATATTGAAATGGGAATAACTGGTAAACATATTTTGCAGCCTTCTAAGATGTATAAAAGTCTTCAGAAATGTGTCCTTTGTTGTCATGAAATTCTGCAGCCATCATTCCTTTTGCTGGTTTGCAGTACAGCTTTTAGTAAACAAAATCTTGCTCCTGAGCATAGAAATATGAATGAACAGAGAGAAAAATATTCCCTTTGCTGAGTTTACAAAAACATTTTAAGTGCTGCTGGTCTGTTCATGCTCTTACTCATCATGTTTCTAAGGAGGCAGCAAAAAGGACAGGTGTTTAATTGACAAGCTATGCTCCTAATGAAAGTGGCTGGCTTAACAAAGCAAAGCAAATTACAAATCAATTTCTATAAATCAATATATATTCACAATGGCCGATTTTAAATACAAATTTGCATGCAGACCTCTGGCACAGGGAAGGTACCTCTGTGCAGGTACCTCTGAGGTAGGAACCTCTTTCTGTGCATGGCATTACATTACAAGGTATCAAATCAGGGATTGCTGGCTGACAGGTGAAGGGAAGACAAACTTTCTGCTACAACTCCCCCGTCCTTTGTGCCTGGAAAGAAGTAGAGGGTTAGGGAGGACAGGGAGGTACTCAGGGACCAACAGTGGAAATGAGAGAGAAGGCTTGTTGTACAAACAGGTAACAGATACAGCAAAACTTGTGAAGGAGAGGTGAGATGAGCAAAGTAAGCTGATATTTATTCTATGTAAAAAACGGTTTTCTTTAACAATCAACCCACTTTCCTTACCAGAAGCTCTGTGAAATGCAAGGAGGTAAAGGTAAGGGTGGCCTGAGCTGCAGGGAGGAGCTGTGCCAACTGGAAGTTCAAGGGTGTATTAGATGACCCACGATGTCTGGAAGACTATTGTATGAGGAGTTAGTGATCCACATAACGGCAAATTCAGGTGTGTGCTCCCCTCCAAGAAAAATATCTCAAGCATTCATTTTATCTGTTTTGTGGGATCAGTGGTATAGTTATGTGGTATTGTTATGGAGCCCATGGGCCCTATTAGCTTAGCTTATTTCTGTAACTCTATGGAGTAGTAATTTTTTCACTTCTAAGTGGAAGCTGAGATTTGATACAAAACTGATTTCACTGCTCAAGGATGAAACTGAAAAACTGGTAACAGAGCAGTGACATCAAGTGTGTGCGTGTGACTGTGTGCATGTGTGTTTTGTACAATTTTTATGACATACCTTACTTTGGAGGGAAGGAAAGAGGGAAATTAAGGCCCAGATAATGATCCAGAAAATAAATTCACTTGAACAGGAGAAAAGAAATCCTGATCAGCATTCCCCAAAGTCTCTTACCACTGACCAAGAGCCTTGTGAGGCATTTTTTTTTATCTGAGGAAATTCCCCTTGAGCATCCATCGTCACTGAACTGCACAATTTAGTCTGCAGATGTAAAAAGCTCTGAAGGTGACATTGTGTGACAAACATAGCTGCAGAGAACACTTCACTTGCAGGCTGATTTTCACTCCACAGAGTTTGGAGCAAGTGGCTATTCCCACTTCAGCACTTCGAAATGAATTTTATACATGAGGGAATACATCCTACAGAAAACACAGGCCAGACCCTCTGGACTGGCAAACATTACCATAAATGTTGCTCAGAAATGTGTTGCAATGAACATACTTACAGAGTGCTGTGAATACATGCTGGGCACAGCCCTTTTCAGTGTGTGTTCATCAAACACAATGTCACAGTTAGGATTCTATTTGATCTTGTCACAGTTATACCTTCACAAAGCAAAACTAAAATAAACTCCGCAGTTTGGTCTAAAAGACTGCAGTTTACACAATTACTCATCTTCGCAATGCGCACTCCATTGAAATGCTTCTCTTTCTTTTAAACTAATCTCTGAGTATACAAAGTGCTTGCCCTTGACTCCTGAAGCATAAAATGCTTCCTATTATGACCAACAGCTTTTCAGAAGGGTCTAATTTGTTGTGTAATATATAATTAACCACATCAAGGGTTGAGAACTCCAGGTGTTCATTTCCATTCCTGGTGAATGAACCATTTGTATTTCATGTTTTTCCATGAGCATTTATGAGGCTATCACAACTCAGCAGTAGAGTGACACCTGGATATTTCCTCTTTATGGTTTCTGATTTTTTTTTATATTTGAATTTCTTACTTTATTTCAAACATATGGAGCTCATATTTTACAGACCATATCAGGTTCCTGTATGAGCCAGGGAATGACCCCAGATTGTACATGACTGCAGGTGTTGGAAAAGGAAAAGGAAAAGAGATGAAAGAGAAAGAGAAAGAGAAAGAGAAAGAGAAAGAGAAAGAGAAAGAGAAAGAGAAAGAGAAAGAGAAAGAGAAAGAGAAAGAGAAAGAGAAAGAGAAAGAGAAAGAGAAAGAGAAAGAGAAAGAGAAAGAGAAAGAGAAAGAGAAAGAGAAAGAGAAGAAAGAGAAGGAAAGGCTGGCGACTGAGATCGTAGCAACTGAAGTTTTTTTTTTTTTTTGATGTACAAGAATGGTGAACTCTCTTTAGTTTTACAAGTATTTTTAATAGTTTAGGCTAACTGAAAATACTTGACTTGCATTTCATATTAACCTTAGTAATTTGGCCACATTTATATTTAAATTTTTATAATTAGAATTCTCTTATATTTTAAAAGAGTTGAAGTATGGACATGTTTGAGCTCAGGCTTTCTCCTTGAGTGGAGGAAGGATTGCAATTTTTCATTTAGATCAGATCTTATGAAATGATAAATCTCTCCAGGTGACAGCCCATTCTAGTTCTAACCTAATCCTCATTTGTTTCCATAATGACTTGTTGATATATCTTCCTGACCAACTTTTGAAAGTAAAAAAAAATAAATATATAGGAGGTATTTTAAAAATAGTTTCACAGAAAAAAAATGTTCTTAGCGCTGTTGGAGAATGTGTGTTCATTGGTCCAAAATAGTAAGATTTGCAAGCACTTTCATTCACCAGTGTGATCCTAAACACCAGAGTAGGAAGATACAGACACTTTCATTTACAATCTGCAAGAAACACAGTGTAAGCCAGTTTTTACTAAATTAAATGTAAAAGGAAATTTATCAGACCAGGACTTGAATTTTGGCTGCTTTTATACAAATCTACTAGCAATAACTGGTTTTGGTTTAAATGCTCTAGATCCCTTCATGTACAGCTTAAAAAAACTAAGTTACTTCAGAGACTGAGTCAAGCTGCTCATGCAGACATCGTCTCTGTTCCAAATTATTGTATATTGGTGATGTAAATTGCTAAATATTTTCCATTTTTTATTCCAGTGACTACAATCCTCTTTCAGGCATCATTTTTTTTCATGAGGGCTTTTAACACCAGAAATCAATAGTCTTAGGTTATGTCATAAAAGCTTGCCCGTGACCCCAGAAAGCAGCACAGAGGCACCAGCTGGTGGTGGAACTCAATTAACACTCCACCCCAGATACCCGTGGCCCATCACAAGAGCCATCAGCCCACCACAGGCTCATCTCCACAAGCCCAGAGATGCACAGAGCCCAAAGGCAGGTGGAAAACCATATCAGGCTCCAGAGGAAGGGGCACCCTGTCTGGACTGTCCCAGGAGAGCCTGAGCCCCAGTGTCTAATCATGGCACCAACCATGATGCTGGAGTGGCTTTTGGACTGAGGGGGATTGCTGCCTGGGGGCATGGGACACATTGTGGGATCCAGGTGCATCTCCCCCAAAAGAGAGACCACAGGAAAGTCCCAGCCAGCTCTTGGGGGGGGGGGGGGGGGGGGTTGTATACCCAGGTGCCAGCAACTGGGGAGACTGGGATCCATGGGCAGCTACCGGGCAGACTGAGGGTGTGAGCCCAGCTGTTGAGAGGATCCATTTTGTACCATCTCTTTATTTATTCTCACTGATGAGATCCATTTTGTACCATCTCTTTATTTATTCTCACTACCAGACCTCCATTGTGCTTAGCCAGAGTGGGGAGCAAGATGGGACCTTTGGTGTTCTCTTTGTGTGAGTGCTCTAAGTGTCCATCTGTGGTTTGTGTGGCTGGACAGGTATATATGTCCATGTGGGGTGTATATGTGTGCTCTTTGTGCGTATGCAGCTGGGAACGTGCGGTGCGTTGGTACAGGTTGGACCTGGGTCATGGAGCTGCAGCAGCCTCACCTCTACCAGGCTGCTGGATCCAGCCCAGTTCCCCTAACAAACAGCAGTGAAGTGCTTCTAAAACTGGTGATAGAGAGTAGAGCTGGGTACCTTTATATTAAGAAGCTTGAAAGGAGCCTAGTGATTTTATGTAATCGCAATTTAGTGTTCATGTCTTCCCATATTATCGTCCTCCCACCCACTGACCCATTACACCTTATCTACGTGTCTTCATGAGAGAGATTTCAATATGTAATGGTCAACGTGCAGTCAGAGTAACGTGGTCATCTAGTGATAAAAGCAAGGAAAGATGTGTAGTGACAGATAATGCATCTTACTATTTTTATATTTGGAAAAATGGACATGCTTTTAGAAAGCTTTTCTTGATTTCTGAACTAGTATAATGTAACTGAGATAAACACAGAGCAATTGTTCCCAGCCTGGTTAGATTGCAGTATGCTTCATCTCCTTCAGAGACCGAAAAGTGCTTGTTAGCCCCAGGAGCTTGTCTATCTTCTCCATATTATATAGGTTAGTCTAATAAAAGTTACCCTCCATCTTTAAGTTTTTGCCTTGTTTGTCATTTGTATAATGCCATATAGTTTTCTCACTTTTAGAATGCTGCGCGTTCCACATTAAATAATGTATTTTTAACACATGCCAGTTTTTCTCTCCCCCCCCCCAATGGTGACAACACTTTTATTATCATATTCTCTTACATATCTGTAAAGTTTCATGTTGTTCTTAGTGTGACTTAATTTAACTGGTAGCACTTGAAACTCTGACACAGGCAAGACCTGTAGCAGTGGGCTCATTTGTGGCTCTGTCAACATCTTGAGTTCCTTTTACTTTGTCTTTTGTAAATAATATCTAGTGACAAATAAACATACTAGGGTTTAAACATGATAGGTTCATCAACATTGATGAAGACCATCAATTATTTGATAAATAGCTAGGAGAAACAGCTTTTCTTCAGTTTCAGACACAAAGTAGCATGAATTTGGTGACTAATCTCAATAGTAGAGACAATGTTATTTCTGTGTCTTGAACAGGAGAAAAATAAATATGCATGCATCTAGACTTTAAATTTTATGGACCATTTCTTTCTAATAAATTTATTATCTGGGCCACTCATTTTGTTAGAGTAAACAATTAAAGTTGGCTTCTGTTTCTAATGCAATTTATATTGTTCCACAATTGTAATTAGGCAATCTATCATTATCTTCAAATGCCACACCAAATGTATAGCTTTGGTTTTGCTAGCACTATTCCTAAGGCTGTACCCAGCATTCACTGCATTGTGTTTCTCACCTCTTTGTTCAGTTTTAGTTTATGTGACCAAAAGACCTTTTGCAGCTCATTTTAACTTTCAGAGCAACTTAACAAGATTTGTATCTGTGCTTACTTTATTTCTGTTCCTTCTAAACTCTTAAGACAGAGCTTGGTGGAATAATTTTTCATGTTTCAATAATTTTTTGTTGCAGACTTATTCACCCTAAAAGATTTATACTCTGACCTACTAAGTTATTTTTTTCTCCCCCATTTTTCTTTCTTATAGTGATGCTCCAGAAAAAGTTTTCCCTTTTCACATAATAAAATTTCATCCTTTCTGTGCTTTCATATGCTTTAGGTTTGTAGTCTAACCAAACTCATGAATTTGTGTATTTTCAGTTTACACTAGAGACAGCTGACTACAAAGAGTTGTGGAAGAACCTAGTAAATTGAGGCAGATGACAGAAACAGTCCTAGCCTGACACATAGAATGGTGTGCTCTGAACTTGCTGTCAGCAAAGGAAGAAGAGTTTTAGGAGTTTTAATAGGTGGTTTTGTGAAAACCTCAGCATACTTATAAAAAGAAATAGAGTACAAGAAATGATTAAGAAAAAGACATAGTCCTTTTGACAGAAAAATATCAAACACTGTGGCATTATCACACCTTGAATATTGAGGTCACCTCTGGACCCTCATCTTAAAAAGGATGCAGTAGAACTGAAAAGGAACAGAGTAGGCAGTCTGGATACAGCCTGGCTGGTGTACCAAGACTAAGGAAACAGTCTGGATTCTTTAGAAATCATTTTGTGAGGCTTATAATGAGGATGCCTAAAATCAGGAAAGGCATGCATAAAGTTAACAGGGAACATTCACAAAACAGGGAACAAGTTTAAAAGATCTGTTCTGACACAAATCTTGACACATTAAGGTCATTGGATGCATTGCAATGTGTCATTGCAATTGACACATGCAAGCAAATACATGGCAGTACTTTTGCACATGCTACACATGTACATCTGGAGTCATTTGTTGCAAGATGTTGTATATCAAATTTATACGGGCTCAAAGACCAATTAGAGAAGTGTGTAGAAAAGAAATCTATCAAGGGCTAAGTGATACCCATACACTAACCCCAGCACATGAAGTCCCAATACTCCAGACAGAAAAATACCAATACGTTTTATACACTTATCTACACACTTACTATTGGCTATCAAGTGTCAGGGTGAAATTAAATGATGGATAAAACCTAAAAGTTCTACTGAAAAGTATGGAAATTTCTTCTAATTGACATTTTAAATAAGAGGTAAACATTTGTGATATGATGAAAAAGACAATGCAATCCTTTGATCTGACCTGAACATTACCTCATATTAATTTTGAAAAGCATTTCAAATGCACTTCTGAATCAGCTCAGAATCAGGAATTATTTTCTATATGCAGATCTGTCAATCATTACTTGTCATTACATTTTTAATTTGTTCTTTCTGACCTGAGAAATTCATCACATTGTAACACCTGGTAGTATCTTTATAACCCAGACAGTACTGTTTATATAATCTTTTTATATACAACATGTACAAAGTCATGCTTCCCTAAGTACAGCAAAATTAAACTACAGGAGGAAATGTTTTGTCCAAAGAAGTTCTCAGTCAAATATTTTTCTCAGGTTTTCCTAAGGCAAATTACTAAAACATCAGCCACTACCCCGTATTTCCTGGCTTGTCTACTCAGTTATGGGCCCCTCAGTACCAGAAGGACAATGAGGCCCTGGAGCATGTCCAGAGAAGGGCTTTGAAGCTGGTGAAGGGCCTAGAACACAACTCCAGGCTGAGATACTGAGGGAACTGGGGTTGTTTAGTCTGGGGAAGAGAAGGCTCAGGGGAAACCAATTTGCTCTCTACAGTTACCTGAAAGGAAAGTGTGGGGAGCTGGGGTTTGGCCTCTTTTTGCAGATAACTAGCAACAGGGCTAGAGGGAATGGCCTCAAATTGTGCCAGGGGAAATTTAGGTTGGAAATTAGGAGACATTTCTTCTCAGAAAGAGCAGTCAGGCATTGGAATGGTTTGCCTAGGGAAGTGGTGGAGTCGCCATCCCTGGGGGTATTCAAGGAAAGGTTGGACCTGGTGCTTAGGGACATGGTTTAGCGGGTGATATCGGTAGGGGTATAGTTGGGCCAGATGATCTTGGAGGTATTTTCCAACGTTTTCTATCATTTTGTGATTTTTCTGTCTCCCTTCCTGTTTTATGAAACAACATGCAGAGCAGGTGCTCAGCTCAGGCATTCTTTGCTTGGGACTGGGCATTGGGTAGGAAACAATGAAAGTGGGGAAGTGGTCACTTACAGTGTTTTGTCTTCAAAGTATTTAACTTGTTTCTTACCACAACTTCTGTGAATGATAAAAACATTGTTGTAAGAAAGATGAAGCATACAGTTCTTACCATCACTGCAGAGGATGCCAGATCTTCCATATGGACAAAGGCAAACAGCATCTCGCCCGGACTTTGGAAAACATGTAGCTCCGTTTCCACATGGATTTTTATCACAAGTCACGAACTGGCAGAGCTTTCCAGAGTAGGGTTTAGGGCATTCACAAAACCAATTTTCTGCATCACTGGAAAATTTAAATTAAAAACAAAACAAAAAATGTAAACATATTTGAGAAAGGATGGGTTTTATTCTCACAGAAAATCAGTGACATTTGACTTATGAGTGTAATATATTTCTTTGTATTTGTCCTCCTGTTTTTTTTTTCTTGTGTACCTGGCATTGGAGATGTCAGAATGTTTTCTGCGTGACTTGAGTTGACAGGTTCTTTTTTGTTTTATATTTTAATTTAGTTTTCCTTTCATGGTAAAACACATGACTTTTTCTGATGAGTCTCGTTAGTTATTTGTGCTGCTGCTTTCATAACATGGTCAAAATAACAGCTAAAGAAAAATATCTCTTCTATCATGTCTCAGAAAAAAAGGAAAGAAGGAAAAACAAGATATTCAAAGGTACTAGTTTACTTTGCAAACCATTTGTACATTCAGGTATTACCTACAGGTCTTGATAACACAGTAAAGGAAAACTGAAATATGAATACTTACAGTGGTGATTATATTGAAAGTGAACCAGAATAAACAGGAAATATCTCTGCTTTCATGTATCTTATGTTCTCAACTATGAAAAAAATATTAGAATAGACAAGGGAAAAAATAAGTGCCAATAAGTCTCAAGGGGTAAGAATGTGCATATTCTGTTTTTATGAAGTATCTTTTTAGTATGCAAGGACAGCACAGTGGCAGATACAGTCTGGAAATAAAAATCAAATAGGAATACATGGAGTGTAAGGCATTCCTGTCTACCACTTGGTATAAATATCATTTCATTAAAGGCTTTATTTGATTTTCCCCTTGTTTTATGTCTGAAATCAGATGACAGCTAGATAGGTCAGTTTATGTGATTACTACACATCTTCAGTATTGAACAGAAACATGTCTTATACTTGATAAGGTCACATGTGCCCACGGGTATGAATGCAGAAGACATGATGTGAGCTATGTCAAACCACAGCCATTTTATTTTTCCTGATAATAGCATAATCATTAGGAATTTCAGTGGTGATATACGAAACAAATGTGATTTTTAAAAATGTGTCCGCTGCTTACAGTATCCATGCAATCAGGTTAGAGAAAATAATCTGGCTCTGAGAGAACTGCTGCATTTTTTTTTTTTAAAGGAAATAAGGGAGCCTTGTGACAGCCTGTGCATAGCAGTTGATTAGTATATTTCTAAACTGACCACCCGCAGTTCTGGGGAGCGAGAATCTCAGCTGGAAAGTCTACCAGAATGAATCTCATGAATAATGCCTCCAGACACCTTTGCAAAAGAAAATTGCTATCAGCTGCAATAATAAATTTCTGTGTGTAGCCTATTCTATTTATAGATCTGCTGCAGACACTGGGACAGGAATGTAAATGAGGTACTGGGATGCCTTCACTTGTGCAGCATCAAAAAGCCTGCTTTCAGCTGTTTCAATATCATCATTACATAGTTTAGCTAATTGAAAAAGCAACAATAAACTGAATTATTCCTGGAAATCTACAATTGACACTGATGATCTTCTCTAAAATCAGTTATCAAATGTGTGTGTTTGTTTGTAGAGGAGAAGAAAGATCATCACTGCTGACTGCCAAAATACAGAGACTTTAGTCTTCACCTTTAAAAAAAAAGAAATGTAATATATTGTTTTATTGAACTATGTATATCAATATTTTTCATTTCTTCTGTAGTCTTATTTTTAGTGCTGTACAGACGATTAAAAATAACAAGACTCACCAAAAATGGTGAGGAATGTATTTATTATTATAAAAATGAGAAATGTCCTAACATTTTACTGTTTTTAAAACAATACTGTTTTACCATTTACATCAACAGTAAATATAATAACAAAATATAATAACCCTAATGACAAAGAAGGGTGATTCCCAATGAGGCAAAGAAAACAGTTTTTAAAAAGTTCTCCAAAATAATAGCTTGATATTTTCAAGCTTTGTGTTTATTTTGTTTATTCAGTGTTAATCACACTGAATAAATATTACAGCCAATTCACAAGAATTAGTGTACTGAAATACAAAATCCCAAATGACTTATTATTCTCTCTCGAAGCAGTCTGTTTCTGTACTTGGTTTCAAAAAGGACAAGGTCCCTTATATTCTGCTGAATTAATTTCAGCTGGAAAGAGCACAAAAATGCTTCAATGACTAGGAAGTTCGCTTCTCCCAGGTGGTTTTCACAATTTCATGGTATCCTGCCATTCTTTATAAATGCATGAAGAGAATGAAAAGGGGCAGCAAATCTGAATACTAGTATCTTTTGCTTATACCATACACCTATAATGGCTCCTAGAAAAAGTCATTGGATAAATGTGGGCTGAATGTATAAATATTGCCCAATAGAAACACTGTGGAAAATACCAGAATTTTGAGGCTGCAAAATTGGAAAGAAATTTAGAATGTTTTGCAGAAATGTTTCATGTCTACATTTGTGTTTCTGTTCAGATCCAGAAAGTGATTTTGAAGCTAATCTCTTTGTTGTCCCTATTTGAAATGCTCTGGAGTGATCTGAAGAATACATGAACTCCGTTTCAGATGAACCCAACCCATAAGACTGTCTCACACCTCAGGTACTCCAGCTGCTAATGGGCGTCCATAGCATGGGGCCAGACCAGATTGTGTGTGTTAAAGCTCCTTGAAACAAGGTGTAGTAAGGATGTTGTCCTCAGCACTGAGATGCCCTGTAAAACTACTCCTATTGAACTGCATTATCTGCTAATATAGACACAGATTTACAGATGCAGTCCTCAAAAGAAAATCAGACAGAGATGGTATATATTATATACATAAAAAAAAGCCCCAGATTTTAAACTCGGGCTACTCCTGAAGTAGATAAAGAACAAAACAAGCATCCAGAATTGTATGAAGGAGGAATGTCACAATGAATGAGAGAAAATGGGAGAAGAGAGAAATACCATGGAAATGGAGTGGAAGAGACAAAAGCAACACTCCTAGGGCACTGTCACCTCATGTCACCAGCCTTACGGTATATGAAGTAGCATGCGTAGGGAAGATGAACTGTTCTCCCACCTTCTTACAGTCCTCTTCTGAAATGGTAAGGGGTATACTTTTCATTACCATTTCCCATGTTAAAATATTTCTTTGATCTTTGAGGTAGACCTTGGCTTGGAAAGAAAATCATCAAGAAGCATGTGCAAGATCTGACACGACATTGGTAATTCAGTAATAAAAATTCTTCCCCTTGAATCTTTACTGGAATCATCAGTGCTCTGAGCTAATGAATTAACTCAGTGCTCTGAGTTAATGAAATCAAAATTTTGCATAAGAGTGCCACCTTTGGGATGACAACACAGTTTTTGATAGCTTAGTGTTTTTAAATTTTGCACAATGCAGAGGAAATTATTATAACGTGATAATACTGTGTCACAGCGGTATTTAATTACAGTTTTTGACTTTTAAACTAATTCCCTTTTTGAAAACAATATTACAATTCCTCTGTATAACGTATCACAGACATCATTTATACTACGGTGATGCAGTGGTGTGGTTCTCCAAAGCACACTACAGTCTCCTATAGGCCTGTGTTTCTTCCATCTATAAAGGTGGAATACCACTACTTACAGAGCCCACAAGTGTTCTGTGATCCCCACTGAAAGCACTGCATGTGCCATTTGCCTACCTGTATGTGAGAGGGCTTCCCTGAAAGTGAATGTACGCAACACCCTTTAATCATGACAGTGCTAAAGTAAGAATTTTAAAAAATGCTTGTTGTAGTGGGTTCAATATTTAATGATGCAAGTTCTTTTACTGCTATCACTATATTATCTGAGATAAAGATATAAAAATTGAAGGAAACAGCTTCCCAAGCTACTTCAGTTAATAAATAATAGATATAATTCCATTTATTTTAAAGTTATTACCATTATTTATTACCACTGCCATTAAAAAAAAAAAAAAAAGGAAACTTAAAGGAGCATCGTACTTTGCCAGTTTAATTTGAATTACACTTCATGCAAAGACTTGTTAAATCTTCTTTTAGAAAATACTTGAATAATGTAAAAGTGATTAGGTTCTTCTTCGGAAAGCTTTGTGTAATAGACAAATCCACAGAAACTCACTGCAACCAGAAGGATAACCGTATCCCATCAATAATCTTAAAAATATCAAAGGACAATACATAAAAGAGGCATTTCTTCCTTGTGCACAGCAGGTGATTTTCTAGTATATAATATATCTGCCAATCTTTCCTTGTATTATACAGCTCCAAAAATCAATTCAGCTTTCCTGCTGCTTTGGTACTTTCAGCCAGGTTTCCTCAATTATGGTATCTTCTCTAGATCTGAGTGCTTTTGTTAGCTTTACTGTTTTGAATCCTTTTTCCCCTATCAGGAATTATTATTCTGCAAGCTCTGGTGATTCACTTTAAATTTCCTTTCCTTTCACTGAAAGTACTTTCTAAACTGTTTCTCTTTGTATAAACAACTACTGACAAGCTCTCTTTAAACCAAGTCTAAATCACTTGTGAACAAAATTGCTTTTGAAAACTCCTAGGAAAAATACTTCCAGATTGGTTGGGTGCACTCATGAAAAAAAGGTTTTGCTCTAAATTTTGTTTGAGGCAGGTTTACTCTCACTGTTATGCTGGTTCTAGCATGGACTAAATGGCCCCTGATTCTACTGCAGATCTCACACTTAAGCTGTATCTCCAAATTCTTTGATCCATGTTAAAAGTATTAGAGTGGGAAGGATCCATTTTCACTTCAAAATGGAGAAAAGGAGTGACAAAAAGGTTTCAGCGCTTTCTTTGCCTGCTGCCAATACACGAGAGACTCTTGCATATAAAATCGTTCAGCTCAAATGAAAAAAATAATAATTATAAAATCAAATTAAGAAATTTAATTAAACAGATGCTTAATCCATCTCAGGCAAATAACAACAAGCATCTGCTCAATCTTATCATTTTTAAGCATATATGACCTTCCTCAAACAAGAATACACTCCTGAAATGATACCTAAGCTTCAGAAAGTTCACTGAATTCATGTTGGTGTTACTTACATCATGTTGGTGAAATACTGAAATCATGTTGGTGAGACTTACATGTATTAGCCCTTCCCCAGTCTCCTCAGACTTTTGAATTCTTTCCTGTCCTTGGGTTGTATGGGACAAATGTTAAATAGATTTTATCATCTGCTAAAATGTATTTATGAAAATTCAAATGAAAAAAAATGCTGAAAGGCAATGATTTTGATAATTAAAAACTAGCACTTTATGGAACACAGACAGGACAAAGTAGACAAAGTAGTAGACAGATCTCCAACACATGAAAGCAAAAAGCTGCATAACTCCTATTTGTCCTTTGAAAATCTCTCATAATTCTTCTATGACAGCAAGTTTGCAATCACTCCCAGCAGTGCCCTAATCAACCTTTGCTTCAATATATTTACAACTTGCAAGCAGACTCACCAGCACTGTATCCAAAACAGTAACGCTGAACATTAGCATGTATCATATTGCTTCTTGCCCTGTTTTCATTAAAGTAGCATTGTATACTATTAATCATTTCTGTTAGAATTTTGAAGAAATCTTTTAGCACAAAACCATTAATCACTGCAACATTAGATGAATTTATAGCTTGTAGAACTATGTAATTTAGTAATTTCGAAGGTTTCAATGTTTCTTCACAGAGCAACTATAGTTTGTTACACTGATTGTGAGATGGATAATAACAAAATTGACGAACAAAACTGTGAATAATTTGTAAAATAACAGCATTTATTTTAAATTCACAGCATAATACTTTTGAACTATAAAGGGTTTAATCTAAATCCAGAAACAGCAGACTGTAGAAAGAGGTATAATTTGTGTAAATCCAGTGTTCATTATGCTTTCTTTCTCAGTTTCTTCCTAACAATTTTTTCTGTTTCTAAACCAGATTTTTTTTATTTATGCAAACTCTATCCAGCCCATTGTGAATTCAATTTATGGAAAGAAGTTTTCATAACCACCTCTTCAGTGCTGTGTCTCTAGTTCTTCTACCAATTTGTAACTCCAATAATCAGTGGCTCAGCATTTTCTTATCCATTTAGCACCCATTACCTTTTGTGTTTGAAAAACATTTCTAACCATAAGCAGTTCATCATCAGTACTTTCTTAGAGGTTTGGTCTATGTACAAGGCTTGGAGCCAGGAATTGGTAGGAATTCACACAAAAGTGTAAGTTAGGCTTCGAATTTTCACTGTTCTCACAGCAAATGGTGCTGTTCACACAATTACTTCCCAATACCTCATGTATATTCAATTGGACAACCTTCTTTTTAATCCTAGGTACAATCTCAAGTTATTCTAGTTTCACCTCAGCCTCTGAACTTCCTGTTTCTATCTTAAAAATAAAAATAATAATAATTAAAAAAGAGATAATTTCAAAATATGCATGCAACAGTGTAACACAATAATACTTTTCCAATAATATTTTAACATTAATGAGGTCACCATATCTCTCCTGTTTGATTATTCAAAGCTTGTGTGTGATTTCTCATTTTTAACTGTATTTATTTATGTTGGCTATCTATCTATCTGGGAGCTTGCTGTTTTCTTCTGATTCTTTCATGTGACATAAGAGAAGGTTTCCTCCCTACAAACCATGCCTCAAAGCAGTAAGCATTTGTGGCCAAATATTCTCTGTGTTTGCACAGTGGCTAGTGAAAAGTAGTCCCTTGTTCCTTCTGCCTACACATCACAGCAAATATGATTTAAAACATAACATATTAAACAAAGTATTTTATATACATTACATACATTTTGGATGTCTAGCCTCTGTCTCTTTCTTCCTCCCTTTTTGAGATTCACTTGCTTCCCCACTGTACTCCAGATGTCTTCCTGTACTATCAAGAATAAGAGAGGGGAAGAAAGCCACAGACACGTCTCCTTGTGCATCCTTTCTTTGGGGTGCCCCAGCTCTCAGAAGCTGGAAGAAATCCCCGCAGCACAGGATTTCTTTTTATACAATAATTGAGCTGTGCAGGGTTAAAGAAAACTTCGTAGCTTCCCTCTGCCCACGGTTCTATCTGAATATCTACAGTTAATTCAGATTATGCTCATTCTTTAAGTGACATCAAAAGTAGGTCACAAAAATGGAAAACAAAAAGAATTAGGAGCAAGCACATTTGAAGGACCAAATCTTCACCTGTCTACCAATTATTATCCTACTGCAAATTAAAGGTAACATATAGCAGACTGCACAAGCCTTTTACAAAGACTAATTACCTAAGCTTGTACAACTTTTTGAATGTAAGAAGTGTAAGAGAAGTGCTGAGTACCAGAACTACTGACAACACTGATTGAAGTCAAAAGTCAGCAATCACTGTGTGCTTTCATTTACTTTTACAATATAGTTTTTATCAATAGCTTCAGTTCTGTCTTGTAGGTTGACCTTTTACTTTGCCTGCTGCCTCAGCTTTGAATTTCACACATTTCTGGATGATGGCTATGAATTATGAAGGGTATAAGGTGCCCTAAAAACTGTGAAATCAAATGCTTTAAAACTGAGAGATGGCATTTTTCAAACGTGCAAGAACTACCACAGTTAGAAACGTTCTATTCTTGAAAATTGGCATAGCTGGATGACATACCAGGCTAAACTAATGCAGACAAACTTTAATCTAATTAGCACAGTTACCAGCTGTAGTAAAAACATAGCAGGATGTTTCATCCTGACTGCTAATCCGTCAGGGAAAGCAGGGTATGTTCTCAGTTTACTAGCACGTATTGACATTACTATGCATTCTCTCTTCATGTAAATTATCTTGGTTGTTCCTTTTCTACAGCCATTATCTCTTTATTTTGTTTTATAGGCATGCCCTTCGTGTATCTGTAGAAATGAGCACAGAGGGAGCTGTGATGCTTGTGGTCGCACTTTTGTTTTGAAGTTAGCACATAAAGGCAGTGAGAGTGCCTAAGGAAAATGGAAGAAAAATGCACAGAAAAAATAAGACAGAGGCATACTGCAGAAGATAGAGTACCTTTTAACCCTTTCTATTTACTTTCTTCTGTCAACTTATAATAAGCATAGTTGCCAAATCCATATCAGCTGCAAAATTGATGTAAAAATGTCTTCCTTTGATATCAATACTCCTACCAGTAAAACACACATTAGAGCTAGTTAGCATGATTTGCTGTTCAAACAGTTTGGCTAACAGGTTGGAGAAGACATTTAAACATCCTGTTTCTGGACACGAAAGGCTTGGAGTTTTCCTAAACTTCTTGGCTCAGTTGGTTAAATAAGGACGGCTCTACTGAAATCTGTGGTGCTCCTGAAAAGTCACAGCTTTGGATGTAGACTGTAACATACAGCAGGAAAAATTACAATTGGAAATATAATTTGGGGGTACTCATTTTCTACTTCTAGACTGCTTATGCTTTAATATTAAAATTATATTGACAAAGAGCAAAAGTGACTCAGGAGTACCAACTAGAAGCTGAGTTCTCACTGTTTCTGTTATGTCCCTGATCAAAGGCATGGGTGGGTACCTACTGATTGCTCTTAGTCCAGACCAAAAGATTTACTCTTGCATTGCTAGCTGCAAAGAGGAAGTGAAAAATGCTCCCAAAAGTATTCTGAAAGACTCTTGTGCTTAAAGACTAACTTAGAGCATGGCCTGGAATCTAAAGTTTATTTGAGACCTATACCAAAAATTGCACTAGAATTATGAGACAGATATGTAGAAATTAAAAATACAAACGGCACTCTGCTAACCAAATGAATTATACAATTATTAATCAAACAAAAACAACTTCTCTGTTAACTGATTCCATTTTCTGACATGCTTTGTAAAGGCTTTTTAAGAGGTTCAGGACTGGAAGCAGTTCCCTGGAGTTGAGGTCCCCAAACAACTAAACAGCTTTCACATCAAAGAGCATGTTTCTCTCGAATTCTACCAGTGACTGAATCTCCAACACAATAGCTTTTAACTTGTTGAAGCATCAGACCACTGTGTGAATGTTCAGTTTGTGTCTGAACCAGCTGACTGGTTTCATGAGGATCATAACCTTCAGCACAGTAGCAGATGCTTTAATGCAGACAAAAATCTCCATGAAACCACTTAGCAACTACAGAAACTGGTAAAACACCTGAATTCTTTGATGTTAAGTCCTGTTCCTTGTTTGAAAAGAAAAATAAATAAATAAATAAATGTTGCTTTCTTTACTCAAGGGCTTGAAAAGCTAATACACAAAAATATATTGTGTGACAGCAGGATGTACTATAAATCAAATGTCTCCAACATCAAAATACAAATCTTGTATTTGTGTGCACAGTCAGAAATCAATTTGTATGTGTGTGGTATATCGAAGAAAAGGTGAAAGACTGGAATTTCTTCTTGTTTTCACTTTAATTTTTGGATGTAATTTGTGAAATTATGACTGTTGATATTCACTTAGAACATTTTATATATGATATATATAAATGTGGTATGCCATACTCGTAACACCATAATTTGTTAGGACAATTTGGTATTGATTCACCTATGAAATAACAACTTATCAGATCTTCACCTGCAACTGATACAAAGCATGGCTGGTTATAAGCATTTATTAATCTTTTTTTTTTTTCTACTGGATTACTTTAAAATATAAAATCAGCAATCATAATTATTTCATTAGCAAATTCCTTTTACATCCCCCCTTCCTTCTGTATTTGCACTACCATTTCTTTTTTAAGGTGTCAGAGATGAGTGACAAAGCTGTTTTTAAATATGTTAGTACTCTTAATATTTTAATTTGTCACACAGCAATAATATTCAGGTCACAATGGTATTTATGGGAAGGGGATCACTGGCAGTGGTTTCTGCTAATGCAATTGAACACAAAATATCTTAGTTGGGATTGAATTTGTATTGTGATTATAAAGAAAGCAGGAACAGTCTGTGTTGCAGCTGTAAGAAACTGGCTTGAGTCCTCTAAGACTGTGCACTGCATAAAATCTTTTCCTATAGAAATTTCTGTAGCTTGGATGGCTGCCTTTAAATGTATTTTCTGTGTGTAATATAATTCTGTGTCTGCTAGTATAATCTAAAACACTGTTTATGCCAAGGTATCATTTATGTGTTTCCTATGTTCCAGCAATTGGATTTATGCTAGACTAAAAATTGCAGCACTGGAAGAATGGAGTGATTCATTGCTGGAGTGTTTCTATGGCAAGCCTTTCTCTGCTATAATTGTTCAACTCCACAGGTGGTAGCTATGGCAGCATCACTTGTGCAGAGAGAATATCACACAGTATCTGTTTTAAGGAAGGTAAAATTTGTCATTGCTAAAAACAATCTTACACAGAACAATGCTTATATATATGGCATTAATTACACTGTTGCTATTAAAGACTAACCCGTGTACAGTGAGAGTATCTGTAATAAAACCTGTAAGCAGAAAAAAGAACTAATAGACAGACTTTGTAAACAAACATAATTAGAAGCTGTCCAAGTAAAAGTTATAAGTAACATACATTATAGAAGTGGTTAACAAGGCTTAAAAAAAGTCTGTAATATATACAATTATAACTCATTTTTTGGAATATTTGTCTGTTTTGTCTAAGGGCAACATTGCTCTTCTGATTGGTGTAATTATGTCCCAAACATGCAAGCTAATATATTTTACATAGGACTCCATAAATCTAAAATTTTAGGGAAGACAAAGAAAACATAGCTTTTGTGGAGCTTCTTTTACACTCATTTATCAAATATCTTTTTGTATACCTAGCTAAGATCTGCTGCTTATGCAACACAACAAGATGCAAGGAGCCCTAGCACAAGGAATTCATCTAAAAATCCCCTAGCATAAATCATACAGGATCACAAATCATTCATCAATCACCCCTTCATACATCACCGCCTGCCAGAGGATGGCCAACAGTGTGCCCTCACTCCTTAAACAGTTGCAGCCAGTGCCTGAAATAGCATTATGTGCTGCTTTATGAAGGTTAAGTATCCTGGAGAAAAGGCATTGTCCTCTTACTACCCAAGCTATTAAAAAGCCACATCCTCCATTGATCATCATTTCAATGAGTACCTTGCTCTGCAGTCCGTGTGTTCCTGCCTGTCAGGCAGTGCAGCTCTCTGAAGAACACAACCTGCAGCACATTGCTACCACCTGTCATATGGCAACAGCAGGGTTTTTCCAAATGCACTCCAGAGGCACTGTGAGAAAGCCCTAAATCACACTTTATTGAACCCAACCTGATGAAAAGCAAAACAAAACAAAACAAAACAACAAAAAATCCATCTCACTGTCCTAGAAGAAATAAGCACAATGTTCACAGAGGCTCAGAGGATTCGCAGCTGTGCTCTGACTTATGAATGAAAGCTGGTGATCTCACAGCAAAAGAGTTGTGGTCGATGAGACAATATTGTGCAACCTTTCTTTTTGGAGATACAAAAAAGAACTGGCGATCTATCTGACCTACACTTGATGATGTTCCTTCCCAACTCTCCAAAGAACCTCAAAACCCTTTCTTCCTACAGGCAGACAAAGCCGTGCTCCCTTTTAGCTTACCTGACGTGTACTCTTGAAAATCAAACTTTTTGCTTCTAAGACCTTACTTGTGGCCAGGATACACTGACACTGGGCTATGTCTCCTCATCTGAAGCAGTGAGGAGTACTATAGACTCTTGTCATTTCTACTTTTGCTATTCTAGCAGTGTTTCCAAAATTAAGAATTTTAAAATGTTGTAAGAGGCAAAGAGAAACGAGGTGAAAAGTGAAAAGTCCAGATATTACACTCCATCACATTTGGCAGCAAAATAGAAGAGTGAAAAGATTTTTTCCCCCTAGAGAATGTTTTGTATTAGACATACCGATATTTTTTAAGCTAACCTTTACAATTATTTTCCTGTAGTTATCACCACAACACTTCTGTTGCTGCAAATATTTCACACTGATGAGATGTCTGCTTTGTGACAGATATTAGAAAAAACACTGATTTAATTTTCCTCTGAATTTTATGCAAGATTTGAAAAGCATGAGATTTTTTTTTTTTTTCCTGGGAGCTGGCACTTGCTAGAGACTAGCCAGATCACTCATGCCTTAAATTTAAGTCAAAGTTTGTACTTCATTTGTTCATAGTCTCTCCTTCCCACAACAGAAAGAAGCAAATTGCTGCTGAAGGGACAAACAGTAAGGACACTCTCTAAATCCTAAACTAGCCACAAGGCATCATACGTAACATTGTCTAATTTTATACATTGCTCCATTACCAATGTAAAATCTACTGGCTTATATTTCACTGTTCACAACTATTGCAACAGACCAGAGAACAAGGCCCTCTACATTTTTTCCATCTGGCTGTGCTGGTGTTGGTTAGGATGGAGTTCGTATTATTCAGAGCAGCCCGTATGGTGCTGGCTTTTAGACTGATGACCAAAACAGTCCAAACCAGCTACGTCCCTGTGCTGTAGCTATGGCTAAGCAGTGTTTGCACACCTCCAGGGTTTCCTCTGCCTCTCTCTCTGCCCCCCAGCACATAGGTTGCAGGTGGGCAAGAGACTGGGAGGGGACACAGCCAGGACAGCTGACCCAGGCTGACCAAAAGGATGTCCCACACCACACAACACCATGCCCAGCTGCAAAACTGGGCACAGGGGAGTTTTCCCAAAGGTGCCATTGCTCAGGGGTGGCCTGGGCATTGGTCTGCTGGTGGTGAGTGCTTACTTTTGCATCACAGTTTTTCTCTTCCTTTTTTCCCCTCCACTTATTAAACTGCCTCTATCTCAACCCATGAGTTTTCTTGCTTTTGCCCTTCCAGTTCTCTCTTACCCTGCTGGAGGCAAGTAACCCAGGAATGGGGTGGGGGCTCACCTGCTGGCCAGGATCAACCCTCTGCGGCGAATTAACTAACAAATCCCAAATGGGCCCACAAGTTATTGTAGCAGGAATGGCAATACAGTCACTCTGGAGGAGTTTTTATTTAGCAGGCTATTCAAGGAGAAATAATGTGGCCCAAAGACTGGAAAATCTGGACATTGCAAGGGACATTAACTTCCTGCAGTTCTTCCCTATTTTGATAACAACACACATTTGTCAGCGTGAGTTCACCAGCAGGTCAGGGTTTGTGTGACAACCAGGCTGCAATGCATTTAATCAAGGAATAGATAGTAGAAATCCTGCATATCCTTAAAGGCTTTCATACTTTATTTTGATCCTGTCTCTGCTGGCTCACAGAGCACAGCAGCTCCTTGCCTGGGCTCTGTGATGACAAACACAGAAAACCCAGCCCCTGGAGTCAGTACAAATCCCAGTGTCATGACCACAGAGCTGTGAATATGTCCTTGATGTTGACACGAAGCAGGGGCAAGCAGCACACCTAAATACACAGTTCATTCTGGCTTAGGGGAGTCCTTGAAAGCCAGGAACAAGAAGGATTGCAGGGCAGGAAGGCTGCACACTACCAGGGGAGTCATAGGAGATGGGGAACAAATGTCATTATCGAGCCATTTAGTAACTCCTATATTTGCTTAACATTGGTGAGCTTCTCAGAATAAGTGTTCTCAAAAAAATTTTTAAGCGTGAGACCCATGAGGAAGGTCCAAAGCACACTAGGGATGTGATTCTGCTTGGGCATCTTATGATACTTACAAATATTAGCTTTGAGGAGGAGGCAGTATTTGTTAGAGTATTTCAGAGTGTTCTGAATTAGAAAATCCATTCCTCTAATGGCAAAGGATAGGCAGAGTTCCAGACATGTTAATCTACACTGGTTGCTGGGTGTGCCTACTGTCCACGACCAACAGCATCTAACAGTAACCCAGGATCGTCTCGGGAGTTTTAAGCAGGTGAACCAGCAAATTGCAATGAGTTGCAAGCAATAATACTCAGCAATGTTATACCTGGTCCAATTACATACACCAGGTCAGACCAATGCATGTGTGCCAGTGTCCTGTCTCAGACAATGGACAAAACTGGCGTCTCAGAAAAGAGGATGGTTATAAGGTAAGCAAAGCATTCAGTGACATTCATCTTCTAGTGACCTGAACCAAAGCATATCTTGAATCAGAGCTGATGTCCTTGTGTTTCACAGTCCCTAATAGATTTTTTTTTTCACCATGAACGTATCCAACCACTTTATGAATCCATGTAACCTTTGAATATCTCCACTGTGTGGCACAGTTTCGCAGCTTATGCATGAATTATTATCTAAGTATCTACTGCTCAGTTTGAATTTGTCTCTTTGCTTCATGAGATGCACACAAGTTCTTCTATTAGAAGATGAATAGTTATTGTCTATTTGCTTTCCTCACATCTCTCTTGATGTTGTAGACCTCTTTCATAATGCTCTTTGAACACCTCTTCCACACTGGAGAAGCTGAAGCTGAACATCTGTTGAATGAAACACTCCAGTCTTTCAATCATCCTTGTTGCCTTTTTTCCTCTAACCTCATTCATCACTCTGCTTTTTGAGATGAGAGACTAAAATGAGAAAAACAATGTGGGGTAATGGTGCCCTGCCAATTCATATTTGTGCACCAAGATTTCTATTTATTTATTTCTCCTAAGGCCTACTCTTTGCTTTCTTAATTGCTACTGAGCACAGAGCTGGTGTATCTCATAGAATATTTAAAAACTGTTTCACGGGATATTAGAATCTTGGATGTTCCCAAACTTCTTCTGAGTGGCAGCAGCTCATTCAGAGCGAACACTTCAATTGGTAAAGTTAAGGTGTTTCCCTCTTTTAAAATGTGTTTTCCTTCTCAGTATGCATGAACTTAATTTATATTGGATTTCCAACCACTTGTATTACTCAATCACTTCATATTATGAGAGCTCTTATATAGTTCTTCTCAGTTGTCTTGAATAGCTAAGGATCAGCCTTAAGAATTAAAGGATAAGGCAATATGAGCAAAAGACTATAGTGGACCTTGTGCAGGGTCAAAAACCAACTTGCAATACAATAGGGAATATTGTATGTAAGGCTTACCTACCATAAACTTTGGGAAGAACAGCAAAACCTTTGTATCTAGTGAACCACATGCTCTATTTCTTCCTGGAAAAACGCCTTTTTTTTTTTTTTTTTTGAATTCTAGAATATGGAGAAAGGTAAATAACATCAATACACCAGTCATGCATTTATGCCTAGGAAGACATGTATACGTTATAATGCAGTTGCAACTTTTAATTTCAGGCTACCTTTTGTGTCTGTATTTGTGTTAATGTTTAAAAGTGAATCCACAATCATTAAAATGTGTATTCAGTTAAAAGTAATGAATTCAAGAAAGTTAAGAAAAGACCATGTTCTGTACAGAAAAAGAAGTGAAAATGATGTTATGCTTATTATTTCGCATCCTGATTTAAACCATTAAAAAAGCCTGGTTCAGAAAGTTGTTGATTATATTCTAAGATGCTCTGAACTAAAATGATATTAAGCCTATTTCTAAACATGTTTCCATTCAAGGCAGCTGTCACAGAGATGTTGTCCAGAGATGATAAGGATACAAACATATTCTAGTTATACAGGGCCACTGGCCATTTCTGGAGCATAAAGGAAAATACCATTACGAGCAAAAAAAGTTAAGGTTGAAAATGGTGATAAGAAAACATGACATTCACCTAGATTTTTTAAAATTTACACTCTCATCTATCATGTCATTTTTTTTTTTCTAGAAATCAGCCAACAGAACTGCTAAGGCAGACTGGGTTGATAAAATCTAAAGTAGACTTTCTGCTGCCTAGTCTCTAAGTGTCAGTAGCGATACATTCAGTGTTATGAATGTCCTCAAGGTATGTCTCCTGCTCTGACGACTGTGATATCACTCATTTCTCAGGAATAGCAGTTGCCATTGAAAATTATGTTTTGAAACTGGTAAATCTCTGGAAAGCAAAGAAACAAAACATCAAATATGGGATGACTGCCAAACAGAGAGCAAAATTTAATCCTTATTTTCACTAACTGCTTCTGATGGTACCAGGCTCATTATCACTAAATGCTTCTGATGGTACAAGGCTCATTACTGTTCAGTTTGTGAAGAATCCTGCTGTATTTATGCAGAAAATTAGAATGTGGTGAGAACTGTGGTATAGGAAACTCCCCTGCTCTTCCAGTTCAAGAAGCTCAACTTTGAATCTGAGTAATTGTTCACTTACGGAAAGCCAAAGTTTCCACATTTTAAGGTTCTTTGTCTGTAAAATGGGTATAATCTTGTCTTTCTGGGTGGGTTAAAAATCATGAAGCAAAGCACTGTGGAAAAATGTTCCACATAGGTCCTTAATACACATTTAAAACAAATTCTGTGAATACTTAGGTTAAGTCTGCTCATAGATTCATCCTACGCCTGCAGTTCAATGAGATGAACTACCATTTCTATTTCCATTTAGCAGTATTTACCCCTTGTTTTTAATTTCAGGGTATTAGTGTATTATTGGAGAGAAACACTGCTTTCCAGACTTTCAACACTGAAAGATTTGCAACATTTGGAAAGGAAAGCTGAAAACTGCTGAATGTATAAGTGCCCATTTTACTCTAAATTAACTAAATTGCTGTGATTATTTTTTAATTTGTATTTGAAATCAAGCTCATAAATGCAAGGTTTCAGAAGCAAAACCAACACTATCTATATATATAGTTCTTCTAAAGTTTCTAAAGGTAAACTTACTAACAACGCTTATATGAAAAGAGGTGTGTGACTTCCATTGCATTAGTATGCTGAAAATGACTTTAGTGCTAATCAAACATCACTGGTGCAATAAGGGGTTCAGGATATTCTCTACAAGCCTGCCTGAGCACTTAATACGTTCCCAAAAAACTTTTCTGTAAAAGTGTACTGCTTTCATTAAAGTTCATATACCAGCTGTCTGGCTTTCTTGTGTGTACTTATGTTCCATCTTCAACAGTCATTTTAGAATAAACATATATTTCCTAAAGGAACAGGAACAAGGGCTATTTAGAGCATACTAAAACAAACAAGCAAAAAATTTTTACATTGAGTAATTAATAGAAGCCCTCAACAGTCAGAGGCTTTTAACTCCAAGCCAATGCTGATATCTAATATTTTTGCTCAGGGAGGTGGTGGAGTCGCCATCCCTGGGGGTGTTCAAAGAAAGGTTGGACATGGTGCTTAGGGACATGATTTAGTGGGTGATACTGGTCCATCTGTTGGACCAGATGATCTTGGAGGTCTTTTCCAACTTTAATGATTCTGTGATTCTGTGAATATAGATCAGAAGGGACAAATGTGAACATAACTTGTAGGCAAGTATCACTAATAGACATGAAAACTTATCAAAAACCCAAGTGGATAAACCTAAGACTAAACAAGAAGATATATGATATTCTGGATGAAATACCGTAGGAAAAAAATCCCTTTGAGTATTTGTTTGAATACTTGTCAGTCATTTACGAAAAAAAAAAAAAGACTAGCTGTTTCAAAACACCATAAATGCTGAATGCAGAGGATAGTGAAAGCTCTATAAAAATAAGTGCAAATAAAGATTGACACTCAGTAAGTGGAAGAAAAGAGCTCACCCCCTGAAAAAAATATTGGAATTCATCTTTCAAAAGTCATAGCTGTGGAAATTCAAAGTAAAATGCTGCTGCTGGAAGCAACTGACTTAACCAGTCAGTTTTCAGACTCTCAAAACTGAAATTAAAATAGATTTGAAAGACTGTAAAGTCAACTGAAGTTATTGCAGTGGCTTGGAGAAATGATGCACTTCTGTTTACTTTACTTCACATTCTCTCTAGAGTCTGCATGAAGCCTATTAGTAACACATGTATTTTATTCTTTCAGAGAAGACTGGGAGATGGTACGTGCCATAACAGCAAATCCCTTTTGTATTAGTTTCTTAGCATTGTTAAATATTAATCTTTTATGCTTTGGTTTTCTTTCTCTTTTTCTATTCTAAAAAAATGCAATAACAACAAAGAACAACTCCCCTCCCTCTCACCCCCCAATCTGAAATGATATATAAATTAAAGGTAACTAAATTTATATGTTAACAATCACTCAGGCAGTGCCTTGTGAAGCTGTTGAGGACTGAGTCCTGTTATAACAGGTGTTTAATACCCAGAAAGTCAGCTCTGGTAATATAATATTTTAACACCAAGGTAACTGATCTGTTCGTGCAGTTGGTCAAATACAATGGGGATGACAATAGGATAAACAGAAAGCCTCAAGTTTTCAAGAGCTCAGTAGCTCTTATAGTTCCTGTGCTCCTTTCTCTGTAGGCTTGAAAAATGAGGGGGCTCATCTCTCACTGCTAACCCCACTCCTAAAACCTATAAGCAGAGGGGACAAACCTCACCCACGTGTTCCTTAAAGCCGTTCATGGAGGTGGGTAGTTTTTGTTTGTGCTAAGGGTGCTCCATGTCCCAAAAGCCTGGGAACAGGATTTGAACTATTAGACCAAGATTATTTCATTATGCTTAAATGCTTGAAAAGTTAAACAACGTTCTGGTAATTTCATTTGGAGGTGCATTTGGGGAATGAAGCATTTTAGCAAATGAAAGTCCGCCTGGCTTGTTACAAATGTGTTGTGTATTTGCAGTTTGTTATTAGAGTGTAACTGGCTGAGTCTGGCTTTGCCATCCACCACAGTTTGCTTCAGTACCAGGCTGCACAGTCAAGAGCCTTCATCAAGTCAGGGCTCGGAATTGCTTTATGACCATTTGTAATGTTTATGATGCTGGCAACTGTCTGTAATGTAAACTCTGTGGTCATCAGGATAAAATAATGCTCTTATACTAATACGATAAATCAACAGTACTATACAGAATTTGTTATATATATTATGATGCACTTGGTTTAGGATTATCTTAATGTACTCCACTGCAATATGGCTCTGTACATTTGCAGTAATATACTGCAATTTTATACAGTTACATAAAAGCTCTATTGAAATAATACTGCACAGCATTTTATGCAGTTCTTAAAATAGCAGACATAATGTAGCCCAAAAATCACAGGCTATTTAATAATGCATGAGATGTTAAAATTATGCTACTTTCTATTGTAAGTTTTTCTTTTTCAGTTGTTAGTGTCTCAGATGTTCTCTTCAACACTGTGCTACTTCACTCTCCTTCACTGATTGCAACACAAAGAAGTAGCATTGTACAGCACACTACTGTTGTATTTTTTTTCTATCAATCTACAAAACATTATAAGAAGCATCTAAAGAGCAGAGGAGCTCCTTTTGCCCCTGCTTCCTTTGCTTCATTTGTACACATTCGGTAAAAGCTGGAGGAACCACTGTTTATATTGCTGAATGCTATTGCAGACCTCACTAAAATTAAGGGAGAGATTCATGGCTCTAGGTAATATTATGCATACTGTTATTTTCATTTGGATACCTTAAAAGTAAAAAGCTATGAAACCACAGACAATCTACCAGCCTAGGAGTCTGTTTTTTAGAAGTCAGCCCTCATATAGCTTACCAGAAAGGAATACCCTTGCCCCTTCCACTCCTGGAGTAGGCAGTCATTGTTTTAAGTGTACAACACATTTCTGCTGTGAGAGGACCCTAAAGGAGTACAATCCCGTTGCTTAGCAATATCAAGCAAACAAGATTAAAAAAAAAATTCTCTTCATCCTGTTTTCCTCTGTCCTGCACTTGTTCGTTTTCTGAAATATACATTAGCATTTGTGACTAAACCATACTAAGCTTATATCTAGTTTCATAGCCTATGCTTTTTAAAATACAAAATAGGCACTTCCATGAAATCCTTTAATGGGGGTAGCAGCCATTACTGAATATTTTAAATTATTAGACTGCTGCTAACCAGAGCAACCCACAATAATATCCGTGATAGAGAAGAAAAAAAAAAAAAAAAAGGAAAAAAGAAAAAAAGCTGTGAGATTCAGATTCCTTTTCAGCTTCTTTAAAAAGCAGAGAACATAAATCTGTGCCAGAAGCAGAATTTCTTGTTCAAAGATCACAGAACCACAGCATGGCTGAGGTGGGAAGGAACTTCTGGAGGGCATCAGGTCCAACCCCCTGCTCAAGCAGGGCCACCTAGAACAGGCTGCCCAGGACCACGTCCAGGTGGTTTTGAAGACCTCCAAGGAGGGAGACCCCACAGCCTCTCCGGACAGCTTGCAGCAGCATACATTTAACTAATTGTAGTACGAAGCAAATGACTGAAACCTCAGAATATAGCTCATTGCTCATTTCACTCCTTATCAAGTTAGTTAGGAAAACAAAACAAAAACCAAACAACAAAAAAGAAATAAAGACACTGGCAACCTGACAAATAATCACTTTAATTTCAAGATAGATTTTAGCTGTCAGTCAAATGAAAGTTGCTTACTTACGTAAAATAACAGACCAAAAAGACAGTGAAGGATGTTCACTAGATTTTGAGCATTTTTCAAGGCTGAAAGTGCTTATTTGTCAGGTGGCTAGCTTGCATTTATAATCAAATTTTCTTGCTCACTGTGCCTTGCAAACAAATGCCCAGTAAGATACATTCATCAGAAACTGCAACACCCAGCTATTGGAATGAATACTTTAAATGCCAGAATGTTTCATTTTTCCACCATTTTAAAGCAAACAGTCCAAATTATACCATTACATATTCTATAGGAAACCTCTTCACAGGAAGATTAAAAGAAATACGTAAATATATGCATAAGAGTGAAGAGACTGCACAGATAACAGATGAATAGAACAGTTACAAATATGAGAATTTCTTTAGATGAGACAAATGATACATAGTAAAGGTACAGGGTCAAAAGAAATGAGTAATACTCAAGAGAACATACTGCAGATACATAGAGGGCTATGTTACACAAGGAGAAAGTCTTTACTGTTAGAAAAATAATGTTTACTTTTTTTTTTTTTTATCTTTTACATGCTAAATACAAATGTAATCGCTCTTATGAGCATAGCCCTTTTTGCAAAAATTTCAAACTTAGCTTTGTGATATACTAGAAAATACACTAGGTGGCAGCAAAAAGCAAGCTAACAAAGCCATAACACAAAGGCATATATTGAGATTGAGTACCGAAGAACTCTGTTTTCAACAGGGAATGAAGGTGAAAGGAATTAAATTCTGGTCTTCTTTTGCTTAGATATTTTCCATTAAGTAGAGCAGTGTCTAAGCAAGTTGTCCCTTGCACTATTTGTTATTCTGTCACAAAGCTGAGATGTTTGTGATGGTCTTTCAAGGAGAATCAAATGCAGAGTCTCTACATGGCTCACTGCAAAGAAATTCAGTAACAATTCCCATGCTGCTAACAGACACACAAATAATGATGTCGTGCTCCCTATGCTTTGGGTCAAATATTTTAGATAAAATGACATGTCACACTTAAACATAAGAAAATGCTGAAAATACATGCCAAAATAAGGCTCTGTTTTCAAAATTATCTGTACTGCTGCCTCCTCTTCAGTATATCTTAGTTTCTATAATTAGGTTTTCAAACTCCTGTCATGCAGCAGATTCCCAAAGAAGATTTATGGATTGACCAGTATAGTCTGATTAAAAGCTGATCTCTTCCCTAAAAAGAAAGCGATGTGAAGCTCTACTTTGTAAACATTATCTAAAATGGCTGCCAGAATTTTAGCTATTAGTCCACTGTCAGTGGATAATGACATTATATTTTAGAAAAACATTTGGAAGCTGTTGTATAGTACCTACCATGTCTCCCTTAAAAAATTAATTATGTACATCTAGCTGTTTGTGTGCCTATACAAGAAACACAAAACGTTAAAGCTAACTGAGAAAAGATTAATGCAATTCTTCTTATCTCCTGAATGCCTTTGCTGTTAAGATTTATTATTTGAGGCAAACTTGGAAAACTGGACCAGGACTAATTTCTGTCCAAAGAATGCACTGAAACTTGTCTCTGCTCTTATGTCACCCTACTGAAATAAGGAGGGAATAATATATCTATATATCTTCCTAGTTTCCCTGCCATCATTGTAGTATGGACAATGAACTGTTTTCAGTAGCTCATACTTTCCATCTTAATAACATGCTTTCTTGCTTACCCATCTCCCATAGGGATTCTTTTGTCTAAGACAGGAGAAATAGGAAAAAGTAAAACAGAGTAGAAGACATTGCTTGAAGATCACAAGAGTGACCTCTTCAATTTTAGCTGCTTTAATATGTACTGTAACAGACATTAAATAATCTGTTGAACAATTCAAGCTCTGACATGATGGATCTTTGTTGCAAACTTTTATTATTTGTCACATTCATCATACATAAGAACACAACAATTTTGTCAAAATGTGCTTTGTTTGGCCATCAGCTGAAAGCCCAAATAACCTATAGACTATAAGTTCAAATTAAGGAGCCTGGTAAGTATGGTGGCAGAAGGTAACAACGTTGTAAGAAATAAGTTTCAGTCTAAATATGTAAGTAAACTCATCTTAGATGTCATCTTTAATATCAAGAAGCAACAAATTTGAAACTTTTATTACATATTTGAGGATATCATTTCATATCCAAACCCATATTATCTTTTCTTTCCCCAAACTTTCTATACCTTTACCTGTGAATAGCCAAAAATCTTCCTCCTCTCCGCTTCCCAAATTTTCCTAAGAGTTTCTTGGTGATACAATTTTGTGAAAGACAAAGTAGCATTGTTTAATTTTCTGATTCTGGAAATCTACTTGTTCAATGATGACTAAAAATAAATAAATTAAATAACTAAATAAATACAGAGAGTTCCATAGGAAGTGTTTTCCTGCTTTGAAATGGTTGTTTTGTCTATTTGGATGAATAGACAAAATTCAGAGGAGCGATGAGAATTGGCTACTCTGTCAAGGCTGCCATGAATTCACTCACTAAAGACAACAGATGATGGTATGGAAATTCTTTGTGGACTTTTGCAAAATAATATTTTCTTCAACTGCTGCTAAAAGAAGTAGAATACCAGCTTTAAAGATTTTCTTTTTAAAGGTTTTACCTGAACCTTTGAGAAATAACTGTTCAAATACAGTTAATACAAACTTCTACAAGCTTTGCTGTAGTTGAAAAAAAGTGTTCTCATAAAACAAACGTCATTCTCAAAGGACCCATTTAAAATTAATTAATATGTTTAATTTACCAAGAAAAATAATAATAAAAAAAACCCACAACACTTTTTAATCAGGGTAAGGATATAATTTTGGTGATATATTGTATTCCAACTGTATAATAAAGTGACTGAACACGTTACTAATGTGTGAGGCTCATCTTGGCTTAAGTTATGGAACAACACGCTATAGTTTCTTAAGCTAATAATTCAAATTGAACACTACACTTAATAGATCTTTTTCTGTACCACTGATGTGCAGCCTTCTTCAGGACAGAAAGCAACAGTAGCTTAATAAGAACCAAACATCTGGGGAGGAAATGTTCGCTTCTTTGTGTGGGCAAGCAGAACTGCAAGAAGGCACACTGTTTTCCAGCCATTAGGTTACTCCTGTGTAAATCTGCTATATTATATGTATTTCTGAAGTTTCAGAAAACCTTTCTCAATTGAAAGTGATTTAAGACTCATGCCTAAGGTCTCATCTAAGAGAGAACTGCTGTGCTCCTCGGCATCAGACTAAGAAATTTAATTGGAACTGATTTAAAGGGATGAGTGTCTCTTGCTGAAACAACAACAATGCCTCTTTGCCACCTGGGTTTTCTGCAGAGGTTTCCCATCTGAGCAGTGAACTAGCATCACACAGCTTAACTTCTCAGCTCTGACAGTTCAACTGCAAAATACAATAGGCCTACGGGGTATATGCACCTCTCATACTATTACATGGCTTTTCTTTCTGAAAGGCACTTATTTATTTGTTCCCCTGCTTCCCCTTTTGGGTCAGGTGGACCTTGTGTATATCTTTCTTCACTGATGGAGCAATTGCAAACCACAAGGTCAACCCGGGTAAACACATTTATACACGCAGTTTTAAAATGCTGTGTCAAATTTTTTCCCATATTTCAGAAGCTTCCTTGGATGGTAAGTATATAAATCTGTATTGAGGAAAATTTATTTTCCTAATGTATAAAATAAATTGAAAGGAAGCTGTTAGGAATGATTTTATAATCATCCCTGAGGCAGAAACCATTTAGAGCAACTCTGGCAGCATGCAGGCTTCATACAAACTCAAGAAAGCATTAAGAACATTTATGATTGTTGCAGCAGAAGTCCAATTTACATTGAGCTAACACAAATGCATGACTTGGAATTACCAAGTGTGTAGATAAGTTGAGCAGGTCAGAACCGGATCATTGTCATACCTTTGGGTATGTCAGAAGTAATGTGTACTAATGTATTATTTAAAGGATTTTAATGAAAACTGAATCAGATGAAGTGAACTGTTTCTAATCTGATTTTCACTGTATCAGGCTAAGCCATACTCCGTGATAATAAGGCCCAAGAAATCTAAAGAAAAATAAATAAGCAGTGATCATCAGAGTGTAAAAAACTGCAGTCTGCAGGGCCAGGAGTCAAGCACTAACTTTCTGTTATTAGTTGATTCCCAACTTGCCAAAATACCTACTTGCACTCTCAAGAGAAATTAGCCATTGATAAAAAATGCCAGTTTTCTCCACCAAGGAATGTCAAGAATTAAAACCTCAAGTTAAGATTTCTCAAGCAGGATATGCATTATTAGTTTCTTCTCACCATCAACTAGTCCCTCAAAAACAGCACTTCTCATCAGTAATTAACAGAGTGCAAAGTAAAGTGTCCCAAGTCTCGGTTGTGCAAGTAATGATGTGAAATCGTTTCCACATCTTTTCTGGAAGCATCTGGATGTTTCCACATCTAGATGTTTCAAGGAGATTCAAAAGGCTGTACTGTATAACTCTCTCCAAACCATCCTCAGACTCCTTTCCTGCTTCTCTCCTCTGCAGCTTCGGAAGACTGTGAATTAATAACCTTGAAATTTTTGTAGTAGCCAATTGATTCAGAAAATTGTGTCAATAGTTCTACTAAAAATCCTTTTATTCCATGGTTTGTTAGCACTTACATAGTCCTTTTAAGCAAGTTGCTATGAAGAAAAAATACTGTTTCAAGAATGCAATTACAGTTTGCAGGGATTGATAAACTGGCACTTATGTAATAAAACAGTTAAATTTGCAGTCTCAGACTAATCTTTGGCTCATTTCAGCCAACATAAAAGAATAATTTGACTTGACTTGACCTAGTAATTTCACAGACTGACCAACTTTTAATAATTTTGCTTGAATCAACTACTTACCTTCACTGGTGATAAATATATATTGGTGGTTTATCTCACTGCAATTTTTCACTTATCACATTTAAATTTTGAAACCTTTTTTTACAAAAGGTGGTAAAGACAAGGTAAAAATGATAGGTATGGGTATTCTCCACTCTCACTGCTTTGTCTAGTCCTAAGAACTATATTGAGACTGTTTCTAACTTACAATGGAAGCCAATTCTTGTCTTTTTTTTCCTAAGGGTTTCACTCTATATTTTGCTCTAATTAATCATAATTTGTCTCTAACCTTACCTTCTTACCTATTATGCTGGCCTGTCATATTTCACCATCTTCTCCCAACCACCTTGGAGAGATCGATTCGGACCTTCATATCTTAGCACTACACTCTGGTAAATGTTGCAGCTCCTAACACTCAATTCCAATTATTTTTATGCAAATGGATATGACAACACCCCATGTCTATCCTACCTCTCACTAATAAGAGTCTCAGTTTTTAAAGGACTTTTCCATCCCTTTCAACTGAACCATGCTTGAGAAACATTATTTCTGTAACATCGTCCTTCCAGTGCTGCAGCTCAGCCATTCGAACAGCTTCCAAATAATTCCTCCTTGACATGTTTCTGCTATGTGATATGTCTTTCCCTCTGGGCTCCTTTAAGGGAAAATATTCTCCACAAGAAGCTCAGGAAGACATTTACTGCATAGCTGCAACAGCCAAAAAATTACTATTCTTACCATATTGCTGCTTCTGCAGACAGGGCATGGCACTTCCTTCTACAAACTCAGACATGTGAGTTAAAACTTGAATGTCCAACTTCATTTTTATTTTATTAATTTGGTCTCTGGGTGACAAGCTTAACTTTGACCTTGTTCTGGGTATTTATAGATGCATACCTGATGCATTACCATGAATCCTTGATGACTGTGTAGAAAAGAAAAAATTCTGACTTATGTTTCACAACAGTGGCAGCAATTATTTTGCCTTATACCTATTGTATCCATAGCTTCCAAGAATACTAAGTAAGTGTTCAGAACAGTGTTTCCAGGCTCTACACTACCATTTGCATGCAGACGTTCAACAGTTAAGAGTCCAGACTCAGAAAATGATTTTCTGAAATGTGCCAATGCATTTGTGTGCCTGTGGAGAGGCACTTTACATGTGTAGTTGAACCAAAAGCAAGTGAAAACAAGTCATCATTACCTTAATTTTTGATGATCAAGAAGGGAAACGCACTAATAATATAACATCAGCACGTACTAACAAAATAAAATAATAAAAGAATTACCCAAATTTTCATTTGTTTCCAAAAATAAATCCATCTCATTAAGGTATAAATATTCATTGATGGTCAGAAATGTGGCGATAAATTCTTTCAGTTTATGAGAAGTTACAGAGAAGTGCTCAGCTATGGAGAAGTGTCATTTTCATGAATTTAAAAATGTAAATAAGTGCAAAACACAAAATCCATGAAGGTAAATCCAAGTATTACTTAATGAAACAGTAAGGCTTAGCAATGAAGACAAAGGAATGATTCTGCAATGTGGGAAGAAAATGTAATTGTAAGCCTTTCACCAGGTCACCAATTTGTCCACTTTTAGCAGTAGCAATTCAGCAAGATAATTTAGCACTTTAAAGGAAAATAAGAACAGGAGTTCTTCAGAATATTTTAAAACATAAAAAAGACAGCAAAAGAAGAGACTTCATCATAATTAGGCAAAAAATGTCCTCTCAAGTTACTTGCTGACCTCTGAAATGCAATGTTCTTCTATCCTTATTAGATGGAACACATTAATTTCAATTTAAGACCCAGAAAACCAAGAGTCAGTAACTGTCATACAAGTGACAAAGCCAGTATGGCTTTGTCACTTGTTCTTCTGCGCTCAATTAGAAGTTTTCTTCAGTCAAATATGTAGTGAATAAATGTTTCCATTTGTTTATGGACTTGCCCTACGTGTTTTCTTTTTAAATTTACAAGATAAAGGGGAACTCTGTAATATTCCCTAGATATTTAATCTGTGACACATTCTTGTTACTGTACTTAGTACATTACTTTGTACACCAATTAATAACAATAATAATAAAAAACATTAATAGACAGATTGTTATATCTTTAAGTAGCCAAACCTTAACTGAACCTAAATTAACCTTTCTTGGTACTTAAATCTGAAACAATAGACAATATTTTCAAACTCTTTTAAAAAATCCTGATAATAAACTTATCAGGATTTAAACTCACAAAGGAAAGGTCCTGTGGTATTTGACATCTTTTCATCAAATCTTTCTAAGCTTTTACTAATGAGACATGTATGTATGAAGTAGTATTTACATAGAACTCAATAAATACAACTGTATGCCCTGAAAAATTAATTTACAGAGAAATAAATGTATTTATATTTAGCTTCCATACATGGACAAATAAATTGAATCTGAAACTGCATATTCTCTGGTTTTCAGACAAGAATTTTAACTGTATTGGAATTCTGAATGTAACAAGGTCATGACATGTAGATTAGAAACTTGTTTAATTTCAAATCAGGTACTATCCATACTGTGCATTGTGTGAAACAACACTACACCCATGATTACAACCATACCACACCCTTCTTCATGTTCTATGTGGAAAATGTTTTAAAATGTTTGTCAGAAAGGAGGAAATGCAACAAGGCAGGCACAATCTCTTGGTACTTAAAAAACCCTTCAGCTTTCATATACAATGCTAAATTGTCAGTATTTACTGAAGAAAGTTTCAAAGAATTAGATGTGTTGCATCATCATAAGGCTAAACCCTTGACTATACCATCTGCCTTGAGTGAGGAGAAGCACTGCTGTATCTTAGGAAAGATAAAGGTACTTTAATGAATGCCATTGACTGCAAATATTACGAGTAAATAATTTTTGCTACTAAAGTGGCAGAAAGCACCAATTACCTTGGAAGAGCATAAAAGAACAGAATGTATTTTAAGAGATATGCTACAGCTAGAGCAGAAATAATGGGCAATCAACAGAGTGCACTGAAATTCCATTTTATCTGTTAGGAATCATCTCAAGGTACACAGTCACAATGATCCACGTGACACCAAATCCATGGTTTCAATGGACTTAAAAATACACTGAAGTATTTCAATTATTCAGGATATAAGGGTTTGAAGTTTGGGTTACATTCATTTATTATCTGTAAGCTTAGAAAGAAATCTAGCAAAAATACCCCCAGCAAGCTAGCAAAGGAAGATAAAGAGATAAATTAGTGTTGTATGCATAGGATTGTCTAATCTCTGATTTTTGTGTGTTTTTTAGCATTCAAACAGCCTACAAGTCACAACCCATCAGTCATCAACACCATCCTCTTCTGGAGGCAGCACCACCACAGGACAATCAGTACGACAGAAGGTGCAACTCTGGTTCAGTTGCACCTCTTCACAGCTCAGTACCTTAATATAAATCCACCTGGTTTACACTAAAAAGTCAAACTGTGTGATGAGATGCAGGCATACATATCTTCATCTGACTGAAGTGGAGCAGACAGCTTAAACAAGCACTGTCAGCGTTATCTGTCAGAACTCTCAACAGAGAATTGGAATTTTACAATGGACAAGGGCAAGTTTATGTGCTATTACTTTGGACTCTGGGTTTATTTAACTTGAAAAACAGACAATATGGTCTACCTTAAATATCTAAATAAGATTCATGCAAGTGTATTTGCCCAAAGTTGGGATTACAAATGTGTGTATACTAACCACTAAATACCAATTTACTACATAATCAGAAAGGGTGGGAACCTTCTGCTTTAACTTGTGATCTGAAAACTGTGAACTGAAGTGATCTGAAAATTAGACATCTAGACCAAGCTAATTACTTGTATATCCTCAGTAGTCAAATAGGTAGTAAAGTACTTCCAGAGAAGGATTTATAAAGTATTAATATACATGTACGAGGAAGGTGGCACGTTCTTCCAGAAGTGTCAACAAGTCTGCACAGAGTATGGAGAGAGCAAACACATAACTTAGATATCCTGCTTCTTGGGGGTTATTATTATTAAGGTATATCCTATCTTAGTGGTTCATCTAAAGGTTTGAGATAACAACTGTTACCTGAAATTCAAGATTTGACATCATGCAGGGGCTAGTAATGCTTATTATCAAGAATAAGATTTTAAACTTAATTTTTTTAATTTATGTTTATAACTAAAAAAATGCCAAAGTTTAAAATGCAAGTTCTAGAAACTAAGTAAAATGCGAAGGAAAGTGTGATGATCCACAGTGAAAATCTTCTGGCTTCAGGAGAAGAAAGATAAAAGAATGCTGCAGTCACTAAAATTGCATGTTTCCAACAAAGGTTCGGGGACATGCAATTATTGAGAAATAATTGCAGAAAGAGTCTTGTCTGATGATTCCACCTGACTATCTGGAACAATAGATTCTTGGACTGCTTCTGTCAAACTCAAAAATAATAAACAATGGAGCAAAAAAATGCAGTGTTTATATCCTACTTGTATATAAATAAAGAGAAAAAGTGGGTAAGCAAAGATACTCCAATCATTGAGCAATATCAGCAAAAAGAGGATAGACAGCATGGAGAAAATATAATTATTAACAAGAACAATAACCAAGCAATTTAGTTAGTAAAATGATTGCATTTGAGCTAGGAGAGTGGATACTGGCACTGAGAAAAATAATGGCCCCTAGATATTTCAATATTAAAACATGAAGAATTTGAGCATTACAGAAGAAAAACCAAACAGAATAAGCAGACCATAAAATTTGATATAACAGAAATAATAGGAACATGGTACAATAGCAAATACAGCTTCGGGAAAAAAACAAGGGTTGGGGGTAGCATTGCACAGAGATGTTACGATAGAATCTAATTCTCTCAAGAAAAAAAGAAAAAGGCCTGATGCTCCAGTAATGTAAAACAAACATAATATACCTTGACCTCAGCAGATAATTTACTTGAAGTTATATTCAAAATTATTAAACAATACAGTAATATTGGGAAGTGCCTGCCTGGTCTGCCTTCAGCAAAATGCCCTCAAAACCAGCAGGTGATAACAGAGGAATGTGAGCAGGATGGGACACCCAAGTCCACGTGAGTGCTTGTCCCAAGCTGATAATGCTAATGAGGAACTCCACAGCAGCCTCCTACCAGACAATGCAATAACCAGGGAATTATGAAGAGACTTTTGAAACCAAGGAGCCTGGAGATGTGCAAGAGAGCTGGGAGAGGCCCCAGAGCGGGATGAGGAGCAGCAGCCCTGGCTGGCACTGCTGTAGTGGGGTGCAGGCAGTGATAGGGGTGAACACAGAGCTGGAGCTCCCACACCTCTGCAGGTGGGTACCCACACTTCTAGAAGTGTTTGCAGCCCAGGCTGGGCTGGGTGCCCACGCTGTGAGGTTGCGTGCAGATCAGTTACAGAAAATTGCTTGGAAATTCATTGACATTTATTAACGTTCTGCAGTAAGTAGTACTGTGGGTTTTCCGTCACATTACTGGTATCGATCGTGAATGTATAGTGCAGTTATTGCCAGTTAATTACATGTCATTAATAAATCCATAAGCCACTTTGATCCTGGTCTAAACCACATGAATTAAGCAGCTTTTCCCCCATGAGAAATATTAGCAAAAAATTTAGAATAGGTAAAAAACTGACTGTGTATGAAAATTCACATCGAATTTTCTGAACTACATAATTCTGAACATGCACAGACTGTTGTGCTTATATATTTGGGAAGTCTGGAGGTCAAAATGAAAGCACCAGCTAATTTTACACACCGCTTGGAGCCAGGCACTGCTTGAAAGCAAACAATCTGAATTACTGTCTGAGACAACCTAAAGTTTGTCTAAATTGAGAAAATGGATGTAGACAGAAAAAATTGCAAATGTGGACATCCAAGTAATTATCCATATTGCGCTGTGGCAGATTTGTTTCCAGCTGTATCAAATATGGATGAAAGCATTTAATGCGACAAAAATCTTTGAAGTATTGAGTTGGCTAAAACCAGACGCAAAGGTTCACAGTCATGTTCTCTGCAGAATAAAGGAGAGCCCTGCATTAAACTCCTACTTTTCAGACAGAACTAATTGGTTATTACTTAAGAATTCTGTTCTTTTCTGATTACTGGAAAAATCACCCCCCTTTTCTTTCTTCTGTTTCTCAAAACAGAAAGAATAAGGCAAACATAATGCTATTTACCAGTAGCTATGGCGACTGCTTGTAGGAAAGGGTAATATGTTCACAAAGGAGAAAAAAGAAAGATCCTCACTATCTCCTCCTTAGACTAAAATGGAAGCAAACCAAACCAGTTCATTCGTTAATATATGTTTCTTTACTCAAGCAAGCAAAGTGGGAGGGCAAATAACTTCCTACAGTTCAATGCATTAATTGGAAAATTGTTTTAGGAAGAGTGCCTTAACACTTCAGGAATTCTATGCAAAATCATTATATCATCTTTCTCTGCTGAAGATTTGTCTGGCAGCTGACGGCTTTGTAATAATTAACTCCCTCCAGAAAGCAGGATGATAGTGAGGTCAGGAGAGAAAATGTAAATAGGTCATGCAACAGTCAGGATTATTGGCACACTATCTTTATAAATAATTGAATCAAGTAAGTCTCCTGGCTGCAACATATCCTTGTGATGTTGGATTCTTGTTCATATTGATGTGGTTCTGGGACACAATATTGATTTAATCATCCTTTCCTATTAGATCAGTGTTGAGAAAACATGCTGGTTTTCTCTTCTCTACATGTCCATTCCAAAACAGGGAGATCTGAAAGTGTTTGTTTGCAATTGCCCTCTCTGTTTGTGCTGCACTTATTTAGAAGCCAATTTTAAGCTGGAGTACCAAAGTGCTGTACTACTTAATCACGAGCTACTATACATTCAGCTAACATTGGGTTCTAAGGGACACATCAAGCCATTTTATTTCACCAACATTAAATACATATTAATGTCTAAAATATTGAAAGACAAATGTGACAGAATTGACTTTATATTAGTTTAGAGCTTACAGTCTTTCTCTGCTGTTATTAATCAGGCCTGTGTGGATCACTTAAGTCATTCTGTTGTAAGGGTTGCAAAGTTGTCTCAAGATGAAAAGACTATTTTTTATCTCAAAGGATGAATTCCTAGACTTCTCAGAAACACATACACTTATCTATGCCTGCTATCACTAGAGGTAGAGCAGGTTTTGCCCTTTTCTTTGTCTCAGAAGTGAGAAGCAAGTGGATTTCTTTTTTCCCTAGTTTTACTTTACACTGACATCCATAGTGATACACGCTGGTAGCAGCAAGCCAGTGACACCACAGCAATTTCTCTCCTACAGAGTCATTCATCCAGCAGTTTGAAATGACTCAAACAGCACTTTGGTGCTCTGTTTTCCATCTCTTTTTATACCACCCTAGCTCTCCCCTTATACTGTCTATGCTTTGCTTTAAAGAATAATAAAGGCAAAGTTAGACAAATTTTTAATCCCTGGCACTGCAGTGTTTTTGCTGGCTCTGCACCCCCACACCCAGTCTTTACCTTCTGTCTATAGAAACCACTTAATAAGTTCAGGACATTTTTATGCATGCTTCTGACTGCAGGTCCTTCATTGATTTCTAAAGATGATCCAGCTGAGTACAGCAATGAAACAAGCACCTTAAGAACTTTTATTAGGGTATAAATGAGACACTGTTTCTCAGATTTCCCTCCTGTTGTTTTCTGTTCAGTTCTATAATGCAGATCAATACAATCCAGAGTTATCTTGGGTGAACAAAAAGTTGTTGAATGTATCCAGCTGTGGGCTTGATTAGATTTTCACTTCACTGGTATAAATCAGAGTAGCTTCACGTAAGGCAAGGGAATCTCAGCTCTCTGAAATGGTGTAAGCTGAGACGTAAATGAGAACCAAACTCCATTTTCTTTCATGTGTTCTGCTAGCAGTGTCAGCTCAAAATCATGTGTCAGAGGATGAAGCTTTACATGTAAAAACTGAATTGTACTATTACTAATTATTAATGATTACAGCAATTGGGCAGAGAGAAATATACCCATAACATTTGCTGGAAAGAAAGATAATTGGAGATGCTGCCTCAAAGAATTTGCACTTCTGCTTCTGTGACTCAGATGTCAGTTCATAATTCCTGCTTGAGGAAAGGTAGGTGTTTGGAAGAAAGGCTGGTTACAGGCATAACTTAGCTCAAACAAAAGGCAGCTCTGATGGATGGCTTGAATATGTTGATTCTCTCTTTTTAACAGCACAACGTGTTCCTGTTTTTTTCTGAGGTTCATTCTGCATTCAAAAATGAAATAAAAGTCTCAAGCTTAATTCCTTTTTATAAATAAATTATATGTAAACAAAGTATAAAAATATTTTCTTTGCTTTAAGTGAAAATAAGATAGCAGTGCTATGCAGGCTTTTGCCTATGTGCTTATACACTTCACTGCGCAGGATACCTTCACGAACATAGCATTTCTACTAAAATACATCATTCACTAAATCTCACTGGAACTACTTACATAAGGAATCCTTTTGGGAGTGAAGTAGCTTGATTGGCCCACATAGAGCACTCTTCTTCAATGTAGCATAGAAAGGGAAATGAAATCAGGAAGAGCATAGAAAAAAACTCCTCAGATACCACAGCAATAAGTGAAAAAACAGGATACACTCGGATGGAAATAAACAACGACAATCTCCCCTCCTTCCCGTGCACACAGAATTTTTTATGCAAATATTTACTGGGTAAGCAGTACAATTATCAGAAGAAGTTAGCAGTCCTGAATTTTACTTACTGAAGAAGATATTGCAAATAACTGCAATGAAGCACAGAACAAAAAAAAGGCGGGGGCATACACAGAAAATGGCGCACCACTGCTGGGCATTATTATTCCTATTCTCCTGAGGTCTTAATTTAAAATGTGCTTTTTTTTTTTTTTTTTGAAGTGCAGAGATAAAAATGCAGAGGGGAGAAGGGACAGAGGTTACAGGAGACAAAGAACATTGAAAGCCTTTAAAAATAGGTGCAACACACAAAAACACGATGACGAAATAGGCCCCAGCACAACAGTCATTTTTTAATTATTTATTTATAAATCTAATGGTGTTTCAAATGCAGGCTGGCATAAGGATTCTCAGAAGTGGAGTATTTTTCTCCTCTCTATGAAATTTAAACATTTTTGCCAAGCTACTGCCAGTAGGAAGGTGCTTTTATGAGAAGCAAATTGCTTGAATATGCTACTGGGGGATTTACTTTCTCTGTAGCCCTATTTTTAGTTAAATGCCATAAAATGCTGGCAAAACCCAATTACTACCAGCTTGGAAAAGTTCTCCTTTAGCTCACCTTTAAGATCTACTGCATTCTGTCCAGAGGGGTTTCAGTACAAGGTCCATTTCTCTAGCTGTGAGTGGGTGACATTCCAGCTCTAGGTGGCAGTAACCTATAGCTCTTCCATTTCAGAGTCTAGCAGAGGATTAAAATCAGCCCAGGCACAGAGAGCAGTGTTTCACTTCGATATTTCACAGAATTTCACAGAATTTCTAGGTTGGAAGAGACCTCAAGGTCATCGAGTCCAACCTCCAACCTAACGCTAACAGCCCTCCACTAAACCATATCCCTAAGCTCTACATCTAAACGTCTTTTGAAGACTTCCAGGGATGGTGACTCCACCACTTCCCTGGGCAGCCTGTTCCAATGTCTAACAACCCTTTCAGTGAAGAAGTTCTTCCTAAAAGATATAGCAGAAACAAAATGCAACTAATTAGGATTTCTCACAGCCAAGAATTCCATGGCTTTCCTGGCAAAGAAAAGGAGTTTCTGAGGCAAAGAAAATGAGTTTCATCCAGTTACTTAAATCATGATCTCTATTTTTTAATAAATTGTACAAATCGAGTGTTTTTCTTTACCTCAGGTTTTATTTCAGAAAGGGGCTGGTTTACATCCATGGACTCTTCGACAGTGCATAATCAAACAGCTGCAGAGAGAAAAGCTGAAATTTGGTATAAAAATAATCTTCCTCATTTTGTCTCTAATTATGTTTCTGTAAATTGGAGTAATCTGTGTTGAGTGAACTTGGGATGCACTGGGTATATTAGGTTTGCAGCTAAACTTGCAGTGTTCCTGACTAAGGAAAGTTACTTGTACAGCTTCCTAGTCCAAGGTGGCAGAATGTGTATGCAATCTGTGTCAAGGACTTGAGAAATATATATAGACAACGTTACTAAAACTGCATATTACCAAGGTTAGCCTACAGAAAATGGCTGCAAAATAAAACATCCAAGAATCAGGAACTACCCAACTGATAATGAAAAAAAAAAAAACAAATGCACAAAATATGGACAAAAACATACTGATAAACAAAGTCATCATATACCAATGCATGCCATTGTACATATGCGTATACAGTTATATAACAATGTACAACTATTTTCTACTATACAAAATAATTTTCCACAGAATGTGGATCAAAAGATGAGGTTTTAACTGCATTAGTTCTAGGCAGAAAAAAAGATAAATTCATTTCAATTACCATTTTGTACTCATTCTGCACCTACCAAGATCTCTTCATGCCCACAAATACCATCTTCTTCATATTAAATCACAGCATTTTATCATCACGTTACAGGACAAATATCAGCTCATTTTAAAATGAAAGTATTATAACCTCACATCTGCTCTTAAATCATCAACCCAGCTTTAAAGACATGCTTGAAAAGAAGCAAGCAATCGTCCATAAATAAAAAGTGTCCTGATGTTGAGTCCTGCTCCATCCCAGCATTGTCTCATGCCTTGCAGTAGTTCATATGCAAAACATGCTCTCCTACTGATGGAATCCACTTGTCCTTGCTATTAAGTGAAACACAGCAGGACCCAGAGAGCATTTGCTGAAGCTGAAAACCGACTTTATAATTTAGCCTTGAATCTCGAGCTGGCATAACTATCACATTATAAATCTGGATGCTGAGTCTGAACACTTGTAAAGCAAATAAAATAAAATCCTGATTGCTTTGTATTTTTCATTTCAGTTTAAGAATATGTACTAAAATTAGATCTCAATGTTAAAAACATCTTATGTTCATCCACTCAAAGAATTTCAAAGCCTAACAATTAAATCGGTATCTGCCAACAGTAAAACAAATACATGCTGTCTACCTTGCTGTTATTCAAAGCAGGGAAAATATTAAGGATACTCAAAGACTGCACCAGCTTTTAAAATTTGAGTGGCTACATTTGACTAAATGTTAAGAGAGATGCATGTTTATATGTTGCATTGTTGTGCCATGGTTCCTGCAACAGGGACAAATCAAGGAGCCATTTTCCGAGGGCCAGTGCAAAATCCGTCCCCTGTGCCAACTTAGCTTCCAGGGTTTAACTGAAGCTTAAGCAAATTTCACCCTGGGGAAGGCTAGGGTGTGAGGATAGAGACAATCAGAAACTGTGAGAAAGCACCACAAAGAGGGAATGGATCACAGCTCTGCTTCTGTGCATTTTCTGGGACAGTAGGTGGCATGAGACGAAGGGAAATTCCAACCCTTCGGCTGTCTTTCATCTTAACTTCTCCATGAAATTTGATTTGGGGAAGGAGGGGGAAAAAAACCTAGCCACCTTTAAAATACCCAATTTATTTGTTAATGGTTGTTAACCACAAATGTTTTTCAGTTCAATTTACCCTCGATTTTTCTATATAGTTTATTCTCTCCACTACATTCATATATTTATCCAGGTAGTGACTCTGTTCCATAGAGTAATATCATGACTTCTAATGAAAAACAAGAAAAAAAGTCTGGATTACATAAAAAGAAACCATGCTGAAAACATGTTTAGCTTCAATTTTAGGTTTTAAATCAATCTCTGATTTTTTTTTTAATGTGTGAAGTTCATAATTAATCCCTGAAGGTATCCAGGAAACAACTTAAATCTGGGTTAATGAACTACTGTGCTTGGTTTCCACCCTAGAAATACATTGCACTGTTTCTGCAAATGTTTTACGAGATGGAGAGGTGGATGAATAATTGGACAAGTATGACAACTGAAATATAATGATGATAAACTACCATATTACATGCCACTACAAAAAAAAAAAAAAAAAGAATAATTACTGGAAATTCCTCAGCTTACAAATAGTACCAGTCTTTGTGTTTTAGCTGAAGATTTGTATTAAAAATGCTAACAGTTTATAACTCAAAATCCCTTGTTAAGAAGAATTTATTTTAGAATAAAATTTCTGTTACTGATGCCATATCACCTCCCAGCATATTTCTGTGTGACTTTTTTTTGGCTTTTCCAGACTCTGCTTTGTATAATTATGAAGAAAATAAATTAAATTAAAGCCATGAATAGTTGCTGGGCAAAGACTGTCATCAAGAAAAATAGAAAAAAATGGCTATTTACAGGACAGCTATTGTGCATCTTGAACAAATGTTGTTCATTTATATTTCATTAACAGTATCACTCTCACTGTACTCAAGATTATGTTCTAATTACCATTATTGTCTGTTGGGGATCTTGCCTATTTCCCTGTTGTTCTCTTACAAATGGTGGGAGACGGAATAAACCCAATTGCCCTTTGCACCCTCCCCAAGAACGTATTATAAAACTCCATAGTATAATGAAGAGATGACAATTACAAATATATGATCAATACATGCTGAAGAACTAGAGCCACCATATGGTAATTAAACTGTCTGAGTGCATATACACATGCATGTGTTCATATATGAACACATACTTAACTCACACTTTCATAATTCCTGATGATTACAGCAAAGATGACGAGATGGTAACTAAGATATGAAACTTCATTCTCTACTAGCAGCCTCAGAGGAAACTTGAAAGAGAAGTCATGGCCACAGCTTCGGAACTGAAGGCTTGCATACCCCTCTGCCATCTTGAGAAAATTCTGGGTTGAGTGTAGACAGGGAGATTCAATTTAAATAACAGTGCAGCATAGAGGAGCCCTTATAACTTGCACTTTGACTAACTGCTTAAAACAATTTTCCTGATTCTGAGTAACTTGTCTCTGTCTGGGACATTTCACCCTCTCTCCAGTTGGACTTTTTCAGAATTTGATTTCATTGCTATTACAACCTATTCTAGTATGAGTGTGAAAAACTACCAGCAGCTCTATATTCTTTCATGTACACACCAAAATAAAATAATTTTTAAAGTAATTTATGTGTTAATATATTTAGAAGTGGCTCACGTGCAGCAATGACTAGGATGTCCAAAAACTGATATTACTATTTCATATGGTCCAATTAAAATAACACAAGCACATTAGAAGACAATAAGAAGAAACAATATGGTCACTTCTGTGTAACTTCCCTTCAGAGCAATGAAATACTTTCTTATCTGACTGTAAAACACCTTACTAGAGCAATGCGAGAAGAGATCTAGTGTAAACACTGACCTCCAAGCCAGATGAATTTTCCAAAGAACACAATAAGGCTAAATTGATGGGCATACAGAGAAGATGACCCGAATACAACAGAACACAGTATCCCTTATTGAACACTGAGGCCTTGTGGAGTAGTACAAATCATGCCTTTACATCTCTGATCTTCTAACTCATAACACTTACGCGCTATCAGTTCTTGAAGTAGCAAAGAAGCCATACCAGCTGTACTCTTATGAGCATCTGAAGTATGTAGTTTAGCAGGGTATGACTGGTGAGTCTGATAATAGTACAAATACAACTATTACAAAGAGAAGCCTGTCCCTAAAGGAAACCCTTCTAAAGCTATTCAGGACTTTTTATTTAGTAATACAGTATTCTAGTCAGGTAACTGAACAGCAGTGGTACTGTTTAATGGATAAATGAAATAATAATAATAGATAACTATTACTGGAAATAATTCCATGAGCTTTTACAGTGTTGTTGTGAAATTCAATGATTCTAGGATTTTTATTGTTCCACAACTTGACTAGAGCAATGCTAGAAGACTCCATGGATTAAGGAGAATGCCAATGGACTCATAATAGACTTTGTGCAGACCTCTGCTATAAAACCTCATCAAGATAATCTGAGGAAGGTCCTGGTTGAAGGAGAAACAGATTCTTGTTTGAAGGTCTCTATCCTTGTATCTGCTAAGGTATTATGTTAGAAAGAATCAATCTTTAAGAGTGGTTTTATCATACATGTTCTTGAACAAGACAATCTTTTTTGAACAGGGATGCACTAACTCTCTAGCAAGACACCAGGTAATTCTTAAGTCTATGGATTCTTTACACATAACACACACACCCTTTCACTTAAGAACAATATACAACCTCAATAGGTCTTCCCTAGCAAAAATAAAAACTCAAACCATTTCACTCTTTCACAAGTTTTAAGATTGATAGGTAATCTGAAACAACTGGACTCAATTGTGGGCAAGACTGTCTTTACAAGCATCCCATATATTGACCCACAGAAATAGTCAGCGAGGAAAAACTGAGGGACTAGTGAGCTTACATTTGCCTTTGAATATTCAACTAGACAACTGTAGATAATTGGTACAGGCAGAATGTCCCTTCTATTTCTGTCTTTTCTCCTCCCTAAAAGCTAGATTTTGGCTAGGTTTGGCTAGCTAAAAGAAGCCTAATCTAAATGTATTGTATTCATGCACATACAACATATGGACATGCACATAGAGAACTATGAGTATGTGTATGCCACTGTTTGTATTTAGCTCTACATATGATCATAAAGCTTTTTTTTTTTTTTTTTTTTTTTTTTATGAAATCCAAAAAAAAAACCACCAACAAACAAAAACCAACAAGGCTTAACAGTCATAAAAATAAAATAAAATCCGGTTTCCTATCTTTCTAAAAATAACTTTTAAAAAGTGAACTGAAATGCTGTCACTGAGAAAGAAATAAAGTAACAAAAAAAATTTCCTAACACTACTATAGCTCATATCCAGACACTCCACATTCAGGCTGAATATTAACCATGTGATTTTCAGTTCTCTATTCAACAAGATGCCAAAGGTGAAGAAGGATTCTCAAAACCATAATCAAAATCTGTTCTCTGAGGTCACCTCAGATAAACTTCACTCTCCATGATAAGCTCCACAAACAGTTATTCAGAACCTTGTTCAATCTCCATTCAACCACACTAGTAAGGACTGAAATGTCATATTTTTTTTCCTCCCTTATGTGATTTTCATTGCTTGAAGTCCAGAAATCTATCATTAGTAGGTAGGTGTGTGCGTTAAGTTAGGAGCAAAGGAATAAATGTTCTAACATATATTACAGATACTGCATTATTCATCTTTCTCAGTACCAGTCTTGTAATTTTATTGTGATATCTTACAGTAAACAGCTAGAGCCTATAATGGTTCCTTATGGAAAACATACACATTTTACTGAAAACATGATCTCTGTGGAATCTTGTGTGACCATTAGTACAAAGAATGTGCACATTTATCATTTTTCATACATCTACTACATGTGATAAACCATATAGTAAACAGTGCCGGCTATACTACTTGTCAGGATTTACAGAGCAGTGAACTTACAAGAATGCACGCGCTACTTCTCTAGTTGGACAAACATGTCTGAACAGTGTTTTGAGTAGTTATACATCCATTTAAACATCTCAGTCACTTCGGAAAAGGATACTATTTGATTCATTTCCCCGATGTTTTAAAGCTACTCCATATAAGATTCCCCTTCTGGAAGCAGTGGTATCACAAATGCCAATTTGGTTGTGCGGTAATCCTTGAAAATGATGTTGCATGTATTTCTGGGAATTGAGTCAAATCATTCCAGAATGATTGCTATTAAAATGATACTAACTGGTATTTCAATAACTACACTAAAATTTGAGCTATTGAAGCGTCTCTGATTTAAATACAATTGAACTGAGATAATATATAAACATCACGTTTAACAAATTTTGTGCACAGCTTGCACATTGTCTGAACAGTGAGGAATTTAAAGTCTATTTATACTTGGATCCTTGCTTTTTCTGCATGCTCTGTTTTCAGCATGTTGCTTTTCACACTAATAGAATACTAAATCTGCAGATCTGAGAACAGAAAAAATTGATTTTTTCCAGACATTTTTAATAGAACCACCACCGTACTGCCTACTTTAAAAACAGAGGAAGGTTTACTCTTTGATCATCTCTTTTTCCAACTTGTTTGCTTGGATTTGGATTTTAATGCTATTATTCAACCAACAGAATTTGTTACTTCAACAATAGTTCTGTCAGAAAATGAGGTTCTGAAGCTAAAAAATTCTGAAAAGTGTACCACATTTTAATCACTGGTAAAAGAGTGTCCTGGTTTCAGTTAGAACAGAATTAATTTTCTTCCTAGTAGCTGGTGGAATGCTGTGTTTTGGCTTAGGATGAGAAGAGTGCTGATAACACCCCGATGTTTTAATTGTTGCAGAGCAGTGCTTATACCAAGCCAAGGACACCTCAGACTTTTGCTCTGTCCTGCCAACAGGCAGGCTGGGGGTGCAGTAAGAGCTGGGAGGGGACAGACCCAGGACAGGTGACCCGAACTAGCCAAAGGGGTATTCCATACCATCTGACGTCATGCTAAACAATATATAGGGGTGGCTAGCCGGAGGGAGGGGGCCGGACTGCTCGGGGTTAAGCTGGGCATCGGTCAGCGGGTGGTGAGCAATTGCATTGTGCATCACTTGTTTGTACATATTATTATTAGTAGTACTATTATCATCATTGTATTATTATTATTATTATTATTTTCCTGTCTTATTAAACTGTCTTTATCTCAACTCACGGGCTTCACTTTCCATTTCTCTCCCCCGTCCCAGAGAGGGAGGGGGGAGAGTGAGCGAACGGCTGCGTGGTGTTTAGCTGCCAGCCGGGTTAAACCACGACAAAGAGTTGCATATTTTAAAGAAATTTAAGTAGAAATTATGTTGGACTAGGAAAAACAGCAGTCAGGTTCTATTGTACACAACAGTATGTATTACAACATAGTGTTAGTAAAACTGTAGATTAAATTTTCTCTATTGCTTGCCTCTTTGACATTCCCATAAAAGTATGATGTAATAAACGTATGTCCAACAGGATTTTGGTCATTTTAAGAAAACCAATGGTATTCATTCTCCTCAAAAATGATTTGACAGATTTTCTGAGTAAGAGTGGCATTATTTTTCCTAAGATCAGGTGGAACCTGATACAATGAAAAATCTCTCTATCAGAAAAATAAAACAAGTTGGAAGTAAACTTAAATAATATTTTTATTCATCAAAGCCCAATTTGACATCAGCATTAGAAAAAAAAAATGAATTTTCAAATGTGAATCTCTTTCATATCTAGCAAACCAGCTACACTAGCTACATAATTTAATAAAATGTACAGGATCCAACAAGTTCAGTCTCCCAAATGAGTCTTCCTAAATAATGGCATGTAGAAGCATGAATTGAAATAGTAATACCATCAGTTGCTGGAGTTGTCAAACGTGTAGGTGAGCACCTTTAGTATTGACAGAGCTAAGCCAAACCCAGCCGTTTGGAAGGAAGCAGAAAGCAGGATATCTTCCTTATGCAAATCAGCATTACTCAGGCACATATAGTGAAAATTCTGTAAAAGTTTAAGGTATGAACAACATATGTGGGTCCAGGAAAAGAATTCATGACTCCCATCTGGAAATCTACTCCTTTTTCTCCAATGTCAAATCTACTTAGATAAAAATGAAACCTTTTTTTTTTTTTTTTTTTTTTTTGGTTTATCTTTGTGCATGAGTTGAACACAGCAGAACTTAAAATATTATTTCTGAACTTAATATCACAGAATCACAGAATCACAGAATTTCTAGGTTGGAAGAGACCTCAAGATCATCGAGTCCAACCTCTGACCTAACGCTAAACCATATCCCTAAGCTCTACATCTAAACGTCTTTTAAAGACTTCCAGGGATGGTGACTCCACCACTTCCCTGGGCAGCCTGTTCCAGTGTCTAACAACCCTTTCAGTAAAGAAGTTCTTCCTAACATCCAACCTAAAACTCCCCTGGCTCAACTTTAGCCCATTCCCCCTCGTCCTGTCACCAGGCACGTGGGAGAACAGGCCAACCCCCACCTCGCTACAGCCTCCCTTGAGGTACCTATAGAGAGTGATAAGGTTGCCCCTGAGCCTCCTCTTCTCCAGGCTGAACAAGCCCAGCTCCCTAAGCCGCTCCTTGTAGGACTTGTTCTCCAGGCCCCTCACCAGCTTCGTCGCCCTTCTCTGGACCCGCTCAAGCACCTCGATGTCCTTCTTGTAGCGAGGAGCCCAAAACTGAACACAGTACTCGAGGTGCGGCCTCACCAGAGCTGAGTACAGGGGGACGATCACCTCCCTAGCCCTGCTGGCCACACTGTTTCTGATACAAGCCAGGATGCCATTGGCCTTCTTGGCCACCTGAGCACACTGCTGGCTCATATTCAGCCGACTATCCACCATCACTCCCAGGTCCTTCTCTGCCTGGCAGCTCTCCAACCACTCCTCTCCCAGCCTGTAGCTCTGCTTGGGGTTATTGCGCCCCAGGTGCAGGACCCGGCACTTGGCCTTGTTGAACTTCATGCAGTTGACCTCAGCCCATCGGTGCAGCCTATCCAGATCCTCCTGCAGAGCTTTCCTACCCTCAAGCAGATCGACACACGCACCTAACTTGGTGTCATCTGCGAACTTACTGAGGGTGCACTCGATGCCCTCGTCCAGCTGGATCCATATGGAGTCAAGTCCAGCCTGCAACTGGACTTGACTCCATGTGGATCCTAATGATATGTAACTAGGATTCATATTCATATATCAAACAACAGCATCAACAAGAAAATGGGAGCTCTGGAAAACATTCTTGCCTGAGTCTCCTAGTATATAAAAGAGATCTGTAAAAGGATCCTTGTAATATGATCAGTTCTGCTACTTCAAAATATCTGGTTCCTTTCTTACCTTACATCTAAAGCACTGATGGGAGACCTATTAGCAGTTCTAAAAAATTGACCTACAGTACTATTAATGTTACATGGGAGGTGCTTCCATGGTCCCTGCTTTGAGAATAGGAAATAGCTTATTCTCATCTTTACTTCAAAAAAAAAAACACCCCACAAATCAGATTTTGTGAGATTGATAATGTAGACCTGTGCTAAAAATCTGAGAAAAACATTTATAAAGGGATAAAAGCTTACCTTTAGATGAATTCCTTCAGCTAAAACCTGACTTGACATGCATTTCTGTCTTATGGGCACAAGGAAGCACAAGAATTATTTCTAGCATATGTCATAGGAAAGATTCAATATTTGAATAACCCCTTTGAAATGGAAAATGAGACGCAAACATAGTCAGAACAACATTTTAGAGTCTCCAAGGTCTTCAGTTTGAGCTCTTTTTCTAAAAAAAAAAAAAAAAAAAAAGTAGCAATCATAACAACTGAGAATATATAGAGAAGAAAGGAACCATGAAATTTGTCAAGTCACTTCACCTACTCTCCTCAATAGCTGCAATATATGGAATTGCATCACTCATCAAGTTCCACTATAAATTTTCTTTTTGCTTAAAATAAAGCTAATTTAAAATTCATTTTATAACTTTCAAAAAGGCATTAAAAACCTTTTCAGATGAAGTTTGGAAAAAACTTCAGACTGATTTTCTCATTCCGTGAATTAGTTCTTTAAAACTTAAGAACAGTATGTTCTTTCAACATGTGGAAAACAGACAGTTTCTGAAATATGATTTAAAATGTGGCCATTCCTATCTGTAGTTGTAAAGGTACACTACTGATGAAATCTACATTTCTGGGGAGGTATTTCTTGCACTTTCAGGGACCAAAACTGAAAATTTGCTTTCCTGGCATAGTTGGTGCATATGGCATTCATCGTGGTTGAAATCTGAAGATAAGTGCCTCTCTATTGAAATTTATTGCTAATTGAGTTTGATTTTTCAGTCTTAGCTAATTGATTAACATTAATGGACCCATCTGCTGCACCAATACATGGGGAACAACAACAGTAAGAAAAATCACTGTGAGAATAGTTTGAGACACTGGAAACATGAGTGTTCGTGGGAGCAATTAACTTTGAGATTGTACTGTGCACTACAAAAAAACAAACTTGTCTATGTTTACATTTTCCTGAGTCTTTATACAATTTAAAACAAATGTATTAATCAACTGCTACTAGCATTGCATCTGACAATTGTCAAACCATTGGTGAAGTAATTTTATGAATTTATTTCCTACACACAGATGTGTCTTCTTAATTAACACTAAGCTTGGTTTGCAACATCTGGCTCACACGAAGAAGGGGCCACACAGAATATTAAGAGCTTCCAAGGTTAATCTTACCATGCCCTTTCCAAACAAGAACTTAAAATAAAATAAACTCTGATTTCACAAAATTAGCCATAGAACTATATGCCACTCAAGTCCTAAATTTACTGAATAGTTGTTATTTTTTCCTCTGAAATAAACCACTCTCTGGAATGCTACATTTAGCATGGATTTAAAGTGCAGTGAAAGAGCTAGTGAACGTGCAAAAGTGCTTCTAAAAGCCACAGGGCATTTACAAATGAAAGAGAATAGTTTTTAAAAACTAACAAAATAACAGTTATGTAAAGAATTATAAATTTAGATTCATACTAAAACTCATTCGATAGAGCATATGTTTAAAACAGAATGGCTTTTGTACTACACACAGATTTTTAGTCAAAATATAAATGGAATTGTGATAACACTTTTTTTTTTTTTTTTTTTATGAAAGCAGAGGGGCTCTTAGAGCATAGATATAACCATATAAGCATAACTTCAAAAGAATAAAAATAACAGGAGATTTTGACTTCCACAATATGATGCATTCATTAATTTCATACTGTGGCAAAATGGTGATTGTGTGGCCTGTCACCATCACCATGGCCCTTCCTGGACACCCTGGGGCAGTGTCTGACCCTTGTCAGGCAAGTAACTTTCATTTAGGAATGACTGTAAAAAATGTTTCTTATGAAACACACCTGCCTATGCAGAGCAGTATGTGTTGACAAGTTCCAGTGCTCATTATAAAACATGGCTGAGTTATTCATTATATAATACTTCATGGCCTTTCAAAAGCAAAAGCTCTAATTAGTCGCCAAGCACCTGAAGAATAACATGCAATAAAAAAAAATCTTTTTTTCTTGCCACTTAACAGTGTAAGTGAAACAACTGACAACATCTGAAACAAGTCAATAATAGTTTCGTAAGAGTTGTCAAATCACTGCTTGTTTCATCTGAAAAAAAAAATACAATAAATACAACTAAGTTGTTTCCAGTAATAAGTAGACAAATTGATAAAATTAATGGTGGAGATGGGAATATTACTACTATTGACATGGTGGTTTAACATGGATGGGCAGCTCATCACCACCACACCGCTCTCTCACTTCCCTTCCTCAACCCAACAGGGGGAGATAATATGGTGGAAAAATAGGCTCATGGGCTGAGAAAGGGACAGGGAGATCTCTCAACAGTTACTGCCAAGGGATAAACAGACAGCATATGGGAGATAAATGTAATTTATTTCCTATTACTAGCAAGCTAGAGCAGTGAGAAAAACGAAACAAAACAAAACAAAACAATCACGTTCTCTCCTATCCACCCTCTTCTACCTCCTCCCACCAAGCAGTGCAGGGGAATGGGGGCTGCAGTCCCTGATGCTTTGTGTCTGCCGCTCCTTCACGGTCACTCTCTGCTGCTGCTCCACGTGGGGTCCCTCCCACGGGATGTCATCCTTCTCGAACTGAGCCTGCAGGGGCTGCCCACAGGCAACAGCTCTCCAAGAACTGCTCCCACATGGCTCCGTACCACGGGGTCCATCCCCCAGGAGCAAACTGCTCCAGCACAGGTCCCCCATGGGCAGCAGCTCCCCCCAGACCCCCTGCTCCTGTGTGGGCTCCTCCCCACAGGCTGCAGCTCCAGCCCGGGGCCTGCTCCTGCGCGGGCTCTCCACAAGATGTTTTTTTCCCCTTTCTTCAATCTGCTCTCTCAGAGGCCCACCCAGCGTCACTCCCTGGTTTGGCTCTGGCCAGCAGTGGGTCCCTTTTGGAGCCATCTGGAGCTGGATCTGCTCTGACATGGGGCAGCTGCTGGGCTCTGCTCACAGAGGCCATCCCTGCAGCCCCGTGCTGCTAAAACCTTGCCATGTAAAAACAATAGATTATTTACAGTTTATTATTGCAGTCATAAATATAAAATCATTACCTGAAGATAACAATGTTGTGTAGTCTACATGCACCATTTGAACACTGGAACTGAGATTTTTTTTTTCCATAGAAACTATATACAGAATATCCACCTCTTTTTTCAGTTTTCCTGTTCCACATATAACATGGTGTGAACTACTACAGGGTTCCTTGCAATCTGAATAGTGGTTTATCAGCTAGTTTTGAGGATAAAGCAACTAATAAACCATTGTGGAGCTAAGGGAGAGAGTAGTGTCTTTCAGCTTCAAGAAGTATTAAGGAACATTTGTAACTAGGAAGAATGTGATGAGTACTACAGCTCTAAAGTTGATCTGTTTACTATATAGAGTTTGCTAGACTACATACTTGATACATAGATTCCTAAATAGTATTACAAGGAATTGCCTGGAAAGAATTACAGGAAGAGTCTATTCTCACAGAATATTTCTGTTCCTTTTGGGAGATGCTTCATTCATTGAAGCAATCAATTCAGGTCTTAAGACAATAGATTTAGAGGAAAAAACTTTGAGGAGTATTCGCGTCCACATTAGAGACACTCTGGAGCCAGACCTGACAAGGTTGATCAGGAGGTATAAAAGTCATTATTCTTCCATACCTCCTCAATCTGATGAAAAGCTGTGGAAAATGGGATCAGTAAAGAGAAGAAATGGGTTTCTGACCCTGGCATTGTCAGGCAGAGTCCGTGTAAAATGCCTGCCAGCACCTTGTCACCCTGTTTACATCCAGCACAAAGAAATTGTAGAAGATGGGTACATGACTCATCAAGAGTGAATCTTGTAGATGTGTCACACGCATATTTTTCATCACTTCTCAGAAAAGCAGAAGCAATTTGTTCTCCCCTTAGTTAATTACATGGTATACAGTGATGGAGCTGTGTTGCACATACTGTGGACAAAATGAAGCATCAGGACTTTAGGATGCAGGAATTGCACCTCTGAAGATCCCTATCTATTGACCTATCCAAATGGGACTTCCATATTCTGAGACACAATCTGTTTTGTGACATCTAGAGGAATGATCAGTCTCTGAAAAAGCAAATCCTGTTCTGGCAAATATATGTTATTAAGTCAGAACTGCAGAACCTGAATACTTATAAAACAGGCATGGCAACTACTTACCAATTACCATCAATTTTAAACAGAAATGCAGTTCTCAAATTCTGAGTGCCTTAGACAAGTTACTATGGCTTAAAAACTTACTGTGCTTCAACTGAACCATCATTCAACTGAAACACCATCCTCTGTGCTTTTAGCCCACATCTCTTTTGGATCCCATTTCTTCTTTCATTTGATGCACTTTAACTTTTAAAGGTTCTTTGAGCATACTTTTTCATAAGTGCTGAAGGTGATGACTCACTTGTTGGTGTTTTCATAGCATGGTGATGAATGCATGTGATGTGTATCCAGAACACCATGAGGATGGGTGAGGGTACAGGCCTAGCAGGATATAGAGTTGTTAGACAGAAAAATGAGACCTTATGTGATCTCGTCCTATCTGTGAAAAGAGTCTGATTTAGTCACCATGCCTTATAGGTGAACTAGTTGACCATGAAGGAATTCTGGCAGCAACCCAATATGCATGTAGCATGGACAATGTAATTACATTTTATATCTGTTTTCATGTAAGCAAATAAGGTGTAAAATCTCTCTGGTTAGGCATGAAGCATTATCGGGACAGAAGATAGGTGATTACTTTATTACACAGAAAATTATAATAATTTCTCATTAAGGATGAACCTACCAGCCACTGTGTAAATAGGTGATAAAATGGTAACTCTTACCTAGTGCACGTCCCACCATTGTGACATGGATGATATTCACATACTGGAACATTACAGTTCTCAACATTCCTCCCTCCGAGAGCCTCATCTATGATGAACAATTCTTTGTTGTTAACTTGAAAATCCCTAATGCATCCTTTATAGCCATGTATCTGCCCAACACATCGAGGAACCTTTTCATGAACAGGAACATTTCCAAGAAAGATCGATCCAAAGGCGATCTGCCGAAACAAGAAGAGAAACAGCAGAAAAGAATGTGGTATATGATGGTACTATAAGCAATGAAGGAATAATACGAGATAAAGGAAACAGCCATTAGTTGAAGATGGTCAAAACTGATGATATTTGATTATAGGATTTTTTTAAACGTCTCTCTTTTTATTTTACTTTGTACAAAGAGACTGTTTTTATGTGTGTGTATATCTTCAAATGTGTAAAACAACATATGTTCTATGAAATATAAATTTGAATTCTGAGACTTAACTAACTTTAAACATGGTTTAAGGTTTTTTTAGTGTTTTCCTCATTTTACACAAGTTTTACAATCTTGGTTGAGGGTTGGCACAGGAACACAGGAGAAACTGTATACTAAAGGATAAAGCTTTCCCTTAGGATCAGGGACCTCCAGAATCCCCCCAAAAAGGAATTATGAAATAAAGATTTTACATTTCCTAGATGAGTGACAAAAATGGACCACTATAGTGAAGACCAGGAGAAAAGGGAAAGGTTTAGTTAGTAAATTCTAGGGTTATAAGTACCTAGAACATCCTGATAAGGATGCCAAGGGAACAACCAAAACAATTTCATACTGCGTCTGACCAAGTCTAGTGTTCTTGTGCTACCTATCTAGGAGGGAAAACCTTGTCCATAACTTTTAAAGGTTTTGTAAGTGACTCATTCAGTACTATGAATTCCACCCTCAAAGCTGGTGCTTGACTATTTAGAGCTCTGATATGGGGCTTCACCATGCCTAAGTTCCTTTGCCTATCAGGAAATGAAAAGATCATATATATATATATATATATATGTATATATATATATATATTTTTTTTTTTTTTTTAATTTAAAAAATCAGGTAAAAAAATTCATTATCATTCTGTGATAAATTTACTTATACAATGCCACCAATCCAGAAAGTGAGTGAAACCTAGTCAATTCAAGTATGAATAAATCAATGGAACAACAAATATATCACAGGATGTGTAAAACTGAGAAATCATTTACGTGAGGAGATAATTTATAGATAAGGAGTCCTTCACTATCATATCCAGACACCAACTGCAAAATTTAGGAGCAGAAGGAGGAAAACATCATGTTGACTTGTCTAGATTTCACATATCTATATTACCTTGTTTTGCTGTTTCTTATATGGCTTTTATCACTGCGTGAACTATGCTGCTGACAATCTAAAGTGAAATTTGGAGATACAATGAACATGAATGCCTTCAGATATTCCTCTACTTACAATGCATTTCATTTAGAAAGAAAAGAAAAAGAAAACACTACACCTTTTAGAGCATGGATAAAATTAAATCAGATTTTTCACATGGAAAGAATTCAAAGACATCAGTTCAGCACTTGTCAAATTCATTTCATATCACTTGACTCTCTCTCCTATCAAACATAGCTGTAAACCAGCATAGCTTCGGACAAGATTTGTAAGTAGTATTCGCAGACAGACATTTTCTCTCCATCTGTGAACCTGTTACAGAATTAAGCAAAGCACTGAGCTGGAATGTACAATGTCTATGATAAATATATATATGTATGTATGTATGTATCTATATATATATGTATGTATGTATGTATGTATCTAACAATATATAACAATATATAATATATATATAACAATATATATATGTATGTATGTATGTATGTATCTAACAATTCTCTTGCAGCGCAACATTTTTATTATTGGACTTATTTTACAAAAGTGTTGACCTGGGGGCAGACCCAGTGAACCACAGAATAACTTCAGTTGGCTCTCCTCAGTTTCATGCGTCAATGGTTTTTATCATAATGTTAGATGTTCAAACTCATGCTAGTACACCATAAAGCACATTTTTTTCCTGTAAAGGTCCTGTTCTGAGTTAAACTGACAGAACCAGAATATATTTTAAGGAAGCACACAAGAAAAATTCCTGTTAATCTTGTTAATACCCTAGCAGCCTTAACATAACATTATGGTAACGTTATAGTAACTTGCAATGCACATCATGATTAGTATCTCTACAGTTAATTGTACTGTCTCTTAGTGAATAAACTTATAAAGTGAACTCTCAATCATAGTTCAAATTCTCACGTCCCAAACCACCTAAGACGTACCATGCAGAAAGAATCTTGTGATGCTAGAATGCAGAACAAAGACAGGTGATAAAATGGAGACAAAGAATAACAGAAAATCTCAAGATCTGGGAAAGTTGGCCTGTTGCCCATTTAGGGTGAGTCTTCTGTTACCAGTTTCAAAATGGAGACAATCATATTTATAATACTGTTCAGAAGGCAAATCCTAGCAACAGTTCTGACACCAGGTTAAGTCAGTGATGATTCATAACTGCCTTCCACTATACAGTGTCGATTGCAAACAAAAAGTAACCAGGATTACTGCTAGGCATTATCTGAATTGTTCCTAGCAGCACTGTGGCCTAAGTCAGTGACACTGCAAACATTTTATTTTTCCTCTTGCAGTATCAGTGTCCTTTTCATGGACTTTAAGCAGCTGAAATAGACGTTTCAGGGTTCGGTAAGCTGAAGAAATCATTGGAAATACTATGGATGCCTTGTGTGAAATGACATATTAAAGAGAAAGTAAGTGCATATAATGATATCTGTGTGTTCAAAGCAAATAACTGTTTTTTGATGTTTTGCAGACTCACCTGAGATGCTTGATATGAGAGCGAGAGTCTGTGTTGTACAGGAGGATTTCCATCTGCAGCCATTTCAATCATGCAGTACCCTTCAGGACTGCTAACAGGCAACATATAGCTGGAAGGAAACAGAAGATCTCATTACTGTTTATGCCACTGACAGAGGAGTATTCGAATCTCATACAGCAAAGGCAAGGTGAAAAAGATGCTTCTGACTCCATGAGGGATGACAGCCTTTGGACAATAAGAATTCTAGTTTTATGGCTACATGGACTAACCAGGACGCAAAAGATGTAAGTTTCTTCTTTTAATGTCCCTCTTCTATTTGCTTTCCTGCTGTTCTTGACTCTAGTTTTTGAAATGTTTACAGAGATGAAGAAGAAAGAGATCTTTACATGCGCAAGTGGGTACTGATAAATTGTAAGTGCAAAGTGTGGCTGACATGTGGTCTCCCTAGTATAGAAGATTGTTGGACAAGTATCATTAATGTTGAATGATGCTGAACTCCAAAGGTGGAAATTTCCTCTTCCTGCCCTACGGGGGAAACAGAAATGGAGTAAGAAATGAAAGGCTGCATACCTCAGAGCAGCAAGATTACAAAGTGATATAGTTATTGCTACTTGGGAAGCATGCTGTTTATGTAAACTCTGGTACTGAGCTTCATAGATAAAGAAGAATATAATGTTAAGGGAATTTGTAAAGCAAGCACTAGTGAACATTAAATCAGACACCCCAAATTCTTTAAGTTCTGTCTATGATGAGATCTCAGGAAATGTTATGAGTAATATCAATAACAAAAACCCAATCCTACAAGATGATTTTGAAATATATATATATATATATATCAAATATATATATTTAGTATTTAGAAAGGAATTTGCATAAACATTATTGCAGCAATGGCAGAATACGAGAATATTAGTTGATAGGTTCTTTAAAACCAAGCTTTGATAATTCTGTACAAGTGTTTCCCACTTCCATCCTCAGTTTGAATTTTCAAATACTTTAAAAGTAAGTGTGATGGGCCTCCTTTTGGGAACCATGTTCATGTTTACTGACTACATGCACAAACGCTAACATACAGGTCATCAAACTCTACTCAGTCATATCCATACAATTGTGTTTCCAGAGTAATGCCTTTAACAAGAAAAATGTTACATTTTCACAACATTTTGATCCTGAAAGAAATGTATACATTTATTTGGACTGCCAAATTTCCCATGTTTTTAGCTGAACTAAGAGACAATGCCAGGAATCTCGTAAACTGTTTTGTGTTGGTGCAACTGAATCTTCATGTCAGGCCTCAGACTTATGAAAGAGTTAACATATTTTAAAGCCCATGATGCCCTGAACACTACAAGCAGATATTACTACTCTTATAAATGACACACCTCAGCCCTTCCAAAGATAAATTTACTCCTGGATGAACTGCAGCAAAACCTACCGCACTCTTGAATGCTGACTTCTTCATGTACCACCACCTGTTTGTCTGTTTCCATGGTATAACTTATCCTGTGTTATGCCTTGAGCTTTGCTTTTGTACTTGTGTCTACAGATTTACTTTCTATCCTCCTATCTGTAGATCCAGCATGAAATCCAGAGCCTCAGTTTTCACCTCTGGGTGAAGTTACTGGGAACACTGTATTGACATAAATTGATATAGTATCAGGCCCCTAATGAATATGGGTACATTTCTAACACTAACTGCAGTTCAATGACATCTGAGTGAGCAGGAAAAAAACAGTACATCCACCAACACAAGTCACATAGGCAGTATGTCTATATCAGCAGGTGATGCACCCATATAAATAAATCCTGCCTTTCTAATGGCTATGTTGCTTCTGGTTCCAGAGCTACTTCAGTCAATACTAACTCATTGACTTTTCACTGCATTCTGCTGCACGGGGTTGAAATGTGTTAAATTATTTCACCTTTGTAAGTATGCAACACTTTTCCTACTATTGAATCAGGAACAACAGTGTTTTAAAAGTTGTTTACAAGACAGGTATTTGAGTGGCATCTTCTAGATCGCCCTTTAAAAATGAGACCCAGTCTCTTAGACTATTCAACTGAATTTGAAAAATGTTCATTTTTTCTTTAATTTTAGGTTTTAAAAAAATGAAGTTGTTAATATTTTAAGTTCCTTCTTACGTAGTATAAAGTTATAATAACATTTCATTTTTAATGTAGGGAGTCAGCAGCAATATCTGCCATTCTGAAGATTAGCTAATTTTCACAATATCTTTATAAAATGTGAACTGAATAAACACAAGCTCCTTCTCAATAAATAATAGGCCTTTGTGATTCCCTTTTTAAATACTCACATAAGGACAAGTTTGGAGAAAGTACTTCTATCTACTCTGATTTCCAGCCAATTCATGGTATGGAAAAATACCTTGAATTTCATTTCATGTTCCTACTAATACTTCTGCTCCAGGAAAATCACAGTGTATAAAGATAATTTCTCAGGTGAAAGTAAATTTACCCTTCTTGTGGGGAAAAGCAACTCATAACCTTTCCTTGACATCAGCCAATGTGGATTTTTTGGCATAGACCTAATATACCCATGGCAGTGCCTCCTCCTCACCCCTGCCTTGTCCCTGCTTTTCAGAAAGATTTCTGAAATCTGCATATTCTGCAGTTTCTATATTAATTCAAGGTTTAACCCTACATATCACATTTGACAATAGTCCAACTTACAAAGAATAAAGCTTTAAGTGATGTGGCAATATTCATAAATAAGAATGTTTGTCTGATAGAAAAGAATAGAACAGCATGGTCTATGTCACTTTGATCAGCTTCAAGCAATTAGCCTACCAAGCTAAATTCAGCATTATGAATTTTCATTGCAAATGTCTGGTATTCAAACATTATCACTGCTTTGGGTACATAAGTTCTCTTGCTTTGATTCTTTGCAAAGGAAAGAAAAAAAGACATAGAAAAATAAAAATAGGTGCAATTAAAATAAACTTTAAAGATTATTCAATGCTGAAACGGTTTTTACTGCAGTATCTTTATGAAGCTAATCCCAGGTATCCTAAATCGTATACATGCTAACACGGTTATCCTTACTCAGGTATATCTGGTGATTCATTCTACTTTTAAAGTAACATGTCAGAAAAATGGAAATAATAAATACCTATAAGCAGCAGCTATTACACTGTGATTTTGAACATCAGGTCTCAACTTCACAAAGAACATAAAGCTATATATTTTTTTTAAGATGCAGCAACGAAAACTCAAAGAGAAGAGAAGATTAGATTGATGTCAGCCTGCAGATTAGTGACTGAGCTGTGGGAAGAAAGCAGAGGCTGTAAGCAGCAATCTACTGCCCTGTATTCCGGAGCTCATGTTAGGATTGCTGCCACCACTGCCTTTAGCGTTTGCTCCTTTCCTTGCAAGAACTTCCAAGCAAATAATACATGAAAATTCTCTCTGTCTTATGTCACAGAAATGAAAAACTTGTCATTTGAAATGTGAGAAAAATGCATATTTTTCATGCTTACATTACCACAAAATTAGGACTGTTTGAGTTTGCTAGATTACTCACATATGCTTAGAAGAGCTTTTGAAAAGAGACAGAGCATGGAAAATTTCAGCCCAAAAGACAGCTTTCTGAGAAAATTATGAAAATAATGAAAAATGGCAATTAAAACAGAAATTCTGTCTCTATCTTTACCACAGCATTTGCATTCACGAAGTACTAAAATATGGACATATGAAAGATAATTATTCTAGTTTTTAAAAACAATGATGTAGAAAAGAATATGCTTGAAATGTTCTGCAGTAGAAATGACCTGAAATAAAATGTCTCTTCATCTAACTGTACAACTGGATAATATTTCTGTTATAAACCAAGATTAAATCTGTCTTAATCTTGCAGCTAGATAAATGCAGCAGTATTATTACACACACCTCATATATAAAAAAATAATCCACTATCTATATTAGAAAAGATAAAACCGAACTGATGATTTATTCTCTTGACATTTTTTCTTTCTTTTTCTAATTAACCTCCTATTATGAGATACTGACCTCACATAAAGAACACCTGAGATAAAAGTGGCTAATCACCGACATCTTTAAATTTTGACGTATTTGTAGCTCAGTTGTGCTTTTTCACTTGTTTAGATGCTGAAGGCATTTCAGTCCATCTGCCTCACATCTCAGTGGCATATTTCAGTTGCATTCAAAGCCGGCGTATTTTTACCTCCAGAGACAGTGACTGAATAGAATGCAATATGATTCCTATTGCAGGATTATTTTGTCAGGCACCAATTGGTCTGATTCATGCACATCACACTTGTAATGATATAAAAAGGTTTCACGTAGCGGAAGAGAACCGAGTGTGTGGAGAGTAGGTATGGGAAACATGTATGTGTGTGGGACACATGGGAATGATATACAGAGAGTTTCTTACAGTAATCTAACTAGGTCTGGAGCCATGTGGAGCCCAACCTGTTCCTGTAAATGCTAAGGTGCAGGCCTGATGTAGCTGAATATTTGTTTCCACAGACTTGAAATGAGAAGAGGTTCAGACTTCTTTTCTGTGTTTGGCTTAGAATAACATGATTTTTCATAGCTGCTGTGGATTTTATATAAGCTCTTGTTAAGAACAAGAATTAACAAAGGGTTTACTGCAGGGGCTGTTTCTTTACAAAAGACTGATGGACAGATACGAAACCGAGGTTGCATACAGTGATTAATGCAGTTACTAGTTACAACTTGATTAATCAGGTGACTGAACACTGAATTTCTAACAAAGTGCAATGTTTACCTAACATGCTTGTACCTATGACACAATTGTAGATATAAAGTATGGAATTAATATAGGTTGGAAATTGTATTAAAATAAATCCTCTTAAACTAGCAAAGATCGAGGCACTTCTAAATCTGTCACCTGTTATAATCTTGCTCAAGTAAAGGTTTTATTTCAAATTATCACAGCTACTTCTCCACATGAGAAATGATCACAATTTCTTTTTCTTCAAGCAGGTCACCAGGTGGCAGTAAAGGAGCACAATAGAAAGTATGATCAAAAAAACATACTGATGTCTCTTCTAATCATTGGAAAGACTGACTTAAGCCCTAATTGATAGCATGATTGCTTCAGCTACCAGTTTATATCAAGGGAAACACAGTAAAGTATCTTAAACTGATTACATATTTGACAATACGGATGAGAATGGGTCCAGAGAGTGGAACTTCTGGAAGACTCTTAACTGCATTCATGCATTATAACAACATAATGTAATCATCTAAAAATGGTGCATTCATGGTTGTGTTAACAAACTTTAAAAAATATAGTTTATAGTAATTATATTTTCTGTATAGTGCTGTAGGTGCAGCCATATTTCTGACAGCCTAAGGAGAGACATAAAATTAAAAGGTCAGATCAGTGGGTACAAAAAAAAACCCACAGGCTTTATAAAGAGAATTGGCTTCTAATTTTATGCAAGCTAAGTTGTCATTGAAAGATGTATTTATTTATTTATTTATTTATTTAAAATCAATATCTAGAAGATAGTAGACGGGGGTTTCTAGTCTTCTGAGAAATGATTACAAAGCAGTTAAACTACTGTCCACTTTTTAATGTTACAATTGGAGGACTACTTTTAGAGCTGTTTGCTATTTTTTTCCTTCAAGCTGACAAACACAAACCCAACTTAATAATACATCATGGGAAAAAAAAATCTCAACAAAAACACACATGACTCTTCACTGAAAAAGTGTTGATATTAAAGAGACAATCTAAAATGACTCCTGCAAAACACTGAAACAGCAGCCTCATTTACACCCTTGATTAACCAGAGCAGTTGTCAAGGGAACATCTAACCAGCTGTCAAGCAATACAGGAGATTTTTCAAGAACAGTGATTTTACTTATGACTGAGCACATTCAATTCACAAGTGTGAAAATGTGTACTGTGCCTTACAGTTTTAATAATCTCTTGGTACTTCTTTCCAGAATTGCTGCATTTATTATTTGTTTCCTTAAAAAATATTTCTGTTACTAAAAACATACCCTCTCTTCTGAAAAGTGACTTCAACATGCTGCTTCTATGGAAATATTCATATGTTTCTTTACCCTCTTCTATTTCAACAAGGTGAAATTTTAGTATCACTAAGCAGTGATAATTATAGAAATGAATGCTTCATTTTATGTCTGACATTTTATTTGAAATCAATGAAATGTCTATTGTAACCTCCAGCCATTCAACACCAAATTTCACGTTTTCTAGTTGTTATGAAGTGACCTAGATGTAAATGCATACCGGCAGGGGAGAGAGAGAGACAGACAGAGATGAGGCAAGGGAGTCAAAAGAAGCGCAGAAGAGGGAAAAAACACAGATGACTTTGACCCCTAATAGTGTCTTGCAGTACTAGTAATCTCCTGATGCTCTTTATAAAAAAGAAAGTGTGTTTGTGTGTCTATTGGAATGTGTTACTTGTCAGAGGTCTGGATTTGGAAGAGAAAGGAAATTCTAACTCTTAAAAGGCTCTTCTGATGGGGTAGAAACTCTGAGTGTTGCTGACGGTTTGTTTTGAGTGTTTTCTTAATTGGGTCTTAGAGTGTTTGCTGTTTGTGTAAGATTCAAGAGCTGTTCTTCAGTCTGTGAAAGTAAAACAGTTAACAGTTCTTTGGAAGCATCACACCGAATATTACTTTCCCTATTATTGGTGACACTTTCCTCATATCCATACATTGAACTCAACAGCCTTCCTCCTAACAATGCTACAAAATAGCTTCTGCTATCTCTACTTAAATTCTTCCCTTATTCCTTGGTACGTTTTACTAGAATATGTGGGAAAAGCAGAACTTAAAAAATACATGAAGATAGAGAAACTTCAGAGAGAAAGTGAATTCTTTAAGGATAGCATACATAAAAGTGGACATAATAATGCACATGAATATCTTTGGGACTCTAGTGTGACTTATGATTATAAGCAGTTGATCTGATTTATTCATACTCAAGAGTATTGTAGCTAGCATACAAATGATACTGCTTTTCTATCGATATGCTTTGTATGTTTGTATTGCAGAGAGGGTCCTGCAGTAGTGCACTGATTCTCTTTTACTCAAAAGGAAGTTGGAGGTCCATGCTACTGACCTTACTCCTGAGTGCTCCACATTGCATTGTTGAAAATATTATTTATTGTTTTCTACTAAAATATTACTTGCAAAAAGGATTGTCTAAAAAAAACTGAAAACTGAGTTTTTAGAACATCAGTCCATTTACATTATGGTTGACTTTGAAAGTCTTCCTGACACTCCATTTTCTCTTTCTTCATTGTGGGTGCAACCAATTATGAACAAAATAAAAGAAAAACAACAACAACAAAAAGGAACTATGTAGTTGTTGTTTGAACACACATACATACTTTAATGGATACCAGTCTTAAGACACCACTTTCAACATTAATTTCTTTTTAAATTGAATATTTTCTTCTTTGCATTTGATTGCAGATTTATTGGCGGGGTTGTTTTATGCATAGAACACATGATTTTGCTGCCAGAGTTTTGGATTTATCTGTGGGAAATAACACTTCAAAATGTATGAGGAAGTTTGAACTGAAATTCATATGTGATATTTAAACAAGAGCTCTTATGTAGTATACAAGCAGAATGATTTGTACAATAGTATCATACCTTTTGTACTACATGCATTCTTTTCACTCATTTTCCAAGTAGGTCTTTTAAAAAATATTCAAAATTACAAATCAGAAGGAGAAGATCAACAAAAAATAAAAAAAAACTTATAGGTCTTCCCCACGTGACTTTACGTATTCCTGGATGTCATCATTTTCTTAACACAGATTTTATGGTATTAATAAAACTGGTGATATGTTACTGTATTAAACCTTTCTTACACACATTTTATACACTTTCCTATCACCATAATATTAAATACAGAGTTTGACATTAAAGAGGTATTATTTGCCTTTTGTTTCTTAGTGGACCTTCAACTAGCATAATTTGCTGTATATTGGAATATGGTATTTGTCAAAATTCCGATTTTCGAACTGCCATCATAGTACTTGCTAGAGCTTCTGAGAGCAGGCCAAGTTCTAATAAAGTGTAATGAATGTTGATAGCCTCGCATTAACATGAGGGAGAAAAAATTGCCAGCTCTTCCTCAGTTCTGATTAATCCAGGAAGAATAATAGCATCTTTGCATGGCTCTTTTATTAAAATTGCTGAGCTTTTTCTTATTATACATACATCAATCCATAAGAAATGAAGTATCCATAAGGGAGTAGCATTTAGAATTTGGCTTTACATTACTAAGATGCTATTTTAAATACCTTAAAAGTGAACCCACTTAACTTCAAGCCTGTTTACTATACTCCCAAAGTAGGCAGTTTTAGTATTGAAAGACTAGCCAGTCTGACAGTGACTTTTTGCTATTAATTTGTTGGACAGAGCCTTTTTTTTTGATCATATTGTAGTTTAAAAAAACAAAACAAAACAAAAATATGTATTTATTCTACTCTTCCATTCACATATTTTCTTAGATTTACAGATTATTTAATATAATAAAGATTCACCAAAAATTGGCTTGATGTACATCATCAGCTCCAAGATAGCTTTTAAGAGGATGTTTTGCTAGGCTTGCTGTCATGTCCCTTCACACAATTTAGTAATAATTAATCTATTATTAACACAATAAACAGTACTTAATACAGCATAATAATTATAAGCAAAATGTACTCCACAGTGTGTTTGAAAGCTCCTAGGACTACTGCAAACAGCTGAAAACAGTTCCACAAGAAAGATCCTTAAGAGTAGATGACAAGCTGAAAACATGACAAGAATGCCATCCTGTTACAGAAAAAGTAAGCAAAAGACTGTGATGTATAAATAGGTATATAGAGAGTACACATGTAAACATTTTTCTGCTTTCTTCCAACATAAGAATGACGAATGATGTCATAATTCTTAATGGCCCACTTTATTAATCAGCAGGAGTTTTGCTCAGTCTATCAATTTTCACTAGTCTCTGATCCTATGTTCTCTTACTGCCATCAACATGTTTGGTATATACATTTCCTCATTTCTATCATTGCTGATACATAAGGCATGCTAATAGCCTTGAAATGGTACATCACACTGAAGTACATCAGCCAAGAGAATCAAAATTACAAGAAAGTTTCAAGAACCACTAGACACCTGAAAAAGTGACCTGAAAGGTAAGTTTAAATCCAGGTTTCATCAAATCCAAGATACATTCTTTCATTGTTAGCATCCTTTTAGCAGATAATTACTTTTGCTAATACTCGTCATATATCACTTAGGCAAAATTGAAAGAGCTGAAGAAGACAAGACAAATTAGATGCACATTGTAATCTCCAAGCACAGAGAAGGCTGCTACAAACAACAACAACAAAATCTGTTCTTTTTCTCCATGACAGGAATTAGAATAAAATCTCTCTAATGGGATGGATATTAAGGTAGATTGCATAGGCTTATACAGGGTCCCTCACTGGATGTTTTTAAGCACAGGTTAGAAAAACATGTTAGAAATGACATAACCATATACTTTACAGTGTTATAACAAAGTATGGAGTAAGCATGCCCTGCTAATGCAGTGGAAAAGAGCAGGTGATGACCTAAGATCTCTTGCAGCCCTACAATTGTATAATTCTAACATTTCTATCAAAAAATTAAATATATTTCAGTGCAGGAATGTTAACACTGTAATATTTGTCTCAGATTTGGTTAAATCTAAGCTTAAAATTAATGACATTTACAATCTTTCAGATAATTCTACAAAGTAAAGAAAAAGTAGAACTGATCTTAGAATGGACCAACAACAGGATTATAACAGAAGTAACTGAGATGATTAATATCTCTGAATATATATAGGCCTAGATTCTTTCTATTAGATACAATTCTAATGTTATCTCCTAAGGAAGATAGTTTTTCTAAGGAGTCTTTCTAAAGAGTTCTGAATAAAAAGGCAGAAAGGAAAACCTTTTTGTTCTCATTCAAACTATTTTTCTCTTCTGCTGTAGAGATACTAGAAGAATTGGATAGTATATGGAGAACAAATATATTTTATCTTGCATAAAATTCTCTATCTTGCATAGGAGATGTGATTTCTTTATGAAATGTCTGCACACAGTTTTTCACATATTACATAGAATATTAAAAAAAAATCACAACAGCAACCCATGTTTGCGTAATAAGCTTATCACCAGCTGAAAATCTAGTCATACCCACTTTATGTGAAACTAGAACTGTTTCTGCCAGATTCTACTTAACTTTCCTTATTCCTCACGCCAGTTCTGCAAGCTCTGTCAATCCCAGCGTTAAGTATATGATCCTTTAGTAGATCAGTTAATGGGATTCTTTCTAATGCATATATCACCCCGTATACTACAGGGAGCAGGCACCCAAGGATCATTTACTTCAATGGAATGCTTTTCCTCAACAGATATATTTTATGAATCATGACTTCGAATATATCTGTTCTCAGACTGGCTCCTAATAGGAAAGCAGAAGTTCTGCTCTTAATCATATCTCTGCAATTCTACTGATTTCACGGGGACTGCACTGGTGTAAACACAATACATCAGTGCACTGTGACAACAGACTGACAGACTGCGACATCTCCATTTCACACATGTAAAAATGGGAATGGCACAACAACACTGGAAAAAAATAACATTAATATTTATACAGAGTTTTGAAGCTGCAACAAAATTTCATAGTTGTCCTCATCATCATTACAATAGTTATTGTTATCATTATTCATGATCATGACAGTATTGCAAGAGGAGATTGTTACTGACTTGATCCTGTCAGTAGGCACCAACTCCTAGGAATACCAGATGTTTGATTCTGAGTTTCAGGACAACCTGTTGTTACTTAGAAGTATGGAGAATATTGAACTTGTACTTATGTTCTCTGCTGGATCACAATTGGTTTCTTTGTGTATTTTTGTGGGTTTTTCTTTCTGCTAGATGAATGCATGGGCCCACTTATTTTTATTGCTAATAAAAAGCTGTACTTTTTAACTCAATAATTCACCTTTGAGATCGAATACTGTTACTTTCTCCTGTTTTTGATAGCATGGCCGCATGTTCATGTACCAACTGGGTATTTGCTCCACCTGAACATGGCTATTTCAATTTTCATTATGGTCACCTTTAACTTGCCTTTGAGTCCACATTATATATCAAAGAAAAAGACTTCTACTCCTCAGAGCTCCAGAGATGAACATTACTTTTGGAAAGTCCTTGCAGTCTTTTCCACAGCTTGTTCTTACTCTCTTATTTGGTTTCTCTCATTCACTAAATTTTAATATAAATATAATTACAGTCAAGCAATTTTAGCTAATATTATACAAGAGAAAGGAAAATTTGCTTTATCTTTTACTCCCCTTATGTAATCCCAGTTAAAACCTATGTAACACCTAATAAAAAGTGTGGAAGACACAGAATGAGTAAAATTAAACTCTAATCTTCACAAAAAGAATATACTGACAAGAAAAGAGTGAAGCCCCTTATATGAAGTCATTACATAATAGGTTTTGACCTGTTGTTCTTCCCTTAAGTACAGATGAAACCATTTAAGTACAGAAAATGGAAAACAAGCTCCCTAACACTCATCTATTATCTAAAAAGTCATATGCTTTCCTCTGGGGAAGCCAAATTAGGTGTTTTTGTTCATTTAGAAAAGGCCTAAATGGCAATCAAAAGCAGCAATACATTATTATATTGACAAAGGGTGAATTGGGAGACTTCTGCTAAACAGTGAACAGATTGAAGCCTAAATTTGATTGCATAGAGCACCCAAAACCTAACTTTAAAAGAATAGAAGAATACTCTTTACAAAAGTACAAGATTTCACCAAGTCAGAGAACTTTTATTCTGGAGAGAAACATGACTCCATTATCAGGCACATCATTCTCTGTAGCTACAGTATCATTTGTAGTTACAGTGATTTTGATCACACTGAAAAAGTGTTGGATCATGTTTCTATTTTAAAAACTGGTAAGATTCATATTAATATCATTAGAAGCAGAGTATAACCCTATATAGGAAACATCCAGTATTATCTCCCACTAAGCAAATTAACATTTTTCTAAGCCTGGCAAAGTATGAAACTTTACCAAGATAAAACTTGGTAAAACTTCAAATTTCAAAAACTGAAACTGTTGCATTGGAGACTGTGATATTATATATAATACTCTTTATTAAACCATGTATCTACCTACCAGCTAAGTGAATCTTATGCATATGAAAGTACCAGTGGAAATAAAGAAATATAAGAAATCGGTGTATGGATGTATGGAAACAATTGTCCCATGTGAAATTGCTATGAGATAAAAATTGTGAAGAAAATGCATGTCTGTTCTGACAGCCAATGTTTACCTACATAAGGTTATACTAACAATTTGCCTGTGGCAGTAAGAATTTTTCTGTGTATATGTAAATTGTGCTTGACAGAATGGCCAAAACAGAATGAAGAACGAAAAAAACAAAAGAACATATCCAAAATACCATACTCTGAGTGGGGAAAATTCCACTCAATATAATAATGAAAAAGGTAAATTCAAACAAATGTTGAGGATTGAATTGTCCTAACACCTCACCAACAGACTGCCTTAAAAGAGCATGAAAATGTACTTTAATGTACTCACAAAGAGACATGGTAGGTAATGTCCTACCAGTTATCTCTCTCCCCTCCCCTGAGAAGGGCTATTACTCCCTGCAGCATATTGACACTTCCAGAGTTAGAAGCTTAACATTGCACTAGAATGTAGGAATGAATGATTACGTGAGCCATCTTAAGATATAGTCTTCCATTTAGGGTCTCGCATAAATCTGATCCTATGAATGAAAATTAGGAGGCCGCCTGACACATGAATAAAGCTGTTCAATGCAATGTTGTACAGATAACAATACAATACTAAAATGACCTCCAATTGAGAATCTTCTATTTTCTTACCTATTGCAGACAGAAGAAATACAATAATGAGCAACATTTATCACTTCCACCAGGCAGCACTAATTATTTTTCCTTTACATAGCCTGATGGCCTAAAATGAACTACTACACCCCCCTCTACATTGGGGAAAACTAAAAGAAAAATAGGTTAAGCAATGTGGTTAATGAGAAGCCTAGTCTTTAACTTGAATGCCAAGGGAACGAACAATTTATATACTTAGAGTGTTAATACAGGGGAGACTGCAAAGAATAAAATCCTTCTACTGCCAATTAGTGCGAGCCCTGAAATTGAGGCTGCTGTCTTTACCAGCACTCATGACCAAAAGATTTTCTCCTGGTATTTCAATAGTATGCATTTAAGTATTTATTTATTTATTTATTTTTATTTTTTTATATAATTTGGAGATTCTTTAATGGTGTTTTGGTTTCAGAGGCTTTAAGGCTCACCTCTTCTAGTTCTTTGCAACCTTGAGTCCTCGAGCCTTAGAGCTACACTCACATTGCCCTAATTTAGACTTAGACAAACTTTATGTGCCTACTTCTCCTAGTGAGATTCAGACAGCCTATTCTCAGGCTCTGCTGATCATATTCAAGTAATTTGCTTCTTTACATTTTCAGACACATCCTAGTTAGAAAAAAAGGAAAAGACAGACATCTATTCTCTGTTATCATTCAGGACCAGCTCCTGAAGCACTTGTCTTCCCTACTCAACTGTTTATGAAGTAAGGTCTAAGGATTCCTAATTCAGCTGAATTACATTAATATAAAAAAAATGGAAAGGGAATGTGAATCAGGACTGCCTCTTAGGATATTGAGATCTCTATTGTACTGCTTAACTTGGTAAATTATTTTAGTCTAACTGAAACTAAGTTATTGATAAAAAGTAGTTTTCTCTATATGACAAGAAATATCACTAGCATTTTATTTGTGGTAAGCATTACTTTTTACATTGTCATAAATAAAGGGCCAAGAATTCCAGCAGAGTATACTTCAGAAGGGGAATACACCATTTTTAGCCCACATGAAACTGGGAATGAATAATTTATCTTTCTTAGTAGGCTGTAGCAACTGTTAAGAGAGTAATCTCTGTGTCTCCAATCCTAACCAAAATTGTGTCTTTTGTTTTGACATCATCAGTAAGAAAGAAGATGAGTCTCTGTCATCATAATCCCTTCAGGCTCTCTTCAACACAAGTGAAGAGTAGCTCTGATTTTAGATAACAAATGAGAGGTAACAGTGCTACTAAAAGTGCCAGGCGCATTACAAATCTAATTTCACAAAGCATGAGCAACCCACCTCAGGTCAATAATACAAGACAGAAACGTTAAATGGCACACACACTTACCAGACTGAAGATTTATTGATTTGTGAAGCCTAACTACCAGGCAATATAATCAGTTGCTTGCATTTTTCAAAAACTGCTACTTGGCTGTTGCATATTTATTTGAACAAAGGACCAGAATGGAGCACATCTGCGCTTTCAGAATGCATATATAAGCATAGAATAGCAGAGAACTTCAAAGTATATTGTTATCATCTAAACTGATTAAAGGGGTTCACTCACCTTTTTCTGGACCAGAGTCATTAGCTGTTTTGCTGCTGCCTGCTTATGACATATATGCTGTGTTTTTCCTTAACACTAAAGAGTTTGAGCTTTAGAACTGCCATGTCAAAGAAATTAATATTCTCATAATACTTGCATATATACCTTGTACTTGAATTTTTCTAAATCACAGCAATCCATATGAAGAGCTGAGAATTTTTTTCTAAGCTATAGCCAAACATTTTTTTTTTAAAGAAAAAAAGAGACTATTTTATGGCAATACGTTTATATACATTTTAGCTGCAATTTTCTTTAAAACTACTCTAAAATGCACATGAAACGACAGTATTATATATTTATTCCTTACTTGAATGTAAAAAGATAAAATATGGATTACAATGTAATTTGGATATGTTTCAAGAAAGACAATATTTAAATAGCCACATGCACATTTTATAACATATTATAAATGTCTTATCTCCTATTTTTATTCAGAAACTTTGATTAGCAATGTATATTTGAGCTGAAGTGTGTTATTTGGAAAATAAATACTTCACAAGATTCATGAATATTAACTGCAAAGAAGAAAAACAAGGTAAATATAACACATTTAGCTCATATGACTAAATGTGTGCTCATATGCCACCTTTTATTAAGTTTTACATTTTTTAAGCAAGATGGATTACTTTCATCTGAGTATAAACATGGAAACTATGAGGTGTTTATGGAAAAGAGAAATCTTTATGATGTGAAATGTGCAGCATTTTCTTCATGCATGGGTAGATGAAACCTTATGTTGGACACTAGCCCTTTAACAAGATTATATTTTATGAATGCCTGTCATTAAGGAAATTAAGGAAGTGTAAACAACACAGTGACTGTTGCTGTGTATGTGCAATCTGGTTTTCGTTGCAGATGAGGTGCTCTATTTCTTCATTTCTGTGTCCACTTTTTCAATAAAATATTGGGAATGCAAATCCATATATGCTGAAATTGGAAATATTAGAAAGCATTTCTCTACAAGAATAAAGCTGAGATTAAACATTTCATTTTAAAGGGATGCTCAATACTATCAATCATGTAGATACTTCAGGTAACAAATAAGGCACTGCATAAAGTTTCAATTTATCAGAATAAACATCTATAACTGAGAAAAATTCATTTCAGATTAATCTGTTTCTGATTTGCAAGTGTATAGATTATATGCAGAAATAAAATTAGAGTCAATTTAACTATTCCATTAAATAATGTGAAATCACAAAGTTCCCACCTGAAAATGTATTAGCTCAGATTTTGTCCCACAATATGAATACATCCATTTGGTTTGATCTTATTTACTTTTAAATTGATCTATTCAGTAGTAAACCCCACTTTCAGTGTACAATTCATAACACTAAAATATTTGGATGGCCTGTTCTTTATGGCAGAAGAACACTCATATTATGAAGTTTTGGGGAACTATGAAACATATACATAAGTTCATAAACATGCAAAATATTGTATTTGTCATAACAAAGCATATCACATATCACAAGCTTTATTTTTATAAATATTTATTTATATTGACATTATCTTTATAAATATATATATTATATAAGTATATATATTTAACTTATGAAGCACTTTAGAAGCTTGAGTCCTTCAGCATTTATACAACAGAAAAGCTTATAGTAGAAAAATATCATACGGAGAATAACGTACACAAAGAAAACAAGTCTCCATATGTTGGCCACTATATTCACTATGGGTACTGCAACTGCTGACACCATTGGTTTGAGGTAGTTTAACAGTTAATTTTGAAATATCCAAACCAATTTTTCGGGTGATACTCAGCACCATCAGTCAGCATTCAATTCATCACATTGAAGAGGAGATGGATTTTATAAATTACATTTTCGCTGTGTGAGAGTCCGGATGTCCCTGTCTGGGTACCACAAATCTGTCAGAGAAAAATGCTATGTGGAAATGTTCATAGCTATTAGCTGTAAGAAAGCAGGTCACTAAGCATGATTGGTGGGAAGAAGCAAACCACGTTTTTCTGGAGATCAGCTATAGTTAGTAGTGACCGAAAAGTAACATGCAGAAGCAAACAACTCTGCCTGGAGGCTGGTACTGAAGGTAACGTGAGGAAGCAACAGGAGATGTAAGGGATCACTGGAGGAAATCACAGAAAGTATTTGATTGAATGGCCCACATAATGTTTGGACCAGGAGACTGCTTATGAAACCCACCATGGTATTATGCGTATTTTGGTGGGAGAAAAGATGCTCTGAAGACACTAGAGAAGCCACCCCCAGAAGGCCGACTTGTGCATGGAACTGCTGCCTAAAGTGAGGAAGTACTGGGGCTTTGGTCTTGTTGCTGGATCGAGGAGAAGGTAAATAGAGTGTTAAATCCTGAACAGATTTAGGACAGGATTTTATGTCAGGACAAAGTGTGGGTCAGCTGCTCCTGCAAGGCCAGGATGTCAGGAGCAATGGGGGCTCCTTAGGGTAGCATGGCAGGGCCTGGCAGCAGGGCCTGCCCCAGCCCCACCACCTAGGAACAGGGCAGCCGGGGGCACCTAAGCAGCCCCAGCACCTGGGGCTGCCCCCAGGCCATCCATGGTGTGGACTTCGTGTTGGCCCTGAGCTCCAGCAGCCAGACCCCAGGAAGGGGGATGCATTCAGGACCCTGAGGGGACAACAGGTAGCATGGTGCATGAGGTCATGGCCTCCACACTGCACCTAGGGAGGCATGAAGCCCTTGCAGGCAATGAGTGAATGGGATATGTATGTATTACTTGTTACTGTTGTTGTTTAAGCAGTGTTTTGCTCAGTAGTTGCAATTTTCTAATTTTAATTATTATTGGTTTCCCAATCTCAGGTAATGCAATAAGAATTGAAATAAGAGAGGGATCATCTATTTTCCTGGCATAGCTACACCCACACTAATCAATCAAGTACCTCAAGACAAAGTCTGGTGTGCAGTACACAGGCAGAAAGCACTAAAGGTAGTGGAAGCCACAAATTGATCCTTGTATTTTGGCACCATAGCTGCATTTTGACAAACTGGTGGAGAATGTAGGCAGTATGAGGCTGTCCTGACACTGTGTGTATGAATGTGTAAATATAATGACAAATAGAGCAATTAAATAGTAAATGCAAAGAAAAAGTTTGTTTTGCGAATGTATATTAAAACTTCCAGGGTGGACTGAGGGCTTACTAGCTAGCTAACCAAACTTTGCGACAGCCCTATGAATAAGTTAATTATTAATCTTTCCATATTTCAAATAAGTGAAATTACTTGTCTGGTGTCAAACTGTAACCAACTGCAGACCAAGGGTAGGCTAGATGATGTCAAGAGATCCAGCTGCACATAAAGACTGAATTTATCAGAGCCCAAGCTTGACAGAAAGGTAGAAGAAAAGTATTCATTTAAATAATACCACAGTTACTACTGCTTTTAAATATGCAGTATGCACATTTAACACAGTGAGTAAACAAGCACAGGAGAATGTAGGCTTGCCAAAAGAAAAAAAAAAAAAAAAGAACAAATCAAAACATTTTGACACATACTACCTAGGATCAACAAAGTCAATTAGGCATGTGTGTTTGATTTTGAGACCCAAAGGCTGACAGCACCTCCTTTCTGCCTCACAATCACATAATCACAGAACTGAGGTCAGAAGGGACCTCTGGAAACGTTCTTGTCCAGTTCCCCTGCTCACAGGAAGGTCAGCCACACAAGGTTGCTCAAGACTATGCTTCAGAAGGCTCCTTCAGAATGTAACCACACACATGCTTCAGATGATCCTACCCTGAGTCCTTCAGTGTTTTAGTTTCTTTCAACATTCTCCTGTGTCTCAGAGATAGGCATTAAGGTGCCCAAACCCTTGATGAGTGTAACCTATTCAGTATGCATAGTGAAAATGGGCATTCATATAACACAGTGGAAAAAGGCAGCTGTTGAGAAGCCCACTTCCTTTAAAAAAAGTCCTGTGGTCAGGGATGTTGGCTAGTAGGAGACCCTCAGTCAAGTCCTCTTCAACCTTAATGAGTCAGAACACACATGCCAAGAGAATGGATAAGTCGTCTAGCTGTAAACCAGAATGGGCTGGGATGGGCTAGGACCTCTTTCCAGCCTAAAGGAATGTATCATCTATGGGGTCACAGGGTGAAACACAAGAATGTACTGGAGCCTATACCACTGCAACAGGACTCAACTGGTCCAAAAACTTTTTACATACTTTGAAGTCATAAATGTCACTAAATAGCAAACATAAAGTGCAGTGGAAACATAACAAAAATATCCTACCCTCACTAGACTGAAGTCAAGCTACTTCTAGCTTACCTCTGTTGTTATGGACTTTTTTCTGTATTTGGAAGGTCAATATTTAGGATCCCAAAGGGAATGAATCCCATAATGTGTGGGTGTGAGTCAGGCCAGCCCTGTATACTGTCTTCTTCCCTACTAATTGATACTAAATACTTGAAATCAACATTGTAGGAATGGCATATTGTCACTGTCTGCCTCTTCAGTCAACAGAAAAAATATACAGCTCATTGTGGTGGTCTGAATCAGTCTGAAGGGAAGACCATTACTTTTTAGCCACTGCAACACCTAAGTTACACATGGCCTTCACTTCATAGGGGCCTAAAAGTAGACACTCTCTCAATACAGCCAAATAAAGCTGAAGTATAGAGTGATTTTACATTTCAGTGTTGTTTTTGGTCTATCTGCTTGTATTCATGATACTAGCTGGTCCCATTATTGCATTCCTTCTCCAAAGGTTACTTTCTATTTATTTACTGCAGTAGATAAAAGAATACCAGGCACCACGGCACAAAGGATGGTGACACGATCACATTGGGGATTTGATTTTACTCAGAGGATTCAGTGATGATCAGCAGTTGAATTTTATCAAATGGGTTGTAAAAATGAAGTCTTCCTTTAGAAAGGAAGAAAGAACAAAAATAAGAGTTTTCTTTCATTTCAAGCCACTCTTTCAACCTTTAAATGCCACAACAGCAAGAACAAAACAATCTTACTAAAGATGACCAAACTGAACATACCAGCATAACCCAGACTACATACTTCAAAAGTTTGGAGAAGAAGGTTGTCCTTCAATATTAGGTAGAAAAGGAAAAAAAGGTAATTTCAAATAATGTTTTATAGTAAAACATTTCCACCGTGGTCTGAAGGGCATTTATAGCATTGTACTTCTGACATGAATATGAAGCAATCCCTATCAGGGAAGATTTTTTTCCTCTGTAGGACTTAATGGACTCCTTCATTATTTCTTTTGGCCACAATATTGAGCACTAAGGGAACTGACTGCCAGCTAGATTTTGCACTGTTGACCATCAAATTTTGAGCTCTACGGACCAAATTTTCTCCCAGTTATCCCATTCAGCCATAAGGGTATTATGGATGATAACACTGAAAGGCTTGTATAAAGGACTGAAAAAACAGCAGTAGGTTCAAGCAAAGTAGATCTGCTTTCAAATGTGTTTTAACTGAGATCGGTTAATTTGTTTTGATTATTTGATTTGTTTTGATTGTTTTAGTCTTTGGCCATGCATCTCAGCATTTTGTGACTATTAATGAATTTTATCATAACAAGAGCTCTGTGATCTCTTGTATCACAGACAAGAAGCTGAAGCAAAGATAGATGAAAAGACTTGCTAAAGAACATGTCCCCAAAATGCCAGATAATGAGTTTAAGTCCTGTGACTGTTATAGTTATATTCATAAAGGTATCTTTCCTATATAAATTTGCTAGAAATTAAAAAGAATCAATCTAAATCCAATGTGCTTTTAAAGACCATACTCACTGTTCTGATTAAATTGCAGCAGTTAAATATTTGTCTGTTTTCTGTCAATATTAACTGCTTTGCTTAATGATGAATCTGGAATACTTTCTTTATTATGCATCTGCTTCTCAGTTGTGAGCCAGAGGAATAGAGTGGGTAGAAAGATACTGCGAGCAGGATTAGATCAGCTAATCCTTCTGCTGCTTTCAGTAAACAGCTACTGGATTGTTTTTTTCGAATTAAAGAAAAATTAAAAAAAAAAAAAAAAAAAAAGGCTACTGCCTGGTCAGGAAGGAAAAAAAGTAAACCTAAACACCTGTGTCTGGCATAGGAGCAGCTGGGTGCATGCTGATGATGATTCAACTGTAATATGTGCTGCGTATAATTATATAAGCAGAATAAGTTGTGTGGGGAATCTATTACAGAAAATCTACTACATGACTAATTAGCTTTATTTTGTTTTCACTGTCTTCCTTTTATCATCCTTTTCTCATTCTGGAAAGCATGGGGGAACAAATGAAGCTCTGTTTCTGACTCATTGTTACTACTGAATGTTGTGACAAAGAGCTTCAGTAGGTAGGAAAGAAATAGCCCATTTGGCTTGAATCATAAACCAACTCCATATCAACATAAACAGAGAAAACGCTTATTTTCTGTGGGAAAACTGCAAAGGACAAAGCAAGAATCTTAGCAGATAAAGTTTTAAGTGCTCATATTTGATCAATCACTTAATATTTTGGAGCCTACGTGTCCTCCATTCAGGAAAATGATTTAAAGCACGCTAGTTTTAGAGCAGAAATTCTTTTGAGCCTATAGAAAACTATTCTCAGTTATCTGCGATTGAAATGGACAGTGCTTCTATCAGTTGCTGACATCCAAAAGATATAAAATGTTTGAACATATATTTTGGAGACTTCTAGAATCTGCTAGGTTCTGCTAGGCATCATGATAGACAGGTCTTTGGTTAAGGAGTCAGTGCAGTTGGGGTCACCTCTGAATAATGAAGAAAGAACAGAAGCCAAAAAGAAAGGGATAAATTGTTCAGACACCATTTAATAGGATCTGTTGAGGTTTGTCAGGAATAGAATCTCTGAATTTTTATCCTGTTGTTTAAAGGGTTGCAAAGAGATAAGAAAAACACAGAATGTATATTTTACCAATTTTTAAGCGGTATATTTTATCACCACAAAATGCAACAGTACTATGCACAAAAGTCACAGGTGGCAAGATGTTACTTCATCTTTAGTTTAAGAACTTGTGTAATGTGAGAGGAGCTATACCAGCTTCCTGCAGCTCAGCTTGAATTCAAACCGAACAATTCTGTGCAGCTTCATTTCCTACTTAATGTAGCTGTAAATGTTTTGGCCCTTTGGTCTTCTGTATTCAGTGTGCAACCTTTGGTATATTTAACAGTTTTCCTGCTTATCACAAAGAAAAATGTCATCTTAGCCATTCTCTGTCTTCTTAAAAAAGATTTTGAGAGGTCTACTGAAATAATAATAATAAAAAGGAAAAATCACAGTAAGAATTCTGAATATCTGAGAGCAAAACCCTGTTCTGTGTTTAATCGCTGATTTAGTGCTACATTAACAAAAAGATAAAAGCTATCAAAAATCCCCACAACCTTACTGTAAACCAGTCAGAAAAGAAAATTAGCTGTAATTAAAATTACATGGACGAATCACTTGAAATCATAGCACAGAGGTATAAAGAGAACTAATTCTGAAAGTGTTGGACCCATGATCTTTGGATAAGGTTAGTTTTCTACACACTAACTCACCAAATTAAGAGTCAACAGAAGCTGTTATAAAAAAATGAGAGAGGACTTTTCCAAGATCTTGGCCTCTTTTTGGATCTGACTGCCATACTTGTCTGAGTGATAAGGTGTTTTGTCCTAGTGTTAATAAGGGGCAGTTTTAGTCAATCTGGGACTGTGCTGCTGCCAAAAAGAACAGTGCCCACTAACACCTTGGTACAGCTGTTCAGGGAGCATGATTAGAAGTCCAATCTGACTGAAAGCCAAATTACCAAATCCCTCAAAAGATCATCTTTTAATCAGATGGGCAGAATTTTAGCAGCAGTTCACAGCTAATTGGTATAAGTTATTCATCCTTCTTTCGAACTGCCTGCCCAATAAGACTGACAATACCTTCCTGAGCAAACAGAACTTTAATATATATATATTAATTCCAAAATCTGTAAAGTGCTGATCAGTGTAAAACAAACAAACAAACAAAACAAACTAAAACAACACACAAGAAAATAAAACAATTTGTTGCATATGTTATAATGTGCACATGTGGCTCAAAATAATTTATTCCGAAATGCAGTGAAACTCATTGTTGCATGTATGCAGAATGTGTGAATATTTGAAGGTCACAGGATTACTTTCTAGCATTCAGAGACTTTTTGCAATTGTTATTAGAAGGAAAGCTAATGATGATGCCTACCATCTTGCCGTTTCCCTATTAAGTATGTGCTCTGTGTTCTGAAAACAAAAACCAACCAACCAAAACCCATAAAAACAAAACAAAAACCACACACATCCTTTGGGGCTTAAGTCAGAGGCTTAAAGAGGTTAAGAGGAAACAGATGAAATAATAAAGGTTTTAAAGAGCACTAGCATTTCTAGCCCTTGGAGCAGGATTTGGGTATTTAGCAAGATGGGCAATACCGCACCGTTGGCTGGGAGAACCTCAGTGCATTACCACACTGAGCTCTAAAATTGAAGAACATTGTGTATACATTTGGCACGGGCTGCTGCTGGGATTATTGTCTGCATCAAGCAACCAGCAACCTCCACTCATGTGCTGCTGTGTGCCTGTTTTATCTTACATATTTCCACCTTATGTTTTCAGTAAAACTGTTTGTGTACATGCTGCTCAGCAAGGGAATTGAAGAAACATCATTTACAAAGTGGTATGATAAAAGTGCCAGATTCACTACCTACACAAAATACAGTTAGAAATCTGGGGTAAAGGAGACTTCAGAAAGATTATAACGGTATGTATTTTATGGAAATAAATTCACCAAAACAAAGCAGTATGTGTTTCTCTTCTGTTAAAGGTGAAAGAAGAATTTACATTCTTAGTAATAAGCATCTGCATCTTTGGAAGGTTCAGGAAGAAGTCTTTTCATGTTCTTCTGCCAAGGAAAGAAATGGTCAGATCATGTCTTATGTCAGGCACAGACCAGTGTTTAAATTTGTATTTTTCACAACATTTGCTGTTGAGCAAAACCTACACCCTCCCACAGAAGGCAGGCAAGTATAATCCTGTTATTTTCCAGATGGGTGAACAAAAGAGGTTGCAGAAGATTGTTTCTGACAGTGCTGGGAACAAAACCCAGGGGCCAAACCACCTATCAGATTTACATAAAATGCATTCAAATGCAAGAGAAAATGTATTTTCTGAAGGTGTTTTGAACAGCTGCTGAGTAATTTAGTAGCAACACAGCATGCAACACTATAGCTCTCACATTCACATCTTTCATTACTACCAGTCCCCTAGGTGCTGGCAGCTCCGACAAGACAATGTAAGCCGTAGGGGGGATGAAACAATTTCTGTGACAATGTATAGATCCCTCGTTCCCAGTGTTCTCACTAAAACTCTCCAGTTCAGTAAGAAGACATAACCACCAGCAGCACAGAAGGCTGACCAGCACTGAGAACAGCACAGAAGCAGTAGAAGAAAAGCCACAGAGGCACATACTACAAGACGCAGATGTCACCTGGAGCTATACAAGCCAAATAGAGAAATGTACAGCAAACATATGATACTGCAGTTCAGCAGAGCCTCCAGAAAAGGAGCCTCCACAGACCGGAGAAGAATTCTATTTTAATGTACTCCAAACCTCCACTTTACAAATCTGTTTAACAGGGTTAACTTGGATTGTGAGCTTGAATAAGAATCTGGCCTTCTATAATATTTTGCCATTTCACAGCAAAACACAGGGTTTCACAGACCCACAGAACTTGTTTACAAACTATGTTGAAACAGTCACCATATCCCAAAATGCCTTGTAGTGCAACAGATGGTTTTTTATGCCTCTGGAAATACAACAGTGCCAGTAGTGCTAGACATTAATTACTTCTCTATATTCGGTATATGCTAACACTTATGATGTGACTACAGGAATTCTACAATATATTCACTTTTACTTTCTGTTGAACAACAGAATAAAATCTTGTCCAACACACGGTAGCAGTAGTTGTAATTTAAATAAACTACAGAGGCCACATCTTTATTATCAAGTTTTGCCTACACAACTACATTTGTAAGGGATGTAGAAAAATTGCTTTCTGTATCGCTTTGAGTTCCCTCTGTGGTGGGTTGACCTCGGCCAGCTGCCAGCTGCTAACCCAGCTACTCTCTCACTCTCTTTCCTCAACCCGTTTGGGTGGGGGAAGAAAATAGCATGAAAAAGATTGAGATAAAAGGTCAAGATAAAGACAGGGAGATCATTTGTCAATTAGCATCACAGACAAAACAGATTTCACTTCGGGAATATTAATTTAATTTACTGCCAGTTAAGATAGACTTGGGTTCTGAGAAACAAAATCAAAAATTAAAACTCTTTCTCCCTATTCCCCTCTTCCCAGGCTCAACTGCACTCCTTCATTCCCAAATCCTCCATCTCCTTACCCCAAATGGCACAGGAAGGGAAGGGGGGGAGAATGAAGGGTTGCAGTCACAGAATCACAGAACCATTGTTATGGCTCTACACTGAACTCTTTTCAGTATGTCCATGTCTCCCTTGTGCTCCTCCATACAAGGAGGTTCTGCGGAGCACCAGAACTAGGCACAGCACTCCAGGTGCAGCCTCACCAATGCTGAGTGGAGGGGAAGGATCAGCCCTCCTGTCCTGCTGGTGATACTTTGCCTAATGCAGCCAAGAATACTGCTAGCCTTGTCAGCAGCAAGGGTACATTGCTGACTTGCATTCAACTTGGTGTCCACCAGGATGCTCAGGTCCTTTTCTGACAAAGGTCCTTTTCTCTCCACAGTTTGCACAGAAATACAAGCTCCACTGTGGTCTCCTACACAAGCTGCAGGGGAACCTCTGCTTTAGCACCATGGAGTACCTTCTGCACCCTCTCTCCTTTTTGTTCCCTCCTCCTCTATGTTCCCTCCTCCTCTATTTTCTCCCCTTCCTTAAACACATTTCCCAGAGGCCCCACCATCTTGGCTGCCAGGCCCAGCCGTGCCCTGCCGTGGGGTCGTCTGAGCTGGCTGGGGCCGGCATGGGGCAACCCCGGCCTCTCCTCACAGAGGCCCTTGCAGACCCCAATACCACTGCTGAAACCTTGCCATCTGCACCCTATACACCTTCTTTCTACCAAATGTGTATGCACCTTGCTAAAAGATTAAGCTATTGACATGTGGATGTAAATTTCTTAGCAGAAAAACTAAGCCTCTTATTGAACAACCTTGCAAGGACAAGATCAAGTGACCACAATGGTCACTTTGTGACTGTTTTCATCTGTGACCATTTTCATATGTGGATGAAAGTGATCACAGATACAACAGTAACTACATAGAAAATAGACCAACAAAGTTAAACAGGGTGGGAGAGCTAGCAGACAAAGGTGAGCGAGCAGAGAAGAAAGTTTCAAATTCACAGTCTAAAGACAGGTTGGTGTGTGCTTCAAGGAAGAAGCAAAGCATAATGAGGACAGTCAAGGTGTAGGACAGATGAATAAAAAAGCTTTTCCCACCTGAATTAACTACATCCCAGAAGATAAATTTATCACACAATTGACGTGCTTTAATCAAATGCAGAGAAATACCTTCCTTCCTCATTATGCTCCTAAATGAGTTTCTTTCAGACTCAGAAAGATGCAGCTCACTTCTCTCTCTCTCTTACATGACTAGTAAGGAGGACTATTTAACAAATGTACCTGTAGATTTTACTCAGGTCACTCCATATGCATCACCAATTTTCATACAGACAGTAAGTAAAAGTAGACCTAAACTGGCTAGTCTTAAATCAGTCAGCTCTGTGATATCTTGCTTGTTTCTTCTTTGCATATGTATAAACTATATATTAAATACCAGCCTGAAATTTGTTTAGAAAGCAAGAAGTTAAGAAAAGTAAGGTTATAGTAATTAAGATTAAATAATAGTAATAAAACATGAAATAATCTTCACTATTTCTTCCTTCCCTTGGCCCCCATCAAAAGAATGATTTCCAGTGAAATGTATGAAAGAGAGATACCACGTTTGTGAATCTTAAGTCCCGTGATCATTTTGGGTCTGGACTTGACATAGTGCAAACTACAGACCATATATTAGGACAGCAATTCAACAATTTAAAAAATCTGTTTAAATATTTAGATTGCCCTTGGAATGGTGGCATATGAGTGCCTCAGAATTATTAAATACATTTCATCTTTTGAACATCTTTCTGAGGTAAGTAAGTACCGGTTGCATTTGACAGCTATGCAAACTAAGCAACAAGATAGGGCTAGCCAAACTGTTTAAAACCACATGGGAAGTTTGCTGCTGAGATAGGAGCTGACAACCTAGGCTAAGAAGACCTTCTCCTTTCTCCTCAACACAGAGGACAAAATCCAACCAACCCCATATTAGCCTCATCTACAAGACTTCACTGCTCACTCTGTTGCTTTGTGGAGACCTGCCCTCTGATTCTTCTACAATTTCTACTGCTCATGAAGTACATCAAAGAGAGCCAAACTGGCTAGTCAGGAGCTATATTTTCTTCCCCTTCCACCAGCCACATATGAACCACATATGGTTCTATGATTCTGTGATTTTGAAACCTTTACTATCTGTTTCACCCAGCCACAGGAAGACTAAAAAGTGAATCACATGAGATCATGTAGCAGAAACTATCTAGAGAAATTTCAACTCTAGAAAAAGAAATCACATAGCAGAACTTGGAAGACAATCCTTTATTCATCACATGGGATAAAAAAGGACTACAAAAGGATAGGTATACCCCATTAAAGAAGTGTCACCTGTAATACGTGAAGGGAGGGTTCTAAGGAGCTTAGCAAAATTCTGGAAATTTGCGTTACATGCAGTTTAGAATTTTCATAACATAGTGAACAGAGCAGTTATAAACACTTTAGCTGTAACATTACTGAAAGGCAATGCATATAATTTTCAAAGCAAAAGCACCCAGAAAATTGAAGTGGACTATATAGACTATTAGAACTTAAATCTTGTATTTTTTCCTGCAGAAATACAGAGATTCTTCCAAATGTGGAATTTTAAAATTATAACACAAAGCCAAACCATAAAATAAAAGGTAATGAAATGTGTATTATGTTTTATAATGTATGCCTTTCTTAATTCTAGTGAATCTACAGCTCAGTCTTTAGAAAAGCTAGTAAATTATGACATAGAGCTTCAGTAAAATTACATAATCTAATAATGGCTATTAGCAACATCTATCATAAAGAAAGTCATAAATAACTGTTGCAATTATCAACAGTGGAACGAAACTGTTTCTTTAATGTGATTATTAATCCTGAGCACATTTTTGAGAAAATGAGATTTCCTCATTACTTTTGATTCTGCAAATTATATCAGCTATTATTTATGCCACTTTTGATAAGACGGGGTGCTAAACAGGAAGGTGTTAGGATGCTCTGAATTATATAATATTTCAATCATGCTTTGTGAAGTTTATGATATGAAAAACTAACAATCTACTCACATATCTAATTAGCAACTTATTTATCATATGTATAATGATGAAATACTGATCATGTATTAGAGAGTACACTGGTCATTAAACATCCGATCTCATGTGAATATTGATATGACAGAGTTTGCATGTGTCCCTTATTCCATGTATCCTATTCCTTTCAGTACTTCCATTCTAGTATGAAAAAACAGAAAATATATTGTCTTGAACTATGTGGTATTCCTTTACCATCAGTAAGTGTTAGCAATGAAATTCAGAGTATGAGGACTATTTCTTAAAGGTATGATTTAGTGAAAAGAACATTAAAAATAGCAGTCAAAATTGAGAATAACAACCTTTATTGTTATCTTCAAGTATGGTCCTCTACTTTAGAGATGGAGAATAGTGGAAATGAAACAAAATTATTGGCCAGCAATGCACCTTAACCACTGGAAAGATTAAATAAATGTTCACTGTACAATGAGGCTATATGGAACCTCTCTGTAGGACAGTCAGTATATTAAATATAAGTCTTGACTCATGTCAAAATGATCACCAACAAGATGGAAATAATTTCAAAAGTACTTTTTTGTTGTTGTTCACAATCATAAATCACTTCTTTGTATGTCTTGTGCATTAGCTAAAAGTTAGTATTAGGGAGCAAGTGAGTAAGTGATTAATTCGCAGTGAGTGATTAACTGTTTTAAATAGCTGTATTACAGTTAAACTGGTAGGCAAACAAAATAAATCACAATATGATCAAAAGTACATATCTCTGTTTCCAATATAAATGATCTCTAGGAAGTGAAACAAATTCTATTAAAAACAAAGGTCACCAGTTGTCACGGCATGTAAGACAGGAGCTCACAACAGTCTTCACATATACTATGTGTATATATACACTATGAATAAATCTATCCACAGGATTCTATACTTGTGCTGACAAAGCCATAGATTGATTGAATTTATTTCTTGTGCTGATTTTCAATGTTTTCAGATGATGCGTTGTTACACCAAAAATCTCTCCATGAGACAGGATTTACTAGCCTTTCAGGATGGATTAATTCATCCTGAAAATGTAAATGCAATCCAGAATAAACTACTGCAAAAGTTACTGTGATTTTTCAGATGCCTGATTTCACTTTATTGTGCTAAGTTGAATATACTTATAAATTTCCTATAGCAGCATTGGTCATACAAGTGAAGTATGTTACATTCTTAAAAGGGTTAGTAAAAAAAATAAAAGTAAGACCTATTCTTGTTTCTTGTAGGGAATAAACTCATCTGCACCATTTCTCATTTCATCATGTAAAAAATTCTGGTGGATGATAGCTTAAGGAACAGAGGTTAAATTACGCTGTCTTTTATTTTATTTTATTTTTTTTTCAGGATACTGAAGGACAGACAAGAATTTAACTATATCAATTTCAAGCTCAAATTCAGAGCATCTTTTGGGTTAAAAGTCAGCATTTGCCTTCAGACAATTTGATTTATCAAAATGCCAGATTTTACATAAAATTTGATTACACTAAATTGCCAACAAAATCTAATTTTTCAAATTCCATTTCAACAGGAGATTGAAAATGGCATCATACCAACTGGACATGAGAATAAGAAATTTATCTAAAATTAAAATAACTTTGTCTCTATTTTCTCAATTATTTTTCATGGTACTAAACACATTTATCAAATGAGTTCCTTTTATCATTAAGGCTTACGACGTTAGAACCTTGAATTTCCAATTAGAGAATGCCTTGGGTTGGAAGGGACCTTAAAGATCATCTAATTCCAACTTCTCTGCCATGGACAGGGACACCTGCCACTAGATCAGGTTGCTCAAGGCCCCAGCCAGCCTCGTCTTGAGCACCTCCAGGGATGGGGCATCCACAACTTCTCTGGGGCAACCTGTGCCAGTGCCTCACCACCCTCATAGGCAAGACTTTCTTCCTAATATCCTAATCGTTTTAGCTTCTAGACCACACATTCTTGCAGATACTCCAATAACATTTACTGCAGCTTCCTAAGTTGCATATAAGAAAACAAAGCAGATATCACTTCTGTAGAAAAGGATCTGAGATTTATGGATTTATGAAGGGAAAATCATGCTTAACCAATCTGATAACCTTCTACAATGAGGTGGCTAGCTTTGTGGTTGAATGGAGTTTATTTGTCTTTGATGATTCATTGATGAAATGCTAAATATCATTGTTGTATCAAAGCAAAATATTTGTTTCAAAAAGTGACATACATTTCTACACACACTGAATGTTCAGTTCAAGCATAAAACCTGAAACTGAAATGAAATCAAAAAGAAAGCTTTTCTACATGAGAATCCATTCTCCTATCTGAGTTATTTCAGCTAGGAGGCCACACAGAATAATTTAAATGGTTGATCCTAATGTTCCCTCAAATGGTCAATTTTAATTAAGTATACAAGAATTTATATACATCACTTTGGTGTAATGCACATATTATGAACTACTTTTGAGACTAATAGATGTAAAGTGATTTAATTATGTAAAACTGTAACAGCTAAAAGAGTAGCCTGTCAAGGTACAAGGAAAATGCTGCATTGATGGCAATGAGATTAAGGGCTTCAGAGAACGCTGTATATATTCAATCTTCCCACCTTATACTGGCAAATATGATGATGATTTTAAGAAACAGATATACATTACAAACTGAATTGAGCCCACAACTGCTTTCAAACAGGTTGATAAACTGTCATCAAATGTAGATAATTTTAGTGGAAAACCATCTCTTTGAAAGAATTTCTATGCTCTGTCACACTGTGATTTATGCTGAGCTATCATGATTTATAATTTCTGTAGAAAATGCAGTAAATATAAATATGTATAGTTAATTAGGCATTCCTTCTGAAAGTAATTCCAAGCTTATTATAATCTGTTAGACATTTTACAGCATGTACAGTTTCATGCATTTAACACAACATCCACATGGATAAGAATCATGTTTGCGCTGACTCAAAATTTAAAATTAGAAAATTACAGTATGTAAGATACTCCATTTCAAAACTCTATCCAAGTGTGTTTTCTTTATCAGTTTATAAATTTATATGGCCAATTATTCTTACACCTCTCCCAGACTGCTTTCACTGTTAATGTTCAAAGAATTTTGGAACAATTTTTGGTGTGATAAGATGACACCAACACTGCATCAAGTTGATCCAAGCTATCTAATAAAACACCTTCCCATTTCTCATTCTTCATATAACAATGTTGGAAGTATTAGCTATTACTAATGGCTATTTACTATTATCTATTACTATTATTATTAGGAAAGAGTACCTGAAGACAGCAAAATGCTCCATGTGCTACACTATACACCAATTCAGATACAAAGCCACTTTAGGAAGATCTGCTCAGTTGTTTCCAATTTATCAAAAAAACAAATCCCTGTAATTCATGGTAACTGGTAATGTTGGACACAATGGTAAACCATCAGAAAATTAATCATTCTTTGTTTTACTGATTTAATATATTTTTCAGCAATACAGAGAAGAGCATCTGGCATCTTTAAATACTAATGAAATGATGACTTAAAAATATGTGCTGAGAACATATATCTCTCTGGAATGATGAAAAGAAACAAGTAAACTCCATGATTCAAAACAAATCGAGTGATCATATGGATGATGATTTACATATTTTTATAAAAACAATTGCATTTAAGAAGACAAATGTAATAAAAAAAGTTGTAAGATCAGTTCAAACTATTGTCTCCTGTGTAAAATGAGGAAGTGGACGTAAAACATGGAAACTAATAATATAATCATGTGGCTTGCATTCGGCACATTATGTCTTGCCAGTTTCCATGTGGAGGTACAAAAATATTTTTAGAACTTTCACAATTCAGAAGGTGTCCTCTGCTTTTGAAGCATGAAAGACCAAATAAACTTCAGCAGTTTCTGTACAACTACATGGTCCAGGCTAGAATTTGTCATACAACATTAACTGAATAATTTATTTAACACATTTTGCTTTAATGGATTGCCATGGGTGACCTCAGCCATGAATAAATGCTTACATCCACATACAAGTACTAATTTTAGTGTGACACAAAGCTGGAAAGAACTACATTCAATATAGTCACTTGTAAAATTTATGAAAATTTACTGTACATAATACAACAATAAAGCTCTGTGGAGATAGTCACTATACTCATTAAATCCCATAGAAAAATTCTGGTAATGCTACAGGTAAGGTACAACAGAGTAATATACTATACTATACAGGCAAGATTTTAGTTAATGCTTGTGTAGAGTCTTCCAAACATAAAAGAATTTGGTGTCCTCCCTCAAGTATGTGCTCACTGCCTAGGGAGTGAACAATCTAAACTTTTGGAAGGAAGTACATCTAAAAAATTACCGTTCAGAAAAGATGAGCATAAGATGTCAAAAAAAAAAAAATCAGTATTTTTACTCCAATTGCTAAAGTCCATCTCACTCTCTATCTAGAAAAATCGAGTCATGGTGACTTGATAATCTCTTCTTTGTTAAAGATGTTTTCCTTTAATCAATGAACTGAAGGAACACCATATGGCTACCATGACAGCCATATCACTTTAACCACAAATTATGTACATCAAATTTTGCAACAGGCAAACATATTTCAGAACCCACATGTGGAATGAAATGTTGTCAAACTAATGTTCTTTGAATATTTGTAGAGAACAAAATCAAAGGCAATCTAAACAACACAGCAAATATGTGTTTACAGACTTAACAGAAAAGATCAATACAATCTCAATTACGAAATCACAAAAAAATAAACCCAAACAAAACACGCATTTTCAAAAACAGGTATCAATTCATTCTAAAATCAACAGAAATGGAAACAAATAAAACAGGATTCTGAAACAGCTCTCTAGTTTCTTTAGGCAAGGCAGAAAAAAATAAGCAGTCGAAGTTTTATTGGTTGTTTCCATAAAGCTGTCATATCACAAGGATTGTAAATAAAATGACTGAATATTTAAAACTCATTTAATCTTCATCAGGTTTGAAAGAGATGACCATAATCTAAGGGAACAAAACATATGGGTTAATCTAAGAGAAAGCAATAGGGTGTGAACTCTGGGGATGTCTTAGCTTCCTATTAATTGTGTATTTAGAAACAAAAAGTGTAAAAGATGGAAACTTTCTTCTACAAAGGCTATCGGGAGTTATGCTGTTTATCCCATTGGAACCGTAGTTATATCCAGAACTGGAATATCTGTCAAATATGACCTTATAGAATAATTCAAAGTCAAATTTAACAGAAATATCGTTTCCCACATGGAGTATTTTCAAACAGTAACAGAGAGTTATTTATACCAGCCTTTGTCTCTTCTTTTCCTGCATTATAGGGGAAAAAATCATTAATTTTGCAGGTAAAATGTACAGATAGAGTTATCTATCTTCAACAGCCACTAAGAGAACACAAATCAACAGTTTTGTCATGCATTCATATTTTATAGCCAATGATACAAGATCCTGGGGAGGCACAAATGCCTTGTCAAGTTTGCTTTTTCCTTTGGCAGAGGTTAAGGATGATTGCTGAAGGATTACAATTTTATTGCTGTTTGGTGAAGGATATACTGCTCTCTCTACATTTTAGAAGGACTCACAAGAATAATCACTAGTCATTTTGAAGGCCATGCCCATAAACTCAGATGCATATAAATCCCTGCCAGTCACAGTCTACATTCATGCATTTCAAGTTATTTAGTATGCCACTGTTTTAAAGATAGCAGAATAAATTCCAGTAAACAAAGGTAATGTGTAAATTGAACTGACATTACCTTTTAGTGTAACAACATGAAGAGTGAATCCATAAATATATATGCTAATTTTAGGGTAAAAAAGAGGGAAATAAATTTATTTTTCAGTGTCAACTTAAATTTTATACCTTGAATGAATCTTTTCAATGACATATAGCTTCATTTACTGCTAAGATATTGGTAGAGTTTTAAAGCTACACAGCATTTTAATGTTTTAATTTTATGAATGAGAGACAAGGCTACCTCAGCTAATACACTGCAGGTAATCAGTTGACCAATGTCTCACCCAAGAATTGCCTCTGAGATTAAAAAGAACAAACTTAGAAACAATTTTTTAGTATTGAACTGTATGCTTTTATCAAGTATCTGCTATGAGAAAAACGTCATCTGCTTGCTCATGGGTAGAAGGAATAAAGTTTTCTTTGCAAGTTTCATATATATCTACAGTATATATAAAAATCCTAAAATACATTAATATACAGTCAATTAACAAGTAATTAGGTTTGAGTATGCTATGTGACCTTGCTTCATTAATACTAAGCATTAATAAAGAATACAAGAAAAAAAGAAAAAATGGTATAATTGGAGTGGAAGTTTAAATGGAGTAGAAGAGTAAAGTATAGACTGGCAGCTAAGAAATGTAAGATGGACAGTTTCTTAAATGGTAGATCCTTTCATCCCTACATGTGCTGGAAAGAGGTTTCCTATTTATATTCAAACAAGTTTTTGTTATAAGCGAATATGGTAAGGCTTAATGTGTGAGCATAAAAACTAACAAAAAATTCCAAACAATCACTTAGCATACAAATAAACCAATATCAATATACTCCTAGCAATCTACTCTTATATAATGAGGTCATCAAAACTTCTAGTATGAGCAACATTTCAGAATTTTGAAATATTTACATAAAACAGAAATATCACCAAAGACAAACATAAAAATCTTCAGATGATGCTTTTACTTCCCTGTATTGGTAGTAAGAAGGTAATTTTGAGAACATCACTATATACATTTCAAGGAAATTCTTGCAGTCTCCTTCACATACGATACTCTAACAGCAAAAATGTTCCTAGGCAGAACTACCTTCAATTTAACTAATTTGCGTTATGAGTTCCCTCATATCACAAATGTTTACAGTTCAGGTGCAGCAATTTAACTATATGACAAAGTAAAATAATATCAGAGTGATGGTAACTTAAAATTTTAATGGACATCAGAATTCTCAAATATTTTTGAAGTGAACATTACACACATTACCATTATTTTGATGTCACTAATATAAACATAACACAAAATTTATATTATTTCATTCTTACCTCTGTCCTAACTTGCACATTTAAAATCCCTTGAGTGGAAAAGAGTTAATCCATTACCAGGACATAACAATACATTTTCCAAAATTATAAATTAACCTTTCTGTGAACTAGTGTGTGCTAGATGAAAAATACTCATCAGCCACCATTGCGAACTGCTAACAGTGCAATTGCTTTTGTAGATATGACATTGTAGATAACAATTCTGTGCTGTGATATGTTACCATGCCTAATTTTAATTTCTCATCTTAAAATTAAGCAGTGATTTAGTTCTATATTTAGCACTAGAAATATGATAAGTTAAATTTATTAAAAAATAGAATAGAATAGAATAGAATAGAATAGAATAGAATAGAATAGAATAGAATAGAATAGAATAGAATAGAATAGAATAGAATAGAATTAGGTTTCAGTTGGAAGGGATCTGAAAAGATCACTGAGTCTAACTGTCAGACTACATCAGGGCTGACCCAAAGTTAAAACATTAAAATCATCATCCAAATGCCTCTTAAATACAGATAGCTATAGATCCTCAACCACTTCTCTAGGAAGCCTGTTCCAGTATCACACTACCCACTCAGAAAATAAGACTTTCCTAATGTCTAGTCTGAACTGCCCCTGTTGCAGTTTTGAGCCATTCTCATGCATTCTGTCACTAGATAGCTGTGACAAAAGATGAGCACCTTTCTTTCCACTTCCACTCATGAATTTATAGAGGGCAATGAGGTCACTCCTCAATTTGCTTTTTTCCAGGTTTAACAAGCCCAATGTCCTCATCTGTTCTGAGAGGATGTGCCTTCCAGCCCTTTAGCTTTGTTGCCTTCATCTGGACACATTCCAGTATCTGAAAGTCCTTTTAAAATGGTGAAGCCCAGAACTGCACACAAGGTGAGAACACACCAATACAAAATACGGTGGGAGAATCACCTAATTTGATGGGCTGGCTATGCTGTGCTTAATGCACCCCACCTAAAATGCAGTTTGCTCTTTTGGCTGTCAGTGCACACCGCTGGCTCGTGTTGAGTCTGCTGTTGACCAGTACTCACAAATCCCTTTCTGCTGAGCTGCTCTGCAGCCACTCATCTCCCAGACTGTACTTGTGTCTGGCATTATTCCATCCAAATGCAGAGTCTGGCATTTGATTTAGTAAAATTTCATGCCACTAGTGATGGCCCACTCTCCTAATCTATCTAGATCCCTCTGAAAATCCTCTTGTTCCTCGTAAGAGTCCACAGCATCTCTCAGCTTAGTATCGTCAGCAAATTTACTAAGCATGGATTCAACCCTTGCACCCAGATCATTGACAAAAAATATTTAACAGAATTGGCCCCAAGATTGAGCTTTGGGTAATACCACTATTGACTGGCTGCCAGACACTCCTATGTGGGTTACCTTATCATAGAATGATATCAAATTAATGGGTTAGGACTTACCCACGTTAGCTCATAAATTATGAGCTACCTATTTTTAACATCCAACATTTTATTTTTCTTAAAAAAACTGAACTAATGTATGTGAAAAAGATATATTAAATCAAGAACACTACCTTATGAAAAAGATTTCCAAACATGCGTACAATTTTGCGTTCCAGTATGATTTTTTTTACTGTCAAAAACCAAAACAACAACAACAACAAAAAAACACAACAAAACTACTCTTTTTTTGCTCGATATATATGACTAAATCTCTTTAGTGTAACACAGTATTAAGTTCTTACCTTATTGTGATAGGGATGAGTATACCCTTGCTAATGGATTGATTGACAGACACAGTCAGAATGTTCTGAGAGTTTCCACAGCTGAATCGAACTGCTGGTTTCCCTTCCACAAGATACAAGTGAAGAAATTGCTCTCCAAAATGCTTTTCACTAGCTTTGAAAACAAAAATAGAGACAGTCATGATTCTGAAAGCATAGGACCTTTTGGAAAGATCTGACACTACTAAGAAGTCACCACCAGTCTTAATGCCTATGTCTTCCATTCATAGAATTAAAGAATCAAAGAATTATCTAGGTTGGAAAAGGCCATCAAGATCACCAAGACCAACAATCAACCTTTAGTAGCATGTCCACGAGTCTCTTGAATACCTTAAGGAATGGGGAATCCATCACTTCCCTGGGCAGCCTGTTCCAATGCTTAATCACCCTCTCCATAATGAAATTCTTCCTAACGTCCCATCTAAACTTCCCCTGCTGCAACTTAAGACCATTTCCTTGCATCCTATCATTTGTCACCTGAGAAAATAGACTGACACCCTCTTCAGTGCAAGCTTCTTTCAGGTAGTTGTAGTCAGCAGTAAGGTCCCCCCTCAACCACCTCTTTTCTAGACTAAACAACCCCAATTCAACAACCCCAGTTCCCTCAGCCATTACTAATAATTTCACCAGCTTCATTTCCTTCACCAGCTTCATTGCTCTTCTCTGCACACACTTGAACACATCAATGTTCTTCTTCTAGTGAGGAGCCCAAAACTGAACACGGTACTTGAGGCATGGTCTCACCAGTGCTGTGTACAAGGGGACAATCACTTCCCCAGTCTTGCCGGCCACACTGTTTCTGACACAGGCTAGGATGCCACTGGCCTTCTTGCCCACATCGGCATGCTGATAGCTCATGTTCAGCCAGCTGCCAACCATCACCCCCACGTCCTTGCCTGGTGGGCAACTTCCCAGCCACTCTTCCTCAAGCCTGTAATGCTGCATGGGGTTGTTACGGCCCAAGTGCAGGATCCAGCACTTAGCCTTGTTGAGTGTCCTGTGATTGGACTTGGCCCATCGATCCAGCCTCTCCAGATCCCCCTGCAAAGTCTTCCTGTCCTCATGCAGATTGAGAGCCCTGCCTAACTTGGTATTGTCTGCACACTTACTGAGGGTGCACTTGATCCCTTCATACAGATCACTGACAAAACTGTTAAACAAAAGTGGCCCCAGTACCAAGCCCTGGGGAACACCACTGGTGACGGGCTGCCAACAGGACTGAACTCCATTCACCGTGACTCCTTGTGCCCAGCCATTCAGCCTGTTCTTCCCTCACTGAACTGTACACCCGTTGAAGCCATAAGCAGCCACTTTCTCCAGCGTGAAACACTTTACTAAAATTCAAGTAAACAAAATCCACAGCCTTTCTCTCATCTACTAAACAGATTGTCTTGTCCTAGAAGGAGATCAATTCATTTACAGGACTCTGCTTGAGTGACTATGAGAATATGATTAAACTTTGTGTCAACAGGTCATAACAAGTCAAAGAAAATAATATCAAGACAAAATTTACTTACATATCACTATAATTACATAAGCCTTACAGGGATCTTTAATGGAAGGTGAGCTTTTCTGTTTATCCAGCAGTATCATTACAGTGACAAGGACAATGGTAAAATCAAATCACAAAAATATTAGAATATTATGATTTACAATTTCATTCAGATTTTCAATCATAATAGAGAAATTAAAAGTTGCAAAAGAACTTCTCTTCTTTCCTATAACCTCTATGGATAATTCAACTTTGCCAACTATTGACACATTTCAAACTTGATGAGATAAATAATGATCTACAAAATGTCAGATATACCATACTACTTGCAGAGTAGAACTAAGAATAAAAATATATTTACAAAAAAAAAAAAAAAAATCATTTTTTGTTCTCTTCCAGTAAACAGTATCTTTAAAACATCACTGGAAAATACCTTTTTAGATGATAGATAGCATATGCTTGATCTACTAAAAAAAAAAAAAAATAAAAAAAAATAAAAAAAATGACACCTACAAATGCCTTTTTAATGTTTTATGTACGTTTTTATATATATTGTGTATTTTTTTTAAGATTTTGTCCTTTGAATTTAACTGTATTTACTTCTCATACTAAGTATGACACGGTTCCTGTTTAGGATTTTTATTCCCCTTTAAGAGAAACTGTTAAGTGTAAATGTTTTGTTGTTTTTTTCCCACTGTATTTTACTATATTTAACTGAAGTAAAAATGACTTAATAGCTAGGTCATAGAGTTGAATTTATTGTTTATTTGTTCAGCAATATTTGAGCATAAGATTACGATTTTCTTCCAGAATCATTAGGTTGTTTTGACATAACTCAAACACATCACTTTCAGAGCAGAGATAATATGTTATGACTAAGCTACAACTTGAAGAACATGATTAATTCCCATTTAGTTATTTTTTAAAAGATCAGGGTCATATTTTGCTCTTAGTTCATTTATAGTAATTAAAAAGAAGTCTGAGCACTATGCCTTTTCTCAAACTGTTACATTCTGCAAACCTGGATGAAAAAAAATAATATATAAATATATATATATTTATATATATAAAAATATATGTATATATTTTTTTTTCTTACAAAGACTCAAAATCAAGGACTTGATTCTCTCAAAATCTCTGAACTTCACAACTGATAATATGCAAACCGGGGGTTGACTACTGGGAAAAGGGGGGGTGAAAGAAACTAGGCAACTGCTGGTAGGGAACTGGGGAGGAACAAGGGAGGCAGATAGAAAAGGGTATGAAGGGGGAGGGTCACGTGTAAACTGGGACCAGACAGCACGCTTATCTGACTGAGCCCTACACTTGATCACCACAGACTGTCCTCCTATCTTTTCATTAAATCCTTTCTTAACTATCCTTATGTGCAAGCTCACTCTCTACCCCACGTGTGTGAGTGCTTGAAGGACTAAGTGCCAGCTACTGGGAAGCCAGTATGACTGGATTTGGTGCTGGCTACAAGAGTCAGATCAGGAGTGTAGGCACCCCCAGGCCTGTGGGTGCAGCCTGTGTGGCCAGCTGTGTTATGCTCTGTGTGTGTCTGTGTGTGGGCACGTCTCTGGGATATATGCTTAACTTTGCTACTGGTTTAACCTGCAAACAGGAAAGCAACAGCCATGTCTATTGGCTTGGGATGGAGACCCAGAGGTGGGTTCCAGAGGCTGGGCAGGAGGAGCTCCCAGGCCTGGAGCTGCTGGACATGGCCACGGCTTATAACATCCCTTAACACTTTATTTAGAAAGTTATAAATTACATGGGTGTGCTTGGGACAGCTTCTTGCTGGAAAACCTACTAATTTGTAAAGAGAAAATTATAACTTTAATTTGGAGGACATAACAGAAATAAAAAGGTAACATTTTTTAGCAGACAAAGGGAAGCAGCAAATGTTTGCAACTGCCTGACTATTTGCATTTGTTTAGTTTAAAGCAGAAACAGTTCACAACAAAAACCCTATCCTCTAGAGCAGCTTTCTAGCCAGCACACGGTTTCTTCAGTCTGTTAAAAACCCTGATAACCTACTAAAATTAGCCATTAGGCTTAGGCATTTTTGTATTCTAAATATATAATTAACTCAGGAAGAGTTCAACTGGGTTTTATGCCTTTGGCTTTTATGATTTCCTTCTACACTGTTATCTTTCAAAATGTTTTGCACTATCACTGTTAAAAAGGTCACTGATTTTTGACTTTGGCTTTACTGATACATACATATCTTGCATCATTTGTTTCCTTATCTTTTCCTCCCTTCACACACACGCTGTTCCAGGCATTCCCCATTCTCAACAATAATCTGTAAATTATGTAGAATTAGGAGAGGGTTGTGAATGTATATATTGACAATAGGGCTTAAAAGAAAAAAAAAAAAAAAGTTACAGATAAATATGCTTTCTTCTCTCAGTGACACCACCTGACTGTTCACATTACCCACTACTGAAAACTTGGAAGAAGGTTCTTGTTATTACTAGTAAAGTAAAAAATCTGGGACAGCTCCCCCAGAGGTAGCATCACTCCTTGAAACCCCAGTGAGTGTTACTGCTTACACTTTAGTCTAGGGAGCACTGATGGGCCATGCTTATAGGTAACTAATAACATTCTTCACATGGTCTGCTAGGTAGTATAAGAACCTTGGAAAAAAAACAGTCGTTTAAATCTTTCTACAGTGACCATGAGGAGGCAGAGTGTCCCTCTGAAGAATTTTGTTCTGGCACTGTAAAAGAACATATATATTCTTGCATTCTTGCAGCATACAAGGTCGGAAGCCTTCATAGGAAAAGCCTGAGACTTCAGGAAGAAAAAAAGGTTCCAGGACCCATTTTCAGGAAACCAATTGAGGATTCAGGAAATCAGGAACCAACTAAATAAAAAAAATCTTTTGCACAGTAGGATTTACTCATCCTGATGTTAGTAAAAATTACATGAGAGGATTGGGTCAAAGAAACCAGATCTCAGCAAACATTCGTTCACAGGAAACTGCAAACTGCAAGGCTGTTTTCATACGTCACTACAGTGGCAAGTGAGTGGCCACTGGTCTCAAATGGTTGCCTATCTAGAGAAGAAATTTAAAATTCCAATAAACTATGGGAGGACGCTTTATTAGGTGAAAGTATATTTTGACACAGAGGAGGGATGCCACGAAATACTCTGCTTGAGAATGCCAGGCTGAAGTAACAGATAATTAGACCATGACTTAGCTGCCTGCAAGGCCCATCTTTACTTCTAGGAGGATAAGTAGAATATGGGTAGAGCTGGAGAAATCAGCTTTTGAGAGCACAGGAACATAATTTATGAGCACAACTTATGAAAAGGGAGTTGGTGTCCTTAAGGAATGCTATAACCATGGGCTGTGATATCTCAAATCCAACTGTCAGAATACCATATATACTAGAAAACAAACAATGTGCCTTTGAAGGGATTGAGAAAAGCATTATGCTGACTCTGTTAGAAGTGAAAATGATGAAATAAAACTTTATAACTGTATCAGGCTTATTTTATGACCATTTGCCATTTATTTCCCGTTATGGTTAAATATCACAATTTGCTTTGACTTGTTGATGAAATTAAATCTCGCAAACAAAATCAATGAAGAATATAGTAAGAAGTTGCAAGAATGCACAGTGTATCCAACAAAGAAATATTTCTCAAATGATGGTTAATCTTTATTGGCACAAATGTAACAATTCTATATATTATTAAACTTGCTGTCCTGACACATTTAAAGAGAAATCTCCACCCACCCTGCCAATAATGGAAAGATAAGGTAACTGCAAAGAGACCTGCAATATTTTTAGGTCCTCTGTATGTCATTAAATACATGCTTTATTATTAAAAAAATAATAATTAAGGAAATCATCATTATTAAAAAGGTTTTATTTTTTTTAAATTCAATTTTTTACTAATTACCTGATGGAGAAATAGGTCTGAACTTAAACTTATCACCACCTAGTAAAATCAGGTGTGTCTGTAAAATGAATGATCTAAAAGTGGACTAAGTAAAAAAAAAAAAAAGGTATAATTATTTTCTAGTACAATAAACCTGAAACAAGTAGATTACTGTGATTTTCTTCCTGTTTTTATAAATGCTTTTGTCAAAGAGGATTTTTGCCTAATGAATGTGTGAAATGTCATAATTATGGAGCTACTGCTAACATCAGTATATTAACAATATGGAAATGTCAGAAATGTTAACCCCTTTTATATTTTTTTTTCTTGTATCCAGTGAGTGCACTAGCCTCAAGAGGACTTTCTGCTGGTAGTTCATTTCTCAGCTATTTGATGGGAGCACAGCTTCAAAAAGCAGCAGCAGAAGCAGGAGTTGTACTGCTTCTGAAGGAGCACAGCTGACAACAGCAGCTTCTCTTTTGAAGCTGTCAGAAAGGAAGAAGAAAGATGGAGCAAGGAGCAAAGAACAGGGATGAAGGAAGAACAGAGGGAGCATATGAACTCATGAAAGGTATTATGTTTATCTGACAGAACTACAGAAGATCTTGGTGCCTGCACAAAGAAATAATAGATTACAAAGCTCTGGATAACCTATACAGGATCAATTTTTCCTATACAAATACATAGAGCGTTAATACACACACACACAAAAATAAAAAATAAAAAATTGAGAGATATTTATTTTACACATGAATATAATATCGTGTTTTACATTCAAGCAAAACTCAATAAGGATACTGATAAGGACACAGATTACCAGAGAAACATAGAACAAAAAAAGGAAAAGCAAAACCAAAGGAAAGACACTGGTGACAAGGGGAAAGATACCTTAGAAAAGAGGAGGAAGACAGTTTAAATGTAAGGCAAAGATATAATTAACATTAAATACAGTGCCAGAGTTCTACAGAATATGTAGGCTTCTCCTGCTTTATGTGTTTGGTTCAACAGCCAGAAGGAGATCCAGATTTTTTTTAATCTTAGCAAAACCGAATCTTAGAAGAAAGCTTTATGGCCACTGAAAGAGTAGAATCTTGCAGGACAGGTAAAGCTCTGTTTTAGGAATAACAAGGGGAACTGGAATGAAAGTTACTGCAAGCCAATAGAAAAAAGCAAGTAAGAAAACTGTCAGAAATCATGTAAGAATATGCCCAAGTTCCTGGAGCTATCCCAACTCTGTCAGTGAGAATGAAGTCATTGCATCCTGACCCTCCCTCCTTTCCTCTGGGTGTGTGAAGGGACAAGAAGGCAGCTGCGACACAGGGCATGGAGGTCTCAGATGTGTGTAAGTGGAAAGCAAGGAAATGCATGGTCCTCCACTCATACTACTTTATCTTTCCAGTTCTAAAGAATGTTAAGTGGCCAAATACTGTTATAAAAGAATCTTTGTAAACACCTAATAAATACTCTATTAACAATTTAACAAGGGAAGTATGAACTGATAGCTGAACAGCTATGAGGTTAGACCCATGATGAGTACACTATCTAGAAAATATCTTCTATCTTAAGACTAATAATTCAAGTCAGATAACCAAAATCAGATAAAATGTTTCAACTGTCTGAAATTATAGCCATTTTTAGTTTATTTTTTATTGCAAGGATCTGGAAGGTAAAACTGGAATGCAAGGTTGCAGATGACACTAAGCTGAGTGGTGCAGTTGATATGACAGAAGGAAGGGAGGCCATCCAAAGGGACCTGGAAAAAAATGAGAATTGGGCCGACATAAACCTAATGAGGTTCAACAAGTCTAAGTGCAAGGTGTTTCACCTGGACCCTGTGCAGAGAAGGACACTGAGGATTCTGGTGGATGAAGAGCTTGACATGATCCAGCAGTGCGTGCTTGCAGCCCAGAAGGCCAACTGTGCATTAAAAAGGCTGCATTAAAAGAGGAGTGGCCAGCAGGGCGAGGGAGGTGATTGTGCTCCTCTACTTGAAGCACTGCATCTAGTCTGGTCTGGGGCCCCCAGCACAGGAAGGATGTGGGTCTGTTAGAATGGGTCCTGAAGAGGGCTACAAAGATGATTAGAGGACTGGAGCACCTCTCCTGTGAAGAAAGGTTAAGAGAGCTGGGTCTGTCCAGCCTGGAGAAGAAAAGGGGGACCTCATTGTGGCTTCTCAGCCCCTTGTTTAAAGGGAGCTTATAAAACAGATAGAGAGTGACTCTTTGCTCAGTCAGATAATGACAGGACAAGGGGGAATGAACTAAAAGAAGGGAGATTTTGATTAGTGTTTATGAGGAAATTCTTCTCCTGGAGGGTGGTGAGGCACAGGAACAGGTTGCCCAGAGAGGCTGCAGACGACCCATCCCTGGAGGTGTTCAAGACCAGGTTACATGAAGCCCTGAGCAACATGATCTAGTGGGTGGCATCCCTGCCAATGGCAGGAGGCTTGGAACTAGATGCTCTTTGAGGTCCCTTCCAACCAAGGCTATTCTATGATTCTATGACAAAAGGATGACATTTTTATAAGCTGATGAAAACCTCTAAGGCCATTCCATCCACCATAGATATGACATCGTATTTCCATGCAGTCACAAACAAATGTTTTACAGTGACATATGTTACTGGAAAAGTTGAAGTATTGAACAGTAAGCATTTATTGAATATAAGATTGAATATATGTTCAATGAAATATATAATACATATATTCAATATAATATTGAATGTATATTCAATATACTTACTGAAGCATAAGAACGGTAAATTGAATAAATGCTGGGCAAAAATGTGCATGGGCTGAATGTAGTTGACATGGTCTGGAACCATATAAGAAGGGCAAAACTAAGGCTGGTATACAGAAGGAAAAATATCTAGAATAACTATGGTGGGAGTGTTCCATGCAAGACCATCTGACACAGATTCAAAGCTTTTTTATCCTAGAAAACCTACAGTTCTGTGGTTCACCAAGCTATTTCTTGGTGAAACAGCAATTTCCATTGAAATCTGTGGGAGGACTTTTGTGATAAGAAGGAACTGTGGTAAGAGTAAAACTCCATCACTGACACTTCCTCAGATTTTCCTTGGAGTCTTGCATTATATTAACAAAGAGATATAAATTATGAGGTGCACAGTATGTGTTACTTTTTCCTCTAAAAACACAATTAATGTTTTCAGTTTGATAATATTAAACTGGTTAAACAGTTTTATGAGCTTAGATTTATGATACACACCTTGCTGCAACAAAAATCTCAAAGTTTTATTCTTCTTCCTGATACTACTTGTCTTTTCTTTAAAATAAAAGATTTTTGGCCTAAAGGTACACCTGCTACTTCTGCAGAGTTAGAAAACTGAAAAGCTAGAGAGTCTCTTTGGTTAGTACTTTAAAAATACCTTTTTTTTTTTTTTTCTTTGTCAGCATTCCTTCTGAGATTTTCTGTGTTGTCCAATTGGCTCTAAGTTTCATGATATGCTACTAGCTTTCAAACTTCCAATTTAGAGGGAGAAAAAAAACAGCACATTATTTCCTCTTGTGGTAATGAAAGAATTTGTTTAGTGTTTGTACACATGAAAGTAACTTTTGTCTGCTTTAATGAAATTTAGGAACATTAATACTTTCTCTGATATTCAAAAGCTGAAAATGTTTCAGCTATAAGCACATAATCTGAGATAGACTACAAAATTTACTTTGGAGCATCATCATCTTAAATATATTTGGTTTGATTTTGAATGTGTTAAATTATCACTCCGTTCACTTAATTCAGCATTTTCCTTTGTTCAATTTTTCATTTATTAACTACAAAAAAAACACTAAATGGTCCTACATTTATCGAGTATTTGTACCTTTATAGCTGAATTAGGCATAATGAAACTTTGCTTTTGTTAAATCAGTGTATTTTTTTGGATAAAAACAATGGTAGAAGGAGATATACTGGCTTACAGAGAACAAAATTAAGGAGTGTAATACAGCTATCAATTATGCCCATGGTGGCCTCAAAATACAAAGAAAGTCTCCAAACCTTCTCTTCCTTCCCTAGCATCATTTCAGCTGCACCCAAACTCTCAGTACATAATCCTGAGGTTTCATGCCAAATTGCTAAGAAAGATATTTAACTGTCCAAACAATGTCTATTCAAAGTATTCATCTGCACTTGAAGTATATGAAGTGTCTGCAGATACTTCTGTGCCTTATCATACCAGCTGGTCAGAACTAGATGTGCAAAATGTGACAATTTCTAGGTTTCTCAAAATGATTTGAAATGTTGCAAACAACAAAAGAGAAATTCCACAGACCATATCATAGAGTGAAAGCTGAAATTAACACCTTTGAGTCTCAGCACTCTTCTCACTCTTCTAAGGAAGCTCACTAATTCCAAGGGCATGCTAGTTCTCACCTGACAATTGGAGAAACCTTAAGAAAAAAAAAAAAAAAAAAGCAGAGAAATCTCAAAAAAATAACAAGTTTAATATGCTCAGAATTTTCACACCACTTCTGTTTTAAATGATTGCTGTAAAAAAAAGTGTGGAAAACCAACTAATCACCAAAGCTTTGGTTGTAGCTCTGCTTTGTGCAGCTGGATGAAAAGAAAAAATAAGAGGATATACTGTTCATCTTTGCGTAATTTCCACATGAAATGCAACAGAAAAGCAAATATCTACCAGATTTTAATTACAGGAAAACATAGATACTGAAAGAGTTGGAATTTCATTTTCAGTTATAAATTTTGCACAACATTTGATGCTTGCAAAGATAAGCAAATTTACTATGTTTTAAATATTTGCATTGTAAACTAGGCAAACAGCATTCATCATTGAAAATTTTGTTTCAAAGCTACTCCAACCACAATTCCTCCCCAAATCCATACATTTGCTGCTTTCGGATCAAAACATTTTCCAACAAGCAGTGGTAGAAGAAAATTACATTCTGACTGTAGGAGCACAGTACACTTATCTGGGTTTTCAAACTTCACTTCCTCCTAGGATTAGCAGAGAAGCTTCCAGATTGGATTTTTTTTTTAATATACATGCTTACTCATTAGGGTTTATGTGTAGATAGCAAACTTTATTTTAACTTTGGCTTGAAGTTTTGCAGTGATGAGCCAAACAAAATCATTAAATAACAAAAACATTCAAAGTACTTCCAGTGACCTTCCTTGAATACTTCTTAAAGGATGAATTACTCCTCTTCAAGTTGAAATAATTAAAAACTGTAAAATGCTTCAACATAAAGAACTGCCACATCACCATTTATCTTTGACTCTTAGCAAGTTTTGTAGCCACATATCTTAGGCAACTACAGCAACAACCTGGCTATAACATGCAACAACTTGAGGTACTTTGAAAGTCAGTAAACATAAATGTCTGGTTTGGGGCTACAGTGCTTTACATCTAAAGAAAGTGTTATACAGACAATAACAAAAAGCATAATTAAATAATGCCACAAAGATTCTAATCATGGCTTGTAAATATTTACATAGTGCAGGTGAATTCATGTGTATTACTTCCAGATGAACGTACAAATAACAAAAAATAATTTGAAAAAATATATTAAATCAACATGATTTCTTCATGTAGACTAACCCAAAGAAACTGTGCTGAAGAGAGAATACTTCTACTGATTTTGTCTTTGTGGAGAAATATTAAATCTATCAGAAAGACTGCAAACACATTTTTCTATCCCTTCCTGTGTTCATGAAGAAATGAGCTCACTTTTCAGGAAGACACCATCTCACTTTCTAGGTTTTCCCTTTGGATAGAAGTTACAAGCTAAAATATATAATGAATTATTAAACTGGAAGGGAAACCTATTTTTCTTGCTGACTTGTGAAAAGTATACTGTTTCCTGAATTCATGCTGTATACTGAGAAACGAATTACACAGGCAAGAAGCAACATTGTTATGTAGTATTAACAAGTATACTTCTAAGTCTGCAAGTATACTCTCCGGGGACCACAAAACAATCCTCTGAAGTGTGAAATCACAGTAAATAAGCAGAACTAATGGTACTTCTGCAATCCAAAAAAAGCACTGGAATCAAAATCACAATTTTAACAAAAAGTGAGACTCAATCCAAGTATGGAGAACTTGTTTCGCTGCAATAAATTGGTCGAAATTGCTTCAACATTTGTATTTTAGAGTTTTAACACGTATTACTGGAGTCAAACACTTACTGTGCTCCTTCCTGTCAGAAAGCAGCATTTTCAGTTATCAGTTGTGCTTTGCTCAATGAGTCATATATCAAAGAACTTTCCAGAATAACACAAAGAACTACACTTCAAATTTTATAACACATCGTGTATTAGAATACCAAAAGGCTCCTACTGCATTTTAATGATTATTTTTGCTGCTGATCTACACCAAAGTTATTAAGGACCTGAAGAAGCTAAAACTGATACTTAACGTCAAGTATCATTGGTACTCACTGTAAAGAATAGTGCCACTTAGAGCAGTTGTCTTCACTGTCAAGTACAGAGTCGTCAGATTGCTTGTTTCCTGCCCAGATGCAGTCCTGATCTCCGTTACAGATGTTAGAGAAGGAAGTTCCAAATATGAATTTCCATTGAAGGATGGAAAAAACAGGGCTGTGTCTGCAATGAATAACAAAAAAGCTTTTTTCAATTAATTGCTACAAAATAAAGTAATAAAATGCGACACAATCAGCAAAGCACATTTGAAAATACCCATTCTTTTGAATACCTTTGAACAATGTAATCAACTCTATTATTTGCAAGGTACATGCAAAAATGTATTTAATTTCAAACTTCTGAGTTAAAAGACTAGAAGAGGAAGATGTTCTAGCATCTGTGTATTAGAATTGAAAAGGCCATTATAGGAGGGACCACTGTCAGAAGATGCAATAAAGTTCAGAAGCTTGTATCAAACATTCTCATCTTTACAGATGTGTCTATGCAGAATTATTGTCCACTAACATACCCGTGAAGTGTTTTTGATTTATAATTGTAGATGAAAATACAGTTTTTCTTAATTTTGAGGATACTTTAATGTTTCGTTTTTGAAATTATGATGACTGTACTGTTGGGCAGTACATACATTTTTCCACTAGACTACTGGTGGAAAAAAAATAGAAATCACAAGTGAAAACTTTAAATATGAAGGCTTAACATCAGCAACTTCTATTGTATTGATTACTTTTGTTTATTTTTTTTCCTTTGTAGGAAAATACTTGTAAAAAAATACCATCCAAGCTAGAAAAAATAGTTTAACTGAGGTTAGACTGAGGGGCTTCCTGATGCCTTATGAATCCTAGTCAGGCAATGCTCCTTGAAAACTGTTCAAATTCATCATCATGGACATGAACAAGGAATAAGCAGTCTGAGTAAGGTAATATATCAGTAAAGAAATTTAAAATTTATTTAACTAGAAATATACAATGGATTTGTAATTGATGATTACAGATAGGCATGATTAGCATGTGGTTATTCTTATTCACTGCTGTTGTTTAACCACAGTAGACCACTAAGCATCACACAGCTGCTCACTCAATCTCCCCATAGTGGCACATGGGAGAAAATTGGAAAGGTAAAAATGAGAAAACTCATGGGTTGAGATAAAGACAGTTAAATAAGTAAATAAGTTTAATAAAAGTTGCATGTGCAAGCAAAGCAAAATAAGGAATTCAGTCACTGCTTCCCATCGGCAGGCAGGTGTTCAGCCACTTCCAGGAAAGCAGGCTTCAAGCAAGCACATAACAGTTACTTGAGAAGTGTAACTCCATCACTCCAAACGTCCACCCTTCTATTTCTTTCCCCTCAGCTTTCACTGCCGAACATGCCACATGGTGTGGGACATCTCTTTGGTCCCCTCCCAGCTCCTGGTGCTCTCCCAGGCTCCTTGCTGGCAGGGCAGCACCAGAAGCTGAAAACTCCTTGGCTCTGTGCAAGCACTGCTCTGCAACAACTAAAATATTGGTGTATTATCAATAATATTTCATCAAAAATCCAAAACACAGCATGATATGTGCTACTCCATCCTGGCCAAAACCAGGACATTCATTCTGAATATTAATTTTTTGTTTGTTTCTCAAATGTGTCCACAGTTTGTTCTCTGCCATTTTTCATTGTACTTAAGAAGAAAGAATAAAATGAAACTCATTGGTTAAACAAGCATGAGTTGAAAGGCATTCATATAGAAAAAAAAAAAAAAGCAAATAGAAAAAATAGAAAGCAGGAAGAAAAGCAGAAGGAAAGCAAGAAGTAGTTATGTTCCTAAAAGGTGGGTCTGGAAAGATTAGGGTTCTTGGAGAAATTGAATAAACAATGGGATGAAAAAATTTCCTGGGTGTGTGAGGGAAAGGTCCAAGACATTGCAAAGAATAAAAAGTCAGAAGCAGACCTATATGGTTAGGAGAAAGTTACTTGTCTAACTAAGTTTATACTTTTAAGGAAAACAGCATTATATATAGCTAATCCAGCACAGGACCAAAAAGATGATGAAGTGACTGAAGCTCTTCTTGTATGAGGATTGGCTGAGAGTGCTGGGTCTTCTGAAACCGGAGAAGAGAAGGCTCAGGAGGATCTTAACAATGTGTATAAATTCCTGATGGAAGGGGATGAAGAAGAGGAAGACAAGCTCTTTTCAGTAGTGCTCACTGACAGGACAAGATGTGATGGTCAAAATCAAAAAACAGGAAATTCTGTCTGAACACATGGAAACACTCTTTTACTGTGAGGGTTGTCAAGTGCTGGAACAGGTTGCTCAGAGTGGTTGTCAATTCTCCGTCCTTTGAAAAATTCAAAACCCAGCTGGACATGGTTGTGAGAAACCTGCTCTCAATAACTCCACTTGAACAGGAGGTTGGACTTGATGATATCAAGAGGCCCCTTACAACGTCAACATTTTGACAATTCTGTGATCTTTCACAGAGAGCTTTGTGCAGAAAACGTTAATTCTTATTTTTCAAGTGCAGTGCCTTCAGAAACATTAGTGTAGTGTAATACCATATACTAACATATCATGCACATAAACCTACTGAGTCTTTCGTTAGGCAGCTTTCAAAAATATTTAAATTTGCGATTACTTCTCCACAAGAATTGTTCCCACCACCCACCAACGTGCTTCCTCTTTTGCTGTGTCAATATGACTGCATGTGCTCATGAAATTAATCAGATTAGGAAAGTCCTCCAAATTAAAATAATCTTGAGCAGGAGGGGATTTTTTTAAAATCTGGATCACTACCCTGATCTGTTTTACCATGGATCCCCAGGATATTGGTACTGGTACAAGTAAGAGAACACATAAAGAGCAGAAATGAAGAGCAAGGAATCAAGGGCTTACTCATTCAGTACTGCTACTGAACATGCTGTTGTGGATTATGTCCTACAAACAAGAGTGTGCACACTTCTGGCAACCCCACTTATGAATCACTTACTGTTGTATTTTTATGCCCTATAAACTCTATCTAAAGCTTGCAACAAGAAAAACACACTTTTTCTTCCATCATTAATGTTTCCAACAACATGAAGTTTTAACATTATGTCTTTAAAAGGCTGTAAAAAGGAAAAGGAGCCAAACACCAATAACATGCATCTGCAGTGCTATATAAAAAATGATAGTTGGCATTCTAATCAAGAAACCTGAAAGAGAGGAGGGGAGGGAGGACAGGATGTTCTGTCAGTCTTGAAAGTAAGGATGACTGCATCTGTCCTTTAGCTGGAATAGTTCCCTTCAAAGGGCAGACCTTCCGCAAAGACACACAGCTTTCCAGGCAGTCCAGCACCCTGCAAGCAGAATTCCCTGCACTACTGAACAGCGAAGACAACTGAGAAAAATGTTATTTCAACTGTAGCTGGCTATAGCCAACAAAGCCATTCAGGACTAGGAGGGTGCAGAGTGCAACTGTACGTCAGCAAAGAGGTGAGAGGAGAGGAATTAGTCATCTCCTTGGATGAAGGCCCTAAGCGGAAGAAAACTAGACAGCTTTCCGATTTTCTTTAAAGTGTGCATACCTCCTCCTGCTTTCATCTTCACACAAACCAAGACTGATTATCTGCAATGTAGGTCAGAAGCAGGAATACAAGCTCCACAGGTTGCACAATGAAGCAAAGAAACTACCAAAGGCTTCTTAAGCACAAGATACCATGGAAAAGTTCCTGCCCAGCACGAGGAATCAAATCTGAAACATTCCATTTCAACAGAGCCAAAGAGGGCATAAGCTGAACAATAATAGGTTAATCATAGACATACGACTGATGCCAGCTATCATGTGCATGCTCTACCACTGCAGGAGAGCATTTTACACTGTTTTCGAGTTGCTTTTACATATTTTACATGCACATATTTTAAGATGGCTGCTGGCACTAAGTCATTTTGTGCTTCATTTATTTCACATGTCAGGCTGAAAGAAGAAAGAGTTACTTTATTTTCTCTACAGTCTCTTCTGGGGCCACTACATAACCACCTGTCCATGACCACAAAGGACTGTTCCACGGGGGCAGCTGTTTCCAAAGTGGGGTGCACACACCCCAGGGGGTGTGCAAGACAATCTACAGGGGTACAGGAAAGAAAATATTATAACTTCAGTAGCTCTTGTATACAATTTAGTAATAAATTAATATACATATACCTGAAAGGTGTGCTCAAAAATAGTTTGGAGATCAGTGCATTAGGGAAAAAATCAGGTCAATATGGACTCAGCAGCCACATGCCCCATGGAAAGCAGATGAGCATAGTGAGAGCACCAGCACAGCAGTTCTGGAGTATCGAGAAAGTCTGAAAAGGAATTGTGTTACGATTCTTTGACCTACATTTAAGGTGTTACTATAGCTAAACAGTGACAAATGTGTCACTGTACCAACAGAGGATAGTGATGAAACTAATACAGCACAACTTCTCAAAAACTGCATGGTTCTTTTACATTCAGTGTATGTCTGTGTTTCAATAAGGAAAATGGTTTAATGAATTTTATTCCCCAAACTGTGTTTTAGGTTATCTAGCTGTCTGAAACCTAAACTGTGTGTGTTTGAGCTTCATCTTTAGATACTTATATATAACGAATAACCAGGAAGTGATATAATACAATGTTAAAGAAAATGAATACAGAAATAAAAAAAGAACTTCATAAGTAGAAATCAAAATCAAGTACAAGTAACTCAACGGTTTTACAGGTCTCAGTTACACTAGAAGAAATGAAAAATCTTCTAGTATTTTAGAGGTAAAAAAAAAAAAAAAAAAAAAAAAAAAGAAAAGAGACTGAATAATTCAAGACACAATACCTATAAAAATTCATAACAGACTACAGAGCTGTTTCTGGAATTCCCTGAATAGCATATAGTGCTAAAAATGATGTGTTAACAGTTTAACTGAAGGTTTGAATTTTCTACTGAAATAAATAGGTTATCTGGCAGAGGACTGACTATAATTTTCATAACATAGTATAACAAGAAAAAGTTGGGAAGACTTTAACAAGTTTCTGTCATCATCCTATTTGAATTTGCTTTAGTTAGGAAATAAACAGGAGTACGGGGAAGAATACATGAACACTGTTTTCCATTGCTAGGAAATTGGAATAAGTCTATTTCCACTCTTGTCTTTAATTTCCATTTGTACTTCTGTGCGTGCGACAAGTTTGTCTTAGTAATGCATTCTATCCAAATAAAAAAAAGACTTTTTAATCTTGAAGATAGTAAGAGCCAGTCAAGTGCACCAGCCATCATTAAGTAAATTCATATGAGAAATTAGCAACATTTTTAATAGTAAGAATGAGTATTAGTTAGGAAACAAATGAACAAACACAAACAACAGCCAACAAAACCTTAGGAAGAGAAGTAGTTCATTCATCTTGTGGTAGGAGGAACATGACCAAACATTTGGCCAAGTTGTCTACAACCAACAAGACAAATAACTGCACAGAAGGTCCTTGGTCCTCACTGGTAAGGCAGAAAAATATGTAATCCTAGGATGTGAACTCATTCTGCCTTATAATAAACACCTAAAAAGGCCAAGTGAATGATGACCTAAAACTACCAGTTGCTCTCCAGTCACATTAAAAGGACTTGAGGGTCACTAGCTTAGCTGTAGACATGTACACAGGCAATACCTGAAGTTAGATGAACCAGCCATACTCTTGATGACCATGCATCAGAAGCAAATGGCTTGCTGGAGGATATTCTTTAGGCAAAAGCAAGTTACTTAACACAGTAGTTCTGAGCTGAAATGTTAGATAGTGCACTAAACAAGATGTCAGAATGGTTAGGGGCTTAAACTCTGAATTTCTGATTTCTATTTTCCAATTACAGTGGTAAACATCCTACAAGAGATTGGAAACTTACTGATAGATTCTTTGCTTCTTTTACATCGCTGAAGGAATATAGAAAAAGCACAGATGATTTGTTTGCCAGGCAGTGCAGCAAACCTTTTCCACATTACCAAAACCAGAGGCATTTGCAGCAAGAAGTCAGGTTAGCAGCAGTATCAAGGGGCTGATGAATACATGGCTTGCTCTATCCATCTAAAGCTCACAGAATAGCTCAGAGAACCAAATATAACTAACTACCTCATAGTAATGCATTCTTTTATCTCATGGTCATGGTGCGAAGAGAATCAAAGTGAAATAAATATGATTCAGATAATTCCTAGGGATAAGTCTGGTACATACAAAAACCTGACTTGGGTATATCATAAAACATCACACACATCTACAGAAAGAAATACAATAATCATTGGCTCAATGACCGTAACTTTAGGAATCTAAAAAATAATTGATTAGGCGAGTTCAGCTGTTTCCACACAATAAAATACGAAACAAAATAAATCCCACCTTCACTACTTTCATTCTTTCAGCAAAAGCCTTCTTTTTGTGGAAACTCAACTACATTACAAGGCAAAAAATCCTTATGGAATAACACATACAAGTTTTTCCTTATCAGGGCAGCCTGGTGCCTTGTTGATAATGCTCTTTGCTGTCAACTGGGGGATCTAAATTCAGATCACTGACTTAATCTCTTGTTTTGCAGATTGCTAGGGGCTTCAAATAGCAAAAAGAGAGTATATTTAATCATGAAGACTCAGAGGAAGCACTGAGAAACAACAGGTCAAATAAGCAATCCTTAAGAGCAGGGCATCATTCCATTTTCACTGAAAATGCCATACAGGTGGAGGAATATTAGATAAAAAGAGTTTTAAAAAATCTGGGAAAATAAAGCAGATGATGGCCTCTGAAAAGGTACAGTGAAACACAGAACAGAAGTGAGGATGATCAAAAGGATAGTATGACTTCCAGAGTGAGAAACATATCAGGACTATGGAACGTGGGTAAAATTTGCAAAGGAAAATGTGAATAAGAAATGACAATTTGGTGGTTTGTACTATAAAAGCTAAGGGTACTTAATGACACTGTCAGACCACAGACTTGAAAAACAAAAGGAAATGATTAATAACTTTACTAAGAATGAATAGTTACCTTGGGCAATTTATGGCCACAGATGGTATGTGGATCAAAAGTATAAAAAGTAAATGATGAAAAAATGAGAAAAAGAGGGGAAAACAGACCTGTACATATAAACAAATATATTTCCTGCAGCTTAGGAAATCCTAATCTCAGATTGGTGGAAGCTGTTGTTCTTCAGGAAAACTCACAGCTGCCTTGTTTCTCGTATCTCTTTCAACACGTCTGTGACTAGTCTTGCTCAGAGACAGGATATTGAGGAAGTTAACCTACCAGCCTGATCCATCTGGTAGTTTATAGTTATTTGTTCTGCTTTCCACACTGCCAAAAAGATACATGACAGAAGACAAATTTATGCATGGTATTTAATATAAAGGAAATTAATAATTCCATAGTTATCTGAAACACAGTGATTGCTATTATCTAGTGCCTAGAGATCAAGTTAACCTTCTCTTTACGCAGTTGCATTGTAATAAGTACCACCTGTGTAGATGAAACCAACATAGAGATGGATTTGGTTTTGTTTCAGAAGAAAAATGAGACACTCATAAATTCATAGAATATCCTGTGTTGGAAAGTACCCACAAGGATCTAGTCCAACTTCTGGCTCCACACAGGAATACCCCAAAATCAGATCCTCTGTCTGAGAGCATTGTCCAAATGCTTCTTGAACTTTGACAGGCTCGGTGCCATGACCCAGTGGTCATGACCCTGGGGAGCCTGTCCTAGTGCCCAACCACCCTCTGGGTGCAGAACCTTTCCCTCACACCCAGCCTGACCCTCCCCTGTCCCAGCTCCATGCCGTTCCCTTGGGTCCTGTCGCTGTCCCCAGAGAGCAGAGCTCAGCGCCTGCCCCTCCGCTCCCCTTGTGAGGGAGCTGCAGGCCGCCATGAGGCCTCCCCTCAGTCTGCTCTGCTCTGGGCTGAACAAACAAGGGACCTCAGCTGCTCCTCATAAGTCTTCCCCTCTAGACCCTTCACCATCTTTGTTGCCCTCCTTTGGACACTCTCTAATAGTTCTATATCTTTACTGGCTCAGTCAACTTTATTTGAGGCACCCAAAATTGGGGAATGATATGTTGATAGTTTTAGCATTCTTTAAATACTGAGCAGTTCAAGAGTTAGCTCCATGTCTGACAAAAGGAAATCATAATAAAGCAGTTCGATGCTCCTATGCTTTGGGAAACAGGGAGTCACAAGAAGAAGAAACTACCTTCAGATTTCTGTTTTGTGGATTTCATTTTTCTTCTTCAGACCTCATGTTTTAAAATAGAAGAATCACTTTTTTTTTTTTTTTTTTTTTGCCAGTACCCTTGCTATAAATCAGCAGTTATTACTGCATCGGTTTTCAGATGAGAAGTCGGTATTTTCAGCCAACTCTTGTTCATCTGTAGCGGGAAGAAAATTACCTTCCTCACTTGTTCTTCTCTCACTGAAGTTTATTCACTTAGAGGCCACGACACATACTAATCTGTCCAGCTGAAAGATGCAGTGTAATTATTAAATTCAGTTATGGTTATTTATGGGTATTATATAGATACACAAAGTAAGGCCAGACGTGTAAGTAAATGGAACAGATTGACATGATAAACAAAAAAGGAAAATCATTCATTCATATCCCGTTCAACAAGATTTTGTGAAAAAAATAAGGAATGAAAATATTATCTAAACGAGAGAAGGTATAAAAAACAGTCAATATGAATAAATCCCTCAGTATCTATTTCCTGGTGCTTTTACTGTTATTTTATGATGGTAACATCTGCAAGCATACTGAAAATAAAAAAAAAAACTATTTTTTGTTAGTCCAAATCCACAAGTGAGATTAGCATCACAGTAACTGTTTTTAGTACTTCTGAGAACAGCTTCTCCATAGGTCTTTTTCTTCTTGTTTAGTTTCACCTCCAAAACTTATTTTGTTTCTAAGTGCCTTCAATTTTGAAACAGAAAGAATGTTCCTAATTGATACTTGTACCTTATTAGGGTTATGTATTTTACCATCTCCATTCAAAATGATGTGTAAATGTTAAATCTTTTCCTGAACGTAACGTAGACGAAATTGGGAAACTATTACATAATATTTTCTTCAAGTTCAACATATTTGATTGGAAATATGATCTAACTGCAAAAACACCTGAGTTTTATCTTTTTTTTTTTTTTTTTTTTGTAAAGAAGTTCTATCTGGAAGGGAGATAAGGCTCCTTTGTATCTTCAGGTATGCTTTTCAACCTTTCTCAATTAAAGGAAGAAAATCTAAGGTAGGCTTTGAATATCACACCATAATTTACACTGGAGTTCTCATAATGAATTACTAGATTTGATGTTAGAAAGCTGGCTGCATTTAAGGTCACAATGACACATATTACAGCAAATCCTAATGAAGCAAGGACTTGTACAAATCTTTTGAAGTTCACTCATTAATATATTTGTTCTGTAAAGTATCACAGAAGGTCTACATGAACATAAGCTTTCACATTTTTGATTGAAGTCTAATGAGCTGGTAAAAGGAGTGAATGAAATAAAGTATTGGTCTTTGGGGGGGAAGAAAAAGGCAGCTATCCAAGTGATTCTAGAAACTCAAGATTTTTCTATGTCCTCAATGTAATGAAAACTGTTTGGTTGCTTAAATGCGTGTGACCCAAAAGCTTAATTTCCTGTTGTTTTACAGTGAGTTTCAGTTAGACATGTACATATAGTTTCAGTTAGACATGTACATATTTTATTTGTATGCCTGTAATTCGTATGTTTATCAAAATTTCAAGGCCATCTTTTTACTTTATGAGATACCAGTGTATTTTCAGTTACTCTAATTTTATTTCTGCCAGCTAAGTTTAATTTTATTATCTGCAATGGTGCTTGAACACATAAACTAACATTCCTGTCCCAAAGGATCAGAGAGATACTTGATGAGTAACTGGCTATAAAAGTTTAATTTGGATAAATATTCAAACTTTCAGTGTGTGTCATATTTAGTCAGTTGAAGAGGAATCTTTCATCTGGATAACACTGAAGACAAATTTTTTACATGGTTGGCACCAGATAAATGATGATCAATATTATATGTTTTAAGCACACTAAATTTAATGTGCTCATATACATACTGCAGTGTAAATAATGCAACATTGTTTATACACCAAATTTTAGTAAGATTTTCCTATGATTATGTTATTATTTAGACCTCTAGATGCAGGTCTAAAAAGAAAAGACAGCGATACAGGTCAGTACATAGCAATAGTAAATATGAAAATGGGATTTCAAAAGCAATTTCATAACTTATACTCTCATATACAGAACTAATTAGGAGGTTGGACAGTAAAATCCACTGAGCTGTGTTGGGTTTATGTGCCACAGTTTTGGTATAGGGAGCCTCTGTGAGAAGAGAACAGAATTATAAGAATAAATGCTGTATTTTGGCAAGAGGATGCTAAAAACAGAAACAGCAAGTTCATCAAGAAGTCCTTCTAACCTCTTGAAATATTTTCATTTGTTTAGGCCAACATCTTGCAGTTGCCCCTTGGACTTCAGTTTGGGGTGGGGGATATTCCAAGGTCTTTGGATTCAAATCCTAGAGTTATGACCTTATTCTGAAAAAGATGGCTTTGATATCTATGATAAGAACCTGAGATTAACCAGTGACAATGTCTGTAGGTGAGCAAGGTTAGAAACAATTTGAATACAAATAATGTTAAATTCTGTTCCCTCAAAAAGTGAGGTCTTAAGAGGAATGAGAACCACAAAACGTAAACATGTAAGCAATTTCTGCTCCATTGCCCAATTATATTAACACGAAAGTACTTTATCATGGCTTCTTTTGGGAATCATCTCACTAACTCTAGGGTTTGGTGGAATAAAAAAAATAAATATATCAGGCCAAAAAGAATATTTAAGGACTATTTTTTTTTAATAAAATAAGGCAGATTAATCTTCATTTAGCATTAGAGCAGGAATTAGAAAAAGACATTTCTATGTGTTGACATTTTCCTTCGAGGATTTAAAAAACAGAATAATTTTCTGTTTCTCTATAGTTTTGCTAATATAATTTATTCATTTTTAGCCTGATTTTTTGGATAGAAGAAAGCAAAAACATAAAGTAGAGAAGTATCTATATAGACATCCTACCTTTATTTCCTAATGCCAGCCACTGTGAAAATATACTATATTAGTTTGAAAGGACCAAATTAGAAATACCATTTAAAAATAATGAAAATTTGTGCTAGACTGTATCTAACACAAAACCAGTTCAGTCACAGGTAATTGCAGGAGAATGCTACAATCTTGTAAGCAAACATACCTGGATTAAACTAATGAGACAACTGAAAATTCAGAAATTCATAACTTTTTGCACAATCTTTAATTTTTTTTTAGCAGCCTTATTCAGCCAAGACATGAAAACAATGCCACGTCTGACATAATTGTAGATTGAAAACAAGTAGTTTTATTGCTATCATGGCTTTACCTGCCAGACAATCACTATCCTCTTCCAAAACGTATCTTGTAAAAGTGCCAGATAAGATAGATGTTCAGCATTAAAGCTTTCAGCTCATCTGCATGCTTTTCCTACTGATTTGATGCTACAGTGATGTAGCAAACCCCTGCTGAGGGTGTAAGCGTAACAGAGAGTAGCTGTTCAATTTTCCCATACACTGTTTGCTGTGGGGAAGACAGTAACATGGACTCTGTTAAAGCAAAAGTGAGCGAGCAGTAGGGAAGAAGAGTTCTTACTGTCGTATCATAGCTGCTTCATTTTGGGTCAGTCTAAATCCCTTCTAAGAGAGAAGAAAGAAAAGCATGACTACATCCCCCAGGAAGCACTGAGCAAGCTTCTTTTGGAGATGGAAGACACCTGCAGCATGATTGTAAACACAGACATTCCCCACCTCTTTTCTCCTCCCCCTCTATTCAACCCACCCAAAAAGATCTGCCTAAATTATGTTCCCCTGGGCAATAGGTCTACAAGAGTTTCATTCAAATTTGGAAGTCATCCTTCTTGAATTTGTTTCCAACCCTTTTTATTTTAACTTGTTTTGCAGTGCAGGCCTGACCTTTATCTATACAGAGTTGCTTAGTTCTAATGTAGTGTTTTATGTTCTAATGCAAGATGACTTTAGGCATGGAATCATTTGGTGTTTTGGGATGTTCTTCCTTAAAGAAAACAGCATTTCATCTCCAGGTTGCAGCTTACTTGGGAAACTGCCAAGTGGCAACTCAAAACTAAAAGCTCTTATTCCAGAACCGTTTCTGGAACAGTTTTCCAGTTACTGCAGAATGCCACATGCCTATTGAAGTGAAGCATTACAGACCACTTAGCAATTTCTTCCCTTTTGTTAAATGGTACAGAAATAAACCTTGTCACTGCTGTAAGCTTCTTTGCATTCATGTAAGTAGGTTTATTCAAACAGGTTGCTAATGTGATTCACAGCAATAGTTTGCAAACATACATAGTTAAATGAGTAGCAAAGTGGTTGATGAAAGAAGAGAGAGAATTTTATCCTATAGAAAAACATATATAGACAAAAATTTCCTCTTCTCCCTAACCTTACTGTAGAACTCAAACATATTAGTTTCAAAATAAGCTAAACTACTGCTAATTCAAGTCCAGGTGGCCAAGCTATGCCACCAGACTACAGTTCAGAAAACATAGTACATGAAATTGACACAACTGTTGGAAAGCAAATGACAAACTCTTTCCCAGCACTTGCCAACAATATTTAAGAAACACAGTCTTGTATACATGGATTTCTACAAAGGATCTCATGAGGAAAATAATCTTCTCTTCCAGGCAACAAAACAAACACAGCAACATTTGTCATGGACTCAAATAATCCTTGCACCTCAACACAACGCAAAAGAAAATCTCTAAAGCAGGGTATGTAAACAGCAACAGGTCTCAAGAATGCCTGCCTTGATTAAAGAAAAAATACAGAAACTATTAAAATTTTGTTTGATGCTTTCTGGGGCAAGGAATTCAAATAAGATGTATGAAGGTTATGTGACAGTAAAAGCACAAAACATGCCCATGTTAGAGTTTCTCAATGAACCAGGACAAGTCCTTAAATTATTAATGTTGCAGTATGCTTTCGTTTGCTCAATTCAGAAGGTAACTGCACCTGAGCTACTGGAAGCTTCTCTGCTCTAAAGACAAAAGCCAAACACTACTGTGAAAGTAAAAGGGACCCACAATTTGTATGTCACAGTTCTCCAGTTGGTTCTCGCAGTACGAGCACCTGCTCCATCTACGCACACACTCCAGCAGTTCTCCTTGGAGACTGCACTGTACAAAGCAAAGCAAAAATTGCAAAGTTCTCTTAGGGTACTGACAAATAATGAAATAAAAATGGCATATTTAACAGAAAAGTGTTTCATTTAACCCTCTTCTGAATTAGGTCCAAAGGAAACAGGTCCTCTTTTCATCCCAAGACCTGGTGCTGCTACGAACAAGCAAGCAGAACTCCATCAGAAGACCTCACCAGTTATGCCAGTGCCATAGGACTGACTACACTGCACAGCTTTTAAGTACCCTGCCCACAGAATGTAGAGAAAAGACAGAAAGCTCAGCCATAGAAACCACATCCAGGCCCCCCGTACGGTGCTGTTGAACTGTTTAAAAAACCTTTTGTTCCTTATTTTTATTATTACTTCTTTCTAAGGGACAAAAGTCTAAGCAAGTCTAATGCCAAAAAAACAAAAAACAACACACACACACAAAAAGTAATTACTGATCACACAGGATACGTATCGTTAGTGATATCAATCTATCTTAAAAATAACTAAATTTTAAGTACTATCTATTTTTAATATCTGTTGAATGAGAGAACCCTTCTATGATGCCTTATTTTCAATTACTTAGGCATGTTTAAATAGTGTGTTGCTTTCTTTCACATTTTTTGAACTATTTCTTTCACTGATGTCATTGATTTTCTCAAGTAATGAGAAGACTTTCACCATGTTCTTAGGGCAAACGAAGTGATAATTCTAGCAGTTTTCCATTATAAGACCTGTTTAACAGCTGAGTAGTAATTACAAAAAATCAGCACTGGAAGGCTGATACTGAGCTCTTTGTGGCACATACTGAATCTAAACTGCTCCATTTAAAACCTTAATGTAATGTACAGGCAAGACATGCTTCCCTTCAAGTCACTGATGAAAAAGATAGGAGGAAAGCAATTCTTCCTTTATACTACTTAGGAAATGATATGTATTTTGGAAGTAAGGTCTAAGTAAATGGAGAGGGTATGTAAGGAATACAAACATAAGAAACATAGATCTCCTTCTCCATGGTGTTGCCAAAATACTCTTCCTCCTGTTAGTACAAATGTATTGGATAGTCTGAGAAGAACACCAGAATACTGCGGTGGTTTCACCCTGACGAGCAGCTCACCACCACTACACCCCTCTCTCACTCCCCTTCCTCAACATAACAGGGGGAGAAAAAATGTTGGAAGAAAAGGCTCATGGGCTGAGAATGGGACAGGGAGATCCCTCACTAATTACCATCATAGCAAAAACAGACTAAGCATGAGGGAGATAAATGTTCTTTATTACCTATTACTAACTGACTAAAGCAGTTAGAACTAAAAGAAATCCAAAAACTCCTTCACCCTGCCCACCCTCTTCTACCTCCTGCCCCCAATCAGTGCTGGGGAATGGGGGCTGCGGTCAGTCCCTAACGCTTTGTCTCTGCTGCTCCTTCACGGTCACTCTCTGCCCCTGCTCCACGTGGGGTCCCTCCCATGGGACGCCGTCCTTCCCGAACTGAGCCTACAGGGGCTGCCCACAGGCAGCAGCTCTTCAAGAACTGCTCCCACATGGCTCTGTACCACGGAGTCCATCCCCCAGGAGCAAACTGCTCCAGCACAGGTCCCCCACATGTGGGCAGCAGCTGCCCCCAGATCCCCTTCTCCTGCGTGGGCTCCTCCTCTCCACATGCTGCAGCTCTGGCCCCAGGGCCTGCTCCTGCGGGGGCTCTCCATGGGCCGCAGACTCCTCCAGGCCACATCCACCTGCTCCACCAGGGGCTCCTCCACGGGCTGCAGCGTGGAGATCTGCTCCATGTGGGACCTGTGGGCTGCAGGGGGACAGCCTGCTCCACCAGGGGCCTCTCCACAGGCCGCAGGGGAACTTGTGCCGCATGCCTGGAGCACCTCCTGCCCTCCTTCTACACTGACCATGGGGTCTGAAGAGCTGATTCCCTTTAATTTTCTCATTCCTCTCTCCCAGCTGCTGTTGCACAGCAGTTTTTTCCTTTTTTTCAATCTGCTGTCCCAGAGGCCCACCCAGCATCACTCACTGGCTCAGCTCTGGCCAGCAGCAGGTCCCTTTTGGAGCCGTCTGGAGCTGGCTCTGATCTGACATGGGGCAACTGCTATGCTCAGCTCAGAGAGGCTACCCCTTGCCATGTAAACCCAATACACAAACAAGCACACTTTCCTTCATGTAAAGAGCAAAACTTAACTCACAGAACAGAAAGATGTTTGAGGTAGGAGATGCATAGTACCTTTTGACACCACCTAAAGGAGTTGTTCTTTCAGCTAGATGGGCAACTGGAGTACCAAAATAGATAAATAATAATAACTAGAATATGGCTGTGTAAAAATACATTATGTCCTGAGATGGACTTCTAGGTCTGTCATCACTCTACACCTGTCCTAAAATGTGGCCTACACCAGACAGTAATTCTCAGGTTCCGCAGCAACACAACAGGGATCTGGAAGCTTTAGCAGTTGTGCTATCACCAGGTCTAAGCTCCCAATCCCTCTCTTAGAACCTGGAATGATTCAGACCCCTGAGCCTCCAGCACAGGGAAAGGAAATCCTACACTTCAGGCCATCCCTTAGATCACCCAAAGGTTTCCAGATTATAGAATACTGACTGGAGACTGATGAATTTCTGCAAGACAAGATTAAGAATGAGCTAGCTCAAGTTTAGAAAAGCCATGATGAGTTTCTAATGGTAATAATGTCAAAATAGTAGGTTCCAGCAACCGTAACTTTTCTTTCTAATGTTACAAATTACCATAAATATATATATATATATATTTTTTTTTTTCCCCACAGCTGCAGAACCCATTTCCCAAGAAGCAAAGCTTAAAAACTATTGGTGAAATGTACTGTGCAGCCACGGACTTCTTTCCTTGTAGTTGGTTATGTTACTCTGCATTATTTATTACTTAATGACACTGCATATTTTATTTGTTCTTCCAACAGCCAGGAGAATATATCTAGAATGTTCTGCTTTTTTTCTACTTTGTCTTAAAAGGGGACTTTTCAGGAGAATAGGTATAACCCATACAGGCATAACCCATCTAGCAAATTCCAGTGTTAAAGACAGAATGAAACCATACTAATTTGTATACAATATATTCAGATGCTTTTCATATTGAGACATCATGTTTTAGCAACTCCAAATTATTTATTATTTCACTAGAAAATCCTTCTGAATAGTAGCTTTTCAAGGATATCCAGAGATATGTTATCAACCTAAAGCATGCATATCCAATGGGACATCTTCAAAGACAATATTAAAATTTAGTAGTAAATAAAATAAGAAAAAATGACACTATAATCACTGCAAGGAGTTTTGAATCCAGAATCCTATTGTAGATGTGAGCCAGAGAAAGAAAAGTGATGAAAATATGGGGGAGAAAACCCAGCCCAGCAGAGAAGTATTTTTCACTCATGGATGTAAAAGGCAGATAGAATTAGTCTCTCAAGTCTGAATAGGAAGAAAAAAAATGTTACACTTGACTGAACTGCTCAGATCACTGCCAAGTGTCTATGTTAGAAGTACAAATCATGTTGTACAAACTTACTCTTTACTTCGCATGACCCTATTGAACTGCAGTTCAGAAGAACAGATCCTTCTACTGAATCAGGAATCCACATCAATTCAAGGACTCAGAGAATTCATTTCTGGTTACAGGTGAGTGGAGCAATTGTCTGCTTGAAGGTATTGAAAAGTACAGAGTCTGGGCTCAGAAAAAGTGTTCTTTTTCTCCTTTTCTGATTTGAACCAATGCTTTGTACAAACAAAGCACACAAAATACTGTGGAACACAACACACTGTCTCAGGACAAGTAACTAACTTTATATTGTACTTGATATTTGCATTTGTCTGCCAATACAATCATCTTTCTTGACAAGCCACAAGTAATAAACTTATGCAATTTATTACATCTTTATTAGAAGTTCAATGTTCGTATATCATCCACTGTTCTTTTCTCCCAGCAAACTCTGAAAGGTAATTTAAAAATGAAGCTTATGATGTTGCTGTGACAGTTAGGCTGTTTGTCCTCCTTTTTATAAAAGCTGAGACCATTCAGTAAAGAAACACCAGTATTATGTTAGGTTTTTGTTTCTTTAAATCATAAATAAATTGACCTAAACATTCCATTGGAATATGACTTCACCGTTACACATGAAGCTAGGAAATCTGTAAGATTTAATACAGTCAGCTAGGATACAGGCAATTTGTCAGATTGGAGAGGTGAACACACCTGAGGGACACATACTAATTTTTCATTACATTTTATGAAACAGTTAAAGCTTCAACTTGATTCCTTAGGAAAATTAGAAAAAAAATGAATTAAGTAACTCCTTCCTTTTAAAAGCAAGTATTTCTGATTACCTTCTCTTTCTTTCATCCATCAAGAATTTAAAACATACATTCTGAATCAACTCCAAGATTTCAAGATTAATACTTCACCTCGTCTGATATCAATTTTAGATTTAGTTTTAACATTTTTGCCAGCTAGCAGCTGCTAAAATCAAAACTGTACTGAGGCAGAGAGGAATGCATGGGGAAAGATGATAATCAGGATTATGTGATTTCAAAGATCTCAAACTACCAGAGCTAGAAAGTCTGCTGCCCTTGGCAATGGAAAGCAAAAGGCACTTCCAGCTGTTCAGCTGGTGTATTTATTTTTGACACTAGAGTTGCTCACAAAATGCTCACCATATACAATAGCACTGGGCAGCATTTCCTGTACTCAAAACAACTGATACCTACTCTTTGCAGAACAGGTTCAAAACTCAAATACTTCCTCATATGAATTAGTCTAACTATGTAATATACATAGCACTGGCATATAGCACAACAAACTTACAGTCTGACCTACAGGTAGTGAAATAACCCAACTGTTAGGGACTGCTATTTTATCCTTTGTGACTTTTATCACTGACTTAAAGTTAGAATCATAGAATCATAGAATATCCTGAGTTGGAAGGGACCCTTAAGGATCATCAAGTCCAACTCTTGACACCGCACAGGTCTACCCAAAAGTTCAGACCATGTGACTAAGTGCACAGTCCAATCTCTTCTTAAATTCAGACAGGCTCGGTGCAGTGACCACTTCCCTGGGGAGCCTGTTCCAGTGTGCAACCACCCTCTCTGTGAAGAACCCCCTCCTGACGTCCAGCCTAAATTTCCCCTGCCTCAGCTTAACCCCGTTCCCGCGGGTCCTGTCACTGGTGTTAATGGAGAAAAGGTCTCCTGCCTTTCGACACCCCCTTACGAGGAAGTTGTAGACTGTGATGAGGTCTCCCCTCAGCCTCCTCTTCTCCAGGCTGAACAGGCCCAGTGACCTCAGCCGTTCTTCGTACGTCTTCCCCTCCAGGCCTTTCAACATCTTCGTAGCCCTCCTGTGGACACTCTCCAACAGTTTCATGTCCTTTTTATACTGTGGTGCCCAGAACTGCACACAGTACTCGAAGTGAGGCCGCACCAGCGCAGAGTAGAGCGGGACAATCACCTCCCTTGACCTACTAGCGATGCCGTGCTTGATGCACCCCAGGACACGGTTGGCCCTCCTGGCTGCCAGGGCACACTGCTGGCTCATATTCAACTTGCTGTCTACCACGACCCCCAGATCCCTCTCTTCTAGGCTGCTCTCCAGCGTCTCATCGCCCAGTCTGTACGTGCAGCCAGGGTTTCCCCGTCCCAGGTGCAGGACCCGGAACTTGCTCTTATTGAACTTCATGCGGTTGGTGATCGCCCAGCTCTCCAACCTATCCAGATCCCTCTGCAAGGCCTTTACACCCTCATTCGAGTCCACAACTCCTCCAAGTTTGGTGTCATCAGCAAACTTGCTCAAAATACCTTCTATTCCTACATCCAGATCGTTTATAAAAATATTGAAAAGTTGATACTTATCTACCATTTTGCTCTAACTTCTGTTACCTAACAAACTGAAGGATACTATCAAAATCTGAAAAGTTTTAATTTGCTTTTATATAGCTAAAATTTACTTATAATCTAGAGTAGTATCAATTATTCAACATGCCAGTCCTTTGCCACATTAATTGGAATTTCAGGAGCTACTTCATGAAATTAAGTACTTCTGTTATTTCTACCATTTGTAATATTATTCTTTCAATTTTAAACTTCTAATGTTCCACAGGAAATGTCAATGACATGGCTGTTCCAGGAAATAGTTCCAGGCCATCTAGAAAGTATAGTAATGCAGTCTGCTGCCATTTTTAGAAACCAGCTATTACTGGTCTAGTAGAAAGAGTCCCTGGAAAACAGGCAAAGCTCCATGTTCTGCCTTAGGTACTAGAAGCAATAGCTGGGAAGTACACGTTCAGCTGGAGAGTTAGGCCAGGTGATCTTGTAGGTCTTTTCAAACCTTAATGATTCCATGCTCCCAATAGTCACTTAAAAAAAAAAAAATAAATAAAAAAATAAAAATCACACCACCATAACTACATCACTGGCAGAACCCAAGAAAAAGAACAGGTAGAGGTTGCACCATGAATTTAACAATGCTTTAGAGACTGCAGTCTAAACTACATTGGAGTGGACCCTGTCCCAAGATCTACTCTTATATACACGTATAAGAAAATACAATTGCTAACAATCCTTTGTAATATGACATGCTGCTTTAGGACAGGAAATTTTATTTATAGCCATTGCCAGAGGTTGAGCTAAATTTTATTTTCAGAGCTACTTGCATGACTGTAGCATTCATTTTCTATGCATTTTTCCCCAGTCTAATGAGCAACTGCAATTGTAAAATAACCTTACAGCAATGTCACACCTCTACTACTAAAACCACATGATATTATGGTTCTCTAGTACATGATAAAGGAAACAGGAAAGGAGTGAATAAAACAATACTGAAATCACATTTCCTGCCACTCTTAAATACATGTTCCCCATCTGCCTTACTTTAAAATCTGCTTGAATATAAATAATAATCAATGAAATCACTTCTTTTTGAAATCATATGTGAAAAACATGAATGCAGGTGGAAAAAAATACCAGGCTGAAATGAACCAGCATTCAGCATAGCTCAGGTGCACTTGAGAGCAGCAGCAGTGCTGATTATTCTTTGGAAAAAAAAAAAAAAACAACAAAAAAACAGTCTGAAAACACGCTGAAAGAGAGAGAAAATATCTTCACAAGAATATGTCCCAGGATAAAGAACACCTGCCCTTTTAGCTTGTGGCATCTAATTATTAACAAAGGTTCGTTCTGCGTTTTAGTGCTGTTGATTTTTCCTCTTTGAACCACATTTTACTCAGAGTCACACCTCAGATATTTTCTTCCTAACAGTCTCAGTGCTGACGGATTTCAGATTGGAAAATATAATTGCTTTTCTGGGTTTTTACTACATTCATTTGTTAACAAAATTACTAAAAAGTATCACAATGGATGAACTGCAGGTAAATGATCCAAGACAGATTTAATCTAATTTGTCTACTAAATCGCTTTAATTAGTTTTGGACTGTCATCTGTTACTTCTACATTTAAAAAACAAAACAAAACAAAACCTCTCATTTGAAAAAAAAGACTACACACCCCTTCCTCAAGCCAAATAACCTCCCACAAATTCAAAAACCAATAAACAAACCAGTAGTTTTGTTCAGTTATGCTCTGTAAGAAAACATCTTGCAGAAAAAAAAAAAAAAAAGAAGTGTCATTAGTATACCACTTCCAGTTTATAACTTGGATTATAAGACAGAAAATGACTAACATCTGTCATCTTGAAAAGTGCTCTTTACCTTTATTATCTAATGTCTAGCACAGTCAGAAGCTACTAAGCAGTCTTGTTTAGACTGATTTAAATTCACATTTGTTTTAATGCATGCTTATAAAAACTGAAATTTGCCATTTGGTTTATTTTTCTGCAGTGCTTATTGATGTCAGATACAGTAGAATAAAGCCAAAATCAAAAGTCTGTAAACCTAAATATGATAATGATGGCAACTTCAAAGTGTGGACTGATTTTATTAACAATATAAATAATTCTAAAAATATACTTAATACTTTTTTTTTTTTTTTGCATCTTGGGCCAACACAATGCAAACTTGTTTATTTTTTCTTTTATGTACAACATGTAAATAAACAACAGATGTTAAAGCCCTCATTATATATAGCATGTTCCTTTGTTCCTCAGCAGCAACTGTTCTGAAAGAAGCTTTGTATTGATATTGAAGAACAAACTGTGTGAAATAAAGCCATTCTTTCAACAGTCAAACATTTTCAAAATTATACCCCAAAATGAAATGAATTTGTAACTCATTTTGGCAGTTCTAAGAGCACACAGTAGTGGTCTTGCTCAGCTGCCATGTTAGCTTTGTTAGACTTGTCTAAAATTTTTTGAATGAAGAGAGAAAATAATAAAATGAATATAGACTGAAGCAGATACCTTCCCAAACCACCAAAGCCCTACAAGCTGACCTATTTGCTTCTTAATCTATGGCAAGTTTTCATTGACATTAAGAGCTGTGTGTCTAATTAGGACTTTTTTTTTTTTCCCCCTTTTCTACTTTGGAAACACATGAATGTATGTGCTACTGTGGCATACAACCCTCTGCCACAGAACAGACAGTGTGGCAACTGAACTGGTACTACTGCTGTAAAAATGTACTGCTTGTTCTTTAGTTAGATTTGCACATTTGCATAAGGAGATATCTGGAGACAAAATTTGTTTATTCTTCTTTGCCTCTATTTATGTACTGAGGAGCCAAAAAATGTCCTGATGGATCAACAAAATGAATTAATGATTTATTCTCATTTAGAGCAGCAGTCCTTCTGTTTGCTAGGAGAGCTGGGAAGGGAGCAGAGCAGCAGCTGGTACAGGTCATGGAATTAAAGCTCTAGTAAGAGCAGCATCTGAAAGGAGATTTGTAGACAGGGGAATACGAAAGAGGAATCTGAGATATTGTATGTCAGATATGAGAGATCTGAGGTCAGAAACATCAGGGTGGTGAGTCTGTTCTCAAGAGCTGACCCCTCCAAACGGGACTTGCATCTGGGGCAGATATGCACAAAAAATTGCCACTTACATCCCTCCCGTTCAATTTTGCAGGTAGAATTAGAGCAGCTGTAACACAGATGAAACTTGCATATGAGCCAAGCTGCAAAGTAAACTCCCAGTGTCACAAGAATGGGTATTCCAGCCACTGCCTAGGCCAGGATTCTTTTTAAGATAGGGAATAAGAGAGGATGCCACAGAAGAGTACAAGAACATGGCAAGCATGCAGTGTTTTTGAAGTTTTCTCTCCCAAACTTCAGTACTTTGCAGCTCATGGACTTTGTAAGCCAAAGACTTCTTCTTTGCATTGAATATTTTTTTAATGAATCCTCTCATGAATTTATACATGTTCTTTTTGGAACCCATGTAACTTTTAGCCTCCACAATATCCTACAAAGAGTTCCAGAGCTTAACTACACTATGTGGAGAATACCAGCAGGTAATTCCCAGTGATTTCAACCAGGCTGAGAGTATTTTTCCCCTCAGAACATACAGTGACTTAAAAAGATAAAACCAATGATACATTATCCTCTCTAAACTGCTTAAAGAAAACAGCTTAAAAGTACTATTCCTGTACCACCTAAAAGCTGTGGGAAGATCTGAATTACGTGAAAAACAGTTCTTTGGACACTCAGCCATCAGTTCTACATTCCACCTTGAGCATTAGTTCCAAAACTGGACATATACATATATATATATTTTCTCCCCTCAAGAAGTTCCTATTTAAATTGAGATTTTTAACAAAGAAAACCTATTGTAGCTATCAGCACTTGTGCTGAGAATGAGAGAAAGCAAATAATTCTTCACTTTCAGAGTAGAAAGGAAAGATTTTCTTGGTGACTAAAGAGTATGTAGGCATAACAAAAATATATCAAACTGGCACTCCTAATGTCAAAAGAGATGAGACTATTTTCTGTAAAGAAATTAGTTTCTCCCAGCATAAATTTACAGGGAGAGCTCAAGAAGCTCTGAACCTTCAATTGTTTTTCCATACAGTATGTGCTGTTGTGTCATGTGAGAAGTTACTGCTGATAACCCTTGTGTTCATGCAGAGATATGTCTACCTGTAGTCTCTGTATCTATAACAGTGAATTTAATTTATGTCTCAGTTCTCGTGCCTCACAAATACTACCACCTAATGAAAGAACTGAAGTTTAACTATCTTAAAAAAGAACATCAGAGGGCACATGACATAGAGCGAGAACTTGTTAATTTGAAAATTAAAGCAGGAAAATCCTTCTCTGAATGAGCTATGATTGTGGAAATAATGGGAATACTGAGACTATATTCGTGTTCATTTATGACTTAGATGTAGCTGCTTAAAATGTTACTTACTGTTCTTCAGCTTCTCATTATCATGCCCTCAGATAAGATCTCCTAATCATGTGAATCGTGAATCCTTTCAGTACATTTCAGTGCACAGTAAAACATGTTAGCCTAAATTATTGTACAAATGAGAACATTACAGAATCGATTTTTATTACCATGAATTACAATAATATCCTAAATTAGGTGAAAAATTAGACACTAGACTCACACTTTACCACGCCTCTGAAAAATCTTTAAAGATAAGCCTTCTTCTTCATGCATTCACCTTTGTGCTTCCAAACAGTAAGTAAGCATCCAGCTTTCAGAAAACAGGCTATTTGATGCAGTTTTAAAATTTTTGCTAGCTTTTACACAAATCATGAAACAAATACTGCCTCAAGGCAGGCATGTGGAAAACACAGCCTTCTAGCACACCCTTGATGGCTTAATTAGCCCAAAAGAGTAATAATAAAACCCACACTTAGCAAAAGATTCTACGGTCTTTGGGTTTGGTTCTTATTTAACTCATGCATTACATTTTATTTTATATTATTGCAATACAATGACTGTATCATTGCTATACTGTTTTCTGATTTTTTTTTTTTAACATTTAAACTTTTCACCTATGTATGGTGTTTTGCCACAATCCCGTTTTTCTTAGACAAATAGCTAACTCACAGGTATGACAAAGGAGGTTTGGAGTGGTTATATTTTGGATAACCAAAACAGTAGCACTGTTGCCTAAAATAAAAGGCACAAATCACAACACTTACTGCTCAGCATTATTTGCCTCATTTTTAGCAATGCCACTTTCTGTGAGAAAGCTTTTGTCGTAGTTATTAGCACAGCTGATACAGAGCTAAACCTCTAAAGGTATGACATGGAATACTAGTGTAAAAGGACCACTGAAGTTTGGTACGGTGAAGTTTCTAATGGATTTTTTGTTGTTGTTGTCCCTATTGCACACACAGTAAGGCTTGATACTGTCTCATGGTACAGTGGGGCATTGCCTTACACTTCCTTAGGACAACATTTCTATTGTTCAGCACTTGGTGAAATGAAACAAACTGAAACTTTGATCAAATAGTCTGACTTATGTTCAAAAGATACTACTTGAATGCTAGAACTCAACTGCAGAGACTGAGAACAAGAAAATTAACATTCACAGCCTAAGTCTGGCTAAACTCATTTGACCTTCATGTCTCAGGAAAGATGCCCATGGCCAACTCTTCAACATTTGTCTCTTGAGTGAGAACTGTTACGGGATGCACAGCCACTGGGTGTTTCTGAGGCAGCTGGGAACCAGGCTGGACGACTTCACACACTCATGATGCAGAAATGAACAGCTCTGGTTACCACATACTCACAGCACCAAGAGCTGCCCAGTCTCAAGGTGCTTCCACACACCAATAACCCCAGTAAAAAGTGGCACTGAGGCCTTTCTGCACAGGTGAGGAGATCATTGTGAGAATGCTGGTTTTCAATAATTACATGAAAAGACTTGGTGGTGCCATCCCATTTCCAATGCAGTGTCAGTACTGTCATAACAACTTGTACTATGAATAATTTCGTTAGTTAGCTTGGAGGCAGATCTGTCATGTCCTAGAGGTAATCATTCTAACTACTACTGTTAGTAATTCAGTGATTATGCTAATACTGATGGTGCACTTGCAATAAGCTCTCTGCTTATGTGGGGAAAAGAAGCAGGGATCTTCCATTTCAAGTATACTGTTGTATGACATGTTATGATCCCCCCCAAAACACCTTCCACTGCAAAGGATAAATAACTTTCATGGAATGTTCCGTTTCTTAAAAATAAGTACATACATAAATAAAATATTTCCTTTCAATTTTTAAAGAAATGCACTAAGTACTGTAATTTCATAATTAATGGTGAAGTTTACTTTTCTGTCGCACAAGTGTATGATGTTGTCAACGAAGTAGCTGCTAAGATTGGAATTAGCTCTTTAGCTTGCAGACGATGTTAAAGGCTAATGAAGACAAATTTAAGACTGCTGCAACATTTCTAATAGATTTCCTGTTTTATTTTTCTATTTCTCTGCATTTTTTACCAAGTTGTATAGGTCAACTGATATGACAGTTCCATTAAGCTGCATCAAGTAAGCAAAACCACCTGTGTACAAATATATAACCTTCATTCCCATTACAAGATGAGACCTGCATTTGTTCATGAAAAAGAGGGTATATTACTGCATCCTTACTGTCTTCAAGTTGTGGATAGATCTCTTGAAACAGAAACCAACACCTAAGTATGCATGGGGTAGAACCTGTGTCCATGGAAATTCTGAAGCCTTCACCATCGTAATAGATGAAATATAGGCTATCACCTCCACATAAATAAAAAAAAAAGTACACGCAGAACTGATAATACAGAACACTGAGAAAAGATGGAAATTGTACAGAATAATATGAAAAAGCCAAAGAGAGCAACTAATTCTGTCATTCTGTTATTCACTTAAAGGACTCATTAAATGGATACTTCACACGTAGTTACTTTATCAGTTTATAAGTGGTCCATAACAATACCATAGGCAAAATGTATAAATAATGAAAATTTATATATGAAATATATGCAAGTGATGACTAACACTGAAGTGCCTAATGACAGCCAGTGGTTTCTGGGATGTACTGTACATAAAGGCATTTTTCTCTTGTTCAAGAGAAATTCAAAGCATTCAGTCCAAGGATTTCTCTAGGTACAACCTGCTGGAGCAGTTCCTTCTCTGCAAAGTTTTGAAGACCGAGCAGTGGGAACAGAATGCACATCATAAAATACAGGTACAATATATTTCAAAGTTCCCAGTTCACTGTGAAATAAGCAGCAGTCTCCTCCTTGAGTGGCCGCTGTACATACTGCTGATGATCTACTGCAGTAGTTTTTTAACAGAAACTGTGACAAAAAATAAATAAATTAGCTACCCAGTGACCAAAGCCCAAAGCAAAAGTGTACCACGTTATGTATCATCAACCAAGGGAATAAAAATGCATTTGGTACTAGGATATTGAGAAAGATGCCTGTATCATATTTCTGAAAGTATCTAAACTAAATAATTGCCTATGCCCAATGTGTAATATCCGGACCTGAGTTCTAAAACAAGCTGCAATTCTTTCACAAGATTTTTCAAAAGGTTCTCTGCAATTCTCATGCCTGACAAATCTGGTGGCCATCTACAATGGGGTTACAGCATTAGTAGATGGGTCTGTTTTCTCCTTTGAAAGCCACTTGGAAATACTAGCATGAGGATAGGTTCATTTATGAAGCAACTCACAGCTAACTAGTGTATGTATAAGATGCAGTTTCACAAGAAACTTTATGAAATATGGCAGGAGACTCAATCACCAATGCCTGTTATCTACTTCTTTCATGAAGGTAGTGACAGTAGTAGCTAGCTAGTAGCCACTAGTAATGAAACACAAAATAGCCATAAGGCTGAAGCTGAGACTGGGAGGTTGGATAAAACTAAATGCAAGTATAAACTCAGTATAGATCCACTTAATGGGCAATTTTATTTAAGTTCTTTAAAAAGGCTGTTATTTGCTGAGAAAATGCTGAAAAGGCCCTGCAACAGATGATACACAGCCGAGGTGGCAGCTAAAAATACCATTATCGAATCCAGTGACAGGCAAAGCTGCTTAAGCAAATAGTTTAGGATATCTTGAATCTAAGATATAGTTAGTAATGGATGCTATTGCAGAGAAAATGACAGGCTGTTTTTTAACTTTGCAGGTACTTGGGTCTGCTAGACTTGTTTTTGTTATGCTCAGGTTTCTGTAGTGTGTCTGAAACATGCATCTTGTCTTCAAGAAATCATGCATAGAGCATCCAGTAAGGAAGGCTGCAAGATGTCTGGAACAACTAAGTTACCTTTACTTTAAAAAACCTGTATACTGACGTGAAGTAAAAGTAAGGGTTATCTCAGTCATATTTCAAAACGAACACAAAATGACTCCACTGCACCTACTGCTGACTATATATAATGGCGGCATTCTTTGAGCATGAAAATGAACAAAACTAGCAAAATCTTTATTGTCTACTCAAAAACAAGAGAAAACATGAGAGGCTCCTATACCCACAGAGGGAAAAATGGCACAAACACTGGAAAGAACAGTGGCCCACAGTGGTTTACAGATTTCTCTTTTGTTTGGGCTTTACTACCATGTGAAGATTGGCACTCACAATTAGTAAGAATTTCCCAGAAGTGATAATGCAGCAGCAGTTGCATCACCATGGGACAAACGGAGCCTGCTGTATTTGGCAGTCTGGTTAGAGTGCCAACACAATGAAAGGGCAGAGCAACTGGGAGAAGTGATTTTATAACTTAGGTGAGACTTAAGAGAAAAGAATCTGATTATGCAAAATTGTTATAAGGCACTTGGAGATCTGCCTAATTTCTTTGCCCTATGTGAAAAACCTCAATGTTTAAGCAACAATCAGGAATGTTAGAGTTGTACTTCAATGACCCTTAGGCATGTTGACAGGATTTCTTCCCTTTTAATGCTTCTGTATATCTCATGCCTTTAGAGACCATCTGAGGAAAAATCCTCTTTTTTTTTTTTTTTTTTTTTGGTGTGTGTGTATCTCTGTATTCTATTCAGAATTCAGTGACACATTAAAGTAATAATGAAAAAAATATTGTTGTTGTTGCCTTAGGGTGATGTAGCAGCTTTAAATAAATGAGAGCTCATTATCAAATTTCCTGTTTTATTATTGGTGTTAAACGCATCCAAATGATGTCAATATGAATTATATACATATCCTAGCTAAACAAAACCCATCCGAAATGTACGTTAACACTTACATATAAGTTTATAATTTCCATGCCATAAAACAATACCCATTTGTTTAATAATCCTTTTAAATAAGAGCTATCTTCATTTTTTTTTGGAGAAAATCTGTGTTCCTATTCAAGTGTTTATTCTCATGAGGACAAGTAAGCCATGCACATAAGGCACTTAGGGATCCTGTATCTTCAACAGTGGCCCAGAAGGCTGAAACACAACACACAAGTGTCAGAACAAGAATCCCAGTATCTCTGGGAGGTGATTTACATTTTCACTGTACTGCTCTTTTATTTCCCTGCTCACCAGCACAGAATGAGGCCTGGAAGAGATGGAGTAAGAGCTGGCTGAGAGTGAGGAAGAATTATCTAACCTGATGGTTCAGGACAGATGTGACTATTTGCATGTACTTCTCCAGTTTGGATCAATTCAGCATTCTTCTTTGTTCCAATGGTTTTGCTGGACAACATTGTCTGCCATGTGCTCCTGTCCTAAGAGATTGATCACTAAATATTCTTATGATCTGGTAAGACAGTGACCTGACAGGCTACAATTGACTATAGCTCTTCTTAAGCTCATAATGGTAGAAAAGGTACCTATGTATACATGCCAAGTCATAATGGATATGCACAACTGCAATATATATATTGTTAACCAATTAAAATCTGACCCCCACTTTTGGCAGTGTATAAGCAGTATGGGTAAAATCTATGCAAACCATTGCTCAGTGAGGAACATATTTTTCATATGTTGGGAGAGCAGAAAACATCCGAAGATACAAGTCATTTTTTGTTTCAGAAAGTGTCTCTTCTCTTGAAACCAAGACAAGTAGCTGGTAATAAGAGCTAACATGAAATGCATCTCTAATATCATGAGACAAAAAGAAAAGAGCAACCAGTGCTTACAGCTGAAAACCAAATATACTGATTTTGGTTCCTGGCTTTACTGTTAGCATTAGATGAACGTATTTATAAGCTAATGGTCACCTGACCCAGTATGAGCAACTTTTGCGGTAGACTGTTTACAGTCAGTGAGTGGAAATAGGCACAAAGAGTGCATGGTTCCTCTGAAGTGTTTTAGATGCATAAGATAATGTATGTCCCAGAAATGTCTGCTTCTCTTCACTAAAAGAATCTAGAATGACTAGCTCAGATACAGATATTTAAATTGTAAATACAGCTATGTTAGACAAGCTCCACTAGTAAGAAGTGAGGTACCAAAATTAAGCTAATAAACTATAAAGCAAACAGAAGGCTGCTCTAGAGCTTCAGTTAAGTAATTTTTTATTAGGGTGGCATGCTTGTAGACTCACTGTTTGCATGAGCAAAGAGCTGCTTTACAGCTTACTGTCACAAATACAATCCTAAATATCAGAAAAGCAGAGGATGTTCAAGCCTGGGAAACTGAGACTTCACTTCTTTTTTGAAACCGTGGTGAGAAATTTGACAACACTGGTTAAACCTACAGACAGATTTGAGCTAAGAAGAGAAGAAAATTACCCAACCTCTAGAGCTTACTTTCACAGACGTACACCTTTGTAGAGAGGGCTTCATTCAAGTTGCTGTATACAGTCAATATTTATAAATAGTCATGCAGAGCTTGGTTATCACAGCTTGGGTTCAGTGCTACTGCAGCTAGCTTGCTAACAGCAGCTGCTAACTGTGACTGTAATGTAATATTTTGAGGAATCACACATTTTATAGATGAACTAATTAGAACTAGAAGTGTTTTAAAATATTATTGCTGCTATTTTCTAGGTCTCTCTGTCCAGAAAGCTCAGTACTATATTTTATAAGTCTATTCTGCATGCAGAACTCTCTGAAGAAAACAAAAGCACATCCCCAAGAGTGATGCAATCATTTTAGCATACATTTCTGTCATATCAGAAGGCTTGGAAATCTAAACAAAGTAAGAAAGCATCGCCTGCAACTTAGCACTAGTATTTAACTTAATATTGTCCATCCAACAGGTTAGACTAAGTATGGTGAGTAACAAATTTGATCCAAAAGAAGGAAATATTTATTTATTATTTACAGTCAGAAGTCAGAAGAATGTAAAGCTACCCATGATTTCATGAATGGTGAATAGGTTTGTGGGGTGAATGTATAGAAAGTCCTAAATAATTTGTCAAATGTTTTAAAATCTCATTACATGGCTTCTGTTACTGTCTACTAGGCACATTAGTAAAGGTATTTACATCTTGTGTCCCCAGAAAGATGCTGTGCTACTTTAAAAAAAAAATAAATTGATGCATTCTACAGAAAAGTTACCCAATCAGCTTCTGAACATGCTTTTTCAATTCCTATTAAATATTAATTTCCTGAGTCGTTAACACCCTGAAATACAAAGATTTGAAATATTCTTCTTCCTAAATGATTCTCATTAGGAATATGATTAATATAGGAAAAAAAGTTGCAGTACATTGCAAGGTTAGTTTGATCAATTGGTATAGTAAGCATGGTCTCCTAGCCAATTTTATAGGCTGATGATAAAGAGAGGGACATTTTTCTTTTAAAATTACACAGCATAGCCTCACTGGATATCAGCCACAAGATATCAGCTATAAGTCAGATGGATGCACAAAAATGCCTCATCTTAATTAGCAGTAAGGACACCAGCACATGCCATATATCTTCACTCTATGTATGCTCACATTGTTCTAACTTAAAGTAGCTCAAGTCCCAAGTGAGTAAACACCTTTTATTTTACATGTAAAGAATTTGAAAGCCAAATATTTGTTTCTTGGAAAGGGGGAGAAAGTGTTTTCTGCTTAAAATCTATTATTGTTATCATCACATTCTGCATGTTTTTTTCATAGACAAAGCTTCTTTCCTGATGATGCAAAACTGGATACATAACACTGTATACCAAATAAAAGTATAATTAAAAAGACAATGTCAGGAGTGACAGTTTAGCTATGTAACATGCTGTCCAGTGATAATTTACTAACTTCAAATGGCTGTAGTTACAAAATTGCGAGAAAAACTGTATTACTTCATCCAGCAGTGAATAATGTTTGCAGTGGTTTTAGTTTTTTTATATCCATGCAATGTATTTTTTTTTGCCCTAGCAGTCTGGTTAAAATATAGCTATCCTACCTAGTTTTCCAACACAACTTTCCATTTTTACTAGTTTTTTATAAGGGCGTACTCTCTCAGGCAATGGATTTAAGTGATTTACACAGTGTTAGACCAAGGGGGAAGAAATGTCTGTGTCCCCCAGAGCAGCCACACTTTTAATCAAATATAGCTCATAAATCACATTTACAACTTTCAGAGCTCAATCAATAGGATACTTTATAGTCTGTAACAAAATTACCTGGAAAGAAGGTAGAAGTGCAAGAGGGATGTTACTGAGGGACCACACATATCTAGGCTCTGCACCCTGTCTGCCTTTAGGGATTGAGCTGCCAATTTTAACAATGAGCGATCTGTCCCAGAACTCTAATGCATTTATAAGCAATGCATGGCTGGCTGATAATGAAGCATTCTAGGAGGCCATAATCAATAGTACCAAAGCACAGCAAGTTTCCTGTTCCCCTTTACCCTAGTTTGGGGACAATTATTAATACTTTTCTCATTAAACTTTAGTTAGAGGCTTTTGTTCTTATGGGCAAAAGTTTTCATGGCTTTGCTAACTCCACAATATTAAATTTCTCTGAGGGTCTTACCAAGTAAATCACAGAATATCAGGGACTTTTCAGTGCTAATTCAGTTATATGTCTTCCTTAAATTGAATTTGCATATTTAATATACCAACTACTTTGGCAAGTGTTTAATTTGTATATATACTATTGCACAGTTTCCTTCAATAAAATGTACTAAAACTTGCAGCATTATGTAATGCATAAAAGTTGCTGCTGAAGCAATACTTAATCTAGGACTGATGCGCAGAAGGCAATGCCAAGTTCTACAAATTACAGCTAAAATACCCACATAACTTCATTACTATATCACAGAATCATAGAGTATCCTGAGTTGGAAAGGACCCACAAGGATCATAAAGTCCAACTACTGGCTCCACACAGGAACATCCCAAAATCAGAACACGTGTCTGAGAGCATTGTCCAAATGCTTCTTGAACCACAGCAAGCTCAGTGCCATGATCACTGCCCCAGGGAGCAGTTCCAGTGCCCGACCACCTTCTGGGTGCAGAACCTTTCCCTCACACCCAGACTGACCCTCCCCTGTCCCAGCTCCATGCCGTTCCCTCGGGTCCTGTCGCTGTCCCCAGAGAGCAGAGCTCAGCGCCTGCCCCTCCGCTCCCCTTGTGAGGGAGCCGCAGTCCACCATGAGGCCTCCCCTCAGCCTGCTCTGCCCTGGGCTGAATAAACAAGGGACCTCAGCTGTTCCTCATATGTCTTCCCCTTTAGACCCTTCACCATTTTTGTAGCCCTCCTTTGAACGCTCTCTAATAGCGTCATGTCTTTATACTGTGGCACCCAAAACCACACACACAGTGCTGGAGGTAAGGCCACACCACCACAGAGCAGAGTGGGACAATCCCTTCCTTTGATCAGCTAGCAGTGCCGTGCTTGATGGACCCCTGGGCACAGCTGACCCTTTTGGCTGCCAAGGCATACTGCTGGCTCATATTCAGCCTGCTGTCAACCAGAACACCCAGATCCCTTTCAATAGGACAGTTCTCCACTCTCTGGTCCCCCAGTCCCTAAGTTTATCCAGAATTACCCCACCCCAGGTGCAGAATCTGGAATTTGCTCTTCTTCATATTGTTGGTGATTGCCCAGTCCTCTAATTTCTCAAGATCTCAATATATATTACATTATATATATGTGTATATATATATGTGTATATATATAAGGTAACTTTCTTAACAATTTTCTCGTAATTTCTGGAGGATGAAAAAGAAAATGAGTAATCACCTCGCATTACATACTTGTTTGAAATGTGTTGCCTACTTGTATATTCCACTAATGACACAAACACTTTGTGTTATATTTTGTTCTTATGATTTATTTGAACTTCTTTTTCCCTGCAAAAGGCAACATGAAAATTATTACATCTTGTGTTAAGAGCACAAATAACTAAATGAATTGTCTTGACCTCCTGAAGTTATGACATGAAGCCTTCATGAAATTATAAATGGATGTCTGCAGCTGTTTTATCAATATTCAAATTAAACACATACTCCAGTGATACCAACGAGTTCTGATTTCGAAGTGATTAACTACTCAATAAGAAGTTTTCCATCAGATGAAAATCTTCTTAACAGACTGAGTTCAGACAGCTTTGTTATTCATTCCTTTTTGAGACATCTGCAAAAATTATTGGCAAAGATCTGGATTATTTCAATTTTCAAAGATAGAAGACTGGAATGCATTGAACACTGAAGATGTAAGAGCTGTTACCAGCTATTACAGAATACAAAGGATAAACATTAGGAAATAGTATTGATATATCAAGATTTTACATGAAAATGTGTTCCCACGTTAAAATGCATTTCTATTATCACTTTCAGGAAATTCAGGTGGAATTTGCTTGTAATCACAGAAGACAAGGAAAGTGCCGTCACAGCTCAGAAATCTATTCTTTTGCCAAACTACAAGTGACTTTCCTTGATATGTCTATTAGGGATCATATTGACATTGATTTAATACAGTTTCATAGGCTAAAAATAGTACATGAAGGTACTAGATGTGACTAGCTCTTTAGCGGGTTGAAAGAGTCATCCTTTTTAATCAAAACCTACAAAATTTTTACTTTAAAGAAGGATGGGAGACAACTGTTTGACACAGAAAGTGTAGCTGACAGCAGCTAAATAATCTTTGACCAAATTTAATGTCAAATAGGTCTATTTCAGTTGTAATTCTCTAACATCAAAGGTACAAAGTTCTCACTGGTATCAGAAACCTCCTAAGATATCTCCAGTATCACCATGAAAACTTTCTCTTATATTTCAGTGTCCTGTGGCTTTCTTATGAAGACAAGGGAATCTGCTACGTAAAGTCTGTAAAAGACTGCTTGCTTATTTAAAGAACATCATTTTGTGACAAGAGTTTCAGGTGGAACAGTAGGCTGTTGAGGAGGGAAGCTGAAAATATTTTAACTCTAGAAACCAACTGGTTGAATCCTGCTTGACATCCATGTTTTAAGAACTAATCAAAGCCTACATATATACACACCTAAAGCTAAGCCCAAGTCTTTAAAGATATTTTGGCATATGGAGCCTTTGATTTCCCACTTACAGTGTGAGGAGAGTTATGTCTGCTAAAGTTTTCTGTTACGGTGTTCTGCAGACCTGATGAATCATGGAAAATATGATCTGGTGTCGAGTGGTTAGCTTCCAGGCAGACACACTTGTAGATGGAAAATATGCCATATAACAAAATGGGCACATTTATCTAATTTCTATCATAATCAGATTCATCTGACTAGCCATGAACAAAAATGTTGTCAATCATGTCTTTCTGGTATTCCAGGGACAGGAATTGGATGGACATACAGAGGTCTGTCTACATGATCTCATGAAGAGAAGTACTTATAAATTCAATTTCTTTTCAAAGTTGGTGGGGCATTAAACAGATCCAGTCTAAACGGTATGATGTTAAACTAATATACAGGTAGCAGTACTTGTCACAAATGTGTTAATTCTCATGCTAACACATTCACGTTATTTATGATTTCTTCACACACTACTTTAAGACAAGTGATTTCTCAGACAAAGCTAAGAGCATCACCATATGTCACTGATCATGTGAACATGCACAGAGTGGCACAATCTTGCAGCATCTAGTCAAAATGTAAATCAAAATGCCCATAACAGAACACAAGTCTTGTGAGGAGTGGCTGAGGGAGCTGGGGTTGTTTAGGCTGGAGAAGAGAAGGCTCAGGGGAGGCCTTATTGCTCTCTACAACTGCCTGAAAGGAAGGTGTGGGGAGCTGGGGGTCAGCCTCTTCTCACAGGTAACTAGTGATAGGACTAGAGGGAATGGCCTCAAGTTGTGCCAGGGGAGGTTCAGGTTGGAAAGTAGGAGACATTTCTGCTCAGAAAGAGCAGTCAGGCCCTGGAACAGGTTGCCTAGGGAGGTGGTGAAGTCTCAGTTCTTGGGGGTGTTCCAGGAAAGGTTGGACGTGGTGCTTAGGGACATGGTTTAGTGGGTGATATTTGTAGTAGGGTGATGGTTGGACCAGATGACCTTGAAGGTCTCTTCCAACCTTAATACAATCTATAATCTGGATTGTGATATTAAAGTTATCACATCATGAATCAGCCATATATTCTAGCAAGGCAAGTAGCATTTATATTATGGGGTCTGGATTTACTTCCAAATGTAAGATTCTCAAATCTGTTCCAAACCAGATAAACCCTGAATTTAAGATTTTGCTCACGAGAAATCACTTTTCACAGATATTGTGGATTTCTCAATATATCGAATACATGCTGAGTATCCAATTTATAAGAGGATGTTTTCTCTCATATCAGACAATCATCAAGGAAAGTGGCACCAAGATAAAGTCTCTTGATTAGGTGTGCAACTGATCCCATTGAAAGTGAGGGAAATTGTCGTTATGTAATAACATTTTTATTAATAACAATTAGTATTTGTTGCCAAGAATAAGTTACTGATACTTAATGAATGCTCATAGTGCTGATATATATAAACACATATTTTAAAATTGTTCATTGCAAATGAATCCTGAAGATTCAATTTGCACACTGACATACTGAGTTTTCAAAACTAAGTAAAGTTAAGATTCATTTGAGGAAAGAAATTTTATTCTGGGAAAAGAAAGAAGAAAAAAAAAAATCACTGACAACACACATATTCCTATTTCAGAGAAACAAAATCGAAGATTTATTTTTCGTGAACACATGTGATCCTTTTCAAAGGATCTTAGAAAAAACATGGAGTGTCTGTGGTTGGTCTTAAGATACTAGGCAGTGGATTTAAAACTGCTGATCAGAAGTATCTGCATGCACAGTATTAGAGTTCTGTTCCCAAGCATTTTCATAAGAAAGAGTTTGAGCTGAACTGCACTGAGTTAAGGACAGTTGGTTCTGCCTGTCACACAGCCCCTCTGGGTGATCTGCTACTCCTTGGCAGAAAAACAATTTTGGAACTTACCTTTGTGGGACACGATTGCTATTGGATATAATTCAGTATTTAATGTATGGAGCTTGACAGGTTGCAATAGCAGCTAATTCACTGAGCCTCATGCCCTTTATGATACTGGCTTTCAAAAGCAGTTGATCTGAATTATCAGACACCCCACCATTAGAAAAGGAAGTAAATAAAGACCTCACTGAAGCAGCCCTGGAAATCTTAAAAACCATACAGCTAAAGAATGGAAGAGTGAATTATCACTTGGCAAGCAGAATCACATCGCAATTATCCCACAAAGACTGCAGAAGAATGTGCAGCAGGAATTGCAGTGAGTGAACAGAATCCAAAGGTCATACAGCGAGTCTGAGGCTAATTCAACATAGGACAGCTTGATCTCTGGTCTCCTTAATATTTAATAGTCATGGTTTATCTGTCAAGCACTGAACTTGTCAGAGTACAACAGAAAAAAAATAAAAGAAAAGAAAAGACTACATCAGTAACTTCATGGAAAATCGGTTTCTTGCAGAACATTCCTGGAGCTGCCTTTAGTGTCCTGAAGCAGGCTTCCTAACTTACTCTGATGAACAGGTTTTTGCTCTACTAAATTACTGTAGGTTTTACCGGGGGTGGGAAGGACTCTTTTTACTTCCTTATCTGATTGTTCTTTCTTTCCTCAAATACATTCTATGTTCACCAAGAAACAGTCACATTCTTTGATTTGTGACAGTCAATTCTGCCTTTTTTTTTTTTTTTTTTTGGCTTTGTTATTTCTTCTCTTAAACTGAACATTGTGCAAGTACCTCTTTCACTGTTGCCATGAAACAACTGAACAGTTGGCTCCAGGAAACTAATTCAACAAAGCTACGTGACATCAACTTTCTGCAAAACTTATCTCTCAAGTGTCAAAGTCTCTGGAAATTAATCTTTTTCCATGCTCCACCTTGGTGAGTTTTTTTTTCTTTTCTTTCTTTGCTACTTTTAATTCAGCTGTATAATCCACTATGTACAACCAAAGAAAACCATTTCTGGTTCTGATGATTCAGGCCATCTCAGAGTATATTTATTACTCTTCTTCTCTAAATCCTTTCTCCCTTTCCTTTATTCGTATTGCAGATCTGATGTGATGTGTGCAGAGCACCAAGCTAAGCTGGGTGGTGGATTCTGTTCTCTGCTGTATTATGCATGTAATGGTCCAGTGGTCTCAAAAGCAATGAAAATAAACAGCAAGCTACTGCAGATTTCAGGAGAAGAGCTTATGGAAACAGCAGAAAAACATGAAGTAGAGACACACAAAGTAGGTTTTCTGATCAAAGATAGGACAGGCAAAGCACAGTAATTACTAACTTCAAATTGTAACAGAAGTATTTGGGTGTACTTTCTGAAATTATATTTTCTGATAGCAGTAAAGGTATTTAGGTTTTTATTGAAATTCTCCAACCATTTCCTTTCATCACCTATTTAGGTGACCAATATGTTAACAAAATTTCAACCTCGTATTTCCATGAGATTTTCCATTTCACCTTTACCGCATTCTATTAATTTTGAAGGTCACAATAGCTGCTAATTCAATTGAGCTCTTTATGATATTATATTAGCTTTTGCAAGCCGTTGATATGAATTATCAGACTTCCCACAGTCACAAAAGAACTAAGAAGCTCACAATACTGTAGTGAAATATGGAATGGAAATATAAAGATACTGTTTTTATTCTACACATGCTGTTGTCCAAAAACATTAATGGTGAAAGAAATAATATTTACAAACACGATAAAAGATATTTGAAAGTTAACCTTTTCAGAGTTTTTGCATTCATCATTATTCTTCTGAGTAGTTATTTGGTAGTTGTGCTGCCATAACCTGTTTTCTACAAAGTTTTCAATTTTCTGTCAGAATAAAAAATTATAGCCTTTGAATTATAGCACAGAAAAGATAAACAGAAAATAAATAAATAAATAAATAAATAATCACAAACACACCAACAAGCCAAACATAAACCTTTTTTTTACTTTTTTTTTTTTTTTTTTTCATGGCTCAGTTTTTATTCACTGATGAAAATAGGAAAACTTTCATGTTCTTGCAAGAAAAAGAGTTTAAGTTGGACTTGGTCAGACTAAATACGTTTCTTTGTAGAACTGCACCCAGATTTCTACCAAGAGGGAACTGAAGTCAGATTTTGTTTAGCACATAGCACAGAATCACAGAATGGTTGAGGTTGGCAGGGCCCTGGAGCCCATGAGGTCCAACCCCTGCTCAAGCAGGGCCATCCAAAGGGTGCCCAGGCCCAGGTCCAGATGGCTTTTGAAGATCTCTAAGGAGACCCCACAGCCTCTCTGGGCAGCCTGTGCCACTATTTGGTCAGCCTGTCAGCCTCATCATATGGAAATGTTCACTGATGTATTAAACAGTTTTCACGGTTACTGTCATCATCATTTATAAATAACCACAAAGCACACCAAGTATGTGCAGATAGCATATGAAAAATGTTTTTTTTGTTGTTGTTGTTTAAATTAGGTAAAAATATTTTTTCACTGAGCATTTAGTACATAAACTGGTACTAAACTGGTTAGAGAACCTCACTTTAAGTTCTCATTTCATCCCCATTCTCTATTAAATGGGACATGGTACACCGCAGTAGCACTGACCTCACCTTCCCACCACCAGGGCCACCGCAAACACCTGGAACCACAACCACCACATACTCATCTTCTGCCGATTCGTGTGAAAGGAGCAGATTAGTAAAAACCAACACTGTTCTAGGTGAGTGAGCTGGGCAGCTGCTGTATGGCTAAGACTGCCTGACAGAGCAATAGTGTAGCTGATATGCAACATACATGTACATGTGCATACATCTGTTAAATTTAAACTGGTTTGGACTGGGAATTTTTCATATAACTAGACTATGAAAATAGAGATGCAAGTTTGCAACAGTGGACCTGGCAGAAGACATTGCCTCCTATCTGAGTGAAGACTGAAAAACCCTCAGACTAGGTCTCCCTTGTCTTTTGGAGGACTGCTCTGCTTGTAATGCTTACAAGAGGTTGTCAAATACAGGGAGATGTTAGAAGATGTCCTATCTGTTCCAAGATGTTCCATGGCTCATTAAAACAGAGGTGCAGGCAGTCTTTTTCTATTCTGCTCACTCTGCACTTGGTGGGTTGGCAAGCTGCAAAAACTTGTAACAGCTACAGAAAGAAAGGGAGAATAAACAAAGACCACCAGAAAAGAGAATAAACTGCTATGAAATTGAAATATAGTGTTTTTGTATGCTCTTTATATGCAATTGCATATAACCATTTTATTACTATTTGGAGGAACAAAGCCAGAAAAGAAATAAAGACGTAATATCGATATTGCAAGGTCTGTAATGGGAAGGGAAGGGAAGGGAAAAGAAAGTGTTGGTCAGATTCAATAAGGAGCATTTCTATTACTAGTCAAGACACTACTTTTAATGACATTTTGCAGTATTTCCACAGACCACTTCAGCATTTTTCTCCCTCATTTCTATTTAGTTATTTATTTATTTGGGGGGAAGGGAGGGGCAGACACTGTCTGATTATATCCTCTCAAAAATTCATGAATCAAATGTTAAGGGGGAAGACACTTTTTGGAGAGAACCTTTTAAAGCTGAGAATGAAAATATCCATGTTACAAGCAAGAAACCATGGCACAGATAAATGAAGGTAATAGAGAAACTTCTACAATCCTAATGCCATGCAAAATGACTAAGCCTTACCAACTATTATGACTAAGCCTTACCATCACTACTCATAGAGTTAGAGTCCTACATACTTTTGGTGGATTAAGTGAAAAATAAGGTGCATAAATATAATTGTATAGTATTAATCTGCTGCTTTGGAAACTGTAACTACTCAGCAGGATTTCAATGTACCACTAATGGAGCCAGAAGAAAGAGCAAAGAGCTCTTTCCTGGAAATGCAGAAATCATGATGTATTTTCAGAGGTAACAGAAAATACAGACAAATGCAGGGGTCCCTGTTGAAAGTACCTTCAACAACAATAAAATCCTGTTCAGTAGGCCACCTCTGCTGTGGGATATGATGATAACACCACAAGTTGAAAGATTTTGTGGCAAATGTTGAGTATAAAACATTAGTTTCCTTCCTCATATAGTTCTGAGGAAGAGTATTAGCATACTCTCTGTCCAAGATTTTATTTTATTTTTTGTAAACACTTCCATCTGGATTAAGTGTAAGGCTGAAGAACATTTATTTAATTTTTATTTAAAGAACATTTAGATGTTCTTTTTACAAGAACATTTTTATTTAACTCATTTAATTTTTATTTTGCTTTTCCAGATTAGTATTTCGAGTATATTTTCAGTGTTGAGCTGCCCTATCCCCCAATCTCAGAAAACTCTCCTACCTGCTGTTAGGTGACAAAGTAGTTTCTTTATCCTGTTCTCCCTCCTTTTCTTAAATGTCTTCAGCTTCTTAGTGTATCTATAGTGACCAAATGACTTCATCACCTTATTAATGTCTCTCAAGCCTGTTTGGGTTCCTCTTGTTGGCATCCCTTCCCTCCAGAGTATCAACCACACCACACCACACATCTTGGTGTCATTGACAAACTTGCTGAGGGTACACTCAATCCCACTGTCCATGCCACCAACAAAGACATTAAATAGTGCTGGTACCCATACATATCCATGAGGGACACCACTCATCACTGGTCTCCACCTGAACGTTGAGCTATTAATCACACCTGTTTGAGTGTGACCATCCAGCTGAGTGGTCCCTCCATGAAATCCATGCCTCTCCATTTTAAAGAAAAGGATGCTTTCCTTTTTTTTTTTTTTTTTTTTTTTTTTTTTTTTAAGAGTTAAGAATAACAACTCAATAATTTAAAACTCAGAAAAGCCTGCAATAATAAATCTTTTTGTACTGTGTTGCAAAACAACAACAACAAAACAACCCCACACTAGTATATTCCCTGTTATATGAGAAAAGAAATACAAACAGACAGGTATCCAACAGGGACTAGGCTTCTGCTGTTAAACTTGGAAAGAAAATTTTCAGTGCAGTACTTTGCCACATCATACATTTTTACTAATATAAATATGGGATTGATTTATGCTCTTTATTTTGCTGAAGTTCACCAGTTGCTGAAACAGATTGTTGACATTAATAAAAAGAAAAAGTAACAGGAGCTATGATTATTTCCATGAGATAGTATTAAGAATAATGCCATGTGTTGGAAAATGTTTTTGCAAGTCAGATGAATCTATAGTTTTCCATTGGAAACTGCAGCCAGCAGCTGGTATTTTCAGAAAGCAATCATTGTAATTCAAACAACTTTCAGGATTGTGATTATCTGGCCAAGATTTCTGGTACATCAAGAGCTTTAGCAGGAGTTCTCTGCAGTTGTCTCATAAATGTCAACATTTTTAAGCTCTTAGATCTTCAGTCGCTATCCTAAAAAATCTGCTGACAATTACCCAATTACATCCTATTATGATTGGTAGAGACTAATAGGATGCTTGCCTTTATTTTCTTGGTTTATTTCCCATATTTGCATATTCTCCATCGTATCCAATGTGCAAGATTTTTTTATTATTTGTTTACAACGCAGTGGTTTTATTTTGTTTGTTACAGGCTTCCAGGCTCTGAGGCTAAAGAATTCATTACAGAAGAAAATCCTTGGTACAGGGCACTAGGGTTCACTTAGGAAAATTATTTTCACTTGTGCAATTTCATGCCTAAAACCTGAATCTAACAGAGAGTTGGAAACTAACAGGGGCTTGGATTTCTCCTTGGGCAATGTCTCAACCCTTTGCTCTGCTTGATGGTGTATTCAGCATTTTGCATAATTCCACTGAAGCACACACAGTTGCAGGCTTTAAAACATCCATATATTCTGCACAGAACTGATCTACACATTTGTAGAACATACTTTATTGTGCTACTAGAAAATTCATATTTTTAACCACAACTTTCCCAGTAGCTAAAATAGCTAAAATATTTTTGATATATAAGGACTTGCAGATTTTATTTATATAATTAAAAAAAAAATGTTAAAACAAACAAACAAACAAAAACACAATTCAATACCAGAAGAAAAACTGACATTTTACATTATTCAAGTGAAGCTGTCTTCTTGTCCTCAAACGGAAGTTTTCTATTTTGAGGAGCATCAAAGCAGTGACATTGTAATATTCGCATTGTAAATCTTCCTCCTCCTAAAACAATAATAGTTTAAAGTTTTATATAAACACAAGCAGCAAAGTTCCATGAAGATGCATGAAAAGGCAAATGTCAGACATTCTTTTTCGAAATTGTACACCTCAGGATCCAGAAATGAAACAGCCCCTCTGTTTTTAATTGCAACGCTCTTGAAACCAAACTATCAAGCAGCACAACCCTAGGCAGTTATCCTACCTCAGGAACAGAGGTGACTTCAATGGTAAAAGACCTAACTAACTACTGTTTATTTTGTGCTATAAAATCAAACCCAGTCTTCTATGTCTCTTTCTTAGAGGCTATGTAATAAAACTCAAGGAGATTATTTAATACCTTGCCCGCGTTAGTACATGGCATTTCCCGTGGAAGAACACAAGTGAGCCAGGCTCAGAAAATCAGACTGCCGTTGCATTGCCATCCTGCCTAAGGAGACACATAACATTTCTGCAGATGACTTGATTATCAGCAAATTAGCACAAACAGAACAAATGGCAGCAACTGAGGCATTACTGAAAGAAGGTGTTTCCAGCAAATGCCATAAATGGAGAAGGAAAGGAAGAAAAAACCCCTACATTTGTCACCTGTGCAACAATGGTTATCTTTGAATGAAAAAATGACTTAAAGGAGCTGGGAGATTAGCAGCTGAATAGGTTACAGGCTTTAGAGACAATCAATTTTTATACTAATATTTTCAAGCGGAAAATGAAGGGAAGAAAGCTTCTTCCTGCAAATTCTAAACTCATCATTATTTCATTTTCTGTTATCTGTTCTCGTCTAAAATGGTGTTTGTTATCAAATTGTTTCAATTCTCCTAAAGATTACTATTACAAGAAAACATTCATCCACGTTAAAGAAAGTGATTTAGATGCCTAATGCTAAAAATGTCAAAATTTCATAGGTCTGATTTACATGAGGAGAGAAAGAGTTGTCTACTTTTTTTTTATCCACTGTTTTTTTTTCTCCCAGAAATAAAAGCATAACTTCTTTAGAAGTGCCTATGCATGCAAACCTTTATATCTAAATGCTACAGCTATCTCATTTCTAATAATATCCAAATGAAAAAAATAAATAAATAATAAAAAAAAATTTTGTGCAATGCCTAAAAACAATAATTTTAAATAGCTCATGACTAGATGTGAGTGGATATGAAAACAGAATGAAGAACATACTAGCAAACTGATGGCTCTTTCTAATATTTTTATTACAATTCTTAACTGTTTTCAGAGTCATCTTTCAAAGCTATTAGAGTCCAACAGACTTCAGAATGTACTTTCCTAGACCAGACTCATGAAATATATACCAATACTCCTATACCAGACCCTGTAGGAGTTCCAAAGATCCTGATTTTGGGTTAAGTGGCAATTGCAATGGTAAATAGTTTTACAGAGACTGGGACACCAGCTGTTACAATTGGTTGGTGCTGTGATAAATTATTTCCCTGTCTCAAAAAGCTCCTTCTTCACTTGTTACCTTCCCTCTAGATATAACTAAAGTGTGTCTTAAGCTGTCATTTAATCAAGCTTTTAATCTGGTCCTAATCAGTAATCATAGAAAACTGCCATGATCCTTTGCAATTTCACAAAGGGCACTGGAAGGGTTTGAGATGCAGGTTGTTTTTAACTGATGAGCTACATAAGTGACCAAACTAGGAATGGGATGGATCCCAGTTCAGGATCTGATGTAGCAGAATGCCAGAGTCCTTAGTGTGGCCAGCAGGTCAAGGGAAGTGATCCTCCACCTCTACTCTGCCCTGGTCAGGCCTTATCTGAAGTACTGTGTCCACTTCTGGGCTCCCCAGTACAAAAAAGACAGGGATCTCCTGAGAGTCCTGCAGAGGGCCACAAAGATGATACGCGGCCTGGAGCATCTCCCCTATGAAGAAAGGCTGAGAGACCTGGGTCTGTTCAGCCTAGAGAAAAGACTGAAAGGGGATCTCATCAATGTTTATAAATACCTGAGGTTTGGGAGACAGAGGGATTCAGCCAACCTCTTTTCAATGGTTTGTAGGGAGAGGACAAGGGCAATGGCCACAAAATGGAGCACAGGAAGTTCTGCACCAACATCAGAAAGAACTTCTTCACAGTGAGGGTGATGGAGCACTGGGACAGGCTGCCCAGGGAGGTTGTGGAGTCTCCTCTGGAGATATTCAAGGCCCATCTGGATGCCAACCTGGGCAGCCTGCTCTAAGGAACCTGCTTTGGCAGGAGGGTTGGACCTGATGATCTCTCAAGGTCCCTTCCAACCCCCAAAATTCTGTGATTCTGTGATTAACACAAAGCTTGTGAACTATGCATATGCCTTATACTCTTACAGTTAGATATATGTAAAGCTTACACACTCCACTGGATCTAGGACATGATTTCTAAATTGGATGAAAGTGTAATATTAAATTATCTTAAAGCTCAGTTACACTGACACTTGCTTCTAAGGTGGTAAAATTCTTCCAAACAGTTCAGAAGGGCAGAAGAAGGATTAGTACAAAATTGCTTTACCACTTGTGAGCCCAGCTGCTCTTCCCTCCTGTTTTCCTTCAATTTAAAAAAACACTTAAGCAAGTATGAACCCGATATGTAGTAACTGATAAAATAAAATGGCATTAGATTGGGGATATTATATTCTCCGTAATTTTATGAACTATGAAGGAAGAAAATGTAGGAACCACATGCCAGGTCCAGGTGACTGTGCAGCTAATATAAGACTGGATTTGTTCCCCTCTCACTAGATATTTTTCAAACCTATACAAATTCTGTGCATGATGGCACAACTGGGATTTCTCAAAAGTCCAAAGACTGTAGGAAGAAGATAAAAGGTAACAACAGAGAAAATGCTTTGTCAGAACTTCAGGAAGGAAAAATCCACCTTTCCTGGTTACATTTCTTCTGTTGGCCTGCAGTTTTTTTCAGAAGAAAAAGTACAGAAATCAGGTGTGGTGAGGACACAGAGCCTAAATAATGGCATTAATAGTTAGTAGAGAATAAAGAATGACCCCTTCCAAAATCTGTGAGCAAAGTGACAATACTCACAGACAAAAACTTTGTCTGCTGTTAGAAGTTCCAGGATGAGTATCACTGACTTAACACAATTACAATAATACAAAAAAAGTGGAACCCTACCTCCAAATACTGACTGAGAGCACATCAATCTGGCTCTAACTTCAAATGGATCCCTCAAGGGATGAAATATCTGAGTCATTTCCCAGCTATGGATCAGCAGTTTGTCCAAGTGGATCTAAACTTTACATTAGACTTGACCTTAAGAGACTAGCATGGATGGGGAAATTTCATACCATGTCTGAACACATGCAATTATTATTAAAACAGCTATGTTTACAAATAGCTGGTTTTTATATTTGTTTACAAAAAAAAAAAAAAAAGTTATAAATTTAATTACTAAGCTAAAAAGTTACTACAAAATTAAATCAATGGAAATATGTCTAAATGTATTTATTTATTTTATATAATGGTTTAGCTCCAAATTTCATCCTGCTTCAGGCGTATTTTATTTATTCAGGTATATATAACTCCCCAGACATAAATGATTATTCAGAATAACCTACAGAATTTTGCTTTTTATTGGAAATCCTTTTTAGTTTGACTTGTAGATTCTGCTCACACTGCCAGAACATACTGATTCTTCATTTAAAAGACACTTGTATATCAATGCCTATACTTGGCACAAACTGCATAAACTGTATCTGCTTATCCAGGCTTCTCAAATCTACATCATCGATGGGAGACTTCTAAGTTTGAAAAGCAGTTAAGAGGACAAGCACAAGGATTTAATCCTTCAATATTTGATAAGGAAGTTCCATAATATTATTATTTTTGTCCGCTTCTTTGAAAAATAATGAAAGAGCTTTCAAAAGTTTCTGCTCACAAAATCTGCAGTCTCATATCAGCAAATCAAATATTTATTCTTCTCTACTGCTATGTAAAATAGTTCCTTTAACTCCGGTTGTGTGCACATCTATGCATACAAATGCGGATATGCCTAGGATCATCAGTAACTCTCGTGGCCATGTTATTTGAAATCAAGTGAAGGTATGTCACACCTTGCTACTTTTCAGAAAAGTGAGTAGAGTCCCAGATACGCAATATTGGTCACATATGCTACATCGGACAGTATTACAGATGTCAACTCCCTGTTCTGCTTCTTTTCCTCATTCCCCTTCTTGTGGCTGCAATACTTCACAAAACTACCTGAAGCATACATAAGAGAACGTAGCCCACTGGAACTCCAGTCTGACAAGGACAACTGCTCTCCTTCTCTGTCTTCTGCTGAAGCCCCAAAGGAAGCTCCCTTTTTACTGAATCTAGAGCATGCTCATTCCTTCTATCCTGTGTTAATAAGGAAGGAAATTGTTTCACATTGTGCTTCAGAACTGCAACGTGAAATTGATGAGAGTTTCTAATAACAGTGAAAAAGAGAAGACAAAATACACTTCTTTCTTATATCTACCTTATATATGAAAGCTTCTTTTATAATGGGCAACCACCAGGACTGACAGGCAAGTCAATTACACAAGGTTATAGGAAGAGAGCTATTTCCAGGAAGAGGTAGGTGGATGTACTTGAAAGACAAGACCATACTGTGAGTATTAACCACATACAGTGAGAAGCTCCAAGATAATATGTAGGACAGCAAAAACAGAAAATAATCTGCCTGCCAACTAGTTTGGAAAATCAATGATGGACTAAACCGATTGTTTGCCCTCAAGAACCAAGGGCTCTCTCTTCTCAAGAACCAGAGCCATTTGCTTTGAAAAATGTTTCTGTATCGCACAAATATAAGGCTGAATGTGCCAAGAAGTTACAGTCTGAGCCTCACTGAAAAACTATGATGATTAGTTTATGTAACAGCAGTTATATAGAAGAGACACCGATCTCTGACTTTTGTGGTCATCTCCATACTCATCCATGCACGGACTGATTTCTAAAAGCCTTTGTGTGACATCATGTTGTAAGATATGTGCTAATATATAAGTTATATAAAATATTTATTTAAAATATAAGCCAATGATCAGAAATTAAAATATTACATCAACCAATAAAAAAATTCTGCAGTTACACAAAAAAATATTTCATCAACAAAAAATCCCTTTAATCATGCAACTTAAATAATTAAATATTTGCAGCATAGGTGACTTTTTTTTTTTTGATCGCAAAACTTTCAAATACTTTATTTCATTTTAAGTACAGTATTTCCTTCATACCAATTACTTCAAAGAGGAAAATAGTTTAAATAATCCAGTTTCCTTAGGAAAAGCTGTGGAAAAAAAATCAGTGTTGAAACTATTCTGGAATTCAGTTATCTGTATGTACATTTTTTAATGATAAACAGGTACCGACTTTCCTGCCATTTAGAGATAAAATAAAAGATACGTGTTGTCATGATACTTAGAGATGATACATGCTATTTTTTTTTTTTTCTCTGTTTTATAGCTTGTGAGTTTTTATATTATTTCACTGTACTTTATTTCAGTGGTTTTGGAATTAAATCCACTGAATGTATTTATTTCCTCTTGCCCTGACCACATCACATACACTACTGCACTTGTTAAAGTGGACTATTGAATTCCACAGCTCTTTGAATCCTCATTTCTAAGAAGAAACAGATGAGGTAGGGCTGAAGCAGGCGGGTGTTCAAGAAGTGGATAATTCTATAAACCTGGTGATTGAAGAGTCAGACTTATCTCAAGGAAAGCAAAACAGAAGAGACCAACAGTTGAACGAGGAAGAAGAAAGTCAAAAGGCTGCAAGATGGAAGGGCAGATACAGCTTCCTCTTAAACTATGTTTCCCATGTGAACATCTGGGAGTTGTGCTGGCCATGAGAATCCTCTGGTCCATTGATCAGCTCATTAAACTTGCCTGGCCCAGGTTATCAGAATGAACTCACCACTTCGTTCAGTGATAGCTGGATATTCCACCTACATCACTGGAAGTGGTAACTGGAGTACATAAAATCAGATTTTGACCCATTACATTTACAGAGAAGATACACTAAACAGATACAATATTTTAGTTTATATGTGAAATACTTTTCAATTGCAATTTGAATTCTGATAGAATCTCTTACTACAGAGTCAAAATCGTGAAGGTGACAAAAAGCTTTGTGTTGTTTGCTCCCCCACTGTATCACCATGTGATTACTTACAGATGCAAAGCAGAAAAATATTAAGTATTGTTATCAAGTTATACTTTACAAGGTCTGCGTAGTCCTGTATTCAAAGTGCAAGATTATATACGAGTGAAAGTACCGAGTGCATTAAAGCTCATTAGATGACTCCTTTTTACATTGCTCACAAAAATAGTATTTCTGTTGAATTTTATTTTATTAAATAAACCATATGGGAAAAGCTAGCCATTTTGTACACACAACATGCTATACAGGCAACTAGAGTATCAAAGCAATATACAACACACTATGTTATTTAACTTCTGGCTAAATTCTACTTTTTTTTCTATCCTACTTTGCTCTTAATTTTTAAAGTCATACTTTAAAAAACATTCAAAATCAGAAGTTAAAACTCGTGTTGCCATTTGATCTATTTTTGTTTGTTTGTTTGTTTGTTTTTGTATGTAAATACACAAATAAATGTGTTTTGCACTAAATCAATAGATATAAGTTTAGACATTGGCTCTAGTTTATGGCATCAAATTAATTATATGCAGTTCATAGAATCACAGAACAGGACAGGATGGAACAGACCTCTGGCAGTCATCCAGACCAAACCCTCCTGCGCAAGCAGGGCCACCTGGAGCAAGTTGTCCAGGACTATGCTCAGATAGATGACTTTTGAAGTCGTTCAGGAGGGAGACTCCAAAACCTGGCTGGTAAACACGTTTCAGTGGTCAGAGTTAATACATGTCCTTGAACACATTATCTTTTTCTGCTCACAGAGTCCTTCAGGTTTAGGAATCACTCTCAGGGAGGAGAAAATGGGTAAAACAGCACTTGAATTCTGGAAAAAGAGAGGATATGGGAGGAAAAACATTGTGTTTTTCTTGCTGGGTACCTCAGACTGAGACTTGAATGTAGAGAGAAAAGCAAGCATGAAGAACTGCCCTTCCTCATACACACTTCTGTATATGATTTCCATTTCCTAATCCTTTTTTTTTTTTTTTTTTTTTTAATGTTGTAAATAGTTACAGACTTGTTTAAAACCCCGTATACACAGTATAAACATTATTGAGGAGATAAGTAGAACTTCAACCTACTACAGACATGAGATTCTATCCTACTAAATATGATTGAAATCATTGCCTCATGGAACCTGGACCAACTACATTTATTTTCAAAAACAAACACACAAAAAAAGTCTGACTTCAGTGATATTAGTCAACAATGCAAGTCAGAAATGTTAGGTTATGAAAAAATTATAGAAGAACTGCTAGTAAAATAAATCTTTAATGTTTAAGGTTGTATTACCATTATTACTCAATAAATCAGGTATTCAACAAGTGTGTCTCAGGGAATAAATGCAGCAAAATTTCAAGGTTGGACCGGTAAAAGATAAATGCCTTTAACAGCCTCCCACTTTGCTCCTGGTTTTGCAGCTTTGCCAAAGGAGTTGACCTTTAAGTAATGTACAGCACATACACAGGCAAAATATCAAATTAAACAGATGATTTCCTGGTTTTAACATACGGCATTTAAATATTCTTTGATTGAACAATTTATAAAACTTTTACAGAATACTAAAAAAATTCGGAGACTTTAAAAATGTTAATCATATAATTAGCAGTCAGAGTCATACTTTCTTTGTGCATGCAAGACAGTGATATTCTAAACCTACCACTATGAACTTTACCGTAATAGACAACCATCTGCCGTCATGTCAGAACAGAAACATTATGCTTCTCTCACTTGTGTGTAGGGAAATCACGATGAAGCAGATAAAACAGCTTAGCTAACAAGGAGTTGTTTCATGGAGGAAAGAACATACACATTGCATATTAAAGTCAAAGCTTATTTATCCAGAAAGAAAAATAAAGGTGTATTTAGCCATGATGTCTGGGGTTACCCTTCACTGTATTCCCTATTTATGCAATCCTTTCTTTCTGTTGCATGACTGCTCAGTAATAAAGATTAATTTACACTGGTGGCAAATTTTCTACACTGCATTTTAAATTAGAGTTTTTAAAATAAAGCTTGTAGCAACTTCTCATTTCCAGGCAACTTTGGTAAGTCATAGTTAAAAAAAAAAAGAAAAAAAAAGGGAAAATATTGAAAGTAGTATTAAAGGGAACTGGGGCTTCAGATGGTTTCACATGTATGCTTTAGACTAAATACTCACTTTGGCATACATCCAGCATTGATATCTTCAATTTCACTTTAGCAAATACACTGATTCGCATACATTATTTTCTATTATCTTGGAAAAATGGAAATACATTTCTACTTTTTAAAATTGCCATTTAAACATATTACAGATTTTAGAAGTATCTGATTAAACAGAGTAAAAACACTACAAGAAACCTGGCTTATACCTAATGTACCTGTAATGATGTTTCTGACTTCAACATATTTCTCACAAGGGCAGAACTAGCTGCTGTACTTTATCCGTTAAGGAACAACCTAATAGGAAAAGGCAATATTGAATATAATGTAACACTACCAAATCACACCACGTAAGTGAGATAATGACATTCGCTTGCTTTAACTCTAGGAGATGGTCTCATATGCCATCAGAAATATACAGTTTCTTCCGAGAAATTAAGTCATGCATCTTAAACCAGATATAAGACAAACAAATGCACGGGTTCTAATGTAGTATGTTCTACAATAATGAGTTCTTCCCACACTTTTTGAAGAACTGGACCTTCACCTTCAAAGCATTGTAATGACAGGACTGGGTGTTTTCTCATCTCATTTACATTAAATTATCAGTCTTGTAGAAACGTCAGGACTAAATAAAATCACATTATGCTACAGTTGCTTTTCAGCCACTAAATAGAGAATACATCAGATCTGATCCTGATCTACACGAGCACAGAATGTGGCAGCACCTGATGCTCCAGGGAGCTGCCAATAAGCCTGTCACACACCGCAGCCCGGGCTGACCCAGGAGTGACAAGCATGAGGCAGGGAGCTATTCAGTGTATTGAAGGTGAGGCTGTGTAGTGTAAAAGCAGAGTTCTGTGAAAAGAGGAACTCCTTAATTTGTCTCCTTCATACAATGGGAAGAAAAAAAGAAGATAAATGCTTTTCTTTCAGTGCCAGAACTATTAAAACACATCCTTTGCAGAAAAATGGATCGCTGCTCAAATCTGTTCATCAAGCATGCCTGCAAGCTTCTGCAAAGCAAATGGCACCTCTTCCAAGTTTAGAAAAAAAGAGAAGATATCTCACAGAAACTAGACACTCAACCATTAAAAGGTTATATGATTGTATAGTTGAGGTTATATTCTCAAAAGGAGTTACCTGCTACATTTTTTTTTTAAGTTTGTATTCTGATTTTACCGAATGGAATAGCTACCAGTGTGTCTAAAATAGGATGCTTTGGTCCTAATCATCAGAGATTTAGTTACAGTGGTAACATCTTGTGGTAGTCCTCTGCTTTTAATTTGCTCTTAAGGTAGTATTACTGGTATTACTATTACTAGTATTACTCTTAGTAATACCGGTAGTATTACTAGTTTTACTCTTAAGGTAGTAGTAGTACTGGGTTTACACTACAGGGTTTTGAACTGTATAGAAGATATCCAGAGAATTCGGTTTTAACATTGATAAAGCTGAATATAAATGATTTAATGTATTACAGAATTTGGAAAGCCTGAAAGGTGTAATATTCTCTGATATCTACAGCTACATACTGCAATTATTTTTCTGAGCTGGCTGTCATTGGTTGTTTTCTCATGTAGTGAGTGTACTACTTTCACACAGTAATACTAGGTGATATTAGCTCAGCTGTACTGGCAGTCTGGAAAGGGCATTTTTAACTCCAGTTGTCTGCATTTCATAGCCAGGGAAGTTCATTAGGAGGATGTTACAGTTATATAATCACAATCTAGACATTTCTTTCTTTTCCTGTACACCAGAGATGACATTTAATACTAGGTGAATTATCCACTACCATTAATAACCCACAACCCACTGTACTCAAAAGTTAAAACAGCTTCTGAAGACAGCTATAATATCTATCAAAAAAAAACAACAACAACAACAAAAAAACAACAAACCAACTTTCTGAAAAGTGGTAATGCAAAATAATTAGAATTACTAAAGAGAAAATCTAGCAGTTATTGTTTAGTTATTTTATAGGCTTGATTTTTACAAGGAAACAAACATTGTCCAAAGATTTCATTTTATTTAAATTCTAATTAAATTATGTTAATCTGATTAATCTGTGCACTATAAGGAGTAGTAATACAATAGAATTATAAATGTACTGCAGAGTAAAAAAAGTATTTTTCAACAAAGGATCAGGTACAGTAGCAAAAAGAGAACAATCTGTAGAAACTAAAAAAAATATCTTTTGAAGAAATATTTTCCTTATTTTCATAAATTAACTTTCTTCTCTTCCAGAAATACTAGGTTTCAAGCCATGTATTAAAAATGTGAATAATGTTTTGCACAAATAACATTTTTTTTTCATTAATTCAAGTCTGTAACTCTTACTAATGCACACAGCAAAAATATTATTCTAAATACCTCAACAAGTATAATTTGGAGTTACCACCACCAACTGAGATGGAAAGCAGAGAAACATAATGATCATTACCTCTTCCCCTTTTCCGTTCCAAAGGAACGTAAGACATGCATTTCACAAATAATATAGAAAGAATGAGCCACAACTACCTTTTTCGCAGAACCGACCAGTGAAGTGCAGTGGGCAGTCACACCGAAATGAGGTGGCCCCACTAGGCAGAGAGATGGGATGACAAGTCCCTCCATTGTGGCACAGTCCCTCCTGGCATACAGATGGTAATTCAGGGGAACTTGGAGAGGGAACAGGCTCAGGCAGTTCCGGCATATCATAAGAAACTGTAGGGAATGCTGTTGGCAGATGTGTAGGTACAGGAGTCCTGAAAGGATAAAGACAAAATATGAAAACAAAGCATTTTAAGACCTGCTTTTGCCACCACACTTCAGCTTAATTTTAAAACTGTAGGTATTTGTTTAGGAATTCAGACTATATTTAAGAAAATGCGAGTGCATTAGTAAATCCCAAATCAAGTCTTTATCCTGAAAGCTAGCAAAAAAAATAATGACGGTGTTTTTCCCTGTGTAGGAGCAAGAAATAACCTCCATACCTATAGCACACTTTGTACAAACTGTCATAACTCCTTTTTGGTGGAAGTCAACAGTGGAGTGATAAGCAAACATAGGCTTGTATTATTAAATATTTTACTGCTTGAAGCTCCCAATTCTTGTAAAGAGGCATTCTAGAAGACAAGATTTCCATACAAGTAGATTAAGCATATATATGCAGAAGAAAAGTGCCTCAGTGCAACAATATATTGTCTTTTATATTTAGTTATAAATGACTATACATGAGAGGACACGAGAAACAAAAAGAGAAATAATTTTCTTTTCACTTCCCCCCTCAAAATTTTCATGTTCAAGCTGACGTTATCTTTCTCTCCTCAGCTTTTGAGCTCTCAAATTAACTACTAGACTGATATGTTAAGCAGTTTCTTCCTTTTAAATTATTTTCTATCTCAAGGTTGTTATTTTTATTATCTCAAGGGCTAGAAATGAGTTAGCAATGCCACTTGTTTGTCCTAGTTATCAGCTTTGTTTATTACTGCTTTTTGTTTTCATCCAGAGCGCCAAAATTGTGGCTTACTAAAACCATTCAAATCTGAGGCTATTGATTTACTAACCAGAACAATTTATATATATGACACAAAATTACTATTATAAGGGCAAAGCAAAAAGAATCAAAAGTCACAAGAAGGTTCATGGCTAATTAATATATGGTACCCAATATGCTTCCACAATTAAAAAAAAAAAAATCACTAAATTTTAAATAAGAGACAGACGATCTTCCTTCATTTTATGAAGGTCAAGAGGTTCTGCTCTTTCCAGAACAGAACTTGAATTTTCAGATTTCATGTAAGTAATCTAACAAAATACCTTACTGCTTTTACTTCATTGGTAATTTTCAGATTTCTGAATATTTCTCTTATGTCTCAGTGCTGCATCAAAAAAATCATATTACAGAAAGGCAGACTAGTTTTAACTGAAATGGTAGTCAAGTTTTGACCAAAAAAGAACATAGAGAATATACACTTCATACGATGATTTATAAGCATCACACTGGGATGTCAGCATTTCTGGGAATGTATTAAAAATCAGCGGTCAAATTCTTATTTATTTTGGTGAAAATGGTATTATAAACCTATTTTAAATAATAATAATAATAACTTGGTCCTTCCTGCACACTTTGCTCTCTCCTTGTCACCCGTACTTGTATCAGATAAATCTTCTGCTTCATCGTATCATAGAAGTTGAGGCGTGTCTTAAAAAGAAGTGTTTGAGAGGTATGATGCATCTTGAGAACTGAGTGTGACTGCAGAAGCAAGGTAGATGGGGAGAGAGCGGTGTGATGGGATTCCAGACATCATCTTCTTAAATCTTGCTTCCATACTTTTTACACATCTTGTTTAGTCATGACTATAATAAAACTGCTTTTAATAATTAACTTTTTTGAATTTGTGTTTTATAAAGTGCTAACAAGCTTCACCATATTATGAACAAATAGAATGTAACGCATCTAATTATGTATAGCATGTATAGAGCTCCTTATTGAAAAAAAAGCAGTTCTCTGAATCATCAATATAGCACATGTAGAACTTGTACAAAGACAATGATATATGCTGCAAGGCAGGCAGAAAGGAAAGGCAGCTGGATGGAGAAAGGACAGAAATCACTCAAGACAAAGTAAATATCTAATAGGACTCAGAGAAAGGGACAGCAATTGAGAAAGGAGCAGAACCCAGGGAAAGAATAATAGGGGCACAAGGCTTATGTGACAGTACAGGAGAGATGTGCAGAGTGATGATACAGGCAGCACTAGAAAGGGACACCGATGCAGAGAGAAAGACTGCCATAGATAGCTGGAGAGCAGTGAGATGTAGAAGAGAAAAGGAGGCATTTGGAAAGCAAGATCTGTTTATAATAAGGCCTCTAGTTGTATAAATACTGTCTTTGAAAATAGGAACCCCTTGTGTTCTTCCAGGAGAAAGAAGGTAATCCCCAGGTATAGCTGTATGGGAAGTTCTGCTTCTGGCAAGATATGATCCTTACGGATCTGCAGGGAAGGGGATGAGGGTCAGTAACTAGCAGACTAAGCACTTCTAGCTGTGGGATCCAAACCTTCATGCTGCCCTTCTTTGTACCTGTGCCAGCCCTAACATCTCTCTCCTATTTTCTGCACACTCTTTTCCCTTCCAGCAACTGTCTTAAAGCTGAGGAATCCCTCCCATCCCTTACTGCTCCCTAAACATAATTGAGACAACAGCTTGTTATACTATTCCCTATCACTTGTGTTAAAATGTGGCTTACAGAGAGGTAAGAATGACAGGTACAAAACTCTTTATCAAGTCTGACTGCTTCATTAACCTCTTGACTACAAAAAGGAAGTATTCTGTATATTGCACAGTAACGACATGAATTCATATCAACGATACACAAAATTTGATATAAATGGTAAACAAAAAAATTTTGAAATGAAAAATGACTTTGTGACTGCCTCTACCTTCTGTTTTCTACCAACCCTGTTTCACAAAATTCCAGAAGGATGTAAAACTGCATCTAAGTTTAGTCAGTTACATTTGCTTGACAGAGCAATTCATCAGAACCAGAACTGCTTTTTATTAAAACTCTTTTCCAGTGCCCCACTCCATCAGTCATTCATGAACAGCATGAAAGGTTCTAGATATTTATAAAGTTTGTGGGATTTACAGACAGTAGAGTACCTTACATCATTCAGAAACTTAATGGGACATCATTAATACAAACATGTAAAAGAATGTTGAAAAAAAAAAAAAAAAGAATGAAAGATAGAAAATGAAAAAGAAAACTTTCAAATCACAAATGACATGTTTAAAGCATAAACAGAAAGCAGAGGACTAACTAGAATAGTTTCAGAAACACACAGTCATGCTTCTTACAAAACACTTTATGGAGATTAAAAGGCTATGTTGGGTTATACTAAGTACAGCCAGCTCTAATACATCTTTATGCCCTACATAGATGCTGTAAATGTGAACTCAGATACCCAAAGACATCTGGTCATAAATTTCTCTTTAGGCACCTAACTAGACTTTCATATCTTACTGCAATTTTTAAGGAATGCCATCTTTATATTGCATGCTTGGAAATTTTATAGCACATAGAAGTCTCTGCTCCTTGCCATTATGCTCTATCAAAACAAAAACAGAAAATAAGGTTATGAAGGAGGTTTGGTGATAGTTCTTCATTAAAAATAAGTGGAAAAAAAAAAAGATGAAGATAAGCAAGTGTTCAGAAATACCTTGAATAAAGAGTGACATAATGCAAAGCATAAGAAACCCAAACCACACACACTGGTTGTTAGAAATGAGGATACAGGGATTTCAAGGCGATTAAGTCATCCACTTTCTGTGACAGAAAAGCATCCAAAAAGATGGCAGATAACAGCAAGACTGAAAATAAATGCTAAAAAGATATTGGAGACTGGGGACTTGCTGATAAGAGGCTCAGAAATCTAAGAAAAATAAGTGATTTCCTGATTATTCCTATTTACATTCACAGAATTACAGTATTTCTATTTATATGAATACTATTAGAACAAAGAAATTTCTGGGTTTATACCCATTCTCTTCTCCTAAGGGAAATAACTAACATGATCTGAATATGGGCCAGTCCATTCAGAGCAGCATTAAGGGTGCACTGCCGTGTCTGTTATCTTCTACCAGGCTAGCACAGCAAATTACAACTGCTGAGGCACCTGCTGAGATTACACAGAAGCACAGCATGGCTGGGGTTGGAAGGGACCTCTGAAGATCATCTAGTCCAACCCCCCTGCCGAGCAGGATCGCCTGGAGCACATTGCGCAGGATGGCATCCAGGCCGGTTTTGCGTATCTCCAGAGAAGGAGACTCCACAACCTGTTCCAGTGCTCTGTCACCCACACAGTACAGAAGTGCCCTCTCCTAATCAGCTGGAACCTCCTGAGCTTCAGTTTGTGCCCTTTGCCTCTAGTCCTGTTGCTGGGCACAACTCAAAAGAGACCGGCTCCATCCTCTCGACACCCTCCCCTCAGATATTTATATACATAACGATCATGAATTAAAAATAAGTATATGACTTTCTCCCTCTCCTCAAAAAAACCACCCTAATGTTTGATAAACTCTGAATTAACAGTAGGTTTACATAAAGAATCAGACATTTACAGGAGAATCATTTGGGTCTTTTGGGGAGCTATTACTGGGAATTTGGGTTAATATTTCTGTTTGGAAAAAAAACAAACAATAAAAACTAACAAAAACTCTGGGAAGAACACGGGCATAAACTTAAGCGCATACTACTAACTATTAGAAAGACTATTGCTCTAATGGCATATAATCTATAGACTACCATTACAAAATTTACCTCTGAATCAGGTCACAGCTGTTGTCAGCAAAATACTGAATGAGAGGGGTATCTCCCTGAATGTAGCAAGTCATGCTTTCTTGCATTGGAAGCTACGATTTCCAACTACAGAGGCTACTATTTCTCTCTAAAATAGAACCACAGGAGTGTATTTTGAATGAAATTTTATGAGCACAAATAACGCAGCCTAGCTTCATTTTTTGGTTGACATTCTAATCAGCGGAGAAGAAATAAAGAAAAGCTTCTTGGCAGGTTGATTTCTCCCTGGTTCATTTGCTAGTTTTTCTCAGGGTGTCAGGCCTTGCTGTGTTGTTTTGGATGTTTTGCTTCAAGATGGTGCCAGCCCTGCTTCCAGGCTCCCTGCAGTTCACTCTTTTACTGCAAAAGCAGTGCAGAGTTTGCCTGGGCTTGCCAATGGGGCAAACATCTGCAGCTGCACTCGCAATCCATTCAAGCTGCTATGAATTAGTAATGACCTCGACTCAACACAGTTTAAACTAAAACATTTATTTGAATACAGAACCAGGAAGTGTTTAAAGTAATGTAGTAATTGAGGTGTTAGAAGCTTTGACAATGTGCAATAAAAATAAATCAGGAAAAACTTGATTCACTGATACTACACAACAAGGCCACATTTTTTTTTTTCCCTTTAAATTTCCCAACCTGTTGCTGCCTCTCAGGTCAATGATGCACAAAAGATCTTGTAACTTGCTACAAGCATCAACACATTGTTTTTAGTCTTGAGTTGAGCTCAAACAGCTGAGCTTTAGAGGCCTCTAACCTTGTGTTTCATAGCTGAGTACATGGAATTTTGAAATGCTTGTCTAAATATAGATGTTAGTGCAATTTTTTTTTTTTTTTTTTAAATATTACATTCTTCACCACTTAGGGAGATGTACAATCACCTGAATAGCAGGACTATGCTACTATACTATAGCACTTGGGGATCATACTTAATGTTCTGTTGTTAAATCAAAAGCACACACAGACTGTTCTCCCCACTCCCCTGAGCTCTCATTCTCTTTTCAAAAAGGGGCTGAAGGTAAGAGTGCAAGGAGTTAGGGATGCTACGGATGAAAATGTTAACAAAAATGTCACCTTGCGTTCTTGGCTTTGCTTCACTGTAAGCAGACTTCTTTCAGATGTTACTGTGTACACCAACCATTTTAGGAAAATATGCTTCATACGTGTGAACTGAGAAAATAGGTGAACTTGTAGAACAGTTGAAAAATAGCCTAGATATTATTACTATTTCCCAAAATTAATATCCCCATGTTCTGATCAAAGCAAGGAAATAAAGCCCTCATGGATTTTGTTATATGGATACTCCAGTAGCTTGCTGTTTCGAAAACACTTGTAGATTCTTGAAAATTGTGAAAACTGAAAATTGTGCTTATGAAAAAGTCCCTGAAGAAACAGTATAAAAATTACAAAATCAGGAGCAGTTACAATGTTTAAAAAAAAAAAAAAAAAAAAAAAAAAGAGGACTGACTAAACCCAGTGATTCTTATGCTCGGATTATAAAGTATGCAAATTCCTCATTTCTGTCAGACTCTTGATTGTTACCTTGATTTCTTGTGTACAATTTTAACTTTATATTAACCATCAATCACATTTCCATTAAGCCTGTCTGTTATTTATTTTCATTTGCTACCTGCTGTATTACCAGTCATGATGCATTTCCAAGCAGTCTGAGCCTAACAACATTAGAAGTATACCAGGCATAATAATATTTCTTAACATTGTAAAGACAAAGACCTATGGTCTTTAAAATAGACCAAAACGTCTCATAAATAATTACACTTTGAATTCAAACAGCTGTCATTAGTGGAAAATTAAAGGTAATTTATTTCATGTCAAACTTGCTGCAGTGGCTGGTATCAAATATATTGATTTACTAATTATCTATCAAATATGAGGACATGAAAAAGGGATCTGACAACTGATCATGGATCATAGGTTTTTAAGATCAGACTCACAGTTATGCACCAACCTCTACTTCCCAGCAGAAAAAAACCTGTGGCAAAAAACACCTAGAAGTATATCAGGACCTGGTACTCTACACAACAAACATTGGCCTATGTAGACAGAGTTTTAATGGAAGCCCATCACTGGATTACATCACTTTTTGCTTAGGAAAGTCACACAGGATTGTTGCCCAGTATGTAGAACCCTTACCAGTAGAATCCCCTCGATGTCTGAATGCTGGCCAGGCTGTGCAGGGGCTCAGTCTGGCCATGGCATGAGCTGGGTTTTGCTGGTCCAGGCCTTCCACCAGGGCCAGTGGCTGCTGCAGCCTTGCTTTGGCTCCAGCTCTAGCAATGGCCCCGCTGGGGAGGGGGTGACATCAACTGGGAAGGAACAGCCCTAGGCACCAGTACGTGCTGGGGCCATCCAGATGGAAAGCAGCTTGGCAGAAAATGAGCTGGGGGTCCTGGTGGACATCAAGCTGATCATGAGCCAGCAATGTAGCCTTGTAGCAAAGAAGGCTGACAGCCTCTTTGGCTACGTTAGGAAGAACATCATCAGTGACATGAGGGAGGTGATCCTTCCCCTCTTCTCAGCACTGGTGAGACACATCTAGAGTCCAGTTCTACATTCCCCAGCAGAACAGAGACATACACTTCCTAGGGCAGGTCCAGTGATGGGCCACTAAGATGATGAAGGAATGAGAGAGGTGGGACTGGTCAGCCTGGAAAAGGGAAAGCTCAGGGGGATCAATAATAAATAGCTGTGGTGGGGGGGTGGAGGAGATGATGCAGCCAGAGTCTTAGTGGCGGCCACTAAGGAGATCGGACAATGGACACAATCTGAAACACAAGAAATCCCACCTAAATGCAAGAAAAAAAACATTTTATTTTTTATTTATTTGTTTAGTTTTAGCAAGGAAGTTTTAGTTTTAGCAGCTGTAAAATGGACTTCGAACTGAGACCTGCAAAGAGAGTAGACTTGTCCCCAAAGTAATTCATTATTGGGTTGATGGAAGCCATGTCTGCAGAAGCACTCTGACATTTTTCTATGAAGCAGGTTGATGAGACATGCAGTGGCATGGGAGTGCCAATGATATGATAACATCTGCACTGCCTGTATCTTCTGGTACTTATGCACTTAACATTTTATTACTGAAGTAATGGATTTAGCCTTATCTGATATGAGTGTGATAAGAAAGTTTGTATTTTTAGCTTGTCAATAAAGTAATTTGTCCTGGGAAGCAACTGCTTTTATTTGCAATTTTCATTTTGGAGATGTGTGTACATGCCATTTTGGCTGGGCTGTGACAGAGTATTATTGTAAGCAAATGTTTTAGATTTTGTAGCCAAAAGAAAGATTTTTCAAGGGCATTAGCATGCATGGTAGAATATAATTTCAAAACCCTATGAAACTGAAAACAACTGCACTTCAGAGAAATGTCAACTTTAACAGGAATAAAAACCTAATACCTTGCATGTAATTTGCAAGAATAAACAAAACTTTTTTACAGACTGTTTATTTCAGTATTTGCAACCATGTCAAGAATAGTATTCTAAATGACAGCTCACTGATTTCCATGAATCCAGAGAACAGTACAACTGCACACTCACCTTACTGGAGAAATCACTTAAATTGCTCGTCACATTAAGGTGAGAAAACAATTGAAGAGATTACTAGAGAGGGATTATTTTTGTTCAGCAGTTTATATCTGAATCATATTTCCTCACCAATCTCAGCTTTTTTGTTTGATTTGTGAGCACTAGATGTCTGTTTTCCTAATAAAGTATGAAGAGAACTTACAATCAGGCATGTATCTTTGAAAAATTCAATTCTCAAGGTATGTTCCAGGCTATGAGCCCAGCTTTTCCCTCCTACCAGGCACAACATTTGGCAGCGGAACTCAGTGATACTGTAGTTACAGCTTTCCATTTAAAAATTCTCAGTTGGTATAACATCATTTGCAACTGCTTTTGCACACACAGCATCTCATTTAATGGTGCAAACTCTTAGCAGTGCAAATAATATTTTTGACGTACAATGCAGCCAAGAACGTGAAAAGGCAATTAACTGACAGAGTGAAGTTTATGAAGGCTTGGTTTGCAAATCCAAAGAAAAAATCAAACTCCAGGATGCACAGTATGCATAGCATTGTCAGATACGGGAAGAAAGGTCAGGTATGGAAACTGATATGGAAGAGAAGGGAACACGTGTACTAAAAGATACTCCCATACTATTTGCTTTAAGGCATGTAGATTCCATAGGCCACAAAACAGAGAAATATGCAAGTTAATGTGACAGACAATTTGCAGCAACACTGTATGTTGAAACGGTAATATCAAAACCTTCCTAAACAAGGTATTGAAGTGAGTCTTCCTCAGATGAGGGAGGATTCCTTAGATGATATTTAAAAAAAAAAAAAAAAAAAAAAGTCCTAAGGTTAGGACATGACAAATAATATTTTTTCTAGAACTGAATTACTGAATTTCTGTACCAATTCCAGTCCTTGCTCTTTCACCTGGAACAATGTCAAAGGTTGCATGCAGAAGTGAGTACTGAATCTGTCAATTGCTCACACTGATCTTTGGTTTGGTTCGGTTTTGCTGTCTCATAGGCTTCCTCATCCTCCTTTTTAAACCCCTTTCGACTTTCTGCCATCCAAACATTAAATTCAGAAAAAGGAGAACAATCAAAACCACTCAGCACTGAGTGGACCAATGTGCAAATCTCAAACTTTCTGAAGTTTAAGCAAATCTTAAATCTGTCTGAACTTCAGCTTTGTGTTCTACATTTAGTCAATAGTCACAGTTAGAGAACCTCTTCCTAATTTAATCTCTTAGCTGCTGTTTAAAAAAAAAAAAAAAACAAACAAAAAACACAGCACTTAGTGCCCAAATATGATATCTTTCTGTTGTTTTTTGCAACTTTTTTTTTTCTTCTTGAAACTATTGTTTCTGAACAAGATAAATACTTTCATTCTCTCTTCAGTGCTTTTCTCAGCAGATCAGAAAATATTATTTTTAACGTGGCACTGTACTTCTCCTTCTGAAGAGGCTCTGCAATTAGAATATAACCTCTCTGTCCCAGTCCTAAATGGCTGAGTAAATTTTACCAGGTAAACTGAGTTCCCATAACAGAGAAGCTGTGAGAGCTTTCTAGATTATTGTAATTCCAGAACAGAATCACTACTGTTTACCAAAGCTTCTATCTAGCTTCAAGGGATATACACTTTCTTCCAGCTCACTGATGCCACCGATACTTTAGACTTCAAAATGGAAGATCTATCTGTGGCACAGTACTGTTGCACGATGTATCTGTGAGGGATAAAGCAGAATCACATCTTCATCCTGGATGTGCAAGTGATTTCCTATGTAATAATTTAACTCAGGGAAGACCTCCGAATTATAATTCTCAGAGATGTAGTAGCCAAACCTTTGGTTTTTGCCTACACTGAAGATTCTCCAGATGCCTACACCCCTGCCCTACCAGGCAAGAAAACAAGGTGTTTCAAAAGGTATATTAAAGCACGATTGATACAGTGGAAAAATCCAAGAGGAATATTCTAACCGAATGGATGGAGAACCATATTCAAACACTTTTCCTATTCAACCCAATGCATTCAACCCAATGGATGCTCACTCAATGCAAGAAATAACAGACCAAGAGATTGGTTTGGGGAGTACTTATAGCATTTCTGATAGTGGACTGTTAATAACTCCATCAAGCCGAGTATACAACTGAGATCAAGTACCTGATAAACTGGAACAGTCCCCTTATCATTAATCATAGTAAGAAGGGAAAACAGGTATGTACCAAAGTTAGTTTTATTTCTTCTAGTAGATCTTGACCCCTGTGAGATACACTTCTGAAGGACAAGTAGAGGCACTCTCAGATCCTAGCAGGAAGGAGGGGAACTCTCATGAGAATCAAGGTGCTTACAGAAATGCACAGAAACTCACACATTGGTAGGCTGGAACTTCAGTGCACCCCAATTACTTTACAGACAAAACACAGTTTTGAGAGTATATACTTTGTTTTGAGCTATTGTCACATGAGAATAGCTTAGGCATCTAAGTCATTTTCATAGATAGAGTCCTTAATCTCTTTGTGTATTAGTTTCCCCATGTGCTGACAATCATTCTTGCCTACATAATAGAATGAGGGGAGGCCTACATTGCTTTATAAATATCAATTAAGATTGCTGGCTAGAAAGTATTATGTTATTCAAAGAGTGTGTGACTAGAGAGGGATGGGAATATAAAAAGGCATTCTGCACCAAACACTGCTGAAATTGCCATGAGAGCTGGCCTAGAAGCAAGATGAGACAGGTATGTAGAAATTATTAGTACAGAATGAGTTAAAAATGCAGAGTACTATTATGTATTATTAAGCCTTTCTTCCAGATTTAATTTCTAATTATATCTTAATGGTGCTGAATGGCTGGCATGCATAAATACAAACATCATTTACTCATCAGTAATCTGGCATTTAATTAAAACATTGCTGCATTCCCATTCAGTGCATAAGGAAGAATAGTGTAAATATGACAGGTCAAAAATCCGCATGGTATTAACAGATAAAGTAAAAAAATACACTGTTGAAAAGCTTCCTAAATAGTATTTAACAATGTAACAGATCAGATATAAACAAAATTATAGTCCTTTATGTAGTATTTTCCTATGAGGAAAAAACGATTTTATATTCAGTAATGCATCTGTCACAGGTGAGAGAGTAAACAACAATCCACAGTGGATCTGGATATGGGGGCGTACTTAATAAGTGATGAGATTAGGGCTTTTCCCCTACGTGATTATCTCACACACTCCCTTGCTCCCTCATCGCCATCACATTCATTAGGTTTCCATTTCCCTTCCCAGCAGGGAGGCTGCTGCTGACCTAGGAAGCTTGGGTGGGAAGTCATGTCATTTCGTGCTTAGCTTCTGCTTGCAGTTACTCGTCTTGAGTGGTTTTGGCCATGGTCTCTGTGCATCCCCTATTTGTCTCCATGCACCTCTGTGAACTTCAGCATCTTCCCCACTTCCAGAATCTTTCCTCTAGCCAGGATCTTTACCTCTTTCTTTCCTGGCCCTCTTCTTCTTTCCAAGACTACTTATTTTCAGGAACTTTATTTTTCAGCACTCTCTTCTCTCCAGAACAACTTTTCAAATCATTTTTCCCAACCTAAAGTCTCTCTGTATATGCATGATCAGCTGCCTAATCGGTTCTTTCATCTCATGCCTCTTTATTAACTGGAGGTTTCAGTATGTGCCATGTTTGTTTGTTCAGTCCAGACATTATCAAAATTTACAACCATCTCATACTGATTGCAGCTGGCAACTAGAAGGCTTCTGTCTGAGAGTTCAGAAGTTCAGTTTTGGATATTCGTGTCCCATTTTCCCCCATTTCCAATTATTTGCTGCCCATTAATGTTAACAAATTTAGGCCCCCCCTCCTTTTTTTTTCTTTCTTCTTTTTTTCCAGCATCGTATCTTAGAGTGTCCCAGTGTAAGAGGCAGTGCAGGTAGAAGTCTTTTCCTTCTTTCCTCTAAATATGGAATGACTGTAAGGGTACACTAAACAAAGTTATGTTCACATTAATGGGGTTTTCCTAAGGGAAAGTTGTTAAATCTTCGAGTATTTTTCTTTCACGATTGGAAAATTGTTTAAATTTTAGCCACAACACTTTTCTGCAGTGAGCATTCCCATTTTACTTGAGAATGAACAAATGCTGTAACAGTGAGAATGACAGCAGTGACAAGAACTAATAAAATAGTAATTAACATGTTCAACACTTATGACCTCATGCTCAGCCTCTTTTTCCTTCCATATCCAAGACATCAAAATGTCACTTTAGATAGCCTTTAAAATAGCTCTTTCCCTCCTAAATATTTGAATACATTTCATCTGCCAATAATACTCTTAGGATAGAATTCACTTCATCAAACATTATTTAAGAGTTTAGGAGCTTGCATAAGTTGATCATCTTGATTCCCTCAGTAGATATCTACACAGAGAGGCATCTCCAGTTCATCCCACTCTAAGATAGGCGACTGCCTTTCTTCATTGACTAGAGATGGAACTGAACAAATTTTGATCAGTTTGATGAGTGAAAATTTTCACTTTGATGAGTGAAAACAAATTCCTATTTCTGGTCACTATGTTGCATTTAAAATCATGTATGTTTTGATTGTATAACAGAAAAACAGCTCAAATCATTTTTAGATATTTAAAACATATGCTAAAGCATTCGTTATGAATCACAAACCTTTACTGCAAAGAATAGCGCTTACTTTTACTATGTTTCAGCCTAAACTGATCTTTTCTAAACCTTTGAACTATTTAAGGTCACAGCGTGGGTATGACTTCATATTTAGCAAGAGAAAGGAATTCCAGTTCAGCAAAATCTTAGAACATTATCACGACTGCAATGGAAAAGCTTTGTTATCAGTGTGAACCACTGAAAAAAATGCATAGCAGTTTCCAAACAAGAAATAAGGACAGGAAATGGGTTATGAAATGGATTCAATAATTGGTAAATGGTTGGAGCCAGTTAATGATACACACTTGTGTTTATAGTGCCCAGAAATTCAGGAGTCTAATCACTTCCCTTCATTTTCATACAATGCTTATTCAATTTTATAATGTAAATGAAATATATTAGGCAGTTAATTCTAAGATATGACTGCATTTTCAATAGGCTAATGTCATTTGGCCTTCAGCATTGCTCCTTACAGCCATAAAAATTACATATTACATCTGGTTATTTAAATAAGGAATGTTTTTGAGGGTTAAGAAGTGCTAGGTTACACTGTTATGTCAATAGGGCCTTGGATGGGTACAAGTAGTGTAGCATCTTCTCCCGTCAGACTTTTAATTTTACAGTGCTTGGAGAGAGGATAAATGATGAAGTCTGGCTTCAGAGAGCTGGTCTGGAGCATGTACATCTTAATACGTTCCTGCACAGCACAGAGACAGACTTTTGTTTTCTCTCTCCTTTTTTTTTTTTTTTTTTTTTTTTTTAAGTTCAATTCCATTATGTGTTTATACTCTTTTTGACAGTGCTTGCAATTTTAACAGCTCTGGGTCTTAGGAACTGAAATCCTTCTATTTTCCCATACATAAATAAATTACCTAAGATTTCCACTGTTGCTACAGCAAAATACTGCTTCCTGTAAACTTCACAGCTTCAAAAGAAATCCTCAAATGCAGAACTAATATTGTTTCTGTATATATTTACCAATAACTTGAGAAGGATATGAGAATGAGCTGAAGGAGAGGACACAAAACCCAGGCTTATCTTTATATCACATGTGATCTTGTGTGAATTGCCCAAAGTGTACATGAATACCTATTGCAGGTTTGCAAAGATTAAACAGGGATTTCAACATACTGTGAACATTCTGTGTCCTGCGGAATACGATCTTCTGAGAGACTGTTTCGTTTTGTAAACTATTAAATGGGAAAGTTTACACGTATGTTATGCATTGTTTATGCTTCTACTTTCTGCTTTTTATATACCAGTTCTTCAGAAAAAAATAAATATACATAAATATATATATATACTTATTTCTAATGAACATGCCTATAAAAATCTGTCAATATTTTAAGGTTAAATTTCTAAAGCATTCTCTCCCTACCTAGCTGTGATTTCACTTTTAAAGAAAGAAGGAGGAAAGAAAAGAATACCGCAGGATTCAAAGCTGTCGAGCTATTCTTCTCAATAGTTACTTGAACAAAGATCAAAATCTTATGTTATAGTAATGTTTCAAGGCTGCAGGGGGCACTGATGCACTGTATATCTACAGTACTGCAAAGCAAGAGTCAGACAGGATACGATTAAATGGTCCTGCAGGTTACAGATACAGAAAATAAAAACATAAAATATTTATAATCGATTTAGCTTTTTTTTAGAAATTAGGTAATTATAAAATATTTATATGAATTTTGGAGGGGAATTAATGTTTCTTTCACTGGTAAATATATTTGTTTTTCTGCTTCAATCAAGTAGTTACAGGATAAGACTGTTTTATTAACTTTAGAACCAAGGTCCCTTGAAGGATGATGTATCTTTCTAGTATTGCATTACTTAATATTACAGCTTTACACAATCCCCATTCCCTCTAGAAAAAGAAAATAGAATTTGCTTAGCATCTCCCCAGAGAAGCCCATTTATTAGCTGTTGATAATAACTTGTTTATATCTTAATCAGCCAATACAGATATTTTCTGATTTACAGACTCGTTTAAAAAAGAATGCATTACAGTAAGAAATAATTATATATTTCAAGAAATAATTAAGTATTTTATCAGGTTATTTGATATTTTTGATTTGAGGACCTGGGAATGATGGCGCCCATCACGGTTACAGCTATTTGTTTCATTATCCATTCAGAGGGTTTGGTCACAGCTTTCAGCCATTGGTTCTAACAGGCCGGGCTCTGCTGATCTAAAGAAACTTCTGTGTCCAGTGTTTCTCCTCATGAAACATGTGTGATCTCTCATATACACTATAATGAACATAGTAATCTTTTAGAAAAAAAACAGCTGAATTCCTAAAATAATTTTCTGCATATCATTTTTTATTTAAATCACCAATTTCTTTGAGAACTTATTAATATACTTTTTATCCTTTCTAATTCTTATGTACTTCTCTGGTGGGCACTTCTGGCTTTCTTAAATGAGATTTTTACAAACCCACAAACACTTTATCAGTCATGAAGTCCTGTAGTCTATTCACTGACACAATGAAGCATGCAGAATGGATTCCAGCAGATAGCTACTAGCCAGAATAAAACTGAACTTCTAAACTTTTGAGAATCTGGTTTTTATCAGTTGAAGGCAACTCATGATTTCTTATTACTTCTGTAGCAATTTCAGAAGTGAATCACAAAGATAACAAAAAGGCAAAGAGAAAGTCTTACACAGATTCAGGCTTCCAGTAGGCAAATTCTTCCATTCAGTATGGCCTTATCCCTATTTATTCTCTCTAATATGCCCCTCTTTTCACAGTACAGTCTTGTACAATAGTAAGAGCAACTACATCTCCATTACGAGGCACTGTCTGCACATAACTTGCAAATCATGGAAACTTGCTGTGAAGTGTAATTATTTGTGAGTATATAACAAACCATTTTTTTCTCTATTTCTAGATTCCTGTAATTGGAATGGCATCAAATGCTAGCACTAAAACTCAGTACAACTGCAGCCCGTTAAGGAAGACATGCAAGGTAGTTTCTTTTATTACGCAATTGTTTTTAGACAATTCCTCCTGTTATATACTTGGCTTTTCAGAACTACTGCTCATAATAAATTTAAGACCACATATACAGGGAACTCTCTTTAAAGCACAATTCTGCCAAACCAATTGAGCACCCATCTGCAAGTTTTAGCAAGCAGCAAAAAAATCAAGATTACTTTTTCTACCCCAACAGAGTAGAAGAGGGTTTTGCTGTTTGTATACCTGTCTGGCTAGAAGACCAAGCGATTATTTCAGGAAACTACCAAACCATTCCACTTCATGTCTCCTGTCACTAAAATAATTTTCCTTAAGCATTAGTTCCCAAAGTGTATTGCAATAGCTATCGCAAATCATAATACTAATGCTGTGAAAAACACATGGTGAAGTCTTAAAATCTTTTAAAAATGACTTTAAATTTAGGTTTTATTTTGTGAAGCTGCTTCAATTTTATTAGAAAGCTGGGATGTTCTCATCCCAATCCTTTTGTTTGTTTTAGCCAAGATCTTGCATTTTCATGTTTACAACATTATTTTGCCTTTATGGGGAAGCCATGTCGAAACATGACAGCAAAAATTTATATTCATTTATCAGAAAATAAGTCTCATAAATCTTAAAAATGGATTTTGTTAATATAATTTTTGTCATGGTTTTGTATTTCAAAAGCTAGGTATATTCAAGTACATTCCTGCATGGATGACAGATTTTTCTAGGAAAGTAAAAATATTCAGATTACTTTGGTAGAAGTTAATCAACACTGCCATTAATCTAGAGCAATCCAAAATGTTGCAGCGACCTGTAGGGTTCCTGAAACTATAATCTTTGATGTAAAGCAAAAAAGGGGTCCTCCTCATTTGCTGCAGCTAAAAATATACAGCTCAAATCCCACACCTTTCCACCTGTCAAATTACCCTAGAATCCACAGCTAAGAGAGTCAGAAAGACTGCAAAAATGCTTTTAAGCTATCTTTGCAGTCTTCTAATTCTGATCGCTTTTGACATTGTGAAGAAGCTCCAATTACAGGAAGTTCACCGTGTGGTCCTTTAGACTGCAATGCCTCCCAGAATTTCTTATCCACTCCAGGCCGGCCCATGGACCTCTGTCATTTCCTTAACTCTCTTATTTCCTGTGTAAGAACATGTGATGATCTACTGAAAAGGCATCAGATAGGCAATCTCTCTCATTTCCACATTTTAAGAATGGGCTGTGGATGGGCTACAGTGGCCTTGTACGCTGATCGCAGCTATTCGTGTGGCTTTGAACCTACCACTCAGTGTAAAGAAGTCAAGGCTGATAAGATTTTTTTGGTGTGACAGAAGTCTTTAACACAAGTTTCTCCTTCCTAAACTATTTCTGTAACAAATTGGATAAGATACTGTCTTCAGTTCTATAGTACGAGTGTTCTGATTAAAGCTTAGCACTTTATTTTACTGATGTACAAAAGGATAAATTTATATGCAGCGTTTAAATATTTGGGATGAAAGAAGCGCTACAAATAGCATTAATAAATTCAGTAATCATGCAGAGTAAAATTCACCAGTAACCGGAGATATTCAAGATTATGTAACTGCACTAAAATAGATGCAAAGATGTGACATGAAGCAAAACAGTATTTCTCCATCACTGAAATCTTTCTTTTGGCACACAAAACAAATGCAATAAAATAATGAAGTGCACATGAGCAGCAGCAGAAAGTTAGTTTCTTTACAAAAAAAAATAATAAAAAATCCATTAATCTTATTCATTTCAAAATTTCCCTTCTGTACAACTGTATCAGACTGCTTTCCAAAATATTTAATTGAGATATCATTTATTTGCAGTAACACAGGGGCTCAGACATATACTTTGGCATGTATAAGCTGACATATATATTCATAAATGACTTCCTGATAAAAACGGGCCAGAAAAAATGCATGCTATCATTTAAGTCTTATTAACTGTCATGCAGGTACCTGGCAATGCCAACAGAAATCAAGATCTCATTACACTTGGTCGTTACAGGCACACGAACAGACGGTGACTGTCACAGAATTCTGTAACAGTCCTCTGTTGGTATAACACATGTGCCTGAAGTGGCAGAAAGGTAAGAAAGGTAAACATAAACAGTTCCAAAAATTGCTATTAATCTTTCAGGATGGAGAGCTGGCTTAAAAAAATTGGTGTTAGTTTTGTGTTATGCTGGTGAGAGGATGCCTTTTCCAGAAATAAGGAGAAAAATGTAATCTTTATAAAGACACATTATCTCACCTGCATATATTTAGCACAAACAATTTCCAGAGAATTCTACAAAAGACTGAGCTAAAGGCTTACACAATAATTTATAGTGATATTGAGGTTTATAGCAGTAGGTAGATTAGCTCTGTCACTTCTCTCTCTCTCTCTCTTCCACCTTTTTTCCACCCAACATTGACTTCTGCATCAGTGAAAAGTCATCATCTGAACAAGAATGCCAAAGGAGGTAAAAAAAAAAAAAAAAAAGGTAAAACAGAAAAATACCCAGAAATCACACATCCACATAGGAAAGAAATTGCACAGGACAGCAAGACTCACAAAGGAAAAGCAAACATTGAAAACAAATGTAATGAAAGATGAGGGTAATCAGAAAGGACAAATCAAGCAAAGAGGATGAAAGTATATAAAAGCAAATCAGGCACTGGAAAAAGAGTAAGGGACAATCAGTAGCACACAAAAATGGTTATCAGCCATCAAAAGCAACAAATAAGAGAGAAAAAAGTAACAAAAATGCATAAAGAAGAAAAAACACTTGTTATCACTCTCTATGTTAAAATTGCACAGAATTGCTACTAACATATCAAGCACCATATATGTGATGAATACAAATCAATGTTTCTCAAGCTTTATCTTCAATTCTGTATTTCATGAACATTGTAGACCAATCTGTGCTAACCACAAAAAATACAGAAAACCTGTTAAATAAATCTCAGTATCAGTACTACTCACTTCATCATTTTCTTCTACAGTGTTGTAGAGCATTATATACATTTTGCTTTTTCAGAGTTAAAGCACATAGTTCCAAATTGTTAATGAAAATACAAACATATCTACTCATGCTGAGAAAGAATATAACTTAAAGTCTGAATAATCACTTTTTCACATATACATGTAACAGAAGCTCAATGCTTCTCATAGCATCTTGCACTTATTCATAAACTAAGATGTAAGTAGACAAAAGAGCTTAGTGCCACCAGCTTGTACATTTGATTGAATTTAAGTTCTTCAGCTTAGATGGATTAATATGAAGAAAACCTTTAACCTTACTTAAGTCTTGTATGGGTTCTTACTACGGACTTTATGCAGTAGGTACCAACACAGCACTTTTCCTTTTTGAGGTGTGAAATGGTAACTTTTTGACTTTCACACCCAACTGAAAAATAATTTTCAGTGGTCCCAGCCTTCCCCTTTCCTAAGTATGTCATTCATTCTGAAGATGGAAATCAACCCCCTCAGAAAGCTGGTGTCAGATGCATTGGGTTGTGAAAGTTCTGTAATATTCTTAAAAAGCAGGGAGTTCCACAGAGGAAGAGACACAATGAGGAATTGCACAGGAGAATGAATTTCACAGAGCTGTTAGGGGTCTGTTGAGATGTTTTTAAATGTATCGCAGAAAACTAAAGAATGGAAAGGGGAGTGCTCACATAAGGATGGGGATTTAGAACTTGCTGGGAAGTGGATAACTAAGGATAAAGTGGAACTGAGGGCTTACTGAAAACATCTAGAGAACACCAAAATATATTGTGTAGCTTCTGAGAAAATTGCAATACATTAGGAAACCCATCAATCCTCTTGATGGAATGGAACTTGGGTAATGCACACGCAAGAGCCTCTTCCCTAAATGCACATAGCAATTGGAGTCCTTGCTGAAATGAAGCTCAGTTTTACCCTGAAAAAAAAAACATCTTAAGATAAATTAACAGCAAAATAAAGTCTTAAAAAAAAATAAATCCAAAAATGCCTGCTATAGGCAGTGATGAACTCAACTAGTTAGCTCCTGTCTGCAAGGTCAAATCAGCCTTGTACATTTACACTCATCATCAGGACTCCTCTTAGGAAAGCAGCAAGCAGTGTTGTTTTGAGTTAGGATTTTTATTTTTTTAAAAAAGACTAATTGTCATATATACGTACATGTATGTGTATATGTATGTATATGTTTTATATATTGTGTGTTTGTTTGGAACCTTTGAATTTACTATATGCAGTAAACACAGGAATATAAAGTATTCCTAACTCTTAGACACTAAACGAGAAGTGAGCTGCAGTAAACACCAGCATTTAATACCGGGAATCAAAGCTTCATTTATATCTGTCATCTGAACTCCACCTGAAAGTGGTAATCATTTTTCCAGCAAATCTATTCCAGCAACATTTTCTGAAACACTTACAGAACCGTTATAGTGCATTAACACATCCCACGTACCTCACTTGCTTCAGAAAAAGGAAAGAAAAAAAGATTTTGTTTCTTAACAGAATCTCATCAGAGATCTGTTATTTTCAATTGTTGGGCATTATATAATCTCTTTCAAAATTGCCCGTATATTCATAGCTCTGAGACAGGAATAGTTTAAACGTAATCTTAAAATAAACTTCGCTAAGATTTAGATAAGTACATCGTCTACTGTAATTCTGGAAAACTACCTATTGGAGGCTGACCTTTGCTAATTGATATGGTTCTATTATAACCTTTCCTGAAAGCAAAAGCACATAGCTCAGAGGACTTTTAGGGCTGCAAATGTGCTCTCAGGAGAGTCAAGCTTACGTTCATTCTCCTGCCCATACCATTATTCTGCCATTTCCTAATTCACCTCAGTTACATCTTATGGAAGGGAGCTCTGATGAGCTCTCAGTGCAATCCATCCCTCCCAGCTGTTCGCTGCTCCCCACGGTACCATGTGTTGTGGCGAACTCTGGGCTGTAACAGGCTGTGTTGGCAGCAGGTTCCCACGTTTCCTTTCTCTGTTCTCACAGAATCACAGAACTGTAGGGGTTGGAAGGGACCTCGAGAGATCATTGGGTCCAACCCCCCTGCCAAAGCAGGTTTCTTAGAGCAGGCGTCCAGACGGGCCTTGAATATCTCCAGAGAAGGAGACTCCACAACCTCCCTGGGCAGCCTGTTCCAGTGCTCCGTCACCCTCACCGTTAAGAAGTTCTTTTGCATGTTGGTGTGGAACTTCCTGTGCTCCATTTTGTGGCCCTTGTCCTGTCTCCACAAACCACTGAGAAGAGGTTGCCCTGTCTCCCACACCTCTGGTATTTATACACATTGATGAGATCCCCTCTCAGTCTTCTTTTCTCCAGGCTGAACAGACCCAGGTCCCTCAGCCATTCCTCATAGGGAAGATGCTCCAGGCCCCATATCATTTTGTGGCCCTCCGCTGGACTCTTTCCAGGAGAGGTTCTATGCTACAGCAAGATGGAAGAGGAGCCATTTGCCGAGGCGATCGGCTCCGGGGCAGACGCGTTCTGCAGCGGAGCGGGGGATCGGGCCAGGCAGGGCTAATTTTTTCCGGCATCGAGCCTACTGGAGGGAGCCGCCAGGACCCGGCAGCCCTCGTGAGGGAGGCTGACGAGGCGAAGGCGGAGCCAGCAGCGCCCCCTCCCCAGCCATTCAAAAGCTGCCCCTAGGGAGCGCGAACGACCAGGAGCGCGGCGAACAGGGCGGGCAAACAGGGCGTGGCGCGTCAGAAGGGAGTGGCGCGGCAGTTAGCGCGGCAGTTCGCGCAGGCAGGGCGCGCAGGAAGGGCGGAGCGCTCCCCCTACACACAAACAACACATCCTTAACAACAGCCGTAGCTAGGTGATAATGGTCGCCACCAGGCACGGCGCGCTCTCCAGGAAGTCGGTACACACGCAGACCGACTACCCGTTAAAAAATGCCGCAGTTCAGGTCACCGGATGCAAGGAGTGTCTGAGCCTGTTGCTACCATCGGCGGGAGGCAGAGAAACTGCGTGCGTGAGGTGCGAGCAGGTGGATGACCTGGTCCGCATGGTGGCGGAGCTCAAGGAGGAGGTGGAGAGGTTGAGGGCCATCAGGGAGTGTGAGCGGGAGATAGACTTCTGGAGTAACTCCCTGCAGGGCCTCAAGGGGAGGTGCCGAGGTGAGACTCCTCAAATGGGGGCGGACCCCCTGCCCTGTCCCCGTCGGGCAGAGGGAGGGGATCTGGGAGCTGAGGAGGAATGGAAACAGGTCCCTGCTCAACATCGCAGGCGATCCCCTCCCCTTCCGGCCCCACCCTCCCAGGTGCCCTTACACAACAGGTTTGAGGCCCTAGAGATTGAGAGGCCGGTGTGTGAGGAAGAGGTAGCAAATGTTCCCAGGAGGATGCCTGGGGCGAGGAGGTCAACTCCGCGCCTCAGGACTGCCTCCACCAAGAAAGACAGGAGGGTGATTGTTGTTGGTGACTCGATTCTTAGGGGAACAGAGGGCCCTATTTGTCGGCCTGACCCTACCTGTAGGGAAGTCTGCTGTCTCCCTGGGGCCAGGGTCAGGGACGTTGCCAGGAAGCTTCCTAACCTGGTACGCCCCTCTGACTATTACCCCCTTTTGATAGTCCAGGCGGGCAGTGATAACATCGAAGAGAGAAGCCTCAAGGCTATCAAAAGGGACTTTAGGGGACTGGGTCGGTTAGTGGATGGAGCGGGAGTGCAGGTGGTGTTTTCGTCCATCCCTATGGTGGCAGGGAGGGGTTCAGAGAGGACACGGAAAGCTCACCTGTTAAACACGTGGCTCCGGGACTGGTGCCAACGCAGAAATCTTGGGTTTTTTGATCATGGGGCACTTTACTCAGCACCTGGCCTGATGGCCGCAGACGGGTCCCTATCTTTTAGGGGAAAAAGGATCCTGGGCCAGGAACTGGCAGGGCTCATTGAGAGGGCTTTAAACTAGGTAGGAAGGGGGATGGGGCTGAGGCTAGGATTGTTGGGGCTGTGCCAGGGGGAACAATGGCAAGGCTGGAGGATAAGGCAATGGCCCAGCTGAAGTGCATCTACACCAATGCACGCAGCATGGGTAACAAACAGGAGGAGCTGGAAGCCATCGTGCGGCAGGCAGGCTACGACTTGGTTGCCATCACGGAGACGTGGTGGGACCACTCTCATGACTGGAGTGCTGCAATGCCTGGCTATAAGCTCTATAGAAGGGACAGGCAGCATAGAAGGGGTGGTGGTGTGGCTCTCTATATTAGAGAGTCTTTCGAGGTTGTAGAACTCGAGGTTGGGAATGACAAGGTTGAGTCCCTTTGGGTTAGGATCGGCAGGGACAACAAGGCTAGTGTCCTGGTCGGGGTCTGCTATAGACCGCCGAACCAGGATGAGGAGACGGATGAGGAATTCTACAGGCAGCTGACAGAGGTTGCTAAATCATCAGCTCTTGTACTCGTGGGGGACTTCAACTTCCCTGACATATCCTGGAAGCACAACACAGCCCTGAGAAAGCAGTCTAGGAGGTTTCTGGAGAGCGTGGAAGATAGCTTCCTGACGCAGCTGGTTAGTGAACCTACCAGGGGTGGTGCCCCGCTAGACCTTCTCTTCACAAACAGAGAAGGACTGGTGGAGGACGTGATCGTCGGGAGCTGTCTTGGGCAGAGTGACCACGCAATGGTGGAGTTCACTATTCTTGGCGAGGCCAGGAAGGGGACCAGTAAAACCGCTGTATTGGACTTTCGAAGGGCTGACTTTGAGCTGCTCAGGACACTGGTTGGTGGAGTCCCTTGGGAGGTGGTTCTGAAGGGCAGAGGGGTCCAGGAAGGCTGGGCGCTCTTCAAGAGGGAAGTCTTAATGGCGCAGGAACGGTCTGTCCCCACGTGCCCAAAGACGAGCTGGCGGGGAAGAAGACCGGCCTGGCTCAACAGAGAATTGTGGCTTGATCTTAGGAGGAAAAAGAGGGTTTATAAGCTTTGGAAAAGCGGGCAGGCCACTAAGGAGGACTTTAAAGAAGTAGCGAGGCTGTGCAGGGACAAAATTAGGAAGGCCAAAGCTCATCTGGAGCTCAATCTGGCTACTGCCGTTAAAGATAACAAAAAACGTTTCTATAAATACATCAACACAAAAAGGAGGACTAAGGAGAATCTCCATCCTTTACTGGATGCGGGGGGAAACTTAGTTACAAGAGATGAGGAAAAGGCGGAGGTGCTCAATGCCTTCTTTGCCTCAGTCTTTAGCGGCAATACCGGATGTTCTCTGGATACTCAGTACCCTGAGCTGGTGGAAGGCGATGGGGAGCAGGATGTGGCCCTCATTATCCATGAAGAACTGGTTGGTGACCTGCTACGGCACTTAGATGTGCACAAGTCGATGGGGCCGGATGGGATCCACCCAAGGGTACTGAGGGAACTGGCAGAGGAGCTGGCCAAGCCACTATCCATCATTTATCAGCAGTCCTGGCTATCGGGGGAGGTCCCAGTTGACTGGCAGCTAGCAAATGTGACACCCATCTACAAGAAGGGCCGGAGGACAGACCCGGGAAACTTCAGGCCTGTCAGTTTGACCTCAGTGCCAGGAAAGCTCATGGAGCAGATCCTCCTGAGAGTCATCATGCAGCAATTGCAGGGGAAGCAGGCGATCAGGCCCAGTCAGCATGGCTTTATGAAAGGCAGGTCATGCCTGACGAACCTGATCTCCTTCTATGACAGAGTGACGCGCTGGGTGGATGAGGGAAAGGCTGTGGATGTGGTCTACCTTGACTTCAGCAAGGCTTTTGACACCGTCTCCCACAGCATTCTCCTCAAGAAACTGGCTGCTCTTGGCTTGGACTGGCGCACGCTTCGCTGGGTTAGAAACTGGCTGGATAGCCGGGCCCAAAGAGTCGTGGTGAATGGAGCCAAGTCCAGTTGGAGGCCAGTCACTAGTGGCGTCCCCCAGGGCTCGGTGCTGGGGCCGGTCCTCTTTAATATCTTCATCGATGATCTGGACGAGGGCATCGAGTGCACCCTCAGTAAGTTCGCAGATGACACCAAGTTAGGTGCGTGTGTCGATCTGCTCGAGGGTAGGAAAGCTCTGCAGGAGGATCTGGATAGGCTGCACCGATGGGCTGAGGTCAACTGCATGAAGTTCAACAAGGCCAAGTGCCGGGTCCTGCACCTGGGGCGCAATAACCCCAAGCAGAGCTACAGACTGGGAGAGGAATGGTTGGAGAGCTGCCAGGCAGAGAAGGACCTGGGAGTGATGGTGGATAGTCAGCTGAATATGAGCCAGCAGTGTGCTCAGGTGGCCAAGAAGGCCAACGGCATCCTGGCTTGTATCAGGAACAGCGTGACCAGCAGGGCTAGGGAGGTGATCGTCCCCCTGTACTCAGCTCTGGTGAGGCCGCACCTCGAGTACTGTGTTCAGTTTTGGGCCCCTGGCTACAAGAAGGACATGGAGGTGCTTGAGCGGGTGCAGAGAAGGGCGACGAAGCTGGTGAGGGGCCTGGAGAACAAGTCCTACGAGGAGCGGCTGAGGGAGCTGGGCTTGTTCAGCCTGGAGAAGAGGAGGCTCAGGGGTGACCTTATCGCTCTTTTTAGGTACCTCAAGGGAGGCTGTAGCGAGGTGGGGGTTGGCCTGTTCTCCCACGTGCCTGGTGACAGGACGAGGGGGAATGGGCTTAAGTTGAGCCAGGGGAGTTTTAGGTTAGATGTTAGGAAGAACTTCTTCACTGAAAGGGTTGTGAGGCACTGGAACAGGCTGCCCAGGGAAGTGGTGGAGTCACCATCCCTGGAAGTCTTTAAAAGACGTTTAGATGTAGAGCTTAGGGATATGGTTTAGTGGAGGGCTGTTAGCGTTAGGTTGGAGGTTGGACTCGATGACCTTGAGGTCTCTTCCAACCTAGAAATTCTGTGATTCTGTGATTCTGTGAGTCTGCACTACTGGAAACCAAGGAGCATGAGCAGTCTGCATGCTACTTGAGGAATTCAGAGCAGAACGACCACAGCACCCCCCTTACTGCTTCAGCTGAGAAACAAAGGGTATGCTTGTTCTGAAGGCCAATCTCAGAATAATACATAACCTGCCAACTGTCTGCACTAATGCTCCATAACTTGATCTCTAGCGGCTATTCCATCCCAGCCCAGAAACTTTGCTGAACACAAAGGATTTGAGACCAAACTGTGTCAAGCTCGCTCTTTACCACAGCGTTGTGAAATGACCCCTTTCAGCAGAGCAGGAGGTTCCCTAGATCTACTCCATAGCACCAGAGCTTCAAGTTCTCGTCCTTCTCTTAATCCATGGCCTTCCCTACTAAAAATTAACTCATATCCAGAGCTCCTTTAGAAGGCCAAGCCCTTTTTGATATTGTAATGAATTATGTCATTTGGGGAGCACAAACCTTAACTGTTTTCCCTTGAGAAGTACAACCACTAGCTTTGTTTTCTCTCACTAGCCCTGGGCACTGCTTCCCTTTCTAAATTGTGGACTGTGATTCAAATATCCCCAGACTGAGGTGGAATCCACGTCTGGGAAATATCCCCAAACTGAGAAGAAATCCTCACTCATCTATTACAGATCAAATTGATCTGCACCATCTCCAGCCTTTCACTGACACCCAGTTTGTGGAATGATAGCTCTTCTGGTGCTGTGTTGAGACCTGTGCTGAGGAGAAGGATCTGGGCTGTGACCCTGAAGATTAACCGTGTTACAGACTCACTCTTGAAACCTTGGTGCTTCTGCACATATCCAGAAATGGTACATTTTATAGAATGATCAGGATTACTGCACGTTTTAAGGTCTTTGATCATTTCCAATAGCCCAGTGCTGCCTTTACCAATCATCCTCTTGAATTTAAGCAGAATTTAGCACCTTCTGAAATTACATAAAAGGAAATTGTCATGTCGCCCCCATCTCCATTTAGTTCTATCAAGTTGAAATAGTTCTCCCTCCTTTGCAGTATATGACATTTGCATTAAAAAAGAAAAGCTGGAAGACCAAACAGCATTCTTGCCCTGTATATTTTGGGTACTTTAGAAAGCAGGTAGTCAGATATATATGCCAGTGAAATTAAAGTTATGGCTTCACTTTTTACATTTCTTAATTCTTATTTTTTTTAAAGTAATGTAAATTGCATTAATCTCCTGAGATAAACAATAAAGTATATAATATCCTATGAAAAGCATCAACACTGCTGAAGTAGTGATGCCAATAGTTTTGAAAAGGTTAATGAACTGTATCTAAAAGTTGTTTTTGAAAGCTCTCAATATTCTGTGCACATATTAGCTCAACCTTTTGGTATTTTAAAATTCAAATAGATCTAGTTAAAAAAAAATGGCAGAACATTTAAGTAAATTTCAAACCTATTAAAAATTCATAAGCTTAAAATTTACTCACAAGCCCATCCACTTTAGGAAGTTTCTGCATGTCTCCCTTTGGCTGACCTTCTACACCACAATAATGAAGCAGTCCGTGCTGTGGGGGCACCAAGAAGTAAAAACTCCAGTAGGTTAAATGGATGAGAGTGTGGCTAAGTTTGCAAAAGCAGGGGCATTCAAAATGAGTAAAAATCTAAAAATGGGCAATGATAGATAGAAGATCAATGAAAGAAAAATGACTACAGCAAGAACAGAAAAACTCAGTGCCACTGGAAGACAAATACAGGGATGTTATTACCCGAGGAAATTGGAGTGCTTTGTCTGTCACATTATAGAGTACTCTGTTACTGCCAGGCAGCTCCAAGTGTAGCAATATTGCATCAACAGAACCATATGAATTCTGCAAATCCTGTGTAACTACACCAGGATTTGTAGCATCCATCAGTTTCTCATATTTGCAACAAGTATTGCCCTATTTAAGTAACTTTCTTCAAGCACTTTCCCCTTCCTTCTCAAGAAAAACATCTCTTCCCAGGAGGCCCATCCTGCAAAAAGAGAATGGTAGCAGGGCTTTCTGGACACCTTCTGGGAAGCAGAATTTATGTGTTAAGATTGGTGGCAGTCAGGATGCACACTGTGTATACCTAAAGTGAAGAGCAAGGGACAATGCAAGCTGCCATATGTGGGCAGATACAAAATCCATTTGTCACAGGGCAGAGAATTAGACAGGAGTATGCTTGCCAGGCTTCCCTGCAGTCTGCTCTTATGGGACAACCACACCACGCAGGGAAATTCAGGCTATGAATTCATCTTCCCAGGTGTTCACAGACTGGAAGAGCTGCAATTCAGACCAGGATGGAACCAGCTCTGTGTGGGCTGCATGGGGCTGGACACTGTTAGGCTCATCTGCAGCATTCTGGAACAAGCAGGGAGGGAAAAGAAACACACTGTCCAGGATAGGTGACTCAGTAGGCCCAGCTTCCTTTCCAGCATCCTTTTATGCATAAAACTATTTTCAAACTTCATCTACAAACTATGATTTTTTTTACTCACCTAATTTGTTATATATTCACAGCAAGTATTTGCAAGAAACAGGCCCTAGACTGCAGTCAGAGGATCACAGAATGGTTGAGGTTGGAAGGGACCTCTGGAGATCATCTGGTCCCACCTCCCTGCTCAGGCAGGGTCCCCTGGAGCACATTAACCAGCATTGTGCCCAGACAGCTTTTGAATACCTCCAAGGAGGAGACTCCACAATTTCTCTGGGCAACCTGTGCCAGCGCTCAGTCACCCACACAGTACAGAAGGGTTTCCTGATGTTCAGACGGCACCTCCTGTGTTCCGGTTTGTGCCTGTTGCCTCTTGTCCTGGCACAGGGCACCACTGAACAGATCCTGGCTCAGTCTTCTTTGCATTCTCCCTTCAGGTATTTACAGACATGGGTAAGATCCTCTCTTAGCTTCCTCTTCTCCAGCCTGAACAGCCCCAGCTTGCTCAGCCTTTCCTCATAGTGCCTTCAGCATCTGTGTGGCCCTACAGTGGACTCTTCCCAGTATGCCCATGTCTCTCTTGCACTGCAAGGCCCCAAACTGGACACAGCACTCCAGGTGCAGCCTCACCAATGCTGAGTAGAGGGGAAGGATCATTTCTCCCGGCATGCTGGCAATACCTTGCCTAATGCAGCCAAGAATACCATTAACCTTCCTAGTGGCAAGGGCACACTGCTGACTCATGTTCAGCTTGGTGTCTGCCAGGACTCCTACGTCCTTTTCTGCAGAGCTGCTTTCCAGCTGGGTGACCCCCAGCAAGTTCTGGTTCTGGTCACTGAGTTCTGATTCAAATAAAGAAATCTTTTTTATTGATGCTGTACAGCATCAGCCATATTCTACTCCAATTGACTAAACATGAAGAAAAGTATCAAAATCAATACAAACTGCAATACATCTTGGCTTATAATTCTATAGATTATAATATAACAGATAATATAGTATTCTAAATTACTCAAGTTTAAAAAGGAACTAAATTGAATTTGCTTAGAAACCTTCTCCTTCCTGCCCAGATCCCTGTAGATGTTACAGACACAGATTGGACAAAGCAGATCTCATTGGTCTTATGTTTCAGCAGCCAGCGGGTGAAAGCTCACTCTAAATAAGCTGTCAAGTTTAATTGAATTATTCTGAAAAAGCATCTTCCATAATGAAAAGGGTTAAGAAGCAAGCAAGAAAGCACAATATACATCTATATAATATTTTTTTTCTCTGATCATTGTAGAAATTATCTAGAATGGTCACACCACTTAAGGAAGAAAGCAAAATCAACACAGTTTCTTCTGACTTGAATAGGCACAGAGGGTAGTTTACCTGCAATTGTCAATATTATTTCTTCTCACAGCATTAGAGATGTTGAAAGGTCCCACATTATTGATTTCTATGACTTGTATACAGCCAGTGAAATTGTAGACAGGTCCAGGTATCTACAAAAGAGAAAAATGCACACAGCTCTTATGCTTGTTGTCTTTGTAATCAGTTTTCAAAAGCATTATGTTGCTGTGAAAGATTTTTAATATACTTTAAGCCTACTGCTGAAGAACCCTCCTGGTCTCCTTTTTTTTTTTCCTCATAATGAAATTCTATCAAATAACACTCAATGTGAAAAGAAGTGACAGCAAAATAAGCAGAACTGACTTTTTAAAATATACTCATAGAATTTTGGACATACAGACAGCACCATAGGCACCGTGAGACCTCAGCAAAATGTGGACTTGTCTAATTTTAATCAGGTTCTTATTTTTTATAGATGAACACAGGACATAGGGAATAGCAAACAAGGAAGCTTTGAAAAATCTACTTTTAAGTTTACTACTTCCCTGCTCAAAAGATATCTAGTACCATTAATCATGATTCAAAGCTGCCTAAGGACCTACTAAGAATGGGAATCACACTAGGGGCACTGAAAATACCCCACACGATAAATTGGTATGCATATCTAGCCACCTAAACAAGTAACACTGACACAGTGTGCTGACAGATGTTATAATGCTTAAGCAATCCACCCCAAATGTTGCTACTGAGAGTTTATGGACTGGGCCACGCTACTGGGACTGCTTCCTAGTCATACCAGGTCACGTTTACTTGCTTCTGGGGCCATACAACAGGTAAGAGTCCATAGGTTTGTAATAAATTTCATGTCTGTGGATTTACATTTTACACCAAAACAGGAAAAAAAGTACTGCTAGGACTGTCCATGATGATGAAAGACATTGCCACATTCTGATAGGGACCTGAGAGACTACTCAAGATGAAAATACTGTAACAGTGGAAGAGGGCATGACCTGAGCCACCTAAGTGAGATAAGAAATGATAAGAAGCAAGTCTTGGCTTGTTCCTTAGCACTGCAGAGGACTCGTTCCTAAAGTCAGGTTTAGATACCTACAGATGTAAAAGAAGTCACTGAGGTAATAATTTCATACAAGTGCACTATATAAAAATAAAGGGATTTTCTTAAAGCACATTCAAATGAACATCCAAAAGGGCAAAGCCCATGCATATGAATACTTTACACAAGCTATCAGAGACTTAAAAAAAACACACACAAAAAACAAACAAACAAACAAACAAAAACAATAAGAAGAAGGTAAAAGACTCTGGAGCCCCACAAATCTGAGGTGTTTAAATAGCAAGCTAAAAAATATTCATAATGGCTAAGAAGATATCCTTTAGAAGTTGAAGTCCAAACAAAGGAAAATAGAAAATAATACAAATGTTGGCAGTGAAAACCCAATAAAGCAGGCCAGATAAAGAAAAATAAAAGATCTTTAGTAACAACTTTCTAAAAGCATAATGATGAGCACTAAATGCTTTTTAAAACCCAGCAGGAATGGGAAGCCTGCCAGAAAGGTAGGACTAATACACCATCAAAGTATAAAGGGAGTATTCAAAGAGATAGGGTTCTAAAAGGAAATATAAATGAGCTCTCCAAATAAAAAATTAACATAGAGGATCTCTGGTAAGTTCCCATGCCAGAAACTCTTTTTAGTGGGAGATCTGTTTCAATTTGAAACATCGCTAGAAACAGACTTAAAATTAAAAATTAACAAAGCGAACAGTAGCAAAGAAGAAACACCAAACAGCGTTTGACCAAAAGTTGTAATGGGAATTGCTGAACATGTGGTCAGCAAAATTACTATGGTCATCACTTCAAATGGCATCCAAACCACAGGAATGGAAGATGTGAATTTTGGGGATTTTTGTTTAGTTGGTTGTTGGGTTTCTTTTTGTTTGGTTTGCTGCTTGGCTGGTTGGTTGGTTGTTCTTTGCTTTGTATGATTTGGGAAAGGGGGACCAAGCTGGGGAATGCAAGAAGAAACTACAGGCCAGTAAGTCCCTGTTCCATTCCATACAAACCATTTAAGCATACATCAAAGAACAGCATCAGTAGGTACATATGGGAACATAATTTACTGAGAAATAGCCTAGCTGGTTTCTGAAAAAGAAAATTGTAACTCTCAAGAGGAACACTGAACATCGGGAAAAGGATGCCTTGGCACATAGTCTTTGATTTCCAAAAGGCTTTTAACAAGTTTCTATGCTAAAGGAGTCTAAGGTAACTCAGTCACCCTGGGATAGCAAGGAAAGCCTTCAATAAACTAAGAGAACGGTTAAAATAGAAGCAGCAAGAATTGGGAATAAATAGTGAACTTTCTCAGTATGGAGAGGTCCTGGAAAGTCTCCAAGCAATCTGTATTAGGGTCTGTGCTCTTCAGCTTATTCACAAGTGGCTCAGCGTTTGCTAAGTTACTCAGGATAGCAAAAACAAAATCCTGAGAAGAGATCTAGCAGAATTTCACAATATGCAAAAACCATAAGGATCACAGTATGTGTGAGTTTCTGAACAGAAAGTTGACTATATAGATCAGGAATCTTTACACAGGAAAGCCCACCATCAAGGAGAGTTAGAACAGGGTAGTGTGCAGATGAATAAAGAAGAGCTTTCACAGTTTCTTACAGTACAGGATCAAAAGGACAAGAAATTACATAAATCAGTGCCATGATGAAAGCAAGCTAGAGGGTGTACTTTTCACAAAACTCAAAATTAAACTGTGGAACTCCGCCATAGGATGTTGTGGGTGCTGTAGGACTAAATGGGGTTAAAAATTAGTTAAGTTCATGGAAAGAGATTTTTCTGAGAGAATCTTCCCTCTTTTTTTTTATTATTAGAGGTCATAAAAAAAAATAAATGATGGCCTCTAGCCTGAACATTTGCCTTGTTCCTTACCAGTCAATAAAACATGTTTCATATTGTGATGGCTTCTTGCTTTCTCCAGAGTCTTGAGGCCTGACCTTTTCTTCATATAGAAAAACAGATTTTTAAAAGACTGACTGGTTTTAAGACCAGGTTTTACTAGAACACATAATACTAAATTAGAACATGGCAATCACTTCAGTAGATCTGTGACATGCTGGGTAAGGTATATTAAATAGATAAATCTCCCCTCCCCACTCTGTCCTTGCATGGATGGTCCTTTCCCCTAGTCTTGCTTTTGAACAATCTGAGTGAATCCACCAGTGCTCTGTGTTCAAGACACACACGGCTGCTTCTGGGCCCAAAGGAAAATTCCCTTTTTGCTGTCACTTCTACATGATGGCTGAGAGTAACCTCCACCCTTCAGGTGAACTTCAGGTTCCCCTCAGGTTTGCCCCAGCCTCTGTCCCTCCCATGGGCTTCCTGCCTGCTGCTTCCCAAAGCTGCTCCCAGCAGGAGCTCTCGGGGAAGGGCAGGGCTCTCCCTCCCCGAAGAGGGATGCACTGTGTAAGGATAACATGGCTGGAGCAAGGCAAGCAACTTTCCCCTGCACTGGTCAGGCATTGTGAAAAGTAACACTTTGTGCCAGGCAGCACACAAGGAACAAAACGAGTGGCCTTTCCATTGCACAGCACAGGCTCAAACAAGTTCCTTAAGAGCTAGCTGCTTACTTCTGTAGCAGCAAAGGTTTAAGGCGTGCTGTGTATGGCTTCACAAGACAGACATTAACACACTGACCAGGTGTGAAGTTAGGCAAGGCTTCAAGGTGGGATCTGACCACAGCTGAACTCGGGGGCTGTAGTGGGGAGCACAGACTCTCCATGCAGCTCAATTTTTACAGAATCATTAGGGTTGGAAAAGACTTCCAATATCATCCGGCCCAACCATACCCCTACCAATTATCACCCACTAAACCATGTCCCTAAGCACCATGTCCAACCTTTCCTTGAACACCCCCAGGGACAGAGACTTCACCACCTCCACGGGCAACCTGTTCCAGTGCCTGACTGCTCTTTCTGAGAAGAAATGTCTCCTCTTTTCCAACCTAAACCTCCCCTGGCACAACTCGAGGCCATTCCCTCTAGTCCTATCACTAGTTACCTGTGAGAAGGGGCTGACTCCCAGCTCCCCACATCTTCCTTTCAGGCAGCTGTAGAGAGCAATAAGGTCTCGCCTGAGCCTCCTGTTCTCCAGAAAAAAAAACAACCCCAATTCCCTCAGCCACTCCTCACAGGACTTGTGTTCCAGGCCCTTCACCAGCTTTGTAGCCCTTCTCTGGACATCCTCCTGGGCCTTGATGTTCTTCTTGTACTGAGGGACCCAAAACTGAACACAGTACGTTAAGGTGCAGCCTAAAATGTTAGAGCACAGCACTGAGGTTACCAAAGGAGAGAACAGCCCCACACAGGGACTGGATGTGGACATTCCTCTCCTCACAGATGTGCTTCAGATATTAAAAGAACAGCATTATTTGATTTGATTTAGCTGACACAGACTATTGATATGGATTATGGACAATCTCTCTCCTTCCTTTGCCAGTCACTTTGGCAAGGAAATAAGTGTGATGGACTGCCAAGCATTATGCTTGGCAGTTTGCTTTTGCAGCCACCACCATGACAAGTAATAGTGGGTGATCTTTGGCTGTGTATTGTCCTATTACATTTCACTTTCTACTTTTTGTAAGAGATGCTTGTTATTCTTTTTTTCCTTTTATAAACAGTAAATAAAAAACACTTTCAAATTAATGGGATGCAGGAACTGTTGAGAATTTAGTATGAGCAAAGACATAAAGTTACACACTTCTGGAAGGAAAACGACATGGGACCCATAACATTGCCTAAAACAAAACTGAAAAATTGAACAATGTTTGAATATTGGCTGCATAAAGAGCTCTTTTTAGAACTCTTCTTCTCTCTCCTAAATTTTTATGAAGTTTCACAAAAGCATAATCACGATTGTTCCAGTCACACCATCTAAGTTTTTTGACAAAAATCCTTATTCTTTAGATTATAAAAACAAACAAGCAAACAAACAAAACATAAAGAAAGCCAAAGAAAAAAAAAAACAAACAAACAAACAAACAAACAAAAAAACAACACAGAGGAAACAAAAGAAAGCAATAAAAGGAAAGGTCAGACACAATACAGCCTTCACATTTATGGCAGCTCCTGTTCCTTGCTAAGCTCATTCAAGACTCCGAGTATCAGGTTAGTATGGGGAAAATTCACTATGGCAACCTATGATCCATTTTGCACACTGAACAGAAAATTAATAGCTTGGCTTGGGAATAAACATTTATCTGCACATTCCCCCAAGCACCATTATCAGTGAATATTTTAATAACATGATTTCCTTCTCCCCAAAACAAACATTCAGACAGCTCCTACCCATTTCTCTTACCTTGATATTTGTGTATTTTGAATGTAATGGATTTCTCTAAAGTAATATCAAAATACTTTGAAGCTTCTTCTTGATTCTGTAATCATAACTACATCATAAACACCCTGCTCAAACAATCACTTGCCTTTGGAGTGCCATCTATACAAATATGCTATCTACACAAAAAGCTAATGTCTTTCTGGACATATTTAGGAATAAGGGCTATTGTTACAAATAAATAAAATGTGACCATGCTTTATTCTGCTATTTTTGAGAATAGGTACTAGCTGTTTTTAGCAGAAAAGAGTATTAAAATGTGGACTTCACATGTATGTGGACTTTCTTCCATTTATAAAAATACATTAATATACTGACAAACTGTAATACTTAAATTGCCTGAAAATGTCAGGGTCATAGCAACATCAGAAATTTAATTTAATACAATTCACTATTCAGAAACTATGCAGATATGTTTGACATATAGTAACCATGCTCTTTAAATGCCCTTTATACTTGACAAAAATGAGTACAGATACTTACCTGGTAGGAAAAGTTCACACATATATGCCAAACCATTTATTAACATCCCTTACTGCCTAGCTCGAATTAGAGCTGCTGTTAGGTAGAATTAGCCTAGAATTGAGTTCCTAAGTGAAATGAGCTGGCATCCTGTCATTTCGCTACAGATTCGTAAATAGCGTAATGAGGTGTTGGCCTATGATCAGAGCTTTTTATTACAAAAATATAATTAATGCAAAACATAGCACATCACAATCTTTCCTGGTTTGACTTGCCTCAGGATAAATTTTATAGATCTCAAAATTTCTCACTATAGATAGTGAGAATGTATCTCACCAGAATACATTGTTCAGTAAACTTTCACATCTTTTTGATTCCTATGAAATACCTTGGGCTTTGGGTTCTTGTCTGTAGAGCTTTCTGCAAAAGTCTGTGAGACTTGTCAAATTGTAATATTTAAAAAATACACAAAATGGCCCAGGTACACATTTTTTAATACCCTTATTAGCATTTTTATTTATATTTATATTTACTAACACAGTTTGGAAATTTATATATAAAATCAACCCTGAGTTAACAGTTTGTCTACTCTACTTTTGGATCTTGCATATGAAATGGTCAATACTGAACCATGAAATAAAGCAAGTTCTGCCCCCAGCTTGGAACTCTGCAGATTGGCCAAACAGCAACAAATTCGACTTCAGTTTTAACCTGCTCTAAACCTACTGCATCTGAACTGTAGTACTGACACCAGAGCTGGAAAGGAAGGGAGGGAGGGAGGGAGGGAGGCAGAAAGAGAGAAAGAGAGAAATAGAGAAAAATAGAGAGAGAGAGAGAGAGAAAGAAAGAAAGAGAGAGAGAGAGAAAGAGAGAGAGAGAAAGAAGAAAGTCGTTCTTAGGAAATGTCATTTTATGGTCCGTGTTCCCGAGTTTTTGAATATTGAATTCAATACAGTACAAAATAAAACTACATACACTACCCAATTAGCATCTTCTAATCATGAAAGCAAACAGAATTTGCTTAATCCAACAGGACCTTATGCTGCCTTGTATGCCACTTAGTAAGTACTGAAATTTTCCTGCCATCCAAACAATATGCTACAGGTAGGATATATATTTTTTCAAGTCTCTTCAACCCACCAAATTTTCCAGTTTGTTAAAAATCAACATTAGCCAAACAAACACCATCTTGACTAAAAAAAGTTAACACTTTCATTCTTGCTGATTTAAACTGTTTTAGCATCAATTACTAAGCCACAGGCATAAAAATTAAACCTTGCACATTTTAACTGTGGTTGTTCAAGCAAAATGGACAACGGGACTCTGGCTAATTTGTACAGACACTAGCTAGAGATAAATAGGCCTTCCTTTGAAAAATGTTGCTGAAGGAGACAGGGGAATTATTTTTTCCCCCCCTCAACATATTTATTTTGTTTGTCACTGCATTTTATTTACATTTAGAATTATATATATTTACATTTATATTTTACATTCTATTTACATTTTTATATACTTTTCCTAGTCAGCTCCAATTTTAATGCACATGCATTTTTTTGTTAGATAATGTAGTATAAAACAAATGTTATTAGACTTTAATGACACCTCAAAATGTGAAGGAAGATATAAAGTGGTATTCATTCAGAAAACAAAAGTAATAAAAGAAAACACCTAAAATAGAGGAGAAGGAATATTGCTTCAGCTTCTGTACTAGTACTTGTTAAGTGCTAAAGTTGGAAAGAAAAATGGGAAAGTATACTGGTAAAATTGTCTACATGCCACCATAAATAAAAGAAAGCGGATAAAACACAAAGGAACTGAAGTCTCTTACATCTTGAACAGTACTGGTCATGAAATTAAACCCTAAGCAGAAACTGAAGTATAATACCAAGTTTTTAAAAATTGAAATGTTAATATAAAAGATGATTTTAAACTGAAATTGGTATTGAGCTAAACATGTAGAAATCATTTTAATTCAGTATACTAAAAAAGGCTTGAAGAAGTTAAATCAAGATTATTTTTTCATGCAACTACTTCTACTGAATTTTTTGAAGAATTTATTGGTCATATCCTGACTCTGTGTTTATCATATCTGTCACGGATATTGAAACACTATCACAAAACTTTCATGAAACAAGAATGGTGAAGCATAACAAAACAGACAGAAGAGGGGGGAAAAGAATCCCCAAACTGCCTAAAGCAGCACAACTCTGTAGCTCTGCTCCTCATTTCTCATGTTTTCCAGCAACTCAAATTACAGGGGTTGCAAAACTTGCTACCCTGGTAGCTCTCTTGTATGAATTCTTCCAGTCCCCTGCACTGAGCCTGCAATCTCACACCTAATCTTTGAGCTGCCCAGTGTGGGTACAGCACCTCCTGGGTTGCTGTGCTTTGCACTGGGAGCTTGGCTGGTCAAATGCCTGGTCCCAGACTCCAGCAGAGCCAGCCGCCCACGTAGCTGGCATTCACGCTCCTCCTGCACTGCTTCCAAGTCTAAAGGCACTGGCAGTGGGAAAATCATGCTGTAGTGTTACACCATGAGTTCCTCATGCCTCTGCCGTTTTGCTCTGGCTGAGAATGGTTCGCTAAGCCACACGGATTAAATAAGAGCTTTAAAATCACTAAGTCTGAAAGATTTAAGGGTACTGAGAAGCTCCCTTACCGTTCTTACAGAAGTTTATCCCTGGTCAAGATCCCTCTTTTAAAATTCCTCTTGCCTTGCAGTTAAGCAAGTGCAATGTTGCATTGCAGAAGTGATACGAAAATTTTGAAGTAAGGATGGACATCCCTAAGTGTTATAGCTCGTAATGCCTTGCCTTTTCATAAACAATTGCAGTGTTTCTGGTTATAAGTATACTGCATGATTTACTTATTTTGTTTGCTACTGCAGTTCTCAGTTAAGTTGAACTACTGGATTTTACTACTTAGTTCACTCTCATTAATGGGATGCAGTGCCTTCTCCATGAACATCCTGAAAAATGTACTGCCCTGAGACAATTAGAGGATGTGGAGTGAAATCTAGAGAACAGGCTGATGTTCTTATCTAGTACAGACTATCAACTAACTGCAGAAATCAACTTATCTCATTGTAAAATAGAGCACTTCCCTTTTTCAGAGTGATAATGAAGTTAAATTTATTGAGCACTTTGCTAAGCTAATACAATATAGTCTTACAACACATCAGAGAAAGATTACCATGAACTAGTTTTCAGTCCAAGTCAGTTAATTTCTGTAGTTTTGTTTCTTCTCATATCAATAATTAATAGCTCAAACCTACAATCATTTGACCTAAGATTTTTGCACCTATTTTTAAGTGGCAATGGACACCTATAATAAGATAAGAAACACTTCACACTGTCACAAAAGAGGGAGAAGCTGAAACAGAGTTGTATATCTTCTCTTTGAACTAGAAGAGAAATCACCTTATCTAAAACAAAGACAAATGAATATCAAAGGAATTAATATTCCTATGATGATCAGACTATTCTGTGCATAAGGATGAAATACATATGCTTCAGGGAGAATTATTATATTTATCTGGAACACCTGGAGGTCTTCAGAAAGAAAAATGACTATAAAAGATAAAATGTTGCAATAAAATAGACTTTCCTTTAGTGAATGCAACCTGAGGAATATGGTATTCAGAAGGGATCCATTTTGTCAGAGTTCTAAGAAAGCCAAAGAATCTCAGCTGAAGAAGGGGGATATGAGAAAATCTATTTATACATTTTTAGGACTTTGTACCTTCTTATATCATACTGGTACATTTGCAACTAGATTGTCAGATTTTTATTCTTTTTTAATTGTAAATACAGTTTTATTTTTATAGCTCAGCCTCTTTTAAGGTAATCAAGTACTGATGCAGCATTCCCCACATCATGAGATGAAAGGAGTATCTCAGCTGGGACACTACGTCTTTCAACAAATGCCCTCACTTCCCAAAATGTCTTCAGAGGCTAACAGTGTGGCATATACAAGCTATGGAATGACACAGAGAACTGCTAGTAAGGTGGTCTGCAGTGCTAGGAACACAGTAATAGGGAGAGCTGCCTGACATGGTGTTTGGGAGTACGTGTAAATTCCAAGGTCACCAAGATGTTAGTGACATGTATGTATGTGACCACAGGAGTACATACCTGCAGTGGATAGATCACATAATGTTAACTATCATGTCTGAAGAAGGTTATGAATGCATACACTTCCAAAACATTTAATTTTCCTTCTATAGCAAAATGAGATACTTTTTTTTTTTTTTTTCATTTGTGTTCCAGAAACAACGAACTCTACCAATGAGTAAAAATTCAGAACCTTTATCAATTTTTGATGAGAGAACTGACAGGTTACTACCTACTGTTGTCTGCACTGTCTTTCAGGTAGATGTTACTGCCCCTGTGGCAAATCTAACAGAACAAGAAATATATCTGCAATTCATAATACTAACAGAGATTGAGATTAACGGCGTTTTAATTTGGTGCAACTGAGAAGAGGACCCATGACCTATTTTGTCATCCCTCCTGAGGAAACAAAGACCTTTAGCAAAGGAGTGAGGTAAGCAGCTGGATTCAGTTACCTAATTATTTGTTTCAGCTTGAATTCCCATTTTGAGAGTCACCGTCCTTAGAGATTTATGACAATATATGTTTCTCCAGAGCTACAAGCCTCCCGTCTTTCAGTTTGGGCCTATTGCCTCTTGTCCCAGCCCTGGGCACCACTGGAAAGGACCTGGCTCCATCCTCTTTACATCCTGCCTCCAGGCATTTATAGACATTGCTGATTTCCCCATGGCTCTTTTCTCTAGGTTGAGCAGTCACAGCTCCCTCAGCCTTTCCTCATGCAAGAGACGCTCTAGTCCCTTCATCATCTTTGTGGCCCTTCGCTGGACTCTCCCCAGTACGTATATTGTACTGGGGAGCCTGGACTGGACACAGTACTCCAGGTGCAGCCTCACCATGTTAGTAGAAGACTTTTCACATACTGATCAGGAAAATGACATAATGTCACATGATAATTCAGCTATCAGAGTTTCAGAAGCCAAAAGGGTAAACTTTCCTTTCTGATATTCATATGCACATACTTGCAAACACAGACACAGCACACAGGCTTACAGTCATGCACTCATTCAGGCTGTTAACCAGCAATTTCTTTTAATTACATACATCCCCCTTCCTCCAACTTGGTGCCAGTAAAAGGTTCAACAATATTCTGCTGTTTCTATCCAACAATAGAAACCTACCAGAAGATAGACAGCAGTTTTGCGTGGATGAAGAGTTTTCACCATTTTTACTATCTGATTACAAGACAAAAACCGTATCTTTGTTTTCCAGGAACTGAGTACACACAAGGTAACAAACAGCAAACAATTCAGGATGAAGCAAAAAAAAAAAGGATATTCCTGATATTTCAGGTTTATATTAATATTTAATTTTATAATTAACATGTTAATTTTGAAGTACATTCTATAAACATATATATATTTTTAAGTTTTTAAGTTATTTTTAAGTTTTCCTCTCCTTTTTTTTGTACTCTTCTGCCTTTCCTCTGAACAACAGTCTGTAAAACAGCATTTGGTAACCTGGTATGAGAATCTGTATAATGAGACAGTGACACTATCAAGGAACATTTATTCTCTGTTTACTATTATATACAGAGAAAGCAGCTTTGAGTAGTTGTATATATAATTCTCAGAACTTAAACACCAGCACAGTAAAGTAGGTAGAAGCTAGGTAAGTAAACAAGAATGAGGTTTAAACCACAGAAGAAAACAACAAACACTGACACAGCTACTCATCTTCATTCCTTTTTGCCTTCAAAATGTAGAACATTAATACTAACATAAATATGAAATTAATGATTTTTTGCTACTGTTCCCAAAGTGCCATTTTATTAAGCACTTCCTTCTCCTTTATTCTTTCATTTCCAAATCTAACAGCATTTAGATGAAAAAGCAAAAAATGAGTTGCATTTCCACTGGTTTCATGTAGAACAGTTGCCACTTGCTTTGTTCCTTTCTTGTTTTGATGATGCACACCAGAAATCACAAATTTACAAACAACGTGATTACCATGTTCCTCTCTTAATATTGACTCTTGCTTTTTATTACAACTGCTTAACTGGCTTCTACCTTTAGAGCAGAGTGCACTTCCTGCTGCCTTGGCAAATTTGTTATTTGGCTATTTTTCAGGCTTGACTATTTGCTGCATGCCCAGTAGGTGCACGCAGATACTTAGGTTAGAGTGAAGCTATTAAGCAAACAGCATTGAAGGGCTTCTTTGCCAGAGATCAGAAATGGCCTTCATTTACTATAGTTTTCTATAAAAATTGCCTCTGCCACATTCTTTGCTGTTGGAAAAAGAAATGAAACAACACCGTGAAACGCCAGAAGTGCCAAGGTACACAAACTCAATTTATTGTTACTGAAAAGATGGAAACTTGAACATAGAAGATCAATGAGAATGGAAGATCCTGGGATTGAGAATAAATGTGGGGAGAGATTGCTAGCATTATTAGAGAAGCAAGTTCTGCTGGAAATCACACAACCGCGAGTCTACCTTAACTGGAGACCACTTGCTTTTGACAGTGATAGAGTCTCTCTATTCCTCATTGTAACATTTCATAACTTTTTTTCATCAAAAATAGACTGAGCCTAGAAAGGATGATGATGCTTTATATTTTAGTTTGAGAAATGCCAAGGACACTTTAGAAACTCCAGTCACCAAAATTAACTCTGGAAGGAACATGAAGGAATCACCATAATTTAAACAGAGTCTGGACACACAAAACTACATCTTTAATGAAGATTTTCTCATTTGGAAGGAAAAAGCCCCAAATTAAAGGAATCAGTTACAGAACTGAAAGCATAAAGATGGGAGGTTTGAAATTTCCTTAATTAAAGTGGCAGAAAGGTCTGGCAATCACCAGCTGAAAGAGGGTACTGGGAGTAATAAATACAAAGCAGAAAGATGAACTAAAACTTGCCAAAACTCAGACTGAGTTGGATTTTATACAAAATTTAAAAACATTAAGAAGAGAGATCAACTAAAACAGAGGATAGGGACATGTTACAAATACTGCAGATGTGACTGAAAACCTTTGTCTTACTAACACTGGAGAAGCACTTCCAGGGTTCTTCTAGATTGTCTTGAGTATGGACCGCACATTATATTTGCTTGTATTTTAAAGTAGCATTATGCACCCTTAAGAACAATGCATGGCTATCCCCATACAGAGGGAAAATGTTACTTATTTCCATAAGGAGCCACAGAGTGGTCTCAGATTTAAAAAAATAATAAAAATAAAATCCAGAGAACGACACAAGGCAATAGGCATAACATTGGACTAGGAGACTGCAACTAAAGTAGTGCAACTGAAACTCCTCTCAGGAGAACACAGCAGAGAACCTGAGCTCAGAGAGGAAAACTTAGGATCAAAGAAGATGCAAATAACTATACTTCAGAAAGCCAGTGAGAGGCTAAAATCCCGCCTAGGACATGGCTGGTGCAGGAGGATTGTGCCAAGGCATTCTTCCCCTATTTTGTCTGACATTGTGTTAACCTTTTATATTATATTATATTATATTATATTATATTATATTATATTATATTATATTATATTATATTAATTATATCATATTATTTTTTATAAAAGGGATTGGATCGAAGTTCTAGCTTCCATTCTACTAAAAGCTGGGACTTTTTTTTTTTTTTTAATTTAAAGACATTTGTTCCTTGGTAAAAGAAAGCCATGCAGTATACCATTCCCAGATAGCTTCCTACAATTTAGGGTCAGATCAGGCAGCTATCAACTGTGAGGGTGTTCAAGCAGCCCAGGGCTGCTCCATGAGAAAAACCTGTATCTCAACATTCCCTCAGTTTAATGACCCAGGGAGGTATATAACCTGATATGACTGCCCCTTGCTCTGCTGGGGTATCTTGCCCACCCCAGCCTACTCTCTGGGGAAGGAACTGAGGGAGAAATAGAGGCAGCCTCAACAGTGTGCCAGCAATAGCTAAAACACAGTGTGTTGTTAGCAGCTCTGCTCTGGTTGCCAGTCTGAAGCACAGCAGCATACAGGCTGCTAGGAAGAACTCTCCAAGCTGGGCAGTACAGGGAATCAACACAAATCCAGAGTTTCCCAGGCAAGTGACAAGAGAAGGTGATGTAATGTTCAATGTGAATCAGTGCTTGGAAATACAACCAACTACTGCTAAAGCTGTTAGCAAAATGAAAGGGATACAAACATCATTTTACTGATAAGGATGACAGAAGTGAGAATTAAAACCCAAAAATGCCTGTCCTGGAATACTGTAAAAACACAGGTGTGAGAGAAAAGATATACATGTTATTTTTATTATCGCTTGGGGTGACACTATATGGTTATAGAATAGCAAATAAATTACCTTTATATCCTTTCTAGCCACATGCATGCTTTTGGTTACTAAGTTTGTTTTTGTCAGAGAAAGCAACAATTAGCTCCACTTACCATCCAAAACACACAATTTTAATCAGTAAAAGTAGTTTGCAATGGGATTTTGTGGGATATAGCAGCATCCCTTTTTTTTTGAAAAGAAACTCATGGATGTACATTTTAATAGGAGGGAAGTGTATGCCATGAATTTCATGTAAGTGGCATAAGCTTCTCTGCTTTAAAAAGCTTGGAGAAAAATAATTCATACATAAAGTAGAAAGAGATTAATATTGTTTTTGTCTATTACAATATGATGTGAAGTTTGCATAATGTGCTTTCTTTCATGTAGCTTGAGTCTTGTGGTTAGATTGTTACAGGTTATGCCTAGTCACTTGATGATAAAAAACAAGTTAATAGAGGCGTAAATTGATAGCTAAAGGAGATCAACTCTTGATTTTAGCTAGCTGTGCATTCCATAGAATGCACAAAGAAACACTAGGTGAGATCTGCACGTTGCCACCAATTGCAGAGAAACAGTCTGCCAGAGAAGAACCTACAGGCACCGAACACACAAGGAGAGAGGGGGCAACTAACCTAGGAACTGCTGATTGACAGGGTATATAATGCTTATAATGCTTACAATATAAGCATTATTATTATAATAAATGCTTATAATATAAGCTTTCTGATAAATATATACCTGCCTTGTCAAATTGGCTGTAGTCTGGTTTCTGCTGAAGCTGAAAGGGTCCTATCTCAACGACATGGAAGTAATACCTGCTGTCATATAGCTCCCTTTTTAGATTTACACCATCAGGCTATGTCCCGTAAGAACTACAGAGGAAGATTACAGCCCAGTGACTGGTATCCACTGGTCAAGGGTATCCACTGGTAATCATGTTCCACACGTCCCTTTTCTGAGGGGTTTCCCAAGCTCTTCTCAGTTATTCTTCCTGGTTTATAGAGAGTGTAATAACCACCATTCAAGTCTCCTAGATATAATTCTGCATTTAGAAGGAGACTGAAAGGGAGGAGGAAGCCACGGTGAGGAGCCACACAAACACACTTGTGGACTGCATCTGAATTTTCGTTGTGAAACCTTTCTTTTTTTTCAGGAAAGTATCCTTCCATACATTTTCAGTTCAAGTAGATACTCTGCCATCAAGCTTCTTTTGGAAGATCTGAGAGTACTTTCATGCAATGAGTGATTACAGCCTATCCTCCCCAGCTTTTGAAGACTGCTTGGGAACAGTATATTGTTCAGTGAGTGTCTGGAAGGAACTCAAAGTGCTCAGACAACAGATGTCTGGGCTGCAAACACCGCAGAGCACTGTTACATATGTAAAGTCACTTCAGTACAGTTTCTTTAAGCTTTAAGCTTTGCTGGAGGGGATTGATACCAAGCACATCCTCTAAGGGCTCATGGAAGTTGTCTACTAACAGCTCAAGCCTTACTTCTCACTTATCATCAACCAGACCTACTGAAATTGTCCAAAAGGGATCTCAAAGAGCCACACAGATGAATTACTGAAATGTCATCTTCACAGATGATGCCATCTGCTGAGCTCCATTGCTTCCAGACAAAGGAAATTATTACTTTTCATTGTTTGCATATCATGTGGTGGCAAAACTACGCCTGCAATTCTCCAAGGTACATGCATTATGAATTGCATAGAGTTCCAAGATGTCAAAGCGAAGGCATATTTCTATTAAACACCACAAACTCTGAGTAGTAGATTCCTTGTGCTCTCCACCCCGTAATACTGTGTGCTGCTGCTTCCAAGACAGCGATTACTTTTTAAAAAGTAGCTTCCAGACTGGACTATGAACAACAGGGAAACAGGGTGAAATACTGGACAAGGTACCCGAAAAGTAGTTATGTGCTATTGGGAAAGAAGGGCTGAATATGCTCAGCAGAAGATAAGTCATCCCATACGTCTGCAACCACCCTTAATTTTGCACACTGAGTAGGAAGGAGATACAAATGGTTAATGTTACTAAGAGAAGCAGGGCTGTCAAAGGATGAAAGCATCACACAGACATAATTTTCTCTCAGGACAAATCCAGCATCAGCCCACACATCAAGCTAAGGTATCAAGGAGATGTCTTGCCAACAAAAATGGGCAGAAGCTGTTGCCAGGATCCTGTTGAATATGCAGGAGCTGTGGACTAATTAAGTGGCAACATCAACCACAAACTGAAGGTGTTAACAGCAGGTTAGCCTGGCAGCTACGGGAAAATAAATGCCCTCACAGCTGAAAGACAAAAAGCGATCTTCTTGCAGCCTTGCCAATATGTTCAAAGAGAAATGTTCACCTGGATTTGAACTTAAGAAATTCATGAAAACAACTTGCATGTGAGTTCAAAACAGCCTCATCCCTTCAAAATAAGGGAATAATCACCGTGGAAACAGAATCAAATCTTTGCACTCTTGGCCAAAACAACATCTTTCTTCTGATAAAATTGTCTCCTTGTATCAGATGTTGGTGTCAAGGTGTTGGCAGGGGGGAGCTGCAGGGGTGGCCTCTGTGAGGAGAGGCCGGGGGCTGCCCTGTGCTAACACAGCCAGATCCAGTTGGCAGCACAAAGGACCCACCGCAGGATGCTGCTAAGCCCAGCAGCCAAACTGGTGGTGCCTCTGTGAAAACACCACACAGGCAGAGCAGGAGTGTGTGTGGCGGGGAACAAAAAACAGAGAGAGAAAGGGAGAAATAGAAGTGTAAAACCATGGCCAAAGAATGAGGGGAAGGAGATGCTCTGTGGTGCTGGAGCAGACATTCTCCTGCAGTCTGTGGTCTCCATGCCGGGGTAGGTGTGCATTTCCTAGCAGAGTTGTGGCCTGTGGAGAGCCCATGCTGGATCAGGCTTATCCTGAAGGACAGCACCCCCTGGACAGGACCCACAAAGGAGCAGAGGAAAAGTGTGAGGCAGAGAGGAGCTGCTATGGACTGACCACAGCCCCCTTACCCCCTGAGCCCCTCAGGGTTCAGAGGAAGAGTTGGGAATGCAGCTGGGCCTGGGAAAAGGTGGGGGGAGACACTGCTTGCGGGGGGAGAAACTTGGCTTTGTTTCTTACAACTAAATTATTTTAATTAGCAATAAATTGAATTAATTTTCCCCAAGAAGTGTCTGTTTTGCCCATGACGGTAACGGATTAGCAGTCACCCTGTCTTTATCTCAACCCATGAGCTTTTTCATCTGACTTTCTCACCCTGTCCTCCTGAGGAGGGGGAGTGAGGGAGCAGCTGGGGGAGTGTTTGGCCCTTAGCCAAGGTTTACCCACCATGCTCCTGAGTGTGTAAGGACTGATGTAATAAGGCAGTGAGTATCTCTGTCCTCTGTGTGCCATTTGCTGTCGGGCCCTCTACCCCATTCGGCACTGGGCCCATGTTTTCCCTAATGGACCTGTCTTGCTGGACACGACTTGCATCGCTGGAGTCAGTGAAAGAAAACAGAATGTGCCTTAGGACATGGGGTACAAACCTTACAGCTGGAACAAGGCTGAAAGGGAGTCAAAGCCAATTTCCTAAAATCCTAAAGGCAAAGACAACTTCAGAGTAAAAAATACCAAGTACAGTCAGAACTGGCTGTAGAGAAGCTTATATTTTTCTTGTTGATTGAGAGGAGAAAAGTAGCTCGAGAAGGTCCTCTACAGGCATTGCAACAGAAAAGCCTTCTGGTGTCACACAGGAATACATAACACGTACATTCTTTCCAGTATATATGTATTTTTACAACAGTATGTCAATTCATCTGTGTGCCCACCAGTTGCTTTTACGAGATGAATGGTACCGTAATATTTCCCTTTTAATTTATATTTTATTTAAATTTATTTCCTGAACTGTTATTTCCCTCTGCAGGAAATATTAGTTTAAAAAACAAAACACGTTTCTTCCATACTAAACAGAAATCTGAACTCAAATATCTTAATAAATTCTCCAAATACAAAGTTTGTTTACATTTCCTTCCCTGTATGGCTTTTTCAACTGATCTCAAGAGAACAAGATGAAGTTTCAGTGCTGCCTTTGTATCAATCTTTTAATTTATTGAGGACACTGTCTGGGTAGCTTTAAGCATTTAGAACACAAAAATCTGCATTCAGGCACTGTAAGCATGAAACAATTAAAATCCATTGAGAAAAATATTTCCATAAAGTCAAATTCTGAGGGGATTGCAGAGAGACAGTGGCAATCATCATCGTTCTGGTTCAGCAGGAGACTTTGCAAGTTCCTTTTGCTTTTCTTCCCACATGCCTTTAATTTCAGACACAGAAGCTTCAGCAGTTTGATTTCCCAATGCACAAACAGAGAGGTATGCTTGTTTATTTGCTGCATAAAAGAACTTCCAGAGATCTTGGTTAAACCCTTGCATATCAGGACTCTCATGCAAGGAAGAAATAGAGATAATCTATTTGGCTCGGCATCCTGACTCTGCCCAGAGTTTTGGAATGCAAACCCATTGTTTTTAATGTTTGGATTCAGCATGGCGAGTCCTAGCCAAGGCCTTCTGCACAGACGGCCTGGGGCTGTCTACTTCTTAAAGTTCACTGACTACTTTTCTGCTACATCTGCCGTGTAGCTACGGAATCAGTAGTTGGTGTGCTCTGTAGCCCTGTAATGAGTACAATGAGCTTGGCATCTAGCATTATCTAATGAGACAGAACTGCATCTTCACTCTTGCTTATAATAATCTGTTTACACTGTACTTTATTATACATATATGTGGAATGCAAATGCATTTTTTTCCTATAGAATTGTTGGTACTAATGAGATTTTTGCACTTCTGTCTGGAAATCACAGCCATGTGAACATGTATCAATTTATATACAACTTTAAGTGTCTCCTTTAATGTGATGTGTAAGAAAATCCCTGAGAAAAGATCTTGTTACCAGCAATACTTTCTGATCCATACACTTAACACAATGAACGGATTTTTTGGGTTTCTGGTTTGAAATTATTTTCTTATGTCTTTTAGTGAACCTTTTAGAATTGTTAACAACAATATAGTATTAATACCAATCTGGTAACATTACATTAGTATCAATAGTTAATATTTTCATGCTATTTGCATTACATGATATAAAATACACATGTATATATACATTCACACATGAAATTCCAACTTCAAGGCAACTCCAATGAAAGAAAGAAGCCTTGTAAAAGTATTACTGAATATAGCTGTAACGAGGCAAAAAAGATGACTGTTTCTAATATACATGTTCACAATCAATAAGAAGCCTAATATTATAAATGTCAAAAATACTTCTTCTCAGCTACCTTCCTAATAAAATATGAAATGCAATCTGCAACTTAATATGATTTTTTGAATACATAGTTATTGAGAAGCGTTCAGGAAATTGCACTAGTCACTGGATAAAAAGAATTGAGGGGTCTTTGTACTTATTTTCTGTGTTTTCCATTCTTCAATTTCAATATGATAAATCAAGAATTTGTTAGACATACCAGAAAGATTTACTGCATATTTTGATTAATATAGTCTAAGTTTAGCTTCTAGTGTAACAAGCAGAATCCAAAACTTCTGCAGCCTGTACGAGTTGGGATTAGTTTTTAGCTTTCAGGATGGCACAATACTAATACTGCTCTTCACATTTGATTCAAACAGATAAATGAATACTGAATTATCAAAAAATCTTACATGACCATATTCAGATGTAAGGAAAAGAATCAACAAATCAATAATATGTCTATCTGAATACTGGTTAAATCAATCTAATTAAAAAAAAAAAAAAAAGAGCAACAAAAAACCCTGCAACAATAGAATGCTTTCCACACACAGGTTTAACCTATTGTCTTTGAGTGGGTGTCTCAAATGCTGCAGTGTCCAAGATCATTATCTGCAGACTTTGCCAAACACACTGACTTGATACGAAGAACACAAGCAACTAACACAGTCTTACAGGAACATTTTAAATTTTCCCTGATGTTATCACATCTCTGTATTGCTTAGCCTTGGAGATATAAAAAGATACCTTAGATGCTAAGTGCTACTGGCATACTAGTTACAAAAAATCCCAACAGGGAAGTATTGTATACATCCAGACCTGGCAGAAAAATATCTTTAGCATCATATATTCAGTTTTGGATCAATGGGATCAAGCAAGACAATATATTACCATTATATAATAGCCATAATTATAGGGTATCAAATTATACTATGTTTATAATCTAGATAGTGTTCTTTCTCTGCTTTCACAATAGAAGAAAGAATTAGGAAAAGACTATTCAAGCAAATCCAGTTCTCAGCACTCTTTTAATCTACACGAGTTGATCTTCCCTGCACTAGCAGAAGACTTCAATAGTCTTAGAATGTAAACAAGCATCAATTAACATGTGGATAGGACTTCAGGATATGCGATGAAAAAGACAGTTTAAAACATAACAGGTCTTTTATTGGTGGAAAGTGAAAGGCAAGCGGGGGCCAGCTGCACTACTTACTGTACACCCACTTCCCACCTGTGGTAAATGCACAGTCATTCCCCCAATCCATCCCTTACTGAACATCGTCCTCCTCAGGATGTGCCTTGATGGTCTGCCCCCATTTTCTTCATGGGTGCTTGTTCCTGGGCTGGACATTAGCCTCACCCTCACCATGGTGGCCTGTACCAACTTGGTTGGGGATTGTCTGCCTTTGACCTGGACATTTTTCTCAGGCTGAACTCTGACACTTTGCTCCAACACCGGTGGTGGCTATCTGTCCCAACTTGCCAGCATTTTGTTAATGTCAACCCATACCCTGATGGTCCACAAAAACTCCAAGTTGCCTTGAGCTGCAGGAGCAAGAAGCTTGGCAAGATGTTGCCAGACATGGGGCAGCCCTTTTTATAGGGTGGGGGCCAGAGGTCACCACTCAGGTGACATCACAGTAGGTGGCAGCTGGCATCACAGAAGGCCCCTTTGTGGCAAAGAAGGCAGATCCTGAGTACACCCAGCATCATTTGGCTCATCCTTACCATAGATCTAAGAAGCAGTCTTCTCCATTTCATCTCCAATTCATCCATCTTACATGGCTCAACAAATAGTCTACGTTGCTGTGGGAGATGGTGCCGATTACGAGAAACTTCTTAGAAAAAGTGGTTGAGCATTGGGATGGGTTGCCCAGGGAGGTGGTGGAGTCACCGTCCCTGGGCGTGTTTAAGGAAAGGTTGGATGTGGTACTTAGGGACATGGTTTAGTGGGTGATGGTGGTGGTAGGGGGATGGTTGGACCTGATGATCTTGGAGGTCTTTTCTAACCTTAATGATTCTGATTCTATGAGATTAATCTATATATTATTATTATATTATATTATTATATATTATATTATAATATTATATATTATTACATATATAGAGATTGGAACTGATTTTCCAATGTACATGTAATTTCCTTACCTGGAAAATCTTTAAAAAAAAACCACTAATTCACATTCAAAATGTGTATGACACAACTGAGCTAGGTAAATATGTTACAAAAAATGTAACATGAGTAATTTGTGTGCTCTTAAATCCAACCCCTCCCTCATCAAACCACTAAGCCACTATTTTTTTTTTTAAAGGCAAACAACTGCCTCTGAAAAAAATACCTAAATTCTTAAAAGAAAGAGAAATAGTCAAACAATAAGGATAATCATCTTGGGTGTAGAAAAAGAAACACTGGGATATCAGGATGCAAGAGTAAAAATCATGTAAGACATAGGCTGCACAAGAACAAAGGCTGTATAAATAAAGCAGTCAAGCAAATATATACAAGCCAGTAGCACAAATCCTTTTGCAATGAAATTTCATGCAGAAATAAAAATACAGTATTAGAGGTATATTATATATCACCTAAGCAAGATGATGAGAGTGCTTGTTAAATACTGAAACAGTTTAGAAAGGGTAAGGCAGAAAGCATGGTAATAACAGCAGATTTCAATTACTCCCAAGCAGTCTGATTAGAAATCATGACAAGATGTGATGCAGGGACTACATTTTTAGATGCTGTAAATAATGGTTTCTTGGAACCATTAGAGAAACCACAAGAGGAGAAATAATTCTTGATTTTGCATTGAGCCAGGCAGAGGATCTGCTTCAATACATAACCATAAAAAAAACACCCAACATTTCAAAACAGTGACTATAATGTACTCCAGTGTTCTTCTGGGAGCAAAACACACTTTAAAAATCCACCAGAAATAGTTTAACTGCAAGAGGAAGAGGTTTTCTAGGATAAAAATAAAAGGAACAACTAATGGGTAAAATGCTTGCAGGTTAGAGTAAAACACATCCATAGAGTTTAGATAAATATATACACTCTAGTCAATACATAAATAAATAAACAAAACATTTTTTTTTTTAAAAAGGTGCTTGAGTGACAAACCAGAATAATTATAAAGACCACCTGAAGACATTTTTCAGGCCAATAGAATGGTGGAGGGTGCAAAGGGAACATATTTAGTAAATTAAATTTAAAACTACATATATTCAAAAAGATTCTAGGATACAATATATGTTAATCAGTAAAATTACACATCAAAACTTTCTAAAATGTTAAAAAAAAAAGGAAGCCTGGAATTATTTAAATGTGGTACGCAACTTCCCAAATAAAGGGTTGTACTTGGTACCAAAATAGATGGTAAAATATGGCAGAAAGATGGTAAATACAATACCAATTCTTCAAGAACGACAGTGAAAGGACAAAAAAGATTGAAACTATGAGCCAGCAAGTCTATTTTCCATGAGAGACAATTTCCTAAAGGTTGTAATAAGGAATATAAGTAGCAAAACACGGAACAGTATGACATAAAGAATCAGTGTAATTCGTTAAAAGGAAGTTATGCTTCCCTGTTTATTAGAATTCCTTGAACACATTAATGGTCATATACAATAGGGTCATCAGATTAATATATCTCATTTTATTACCAAATATATTTTGCCACAGTTCCCCACCAAAAGTTTTTATAGAAAACTAATTGTCATGGGAAACACAGGAAGGTCTTTTTTTCAGGTTAATGAACTGGTTAAAAGATAAGAAACAAAAATTACAAATATTAGGTCAGTTTTCACACTGGTCAGATGTCACAAATACCATCAACTGAATCCAGTGTTGTTAAATACATTCAGAAATTATCTGAGAATGTAGCAAGTGCTGAGGTGAAAATGTTTGCTGATCTAAAGCCATACAGAACAGTCAAAACAACAGCTCCCTGCAAAGCACTGCAGAACAAACTCTTCACTCGAGAGAGAGGACCACTGATTTCATTAATTGCATGAGAGCAGAGCATGTAGACCATGGCTTCTCAACCTAAATATGAGATGAGTGGGGATGAATATGACAGCAGTCCATAAAATGACTGACATGTAGAATACACATTTTTTTGTGATGTAACAACTATCTATTTCGTCTCTCTCTGTACATATTTACATACAAGCATGTAAATATATAAAATAGCTTGTGGAAGAATAACAAAAGCTTTTAATTACCATAAGTATTTTGATGATGCTAAGACAGGTCTGGAGTATACCTTAAATAGGTCATTGGAAAGAAAAAAAACTTTTCAGAATCCAAGGAGAAATCAGACATTCTTCAGGATGTACCATGCATTTCAAACCATCAAGCACTCTGAAAAAGCCTTTCTCAATACTGTAATCAGACCGGACAACAGAGCTGCCTTAGGAGAAATACAATGTGGAAGGGAAATCAAAATGAAAGGGTATGGCAAAATTACAAGGACAAATATTTTAATCTGTAATCTCTTTTTAGGAAAAATAGGGGCACTGAAATTGATGAGAACAGGAGCAGCTCAGGTTTCAGTGGTACACCACTGAAACCACAAGACATTGCATAGAAGAGTCAACACTGCTTGCTTTCATATATATGCTTTCATACCATGGCAGAACCTCAGATTCAAGGTACAGTGAAATACAAGCACAGAGCCACTACAAGCTGTGCACTTATATTCCACTACACCTTGAGAGAAGATTAATGCCTAGCAACTAGGCTCCCACACAGTATATTCTGAGCTACAGCTTAAACTCATGGAGCAGATGATGCTTTAAATTGTATCAAATATGAAATAATATTTGAACAATTGCCAAGCAGATTTCTGATTTCCAAAAAAAAAAAGCAAAACAGACTACAACCCATGCACAGGTCTCACTATATACAGTGGTCCAAAAAAATCCACCCAAAACCAATGGAAAATTAAACAAGTCATTTTACACTTAGGGGACTATAACCACATCTGTCTATCTAACTGGACATAAGCATGTTAAAATTTTGACAAAATAAAATGTTTTTTATAAATCGTATGATTATTAATGATTAAGTATGAAAATTTCAGATTGCTGTGGAACAACAGCAAATCTGTGGATATTCAAGACCTGATCCCTTCAAGGTTTTAAGCTAGCCACTCTTGTTTATACCACTGCACCAAACAACTGCAGTAATGCAGCAGTCCCGTATGTGCTTGTAATCCTCTGAAAGATGGATGTCCTGTCTTTTTGTCAGATTCTCCAGGAATCTTCTCAGCTGCAACACTGGCCCAGAAGGCATTAACTGGGTCAGAACCACCGACAGCAACTTTAATTTGCTCACACCCGATGACTACTGTAGCAGTACACTGAAGCATCATATAAATATAATATTATTATAAATTATTCTGTGACAGTTACTGTCAGAGCCCCATTCTGCAGCTTTATCAGATAAGGTGAATGCCAGACAATCAAACCTGAATACTGTGCACAGATTGTACTAAATTCTCCCACTGCTTTGCAATACTCTGGCAAGGGAAATGGGTCATAAACTATGTCTAACTAGGCAGTTACAGAGGATTTACTGTTGCTTCAGCCTATGGAAGCACAGCAGCTGTACATACAACAAACTGCCTTCAGATCATTACAAATTAAGGGTCTAATTCTGCATGTTGTAATACCCGTTTTACGTTGTCTGTATCTTCACTGAATGCCGTTGAATTCAGTGGATGAATACAATGATTGCAACAGAAAAGATATAATTCTATACATTTTAGCAAACATTTATTAAAATATTTGTTTATATCTACATATAGTAATACCTGAGAATATTCTGAAGCTAAGTAGTTTCACAGCAAAATATAATTGTGATATCACACTGACTTTTTTTCATACAAGACTGTATGTTTTCTATGTGTGGATTTAAAACATGTGCCCACAAAAAAGCACACCCAGGCATGGGCCAGTAGTCTAATCAAGAGAATTTACGCGTAGAATTATCTCAATTTCATCTCAGCCATAACACCAACACACTACAACCCTGAGCATATCACCCAATTATCTGTTGCATTTCCCCATTGGCAATATGGAGATACCAGTGCTTGCATATAAATTTGCATGCTTTCTGCTTCATCTTTTATCCTTATTTTATTTAGAAAATTATTCTCCTGGTACAGAAGCTTCTTTTTCTTTTGAAACTTCTCTTTGAATATTTAAGTTTAATTATGGAGATTTGTTTATGTTGAAAAGGAATATGGAGATATAATGACATTTCACATTCCCAATACTAAAATACTATTAAGTCTAGAAATATAAATTACTAGAGCAATTATAGCAGCAGAAATAACACTATTACTGCAATCAACTATTGCTGTAGGTATTTGAAAACAACCTTTAATTTCCCTTCAAGTGTACCAATCTTATCTTCTCTGCAGAGGAACAAGCTATTGTAAACAATTAATGACACTAAACCTAGCATGAAATTAATTATTCTGAAACATGTCTTGAGATTTCAAAATACATTTTTTTTTTCAATTTCTGATTTGAATATCTTCTTTTTTGTGTGTGTAATTTGGTTTATATGCCCCCATTGTTGACTTTTAAGTATTAGAAAAAAGCTATCATAAACACCTTAAAAAAACTAAGATGAAGCTATTAAACTGTTTAGCTGATTTAACTGTTTACCTATTTGTTATACATGACAAGTCTGAAGTACACCTTTTATACTCTTCAACTACGAAACAGGATATAATTTTAGAATAACTAATAAACAAAACTGTGGGAGAAATGGAGATTTTCACTCTACAGAGACTGCAGCATGAGATCTCTGCCAGCCAGCTATTTGTAAAATAACTGCGTAGCTTTTCTTCTGACCAGGTCTGTTTTACTACACTGTCATATGTACCCACTAAACTTTACAAAGGAGTTTACAGAGAGTCATAAAAACAATTTGTGTGTGTGAAAGTTTGCAGTGCTTGAACTTGGATGAATTCATCCAAGATGTTTCAACGTATTTCAGTGTTACCTAGTTTTCCATGCATATTTTCAGATCCTCAACATCCAATTCATATTTAGCTAAATATTTTTGTCTATCTTTGTCTTGTAGGTATATATAGTCAGAGAACTATAGCCGTGTATCAGGTGCAGGTGTCATGGTGTTGGTGGAAAGGGGCTGAAGGGCCTCTGTGAGGAAAGGCTGGGCCTGCCCCATGCTGGACACAGCTGGTTCCAGATGTTTCCAACAGCCACACTGGGCCCAGCAGCCAAAATGGTGGAACTTCTGGGGAATTTATTAAAAAAAAATAATAAAAAAATATGGTACAACTCCATGAACACTGGGGTCAGAGAAGGAGGGAGGAGGTGCATGAGGTGCTAGAGCAGAGGCTCCCCTGAAGCCTGTGGCACCCTGCGTCATGCAGGTGGTTATGTCCCAATGGGCACTGCAGCCTGTGGAGAACTGTACCAGGGCAGGGGGAAAAAGCACGAGGAGGAAGGAGCAGCAGACCACAGCTCCCACCAACACATTGGTGTTGGGGAGCGGGAGGAATCAGGAATGAAGCTGAGCCTGGAAGAAAAGGTAAGGGGTATCCACTATCCTACCTTTGTTAACAGAGCCTTCCAACATGGAAGGTTATCATATTGGCCAGGCACAGTTTCCTCATGCTAAATCCTTGACTGTTCCTTTCATCCTTGCAATTGTCTCAGGAACTGAAGTGTGTCATTGGCCTGACCAGCTCCTGGTTACCCAGGTCCTCCTCCTCAGTGTTTTTAAAGATGAACATGATTTGACATTTGTTCTTTTCCAGAGAGTAGGTACCTCTTCTGATTGCTATAGTCTTTTAGATGACAGAGAGTGGCCTCGCAATAACACGAGCTACTAGCACATGCTTGCTTATGTGCATGCCATCTGGACCCATAATACTTTCTACATTCAACTTACTTAAGTAGTCCATCAGTCTGTCCTGCTCTACTCTTGACAGCATTTCTCCCCCCAACCACTGCTACTAGGCACAGTCATCTGGGAGGTCTGACAGTTTCTGATTAGTAAGGAAATCAATTAAGTAGTATAACATCGCTTCCCCAGATGTCACAAATGTTCTTTTAAACACATCGCTGCCTTGAGAGTAATATATCTGTTCTCTATAAGGCTATAATCTCTGCATTCCCAAGCTGTGGCAACAGCCAGGGAAATCAGTAGAGGGTGGTTAGGAAGGAAATTCAAACTTCTGTTGATAGCATGCAAAGTCTTTTATTACCCTGAGTGGTGGAAACATGTATATGTGGTGCTAATCAAGACTTCCAGCCTGGAAGTATTATGACTTTGTTTATTGATATTTCCATTCAAGATGGTATATGCGAGGCAGAATTCCAATCATGTTCAGAAGAGACTCAAGACCCCTATGAGTACATACAGCGAAACAGTAACTTCTCAGTAATTCTTGTAAGACTCTAAAAAGACCCCCAATGAAAGAGTAAATGGGTACCCCTTACAGTACCTCTAATGCAGAATGGTATTAAAGAACAAAATGGAAAGCTGTCAAGGTAGCAAAAATAATTTCCCTTAATTTTTGGAAATGTAAGCCTCAACTTCTTTAGACCGAAAGGCAAAGACTAACTGTTGCACCTTGCCTTATATGTTGAGGGCACTCTGACTCTTAAGCAATGCAGAATAATAAACATACAGACCAAAACTAATTATGTGGGAAAGGTGCACAGACATCCAAGAGCTGATTAGGAAATTGCAATATAGGAAATCCTCAGAGAATATTTTACCCTGCGGGCAGCACCAATCATATCAAACTTCACTAATAAAGAAAGGAAAAGGGGTCTAGGATGGAAATCAATAATGTAGCATGAGCTTGTTCCAGTAATATGGACAAATCCGGTGTCAACAGCTATGGCCCTGGTTCCTGTTAGACAGGAACCGGCATCAACTAAAGCAGTCTAGGGTCTGAAATTACTGTTCTACATAACTCCCACAAAATTGGACAGTAGGAGGGCCAACAGCCAACAGCAGAATGAACTACTCTAGTGAGAGAAGGAGCTCATCTAAAACAAGACAATGCATTATTAGGCAGATACCACAGGTATCACGAGGGTCATTATCAGACTTGACTCCAAGAGTGATCAGAGCATTTGCCAGGAAGAGCTGAGTCCCAGCTGGAGCTGAAATTTCCCTTGAAGCAAACTGCAGGATCAAGGTCAGAAACAGACCTTCTCTGTTTTGGGGATGGTGAAGGTTTTACAATAGCAACCTGACTGCCTGGGTCAAAGCTGACAAGAAAGAAACGTCCAGGAGTGGTTTTCTGCTGCTGGGAATGAATAGTCAAAATAAAAAGAACTTAGAGAGATTGTTCTCCATTACTGGACAAAAGGGAAGCATACAGCCTTTATACACTGCACATGGCTTATAGCCAACACAATTTAATGGGAAAACCAAATGGGAAAATCAAACTTGCCAAAAGCTACAAAAAAAAAAAAAAAAAAAAAAACAAAAGAACAAAATGAGACACTAAGAAAAGATAAAAATGAGCACAGACATCATAAAGGAGAAAGGAAAATGAAGGAAAATAAAAGGTTTAGGTAATCTCAAACAGAAAGCAGTAAACTGCAAAAAAGTGTCATGAAAAACTGAAGAGGCAACGGGAGAGGCAACTGATAGTTTAAGATGTATTTTTACCATTTGGGACACTTAATGAGCATACCCCTACTAGTACTCAGGAAGTGTAAAGTATCACCAGCTCGAGCACTTACAGTTGTCCCACAATGCTGTTTTTACCTCATCTAAATAAAAAAACATAGACCATAACATAATAAACATGATAAACATAAAAGCATAGACCATAACATAATAATAACATAGACCATAACCTAATAATCCTGCATTAAGAACAGAATAATCTATTGCCACATACTTGAAGAAAGCTCATCTTGTTAAGAGTCCAACACAGGTACAGGCAATATGTTTTAGCAGTAAATTACCCGTAAAACATTGTGTTTTATTGTTATTTTAACTTGCATAAGGTAAACTTCTTGTCCTGGATTTTATTTCGCCTTTGGCTGGTGAAAAGCTTTTTACTATCTCAGACTTTCTTCTCACACACACCATCATTAAGTACAGCCCTCAAACAAATTGCTTCTTTACCTTCTCCTAAATACCCTCCAGGGACTGAACTTCTCTAAATCTTCAATGCAGCCTCTTTAGAGATCCCCCAAAATATTTCACTTAGGTTTTGCAAGAAATGTCATTTAAACATTGATGGTGCTATTTCCTTCTTTCGTGTTAGTTCAGAATACTTCTTGAAGATAGATTCCTACAGTAAATTAAATTTTATATGCAACAAATATGATAAAATATTCCATACAAATGGTTAGTTGAATATGAATGTTTGAATTAAGGGAAAAGTTATATGATTGCAAAAGCTATTTGACATGTTCTCTTAATACCAGTACATAGTATTTAGAAGTATAATTTTGGATGAGTATTTTACTACCCTAAAAGCACCTACTCACAAGAACATTTAAATTGGATTTCAACGCATTGCCACTCCATTGGTTACTATGTAATTTATTACAAGCAAAATGCAATCTAGAAATGCTGCATTACAAAAACAGCATCAAAAACACATCTGTGCTTGAAGGTACTGTATTCACCTCATGATAAGGTGACCTTCACCTGCCAAAGAGCAGAACAGAAATGAAGAGGTTAAAACAATTGTCACAGGGTGAAGCCTACCCAAAAGTAAGGCTCAGAAAAATGAAATTTTGGCTACATGTGTTAAGCTCTGACTATGACTGTTCTATGTGCAGGGAAAATAAACACCACAGATTAACTTTTTTACAGCCATGGGGCCATGAGTACACAAGACCACTGCTCAGATAAATGAGATCTGGTCTATGCTGACCCAGTACTAACAGTTCAGTGTATTCCACTATGTGTGGAAAACAAATAAAGACTCACAGATAAACTTTGTTATGTAATGATAAACAATTTTACCTTCTTGTACCACAGTTGAGACATAAGATTAGGGGGTGAAATCAACCACCTAGCAACACTGCTTGCCCTTAGGTAAGGGGAATGTCAGGGGTTGTCCTGGGGCTATGTGACTAGAAAGGCCTCTGGCACCTTATGCTGACAATTTAATTTGCCAATGCAATAAATACTTAAGAAAGCAGTCCCTTGGGAATGGAGGGGTTCTCCATACTGAGAAATCTGATGAGACATGGAAGGCTGAGCCATCTGGGAACTGCTCCATACAGGGGCTGCACTTCTGGAAGCTGGAGTCGATGTTTACCTCCAATCTCAACTGGATTACAGGGCTGGGGCTTTGATCGACATGAATGTGAAGAGTGCGAGTGTCATAGGATAGAAATTAGTGTCTATAGTCATCTTGCTCTGCAAGAACATCAAAGTCACCAAGTGATGTCTGTTACTGTGACTACCCTACCCCAAATTCCTCCGTAACAACACAGTACTGATCCACTTCTCCCCAGCCCTCTGCATGCCCTCGTATGTACTCTCATCACCATTTTCACAGCTTACTTCTTCCCTAACTCTGTTAGTCCTCTTGAGCATTAATTCTCATCCCCACGTACACCCTTACCATGCTACAAGAATAGCCCCACACAAGAATAGCCCCCGACTACAAGAATAGCCCCACATAGCCCCTGTTCCATACTTGTCAGCCCTGGATGCAGTTCCACAGCTTATCTTTCCTCTCATTTTTAGACACACCTTTCTGTGCCAGCACAGGGTGCAAGCAGAGGTCCTCTCTGGTTTTGAAACCCACTGCTATTATACTTTCCACATCTTCATAAAACAAGTACCTGAGCCAACAGGTGCCTTCTCCAAATTTGTTCGTATTTACTCCCTAACTCTGCCTACTCAAGGCAAAAAGGATTGCAGATGAAGTTGCAGTGCTGTTTCTCTTCACTTACTGAAGTCCCAGGCACCAGCAAAACTGCAGCACGCTCATACCTTGGATGTAATCCTCAAAAGAGTGTAAGAAATTTCTATTTTTGTATAATTTAAATTTCTTCAATTATGTTTTATTCAATAAACCATTCCTGAAATAAAAATATCTTAAAATAAACAATGATAAAAAATACCTGTTTTGTTGCATAAGGATGAGGCAAGCCACCGAAGAATATGGATCCTGTTTCAAGCCAATATGAACTGGACCAGAAATTGCTAGGCACCCTTGTCTTTGCAGATGTCTCCAGGACTGACATTTCTGCTTCACATGGCACCATGCCTTGCCTGCATAAATTTTGAAATGGAGACATTTTACCACCATATACAGTTTACATTAATGTTTATCTGACAAATTAATTAAGCTGTGTCATGGTAAAGCTGGGTAAAGCTAAGCTCTTGTACTTTTACCTTTCTGATTCTCTCCCATATCCCACCTGGAGAGAGGGAGCAAGCAGCCATGTGGGGCTGAGCTGCCTGCTGGTGCCAAACCACAAGAGGCTGTTACTAAATCAATGAGTAAAGAAAATCAAGTAAATAACTGTTTTGGTATTAAAGACTATCAACACAAAAGAAGCTGTTTAATAAGCTGTAAGTTGGCATGTGATTGGGGCTTGAACTTCTATTAAGATGAAATCATATTGGAAATCTAAGCAGTGTAATTGCTAAAAAAGTCAAAACATAGTGAATGAATTAAAAAGTTAGACCATTTTAACAGCAAATAGGTTTTTAATTTGACAGAAAAACATTTATTGACCTAAAAACTTTTAAATATCCATTTTCACCGCACAAAAGAGATAATCCAGAAAAGCAATTTGAAATACACTGCATTTTACAGCACACAGACCTACTGTAATCTGTAATACTTATTTTCAAAAGCGTCATTCCTAAGACTGAAAGCAGTAATATCAGGCCCTGATATTAACACATCCATTCCCTTCTCCCTCTCCCTCTCTACACATCCCTTAACAGTGTCACTCTTAACAGAATCAATACATTGTTAACAATAAACAGAAGGTGCAAAGTAAATAATTTGGTTTTCTTTCATTTATTTTTACTGACGAAAAGCTTATTTACATTCCTGTAATCAACTGTCTGCAAGGCCTCAGTCTTCATGAAGAAAGACAGCATGGTGGAGAAATACCAGAACTAAACAAGAGCCTCCCAGGTAGGGATTTCTTTCAGCAAACGAAGCAGAGGAGTTCTGGTGAAGCTCAGTGTCAAAGAATCAGTGTTCAACCAGCTGTATACCTAACAGCATGTATTTTTGTTAGGATGCTATAGATAAGGCATGAATTTAGTTTATGTTTGATAATGCAAGATCAGCTTCTGAAACAGTTAGTTAAAAAAAAAAAAAAAAAAAAGCATTGCAAAGCAGTTTCTTCGTTATCTTCTCTAGATAATGTCATATAAAGGATTTTTCACATACCATTTGATAAGGTCTCCTATCTTTTTATTGAGAGGATGAAGACTCCACATTAGCGACATTTGCAAACAGTTCTCTGATTATTTCCTGTATAATTCTGGTTTTGTGATATATTCAGAGAAAAATGTGAATGTGGTATTAGCCTTTAAACTGAAAGGCCTATAAGCATTTTTGTAGGCAAAACAAACAACATGTCCATCGTACGGTGAATAAATTTGCATGAAAAACATAGTTTTGTTGATAAAATCAATATAAGATAAAGGAAATTACAAACGGCTTCTGTGGGCAAAAAATTAAATTAAGGAATCAGTTGATGAGACCAAAAAAAAAATCACCTAATTTTTTACAAGTTTTTTTTGAAACTTGCTAATTATTAAATTATTATTTTTTTTTTATTTTCCTGAAACTTGCTCACCTGAATGAGGGCAAGGAAGAAATTGTAGCTAGAGCTGCAATCACGGAACAAAATGTTTTCCTGCCATGTTTGGTAGATAAGCAAATGCACAGGGTGCTGCAGCACACTGTATTCATTACTTGCTTACAAAGGAAGTTTGCTGATAATGCATGTAATTTCATCCATGCATTCTCAGTGGCTCTGTTTGCTACGATCAAGCTGTTTTTTCCTAAGGCTTGAACCCAGTGTGACAGCCTGACTGCAGTCATTCTGCAGCAGAAAGCTTTGGTGAGGGTTCTAAAGGAAAAAAGCAGTGACTTTTAAAGATCTAAAATGTCTTCTCTTTCTGATAATAGGACATAATATTAATCAATAAAGGGATAACAATACTGTCATAGTCTTTCTGAAATATTTTATATCAGATGTTTTAATGCACCGTAATTCTTACGATTGGAACAGAAGAAGGTTAGGAAAGGAACTGACAGGAAGAGTTTTCATTTTTGATTTTTTTTTTTAAACTCATTTACAGATGTGCTAAACAAAAGAAAGCTGACCACACAACACCTTTTTTTCCAAAATAATAAGTTACTGTTTTTCTTCTATGTATTTTGAGTTGCTAACACCGTAACTGGTTATATGACCACATGGGTTCTTCTACTATGCAAGCTTCTATTTAAAAATACAGTTCTTTTCACAGTGGCTTTAGACCTGTTTGTTAGCTCTTCCTTAAAAGCTTCTATGATGGATTTGCAGAGGTATTTTTGTGTGCATATATAAACGTATTTTGAAATTAATTCCCGGTACTTTATGTCAGAAAACAAGTTAATGCAATTCAGTAGTGTGTGAGCTGCCTTCACCCTGTGCTTGTTAGAATGTCAGCCGTGAACCTTTGATTGTGCTTGATTGAATGTAGCAGGGTCTGGCCAAATTAGAATAACAACCTTAAACCATTATTGTTTAGCATTTGCTGATGATACAATCACCGGGTCGCATATGCACTCTATGAAATTTCCATCAGGCTTTTAAAATACTTTTTCTACAATCAGCACATTGGGTGTTTTAAAAGGTCAAGTAAGAAGACAGGGCTTTTTGCATAATTATAAATGTGGAAATGCATACAGCAACAATCGAGCACTTTTGCTGGGTAAGCTACCGGTAATTGTGCCTCAGTCCAACCCAGCAGTAATAGTTCACAGATTTCTCATTTGTACTTACATAAATGTAATGATTAAATACGGGCCTATTAATTATAACCTGAAGATGAGTTCTATCTAAACAGTGTTAAATCCATTGCCCAATGCATTCCGGGTTGGAAGGACGGAAAGGTCAGATAATCATTTGATAACTGCTGGGGAAAAGGTACCTAAGCATGACAATAGCTTTATGAAATCCAAAATCTTTTACATAATGTCCTTATTTGCTGGCATTTGTCAGTGAAGATTAAACGGCATGTTTGGGATTATCATAAAATGGTAAAAAGGTAATAAAACAAATGGGGGAAGAGGAGGAGGGAAAAGGGGATGTCCAGAGAAAGTGGCGTAAAGCTCTTTTAATCTGGGTTTCCTGATAAGAAAGGTAAACCTCTTGTTCTAGAAACAAGACTGAAACTTTTACCTGCCTAGCAATTTCACTTCAAATGTGATCAAGAGTAAACAATTCACTAATTACCCTTGAAATATTTAGGATGTGATGTTAGCATTCAGTCTATTAAACAAAAACCACAGTAGGTCTGCAAACAACTGTGTCAAATATGAGTTGTGAACTGCAAGAACGAAAGAGAAGTTTTATTATCATATATGCTAAAGAAAACACACCCAAGTTCCCTGATTTTGTTGAAGACAACTAATTAATTAAAGCTCAGAAGCATATTTCATTTTCACTGTGCTTAATCACTACTTTGTAGATTTGTTAGCTTAAAAAAAAAACAAAAAACACTGTTTCCCTCTGTTTTCACCCAGCATCAAGTAGATCCTTGCAGCAGCCAGGCTGTGACCCACGGCCCGACTCCAGCCACTGATGCTGAGCCCTGCACTCACTTTGCTCCTGCCAGTCCCCCCACATAGGCTGGTTGGGAGCACACACTGCTCCTGCCCCATGATGGGTAGTTAAAGACCCATAAAGGCTCCAGGAGCTGACACTGAGACCCCACTGACCCTGGTAGCTGACAACAGCCAGTGGTGCCGTACCCCTCGTCTGACTCCAGCAGCTGGCACCAATTGTCACTCACGATGGTATCCCCAGGCTTAAAGTCTGGAGGACCTCCCCTCCTCAGATCCAGAGAGCTCCAGCTGTGGACCCCCACTCACTCCAGCCACCGGCACCACAGGCTGGGGTCCCCACACCTGTAGCTGGCATCAGCTGCACTCCCGTACCTGCAGGTCTCGTCAGCAGCTGGCACTGAGCCCTTGCAGCACACACACAGTGAGGAAGTGCTGAGCTGGTTAAGATTTAATGAGGATGTGTAAGGAGAAAGGACAGAGTGCAGACAAGTGGAGTGACTGCCGCATTTTACACACAACCGACCCCTTTTATACTTTTTTTCTGCATTTTTCCCTCTTTGCTCCTCCTTTTTGCTCTTTCCCCTGCAGTCCCCTCATGGGTTAACAGAGCTCTCCGATTCCTGCACCTCTCCCAGTCTGCCTGTCCCTGTTCACAGTTTCACCAGCCTCAAACTCCAGGCTGATCTTCCTGAAGTGTCAGCTGCAGCTTCTCCTTAGCCCATCAATTAGTGCGACAGGGAAGTTTGTTCCTTGTCATTGTCTCCATGTTTGCTTTGTTAGCTCTGTGTCTTGGTAAACTTTGTTTCTGGCTTCCCCCTTTTGCCTTAGTTTCCCTGCTGACGAGGTCCCTGAGCAGATAACCTTGAACATCCCTGCACTCTCACTGTCCTCATCAATTAGTGTGGGAGACCAGGCTTGATTCCCATCACTCCTTCCTCATTTTTTTTTTGTCACGTTTGTGTCCTTTCTTATCCCTTATGGTAGGTACTGAAGGAGCTCCTTGAGCAGATAACCATAAAGGAGCCACCACTCCCCAACCACATACCATTACACTCATGTTATCCTGTGTACATTTATTTAGATAGGCAACATCAGTTACTCTCAGAGTCATTACGTTTTCACCCTGCAGTAAGATGCATCACTTTAGACTCCTCACATCTGCTGGTCCTGATCTTTCCCAACTGAGACACCAGGGTAACACGCTCTTTAACGTTGCAGATGAACTAATGAGTCAACAACATTTTTTTTTCTTGTTCCCTCTGACAGCACTTATATTTCCTGGAGTTGATTTCTCAGTCTGGTCTTGCAGAGTGAGATAACTTAATAAGTAAGGACAGTGAAATGAATGACAAGGCATCATGTAAAGGTCTCTAAGAATACGGAGAGAAAAAATCTTTGGATTACATTCTAAGTAATGAATAAATATGGTTCCTCCTTATTCTTTTCACAAAGGTTACACTTGCATTAATAAATGAAAAAGGTCCACAACATGAGGTTCTGACACATAATCATCTGTATTTTTGTCAAGTTATCCCAGTTCCTGTAAATGTTGCCACCCCTCTAGTATCACCTGTGAAACTGAAAAAATTTAGAGTAAAAGGTTAGAGTAGTTCAGGAATCATTCCTATTCTGAATGTTGCCAATGTATTCTGCAAGAAGTATTTTTATAGGCATGATCTAGGGCCTGTCAGTTGGCATCAGGTCCAGAGAACAGTCTTCAGATGATTTTATTTACTCCTATATATTTAGCTGGAGAAGTGGTCTTTGGCCACTTCTGTCTTTGCAATTTGGAGAGCTTTAAGTTTCTTGCTACTCAATTGTAACAACCTTAAATGCTATTTACACTAATTAAATATGCATTTCTTTCAAGCTGATGCAGGCAGATGCAAGTAAAGTGTCATTTACTGAACAGCTTGGCCCAAATGAGTGAATTTGTACCCAAACATTCAGACAGCGGCAAGCTTAGAGTTGGATTTAGACTTGCAACACTGAAATTTTATTTCAAGTGAAACAGAAAGACTGCACTGCATAGGATGACACTTACACAGTGGGAATTCATATTGATACGATCTTTAAGGGTCATGATTATTTCTGGTCTCTATACCCTGTCTGCGTTCTCCTCAGTGTCACTTCCACGACTGTGGCATGGGGCCACGGCAGCCACAGAACCCTGAATCCACCATTAGTATCAATGTGTGGTTTGATGTTCCCCAGATAGTAATTTATAACAAAGTTTTAAGTATGTTGCACATTATCAGAGTCTACTGTTTTTATGTTTCTGTCCCTGCAACAAGTTTTTTCAGAAGATAAAGCAGAAAACTTTCATTTGTACAAGTGAGACTGAAGAACTCCTTTGAGATTCCAAGTAAAAGAGAGCAGCAATGACAAATTATTTTTGCATTACCTAGTGAACAAGAATAGACCACTACATGACAGAGATATGCTTCTTTGATGATCCTGAATTTTAACCTCTGAACGTCTCCTTTGATGGCAGAGTTCTGAAAAGATGTATTATGTGATTTGTACCCAAGATGTGGCATGACTAACTAAACTTTTATCTTATAAAAAGGCTGTAAAACAACAGTTTGTATTAAGCTAATTGGCCATATTGTTATTACCTGTTATTATGACCAATTTAGTATAATTAAATCCACTGCATTCGATTACATCGTTAGAAAAAGGCAGTTGCTTATTCTCTGTTGACTCTCATGAAGACTATGAAAAATAATCATTCTTTGTGCAATATAAAAACCATGCACAACATATTGAGCTTTGATTTCCCAATGGCTTTTCATTCCAGATAATATTTTTTTACATAATATTGATGCAAAAGAATACATTATTTAGCTGTAAACAAATGTACTTTTGTAATATTAAAAAGATAAAAACTCCTGATGTCTAAACTTAAACTCAGCTATGCAAAAGCTGTCATTACAATTAATATGTGTTCAGCATTTTTAACAAATTAAGAATTTGGAACCTTGAAGAAGAGAAATAGTTCTCCATATTTCCACTGAGATCTCCAAAAGGTATTTGGATCTTTGTGATGTTCAATTTTCCATTTGCCAAAGCAAATACCTATGTAGATATATACATTCATGCATATGTAGAGATAATCTCTGCATTTAGTACTATAAAAGACTGACAGCGAGAAACTGACAATCTCATTAATAAGAAAAGAAAAAAAAAAAAAAAAGGAAAGCACTTCTAATAAAGTATTTGGAATATTTTTCCATAATTCTTTTTTTTTTTTTTTATGATAGATTTTTTGTCATTGCATCAGTTTTATTTTCAATGTTTTGATTTCTTAGAAGATTTGATGCGTGCAAATTTTCTGAGATGTATATGCTAGGAAAAGGTCTACTTCCAGTATTCTCAGATTCTGCAAGGTTAGTTTCGAAATATTAATTCCAGTTTTCTCTGTAATCATTTCTCTGTTTTACTATTCTTTTTTTTTCTCTGTGAGATCTTTGTTTTTGTTGAATGAATAAAGCACTTGTTGCAGAGACTTCAGAATGGTAAAGGGTATTCTGACACATCCAGCAATGAGAGCTAAGACCTTTACTACATAATGCTCTAAGTAAGTATGCTCATGCAACATTAGCAGCATAACAGCATGGCATTCTTTTTTTCTGACAGAAAGCTGGTTTCTGAAATGTAAACTGCTCATTATAAGAAGATGAGATTTAAGTTAACATTTTGGAGAAATGCTAAAGTAAAGGGAGGACTGGGAATATGTATAGTAGTTACAGAGCCTGGGTCATCTCCCTAGCACTTCCAGTACATCTGTAGGTGTGGTCTGACTGCCTGCTGAAGCAAAAAGGAAAGTTCCAGCTTTTACTCCATAGGCATTCACACATTCCCTCTTTTCTCTTTGCACAGCAATCTGCACTAAGGAAATCACTCAGCTGAAAACAAAAATAGTACATATTTTTAACTGGATCATATCTCTATATGAGCTCTAGTCACTGGATAAGGTGGGTAAGAAGGAAGACAGAAAATAAAAAGCAGCTTAAACATGAAAAACAGAATAAAAATAAAATAAAATAAAATAAAATAAAATAGAGTCTCCCTGAGGCTAAAAGACTCTCTTTAATGGGACTTACCCATCTTCCATTGAAGTGACCTCCAAAAAGACCCAAAAGGAGTCTACTCTTTAAAGGTAGGTTTTGTTTAGAGCACAAAATAACCGGAGTGTAAAAAGGTAACTTTTTAAATAATGAAAATTCAGAACTAATTGTGATAGATTAAATAAGGGGTAATGTAAACATATTCTCTATCTTGAAGAAATTTCATACTATTTTTGTTGGTTCTGAACAAAACTTTCCTTCCATACTCTTACAAGGGTCATCTTAGTGTTTGCTTCCTACAGCAGGCAGAATCCTGTTTTTTTTTCCTGCGTTCTCCCAGTCCACACTGCTGCTGCAGACTTTGCAAGCTCCATCCTGTCCTTCAGGGAAGAGAAGCTTATTTGCTTTCAGAAGAAGAGCAATCTCCCTCCCTCCAGATGGCTCTGACTCAAAGTGCATCATGCAGGATAAAGCAGAAAGACAGCTTCCTTCTTACCAAGTAGGAGTTGCAGTGTGCAGTATTCACACGGCATTCTCTGAATAAACAAGACAGCTATACTGCTTGTCCTGTTCTCTGTGTGTGCCTCTATCTTCTGTGAAAAAGAATGCCTTGCATTATCTTTCAAATACTCATGCTGCCTCAGTACAAGGATTTTTATAAAACTCATGCCTTCAGGCTTCTGGATGCAATGTGCAGTGCCTAACAGCATTTTTCTCCCATTACTGAGCTGGCTAATTAATTTTGTTTTTCCATACTCTGTGACACTTCTCAAATAGCAGAGCTTGAGATTTGCGGGGAAAGCATATCTAGCAAGTAAAAAGTTTTTTTGAGGTAAGTGTGAATTACACTTCTTAGATGTCTGCCACTGTTCATGTAGTCAGGGTGACATGCCTAAGAGACATAGGGCTAGCAGGGTATGAAAAGAATCGTTACCCAGCTTTGTTCAGCCTTAAACTGAAACCCCACTTGTTGGGGCTTGCCAGCCAGAATCATTTGGATACACACGTTCCTCACAATACTGTGGTTTTAGGCAGAGGTGGCCATAGCAGAATGTACCTTAGAAAGATGTTGAAGAAATCCAAGTTTGATTCAAATTAAGTTTGTGGCTTTCTGAACAAAATTCTGATCAAAATTCTGAAATAGATGAGGTCAAGTTAATGACTCTTTGGTGGTCAAATGGGTGGTTACAGTGGTTACTTCTAGACTGAAACTCCACACCCAAGAAATTTTATCTGCAGTAAAAACGGTAGCTTACGTTATCTTATCCTCTAATATTCAAGTGATGTAAGAATTATCCGTGAAGGGGAAAAGAAATTCTATTAAATATCTTTAAATGCTACACTATTTTTCCCCCCATAAGTTCCGTTTGTGATGTCTGTTGTATTTGCTCTTATTAAATATGCATATATTGTGTAAAATATATTGGCATCAGATGTGAAAACATGAGAACTTAAAATCACTATTTTTTAGGAAGTCTAAGGGCAGAGCACATTTAAGTATATAAAAATAAAAAGATTGTCTGTATTGTGTACATTAGGTATGCTTTCTAAACAACTATTCAGAAATTGGATACTATTATGTTTTATTATTTCTCCATAAGTAAAAGTTATTTCAAATGTATAAAAGATGTCAACTACTTCATTTTAAAATTAGCAATTTGGGCTATTCTGAGAATGAAAAGTCTGGGAAATTAATAGTGTGAAGAATAGAGTTAAAAGTTTCTGTACAGATCACATGGGATATCACAGGATTTAAATGTGCTTAAACATAGAACCAGTTAAGGATATGTCCTCAGGTAAAGCCTTTGGCAAATACATAAAACGTTGAAAAAGTATTTCTAAAAGATAGGGAATTTTGTGCTATGCAGCAGTAAGAGTTGTTTCTTTGCTTTTCTACTGAAAAGGAACAAAGAAAGGCAACTGTAAGTAAGGAAAAATGATAGCTTCAGAATCTAGAAATAAAAATACAGTTTTGTTTCTTATTATAATGACACTTCAAAGAAGAGCTGATGGCTTTAGTAAAGCAGTTCTACTAAGTTTAAGATGTTCTCTTTTCAGAAAACAAAAACAAAAACAAAAATGGTCAAAACACTAAAAACTAGTACTTTGAATATACCAAAGATTAATAGCAGTTAAATGCTTTGACACATTGTACAAGAAACTCAGTTCTGGTACCTGTACACAAAAATAATCTTCAGCAACAGAAATTAATGCTTACTCTCAAAACAAACTGGGTAAGTATAATTTCATTTCACATTCCTTCAGCACCACATTCTATCAGTGCATTCTCAGCACTCATCCAATGCATAAAGCACTTTGTTTATCTAAGTTTATTATACTTTAATTGTTCTGATGATTTTTTAGTGAGATGCTGTATTTGTATTTACATTGATATTCATCTCCAGCATCTAAAAAGTCATTATTTCCATAGTGCTCTATGTTATTAGAAATGCAGGATTAGGTTCTTGGCCAAAAAATTGTATAACCTGAAAAACATTTTTGACTGAACATTTATTCTGAAGAAGCACCATTATTTATTTTGAACACTTGACCTCCAAATAGAAAGATACTTTAAGCTACATTTAAATTATCAAGTATTTATGAGATAAAGTAATGAATACCATTAGTCACAGGAGGGAATGTTGTTCACCCAACTCCCTTTCTACTTATCTGTGAAACGATTAAAATCAAATTAATTCCCTAAATGTACTGCATGGGGTTGCAGAATGAACTGTAAAATATATAAACAGTCATTCTGACTATGAAGATTTCAAAACTTTTCCTCTGTTTAGTGGTTTTTATTCATATTTGTTTTTAATCTCACAGTTCATAAATCAGAATCTCCTTTGATTTTCTTGGTTCAATCCAGCATTGCCATTTCTGTGGCAGAGTCATGCTCTGTCAGTGGGCCATAACAGTGTCACCATGGAACAGAAATCTTCAACACTTAGAAGTTAAAGGATCCCACTTTTTTGAACTACTTGTGCCAATAGCTAATCTTTATTGTTGCAAAGCCAGGTTCTTTTTTCTTTCAGATATGTACCAGAACACCCTTTCTGGGGGATATTCTTCACTTCTTGCCTTTCATCTCTGTGATAGTCGGCAGACATATTTTAGGTTATACCTCCTAAAATGTCTTAAATTTCCTAAAGTGTCTTGCAGCTGATGCAAGTCCATTGATAGCTTCCTTCTGATAGGCCCAGAAAATGCAAAGAGCATGAGGCTATATTACACCAATAATACACTTCTTAGAGTATGAACACACTTCTAATTAACTAGTGGCCATTGTTGTTAGTAACTTGTGGCTTATACTGGCTTTTGAGGAGATGGCCAATTTGGGATGTTTCCATCAAGTAGAGTACATTGCATTTACGCAGTACTCAAAACAGCAGGGGGATGACCTCTTCACCTATATGCTCCTATGTTCCAGATTAAGACCAATGCTCAGCACCTTTGTGATAAAATACAAATAAGAATTTATCATTGAAAAAGCAACAACACAGAGGTATCCACAGCTCAACACAATAAGAAACAGGCTTCCCTATCAATGTCTGCATTTTTTTTTCCTAACAATTTTATCTATTGTCTGCTTATCTTACCTGTCTGAAAGCCCTAGGGAAGATATGGGCTTTGTAGCATATTCTGAAGGGTAATATATACAATGTATTTGGCACCACATGGATTATTTCAGGCCTTCATGAAAAGATATCAACAAACAAGCAAAGTGCAAGCTCCAGAGTGAGCATATGTTGCATTATGCCATGATTAGAAAGATCCTTTTCTGACTAGAAGAATCAGAAAACATCCACATCTCAAAACCAAGGCAATCAATCACCAGAAGCCCTGTAGTTAACTAGTGAAAACCTCAAATTACAAACATTGTGAGTTAAAGAAGAACAATGCACTCTATGCAGATGATTTCTGGGCTGATGCAGCTTCTATGCCAGTTTTCTAAACCTACTGGTCAGGGTCAAATAAACAAAAAGGACGAACTGGATAGACTCATTTTAAAGAAAGAAGCTGTATCAGTGACATCTACTGTATAATCAATTTATAAACTGCTAGATTTGCTAAAGTGACTGCCAACTGTGATCTAAGTAAAAATAATTTAATTTAATGAATGAAATGAAGATACTATTACTATCAGTACTGAAATGACTGTTGTTCAAATGGAGCATAATAGACCAAGCAAAGGACACATTTCTAATATTGCAGATGAAGTGTGGCCTGTTTCTGCAATACATGCTACTTCATCAACTTGTTTTGATGTCAAAGATTGAAAAAGATTAAGCAGTTAATGAAGGAGGTTTTTTAATGGGTGGAATAATAAGTTTGTGGTAGAAAATCCCCCGTATTGCCAGAGGTAACTGCATATTCTCAACTAAAACAAACAAACTTCTCAGTGTTTGGATCTTTTTACTGTTTTCTTTTCTCCACAGTGTCCTGTAAAAATCCAATCCCTGTGAGGTTTTTTCGATATCCAAATTTGCACTGTTGCATTTTCACATTCTTAAGAACACAAAACCCAAAAAATCAGATATGCGAGTAAAACAGACACAATGATTTTCATTAAAAACTAGACTTACTAAACAACTGCACTAGCTTACATACAAATCAGGGCTTTAGGGCACTGCTTTCTGGCAAACCTTGGCAACATGATAGATTTAAACAACCAACATCGTATATAAAGATTTATCTGGGACAAAAAAGCGATATCCTATCCAAAATTATCAAGATATTCAAGATCTGTGATGAAAATCTAGTCCTCTTATTGTATCTAATTTTATTCAGTTGTTACAGTTGTAGCCACAATATTCCATCATGATGAAAAATGTATTTCAGCAATGCTGCTATTTTACTTTCAGTATGAATATTCTGGTGAACTATGAAAACTGGATACAGTGTAGTGTCTGACAGTAATCTGCATGTTTATTTGCAAACATTAGAAGGTGTGACATTCCTTTTATTCACACCAGCAATGACTTCTGAGGAATAAAGTAAGCAGTAAAATACACTCCTGTAAGCAGAAAAGGAAGATATTATCATTAATTTTCACTGTGTTTCATCTTGTATTACACTGCAGTACTTTTGATTCTATTTCTTTCATTTAATATGATGCTATAAAGGCAGTATATTCTTCACAAGTTTAACTTCAGTAACTGAAATGAATTGCTTTTAGGGAATTTGGCAAAAATCTTTCCATCATAGGGCCACCTCAAAGGGGCTCCAAAGAATTTGGAATACTTTAATGAGAATGATCAGTTTCTTTCAACAAATAGTACAAGAACCATATAATTTTTTAATTATTATTATTACTCGTGATATTTAGTCATAATTCTCCACATCTGCAGAACAAAGAAGATCCCACACTGTGCACATACACTGTGTTACAGTAATCAGTAACTCCTACATTCCCATCCTGGCTTTGCCAACTTCCCACGTAGCGTTATTCAGAACTTAACTTTCTTATCTCACTGTAAGTCAATTTTGTGATGACTAAATAATGTTTGCAAAGCTCTAGGCAGCTGTTGAATAAGCTACTGCAATTTTCCACCAAAGTTATTTTAAGTTTTACTATGCCTTATTATACCACAGTTGATTAAATCTAATGTTAAAGTAATAAAACAAATAACACACGTTCCAAGAATGACCATATTAACTATAATTGACAACAATACATTTTTTTTTAGTAGAAAGAAGCAGTGGATATTATACTTATCAGTTCAGAAAATGCATTTGCTTAACTCGAGCACATGTGAAGACACACTAGATTAAAACAAGATGAAGCAACTTCTAACCAAATCCTTCTGACATCTGTAACATTAAGTTTTCAAACTCTAAAATAATTTCCAAAACCATTTCCAGTCCATTAGAGGGGGTTGAGTGATTAACAACTACTCAGTACATATTCTGAATCCCATTAATGTTACGCATTCCCTCTTTTTTAACATGACAGATCGGTTCAGCTCATCTTACCTGAGCTGTCTTTTAATATTCACCATTCACTGCTTCCTTCTCAGACTCAAAAGGATCACTGGAAATAAAAATGGGACTGTTTTTCTCTCCGGTTATTGGCATGGACTGGTTTGAAGATTCAAGTTCTTTTCTGCTCAACTGAGTTTGTATTGGCTTTATGTTGCAAGGTTTTGGTAGTGGTGGGCTACAATGGTGGCCTCTGTGAGAAGAATCCAGAAGCTGCCCCATGTCAGATAAGGGCCAATTTCATCTGGCTCCAAAGGGACCCACTGTTGGCCAGAGCCGAGCCAATAAGCGATGTTGTTTGTGTCTCTGGGAGAGCAGACTTAAGAAAGGGGAAAAAACCTGCTGTGCAACTGCAGCTGGGAGAGAGGAGTGAGAAGCAGCCCTGCAGGCCCCAAGGTCAGTGCAGCACGAGGGCAGGAGGTGCTCCATGCATGGAGCACAAGTTCCCTTGCGGCCTGTGGAGAGGCCCCTGGTGGAGCAGGCTGTCCCCCTGCAGCCCATGGGTCCCACATGGAGCAGATCTCCACGCTGCAGCCCCCCAGTGGAGAAGCCCCCAGTGGAGCAGATGGATGTAGCCTGGAGGAGGCTGCGGCCCATGGAGAACCCCCACAGGAGCAGTCCCCAGGCCGGAGCTGCAGCCCGTGGAGAGGAGCCCATGTAGGAGGAGGGGGTCTGGGGGGAGCTGCCACCCATGGGGGACCCGTGCTGGAGCAGTTTGCTCCTGGGGGATGGATCTCGTGGTACGGAGCCATGTGGGAGCAGTTCTTGAAGAGCTGCTGCCTGTGGGCAGCCCCTGCAGGCTCAGTTTGGGAAGGACGGCATCCCGTGGGAGGGACCCCATGTGGAGCAGGGGCAGAGAGTGACCATGAAGGAGTGGTGGAGACAAAGCGTCAGGGACTGATTGCAGACACCATTCCCCTGTGCTGCTCAGGGGGAGGAGGTGGAAAAAGGTGGATAGGGGAAGCTGCTTTTAGTTTGTTTTCTTTGTTTCTCACTTTTCTAGCTCGTTAGTAATAGGCAATAAATTTCTCCAATCTCCCTGTGCTGAGTCTGTTTTGCCCAAGATGATAATTGCTGAGTGATCTCCCTGTCTTTATCTCAACCCTTGAACCCTTTTCATTGTATTTTCTCCCCCTTTCCCTTTGAAGACGAAGAGTGAGAGAAGGGTTGCAATGGATGTCAGTTGCCCAACAACATAAAGCCACCACAGATTTGAACAAAAAAATAATCCATAAAGTAGGTGCATTTACATCATGGTAGTTAATTCAGCCCTGAGTTTCAAGGATTACCATATCTTTTTTTTTTCTATTAGTCACATTTCACTGTCAGGAATTGAGCTTCTTCCTGGACTAGGTTTGGGCCTACTGCACAATATCTTTCCTGCCTGAATGCTCGTGCTTTTATGCTACATGATAGAGAGGAAAATAAATGTATTCCCTTTAAGCACATTGCTAATCTGGTAAGCACTGTCCAACTGTACTATAGTTTGAAGCACTCTTTCCAAGGATATGTCGTATTCCAGGCTGCCATAGCATGATTTCATTGCACATATTCAGGTATCACTTACAGCTAATGAGATATAGTGCCATTAGAATGAACTAACTGTCCAACCTAGATGATCTTTGAGGTAATTATAAACACAGACAACAGTAAAGTGTAACACTTACCTAATTTGCACTTTATACCAGTGTCCATCATCCACTCTAGCTGTAGTTGTGATGTTTTTGACTTCTGCTGCTTCATTACATAGAAACTGGTACTACAGAATGGGAAAAATGATTTTCTTACATTATTTCTAATAATTAAACAGCTACTGGCTTAGAAACTTAAAAAGAATGAATGGTTGCATAAAAACCTGAGGGATGTCATGCACATCAAGAAAAACTAATGTTTCATTAAAGATCTGGATCAGGAAATCTATCATAGCAGAAATGCACAAGCACACATAAATGTTTCCTAGCTTGCATGAAAATGCTTTCATCATTGTGTATTTTGCAATCAGATTGTATTATTATTGTAGACCTGATTTGCAAAGAAGTTGACCATCTGCAACCCAGATGAAATTAACATTGGCCATGGGTGAATTTTACTTAGCATTTTATGGCCTCCTTACACTTCCAAACACGTAATGTAGCATGCAAGCCTGAGCATTTAGGAACACCATTTAATTTCCTATACTAATGTGAACAAGCACTTGATTTCATGGTTTGTCTACTTGTAATTGTAGCTTGATTGTGAGCTTAGAACCATTTGTTCATTGGGCTTTAAATCTACATTTAATTGACCAGTTTTGTGAATGATTAAGTGAATTCAATTAGTTTTAACATGGCACACTGGGATCTCTGAATAGATTTTTGTCAGTTAAAGTACTTTCATATTTTATGGTGTTTATGATATATTAGAAAAATATTTTTCTGCATCATTACTTTACCATGAATACAAGTAAGATGGACTTAAAGCCATCAACGTTTTCTAAACCTTGGATTATGTCCTGCCCCAACTAATCTTGCTTGTTCTGGATAAAGATAGTCAAAATAAAACACAGTAAATTACAATATAACAAAATAAAGTAAAAAGTTATTTTGATTTTTTTCCTTATTATCTGCAATTTACATATCTTTTTTAAAATGATTGTGTTCTTTACAACATGAAGCAAATACACTGTTCCTAACAGTCATTTCACTATCCTTTTAAAAGAATATAAATACAGCCCAACTTTTGGAAATTTATACTAAGAAAAAAGATCCATTACGAAAAAAGTAACTTCTCTTTTAATATCTTCTTAAACCTCTTCACAAATACAAGTTCTATTTCTTTCTCAGAAAAGAAAGAGTAATTTGCCAAAGGTAAAGATTTATTGGAACATACATTTCATTCCTTAATGTCTATAAACAAATGTATTTCTATTTAGTTGTCCACAACAGCCAAGCAAATCCTGTGGAATTATGAATTAACATGACAGACCAAGTAAAAAGTTTCTACTCAGACACAAATGGTGAGAAAGTCAGTCTCTCCCCTTACACAGTAAATTTTCCTATGCAAAATTCACTCAGTTCCACAGCTTATTCCCTTAAAAAAATTTCAATGAACTTGCACATGAGCAGGTTCAGTAAGCTTAGGCTTTGTATGTAAGATAAAATAACCAGAAGAAATCTGTTTTTTATTTTGGTCTTTCAGTGTGTACATTTTCTATGAGACACTGCAGTTATAATCACTATTCAGCTGTATTCAAGCACCACCTCTTGTAAGACATACTAATCCTGTCAGACATGATTTTGTCCTACCACATGACAAGTTTGACAATTATTTTCCTTAAAACACTAATGAATCTCAAAAACTTCTATAGCACGTATGATCTTCTATAGTAGGAAACAGAATGAAACATATATATATTAAAATATATATATTAAAAATTTGTTATAGATCCCAGATTTTACTTCCATCTCCTTCAGCAGAATATTTTGATGCCTTACCTGTAAGGTGCCATGTCTGATGAAAAGCTGAATTAAAAACTGTCCTATTGTTTCTGGGCTCTGTTCAATATACAGGAGGAGTCCATGAGGATCATGGGTCTTAAATTCCAAGTGGATGAAGTTTAGCATGTTGAAATGCAAGCCTTGAAATTCCAGGTAAGAATCACCATAATAGCGAGCATAACTAAAATCTGTAAATGGAATTTTGAGAGATATAATAAAAGGCTACAAAGACATTTTTCCTCTTTACTCACTGCATTCTTATTCTGCTAATGGTAGCGAAGATAAAGGCTACTCTTTTACATCTGTCAAGCAGATAGATATGAATCTGAAAAACTGTATTACTTTTCTTCTTTCAAAGACTAATGCTGACAATTTTTAAAACTGGACATAAAGTTTTATATTAACCAGGCAACAAGGATCAGTGCCTGAAAGGAAAGGCTCTGAAGCTGATGGCACTTGGAACATATCTGCCAGCACAGAAGTATCTTTTCAACGGACTCTTTGGTTCCTGCATAAGCTAAGAGAAGTTATTCACAGTTTTTGATGCAAAATTGAAGGAGTTTGAAAGCCTTTGCACATGGTATTTTCTTTTTCTCTTTCTTTTTCTTCCTTCCTATTTATTTTTTGTTTCCCTTTCACAGTCTGTGTTTTCACAAGAACAGGGTATTCAACACGCACATATGCACCTGTACACATGTGCACAAATATACACATACATGCACTTAGCTTTTTTACTTGCCAATATTTACAATGAACCTCAGATCACTACATTTATCGGCTCATAAGGAATTAAAAAATGCATCCTCTTCCACACATGACTCAAAAGAAGTTTAGTTGTTTAGTAGTTTTGTTTTAATACAACTATAATATTTCGATTTAGCACAAGCAGAAATATGCTATAGTCTCACTTGAAGAATCACACAAAATACAATTACTTGCTTGATCAACTTTATGAGTCTGTTACAAATTTAAAGATGTATAAACAATTTGCCAATTTTGTTAAAAGTCAGTGCAACAATATGAACCTAGATACAATGCATAGCATGTAATAAGCCAATGATTCTATTTCACTTGGCTCACATTTCACTGCATATTCTGTAGAGTGATTCTGAGTATCTTTAAAGGTAACAAATCCCATTTCTGTTTTCCAAAACAAAATTTCAGTTTGTTTGGATACTGAGTCCAATAGCAAATACGTTATGTGTAAATTATGAACATCAATGATGCTAGAATAAATTACAAACTACCAATATTGCCCTCTTGTATATCACTATAAATATATGTTTTTTTCTTTTCATGACTTTTCAGACAGCTATTTACAAATTTGAGTTCAGAGACACTGAACCAAGTTGTCAAATCTGTAGTCAAATCCTGACCAAAGCTCTTAAAGAAAGACGTGAAAAAGAAACGGGAACAAACCAGTACTATATGTACACATATAATACACAGTAAAAGAAACAAAAAATGTCAAGCAGCAGTCAATGACCAGTGATGAAAAAGATGACTTTATAAATTTAAATGTACATGATCTTTAAATTTCTGTTTTGAAATATCAGCCTATATCTGTAAATTTCAGAAAACTCAATTTAAAAAAAAAAAAAAAAAAAAAAAGAAGAAACTGCACAAAAAAACACCCTCCATTTTATAAACAGAACAAATCCTCTAAAAATTGCAGACACAGCTTTGAAGGATTACTTTCAACCCCCACCCATTATTTGCGTGCCTTCCTGAACTGTAAATCTTCCCCTCTTTCCATTTGCCCTATATGCCCCTGCACATGGCTTTGCTCCTCCCATGGAACCACTCATTTATCCACATATTTCTGATATATTGATATCTAACCAATCTTTTTCTTGACTTCACTTAGGAGACCAGCTTGGCTGAAGGACAGCAAAGTTGCAGGGAACATCTCTTTCCTTCAATCCTCATTCCTTAACTTTTTTTTTTTTTTTTTTTTTTTTTTTCAGTGTGTGTGCAGTGTTCAGCAAAGCAGGTCAAAATTATGTCTCTTCTCTGGTGTTCTGCTGATGCAAGGCATCTGATCACCTAGAAAGCTCTACAGGGAAGTAAAATCTGTATATTATGGGGAGAATAAAAAAAGACAGGGAGAAAGCAAAGCCATTTATTTACTCATGGTTCCTGAAGCTATATCACAGCTCTGGTAACTGAGGTCATAACTGGATCATCTACTAAATTCCAAGAAGGACTGAATAAACAAGAGCTAGTGGTGTCTACCTTTAGCTTTGTATGAATAATTATAATAGGTACACAGAGCACTGCAGAAGAAAAAAAAAAAAAAGCAAAAAAAAAAAAGCTTTATTCTCCCTGACATCCACATCTTTTTGTCTTCCTATGGCCACAAATGACACTGCCTTGTAAAGCAATACACTCCATTGTTCGGTGTATTTAGGGCCAGTTTGGCTTCTTATGGGAAATATATTTATGGTGCAAACCAGAAAGCTTTTTAAAGGAAGCAGCTCAGTAGTTAAATTGCTGAAACAGTGCTCTATGTCCATAAATATGGAAAGAGTTAATGAGAGAAAGCACTGAAAACTATCTAGCAGGCTACAGTTTTTTTTTTTTTTTTTTTTTTTTGAAACCAATAAAAATGTGCTACTTGAATCACAAATGGCTTCATACCTTCACACAATAGCTATTAAAAAACCACCCCTGTGGTTTTACCTATAAGGATTCCTACATTATTTGTAACAATACACAATCTCTTTTCATAGAACATAAGCTTTGCTTATAATCCTCCCACTATACTTAAATGCAGCTTTTTCATTTGACCTCCAGAGCTGGCTTCCTAGATTGTTATTTGTCCTAAAGCAGAGTGCTCATCACCCAACCCTTTCAAAGAAAAAAAAAAAAAAAAAGAAAGAAACCGAAGTAGCATTTTATCTTAACTCTGAATGTCTAACATTTGCTTTCCTAAGAAACAGGAAAGCCCTTTGGCCTACAAAATCTTTTCGGTTGTAGCTTGTTCCCCTGTGTACGTACAGCTCTCCACTTTTTTATGTTTACTTGAATTCACATTAAAATCAGAATGTTAAAAGGTTTCAGACCTAACCACAACAGCAAGCATCTACACAGTTCTGCAAGCCAGTTGACTGACAATCTTCATTAATTCTTGCCAGTAGCTACTGGATTTCCTCACTTCCAGTGAGCTTTGGAAGCCTAAGCTTCAGAATAGAAAGCTTCAAATTTAACACCTGAGTTAGACAAGTGCAGATCCTGTTTTTTTAAAGGCAGGCAGAAATAATCAAAGATTTGAATATGCTCATTAGCCTATCCTATTTTATGGTGGGGCTTCAATGTCTGGATATTTCTAATGTCTAATGCATACTCTGCAGCTTGCATGGGTTCAGTCACAGAAGGATTCCTGTTAACATCTTCCTTCTTTTTACTGCTTTTCTGTTTTGTTATGTTCCACCTTAGGATAAAACAATCTCATTTAAGCTATCATTTCTTCCCCTTTCATGGACACATCTTCTGTATCACTTACTATTCTTTGAATTAGAAATACCTTATAACATTCAAAGAAAAGGCATTAGCACCAGTGTGAAGGACTCTCATGAAAAATATGAACAATTAATTTCCTACTTGGAATTCTTTTTTTTTTTGATGAAGAACAAGAAGTAGGAAAGAAGCAAGCAAGATAAACCGCGGAATTGCAACCCTGGACTCAGAAGAATGTATTTTAGTCTCGCTGAAGATCTGTCTGGCAGAATCCCATCAGAAACTGCCCTTGAGGGCAAAGAGGCTCAGGAGAGCTGACTAATCCTCCTCAGAGCACAAGAAAGGAAACACACAGAGCTGGAAGCAGAGACAGGCTGCTTGGAAGGAATATCAGACCAGGAATCTGGGGAGTCAGGAAAAACAAGGCTCAATTTGAAACTAGCAAAGGATGTGAAGGGCAACAAGAAAGGCTTCTGTAAGTATGTCCGTAGCAAAACAAAGGCTGTGTGGGCCCACTGTTCAGTCAGACTGGTGAAAAACAGTAGGAAAAAAGTTGAGGTACTCAGTTTGCCTTAGTTTTCATTGCTGAGGCTTGTCCCCCTGTCTCCCAGGTCCCTCCCAGCAGTTTGCAGAGTAAAGCAGTACCCACAGCTGAAGATGAAAGTTAGACGTGACATAATCCACTTGGACATGGCCAGGTCTGCAGTATGCAATGGCATACATTCACAGGTGTTGAGGGAGCTGGCTGATGTCACTGCAAGGTGGTTCTTTGCCGTCTTTGAGAGCTCATGGCAGTCAGTGGAGACTCCTGATGACTGGAAGAAAGCAGACATCACACTTGTCTTGGAGAAGAACGATTCAGAGAACTGTAGGCCAGTCAGCCTCACCACACTCCCTGGAGGGGTTATGGAGCAAACACTTTTAGAAGCCATTTCCTAACATGTGAAAGACAAGAAGGTGACTGGGAGCAGCCAGCATGGGTTTACTAAGGCCAAATCACCCCTGGTCAACCTCATTGCTTGCTACGATGAGAGGAATAAACCCCTTAAAGACATTTTTCCTGCCAAGGGACTGAAGGTGTACCAGTACTGCACTGCAAGAAAGTGCCATTATACATGAGGTAGAAGTTGCTAGCTGTAGTGAGAATCAATATCCTGTAAACTGTAGCAAAATAAATTGATTTGCAGGATATTATAGATTGGCTTGCATATCATGAAACTGATAACAAAAAGATTGCCAGCACCGTAAAGCATGATGAATTTAACTTAACAAAATATGCTGGTATAGGACAGACACCTCAACCACTGACACTTCAGATGAGGTACAAACACTGCAAAGAATTGCAGATGGTAAGTCAGGTAAAACACCACTATATTTCATTAGCCCTCCCTGCCATTTCCTTCTCCTATGAGCATTCATACACAGCATTCTTTTAATTTACAAGAACACCTACAGAATGCTTAAGTTCAACAAATGTTTTTTTGTTGCTGTTGTTGTTGTTTTTTGTTTTTTTTTTGAACATATTCTTTGGGAAATTAATGATGGCAATAATTTTGCAATAACCTTGAAAGTAATTATTTCATTTTTAAGTTTTAAATATGCCCTCAGTCCTATAATTAGAATGGCAGAAGAAAAACTCAGCTAAAATACTTTGCTATGAAACTCTATCTCTGGGTTTATTTCTTCACTTTCTAACAAACATTGAAAATACATGAAAAAAAATATATTTTATTGGTGTTAAATTATCTTGAAGTTGAAAATTGAAAAAAGGAAGGGGGAGATTTTTAGAACTGGTCTCTCTTAGTGGATAAAGCCACCTAGCAGGACTTCCATTTCTAACTGAAATTTATGTCTTCAATAATTTATTTTTTATTTTTATATTGTACATTATTTTATTAATTATACTTTATACAATATGGCGTCCCTGCCCAGGGCAAGAGGGTTGGAACTAGATGATCTTTAAAGGTCCCTTCCAACCTAAAGCATTCTATCATTTTATGATTATTATTCTGCACCCTGGTGAAGATTTTCAAACAATGACTCCAACTACTGTCAATTATAGTTAAATATTTTATCAAAACTACAGTGTACCCAAGCTTTGCACTTAATACCTTTAAATAATTTCTATTCAGTACTTGTAAATAATTTCAAACATTAAACTGCTGTTATCAGTTCCTTCATTCTCTATTTTTACTCTGCAATTGTGCTTGTAGCTAGATCACATGTGATAATGGGAACTCAGTTTTTCTGGAAGCATACTACCTTCTCTTTACTAACTGGTATGTGCAGTTTTAATGATGTGCCTTGATGGCATTTCAACCACTGCTGAAGGTTTCCACACCCAAAAAAGCTTCACAAGAGGAAAAACAAGTGCTGTGGTATTTATGATGAAGATGAGAAGTCTTTGGGGAATGCTTCAGGGTGACATGACAGCAGCCTTTCAATACCTACAAGGAGGTCATGGAGGAGACTAGAGTCAGGATCTTTATAGACATGAATGGCAGGAGGGCAAGAGACACTGCTCTTAAATGGAAACAGGCAACTTACCACAGCAGAGACATGCTTGCTGTCATAACTGTAAAGAATTCATGCTTCCCTACTTTTGTGAACTCTGACAGAATGTAAAAACAGGGTGAATGGATAAAATTTTTGTTATGCATTTCTTCTATCTCTTTTAGAGCCTCCTGTCTCAGGTAGGCTATGCAAGTAGCAATGTTTTCAGTTTACTCTTCGTATGCTGAACATTTATCAGCTTTCATTTTCTTAACATTTCTACATTTTATCTCCAAAAACTACATTTCTTTGAGGTTTTGTATTTAATGAGTCATGTTAATCACTCTCTTCTACATTCTAAGATGGGGTTAATCATTCCCGTGAGTCCTGGAGGACAGCCACAGCAAAATCCATAAGCTTTATTATTATTATTTTCCTTAAATACAATAACTTACTCTATATTTGCAAAGAGTACTTTAAAGGTTTTAGTTTATTTCCAAACGAGTCTCATATTCTTCCAAATATTTTGTCTTTTCAGCTGAAATACCTTAAAGACAGAAGAGAGAAATGATTCCCAAACAGTATTTCTGTTTCCAGATGCAATGCTATTTCACTGTGATGTGCCTCACCTTTGGTTCCAGATAGCATACCCACAGCTACAGTGAACCTATGTTTTATTCTGTCAGAGAAGTCCGTGCTGCATGACTAGCAGAGAATTATAGTTATGTTTTTCTCTCAAAGTTGAAATGCTCTCTAATGTGGCGTGCTAGACAACAATGAAATGTGGTTAACATCCAGAACTGTTGCCAGTGCAGCCCATAAGCAGCTTTCAAGCAAAGAAAAACAACAGTTATGAATAAACCTTCTTTACTGTTCCTTTGTCGTGCTTACACAGAGCTACAGATATGAGTAGACTGCAAAATTCTTCTGAAAGGGAAACATGGCTCTTTTAGAGCTCCTGTAATTTATAGTGTCTATACTTCTAGTCTCAACGTGCATAAACACATATGTGTAAGTCAGCTGCCTTAAACATATGGAAATTCAGATCCTAAAAACCATGAAGTTCCTTCCCTTTTCCTGCAGTTATCGTATAGCCTTCCTTTTCTCACGCATGCATCATTCATACCTGTGTCCATAGCTCGATCCTTAACTCCTTCAGGTTGAAAAGTCAGTCTGTGACTCACACAAAAACCCATACCTCTGTCGGCTGTTTGTAGTGAGATCTGCATTTACCCTTCCTGTACACCCCTTAAAAGGGAACAGTTGGCTGCATTTGCTATTATTTTTAGTTCTCCTCCATTCTGTTCAAGAGTTAAAAAGGACAGTTGGAAACAAACAACAAAAAATCTATACATACAAGGTTTTTTTACACAATACATTTTTAAATGATTTTTCTGTAATAAAAGCGAAATCTCAATGAGTATAGGTCACATGAAATACAACTATAAAATGCATAAAACACATGCTTTCCTAAATCCCTTGTGAAGGAGGAAAAAAGTTTCCTTTAAGCAATTCTGAATTTTTAACATAAAAGAAAATCGACTGAGCACTGGCAAATAGTTCTGTATTTGTCCCTTTTGGATGACTCACGTGGACTCATAAAAGCGGTTTTGAAGAGCAGATGCCTATGGACAGCACTATATACTATGGGGCTATATGGTATGTGCCAGTGAAAGGTTTGTGTTCCAACCATATTTCAAAAGTGTAACTTTAATGAGTCTCTTTCAAAATAAATAGAAATCAGATGTACTTTTTTTTTCTTTTTTTTCCATCAGTATAACAGTTTGGAGAGCACTCGTGCCTTTATTCTTGTTGACTTCAAAGAATTCCTGAATTACTTTGAAATTATTTTAGGATGATATTCATGAAAGACACTCAATGCCTACAGTGAACCTCCCAATTTCCATTGATTTCCATTCCAATTGTATTGATGCCTACATTCTGACAGTCAAACTGAAAGCTATTTTCAGATGTCAGTCTCTACACTTTCAATTCAACTTTTTTCCAGAATCACCTAGAGCAGGTAAATTATGGCTATGAACTGCATTGCCAGAACAATTATAACTACACTGTGTTTCTGGAAAAACTGGTTTGCAATTTGTGCAGATAATATATATGTTTATTTCAACACTTAAAACTCAATATTTATGCTCTTACAAGGTGAGTTACCCTATGTTTATGTGAGGTAACGTACTTCTACTGCTGTTACTTGCCTCTGAGCAATGCTTTAATTGCCAGTTTTACCTACTCACTGTCAGATGCCAAATTTCCTCTACTTCTTTTGCACTCAATCATCTATCAGGGCCCGGTATAGTATCTTTTCCTGGGTTTAGAAAACCCTTGCTAGGGTTCTGTGCCAAAGCATCTTTTAATATATTCCACTGCTGTTTAAATTTGACCGATATAAATGTTTTCTTTAAATCAAGACTACTAAAGATTGCTATATAAAACATCAACTTGCCCAATGCACTCAAAAATCCCCACTGATTTCTTGTCTGCATTTACCACTGAGAGGGGCATATTAAATGCTTCTCCTGCTACTGTCACTGATAAATCACTGATAAATGAATTCCACCAATAATTCAACCAGAAAATGCAAATGTACTACTATATAATAGGAAAAAAAAAATCCAATATTAAAAAAAAAAAGATCAGGCTAAGATATATGTAATACAGCTTATCTAAATTCAAGGTTTACAAGAATGAGAACATAATAAAAACTGAGGCATTTATTCTGTGGGATTCTAATACTAAAAGCACTGAAAATGTCTACAGATGAAGATGAGCATGAAAATCCCGGATGTTTCAACCACCTGCTTTAATTTTGGACCCTGCTCACTCTCACTCATTCTTTGAAGAAGTATTTTTCTACTTACAATAAATACACAAATTATTTTCTGGAAAAAAACAGTTTATACATGCAGCAAGACCTGTGAATGTTTATATATATTGGAGTGCATTATCTGATAGTGTCTTTTTTTTTTTTCCATAATTGTGAACATAAAGCAGTTAATAAACTAGTTGATTATTGTGCATTTAAAAGTAATCATTTCCTTACACGTGTTCACATATATATTGACTGCCAAGAGTTGAGAAGATGGTGAGTCCTGGCTACTCCCTGAATTCAGGGACAGGAGGGGCAGGTTCTTCTAATAGTGAGCCATTTAAATTAGATAAGGCACGTGGAATGCAATTAGTGCAGGAATTTAATTTTATTATTAAAGTATAAATAATTCCTTAAAAGGGATTCTGTGTTATGCTCAAACATGGATTTTGACATTAAATACACTGCAGGTCTAGATCTACTAATTGTTAGCTCAGTGAGAGGAACTGAGGCTTTTGTGCCTGCTGTCTGGCAGTCTTTCCCTGTAAGAGATTTTTCAGCCTGTTGGCTAGCTCAACAACACGCAGGTAATGGAGAGAGCTGTTATGTTTTAGTGCAATCAGGATTCAGTGAAGGTATAAAAACATATATATATATAAAATCAGGAATAACTCAGCTGTGTGTGCTTCTATTTCCACTAAAACCCGTGTTGTTTCTTTCCTTTCAGATGTACCATAAAGGACAGAGAGAGGATCAAGTATTATAGTAGAAATCAGGAGCAGCTCTTACCTTGAGGATAATAGGGCTGGCTCTCAGCAGAACTTCACAAGTCTTGGTAAAACCTTTCCCTCCTGCCCCCCCCTAGCACAAAGCACAGGCAGCTGGCGTGCAGCCACCACCAAGCCCAGAGCTGCTGCTCCCGTGTCGATAATCCCCACAGCCAGAAGGCATCAGAGCCACCAACGGGCAAGAAGCAGGTGTATCTATAGGAAACCAAGCTTCTTTATTTCTCCTACTCATAAACCAACTTGCTCTTTTCAGTCTCTTACAACTAGATTTTGAACAAACAGAACCGAACTAACTTTAACATTTTATCACCAATTTAAAAAATTACAACCAATATCAGTGGTCACAAAAACAAATAAACCAACTGTGAAGGAGCTGTGTGGACTGTCCGAATATGGGTGTTGCACGAAATGGTGTGACATTCTGTATTCTATGCATTTACTTGAGAATGCATGCATGGTATAGCAGAATGATAACTCTCTATGAATAATTTCTTCTTCTCTCAGATGCAGATATTCATGGATCCAGTAGTTTGACTTGGCATTTCAGCTTGAATTTGGTTAACACCACACTGATATGGGGGAAGTGATATTCTTGAGAAAAGTATTCTCAAGAGTGTGCTTCTTCCCGTGGAAGGTTATTCAAGAAATTATCCCGGAGTCCTACGATTAAAACTATGTTCATCCTGGAAAACATCCTTCGCAGTCACAGATTAAATCCTCTGGCAAGATGGCACTGCGAGGCTTACACAGTAGCTATGTTAACTCCTTGTAATTTACATTAATTACTTTCACCTGTTAATGGTAGACACCTCACTAAGCAGACAGCTAAGTCTTATGTACTCTGTATTTATAACTAAAAGCACTGTATTTATTGCAATTGCAACACTGCACAAGCCCCTGTATGCCCTATGTGGTTAGTCAGTGTTGTAATTAAATTGGTCAAATACACCTCTATCTTCAGCGTGCCTTGTCTGGGTCACTGCTATGTGTGCCACCTCTCAAAATGGTGCCAAAACTTACTGGGCAAGAACATCAGCAGCAGAATCTGTCTTTATTTTGGACACAGGGACCTGAAAGCAGTAGCAGCTGAAGCTGCACCTTTAGACACAGATATTAGTCACAGTAGTGCCCTACCAAGCTGTCTTTTACAAGTAAGGCTGATGCTATTGATCCTAAGCCACAGTGCTCTGAAATAATTCACCTCACCTGGTGAAGATGTGACTGCCTCTACTAAAATCTTACATATCGTATTGAGTTTAGTCTGCCTGTATTTCTCTGCTTTCCTTTCGCCCAAACCACACTGCAGTGCAAATACACTGTCTTACAAAAGAAATACTAAAGCACTCAATTGAAAATGTGGTGAGCCTGATTCCGACTTCCCTCATCAACCTATGTCAAGTAGCAGAAGCCCGCAGGCTGTCTGGTGTGCTGGGATGTGTTTTATCCCCACTTAACTTGTGAATTCTAATGAAGACCTGCATGCATGCAAAACATCGACAAAAATCACTTGGTGAGTGTTAAAAGCATTCTTTCATCATTCACAGTATTAACTTCCTCAGTGATGTCCAATAGTGGAGGTATAAGATAGATGAACACAACATCACATTTTCTGTTTCATTTTCTAAGTCACCATGGTCCAGGGTCTGCTAATGTAACAAGCACTAACGAAACAAATGCTGTCATGAATATTTAAGAATATAAGTAAGGAATGAATCATTAATAACACTACAGACCAATGTCACACCACATAAAACTCAGTGAATGTTCTGAAGGTCACACAAATGGAACTCTGATTAAAACCAGGATCAGGAAATTTGGTGGATATCATTTATGACACATAACCTATTAGAGAAAACCAAAATTCAAAACATAAAATATATGATTCATAAATTATATAGCCAAAGGGGTCCCAGATCTCCCCTCTTGCTTGGTATGCAATCTAGTCACTTGCAACATGTAAGTACAAAATTCTTACTTGATAGCCTTTTAATATGGCAACTGGCAGCTCAAAGGATGTGGAAGATGCAAACTGATAGTGCTTTTTGGGTAATTTATTTCAAAATATACATTTAATGCAATTTCTTTGCTGAAAAATTTAAATTCCGAGCTGGAGTCATAGATTAAGCACTGTAGAATAATTTCCCATGTAGAAGAACTCATGGTGCAAAAGGAAGACTTCACAGGAATTTTCTGCTGCAAAGATTTCACATGAATCATAAAGATTAAAGTGTGCAGACACATGACATCTTCCAAAATAACTACGTGTATCAAATTTGTCTGTGGTAATGAAGAAGCTAATTCATGTGGCTTCTGAGTAAATGTATTTGTTAATATTATGCTTGACTGTAGTGTCCTTGGTGTAAGTGCAGGTTGGAATCTGAAGAAACTATATTGTGGTTATTAGAGAGTTTCTAAAAAGTATTTGGGAAGATTTTCCCACTTTTGATCATAATATAAACAGAAAGCTAGAAGCAAACCTAACTGAGAGGACATGGCTGAATGAGATTAAATGGTTTAAAAAACATTAGCTAGACATGAGATACAATATTTGACTATGTTACAAAGACATGCATTTATATGGGAAAATTTTCCAATAGAAAAAAAGATCTAAGGACAACAACAAAAGCTGAAAATATTGGTCACATTTAGAACAGATCCAACAATACGTATGAAGCAAAGATGCTGGTGGAAGATGAAACAACCACATCCATATATGTATGCCAGGTAAACCAGGATGACATTGTGATTCAGATAAGCACGCAACAGTAAGGAAACGACAGGAAAGGATCCCAGCTAGTAAAAGAGAGAGTAGAGAGGAGAAACAAGGAATGAGATGCAATACCAGCAAAGTTGCTAATGCAAGATTATCTGTGATCAGAACTGCGATCAGGTGAAAGCTTATGTAAAGTGTTTACACCATCCGACCATCTGCAACAGCAGGAGCACTGACTTAGTATGTAAAGGTCCTTGCCAGCCTTCTGATTCTGTTTGCACTGAAGTACAGTGAGATAAGCAGGAATCGATTTGGATTTCACGTTACAAAACAGCAGTAGCTCTCCTCACACTGATGAAAAGCAGTTGACTATTCCACAAGTACAAGGACAAATCATAATCAGCTTTCACTTATTCACCAATTCACTTACAAAGGAAACCTACCCATGTCCTCTGTAACTTTAACAAAATAATCTCTTTCAACTACTAGTTTATCAGCTGTATTGGGTCTGGCTGGGATAGCCAGGAAGACCCTGAAGCCAGCATAGGAAGACACTGCATAGCCAACAACAGGGCAACTTCGCAAGGAACCGGCAAGTGCAGCAACGACTCGAGCGAAGCTGGTGCTGACATCCAAAAATCCTGCTCCACTTGTCCTGAGCGAATGCTTTGACAGATGAAGCCTAAATCATCAACAGTTCCTATGGACATTTTGGGAGATGCTTATAGAATGGAAAGACATACCTCTCTCTATATATACATGTATATGGTAAAGGACAGGTAACAGTGGTGACTGCAATACCAATATACTGAAGTATGTGGGACCAGGGTGTGACACAAATGTTACAGAATAAGGGGTGAAGGTTGTACTGGGTCTGGCTGGGATGGAGTTAACTTTCCCTGCAGCAGCCCGTGAAGTGCCATGCTCTGCACTCGTAGCTAGAACAGCACCGCTATCACACCAGTGTTGTGTCTATTGCTGCACAATACTGGCACCACATCAGGACTCCCTCCAAACCCCCAAGAGCCAGCAGGATGGGGGTGGGCAAGGGATGGGGACCCAAACCAACCAAAGGGATATTGCATGCCATGTGGTGTCACACTCAGCAATAAAAGGTGGGAAAGGGGAAGGAAAGGGAGGGCTCTCATTATGAAGATATCTGTCCTCCCAAATGACCACTAGGCCTATTGAGGTCTGCCTCCTGGGACATGGCCAAATATCACTCATTGATGGGAATCAGAAAGTAACTTTTCTCTCTGTGCTTCCACATAGCCTTTTCTCATTTTTTTTCTTCTTCCTCTTCTGTTTCCCTTTAATGAAATTCTCCATATCTCAACACATGTGACTTTTTTCCCTCTTTCCAGCATATTTTCTTCTCCCCATGACTTCTTTTGAGGAGAGGGAGTGAGAAAGACATTGTGGTGGACTTCAGCTACCCAGCAGGGTAAAGCCACCACATCAGCTAATCCCCTATGGATTTGAAAGGTTGTTCTCTTCAAAAATGTTGCTACAGCACCAAATGGCAGAGAGAGAGAAAAAGAAAATGAACATTTATGTTCAAGTCATACCGAAGGACAGCAGGGGTTGATAATGTAATGTTAGCATCAATTAAAGGTATTACTTGGCCAGTGGCTGGGTTATCTAACTTATTCATACAAAAGATGGAAAGTAGCTCAATACCACACTGTCTTCCCGTTTAACCAATGGAGAGGAATGCCCAGCAGGAAGCTCACTCCCATGACAAGACAGGTTTCTAAAAGAATGGGAAGTAAACACTGCAAATTCTTCTGCAGATACTAAATGGCCATCTAATACTAGTCACTTATACACTGGAGAATTCATAATATCTGTATGGAAGGTGTGTTGCCCATGAAGACAGGTGGAGTATGGAGATTTTTGTTTGGTTTTACAAACCTCCATGCATCCAAGCAGCAGGGCCACTACAACTGCCAGCCTGCTTTAAGAAGAGGCACTTAGTGTGGTGAGTCTGAATGGACCAGATGCTTATAATTCCAAGTCATGTACTTCCTAATATGCCAGCCCACTTTCAACAAAAATCTAGGATATCAGTAAGCTGGTTACAGGGGAGTCGTTTCAGCTTTATCCTTATTCCTTAGAAGTCTTTATATCACTTTCCATCTATGACTGTTTATATTACTGTTTAAACTATATGATATTTAGTAGATAAACCAGTATATTTTCTACATCTTGTGCATATTTAAAAACAGACGGTGTATTTATCTTCTAACAAAAAATAATCTTTGTAAACAGGGTGAATGTAAATGTCACCTTACCTGCTTCTGGCAGGTACTTCACGAGATGTAAACATGAAGACAGAAATATTTGATGAATTTAAGGAAGGACAAAGGTACGAAATTACAGTTTGCATAGGAGCTGGAAATAGTCACATTTCAGAGCCAACCCCACCCAGAAATCTCTTTTCTTAGTTGCTGTTGTTCAGTTTTCTGCCTGATCTGGTGATATGTCAAGCACTTCCACCTAAGTGTACTTGTTAATTCTCATAGAAATCTAAAATTCATCTCAGGTTAAGATCTGTCCTACATAAAACACCATTCAAAAATGAATGAATAATTAAATAAATAATTCCTGACATGCTTAAATACCACACAGCAGCAGTCACTGAGCATTTCTGACAAACACTGGATCTTGTTTTGACCAAAACAAAGAGAAAAACATCTGCAAAAAATAGATTACTATTTGGCAGCAAGATTATGTTATATTTTATTTGTTTAGAAAATGAGATAGGAATTGTCAGCACATATACATAAGGATGAAAAAAACCCTTATGTTTGCCAAAATAAATTTGAAAAAAATATATTATAATCTTGGGTATGCAGACATTTCCTTTACCCAACTCTGTTTCAAACTCTCTCCAAAATCCAAATTTGGTTCATTAGAAATGTCTTCTAAGTCATGAAATGCAAGCCATGAAATGCAAGCAATTTGAAAAAAATTTTCAGATCAAAAAATACAACATCAAAAAAGAGCTGCACATTACAGACATTTATTGAGTTATGATTTTCACCAAAACCATTCTTTTGGAAATCTGATGGTTAAAGAGAAGCACTACAGAATTTATAATTTGTCACTTCCACTTGTTATTGTGTCAAAAGTAATAAAATAGTTGCAGTGCATTTCCTAACAGGAACATGTATTGTGTGCATGCTTTTGGAGGGACCAGTCATTAATTAAACCCATAAAGAGCCTGGAATTTCAGGCTTTCTCCTGAATACTGGTATTAGCTCAGAGGTTAAGTGTGTCATCTTTAGTATGGCACTATACAATGCTTGTATTACTTATGATAGTCTTTCTAGTATGATAGAAGTATGCTGGAAAGATATATGAAAGTTAGAGATTTAGAAATCTAGAAATATGTTGAAATGTTGGAAGAACACTAACAAAACAGAAGGAAAAAAGATTGTTCTATATTTCAAGGCATATAAAAAAATCTACATTTAGCAGCCCACCCCTGAATTATTTTTCAGTTGAATACCTTCAAATAATTTGACAGTAACAGGTCTAAAACATCACAAATTCATCTTATGTCTTTCAAATATTCCAGTTCAAGGATTTACCTGAAAGTCAAACCCCAGCACTACCAACTGTTGTTATTAATAACTACATTCTCAAGAATACAAATCCCTGTGACTTATGTAGCTTTCATCAGTTTGTGAGGTTTTTTCTTCTTCATCACAAAATCACAGAATCACAGAATCATTAAGGTTGGAAAAGACCTCCAAGATCATCTGGTCCAACCATCCCCCTATCACCAATGTCACCCACTAAACCATGTCCCTAAGCACCACGTCCAACCTTTCCTTAAACACCCCCAGGGACGGTGACTCCATTACTTCCATGGGCAACCTGTTCCAGTGCCTAACTACTTCCTTCTGAGAAGAAATGTCTCCTCATTTCCAACCTAAACCACTCCCAGTGCAACTTGAGGCCATTCACTAGTCCTATCTATTCACTAGTCCTATCACTAGTTACCTGTGTGAAGAGGCCGACTCCCAGCTCCCCACACCTTCCTTTCAGGCAGCTGTAAAGAGCAATAAGGTCTTCCCTGAGCCTCCTCTTCTGCAAACTAAACAACCTCAGTTCCCTCAGCCCCTCCTCACAGGACCTGTGTTCCAGACCCCTCACCACCTTCATTGCCCTTCTCCAGACTCGCTCAAGCACCTCCATGTCCTTCCTTGTAGTGAGGGGCCCAAAACTGAACAGAGGACTCGAGGTGCAGCCTTACCAGGGCTGAGTACAGGGGGATGATCACCTCCCTGGTCCAGCTGGCTGCACTGCTCCTGATAGAAGCCAGGATGCCGTTGGCCCTCCTGGCCACCTGGGCACACTGCTGGCTCATGTTCAGGCAAGCGTTGACCAACATCCCCAGATCCTTTTCCTCTGCGGAGCTTTCCAGCCACTCTGCCCCAAGCCTGTAGCGCTGCATGGGATTGTTGTGACCAAAGTGCAGGACCTGGCAGCACTTAGCCATGTTGAACCTCATCCTGTTGGCCTCTGTCCATCAAAAAACTCTTCCCTGACCGGGAATCGAACCCGGGCTGCGGCGGTGAAAGCGCCGAATCCTAACCACTAGACCACCAGGGAGGGATAAGATGCATAAATAAGGATCTGAAAACGTAGGTACAATGTTTTCAGCTTTCCATCTGGTGAAGTGGAAGTTTCAGAAAAAAAAATCTTATCAGTGAGAACTGATTAACAGCATCCAAAGTGGTCAGCACACTGAACTTTGTGCACAGCCTTTAAGTTCTGAGGACTTAAATCTTGCTCCCTTATTGAAAACATAAATCAGGCTCCATCCGTAAGAACACAGTGCTAAGCCTTCTCTTGAAGGAAGGAGCAGCACTTTCTTTTCCTATATGGACAGTATGCATATTTAATACCTGACAACAATTCACACACACACACACATTACTGCCAAGGAATTGACATATATATTACAAAACCCCTCTGCCTGAAGAGGTTTAATGTACAGCTCTCATCTTCCTTAGGGGCATTATTGACCGTATTCATTTCTTAATAATGCCATTCTGCAGAAGCGAATGCAAAATCCACTGGGAAAGAGAGCAGGAGGAAAAAGTCCAAGACTTCTGGTTGCAGCCTAGTGAACAGGAGCATCACCTGGAAAGAGGCCTCAGAGGAGCAGTGTGTTGTAAAAGGATTTTGACTCTATGACTTCAACCGTACCACAGCTATGAAAAACAGAATTTAGGTTATCATTTTGCCCTAAGAAATTATATGTTGTTAAAAGAATGCATCATTTTTGAATGGGGGCTGAGAAAACAATTAAAAGAACAAAGAAGAGGAGATATATTTGCAAATGAATTTTGGGAACATTATGCAAATATGGCATTACATATCATTTGCCTAGAAAAGCGTGAAGAAAAAAAGATAACAGCTTTAATGGGTTAAGCCTCTTATTTAGTTTGAATAATCAGATATATTGGGCTTGAAATAATCAAAAGCCATGTAAAAAATAGCTATCTATCTAAAAATTCGTTTTTCAAAATATATATGTCTTTTTTTACATAATTCAGGGAAATTCTGACTGAGAACCATCTCCACTGAATGATCACCACCGAATCCCTATACCATGGTTTTCTGCCCCCTGAAAATAGGATCAAGAGCTGTGCAGCAGTTGGGAAATTAAGCATTTTTGAACAATAATCCCAAATCTGCACACAAAGCAGGAACCTATCTAACGCTAGATAATAGAAACCAGGGCAGGCAGCAGCTGGGCTTCTGACCCCCCTCAGCTGCAGGCATCTGATGAAGGATCGCAGGCAGGTCCGGCCGCCTGGAAGCTGAAGGCCAGCATTGTCTGCTGCCTGTTGACACGTGCAATTGTACTTTCAAAGAACTAAACAGGAATCATTATTTTCCTTTACAGTGCTGCCACAGAGGTGACAGTAGGTGCCACCGTTCATCTGTTACACTACAATGCAATTATTACACTGTTCAGCCATGGGACACCCAGCTTCAATTTTTTTCTTTGTCTAGGACTCAATATCTGTATCTTCTATGTATTAGCAAATGTCCCAGATACTAGATAGAAAGCCAGCCCAGAGGGCATTTTGTCTTCCAAAGTAGCAAAATTCATGAAAAACATAAGTGAAGAGGAAAGCATAGCTTTTGTAGCCTTCGGTGAGGGCACTTATCTGAGAATAGGGAGACACAGGATGATTCGGATTGGCTTTATGGTGGATGGAGAGAGAGGAACATCTACAACATGATTTATCTGAATAATTTCAGATGCATTCCCCAAGATGAAACACACCCTAAAAACATCAATTTCTCTGCATAAAGGCAGTCCAGTTTCCCACACAAAATCCTGTTACAGGCAAAACAGAAACCAAAATTTATACAGAGCCAAGAAATTATTGTTCTAAAGGTCTCATAATGCATATTACTTAACTAATACAGAAAAGCATCATTAATTATTAGAATTTAGAATTGCTATATGCTTAAGTCTTCTACCTTTTTCCTTTGAAGTTATGTTCAGGCTTCCAGTCTCCTGCTGGGTCGTAAGGTTGACTCTTCAGTCTTCCCCAGGAGGGACAGGGACAGGGGTGGGAAATTGCAGGGGGGTCACAGTGAGCTCTCAGCATCCTCAGGTCTTCACCACAGAAAGTGTCAAACCTCTTTCTCCTCAGTCATGGGGTTTGTTTATTTTTATAAGTATTTTTATCACAGCCCTCTTCCACAGTGCAGCTCACTTCATTCTCCCTCTGCAGCCTGGCAGCCCCTGTCCCCATGTACACCAAGGGCTGCTGTTTGTCAGGCTGTGGCTGCTGCTGGTGGTAGTGAGATGGGTGCCCAAAGCTGGAGCCAAAGCAGGGCTCCAGCAGCCACTGGGCCCCAGTGAAGGGCTTGAAGCAGCAAAACCCAGCTCAGGCCATGGCCAGGCTGAGCCCCTGCACTGCCTGGCCAGCACACAGACAGACAGGGACTCCTAATCATGGAGGGAATAGCAACAGTGGGAAATGTCCTCCTAAAAATGATGGGAAAATGATATTTAATGGGCTGCATTAGTTACACCGCTCCCATATGGTCATCATAATAAACCTGTAAGATTAGGCACAATGAAGTGCCTGAAGTCTTGCTAAGGACAACCTATGGCCTATTAATGATAAAGGGTAAGACAAACAGTATCTATTGCAAACTAAGTCATCCAAGCTGAGTTTTCTGACATGACTAAAAGTTACCTTATACAGGGGAAGGAAAAAAAAGGAATGGGATGAGGCAGTGTTGTCACTAAAATTGCTAGTTGGCCAATTCATGGCAAAATCCAGTTAGGAAATATCATCATGACATACACTAAAAACAGCCATCCACCTGCAAAGTTCTGTGAAGTATCTTGCTCTTTTGCAGAGTTAAGAGAAGTTTAATTAATCTGATGCAATCTTTACCTTCATCCTCCCTCACAGCTCCCCCAGATCCACTAATCTCTTGGAGGAGGAAGCTTTACACTCAAGGAACGTGAGGTGACTCCTAATTCAATGAATTTAAAAGTTAAACAAAAGAGTTTTTCTAGATAAAACAAAGAAGCAACCTGTACTACCACTTTCGTGGACAATGAATTAAAGGATTTAACACCCATTTTTTCTCCAATACTCCATACATTCCTACTGACATTACTGCACAGATTCCCTCCCCACATCCTTTTTCTACTCTTTATTTAGGAGTTAATTCCAAGATAGCTGAAGACTCAAGAGATAGCCTGCTATATATTTTAACTGTACCCAGATTAGTCTTGCAAAATGTATCTTAGCTGAATGAAAAGTCTCACAAGAGCTGTTCAGAGATCTCAGCGTAGTGAGACCCAAACCCTAGCTGTGATTTGACTTCAGATATGGTTCCTAGTAGAAACCTAACATAACTAAAACACCAGCCTGTTTAATCAGTCTCTCATTGCTTTAAGTTAACACATTTCCTTTTATACAGTAAATAATAGTAGCCTTCTATAACCATGTGATATTGACTCTAAATATTTTACATCCTTTAAAAGGGAACCATACATGTCAAACTAAATTTGTATAATTTTTCTCTATCCTTATCTATTGTTTAGTTCCTGACAGAAAGGTGATATCTTAAACATTTCATATATGTAAGAATGTAACAAAATTAAACTGTCATACAAGCCTGCTGTCTTTAAGAAGGGTTTCTTCTGCTGTTTTTAGGTCTTTATTTAGTAAAGATCGCCTCTGGAATATTTTGGTAACAATTTGCACAGCTTCTTCAGCACAGATAATCTGTACTGCTGAGTAGAAACATAATAAAGAATGACCAGGCTCAAGATTGTGAATTTTCTCACAATCAACTTCAGGGTAAGAAGAAAAGCATTGGTAGTTCCTATCTAGCACATGTAACAGGGCTGCTGAAGTTGCCTGGCAACCCGGAGCAGACATTTTAAAGAAAAATAAACACCTACAGCAACACCTGCAGATTTGCCTGTAACACCAAGAGGAAGCTGATACTTGTCGGCCTGTTGGTTTGCCCAGTACACGGGTTGTGCTGAAATGTCTGCCCGTGATTAAGAGCTTGAACTTCCCTGTTTGGGTTGCTGATAGCATTTATGGTCTCCTTCTTTCTTAGTCTCAACCCGGATCTGTCAAGCAGCAGCCAGCAGGCGGATCTGCTGAGCAGATCCTCCGCCCGGCCTCCTGCGTGGCTCTGAGGCTTCCTGGGAGCACCTGCGTTTGCTCACCCAAGCAGTGACTAACTCCGAGCCCCTGCTGCTGGGGAGACGCTTTCAAAACAGTATCTTTTAATGGCAGCCTAAAGGCTTCTGCTTGCTTGAAGGAACAGCCAGAGCACATTTCAGGCATCGGTGTGTAGAATATTTAAGCTGAGGTCAGGACTCAGGGGGGAAGAGCCCCCAGGTTGCTCGCTGCAGCAGTTAATGGGACTTGCAGGCGATGCAAGCCTAGACCACTTCGGCAGCATCCGCGGCTGCAGCGGGCACTTAAACAGCCAAGGTAAGGAGACTGTGACCGGAGCCATCTTCCTGACCTGGTGCTCCCCCTTTAGCATGTGTAGCCTTTCCCAGAAAGTGAACTACTACAGTTTTGGAGAAAGAAAAAAGAATTTGCAAATCTGTCACCTATAATATATTAACTTGGAATAACTGCCTTCCACAGAGATGCTCCATTGCTCCCTGTGTTCCAGATGAAATAGTTAATCTTAACACTCCGGTAACACATCCTCTGCCCTGGAGCAGCAGCAGATCATTTCATTATGAATTAACCTCGTCTCAGATACCTGCTTCATGAGGCCTGATGTGACGGGGCTCGCATGAGGGGTTGGATTTCATGGAAGACACGCAGGGATCCCCCCTGAGGCGAAGTTAACTCCCTCTGAAGGGGGCTCTGATCACCAGTGCAATGGAAGCTCAGGGTACAAGGGGAGAAAAAAAGAATTATGGTGCTAACTTTCTTATGTTTGAGGTTCATTTCTGTAATTAAACGTAGCCTACTCAGAGCTAATGCCTGTTATAAAGAGGAAGCTGCTGCCCCCTGTTCTACCACAACAAAGAGCTAATTATTCAGAGCCAGTAAGAGCTATAAAGGTGCCATTGCACTCTGTACAGCCTAGCTTTATTTTTTTCCTTTGGCTAGAGCAGACTTTTGTTTATATAAATGTATCTGTCCTCTCACAGCCTCCCCTTTCACTTTTCACCTTTAAGCTCCACCAGTGTAAGGTGTCAGATTATTGCTGAAGTCAAGAAAGGTCCTTGAAAAGGAGGGAGAATATGGCACCACTGTCACGAAAGAGAGGATAATTCATTTACAACCTACAGCTTTTTTTAAAAAGAATTTCCTCAGCAGGTTAATGTTCCCATCCTGTGGACAGGCTATCTAATGATAAAGGACAAGACTTTAAATAACTTTTTTTTTTCTTTTTTTTCACATAGGCACTAGAAGAAAACTAAATAACTTACAAGACTAAGTATGCTTCAAAGGGATTAAAACCAGACACAAAAGTGTAAAACCCTGCAGAATAAACAAGAGAATGTCTTATCTTTTTCTTCCATCTGACTGCAGTAGATGAGTAAATCTAAGGTAACTCCATTTGATTTAACTGTCTGTGGAGAATAACATGAAACTAAAGCAAGCTATAAAAAGAAAGCTCAGATCTTAAGTGTTTCTAGTTATTCTGGCACATATGCAGATGCTCCACATTTCATTAGTATGTGAACAGGATACTGGTGGATATGCTGCAAATGAAGACCTTTCCTCTATATTCAATACTCCCATTTCAAAAAAATCAGAATAAAGTATTTCCTATGAATGGACCCATATAGATTGTGACTTTATAGAAATTCCTTATGGCTGTTTATGAAGACAGAACTATTGGAACAGGTTGCCCAGAGAAGCTGTGGATGCCGCATCCCTGGAAATGTTCAGGGCCAGGCTGGATGGGGCTTTTGAACAATCTGGTGGGAGGTGTCCCTGCCCATAGCAGGGGGGTTGGAACTGGTTGATCTTTAAGGCCCCTTCCAACCCAAACCATTCTGTGATTCTATGACTGCTAAGGGAGGTTCAAGATTTTGTACGTAGCAATTCTACGTAGTTTGTACGTAGCAATTCCAAATAATACTCTTATTTTTTTATTATCTCCCTGTAATTCACTCTACCGCTGGTTCCTCATTTAACTTAATATCACTGAGCTGTAATACTGCTTCACATGAGAGCTTCAGCAATTTAACTGTTTTTAGTGATCCTAAAGTGATTGTACCTGTAATGCAAAACTAGAAAAAGCCTTTTGATGCTTAACACCTATAAACCTGTCATTGTAGATCACAGAAAATCTATTATACCGATGAACACTTTCTGCTTCAAAAAGAGATGAGCAGGCAAACCTTTTACGGCAATTTGTGAGGCATTTAATGGCATGATTCACTTTTCCAAAGTTTTTTACACATGTATTAAGTCCAAGATAATACTTGAGTTTAAAAAGAAGACAAGCATTAGCTAATAATTCTGTCACTTCATACACTGCACCAATCATTAATGAAAATGACATTGGAGGACTTACCAGAAAACGAGAACAAATATACAACAGCTAACATATACTGTCATTTCAAAACATCACATTCAGTTATATAAGATATTGCAATGCATAAAAAAAAAAAAAAAAAGAAAAAGAAAAAGAAAGAAAAATCTGGATATGAAACCTTATTGATTATTTTTAATGGCACTAAACCTCCCATCAATCAAAATACCTCATAATTAGCCAAAACAAACTCAGCTAAATTGTTGCTCAGTACTTAGAGAGTCAAACTGTTAATTCAGTCAACATCTGTTCCATTACTATGATGCAGTTTTCCATCTAGAGCCTTCAATGTACTTCATAAAGATGCTGACAAATGTAATAAAGAGATACACCTAATCAGGTAGTGGTCCACCTCTTTACAGCTATAAAAAACATTTGTGGCTTCTTGTATTATTATTATTATTATTATTATTATTATTATTATTATTATTGTTATTATTATGAGCTAAAGCACCTAAAAAGCACAGAGCTATCATCAAGACCAGACCTCTCAAGCTACAATTTAACAACAGAGACTATAGTGTTTCTGTCTCATACAAGCATAGAGGTAAATCCTTGGTGTCCAATTTTTTTTAAATGAAATGTACGTGTTCTCTTTAAATGAGCTGAAAAAGGCAGGAAAATAATGAATAAAGTACTTGTAAATAAATGTAAATAAGCAAAATTAAATGCTCAGGAATTTTCCAAACAGAGTGAACATGTACTCAAAAGCATGAGGAACCGTTCAGAAGGACACTGTCTAATTTGTGATTCAAATAGGCTGCATCTGGCCAAAACAAGAGCAGACTGACTGGATGGGGAGAGGCTTACGCGATCCCTTGTTACTTATCACCAGCACTCTGAGTGGTGCAAACTTATATATGTGCTTTTATATACTTATATATGTACTTTTAAAAGGTAATAGTTCCCCTCATATACTGTTTTAACGTGTATATAGCACAAAACTAATAATTGTTAATTTGTCTACTGGGGCCATGAAGTGAACTCTGTCTCATTTTCCCAAGAGAAGACACAAGAGAAAAAAGACCTAGAATCCTCTCTATACATTTGTGATTTACAGTCATCAGCTGATTTGAGCAGGGCATGTTTGGGATCTACTGTACCTACAGCATCCTCACAGAAGTCACTTTTGTAACTGGGTACGTTTCCCAGTTCTCACTCTAACTGAGTAGTCACAGCCTTTCCACACTGTGCGCTTAAGAGTTTGTTTTATGACATTTAGGCACGGGATCGCTTCACATTTCTCAAGCTATGCCAACAGTTCATCTGTCCTTGTCTTGGCTTGGCTAGAGTTAACTTTCTTCCTAGTAGCTGGTATGGTGCTGTGCTTTGGATTTAGGATGAGAATAATGTTGATAACACACCGATGTTTCATCATCAGAGTAAGTTCAATGTGCGGTGCTTGAAATGGTTCAGAACGATAACAGCTTCAACACGCAGAAAGTGTAGCTTGTGCCTAGTGCAGCGGACCTCTGTGGTTATCAGAAGAGTTTTGTTAGCAGTATAAAGGTCATAGAAACACAGAACAGCTTGGTTTGGAAGGTTGAAGGGCTGCAACGAGGCCTCCCCAGAGCCTTCTCTTCTCCAGGCTGAACACTGGAGAGGTGCTCCAGCCCTCTGATCATCTTTGTAGCCCTCTGTATTCACTCTAATAAGTCCACATCTTTATCATGCTGGGGGCCCCAAGTCAGAAAATCAGAGCCAGTTACAAGCTAATCGCTTGGGTTCCTCGGCAGGTTTCACAATGCTGAGCTCTGTGCTGGTAACGCTACGCTAATACCTGTACCAGAGCAAGCTTTTTTCATGTTGGGTCCTCTGTACCCACGTAAGCTATAGTCACACCTTTGATTTTCCCGCAGAAAAACCAACACCCTGTTGACAGAGACTTCACAAGCTCTGAGAGTTTTTTCACAAGAAACAAAAATGTATCAGGGATGGGATTCAGTTCAAAATATAAGTGCCTACATTGCGGTGTTGTGATAAATATATAAAATGACATGCTAAATTCCATTACAATCAGTGAGGCTTTATGGGGCAGACCCTTACTGAGCTGTCTGAACACAGATATTTGATACCATATTAGTTGCAGTTGGATATCCTGCCTGGTGAGGATTCTTGGATCATATCTTCCAGCCCTTTAGTATGCGCAGGATAATCTAGTATTTCACTTGACATCTGTGTTTAGTCAACTGAATTGGATTCCTGGTCAGCTGAATAGCTCTCTACAATTCACTGCCAGTACTGACTACAGTATCTCAGTCACCTGCAGCAGTTAGCAACACCTAACTGTAGTTTTCAAAATTACACTGAATCTCAGTCTGTAACTACTTTTACTTCTAGGCATCTTAAGCCAAACTGCAGAGTCCACTTAGTTTAGGCCTTAAATATAACTACATAAAAACCTGAAAATCCCTTATACAGAAACCCATTTTCTATTCAGAATGTCTCTTAATTAAATGTTGACATTGCAAAATGTGTTCCCTAATGATATTCATGAAACTACACCATAAGCGGACTCTTAGAAGAAAGAAATGAAAACCACAAGCACCCCTCTCAGTGAGGAAAAATCTGGAAAATTGGATTCAAGAGCTGTCGCCCTTCCCAGGTATTCTCTAAGTAAATCAGAATTAAAGTATCTTTTCATACTGAAATGGAAAACAGACTAAATCTCAATAGAGGAGCTCTACAATTATAGAAATGGATTAGTTCTTCAAAATGCATGATGACTGCAGCAGCACGTTCCCACTTATTCTGAAGAATGTCACTGATGATTTGCAGTTACACAGAACACTGAATCATCATCTCTGTTTGCTTATGACGTGCCAGCTAAAATTGTAAAGTGCTGCAGCAGTTTTGTCAGAATACTCAGGTCTACGTAACACAGAAAATAAGGAGAAGATATTTCTGGGGCATTCAAATTCAACCTGACATTCGTAGCAGCAAAGTTTCCAGTTTCCATTTCTTTATCCCCATTTTTTGAACCATTTCTAGAAAGGTTCTAGAGATCCAGTCATAGTCCAGCAAAGCTGAATTTGATTTTGAAGTCTTTGTTTAGTTTAACTAGTTAGTTAATCTCAGAAATGATACAACACTGACATTTTGCATGTGACATAGGAAGTTCTCAATGTTCTCCCCTCAGGGTTTGTCAGTGATGACATTCATTCCCAGTTCCATCAAATTCCCAAGCAGTTTAACCCAGGAAGTGTTCAGAATTTTCCATTTCCACCAAGAATCTCATCAACATCCTCTGACATCATGGTCTCAGTATCTTGTCTTCCTGTATCTCTGACAGCATGCAGTAATGAAATCTACCCAATACACCTACTTAAATTGTTATACTACAACAGTTAAGTGTTAAGATGACTACCATTTGCATTAGAATATATAACTGAAGAGAATGTATATAAAACTGAAACACTAAGCTCTATCAAGTTTAAGAAAAACCTTTGCCTTTTTAGATAAAATAACATGGAGCTTTGTGAACCTATCTGAACCTCTTGCAGTTACACAGGAGTGGTATGTAAGGTTGATGTTCAGCGAGCTCTCCTAGGTTTCTGCCTGGATCATGTGGAACAGCAGAAGGACTTGACTGGATTTTCTCCTTTTTTCATTTGATGGAACAAACTTGTTCTGTCTTGCTGAACAACTGTCAGCCTTAATAATGATATGATCAATACTCTAGGGTAAATAAATGCAATTTCATGGAAGACTGTGTGCAAAAGAACATCAGAGAGATGAAACTATAACCCAAGCTGAATGTAGGCACAGAAGAAAAATGAGCCTTCCAAACCTGACAAGAGTCAAGAATTCTTTTCTCAACGTTATGTAAGCTCAAATACAATTCCCTTAGAGAGATGGAGACACCTATAAGATGGGATACTCAAAGACCACAAGTCAGGAAAAAAAACATTGATAATTACAAGCCAGTCAAAAGCAGAACTAACAAAAACTATGAACAAGAGGAAGACATGAGTAAAAAAGGTAGCAAAAGAGTAGTAAAAGAGGTCTTGTGTAAGAAAACTGTAAGCATGCACTTAAAATCTTGGCAGATAATATTGGCAAAACTTAAAATATTCATCCATACATAATCTACCCAAGAATGGAAAATAAGCAACATGCTCCCAAACACACGTATGAAATGACCTTTCTTTGCACAAACCTAAGCACAAGCTATGGATAAACATTCAAAGCCCCCTTTAAACTCTCCACTCTGGCTGCTCACAAAGGAGGTCTGTCAGGGGCAAATACATACACACAAAGGTGATCCCTCTGGCAGCTGGGATCATGCCTTCGGGCTGCCCAGTAGCTGCCCCTGGATCCCAGTCTCCCCAGTTGCTGTTACCAGGACACAGGAGCCCACAAGGCCACAGCAGATCTGCAGCTCCTGGTACAGATGCCCCTTCCATGAAATGGGACCACACACAAAGGCACACACTAAGGATTGTCCCCAGTAACGTGCCTTAGACACAGTCCACCAGTAGCTGGCCCGGAATCCTTGCTCTTTCCCACTGCCTCTTGCACTGATGCACACAAACACACTCTGTTGGCCTTTGGTGGGTTGACGTTTCCTGTGAAAGCCCTGGAAGGTGCTGGGGCACAGTGAAATTCAGGTTTCCTCAAGTACCAGTGTCCCCCAGTGCTCTTCCGCTTGTATGGAGATGAGCATTTTATTACCTAACATGACAAACACAAACTGAACGCTCACCAGAGTACCTTTCCCTCATTGTGCACCCAGGGAACAATATTTTGGTCACAAAGATAGCTGCAGTTTCTCATCCTGGCAGTTGCTTCCACAGCCCATTGGCTTGTGCTGTGCCTCTCACTTTTGCCATCATTTCCCGGACTTTTTTTTCTTTCTCTCTTTTTCTCTATTCTGAGTTTTGGAAGGCAAATCTTCCTTCACTACATTAACTGAGCTTATAGAAAGCATTCAGGAAATAAGGCCTCTTAGATAATTAGTTAATATTAATATTAAATATAAATGTTAAAGGAGGTGGACTGGCAGGTTGACTGAAGCAGGATGTAACAGTAACACTTAGGACTGCATCAGGGTACAAACCAGTGTTGAAAAAAGCAAGAAAGTGCTGTTTCCAGGGTAAAGTAGTTGACAGACCTCTTAGGTACCATAAAAAACATTTGGGTGTAGAGGTCATAGTTGTAAAATGTCTAATATTTCCCTATCCAGTCCCTACTGCTGGGAATAAAAGGAAATCTAACCCCCCTCCATTGTTTAAACCATGTTTTGTTTTTTTCCAACAATCAAGTTTTGGCAGTAAATTGAATACTTAGAGGCAATGTAGGTAGAGTTACTTACAATTGTAATAGCAGCAGCTTCACTTTATCCATCAAAATTTGTAGGTTGGATGACAATGTTTCCATACTCATCCGTTTATATGTATCAGAACTACAAAAATAAGACCTAATTACAGCAAAGTTCAGCGAAGAAATAAAGTACCAGCTGAGCTACCTCCCACAGCGTTATTGCCCTGAAGAGAGAAAGTATTGCAAAAGGATCCTCTCATATACACAGACTTGCTTTTTATGAGATAAAGATGATTTTCATATGGAATCTACATATATAATGTGGTCATTATGGTCACCACAAAACGTGAGAAAAAAGTAATTTCTGGTAAAAAGAAATACCAGAATATCAAATCCTACGATGGATATGCACATAATTTTTTTGGTGAACCCCAAAGATTTCTGTGCAGAGTGATGCCCAGAGAAGAAAACCAAAGAACTTATTGTGATGGCTGAGATGAGCAGTACCTTTTTTCTTGAAAACAACATGCTTTAAAGCCATGTGAACATGTATCAGGTTATTAAATCTTGACTATCAAGGTACAGAGTGAAGAACCAACAAAACCACATTCATTCTACTTTCCTAATTCTGAAAATTCTAATCTTACTTTTCCTGTCCTAATTCTCACTTCTTCCTGTCCTAATTTTGCCAATCTCTTGTGTGTTCTAACACATTTCCTCCCAGCTCTTTGGGGAAGAGTGTGTGTTTCCATGTCTGTAAAATGCTGAACTCATTTAAGAAATGACACAGCTAATAGAAAAAATAAAATAAAATCTGTGTCATTTCAGTTAATTGAATTGGATATCAGAAGTTTCACACTTCAGAAAGCTGCACCTGGGACCTAAAGCAAGTAGCAGAACAGCAGGTACCTGTCTCTGTTTTCCTGCCCTCCACCAATCCTAGATTTTTGTAGATGATGCTAATAAATTAAATATATATAGGAAAGGGATTTGGAAAGGGGAAGAACAGTGCCCTTTCCTACAGTGTCCCATTTCAAAGGTCTGTTTTTTTAAAAGCACAGCCAACAAAACAAATACAAAACAAACAAAAAAAATTAGAATGAGTTTCTACAGAGACCAGTTATGTTTTTTATCTTTCAGCAATCACTGCTTTATGATATCTCTATTTCTAGCCCAAGTCCTTTCTCTTAACCATTTTTTTGCCTTCTACTTCAACATTCACCATCTCCACTCCACCAACATAAACGTGTTCCCCCAGCTCCATGCTGGGATTCATGCATCCTCATCTTTCTGTGGTTTACAGAAACTTGTAAGGCACAGCTCTGTTCAGTCTAGCCCCACTCCTGTGCACATTTCTTTTACAACTATGTCACGATCACAGCATACTGAAAAAATCCCAAACAACAGCCTGGGAATCTGCAGCAACTCTTTTATCCAGTCCCTGGACTTCTCACCAGAGGGTCACTCATTCTCTCTGGGTTACTGACTTACAGCACACCTGCCAGTCTTGCAAAATGCCTCTGGTTTGTCTGAGTTAAAACAGGATTTTTACACAGGATTTTACATGAAATTTACAGGATTTTACAGGATTTAAAGAATTTACAGAAATTTATGGGATTTTCCCACAGAATCTTGTATTCTTATTTTTCCCTGCTAAATGTTTTTCCTCTTACCTAAAACCCACTGGTTCAGGAATTTTTTATATGGCTGAACCTATACATTGCAGTTATGGGAGATAACAGGGCAGAAGAAATTCCAACCATCCACGAACCCCATGATCGTAGCCTGAGAGAAGAAATGATGGCAACAATCACACGGCAACCACATTTTACCTCATAAATTCAGCAAACCCTGAAGAGGAGTTAAACAAACTTTCAATCTACTTTCTTGACCTAACATTCAACTGAAAGAGCCCAGACCACAGCAGGGTGTCATGCAGAGGAATGCTCTATGGTACGGAAGTCCCTTAGATCACTGTAACATCAATAAAGCTTTGTAGCCTCCAAACATACCTTTTACACATGTACACACACAAACTTTAGGCATGCTTGTAACTTGAAAGGCTCCGGCCATTTGTGGCAATCAAGTGGAAGTGAACTGATGTCTACCTTAACATTCAATGTATTGCATCCTTTGCATGGCTCTGGGTCAGCTCACTTATTTCCCCTACTTCTGCAATGTAACAGAGACTTCACTACTAGCACAATCTATTCCACCTGACTGACAACCAATCATTCAAACCCACAAATGATTTAAAAAAGCACCAGAAACAAACAAGAACCAGAGAAATCAGTGAAAGATTTATGTTCAGGATATGAAAAATCTGAAGAGACCATTTTCTTTCCCATTGTGGTCAGAAAACTTAACAAATAGCCATGGGTACATATTACATGCTTTTGTCAAGGCAAACAGACAATTTGTTTTTTGGAGTTCTTGGGAAAAGCTCTTCCTAGATATTTCTTCCTCAGAGTCTCTGGCTTCAACTGGAAGATCTTACGGGAAGCAATTCTCTGGTAAAATAAGACATAGCCAAACACATCTTACAACCTATTTTTTTTTAAGGAAGCTGATATTGAAGTCTATTTACACTTACAAAAGTTGGGTTTATGTGTATAAATAAATAAGGTCAAACATTTGGTAATGTAAAATGAGATTTTTATAGCTAATTTAATGTGGAGATTAAATAAGCGTCACCAAAGCAAGTAGAATCTTTGCCTAATGGTTCAAAATTAATATAATAATCAGATTATGGAAAAGAAATGAAGTAATATAACGTAATAAATGAACATAAATAAAAGGTTTGAAGAACAGAGTAATCGGAGTTTAGGATGAAAAGAAAAAACAGGTCATAAAAATGTAACAGTGTTGTAAAGATACTGCAACACTTCAGAGGCAAAACATGGCTATTTTGAAACCAACCTTTCTCACACTGACAGGACAGGTAGAGGGGACATGGAGATCCCTTGCAGGATTATGTATAAAGAAAGCTTGCTCTCTAGTACCTTAGGACATAACAGAATGAGTCCAGAGGAGGGACACAAAGACAATGAAGGGGCTGAAGCACCCTTCTGATGAAGACAGGCTGGTGGAGTTGGGGTTTTTCACCATGGAGAACAGAAGGCTCCAGGCAGGCCTTATGGCAGCCTTCTACTACCTAAAGGGCGCCTACAAGAAAGCTGGGGAAGGACTCTTTGTCAGGGGGTACAGTGATAGGACAAGGGGGAATGGCTTTAAACTAAAAGAGGGTAGGTTTAGATTAGATATTAGGAGGATTTTTTTTTTTGTATAAGGGTGGTGAGGCCCTGGCACAGGCTGCCCAGAGAAGCTGTGGTGCCCCATCCCTGGAGGTGCTCATGGCCAGGTTGGATGGGGCTTTGGGCAACCTGGTCTGGTGGGAGGTGTCCCTGCCCATATCAGGGGGGCTGGAACTGGGTGGTCTTTAACATCACTTCCAACCTGAGCCATTCTGTGATACTATGATTATATTCAATGATCCAGTACATGGATCACAAGGTTTACCCAAAGATGACACATCCACAGAAGTGGATCTATTATAACAAGCAGCTGATTTCACCAAAAAAAATAGAATTCTGGAATATGTTCCATCAGGGTTTTTTGTTTTGTTTTGTTTTATTTTTGAATTACGAAGGCACAATTTCTAATCTTGGAATTACATTACAAAACATGTTGTATATATCATAAACACCTTTACAGCAGTTCTACTCTGAATGATCTGGGATCAACAACCTGCAGAAGAGATATTGTTCACAAAGAAAAAATGGCTGGCAACATCATGTTTTAAAGCAGTCTAGTACATTACACCTCTCCTCTCCTCTCTTATGGAGTCTTACAATCTTTTAAAACTTTCATAATAGACCAGAAATAATTTAATTCAGGATGAATTTAATTAATTTTAAAGGTTTATTAAATGCTCTGAATAGTTACTAATATGTCACCTGGAAAGTTAATAAAATTCATATATCAATTTCAGCCACACTTTCAAGAAAAAGGATTTTTTCTTTTTTTAAGATACATTATTACATGCAGCATTACCAGCTTGGGAATGAAAGTGCTACTCAGGCTAGTACTCATCTGCATAGAATTCTTTCATCCTTCTCTTGACACTTTTTACTCTGTTTCAAACTTGTCCAGGATATACTTATTTTAAAATATTTACATGGAATCTCCTCACAGATTTTTAAAAAGCATTATCATGGCCTTGCCTTGACTAGGAATACAATGCAAATGGGCGTTAAGTTTGGGGAACCTGGTTGACTGGACACTAGGAAAAGGACCTGAGTGTGCCAAGTCTCAGTACATGCCATGCATAGACAATTGGCAGGACAACAGCACCTGAAACTGCTGGAGAGATGCATCAGGACAGCATCACAGAGTCCTTGGTCCACCTAGTAAACTGAATGTATCAGCATCACACCACGTGGTATTCATTTCTGCCCTCATGTGCCAAAGAGTTTACATGTTTTATATGATTTTTTTTTTTCTCTCAAATGTAGGAGAATTTAATTATTTATCCCAAAAGAATCTAAAGGACTTAATCACATAACCTTATTGACTCCAGCCCTCTTGACCTCTATCACAACCAAGTTTGCACAGAGCCCTCCAGGTGTATTTGCCAATACAGATGAAGGGAGAAAGAGCCATTAAAAATAGAATGTTTGGGACATCCTGCACATTGGAGACAAAAAACGTAACAGGCACAATTCGATTTCTGTCATCCTTGTATTAACCCATATTTCTTATTATCATTTTATAGTTTTTCAAATTATGCATGAAGTTCTGGCATAAGGTGTGATCATTTGAAAAGCAGTTTTATTTGTATCTTAACCAGGACCCCAGTTTATGCCTTACAAAGCTTTGAGTATTTAGACCAGATAAACATATTTTTATGTTCTTAAGACTCTTCAGATAACCTTATGCCAACTGGATTAAGAAGTAAACATAAAACAAACAAACAAACAAACAAAAACACAACAAAACCTTAAGCTACCAATAATGTCTTTCTACTGCAAAATACAGAGCCTTAGAGATTGGGAAGTACTGTTACAATACCTTGACTCGGTTTCACATCACATTCCTGTAGCTATCCAGGCAAACATTGCCCTGATTAAATGTTGTAAAGGGCAGTAGTAAACCTGGTTGGAGGAAACCATATTCAGAATCATGAAATGACAGGAATACATCATGTCACTGTCCCTGCAGTTCTGTTCTGAACACTGCGCTAGGACTTCAATAATGAAATAAGGTATGCACCACAGCAACCTCCACAAGAAATATTAGCTCTCTATTTATTTTCTTTGTAATTGCACTTACAAGAAGATTCATAGACTAATCAACTGTAATGGCAAAAAATCAAAAATGACTTTTATAGATTGCACTTTCTCCCAAACCACTTTCCTTTGATAAAGAGATATTCAGTAATAACTTCTTATATTGTATCTTTCTATCATTGGATCTTAACGGTCTTCACAAACAAGATCTCATGTATTAATCACCCATTTTAGAGATGGGGAAATGGAGACATGCTGAAATTATTTTTATGAAGTCAGCATACCAGAAGCAGGGACTGAAAACAGAATTGAGATGGAAACAATTTGTGCTTTCACTGCAAAGTGATTGATATGGTCTTTTCTGACAACCTTACTAGGGCATCTGAGTTATTGCTGTGCACATTTCAGGATTTCACTTGACAGTCCTCAGATATCATCATTTGTATGTGGATCCATTCATCCACCCCTGTTTTCCCTAGGAAATATGACAAATCTAAGAGTGCTTTCAGCCATGCCCCTACCCCAGCCACCAACACAACCCTCAAGACTCCCAACAGAATGTTTTCAAATGAGGCAAATAAATTTTAAAAAAAAGTGCATTGTCAGCCAGCACCAATTTCAGCTTATTACCTGTTCAACACTTGTGGAATAGACTGAATTTTCTAGTTTTACCTTTTTTTCTTTTTTTTTTAATTCCTTTCATTCTTATTTCTTCATTCCTTTTAAAATACATCTTTATGGAAATCTAATTTCTCCATGGGTTGTCAGTATCTTGCCTAGAAAAAGTAACAAATTGTTCAAACCTGTAACTCTTAAAAAAAAAGAAAAAACTTCTTTCCTTTGTAGTTTTATAATGGTTGTACAATAACAACAAAAAAAATAGTAAGGGTGTCAATTTTCCCAATTTAAATACTGAATATTCATTAAACATTAGTCTGGGTATTTGTAGGAACTACATCAAAATAAATGAAATAGGTACAAATATGAAAAATATACAGCTAATCCATAAATAGTACTTAAATGCAAGCCTAGAAATAAAATAATACACATTAATAAGGAGTTAGTGAAGAGAATTAAGAATACAGTGAGATTGAAATAGCTCTTACTAATGAATAAAACGAATTTGTTGATTAAGGTTCAGGGATCGTGAGCAACCTGCTGAGTTAGTAATCATTTACACCATCTAACACCTCGAAAGCAGAACTGACCAACGTATGAACTTCATTATATTTGTCTTTCCATATTTGTTCTCCATATAGACTGTAGCTGAAGAGAGAAGGAAAGTTATAGCACTGAACTATAAAGTAATCACAAAATAATTAACAGCTCCTAAGATAGGGCTGATGCTACTGATATCATGAAATCAAAAATAAAGAAAATGTGCTCACAGTAGATTTTTTTCCCCCTCTGGCAGTTACAAGGTATAGACTGCACTCTTGAGAGGTAAAGAAAAATGTATGTATCATTGAGGGGAAGAAGTTGGTTAACAGTGTTAAATTATTTAACACAACAACCAAGCAGTTACAGACTACCTTCTATATCATATAAGCAAATACCAGTATCTAAAAATAAATTTTTAAAAAGTGTTAGAGAGAATGAAAGCAACTAAAACCAACATTTTTTCCCCCTCAAAACAGTCAAGTGTATGAAAGTAACTTTTTCATTTACTTCAATTTTCAGCCGCTCAGACCCCATAGTTGCAGGCTCTGTGGCTGTCAATTTCTTTATTTTCATTGCTTCCAGTGAGAAAAAAAATAGGAAGATCCTGTGGGTGTCCAATGATCAGTGGTCCACAAACAACGGCTTTGTTATATGAGGTGCTATTATTATAAGGCAACATTATTATGCACTCTCCTTATCAGATATTTTTTCCCACGCCTTTTCATAATATGTAGTTGGCATTGTACATGCAATGGGAAGGGAAGGGAAGGGAAGGGGAGGGAAGGGAAGGGGAGGGGAGGGGAGGGGAGGGGAGGGGAGGGGAGGGGAGGGGAGGGGAGGGGAGGGGAGGGGAGGGGAGGGGAGGGGAGGGGAGGGGAGGGGAGGGGAGGGGAGGGGAGGGGAGGGGAGGGGAGGGGAGGGGAGGGGAGGGGAGGGGAGGGGAGGGGAGGGGAGGGGAGGGGAGGGGAGGGGAGGGGAGGGGAGGGGAGGGGAGGGGAGGGGAGGGGAGGGGAGGGGAGGGGAGGGGAGGGGAGGGGAGGGGAGGGGAGGGGAGGGGAGGGAAGGGAAGGGAAGGGAAGGGAAGGGAAGGGAAGGGAAGGGAAGGGAAGGGAAGGGAAGGGAAGGGAAGGGAAGGGAAGGGAAGGGAAGGGAAGGGAAGGGAAGGGAAGGGAAGGGAAGGGAAGGGAAGGGAAGGGAAGGGAAGGGAAGGGAAGGGAAGGGAAGGGAAGGGGTCTTACAGCATTTAGGAGTGATTAAAGGTGAGCACAAGAGATGAATCCTTAAAATATTCTTTCTACAGACACCCTCATATGTGAGAAATTTGTCAGATGTCATCAAATTTATCAGCTAGCTACTATAACATCTTTAGACCAGCAACAAAGCCCATTAGTAACTATTGCTAGCATTGTTCTTAAGGATCCTGGTGTTTCACGTAAAAAAAAAAAAAAAAAAAAAAAAGATTTATTGTAACTGCTCACATGTATGAAAACACACTCAACATTATTAATTGGTCCTGAAACAAGCAGCATTTTTTGCTGTACACAACTGAGCAAAAAGCCTTTCTCAGTGCAAAGCTTTCATCAAATTATCTACCCGTGACAACTGACAAACTGATTGAAAGTGTCAGAGGAAAGAGGAGGTAATGTATAACAGCACAATTTTCATTGCACAAAGCAATATTTTTAGCCCTTACAGTTTATACTGAAACTCATTATTCTTCTCCAAAATGGGCAAAGGGGAGACTCTCTGTGTGCCCAAGTCTGTGACTTCTCTAATTTTAAATCTAGCTCAAATGACTGCCTTCCGCAGGGAGATGACTAAATGATACACAGCCCCTCACCAGGCATTTGTCTCTTGTTCAGATTCAGGGAAAGAATTAAACTCTGTGCAGCCATTACACTGCTGGGAATATTAAAGGCAGGAATGTGCTACATTAGGCACAGGGTAATGAAGGATGTTGCATTTCAATTGGTCTAGAATTGATGCCACAGGACAGCTATCTGTGTCACAAACAAAGGCAGCTGCAGCACTGTAATTCTGTACGTACCACAGACTGAACGCTTTCTGACACAATATGATCACTTGCGATTCATTCGTCTCCTCATGAGATTCCAAACAGGCTGATGTTTTTTATTACAGCAGGAGTTTATTGAAAATCCTGGGCACACTTGTGTACAAAATGATATAACAATACCCATTATATGTACATGAATGAGACGATGCTAACACTACCTGTTTTATGCTGACCAGGGATGCAAGGTTCACTTTTGTTGTTTTACATTACTTTTTTTTTTTTTTTTTTAATGTGTTTCCAAGGAGATTTATTTATCCATGTTTTAAAGTCACTTGCTGAAATATGGCATATGAATGAAAAAGAATTCAGATTGTCACAATTGGCAATAAGTTGTATTGTTAGACACAGTAAAATTTGATAAAGGAACATGGAGTTTTAAAGGATTTTTGTTGTTTGTGGAACTTGAACTAATGTACAGGCAGCATTAACTTTTTAACAGAAGCAACAGAACATAGAAAAAACTTTAATATATGCTGACTTAATTTCTACATAATTTTTGCAAGGAAACAAACTTCTTGGAGTTCTAATAGCATATTCTCTAAAAATTGTCGTTTCTCGGTTGCTTAAAGCAGAAATTGCAGTTGCAAGCTGTAGTGTTCTTTCCCTGCTTTCACAATAGAAGAAAGAATTAGGAAAAGACTATTCAAGCAAATCCAGTTCTTAGCACTCTTTTAATCTACACAAGTTGATCTTCCCTGCACCAGTAGAAGACTTCAATAGCCTTAGAATGTAAACAAGCATCAATTAACATGTGGATAGGACTTCAGGATACATGATGAAAAATGTGTTTAAAATATAACAGGTCTTTTATTGGTGGCAAGCGAAAGGCAAGCAGGGGCCAGCTGCACTGATGTACCCCCACTTCCCACCTGTGGTAAATGCACAGTCATTCCCCCAATCCATCCCTTCCTGAACATCGGTTCAGGAAGGGATGGATTGGGGGAATGACTGTGCCTTGATGGTCTGCCCCCATTTCTTCATGGGTGCTTGTTCCTGGGCTGGACATCGGCCTCCCCCTCACCATGGCCTGTACCAGCTTTATTGGTGGGTGTCTGCCTTTGGCCTGGACGTTGTTCTCAGGCTGAACTCTGACACTTTGCTCCAACTCTGGTGGTGGCTATCTGTCCCAACTTGCCAGCATTTTGTTAATGTCAACCCACGCCCTGATGGTCCGCAAAAACTTTGTCAGTGGGTCCAGTTCCATTTCTGCATCATCCACCTTTTGATGCTTACAGGGAGGTTGGCCGTCTAGGTCATCCAGTTTTTGGGTGGATTTCCTCTTCCTCCCCAGCCACACTGTTTCATCCAGCCTTGGACACTTACGGGGAGGTTGGCCACTGAGATGGTCCAGTTCTTGAGACTTCCTCTTCCATCCCAGGCAGAACATTACATCCATCCTTTGGCTTTTGCAGTGCACCACTCAAAGGCTGGCAGTTCCTGCCTGATTTCTCTGCACCCTGGCTATTCGAAGTTGCCTTGAGCTGCAGGAGCGAGAAGCTTGGCAAGATGTTGCCAGACACGGGGCAGCCCTTTTTATAGGGTGGGGGCCAGAGGTCACCACTCAGGTGACATCACAGTAGGTGGCAGCTGGCATCACGGGAGGCCCCTTTGTGGCAAAGGAGGCAGATCCTGAGTACACCCAGCATCATTTGGCTCATCCTTACCATAGATCTAAGAAGCAGTCTTCTCTATTTCATCTCCAATTCATCCATCTTACATGGCTCAATAAATGGTCTACGTTGCTGTGGAAGATGGTGCCGATTAGGAGAAATTTCTTAGAAAAAGTGGTTGGGCATTGGAAGGGGTTGCCCGGGGAGGTGGTGGAGCCACCGTCCCTGGGGGTAGTTAAGGAAAGGTTGGATGTGGTGCTTAGGGACATGGCTTATTGGGTGATGTTGGTGGTAGGGGGATGGATAGACCAGATGATCTTGGAGGTCTTTTCCAACCTTAATGATTCTGATTATCCTTTGAGAGAACAGCTACCTGTAAGATTTTTTTTTTTAAATGCTAACTTAAAACAATCAAGTGGTAAATTCAATCTGGTGTCAAATCATCTCCTAATCTTGTTTCTCTTGTTATCAGGAACTACTTTATATCTTTGTGGTAAGGTAAAATCAGATCAAGATGTTTCAGTCAAATATTTTCTTTACCTGATATTTCACACTGTGCCGGGCATTTAAGCACATATATGAACTTTCTATTTATCAGGAAATGCCTAGTTGCAACTGATGTATTCAATTTTAAATAAATAAAAATTGTGAATCCTGAATATTATTTCAAAGTAATTTTATTTAATTTCTTCTATGTTTCAAAGAGTCAGCTATTTGCAGTATGTGCATTAAACCCTCATTATAATAAGACTGTACTGAGACAAAGAAAGTAGAAGTTTTGGGTTAGTAGCACTTTTCAGGGATAATCCACTAAAGCCACATGGCCACATAAGGCAGAAAAGTAGCCAGGGTCACACAGAAACCAAGTCCCATACCCAACTTTCAGTTTAGTGAAGTATGTGCTGGACTGTGCTTGAAAAAATGCCCTGGCCTCACTTGAACCAATAACCATTAGAAATCACGGCATACAATGGCAAAGATCTTCACTCTTCTATGCCTCTGTGTGCTCTTTCAGCTGAATGTGCTTTTTCCTTCACGCTCCTTACTTCCAATGCAAAGTGAATCAGGATATATTTGTTACTCAAATGCAGAAACAAGAATGTTCTTGTGCAACTTGCTCCAAGCAAAAAAAAAACACACAACTTTCACTCCTCTAGTAATTCCATATACTAGGGTGAAAGCAATTCAAAAAAAACAGAACAACCTTTTGTCCTGAAAAATATCTACAGATGAAGATAAGCAGCACACACAGAACAAGCTCTGTAGTTATTAAAAGAAAATAAAATTATAAAGGTTTAAGTGCCACAAAAAGTAAACTGTAGGAAATTTCCTAGGAACCCATAAATCTCCCTTAGAAATTAGGAATTATCAAGGAACAAAATCATCAGCTTTTTTTCCCCGAAGGGCAAGAGATCATAAAGGTTCAAAATTGTCATTGAAAACTTGCACTTGGGATTCTTTCAGTTCTTAAGTGTGCACTCAAAAGTAGTTGTTTTCCACTGGTTGATCAGACAGTCTCGGTGTCAACTTTACATATCTGTATTTTGACTATGGTGTTCAGTGCTAATAGAGCTATCTGAGTCATAGCAAGACTGACTGGGACTCAAACTTGTGTCTACTGGCTCTATACATGACTAGAACATTAAGATATAAACAAGCAAACAAATAACAACAAAAACAAGAACACTGAACAACAAGGCAACAATTAAAGATGTATAACCTTTGTATCGAAAAGGGAGAACTGAAGGTTCTGAAGCCCCATGAAAGTTATATTTGTTAATCTGCTATTATGAAAACAGAACAAAACACCAACTAAAAACAAAACAAAACACAACAAGAAAAAAAGTCAAAAGGGAGAGGATAGGTACACTCCAAAAACATATGGCAAAATTATTTTGTAAATTTTATGCCCAATGGTGCATGATTGTTCAAAAGTTCATAACAAAATGATTTCCTTGGTGGTAAGGAAGTGGGCAGGATCTGAAAATCAGCTTAATACTCAGCTGAGAAAAACACAAAATCACTTGTAATAAAGTTTCTGCAGGTCAAGTTTTTCCTTGGGCCACTTCTATGGAAGCTGACTATTCCCAAAATAGACTCTAAATTAAATCTTTATAATTCTATTACCTTTACTACGGTAGCATCTGAGGGTGTAATTTGAAGAGAAATCGTTTTCTAAAGGAAACTGCAAATAAAACTGAGTTCTAGTGACTATATGCAAAATAAAATATAAACTAATTAAGATTTAGAATAATCTTGATTAAAAAATTTGGTTAAATAATGAATGTTCAATAGCAAGTCCAATGACTTCATATATGCATATTTCTACAAATATAACTGAGCTATATATTGAAAGAAAAGATGGCTGATCCCCGCCTCAACTCTACCCTACTCCACTTTGTCACAAGTATTGGCCAAAGTTTGCTCCAAAGTATTGTTATTCAACAGTGGCAGACCAAACACTAAAGGCATTTTAAACACATTAGGCCATAAGCATGATTCTTCAACATTACTATAAAACTCCCTTTTTCTAAATTGCCTTAGAGTTCAGACTTGATCCCTCATTACACTGAGACAAATTACAAGTTTTCCTCAACAACTCTTTGGGACTCTGAATAACCATTATTAGTTCTCAGTTAAGACAAACAAGATGAGGTCAACCACTTTTGGCAACAAGCTCAACCTTCATTTTGACACACATACTACAGATCACAGAATATGTACTTCTTGACATGTCAAAAGTCCAAAATATGAGCAATAATAGCGTATTAAAACAAACAAATAAACAAAATATAACAAACAAAAAAACTGCCAGACCTTGTCGCTGAGAACTTTTTTAGGATAAAATCTACCACATTTAACTTTAAGGAGAAAGGCATTATTAAAATTCCATATTGACTATCCTACTTGCACTTCCAGTCAAGCTTGAAAGCACCAGTAAATACTTGAGGGCACAGTGTCTTCCCAGGGGTGTGAAGGGAAGGATGCTTCATACAAACTGGAGGAGCATCATGATGTTCTATCTAACACAGCATTCTACAGTTAGTAGATGGTCCTGACCTCTCCAGATTAAAAATGGAAAAGACAAAACTATAGCAAGCAAATCAACTGAAGAATAAAATATAAAATAAAACAAAATCAAACAAAACAAAATAAGACAAAATAAAATAAGACAAAAGATCCTTTAACTACTTATCAGGCAACCAAGATTACAATGACAGTTGGAGGAGAAATCTTTTAACACGCAGGATTTTTAAAATATGAAGATCCTGGAGAGGCTTGAATAGCAGCAGTGATATAGTGACAACAATAGACTGGATTTCAAAAGGAAATATAAATGTACCCAGAGTATAGAAAATTAACTAGCATGCTGTAAAATGACTATTTGATAAATTACTAATGATAAAGAACTTCAAAGTTATAATTTTTATAGATCTTCTTGATTTTTTCTTACATAGAATGTACATAATTTATTCTCAGATTTCATTGGTAATTATTTGATGTCTTTCTTATGTAGCAACACCATAAAGGATTTCACAAATCCTTTTGTGGAAAGTACAGCTCTGATACTTTTCAACTTTCGTCTCTTCTGAAGAAAGTAGAGTTTAGCATTTCACTTTCTGCTTTCCTTTATAAAGTGAAATAGTTTTAACAATATATACAGTAGTGAAGGCATTTTAAAATAACTGTCTAAAGGCCTCTCAAAGAATTAATGATTTTTGTTCGTATTTGGAAAATGGTTTTTTGCTATTATACATAAACATTTTAAGAAATGGCACTTTGATAGAGATTCAGGAACTAAGATTACATGCAAATATACATAGAACATTTACAATCAATTTTATTATTGAAGGATGAGTGTACAGTTTCTGGATGGATCTGAGCTTCAGCGCAGCACTGCTTGTAGTGTGGTCACTCTACTTTCTAAACTACCTTTGCAGGTCGCTGAAGAGTCCTGTTTAACCTCCCCCTGCCTAAAAGAATTTCAACCACATAGTTCAAAAACAGATTAAGTATCACTGAGTAGCATCAAAACCCCAGCAAAGATTTTTGATCTTTATTATGGCTGTAGAGTTGTGAAGATCCGACATTGTCTACCCAGCTCTCCTGATGTCAGTGAGCTCTTATGGTTCTCAGATCACTGCAAGATTAACCCCTCCAATGCCCACTCTCAAATCAGCAAAACGCAGCCTCTGCAGATGTGCACCATGTCCGCGTAGAGCGATGGCTGGTGAATGCCAACACCCTGCTCGTGAATAGATTACTGATAGACAGTATACAAGGAGAAAATACAATTAAGTTACAAAGGCTAAAAAAAATGCACTCAGATTAATTATGAATGCCCTCTTTGGACATTTCTGGTTTTTAAAATATCTAAATAAATTAGAGTTTCTCTTAAGATTCAGATGAGAGAAGGGCTAAGCAAAGGCTTCCAACAGATGTAGAGGCCTTTTTCTATTTTGTCCCAGTTCAGTCTTCCAGTGACTTATCTCATTTTTGAAAGCTTTTTTTGTTCTGTATTTTCACAGTGACATGACCATGAGATTAAGTAAGGGATGACATCAAACCTTTTTTTCTTTTCTTCCCCCTATTCTTTCTCTCTCTTTCTCTTTTTGAAATAGTTTTGATTGGGATTTGCCTGCACACTTACCTAATGCACGCCTTATTTCAGCCCATTTTCTCCCTTTGAAAACACAGTATTTAATTATTTTTTGTTTCAAAGTAAGTTTTCCTGTCATCATATGAGGAAGAACATGTGTATGCGTCTATATGACACTCAGAAAGCTAACACACGAAACCAAAGATACTGATGTATAGAAATGCATGCTTAAGTTGAAAGATAACCACCTGTGTAAGCTTCGTTTCACGTGATCCTGTCAGATTTGGGACACTGCCTTGGTTTCATGTATATTTTGTACTGAAACTTCAAACTACTCAAAAAGAAGTTAGGGAAGTTTGAATACAAAGATCACTGTACCATGTCCATAGTTGTGGACTATTAAATCCCTCCAGACTCAATGCTGGTGACTCAGGTGACAGCATATTAAAGCAAGAGCAAGAGCAAGGGTTACAAGGTAATACAACCTCAGTACCATGAAATATCAAGCCTAGAACTGCTGTAAATTTTGATGTCATTTTGACGAGGCCAGGAGTTAACTCTTCAGTAAAAGGCAGCCATTCTCTTTTACAGAGAACTGAATATTTATCTCACTTGCCAGAACAACATAGAAGGATCCAGACTGGCACAGTTTTCTGTTTCATCAAGCTGTAGCAATTTCACTGGGATTTTCTGTCAGATACATATAGATACAGACCCCTGGGAGCTCATGCAGTTAGTCTTAGTCTAGAGATTTTCTCCGGTCCTGTTCCCAACCCAGGCAGCTGCTACTGATGGAAGGAGATATGGTGCCAGTTGCTCATTCTACTCAAGACTTAATGTCTCTGATTATTCTTTGTTGTGCATCAAGATACATGATTTATAGCGCCTGAAAAGCTTCTCAGGTTTGTACAGAAGTGTTCTTTAAAGTGTATTTTGTTGCTTAGGTTCCTTTTATTATCATTCAGAGTTCTCTTAAAGGAGCAGATTCACAAAAGACATAATTAACAAAGCATTTGATGTGGTACTGCTTAATGTTTACCCTTCCAGTTCTTAGTACAGAGCCCCAGGAGTCTCTTTGAGGGTGTTTTACGAATACCCCAAATTAACCAGCTGATGACTTGGAGTTTCTGGAGAGAAGCACCAGTGCAAAGCTCATTTCATCTCATGTTGTTGTTAAGCTGTGAAGCAACAGCCTGAGACTGAACACTGGAAAGACATGAATTCAGCATTGTTACCCTTAACTCAGATAGCTTTAATGGATTAAGACATCATTGTTTTAATCCATACAGAAGAATAGTTCTTGGTAACAAAAAAAAAAAAAAATAGAATTTATAGTAACTGACAGAAAGGGTGCTGGTTTTAAAATACAAGTTTTAAAACCTTCCAATACAAACCAATGAGTTGAGTTACTGAAGAACATGCCCCTCACTCAATACTGTTTCAAATAGGTACCAAAGCCAACCAGATGGTGAAGACCTTCCCAGAGCATAGCTGGCAAGGCTGTGCTGGTGGGGCATTCACCAGCATTGCCCAGGAAGGAATCCCAGCCTGGTAGCCATCTCTCTTAAAATGAGCACTTCTTGGTCCCAAACTAGAGTTGTATTTATTTTATCCATGTCATCAGCTACCTTTTAGCTAGCTTTCTTTGCCCTTACTGTAGATTTAAATTTAAACACCTTTTTCAGTTGTAGCTTTACATACAGCTTGCGCAGACCCAATTTTACTCCCTTAGCTACCTACTGCCCACCCTCCACCCCAGGTGCATGGCTGATTTAGCAGTTCATCAGGAATCGTCACTGAAAAGGCTGACAAATTTACAGGTGAGCACGTACAGAAGCTAGGCTGCTTTTTGGGACCACCTGAAATGATTTTACAGCTGCAGTAGCCCAGGGAAGCTACAAGCATTCAGAGACTGTAGGAACTAACAACAACGCCCAGGTTCTGCTCATCGTGCTACTTCTCTCACAAGCAGCTATCAGGATCATATTTTTACAACCAAAAGCCCTTGGTAGGTGCAAGTTGCCAGTCACTATATTTTCAGAATTTCCAAATAACAGAAGCCATTACAGAGAGTTTTAGAAGGTTTTGTTTGTTTTGTTTTAAAGCTACAGCATCCATTAAGAAGTCTATAAGGTAATGCCCAACACAGTTATTAATAACCACCACATTCTGTGAATGCTTTCCTCTCCTAAAACAAAGAAGGAAACATATTTTACTGTCTCAAGAGAGCATAAAACTGTCTATATGCCAAGCATCATACGAACATAAAAGTCATGTACCTTGCTTATAGCTCTGTCTTTCCTTTTTACTGTGATTGACTGCTCTTCTCCTTTACTCACACATCTTTTAAAAACCATTCCTATTGATCAAACTTTGCCATCACCTTCCTTCTTCTAATGATACGTCAAGCATTTGCTCTTTTCTTCTAGTTTCTCTCTAATCATCATTGTCGCCTGGCTCTTTCCCATCACACTTATGAAATTTCCCCCCGTGCACTTTTTGCATATTAAATGGATTAATATTCCAACGTGTCTATACAGTGAATGGTGCTCCTTTTCCAGTACTAATACCTTACTGGCTCTAGTCCTTGAATAGTCAAAGATCCGTGTTTACACTTAGGCCCATTCCACAGCGCTCATGCAAGGTGAGCCACCAAAATACTTTCCATTCAGAAAACCTTGCTATTAAGGGAATAATTGCTAGGATGTCCAGCATATATCAGTAATTCTGATTTACTGCTGCTGAAGGTGGATTCTGTCTGCCAGATCCCTTCCCAAAGAAAGGGGTCAAAATCTTTCTCAACACAGTTGGCAGGATTTCGTATTTTCTTTTTAAGAAGGGCAGTGCCACTGGTGCTATAGCTGCTACCTACTTTCCGTATGTGTGCTCAGTTTATGAAAGCAGATTTCCATCTTTGTGAGCTGGCAACAACATCAGAAGGAAAGCAACTGCCATTTTGTGAGGAACCGAATCTTCCTGGTAGGTGCTAAGCTGGGAATGCAAACCTGAGTGTGCTTCAGAGAGCAGAGGAAGAGGAATGATGAGTTTTCTGCAGTGTGATGAGGCCTAGCCACACACTGCAGCAGTGCTCAGTGCTGCTAAGTCCCTGGCACAAAATGAAAAAAAACGCAGGCTTTTGATCAAACTGTAGAAGAGGAATATTTACAAGTGAACCAATCTGAAAGTGCCTACTTTGAAACAGTTTTAAGGATGGGCAGACTGATTCATGACTGGAGGACACACTTTAAAAACACACACACACACCATAGGCGTGATTTAATATGCTCCTGCCATCTTCTAGCAGTTAGACGTTATTCAACACTAGCCATATTTCTCTTTTTTACAGAAGCCAGAAATGCTACCACTCCCTTCCCCGGATTCCAGAAGTCTCACTTGCATTCCCATTTGACCCTTTTATTTTGGAATTGTCATCTGGTGGGAGTGAGCGGGCACAAACATTTTTTCTGGCTTATGCTTTCAGAGCAAGAAGTCAGTTACAAGAAGTCAGTTTTATGCATAAATACCCGCATCAATACTGACTATGCCTTTATAGAACCACAGAATGGTTTGGGTTGGAAGGGACCTTAAAGGTAATCTAGTGACAACCTCCCTGCCGTGAACAGGGACACCTTTACATTCTGACAGCTTAGCTTTAAATCCCAACTCTTCCTGGGACATTGTTTCACTCAAAGTAAGGAACTTCATGCTTCTTGTACCTCTAATGAAGAGCTGGAAATAATGAAGACAGTGACTGAAAATAAGTCTGATCGTGAGAGCAAAGGATCCAAAGTCTGGACTGAGAAGAGACTGATCCTGACCAACAGTGGCTGATAAACTGCACAATGCAGATCTGTATGAATCACATCCTACTATTCTGGAGGCAAAAACAAACAAAAACCCATGTGTACACCTGTGCCCACATTCAGTTCATAATAAGACTAATAACAGGAATAACAGTTGAGGAGAGTTTTGATCATAAACAGTGAGATACCCAGCACGATAAAGTTGCTAAAATTATTCTTATGGTGAGTAATAGTTTATACACTGCAGTACAAGTCACCCTGACAATAAATATGCACTTCTCCTTTAGTCTGTTTTCAAGATCAGATGTCCACTGTGGCTCTTCAGTCTTCAAGCTAAAAGTTGAAATAACTCCCCCAAAACACAGAGCTGCATTTCCCTTTTCAGTTACAGCAGCTCATGATGGCTTTAGTTTCTGAGCTGATGCTTGTTACAGCAAGTGAACTGGAAATAATGTAGAAGAGTTTTGCAATATTACTTACAGGGCAATAAAACGGTAAATGAAAGTCAATGTAGATAAGCATGAAGTGATGTTAGACATTAATAACTTAAAGACAAGGAAACAGAAAAGATCTCATTAAGCTCATGTAATGGTGATGTCCCCATACAATGAATACTGAGTGGTCTGGTCCCCATCTCAAGGACCAAAACAGTAGAACCAGAAAAATAACAGAAGGATGATCATCTTATTACTAAATAGAGTAGGAAGGATGGAAGAATAGCATGAGAAAGGCCTAGAAAGCTATGGGTGACAGGAGAAAAGCTAATGAGGTATTCACCATTTTCAAACAGGAACAATAGAGGCATAGTCTCAAATCTGTCCTGGCAGATAGAGGCAAACTAACAGGAAATGCACTTATTTCTTATCATTTCTACATTTTTTAAATTTTATAATGTTCTTCTCTCTTAGGATTTGTTCCAGTAAATATTAAAATTTGCCTTTGAGTAGACGAAAACCAAACATTATGTTCAATATGGAATCAAAGTGATTCAGCAGTGCTTTATACTTAATTAACTGCCCTAATTCCAAATTTTTTATTTTTATTTTTTTATTTTTTGTAGAAAAATGCACTTGCAAATACTACCTTGCAGCATACAGTTTATGAAATACATGTCTTTGAACAATAATGCAGAGGATAAAAAAAAAAAAAGAACGAGTCAACCATGTTCCCTCACTTGTGCATTGGAGAAGTTTTAGTCACTGGTCTTTCTTTGAAAACATTTCTTTGAAAAATATTGAACTTATTTTCCAGTAATTTTCTTGAAATAGGATCTGAGTACTCTGGGACCTGAAGCAGTACTGTCATATAACCACCACTGCATTGAGAAAGCCACTCAAGGGTGTGGGAAGTAAGTGCTGCAGAAGTACCTGGAATCTGCAGAGTGATGGACAGACTCCTACACATTAGCTACACACTGACTTTATGTATGCATTTTCACGTATTTCACTTCTGAAAGAATAAAGGTTTCCAGAAGTCTCACTTGTTCTGGAACACTGCTGGATTGTATTCCAGAATTCAAATATGATGCAGATAGACTGTTTCTATTGTTTACTACACATAATTATTGTGTCTTTTGAGCTGTAACCGTAGGTGTTAACAACATGTTTTCCACTCTGGTTACATCTAGTTCTCTCACCTCACTTACAGAACCAGCAGAACTTAGCAGCCTGTCTTTATATAGTTTATGCCAGTCTTGTGCATCATATCCCACAGATGCTTAGACAACTTATCCTCTGAGATGGGTATCTCATTCATTGACTCGTTAAATCCTGAATAACTACTCTATACTTAGAATAACTGTCTACTCTCTGCTGCAGGAGAAGAACACAAGAAATTCTAATGACTTGTGTACATCTCAGTTTCAGCTGTACATGTATATCTTGGCAATCAACTACTCCAATTACAGTATTTTGGATGCTGCTCGGCATTCTTACAACACAATTTTCTCTATGAATATTCTGCTTTGTTGTATAAAGTCTAAGCTAGCTGAGGTCAGCAGGGAAGTACAGGACATTCAAGGCAAAATTCAACATCATGCCCACAGCTTGCCTGGAACTGTCTAATCATGGGCTCAAACTTCTCAGACTTCCCTGCTCACCTCACCATTTTCTGTGCCTAAGCAGTAGGTATGGCTACTCTTCAATACATTAAATATTAAAATCCAAAATATTGTAGAAAGTATTCTGAGAAAAAGAAAGGTGAACTGAAGTCTATCACTCAGCTTAACAGAGCTGATACAAATCTCATCTGAAGTATATTTTAAAAGTTTGAAAAAATCTCTTAAATATACAGTTCAGCTTGTACGCTTTTATGAACACTTCTGAAAATAAAATCACTACCCTTTAAACTAATGCAATTACTACAATACAGAATGACAATTTTCTGAATTTTGAACCTAAAAAGCATTCTTTCACATGCAATATGGCAAGTTTATTTTTTATTTTTATTATCATGGAATCTGAATAATTACGGCTGGAAAAGACCTCCAAGATCATCTGGTCTATCCATCCCCCTACCACCAACATCACCCAATAAGCCATGTCCCTAAGCACCACATCCAACCTTTCCTTAACTACCCCCAGGGACGGTGGCTCCACCACCTCCCTGGGCAACCCGTCCCAATGCTCAACCACTTTTTCTAAGAAGTTTCTCCTAATCGGCACCATCTTCCACAGCAACGTAGACCATTTATTGAGCCATGTAAGATGGATGAATTGGAGACGAAATAGAGAAGACTGCTTCTTAGATCTATGGTAAGGATGAGCCAAATGATGCTGGGTGTACTCAGGATCTGCCTCCTTTGCCACAAAGGGGCCTCCCATGATGCCAGCTGCCACCTACTTTGATGTCACCTGAGTGGTGACCTCTGGCCCCCACCCTGTAAAAAGGGCTGCCCCGTGTCTGGCAACATCTTGCCAAGCTTCTCGCTCCTGCAGCTCAAGGCAACTTGGAGTTTTTGAGGACCATCAGGGCGTGGGTTGACATTAACAAAATGTTGGCAAGTTGGGACAGATAGCCACCACCAGAGTTGGAGCAAAGTGTCAGAGTTCAGCCTGAGAACAACGTCCAGGCCAAAGGCAGACACCCACCAATAAAGCTGGTACAGGCCATGGTGAGGGGGAGGCCGATGTCCAGCCCAGGAACAAGCACCCATGAAGAAAATGGGGGCAGACCATCAAGGTACAGCCTGAGGAGGACGATGTTCAGTAAGGGATGGATTGGGGGAATGACTGTGCATTTACCACAGGTGGGAAGTGGGGGTACACCAGTGCAGCTGGCCCCTGCTTGCCTTTCGCTTGCCACCAATAAAAGACCTGTTATGTTTTAAACACATTTTTCATCATGTATCCTGAAGTCCTATCCACATGTTAATTGATGCTTGTTTACATTCTAAGGCTACTGCAGTCTTCTACTAGTGCAGGGAAGATCAACTCGTGTAGATTAAAAGAGTGCTAAGAACTGGATTTGCTTGAATAGTCTTTTCCTAATTCTTTCTTCTATTGTGAAAGCAGAGAAAGAACACTACAGCTTGCAACTGCAATTTCTGCTTTAAGCAACTGACAAGCGACAGGTTTCAGAGAATATGCTATTGAAACTCCAAGAAGTTTGTTTCCTTGCAAAAATGATGAAGAAATGAAGTCAGCATACATTAAAGTTTTTTTTCTATGTTCTCTTGCTTCTGTTAAAAAGTTAATGCTGCCTGTACATTAGTTCAAGTGCCACAAATAACAAAAATCCTTTAAAACCCCATGTTCCTTTACCAAATTTTACCGTGTCTAACAACACAACTTATTGCCAATTATGACAATCTGAATTCTTTTTCATTCGTACACCGTTTCTCAGCAAGTGACTTTAAAACATGGATTAATACATCTCCTTGGAAACATTAAAAAAAAAAAAAAAAGTAATGTAAAACAACAAAAGTGAACCTTGCATCCCTGGTCATCATAGAACAGGTAGTGGCAAGTGTGTGGCTGATCACTTCCAAGCAATCCTATTGTCTCTGTTCAAATTGAACATTGCACAAGTAGTACTAACAAAATGTTATTAAAAATTTAATTGAATTGTTAACAGCTCACTGTCAAGTGCAGTCACTATGCTCCCCCCCCATGTGTGTTGATTTTTTTGATTGCCTGGATGTTTGCCCGAATGATAGTTTATCCTTCATACACCCATGCACTGGTATAAAGAGAATTTACTCATACAAATAGTCTCTGATCAAGTTCTACTGTTATACCCACTGACTTTCCATAAAGTCAGTAGGTATTAGCAAAGCAAATACAAATGTACTTTCTGTTGGATCTCAAGGTTAGAGGCTAGGTATCAATATTTCATAATTCTGAAATTAACTGCTGTGCCTCTTACAATAATCTTAATATGTGACTGGGCATTTTTTTATTATTATTTTAACAGTTATTGACAACATTTCAGTCTCTGGGGAGAACAGATTTGTTTGGCATTTTACAAGCAGTTACATTTTAAAGAATTATCACACAGAGAAAAGGCTGACATTCACTCATGCCCTGATGCTAAAATGTATTTCAAAGCAAAAGCCGCATCAGCTGACTCCTGAAGGAAGATCACTTGTTTATTTGCAACAGGGACATTGTTTCAGCAGCATCAGAAATTATGGGATTTTAAGACACACCACACTGTGAATACATTGATTAACTTTTGATAAAACAGTTGTAGTAGAAGACGAAATGATTCAACAAACCACAGAGCAGGTTTGAGCTAAATCAGTGACGACGGGGCATCAAACAAGCCCAGATTACCTTCTCCTTCCCCCATCCTATCTTTTACCCCCACCCTATCTGCCCCTCAAACCACACACTTACTAAATCTAATGAATACGTTTGTGAGCTGATAAAACACTGACTGCTCCTCACTGACTTCAGGAACACATACCTCTTAAGTTACCCACTTGAGGAAATACATTGGTTAAGCTTGTATCCTGTTGCAAACAAAAGCACAATCCATTTTCTTGTGCTTTGTAAGATCCCCAGGGTACTTTAGGTTCTAGGCCCTGTATTTTGGAATATTTTCCTCAGTGACTGCTTACATGACTAGCTACTTTCATTTAGAGTGAACATTTATCCAATTTCCCTGACACTTGCCTTCTCCCCCCCTTCCTTTCTGCACCTCCAAATAAGAGTTTAACCAATGTTTTCTGTACTCTAAGAGAGACTCTTTGAAAAGTAGACATTAACAAAGCAATGAAAAAAGCTATATCCTTTTTTGTTTGTTCACAGTTTACCTTCAACAAATAGGAAATACCCATTTGCTTTAGCCCACCTATCACACACCTAGTGAGCAGAAACACAGCAAGCTGAGAAAGGAGGAGAGTGCTCCTTCCTTAAAAGCAACCACACTCTGCTGGGGTGAATACTGTAAGAAAAGGAATTTGTAACGTGAACAGAGAATGACAGGCATCTGAGAAAAGCAGGGAGCAGGCACGTAGCTGTACTTTAAAGGTGACAGCAAGACTTTTTCCAAGGGACTCAGTACAGACTACACGGAGATTTTGGCTGTCAAACATAGTCTCTAAGTTTTAAGCTACATATGCCTTAGAGGATGTAAAAATTCATAGTCCTTACGTAACTATAAAACTTTGTTCCAGAGAGACTCTGTTGTTACAAGACCAAGCATTATACAACTGTGCTTCAAGTAGTCAGTCCTTCATTCTCCAGCCGTAATTCCAATTTACATAGAAAGATAATAAAGTCTTAAATCGGTGTCAACTTAATGCAACACAGTATCTTGGTTTATCCTGTCCTGACTTTATCTCAGGGCATGACAGAAGTCTCTTTTCGCCAGTCTGTAATAAAAAAAACCACTATCTTCTGTCCTGTATGGCGACTTTGTTCCCATCAGCAGCCTCTTGCTCCCTCTCTAATGAAGAGCAGCAAAACAGCGCTTCCTCTTCCTCATGGCAGGGTGATAGGTGAGTTAATAGATTCTCCGCAGAAAATATGTCATTGAATAACTGCTTTATATTTGCAGAGCAGACCATACTCTACTTATTGGTCCAAGCTGTTAGTGGGTTCCAGAAGATAACATTATGTTTGTGAAGAAAATTCAGGGAAAGAGAATAAAAAGGAATATAATAAGATTGAACAGTCTCATAATAATGTTACTCCATAAATTCACAAGTCCATCCATACATTTAGGATGGTTCTATTAAGTTAATCTAGCTACTATCATAGAGGAAAGAAAAAAATAATGCCCAGTTATATGAAAAAAAAAAAAAAAAAAGCAAAATATATCACAAGAGCTGTGCTATCCAAAAGATGCTTTTTGGACCTCCTATCATGTCTTTCCTGCCTTCTGTTCAGACGAGTCTTAGCACCTCTGCCATTCCCCACTGTTATTTCAACTCATTTGTATTCCCAACTCAGCACTCTGTCTTTCAGTCTTTGCAATTTATTTTTTTGCACTGCAAAATCAACTCTTGGTTCTTCACTTTGAGCTGGCTTTCCCATTCTCTTCTGCATCTAGAATCTTATTTAAGCTCAATTCCCTCTCTATTTTCCACCTTCTCTTCTACTGGTCTGTGTCAAGGCACACACAGAAAGGAAAACCACGCTATTTTGCAGTAGGTTTGAAACAGTTTTGTTGTGAAGTTACACTTTCATAAATTTTAATTTCCATGTTAAAACACTGCTTTCTGGATCATTAGAACTATTGCTGAAGATTTTCTTAGGGGTATGGAAGAATCTTCACATTTTATGCTAAGGTACAATTAACTCTCCCATACTTTACTTGTAAATAATTTTTACTTAGTTATTTTAAAGTTACATGGAAATTAAGCTAAATTCAAGTAAATCTGTACCTTTGTGATACTCAATAAGCTCTACCAGCACCTCCAGGGTGATGAACAAGACGATTAGGGTTTGCTACACTCTTCCCCAGCATATGCAAAAGCAATATAACAAACTGTAGATAATTTTTCCCTGACCTGAGAGATTTAGTAATCACATTCTGCTGCTCTGGGGTACTAGAACTTTTGGCATCCTGAGCACTTTTACATTCACATTTATTTGGGAAGGAAGAAACAGAGTCATTTCTGTATTGACACCTGGTGTTCAGTCGCCCATGCATTCATCAAGCTACAATCCCAGTGTTTTATGCCATTTACAGCCTAAAAGTACTGAAATCTGTTTTCTGCCTGTCGATGGTTAGATTTTAAGGATACCTCCTATACATCCTATGAAACTGCTATAACCCAGAATATGATGTGAACAGGTCCTGTCTACAAGGAAGCAATAAATAAATAAATAAATAAATAAATAAATAAATAAATATCAAAGGGTAAAGCAGTGTAAAAGCTTACAAAGACAGAGTAAGGAGCTTGGCCCTACAGGCTGGTGACAAGCAGAAACACAAACACATTGTGAAATTAACACAAGGACAAACTAGAAGTCCATAGCTTTTCAATAAAAAATAACACAAAATCCTAGAAGAGTGTGAACAGAGGACTTTGTCTTGTTAAGTGTGGGCATGTAGCTACATACCTAACTGTGAACATAGGCATACATTTCAGATCTCAGTCTGAATACTGTAGCCTAAAGAACTTCACATAATTTTAGGTGATGTTAAAAGCAAATACGTGGCAGAAGAAGCCTCCTCATTTTCTAAATGCTAAAATGAAGAAATTCTTAAAAAGGCACCTTTTAAAAGATGTGACTGCTCCTCATTTTCAAAATTATTTTTGGTAGAAATCCCCAAACCCTGAAGACCGGTTTCATGTTTGCCTGAATAAGCCCTTTCCAACCCTAGTTCTCTAACCGGCCTAAGGGAGTTTGAAAACCTCATAGTGATTTATGTAACAAGGTTTACTCACCTCAACTATCAAGTACAATTTCAGCATAAATCATTAAACCAGCATAGCTACTGCAACTTTCCAACCTTACACTGATAATTATTGCTTGCTCCTTATTTAACCAAAAAAAAAACACAAAACAACAAAGCCCTTAATTGGCATATCTAATTTGTGACTTTCACTGACCAAACTAACATAGAAATTTCCACGTGGTACACTTGCTCCCTTAGCTCTGCCTTAGTCAACTCTGTATTTCCTTCTTCCACTAGGCAAAGCCATTTCATAGGATTTCCTGCTGAGAAAGACAATAGGAGCTTTTTTTGATAGTAACTGTATTTCAAAAACTGTCAACATTATTGCTCTCATGAGGAAGCCAGAAACTTAAGCTCCGTTTCTGTGCAAGACCACATTTATAGAAGAAGAAGTTAAAATAGGATACAGGCTCATAACACACTTTTCAGTTTCATTATCCTTTTGTTGGTAAAAAGCAAGTCCCCTGGAGCACATGTTCAAGGTTCTTGCAACTCATTACACCTCTAGCCTGGAAAATGTGACTGTAGGAACTGCAAGATAGCAGAAATCAACATGAGACAAAGAAACCGTATGTCCTTCCCCGTAAAAATCCTCACATCAGAAGTCATCCCTAGGTGTATCATTCAACTCATTTAATGGCTTCTTTGCACTACACATAAAAATAAATAAATAAATTAAATAAAGGTGGTGGTGGTGAATAGAAAATGGGGACGTAACATGTTTAGAGCAGCATTGTAAGGGTCTTAAAGGAAGTGACTAGATATTAGAAATACAGATTAAAGGTTTGAAAGTCTTCTTTAAAGCAGAAGCAAAACAAGAAAAAAAATATACTACTGTAAAAACACCAGGCTATGTTTGTGTTTCAAGGTATAATAAGTATATTCTTGAATTTCACTAACACAGATGATCAAAAATCTTTTTTTTTCTTTTGTCTTTCTACCCATTCTCTTCACTCCCCCCCCCCTTTAAAAAAAACAACAACAACAACAAAAAAAAAACATTGGTTTTATGGCAAGCAATCAATAATTATGTCAGACTGAAGACAGGACTCCAAATTCTGCCATAGGAAACATTAAAAAAAAAAAAGCCATATTGTTTGAGATCACAAGTTCCTGTTCTCCTGAAGTATTTAAAATGGATGACAGTAAAAAGGCATGAGCAGACCAAACATACAAGTCTTTCTACTAGCCTCCTATTATTTTGTAGCTCAGATGAAGCTTTAATGGCTTTCACACAAATAACTTGAATATTCTTCTCTGTTTTTTCCTATCATATCTCTTCTTAATACAGGACTGCACATAGTATTCAAGATGTGAATATTTAAGCTGCATCTATGATGCTATAGAATTCCCCATTTGTGTTCTTAATAATTCCTAACACTTGATTTGGAAATTTTTGATGATTTCTCAACAGTGAGTGATACAAACATCAAGCATAAACCCCAAATACCTCTTCCTAGTCTCCTTCTGTAAACTGAGCCAGGCTTGTTTTATCTTCCTTCCATGCATGTGTACCATTTCAGACATACATTGAATTTCATTATGCCATTTTATAATATAGTCCCACAGTGTTATAGCTCTTCTGAAGTTTTTCAACTGAATAACGTGGTTTCTTAAGCAAACTGGTTTTCATTTCACTAGTTACTCTCTTCAGGGCATTAAAGAACATATTAGCTTGTAGAATTTTACTACTGACTTCCATCTGTAGCAAAAATTTGCTGTTCCACTGTCTCCAACCCTTTAGTGGCTCCACTTCCTTACAAGTTTTTTAAGGGATTCAGCATCAGCCTTTTGGATACCTATGAAGCCTCCATCGATCTGATTACCCTTACACATATGGCAGCTAACTCCTCCAAGCCCTCCAGTAGGTTTTATGGTACAATTTCTCTTTAATGAAAAAAAAAAAAAGTTTGCTTTTCTTAAGTAGGTCATATTTACTTGTGTATTCACCATGTCTTAATTATCAGTTCTATCTTACCTGGTAACAGCAGGATGCCAGTCATGGCTTGTAGTTTCCTGGATTTCTCCTAAAACCTTTTCTGGTGTCACAGTAATGTCTTACTTAAAACTGACTGGGCACTGAAGACACAGAAAAATTCTGGTGTTCATTTTCTCATTTTTTTCCCCATTATAATTGATGTAGTTTATTTTCAAACTGATCTTTTAATGACTCCCACTAGAGAAGAGATCCATCCTAAATGTTTCCTCGGTTTCTTGTAAGTGAAGACAACTAAGTGTGTAAAGATGCAAAGACTGATTTCAGTTTCTCTGCAATGGCTCTAGTGTCTCCATTGCTCTGTTTTTGCCTTTATCCATCAACCTTATGAACTTGCTTTCTGACATCCTGCCCTTGAAGTACAGAAGAAAAACTTGTCACTAGATTAGACACACTTTGTCAGTTGTTCTTCAAAGTATTTTTGGCCTGCCTTATGTTTTTAATGTTTCGTCTGCCAGAGTTTCAGAATTTATCTGCTTTAATGTTCTTCATTAAAGACAATATTTACCCATGCCAGTTTCCTATGGCTCTTTTTGTAGACTGTTTCTAAGTACTCTGTGTGGGTACAATCCCTAACCTCAGTGCTTTAGATGTGTAAACAAGGCCACTTATTGCTCAGAGAGGAAAAGTGTCCAACTTTCTAGTGCTGCAATTAGAACAGTCAGAAGAACAGACTACTAAGGATGTTAAATACAAATGTGAATTAATAAACAGGGCCAGGCAAGCCATAGCTGATCAGGTTCTCTTCTCCTCCATTCCCTAAGTTATTCCAAGACATTGTATTAGAAGAACTTGTATTCCTTTTAGCTGCAAATTTCTGTCTTGAGGTTCCGTGATATTTGATAGCTGCTAAATCCAACGTGACAACAGCTGAAGTCAACACTAAGGTGCACCACTGTTGGTGTGCTTTATAAGCAATAAACCATCAGGAAGACGTAAATTAATATGGAGACTGTGCTTTGATCACATTGAGAAGAAAGCTATATGTAACTTACAAATAAGCTACAAATCCTGGCCATATGGAGCAGTCTCTCATTAACTTTCTTGCTCTGAAAATACATGGCAGGTGTGCGTGTTTTGCTTTAATTTCATAATCAACTGCTTTGCTTAAAAATTCAAGAAATACCCCATATCTTTTGCTTACTGATTCTTAAATCACAATATTTTTTCTACATTAGAAAATAAAAATTACACAAAATAGTAAGCTATCCTGACAATAACTTCAACTGGGAAGGAACTATTATTACCTTTGCAGAAGTCCTGTTTGGTTTTGTACTTTCAAATTCAGATACTGCACATGCTTGTTTCCAAGCACTCTGGATTTCAGTAAGAATTCAGGAAGTAAGACAAGAGGGTTTTATATATATATAAATATACTTTATATATTGTTTTTTTAAGGGAACATTCAGGAAAGGGAAAGCTAAAGGGACAGGGACTTTCTATACCTGAATATAAAATACCCACAAAAACCTTATGTCCAAATATGTCGTGGATATAGGCCTACACTTGGCAGCTATTAGTATTTGTTTTCAAGGGGATGAATTTAAATTTTCCATTGTATTTGGACACTTGAGAATACAATTTAAATGCTGAATGCTTTAAGCCTAAACTTCCTGTATAAATTAAAAAACAAAAAACACATCAGAAGTCTAAGCTGCTTCACTGAAAATCTCAGGTATTAGCCAATGTGTTTTATACTATTTACCATTTAACTTACAGTGTATTTTTGAAAAGGCTGTGGAATATGATTGCACAATTAATTCTAATGTTCTGGACTTTTCCTAATCCTGACCATCACGAAGAAGGCTGCAGAACATCTCAAATATTTATCTTGTGGGAAAAACCTGACCAAAAATAAATCAAATTATTCTTAAAATTTGTCTAAGGTCAATCCATATGGTAATTTTTCTAGTTATCTTGCTTGCTAGCCTTGGGTGAAATCCTCTCTTCAGAGTCTCTAAATGTTGAAATGAAACAACAGAAAATAAAGCCAAGTTACACGGTTTCAGGTAATTTGGAAGCACTTCAACGTTTTTAATGAGTCACTTGCAATAATATGAAGAGCAGGCATTAAGGAAATAAAACTATTATAGGAATAGGAAGAGTGACAATTTTAACTTGAAGATCAAAACATGGTTAGTCTCATTCACTTTGAATACTGCAGCTCATTTCTACAGACAGAAGGACAAATATAACCACAGTACATAAGACCATACCTGCGTGAACCTTTTAGAAACACAAAATTTGGAAATAACTTTCTTTAAAAGGTCTTTTCAGCAGGCCAATCACATGCATTAGACTATTTATTTTCCTGAAATACTGCATTATTTTTTTTTTCCTTGAGCCTGCTGGGACTCTGAGTTATGAAATCATACCTCACCTCATCTTCTGAAGTCTCTTAGGAAAAGAGCATGTTAACCTATGAAATAAATTGGATTACCTCTACAGCTGAGAAGAATGAATCATTTATTTGATTCATTTCCATGGATGCAACACATTTGTGTAAGCAGTTGCTTACTTAGGATCATAGAATCATCTAGGTTGGAGAAGACCTTCAAGATCATCAAATCCAACCATTATTACAACTTACCAAGCCCCATCACTAATCCTTAATGCCACATCCACACATCTCTTAAATGCCTCCAGTAATGGGGAACTCTACCACTTCCCTGGGCAGCCCATGCCAATGCTTAACCACACACTCCAGTGCACCTCATAGGCCAATGCTGTATTATGCTCAGAAAATTACATTTCAAGAGATTACACTATGCATTAGGCAAATACTTCAATACTTGAAAATTTGTTGTTGCTCTTCGTGACACTCTTACCCATTTTCTTCTAACGCAACGGTGTTAGAAGAGATGGTTACCAGGAATAACCTAATGAAATTTGTATCAAGCTTGTTTAATGAAGGTATCTGAACTGCTCTTTAAGTGAAAGCTGTACATAGCAGCACTCTATACTGCTACAAAACAGAAACCATTTTTAAAGTGTGGTATTATCTAAAAGTAAGGAGTTGGAAAGAAAGCATTCAGAAATTTTGTATTGACTGTGCTGATTATGAGTGGATACTTCATAATCTCATCGAGGTAATGCTTTTTTTTGTATATATGAAGTTATTTTACTGCAATACGTGTACTTTAATGCTGGTACTTAACATTTTCACTTAAAATTGGTAAAGAACAAAGATTAACCACCCATTAAAAACTTAGTGGATTAAGTTTTAATAGCTACAAAACCCACAAAACAATGTTTATAATGCAGAAGTTCAGTGAAATGAGTGTTTTAACAGCTTTTTCAAATTAAGTCTAAGAACATCTATATCATTTGTATGACCCACACTCGGTTACTCTGCAAACTGGGCATGATATTTTCAGCAGTTACTGTAGCAATAACTAATTAATTACTTTTAAACAGCAAAAAGATGCTGCACTAAAAGTCATTTAAAGTATCCTCTTCTACCTATAACAACAGCTTTTTTTTTGTTTTCTAATTAAAGAGAAACACACACACATTTTTGATAACAGAAACCCACTCTAAAATCTTGATGAAAAAGAAAAAAAGTATGTACCTAAGACTGAAATATAAGTAAAGAAAAGTGATTTACATTTTAAGCAGATAAGCTCATATAGCCTACAAGATTTAAAATTGGTATAATAAAGCACATACAGCTAGCTGAGGCTTAGATTCTGCAAATCACATTATAGAAAAATCAAATTCATGACACGAAGTGTTATACCGATTAGTAAATGCTTGTAGGATTATATACAGAATTTGCTTTCCTATGAAATGCATACCTACAGAAATACGTATGCTTTTTGTTGTTTGTTTTAAATTGATCTTATCATAGTACCAAGGACTCAAAAGAGATCCCCTGCCCTCCAAATGAAAATTCTGCTAATGAATTGTGAGTCACATCTCATTGTCAGCTTTATGCTCATCTGAACGTTGCTTATATCTTGTACCATGGATATCTTCAAGATCAAAACAAGCTCAAAAAGGCCAAACAAGAGACCTAGGGATCAAATTAAAAAAAATACCTAATATCAATTAGTACAGCAGCAGCCTTAGGAGCAAGCACCAATAAACTTTTTATACTTACTGCAAGGAAATCTTTCAGGAAAGAAAGGTCACTCTCGGAATATTAATTTACCAGCTGGGAATTGGTCACTTTTAGAGTATATTGCAAATAATTGTAACAACTAAAATAAGTACCGATTTTTGCACTTTTACCTTAGAAAAATACTTCAATCATCTGTTAGATAGAAGCCAATGCACAGTGCACATACTTGTATTATCTACCTTTGACTCCAGGTCAGTAAACATTTTAGTAAATTCAACTCATTGTTACTGAGAAACGTAATTTTAAAAAGTAAGAGACTTGACTGTAAGGTTATTTACAGTTGGGAAATACTAAGCAGACTGCAGTATGTATTTTTCATTTTTTGTGTGCCTCTACTAATTCTACTATTAGTATTGAGGGAATAGGTTCCAGCTAGCAGATACTGAAATTAATTTAGAAATGTATAATACAATGCCATTGTTTTTTTCAGACAGCTGCAAGTTTTTGAATTTTATTTCCACTAGAAAATGCATTTTCTATGAAAATATATCTCTGATATAAAAATGGGGTTTAGCTATCTGAACTTACCAAAACATACAGAAGGAAAGAACAGTCACTGCAGAAAAGCCAAAACTACCTCCAGTATGTTTCTAGCATCCATGTTACATAGTTCTGTATATGCACCATCTAGTACAAGGAAGACTTCCAGGAAAGAAAGGTCACTCTCAGAATATTTTTTATTTACCAGATGGAAATCGGCCACTTTCAGAGTATATTGCAAGTAATTGCAACAATTAAAATAAGTACCAATTTTTGAACTTATACCTTAGGAAAAAAACATTCACAGATTAAAGAACCAAAAAAAAGGGCAACATTTCCAAAATTCAGCAGAAACACTGAAGATACTCTACCTGCAATTATAAAAACTCTAAGGATACAAAGATCTCAAAAGTTTTCAGAAGTTGGAGAAAGACTAGCATTTTCTAAGACTTCAGGACTTACAAACTTGTTAGAATGGCACAGAGCAGAAATTCTACCTTGATGGAAAGCAGCAGCAGTCCATTTCACAAAACCTCAGCAAATCCTATCAGTCCCAAGATGTCCAAACAATTTATTTGTTGATTGTGCCATGTCAGGTACATTAGTATGCATTTGAAGGGAGGAGGTGATAGATAGAATGGGCATGATGTTAAACTGAAAGGGAGTCTACAGCCATTTCTGTCCCACAGACTCGAAAGTAAATCCTTTGACCCCAGCAGTGATTTGGGGATGTAGGTTAGCCCAGGTGGACAAACCTAACACTGAGGCTGACAAACAAAAAAAAATGCTTGCAGTTCCTACGCCAGCACTGTCAGTCCCTGATCAGCCTTACTAGTTCATGAGAGAATGACTGCAATACATGGCCATTTTGCCTGTAGGGGCAGCTGAATTAAACACAATGAATTATATAATACACTGATTTTTATTTTTATTTTTATTTTTTTTTATGGTAAGGTTAGGATGCATTTACAAGTGAATTTAAGTTTGAGTGCTAATCTTGGCTGTTTCCTTTTCAACCTCTTGATTTTAGAAGAAAAGTTTATACACAAAACCTTCAGAAACCAATTTAAGAGGAGACACTCAACACAACCTTTTTCATTTCCACTTTCCATTATGATAAAGTTCTTACACAGCATTTACACCCCCATAGATAGCACTATACACTATGTTCCTAAGTGCATTTTCCCATTTCAGCATTTCCTCTTTTCTTGATTTCAACAAAGCTATTAAAACAAATATTTTTCTCAAATCCCAAACTAATTGTATTAGAATTACAGTTTGTGACAGTCATTTACCCTTTGCCACCAAGATGGAAAGGAGAAGGAGAAAGATGTGAAAAACTCAGGAGCTCACATATGCTTCTAAGTCCTCGTATTCCACAAAGAGTATGGTGAAAAACATGGGACTTCATTCTCCCAGGAGATTTTTAGTGAGACTGATACTCTAGTTGTTTTGCAAACCAATCATGTGTACAGAAGCCACCAAAATATAACTAAAGCAAACGAAAAGTCAGATCATATGGAATGCATTGATTCATATGTGTACACTTATCTCAAGATAATGTAGACATTGCAAGCATGGGAATCTGTAAACTGAAAAACTGCATTAAGGAGAAAAAAGGATGGGGAAAATAATGCTGGAATTCATTAGATTCACAAGTAGTAATTCAAATATTTTTAGAATGCCTGCAAGCAAATTTACATTGTGAAGCTACATAGATGAATACAAGATAGTCAAACAGAAGCATATTCCATCAAAAGACAGAGCTCCAGAGCTTTCTTTGAGTAAACAGGCTGCCTCAGATGAACTCAGGACACTTATGTTTTCCAATGCCCAAGGAAGGCTAGTGTTCAAAACTCTAATTTGCCTCCTTTATTTCTTGAATATGCATTTTCTCAAGTCAATTTAGTATCACCAAGAGGTGACATAATGAAAACTTCTTATACTGAAGTGCTTATTATATATTTTTTTTCACAGTGCAGGCACAATCCTCATTTTACTCTGTGGCTGCAGTATTCAGGCTGTTTTTTCTCTGAAGAAGAAGTTGGCAGTTTTAATACATATAGCACACTGTTAATGTGAGTAATTTCTTGAGGTGAATCATAATGGTCTTACTACAGTAGATATTAAAACAAAGGAATAAAAACTTAAGGTTTTATTTTCTAACCCAGCCATTCCTACATTCATATTTATGTGAGCTACTGCAGTTCATCTCCTGGGCTACTGACCCCATACGAGTGTAAATTCTGAGGTTTTGCCAAGTTTTTGTCATAGTGCATTATTTTAAACAATTCCTGAAGCTACTGTCTTTAATTAAAGAGAAGATAAATAAGAGTTTAATAGTTCTCTACTTGACCTTGAGATAGTCTATTCAATGTGAAAAAAAGAAATCCCATGAGGTGACAGTGAAAAAAATCTCCCATATCTGAGGAACTTGGGATGAGTCAGTATTAAACAACTTGGCTCTATTTTCCAGTCTTCAACAGGAAGCTATCTTTCAACATGATGGCTCTCTAGTAGTCTTAAATAAAAGCTCTGAGAGAAAGAGAAGCAACATCTGAATTAATAGTTCACCATTTTAGAGGTGGTCAGAATTATAACTCAGCACCACAGTATTGCTGACAAGCACTCTATTTCCTTTGTGCATCTGAGGTTAGAAAAAAAAAAAAAAAAAAAGAAGAATAAAAAGGCAGATGATTACTAGAAGAAAAAAAAATAAGACACACATCTTAGATAGAAATAACTTAAGAATTAGGTACAGTAAAAATTATATCCACTTTAAAGTATGGTGTGGAAAAATAAATGAAATCCCATCAATTTTTCTCCCCTTTTTCTTGTATTTTTAATACAAATAAAGGAATAAGTAAGCGTAGTAAATGCAGCCCACTTCTAATCATACTAATGAAGTTCTTTGTTTCTCTCTCCTTTTAAATTAAAACTCAGTTTGAATTGGAATTTGACCAAAATTACAAAATACTAGAATCCATTTACTAAAGTAGATGTCTTAGAACCCAAAAGAAGCTCTACTATAACCAAATTAACAGAAATTAAGTCAGCATACAAATGCTGTTTACTGGAGGCCATACGGACACAGCTAGAAAAGCTGCAGTAAGGGTGGCTAAACTAGTAGTGATTCTTCCTTTTCCAAATACTGTGGAGTCATGCAGAGATATATGGGTATATAACCTGATATACAATCAGCTACAACGGTGGGAATGCCTAACATCTAGAGGTGTACCATTTCAGAGTGGTACAGTGACACAGTCATTTATGACAATCGCAGAGTGCAGTTACAAATGAAGAGTCCATGAAGCATGTGCAAACCTTAAGTTTTCAAAAACCCGGCCATACCTCAAGGAAGCAGAAAACAAATCACCTTTCATGTCAGGCATTGCCCAAACTCACTCTAAATATCAGAGACATTTAATATTTTCAGATTAGCAGACTTGTCATCCACTCTTCCTTGAGTATTGCTTATAAGTAATAATATCATTGGCTTCCATTATTTTCTGCAAGCCTCCAACATGAATCAAGATAAAGATAAGCTTGTGTCTTAACCAGCTGCTAGCTGTAGCTGCAATAATACTGAGTCTTGTAATGAGCTGTCATGAACACTCAGAAATACACAGTGCTCATGTTCCTTCCCACAGAATGCCCCCGAAGTACTCCTATGCACAATGAGGGCTTTCTATAGTCCACTTCTGGGGAAAGGTGAGGTTGCACCCTGGAATATGTGCAAAGTTTGTAAAGTTTCCATTACACAAATGCTCAGTATCATTATGAAGATTTGTACCTTAATTCCCAAGGCTTTCCTTGAGACAGCAACATTTCCATTCCTGATCACTACCTCACACAGACGAGCCAAGTACACAGAAAATCTTACATTTTCAGCAATCTGTGCAGCAAAGAGAATACAGGGGTGGAGAGCTTAATTAAGTGATAGCAGGGAGAAAACTGGGACAGAATACCCTGTGAGAAAACAGATGGCTAAAGATGAAGGAAAAAAAGTATCAGCATCTGGATAATATTGTCCAAAGCCATTGCAATCCTCTGTCTTCCACACATATCTCCCAAGTAGATCCAAGGGTATCCATGTCTGTCAGGTTAGAGGCAGTCTGATCACCCTAAAGCCTACGACTGTCTTTCAGATTTGAATATAATGAGTTCTTTACAAAGTTCTGAAATCTACCTATCTATACGAAAAGGGCTTGTGGAAGCCACAGGCTCCAGAAGAACCAAAATCCTGGTTCTGAGGGTAACTTTCAAAGGAACTTCTGAAGAATTGTATAATATGAAGTTTGAAACATGCCCTTTAGAATCAAAAACATTTAGCAAGTTGTATTTTTTTTTTGCTTTCTTCAATTTAAAAAAAAAAAAGTTGACTGGATAGTTCTTACCCTCTAATCAAATGAAGATGCAGCCGTCATGCTTTAGGAAGTGCAAAACTGATGTTAATTTTTAAAAGAATGTTTAAGATCAATATCTCATTTTCTATACTGAAATGTAAAAACTAAACCGAGGTTTCATTACTGAGCTCATTGTTTTATTAATCTTTTATTACATATCTAAATTCACAAAAGATTACTAACTAGGTCAATGATTAGGCTTCTATATTCTTTCAGACACTGGAGTATAAAAAATTTAAAATGTCCTTACATTTTTAACACAACAATCCATTTGTATACCCAGATAACCTTGAGAAGACTGCATAAGATTAACTAGGAACTTTCATTCACCCAAATCTCACCGTTTGTGCATTGTGCTCCTTTGTTCTTAATAGCAACTTATTCTTTTAGCGTTTCTTTGCATTTGCAAGATCTAAATGCACATGGTACAGCACCTTTAGAAAGCAAGAAAGCACAGTTGCCTCCAAAGTAATTCAGGTTAAAAGAATCAAAGTGATACACTAAAAGGACTTCTATCTAACCTCCTTGGCAGTCTGTGATTTCTAAGGAGATCTGAAACGTAATTTGTGTGTCTGATACTTCCTCTGTCCCCAGAGATCCAGAGCTCTCTGTTGGGTGTCTATGTTCCTCATACATTTTCTAGACAGTCTGAAACCTTTAAAGTAGGCTGTGACAAAACCAGTACATTAATGAAAATACTGATCTCCCTACACCCGTTGCCATTCTTCCTGGCTGAATCCACAGTGCAGTTTTTGATAGAAGTCCACAGCAGAAACCTCATGAGATAAGCATTACCAGTGATTCCACACCCAAGTTTTTCTCATAAGGAGGGAGAGAGCTCATGTCTCTTCATGACACAGCTGGGGTTAATGAGGACTCTGCTTCTCTGTAGAGTGTTTCTACTACAGACCTGCTGGTGAGAATTCTCCCTCTTCCCCGCAGCACGCTCATCCTCAGACTCTTTATGGAACGACGATGGAGCCTAGGCTGCACTTCATCTTCACTACAAAGCTCAGTAACTCTGGAAACAGATTTTATCCTCCAGGCTTATCTGTCCCTTCGCCACCCCACTGCCCCCCAGAAAAGCTTTGCTGAAGTTTTGTCTTCACTGACACAGTGAGGACTTTGAAAGACACAGAGATTAAAGTTCCACAGCAAAAAATACTTCGTCCTGGGAAAGGGGAAGTCACTCCAATCTCAAGTTCCAATGCTATGTTTTCAGAAATGACTGCTATCCAATTATGTCTACACATGGATAAAACCATTGTCACAGAAAAAGAAAACCAGTGTATTACCTTCCCTACCACCAGTAATTCTGCTTGTCCTTTGTGTTTTAAATTCCACCTCCCCCCGAGAGCTGTTAATATATAACAGCAATTCACTTCCTCTCACCAACAAAAGAACTGTTATTAAGTTTTAATAATATTTACAGAGATAAATATAGCCAAAATAATTTACTGAAAATTTTCATTAAGTAGAATTCCATCCTCTTCAGAAATAGCTGTGATATATGCACGATACTGAAGGTAAAGATGCATATTTCATACTTTGCTATCCTAACTTGAAGTACAACGATCTTTAAACTTTTTTTTCCAGTATTCCCACCCTTACACAAATATGATGTGGCTGCATGCATAAAATATTAATGTTACCACGGAAACCATCTCTAAAAAGATTAAAGTGAGGATGTAAGTGAGGATGGTATCTGTAGATTTTTTTTTTAAAGGAAAAAGGAAAATCTGTTACACTGTTCCATGTCCCACAGTCGTTTTAAGATTTAATTTTCAAAATCAGATCCACAGAAGATAATTAAGATAATGAGTGTTTTAAATTTTCCTTCAAGATACTATTCTGAGTTTTTTCATTGAAATAAATATTCTTACTGTAAGTTAAGTACGTTGTTAAGTGTGCTGTTACACTGCACATGTTAACCTCCATCTTTTTCTTAGCAGGTCTAAGAGATCATAAGCCTGAAAAAACTGTGACAAGAAAAAAAATATATATATGCATGTATATATATTAGGAACTTTCAGTAGTCTCCAACTATTAAGGAAAAAATCTATACACGTTGATAAATGCCAATAATCAGTTAACCTTCCAAGTTAGGAGAAGAACATCAGTATTTGAATATTCAGATTGAAAACTATGAAAACTAGAGAAACTGGAAGTACTTTGACCAAGAAAGTACATACTCATGGTTTTAGAGACATAGTGCTGCACTGGGAGAAGTGCTACATGGGAAGAGAACTCCTGTTTCTATTCTGCTTCTTTCATTCCCACTCCTATCATGAAAGAAACTCTAGACCTTAAACTCATATTCCTACAGTGAGTACCTTGTTTTTTTTTTTGCCTTCCAAGCTTTCAGACTCATTTATTGTGATACTCAATACATTCTGAACACTAAAAAGGGCTAAACGTGATTATTATTCTTAAATTATTTTTTACATTATTATTAGAACTACTAATACAGTAACTTCTTGTGATAGATACAACTGAATTCGATAAGTCTGCAGAGTTTCTTTGGTATTTGGAATATATGACAACAATAAAATGTTCTCTAACATTCTCTAACTAAGGATTACTTAGCATCTGCCCACCTTGGGGGAACAAAAGAGCCTCAACAGTAAGCTATGCCAAGAGAGGCTAAATCATTTTTTCCCCAAATATAGAAAATAGTACCCCAAAGTCATAGGTTACAACCTCGAGTTGTGGAGCAGTAAATTCCAGCCAATAAGAAGGGTGAAATGTTTTTCCTCTGGTATATTCTTGACCTAGTCAGGTATGCAGAAAAGGTATTGTTCCAACACCTTTTCACCTATCCTGTTACATCTTCACATAACGACTGGGGTTCATTACCAACTGTGTAGTTACACATACCCTGCCGATGCTAGGAAGGAGGCACACAAAAGTACTCAAAGCATGTCTGAGGCAGATCTGAGACAACACACGCTAGAAAGAATTTGGTCCAGCTCCGTACTGTGTACTTACTAATAGGGAAAAACATGTTGCATCATCTTTAATTTTAAGATGAAAATAAAGAATAGTTATGCACGACAAATTGCTGGCCAGGCCAAGTCAAGCCACAGAGCAACATACTGTTAATCAGGCATAATCATCTCAAGAGTATTGAGTAATCAGTTCAGTCTTTATGAGAAAGTGACCCATGTGACATCAGAGGAAAAAATAGGATTGGCTTATGAAGTCATTTTATGTTTCCCATAATTGTACATAACGATTTACTGTGTACTTGAAACAAGACGAACCCCCTGGTCAGAGGTCTGAGGTGCATAACCCACCCTTGCTCACAACTCTACAAACCTGTTAAAATTAGATACACTGAAAGAGTAAAATAGTGAGCCTACATGACCCAACCTCTCTAGGAGGACTGCCACTTTATTCATGAGATATTGCTTCTTGCTTCCAGCAGGACAATGGTGGAGGCTTTTAGAATTAACGTTTCTACTGAAACTGAGGGAAATTTGGGAAGGGCCAATAACCTGTTGTACCATTTCAGGGCTCATTCCTAAACTTGCCATCCTGAATACTCGCACATTCCTGACCAGTTTTCCTGCCTGATTTTGATGCACTGTTACCTCACAGTGCACACACTTCAGCTTATCCTCTCCTGAACCTACGTGGTCCCCCTCTCTTCTACCTCACCCTCCTTGTCCACCCTCCCCAACACATAACTTCTTCACTTGAAAGCATGTATCACAGAAATTTGCAGCATTTTTTAATTTATTTTCAAAATAATGCTACCCTCTTTACTTCTACAGAAATATGATGTGATTTTAAAACAAATCTGAGACTTATGCATGATGTTTGGCCAACGCTTCCTCTGCCTCAGTGCAATGTCCACATTAGGTACAGATCTCAATCAACAGATAATGTTTCTGAGATGCACCAGTTCAAGAAAACAATTATTTTCCCTTATCTATTGATTATGTTTTCTTAGCAGGATGAAGTCTGAGAGTTCTCATTACTTAAACTTAAATACAGGTTAAGTTTGCTCAGAGTTATTATTTGCAAGGAAAATCATACCTCATCTATCCTTGATGTTTTTTATCCTCCAGCCTTAGAGAAAGGGTAAATGTAATACTTATTTTCCAGTCATTATGCAATAGAATCTAAATGCAGGTAGCTATGTTTGAGCAATGTTTATCAGCACATAATTACAGACCTTGTACATGAATCCAATAGTGCATCCCTCCTATTGTGGTCCCCTCTTTGGTTCAGGTCCCAGTGGCTGTTACCAGAGCTCCATCTTTTAACAGCTTTACTTCTGCCACTCAGCTGCAGGAATTGGCACTGTTTCTACTTCCTGAATGCTGCCAGATCATCCCTAAGGTCTGCTTATCTCCAGGGCATGTAACAGTACCTTTGAAGAGCAACCTCAGCATTTGGGATGCAGCTCATATTATACAAACTAATAGGTTGTTCTAATAAATAATGAGAGAAATTCTTACTAAACTTACTTAGTAGACTTAGACAAGTTCTTAGGGTCTCTTCACTCCATAACTTTTGCTATCATTTTAAACTACAGAAATTGATTGTTATGATTTATTTTGAATATATTCAACATATGGGCTAAAAGCAAAGCATAAGGAAATTCAGTAATTACACTAACTGCTCTAAAATTTATATGCAAAACGCCAGCTGCATGCAACTCCTCATATCTTTTATTTGCTGTTCTGTAAAGAAAATTAAACGTAGTCTTTTTAGACTCTCAGAACTAATAGCACAAGTGAAATTTTAAGATATCAGAATATCACTCTTGCCTATATTCTTGACCATGCTCATGAATGTAGGCACAAATGCTTTATAGTTCTGCTGGTCCAAAAATCTGCAAGCTGAACCTATATAAATACAGCAGGAACCTTACCACAGAATTGTGAGTTACTGTGAAAAAAAAAACAGTCGATCAGTCCCAGGCCATAGATCTGCTCCTAGATCCCACTGGCTTTGAAACTCTGAGTGACAGGAGCTGCTGACTATCATTGACACGGTTCTCAAGGTGGCTTCTGTATTCCTGGCACTTGAAATCTGCTGTCATTGGCATGTATGCCACAACCTTTTTTTCCCAGTATCACAATGCTCTCTGCTGCAAGCTAACATTGTCCTAGGAATATCAGGCAAAAGGAACCTCTATGTAGAAGGACAATAGAAAGTCAAGACAATGTTTAAGTATTACTGGAACATTTTTTGATGATTAAAAGGCAGAACACAGCTGTCAGGCTTGGTCAACCTATAAGGGAAATTTCACCCATCATAGGTAAAACTCTGGCATTTATAACTATAAATCTTTTGTTGTTGTTAGTAAAATATTCCTGAAATGAAAGTGAGGTGACCTAATTTAACAGACTGGCTTAATCAAGCTTATTTTCCTCTTACTCAGAGTACATAATAAAATTAATGAAAATGTGAAGGATTTCTACATAGTCAGAAACTAAATTATTACAGTAGTAGACATTTAACCTCACTTTTTATGAAGACTCAAATACCCCACACCTGATCAACACCAGCTGTATGCTCTTCAGATACAGAGTGAATATTTTTAATAGTATGTATGATTCAATACCAAAAGGTTTATTGGAACGCATACATTAGGATAGACAAACCTTACAGTGTGTGATTTGTCATTCATTTACTTGTTTAAAGTTCTTCTATACTGCAACATACAAAACACTTATTTCACACTTCCACAATCTCATTTTCTTATAAATGGGCCACAGATGCTCTAATATTGTGGAATTTATGCATATTTGATTGTGATATTTTTGCAGATGACTTAAATTTATTTTTTCTATACTTTCTGAAATTTCTCTTCCAGGTTTCATTGTAATAGACTATACCTGCATTATCATTTTCCCCACTATCATCATTTTAATTAGATCATAAGGGATTCATACCAAAAACTGACCCTGCTTTGAAAGTTAGCCACACATTCCCTTTCTCTCATTTCCTGATCATTCTGCATTAAGTTATGACAGACCAAGTAACAGATTTGAAAGTATGACATTAACAAATATTGAAAGTTTACTTGTTTTTAATATCTACACAATGTTTAGAACACAGAAGCATTGCTTACTTTACAGATATAGCATGTTAGTGAGATGAATATGAAGAATTATTGATCTGAGAATTAACTATTCAATGATGTGAGGTAAAAGCCAGTATTTTCAAAAGGAACAAAATATTTTTTAATGTGACTAAACTATAAACAGTTCATATGGGTAGTATAGAACATGTCTGTCTATATCAGGGGTACAGAATGTGTATGTGTACAGACATGTCTCAGTGTGTTTGTAAGCGTATTTTACATTTTATATATAATAGGGTATGTGTCTACACAATATATATAACTTGCATATGTAGCTTTATACTTTGACAGTGTACTCCTCCTCACCCCCTGGTTAAGCAGAGCATCAGGCCTAAGCAGCTAACCATCGTGGGCAGCTGTGATGGGTACAACCAGCCATGCCAGCTCTATCCTGGAACCTGAGAAGACAGAGGACACACAGCCAAGGGCTGCAAGAATTTGGAAGAAAGTGCAACTTGCGCCAAATTTGGGAGAAACTAACATCGGTATGCAAATGTGCCCATAGGCCGTTCATGTTACCCTGTAAATAGTGAGCAGCCCAAGAGCCCTTTGGGCTCTCCTGACACGGCTGTGAGTGGCACACCAGGACCTCCCCGTGGGCAGGGATGGCCCAGACAACTTGTACAGAGTGCGAGGAGCCTTGTCATCACAGGTAGTCAGTAAGGGGATTGGGAGAGTGACAGCATGCCAGTGTGCTCGAATGGTGCTTTGTGATCATGCTAAAATCTCAGTTAAGCAGCATTAAGGATTCATGTAATGCATATGATCCTTTAGTCATAAACTGTTGACCAAGCCTGGGACTAGGAGCAGATTCAGCTGCACCAAGGCTCCTTACCTCTCCCACTCAAGTTGTTTAGAAACTTAAGTGTCCACTCTGACCCTTGTGACTCAACGGGAGGGTTTCTTTGATGTAATGTCACCTAACACAGTTCCTTATGTAGTCTCTATGTACTATATAATGGCTTTCATTTAGTGACTGTGAGTAGTAAATAGTGTGTAACAAAGTGTATCTTCCAATTAAAATCAGGTGTACCTTGCCACTGTTGAATAAGCTTTGTAATATACAAATATATGTACAATTTTTGTTCTGTAGTGACCATTTCAGCCTCAGTTGGATATCTACTGATAATTCTCCTTTTGGTCTGTGTCAGATATGAATAGTGATGAATAACCCTACTCTGAAAGGTGCCACTTATAACAACTAGTAGTAAGTATTTAAGAACTGTTTGCTGAAGTGAATTCTGAAGGTTGAAAGATGGACTGTGGAATGAATACACTGTAGACAAGGACAATTAAGGATTATCTTCTCTGTTAGAACAGCATAGCATTACACATTTGTTGGAGTACTCAGCTAGGGCTAAGAAATCACAACTGAGTTTTCAGTTCTGTTACTGACAGAATACTCAGTGTTTTTAGTATTTTTATTACTATTATTTCATTGTGTTTCATTTTTGTCAGCTTTGAAGTGGTAATAATAGTACTGGTCATCTTTTTGAAGTGTTTTGCCATCTACTGATGTTGTACTGCATTATACAAAGACTTAAAATACACATCCACAGATACACATTCACAAAAATGTTTTACACAGTAGGTGGAGATATCTAGATATACCAATACATACTTTTCCATGTGGATTATCTTTGGATTTAAGATTTCTGGGAAAGATCAAGAGCATTCTGCATGTCAAGGAGTCATAGACTATTTATGTGAAAAGAGGTCTCAAGGATTCATACATGTAACTGCCATTTGAGATTGGAAGCATTTGCTGTCAATATTTATAGGTAGAAATGTTGAGAGAGCTATTCTAGCAAGCATGTAGATGTTGTTCTGTCCATGTAAGAAAAGAATAATTTCACAGAGTGCGATGGTTATAACCATACTTGGCTACTAAATAAATATATATCTCAATCATTTTTGAACACAGGAGAATCATGGAAAACTACATGGCTATAAAGCTCAGGGTGTAGGCCCTGTGATAGCTTTGGACGATCTTGATTTTGAATAAGTTGAATTCTTCTGCAGTATTGAATTGTTCTTATGCACAAAACAGTCCTGGAATCTAAAATGATTTCTATACATATTATATTATGAAGAGCAAATAATCAGGAGCCTCCATCAGTCCTACAGAAAGACAGTGGATAAATGGGTAACATATTTCTTGTGACTCCTGTAATTTATTGCATGTTTTGAGGTTAGTTAAACAGTGGGATATGTAGTCCAGCTTCCAAAACAGTGCTTCATTTTTTTTTTTCCCTAAACTTACAGTATGAGAAGTGTTGCTCAAGGGGAGATACATGCTGGCTTAGATGCTCTTGAAATGTGGTCAGTTCCCTGGTGTCTGCATTAACAGCAGCACTTTGTAGTGAACTACAGTAACTGCATAAGATTCCATAACTGCAAAGATTCCAAAACTGCCATGTTTTCTTCATGGGGTCTGAGTGTTCAAAGCCACACCTGTGGAAACAACCTATGAAGAAAATTTCTTTGAATATCTTTGTGTTGAAGAGCTTTCAAAACTCAGGTGGAAACTTTCCTGCTATTACAATTGTGATCAAGACAGTATTCACATCAATATAAATGTAGTCATATTTTGCATACGGATAAGCATGCATACAGAACTTTGAAGAGTATTACGAGAAACTTCTCTGTGATAAAGAACTTTGATCATTCCCTTGAATCCCATAAGAGTTTGTTGTTGTTGTTTTCCCTATGAACACAGATCCTTCTCAGAACATTTTTTTTTTTTTCCCCAAAGCATTATTTTCTGCAAGCAATGGTCTGGTAGTTGAAATGCATACCTGGAGATTGGAGCAAAGGATATGTTTTCTGCCAAACAGATCACATCTCTCATAGCCCTTTTCTAGAGGCCCCTGCTACTTTAAGCTCTCTTAAAACTTGCTGTGGAAAAAAAAAAAAAAAAAAAGGAAAAAAAAAAAGAAAAGATGAGATCTAGCCATGCAAAGTAAGATGAAAGATCCTGCCTTTTACGGACTGCTTCCACATACCTCAGAACTTATCTGTGTTTGTGTCTTTTGAACACGTGGATACTGGAATTATGGCAAGTGATACCAGTCTCCTGTAATTCCCAAGCAGTATTCCGCTTGGGAAGTGACCTCTAAAGACTCCTTCTGCTTTCTCATGCAATCTCTGTAAGAGGAAGGTCTAGAAGAAAAATATCTCTTTTGCTGTTACAGACAAGGTGAAAGAAAAGTGTGTGTAATTTTTGGTGTATTTGGGCCTCCTAATGTTTTTCAAAGAGGAAGTGGATGGTCAGCTCAACTGTGGTATGCAATTTTATGATCCAGGCAACTTTTATATGTCTTGATGTTATACAAGCAAATAAGTAGTATTAATATGGGCCCCAAAGAGTTCACTTGGTGCCAAACAAGTCAGAGGAATTGAAAGAAACGACCGGGAAGTGTGTGGCTTAATCCATACAAATTACTTCACTCTGAGGGTATCAAAGAATAAAGGGGAAAAAAAAGAATTTGATGTTTACTTATGTATGCACACTGAGAATTAAATCTGCCCAGGCAAGCACTCACAGGGAAAAGAACTGTTCTTTTGGCACCTCTTCATACATTCATAATCAAGAACTCCTTTTAAGTTTTTCAAGGGATTGAAATCAATGATACAAACCATTTTTTTCTCCCTAAATAAATCAGCAAGCAAATACTGAAATCAAAAAAAACAAGAAGTCAAAAACTTCTCCTTGGCATGTATTCGTTTTGTAGCATGTATTTTTATAGAAGTACAGAATGAAACACAGTCAAAACCAATCAATGTTCCCTAATATTTAATTCTAGAATTCACAGGATTTTGTGTGTTCTTTTAATTCCTGGTATTCTTTCTGAATGAGTTGTAATGCTCTTACAAAAGTACTATCCATCTTCAAAAAACATAGCCATCGTCTGTCTCCCATCTTGGAATCAGATGTGGTTATTTAATTATATCATATTTAAAAAATAGACCCTTTAAAGAAATTAAAATGCATTTTTTTCCTCTAAAATTAAACATGTTAATAATAACACTCATATACTGTAACCATAGAGATACCTCCTGAATTTATATGGAAGTCTAATGAAAATTACACCCAAAATTCTGAAAAGTTTACTGTAATGAAGTGAAACTGTTTAGTTGCTGATTGCCTGCCAGCATTACAGCAGCCTCCAGCCTGATTCTATATTGATCTAGCAGTGTATATGGCAGAGCATGAAGAACAACCATCTGTGCCAGGTACAGTAGCAGGTGTGATATCCATTGAACAAGCTGCTGCCAGATTAAAATAAATCCCTTTCAAGCATCTGGCAACCCTGACGGACACTTTTATCTTTGTTAAAAACACCCCACCACCTCAAAAAAGTTGTCTGAACAGAAAGAGAAACCGAAGAGAAAACATCAGCTGAAAAGGGCCAGAAACAGAACCCACTGCAGATATACAGTGAAGTCTGGGTAAAGGAGTTTTAAAGTCCAAGAGAAGTTCCTTAGGATGTAAAGCAGCAGTGTCTGCTCGGCCCATGTGTTCCAGTGGTGTTGCTAACATCTTCTAAGGGAGAACTGAAAGCAAGATAACTGGTGTGAGAAGATAAATGCTTTGTCACTAACATTTTATGACTTTACATTTGCAGATAGGGTTTGTGCAGATAAAACTGAGTAAGATAACTCATTAGTACAAGATTTCAATAATGAGAACTTATCAGAGTATTCAGCAACTAAGTCTATAAATAAAGCTTCTACAATCAAAAGATACAAATCAAGAGCACTTGCTAGTTTGTTTTTGAAAATATTTTTAGAATCTCCTGATTTTATTATTAGATTTGTTTTGAACTCAGAGCTACTATTTATTATGTGGGTTAAAATTAGTTCTTGAAATACATACACTACTTGGCTGTGCCTCTAAGAAAGACTTAACAAGGAACAGAGCTCCATAACTGGATCATAGAGCTTTGACTTCAGTAATTGTTAAATTTCCTCTGTTGTCAGCTGCTTGATAGTAGTTAATCTTTTTGTCAAGTTGATGTTTATCTTTTTAAAGGATGTAAGTGCTGAAAATGTTGATTCTAAAGAGATGGTCTGGGAAGGAAAAAGAGACAGTATGAATTGGAATAGTGTATGTGATTCTTGTGAATACAAAGACAGAACAGACAGTCCTATTGGTGCGTGTATTTTCTGTGGTGGGATGCAAGGATGACAGTTCTGTGAACTCCACTGATTATGCTATTGTGCTAGATGAAGAAAATGAATACCCAGAAGTAGTAGCAGTAGATCCCACTAGTGCATAGCAGCTGTTTAATATTGCTGAGTTCATCCAAAATGTCTCATAAAATGGAGACTGTTTGCTGCGCAGAACTTGGTCTGGGAATACATCAGAGGGTTTTATTCTAGCCATAGAACATGTTGCACGTATCTGGCTTAATTCACTTAAAGAATCAGCAGACTGTGGTTTAATGTTTGCAAGTCTCTGGTTGATGGATGAAAAAGTATTAGCAGATTAGCAGACTCACTAGGAAGAGATGTTTGCATTTGAGTTTCATGAATAACCAATGAAATAAGAAGAGGTATGTGTTTATAAATATATATCTTAGTAGGGGAATAGGAAATTTTTGAAGGACTTGGTAATCTCCACTGTTCTTCTGAACCTACAAAGATCTGACAGTTCTTCAGGACCCTTTTGAGGCAACCTAGAGAGAACTGAAGCTGCACTTACAGAAGCAGTTGTAAACTGTAAACCATGGGAGAGCACTGACTCACTATTTAATTCTATTTCAGCCCCTGGTATGCTACTAATTACTGAACTCATGTCTAAGGCAGATAAAACAACAGTCTGGTGCTGCTCTAATGATGAGGCTTGTGTAGGGAAAACAGAAAGTGTTATTAACTAGAGATAAATGAGATTGCATCATAATTATGCTGGGAAGGAAGTACTGATCTTTAATCTGTAGCCATGTACTACTGCGATACCAGTCTTTATTTTTACTGAGACCTGAACAGCAGAACTAAGAAAGTGTGAAGAGGGAACATCTGTTGAGATTGCTATCCTAAACACTTGAAGACTCTCCAGTGGCACTGAGTCCTCCTAGTCGATAGCTCGGTTTTGCCAAATTAGTGGTCAGAAGTATCCCTCAGCTGAAAATATATGCCTTTTTAAGACCTTCAATGATAAAAATGTTAAGGAAAAAAAAAAAAAAAAAAAAAAAAAGGAGCAACTCTGGCTCTGGACTGAGTCTGCAGCAAATTACATGACCACCAAAAATCATTCAGTCTTAGCAAGATATTATATAGCAAATACAACTCTTTAATTCATATTTTTAATGAAAGCACAGAAAAACCATACTTTTAATAAAAGCATAGAAAATCGTATTTTTAATAAAAGCATATAAAATCATATTTTTAATACAAGCACAGAAGCAGTTTTAGTGACCTCAAGAGCTGAGTAAATGCAAATCCTCCCATTACTCATATTCTGTATGAGGGCCAGCACCAGAACAAATGGCAGCGCTCAGAACAGAAGTATTAAATTTTCTAAATCCAACTGCTGCTGGGAATCAATATAAAATGAATGAGTTACATATCTTATCCATAAAGGACATCAGCAAACTAGCTGACATGGTATTTTGGAAGAGGTACAGATGTAACTGCATTAATAACTGCATTTCTTTCAGTCTCATTACCTACATGAAGGAGTATTACCTGTTAAGAAGACAACCAACCAAAAAAAAACAACACAACAGAAACACACACATACAAAAAAAAAACAAAAACAAAACACCGTAGGTATATCCCTAAAATACTAGTCTGTACACAAATCAAATGTTTATTAAAACTCACCCAAATAAAAACAGGTATTGGCTGATATATTAAACAATAAATACTCTGAAAGACTAGATAGGCAAAAATTCTGAATCTAACTGTAAAGACAGCATTACACACATGCTAGATGTATAATACTAGCTTTAGTTAAATGAACAGGTGACAATGAAGATACAACCTTCAAAATAAGATGTTGCACTTCTATTACTATAGCCCTGAGATATTTAAAAAGAAAGAATGCAGACAATTTTTTGTGTTCCCCCCCAAAATCACTAAAACCAGTCAGAATGGCAGATGTGTTGAGAGCCTAGTTGCAGACATTTCTAGTGAAAAACATCTGGATGCACAGAAGAGGAAGCACTGAGAAAAGATGTGAACTTGGAATGGAAAACCAAAGTCCCTGAGGAGTAAGGCAAATTACTTTGATAGGAAGATGGACAGATTGTCATTAGGGTCAGACAGAGATGAACACGATATGACGCACATGAGATTTTACACTCTCGCAAAGCAGACTGAAAACCAAGCTAAGTGTAGTTTTCCTTGCTAGATGTGAAAGATGCTGGGGAAAAATATTCTTGAGAGAAAATTGTAATTTTCCAATTATGTTTAAACATGTCATTATGAAAGGACAGTGGATTAAATTACAAGAACAGAAGGTAGTATAGAAGTAGAAAACAACATGAAGATGAAAACTGATACACTTCAAATATTCCAATAATTTAGAAAGCACTAGTAAGGTAAGAAGTTTGATAAATATATGACTGAGAAGCTTATTCTTCTTACCTTGGGACATCTCTTCCGCATGAAAATCAGGGGTAGTAAGTTTAGACGGAAGTTCCACAGACACAGCTAGGGCTGTTGGAAGGTCATTATCTAAAATCTCAGTAGGAAACACTTCAGCCATTTCAGTTTTCTTGCTTTGGGGAATAGTAGGTAAACAGGTGATATTGTTTATTCCATCAATGCAAAGAAACCCAGTGGAGCAGGACTGTATAAGGCAATCATTGTAATTAAGCTCACAGCTTCGTCCCTGAAAGAGAATTTTTAAAAAGACATTTTTGAAGGCAATTTGCATTTCATAGTCATGGTAGTTCAAATTATTGTTTTCTATTTATTCTAAAATGTTTTTTGCTTATATTAAATTGTCCATACTTTCAAAAGAAAATCTAATAACCTGGAAAATATTGATCAAGTAATATAAAAGTATAGTTGTATTTTTTTTTAATTTCAACTAAATGATATTTTGATTCCCACTTAGTATTACAATTTATCAATAATCTCCCCACAAATTTGTAGTTGCAAAGTATCAAAGACAGTATTGTCATTAAGTAAAATAATCATCTTCATATTATGGCAAAACCTCTAGATAATAAGTTTATATGTAGTTATACAGAAAACCATACAGAGGACTTAGCTGTCTGAAAACCTACAGATTGCTCTGATTGTCAAGTTAAATTTCTACTTTATTTTCGTACACCGTGGTTAATTATTTGTTGCCCATTGTTACCAAATCTTCACATAGCACCATCTCAACACATTAGGTTTGCATGTTACTTTTAGAAATGTGCAGTGGCAGTCTTAAATTGGAGCTGGCACTCACTCTTTATTTTTATCAAGACTAACAATTCATGAGAAGTCTGAAATATCCTTTCTAATAATAAGTTAAGAATGTTCATAATCAGTGGTCTGTAATAAAGAGAAGAAATAAGGCATTTCTTTTACAGCAATAATTATGTGAATTAAATGCATTCTTGAAGTGTGAAATAAATATAAGCTGAAGTCAGGCCTGAGTTCATTTTATTTTCACTTCTGTTGTAATGAACTAATGGGCTGTGTGAAGAGACAGAGCTAACTTAACTAACTTAGAGGGATCTTATGCATTTGAATAGCTATTTAAAATATGCAGGGTAATATCTGAAAGACACAAAACTCTTTCAATGTATAATCTGACATGTAATCCCACATGGTTTTCTAATAATCTGTGGGGTTTTTAAATGATTTTAGCATCATGATTTCCAGGCTACATAAGGAAACCACAGTTTTAGCTCTTTTTCTACCTTGTATCTGCTGCTTTAAACAACTGTTGACAGAGAGAGATTTGGGGCCAGCCGTATTTTCAAGCCTTGGAAGGGCTTGAAAATGAACAGCTAGCATTCATCAATAATTTTGAATCTAAGTCTTTGAAACACAAATGTCTTCTCTGAAACTCTGAATGTCTTCTAGGTCATCTGATAATAATAAGAAATATCTATCAGAGATAAATTGGAGTTGTTTGGGAAATATTAGGTGGCACATGTCGAAACCACACCAGATCAGATCTAACAAGTTCATCTACATCTATACAGGTACATCTAGCAATATAAATCATTCAGTGAGCTTTGTTGTCTGGAAATGCTCTCCATTTCTTAATTTAGCAGCCTAGACATAAAGTTTGGGACTTGTTTTAAAATGGAGACATTCAAATGTGGGTGTCATATAGTGACTGCAAGCATGCTAGGAATCTAAACTCTCTTTACAGTCAACGCGGATTCTGAGGAAGTTAACTGCTTATATGTGGGTGCCTCGTATCATGTTTGTAATTGCCAAGTATCTGGTCAGAGCTCCAGCTGACAATCCAAGAGTTATAGATTTCCCACAGGCCTTATGTTAATCTGACTGCCTTATGAAGATATATTGGATATTCTAGACTGTCTCAAGTAGTATTAGATTTTTATCGTTAGGCAACTAGATCACTCTCTAAGTCAAGAAAATTCCATAAGATAATCAATCATCTCAATGTAGACACAGAACTGGATTTGGAAGCCATGTTTTGGGATGGTCTCGTAACTATGAGACAGCTAGATGGTGTTGGCAGATGTAAAGTAAAAAACATAGAAAACCCACAGTCTTCTGGGAAGCCAGGGAAAACCCAAAATGGCATAGGCACCCATATCTAGGCTTCAAGTGTCTGGACAGCCAAACAACCCTTTGTACTCCATTGACCATATCAACTAGACTTCATTTAATATAATATGAGTACAAGTACCAAGTGCAGATACATGAATTTTAGGCATCAGAATCTCAAATTGTATCCAACCTAACTGCTAAATCCAGAAAAGACTTGCTACTGTCTGAAACATTATTTAGACTGCAAACAAGAAACAAAGATCATCTACTCTTTCAACACATGCATTCTTTCAACGTATGATTTTATATTTCTATGATTTTGCACCCACTAGAATATAGAGGGAAGTGGTGAAACATAAATATAATACTTGCATGACCAAGGAAAATATTGTGAAAATTATTTAACTGGTATCACAAATGTTTTGATAACGTTGAAGAATTACTACGTTAGCCTCAGAAATTATATTCTCAGTGCAAGCCACATTGATGCAATCAAGAAGTATGTTCTTTGAATACTATATACTACTGAAGCCTGATATCCTATAAAGTATCTCGTGTTTAAAATCTGAGAGAGATGAGTTCTAACTGAAGCTTTTCCTGGAACTGGGCCATATGTAAGAAAAACCAAGTAGTGTTTAATAAGCACATGCTCATTGCATGTTTTCCTTCAGACAAGATAGTGAAACAGATTCTTTTGTCTATCTGGTTTGCTTTTTTTATAGAACTTAAAACAACTTACATGTTTCTGAGATCTCTATCAACTTTACTACATTGTGTGTGATGTTAGGAAACAATAGGACACACAAGAGAGAACGGCAGAAATGGGAACACAGAAATAGAAATTCAACTGTTTTTACAAGTAGTTTAAATCATTCAATGTTTGAAATGGAAAAGCTTAAATGGAGGTTTTGGTATGATTTAGGTACACCCATGATTGTTTTGATCAAGCACTTAATTTATTTTGGCAATCAGATGAGCTAACTGGTAAATTCATAGCATCCTATAAACTCGCTTGCTGTATTAGTATTCTCAAACATGAAGGAACAGCAGGCCAATTTATATCCTATATATAGATTTATAGGTTTCCATACAAGGATAAAAAAAATGTTTCTTCCTTGCTCGCTTCCAATTCTATACAAAGCACAAATGATCAGTTTATTATGTAAGATTTCTGCCTAATAATTTTTCTTAATCCCATAAAACTTGTTTCATTCTGACTTTTGTTGCAACAAATTAGTGTATTTTTATTACTTCTTAATGTATTTTATTATGATTTTATGACTCGCGAAAACAAAGCAGATGTGGATAACCTCCACTGTGCATGAAGGGTACATTGAATAGTCATAGATAAATTTGATAGCCTTGAAAGTGACTGTAAATGTTTTAGTTAAATGCTTTAACAGTTTCAATGAAGGCAGATACTGCAGATTTGCATTTGAAAGTAGGTATGCTTCTATAGATGTTTTCAATTTAAAAAGTAAACATTTATGCCATACACCACTAGCTATGCTTTTATTCTCAACATTTCTGAGAAACTTCATGATCCATACTTTATGATCCATGCTTCAGATAGCATTGCGTACATACACCACAGAAGATTTGTGTATGCTAACGTACACTTCAGCTAGAGTTCCTTGAAAACTTATTCCTCTGGGAATTCTACTGTGTTCACCACACATTAACTCACTGTTAGGAACCAGAATCCACCAGAGGTTTACAAAATACCCATCATCTTGAGATGTTTAGATGCTAGGTTTCCTTGTTTTTACATACTGATGACAGACACATTATACATTTTCTGTTTCTCCAGTTTTATGTCTCTACTGTGGAATTCCCAAAGCATAGCAGAATCTATGGACTGAAGATGGAACAGTGGATAACAGAATAAAAGCAAAGACTTAAATTCCAGCTACGTCAGAGGTTTGTAGCTTTCTTATTCTTTAAGATCCTGTTCTGTGACATTCTGTAAGTTATTGCCAAAGGTACATACTAATGGAAAGACTCTCTCAGTGGGTCAAACCAAGTATCTATCCAGCTCCATCGTCAATAAACTAATCTTGAATGCTTGGGGAAAAACACAGGAAGAAAGCAAGCAGAGTTTGTCTCTGACAATGCCCTAAATATTCCCGTTTCTGGCAATGAGTAATTCAGAGATTCCCTCTCTGTAATATTCAGATCAGGATCAGAGTAATATTCAGATTAAATAATGATTGACCTATCTTCCTTCTATCCTATTTTTGGACTTACTTTTAATTTTGGTCTCTTCAGTATCATGAAACACTGACAACAGATAATTTTGCACTGAGTGAAAAAATAATTTCTTCCTGCAAATTTTATACTCTTTCTCCGATAGTTTTGTTTGGCATTCAGAAAATTTTCTTTTGGTGAGAAATATGAAATAAGTACCATAATTTTATCCGTCACAGTTGTTTGTGTAGGAGTTTAAATACTGAATGAACAAAAGGAGGTTTGTTTGTTTTTTGTTTTTTTAACATGAAGATATGATTATTTTCCAAATAAATAGACCATGTAGACCGTGTTCCTCAATTGATATACCCTTCATCATCACCTGACCTTGTTTTCAATGCCAGCCTGCTTTTGGAGATAAAAACGATAGCAGTTGCTGTGGACTGTGGGGAGGTACCAACTGTGTCCATTGTACTCCGCAAAAACCACCCTACAAAATATGTGTGTTCCTTCTTACGGGTTACTCTCTTCCTTCTTTGGATAGTCTGTCAGTAAGCTTAGATTATATGCATTAAATTCAGACATTCATACTGGTCTTTATCCTCCATATATTAGTTTTCAGAGCAGTTTGAGAAAAGTTTATATAGAAAAAAAAATCTCTGCCTCCATACAATCCGTTGCATGTGGATTTCTATGGGGATAACTTTTACAAATAAAGGGCACTTATTTATAAATAAAGGGCCACTGCTTTGTTCAGATATGACGAGTACTAGGAATCTAGGAAAGACGTATGCCTATAAGGTTCCATTGAATCCCTTCTCCAAATTTTGTATTGTGGCAAACATGGGTATAGACTCAGGGAACTCCTATCCTCTTATTCTGTAAGTGAATGTAAAATTCCAGAAAATATGGAAGTTTCAGTTACCTATAAAGGCTTCCACACAAGTTTGTACCACACACAGCAAAGAAGGCAACCCTTTCCTCATTTACTACTACCAATATAGCACTTGGTCTGAAGTTTGATTAGAATTGCAAGTTCCAGTCTGAATATTTATGTTTCCATGTGTAAAGGACTTACTAACGTCCTCTGATAAAAGCATTAACATGACAGTGTTCTGTCATGTTAATGCTTTTCAAGTAGACTTGAAGATGTTATTGTCAAGGCCCTCATCAACCTGTGACTATCATTTTTCTGCAGTCTGCTCCTACACCCTTTTCCATTGCACCCACAGGTTTAGCTCCTTTGCTGAAGGTCAGCTCTGGTATGCTGCAGCTGTGAAACCTTGGATTGACCTGCTGTGAAAAGAGCTGAACTGTGAGAAAGATTTTTGTGAGATGACTCATCTCTGACCTTCATATCTGAGCTCAGAAACTGCATTTAAGCTCAGGCCCTTGCCATCAGACCTTATCTGAGCCTCAACTAACGCTATAGCTTATCATAAAGCTGAAGCCTGCTGTAACAAGCCTGGTACTTGGCTGATCCTGATCCTGCCTTGCAGACTTGACATCCTGGCTTAACCTCAGCCTTCTCTTGTGATCATGGACTTGCCTGTTGGCACCTGGACTTTTTGGATGGACATGGTTACTGTCATCACTGGACTTGCCCTGCTTTCCTTGTTCAGGTACTGCTTGTCTCTAAGGCCACAACCCTTACCTACTTTGCTGCCATCCTTGGCTCCTGGTCTGCCTTCCCTTGTGGAGCAGCCCACTCAACAGTCGTGCTCCACAACATGTGCTGGGATATCCAGCTACACCATGGGTGCCCTTAAGGGAATAGGCATGCAACAGAGAAAAGTATGATGCCTGGGAAGAACTGAAGATAGACAGGAGTTACTTCAATTTTTAGAATATTTTTTTCTGTCTTATTTCATGGTTACTTTTTCTCTCATTGATGTTAAATAAGAATCTTCTGCTGAGGGAAGAAGCCTTGAAACCAGATAAAGTCTGTAAAGTTACACCTTTCTTTCTTGACTCAACTGCTGAGAATGTATGAAGATAAATCTGGATCCTATTAACAACAATCTGTTCCTTCTACTTTACAGTCCTCAATACATCAAACAAATGGAGCACATTAAAATGAGCATCATTGTCATCATTTATAAAGAAAAGCTAATCAAATAACAATCTCAAGTTTGGAGTTGTAAAGATAAGAATGACTAAAGCAAGAAAATAATAAAATAAATTGTATACTTCTTACTCTCCTTGTTTGTTACTAACCCCAAGCTATTAAATGATACTAGTAAGTTAAACCTGAAGTGCAACAAGGTAAAACACAAGCTCAAACTGTAGATACCAACTACACATTTCCAACAGCAGAAAGAGTTGGCATAAAATGGTGGTGACAGCATGGAAGTTTCAACCTTAGGTAAATAACATCACTGGCATTCAGCCATCATCAAAGGATTTTTTGTTATGTTAAACAGAATAAAACATAGGACAGAAGTCCACATGGTCAAGCATTCAAAGGAATTGTTTGATTTAGTTTCAGGGGACTTGTTTTCAAAATATTTATCTGTATGCAATAGTTTGAAACGTGAGTTATCTTTGTATGTATATAAAAACATTAGCGTACTCTGATGACTGACAAAGCCACTACATATACTTAGCTTTTTTACTTTGTATGAGTATTAGGTAAGTAGTTCTCTGGAACAGTGTAACTCCCATTAATAAAACAAACAAAATAAACAAAAAACATTTACCATTTACTAAAATATTGTATTTTTCTGAAAGGCTATGTTTTATCTGCATGAGGATAAAGAGGAAAGGGATTACATACGGTATTTTCTGTGCACCAATTATTAGTCAGGTTAAGAGAAGAAGAAGAAAGAATGTCAGCATCTCACCACAAACCCTGGCTTGCAAAAACAGGAATAACCAAAACCGGGGTCTCTCTGAACACAGATGCCATGGATGCAGGGGTTGGATATGCACTCATCGACATCCAGCTCGCAATGCAGACCTTCCCATCCTGTCAAAAAAACATTAAAAAAAAAAACAACAAAAAGACCCACACACATTAAAATTAAATCTATTTATTAAGTATCAATCAAAAAAAAAAAAAAAGCTATGGGTAACTATAATCAATCCTCACATCTATATATGTCATATCGGATAGGAACTGTCTTTGTACTGTGGTTTCTCAAAGAAGAAAAGAAAGTTTAGCAATAAAAAGTCAGAACGTGAGCTATATGGATTATATAACTATACCCTACAAAAAATCTTTGGGGAATGTTAATATTTGCTGACTTTTATATTGGTAGAGATTTAAGTAAGCAAACAATAGTAAAACCTAAATATATTCTTGCCTTACTGAATTAACTGACTTGACAGGTTGCCCTTCACCTACAGAATTATCTATATTGTTATCTCTCATGTCTAAGAATAGTCAAGGGTAAAATGTTCCCTGAAACCTCTAATCTCATTTCAGATCAGCACAGTGCAACCAAAGCCACATTATTTTCCAAAATTTAAACTGAAAGAGTATGGAATTGTTTATCTTAATTTTTGACCTCTTTATCCAGTTAAATTTGTGCATTATTTTCACCCCAGGGAAGGAAAAGTGGAAGTTTAGACAGATAACAATAGTCATGTTTACCTAAAACAAAATAAAGGAAAAAAAAAAAAGAAACTCATATTACCATACCAGATCACTGGGGAGGACATTTTCTCAGCAAATACGGGTTTGTCTTTGAATACCATAAGGATATCATCTTCTTATACTTCAACACTCAGGCCACTGGCACTTTTGGTAATATGCATTTCTTACAAAATCTACTTTATAATTAAGTAAATCCATAAATTAGAATCCAAAACCTGGGGTTTAAATCATGTAATTTGAATCTGTCTTGAACATGCTCTTCAGAGGCTAAGTCAAACCCATTTGCAGCCCATTTGCTTCAAAAATCCAAACCCAGAGTTTTGTAAAATATGGCTAACTATTGAAGAACTCCACACCATCTGCCATGATATCAACTACGCCCATTACAGCTTTGCTATTTCTCTAATTCATTTTTCCCCTCTCTAAAAAACAAACAAGCAAACCAACGAACCAAACAAAAAGACTTCACAACCCCAAAACCCCAGAAGACTTCAGCTGAGCCAAATCCAGTTGCTTCTATCATGTGTTTGCCTCAGTGCATATGTCAAATGGACCCACCAGTTATGTTCCAGCCCTGTTTTAGCTGCATTGTTATAAGTACAGCTGAAGACTTCAGTTGTGAGGGCACCATTAGTTCCAGTGGCTGCTGTTGTTGCTTTAGAGCTGTCTGAGATACTCACAGAATATAGTTTACATCTCTCTGTGTCGCTTCTGCACCTGAACAGCCTGCAGCTGTGGACACAGATTCTGAATACGCATCTGTTATTCTAGAAGTATGAGGCCTGCTACTGGGACAATAGCTGACAAAATTCATGGCCCACTATAGAATGGATTTGTCAGAGCTAAATGAATTCCCTGTTCTGGTAACACATGCTCTCACCACATGCTTCATTTTGTTCTCTGAAGGTTTTTGGAAAGCTGCTATCATCGCCTTGTTCCTAGTTCTATCTTGCCACTATCCCTTTTCCATTTAATTAAATTACAACCATGGATCTGTTGGATATTTCAGACTTCCTGCCTTGTGGAAAGTTCCTTCCCATGTCTGCCTCTACAGATGTAAAAATGTTTAGTGACATCTCCTTATTTCTACAGATGAAGGTCAGTAGAGAAATTAAAGACCTATCATATGCAGGTAGCCTGCCACAAAAGCAGATTTATTCCAAGTATTTCTGCTTCATGTATCTGGAAGGTATTTTTTCTTTATCTTCCAATCCCTTTCTTCAGTTGTGCAACTTTACAACAAACTATTCCTCCCACAGGTTCCCCTTCTCCAAATTCATTCATTTTCTGAGCTATAATTTTCTCATCTCCAGCCACTTCAGAAGCCACAGAACTCAAAAAAAAATAATAATACCACACTAATTAAACAGAAAAGGTATTCAACCATCATATATATACCTAACACATGTGATTCTTTCACTGTTTATGTTCCTAGTGGAGAAATCAAATAGAGATCTTTTGCCCACACTAAAGAATGCTGTTATTAAACAAAGGTAAAAGAACAACAGCTTACACTTGGCTTAAAATGTGTTTAAATCATGTTAGCAGCAGGACTGAGATCTAATGCCTACGAGAAAGCTTCTTCTGCTTACACCAAACATTTCCATGTAAGTTGCACAGAGGCAGCAGTTACAGCCCTTGGCTGGTAAGCAATTTTAAAATGTCTATATTCAAATATACTTACATTATCAGTAGCTTTAAAAAATAGGGAGAAACATTTTGAACTTGACCATATATTCTGCATGAAGCACAATAATGATCAAAAAACACATCTTACTAGTTTTTAAGTCATCTGTACTGGTGAAGTGGTATGTGGCCTTATTTAGTAATAGGCAGAGCTTCCTGAGGGGACATACAGTTTTATTCAGGTGGAATTTCCATTGTGCAACAGTGCTGAGAGGAAAAAAGATATATGCTACCAAAGATAGGTGATGACTCAAACTTTGAAGATCAAAAGGGACTGTTACGATTGTGAATTCTGGCCCTCCGTATGGCAAAGTCAAGAAATTTTTCACTCAGTGGTTCATACATCAAGAGTATAGTGTCTTTATGGATTATTGAGTGTCTATTGGATATTAAGGGGAAAAAAAGTTGCTATAAAAAGTTTCATCTGGGAGTAAGTTTATCCCTAAAATTAATGAGGTCCTAGTAAGCCACAGATATATTGCCTTACCAGTGCTTCCATTTAAGTCTTATGCATTAAAATATCCTTCCTTAGTACTGATTAAACAACTACATAAACTGTCCATATGGACTTGCTATATACACATGTGCTTGAGTATTTTCTTGCATACCTAAAATCTGATGTGTTGTTGTTGTTTGTTTTTAATGTAAAACCAGCATGGAAATAATTATATGTATGTGGAATAATTGCTGGAGGTGACTTATTGGGGTTAAACAAGTGTCTACATCTTAAGAGAAGGTTCATAGAGGATGAGATATGGCAAATATGCAAGCAATCTGTTCCATGATAGCCCCCTTGGCAATATAGCTGCAAACTTAGGTGTAGGTAACACCACGGGAGCTTGGTGTGCTGACTCTAAGAGAAATAGCACGGAGGGTGGAGAGGAATGAAGACACTGTGGCCAGGCTCTGTGCTATCACTGCAGGGATGGGGAACATCATGGTGTTGTGGAACTGATAGATTGCATGGCCAGATCTGAACCTAACTGATAACCAAATCATGTCCTCTGGGTGAACTTTGTTCATTATAATCCCATTATAATGCCAAAACACACCTCCATCCCAAAGGCTATCTGTCTCCAAGGTGTGACCACCCCTCACTGAGTACACATTCTGAATTTCTCTGAGTTTACATCTTTAAAACAAAAGCAAGAAAAATGTATACCAGTCACAACAGACTTGTGTGACTAGAATCACTCAAGCTCCACCTAAAAGTAAGAAATTAGTATAAAAATGTCTCAAGAGAGGAAAATGCAGGGAAAGACACCACTTCCCCCATATGGACTCCTATTGGATGAGATTTGAACTCTTGATTATACCGAGTGCTTCCCTGGGAAACCTAACAGCCTCTATAGAGTTGTTTAATAAACTAGCACATGTGCAATTGGTTGTGTTAGTCATATTCGTGGTATTTGCATGTGCTTTGCAGACAGGATCTTTATCACCAGCAATCCAAAGGAACCTGTACTCCTGTTACTACAATAAACTACACCAGTCATTTACTAGACCGAAAGTGTATTACGCTATTTGTGCATCTGTGATCATGGCAATTCAATATAATTAATGTGACCAGATTTATAGTACTGAAATATTGCATTATTTGTGCTTCTGTGATCATAATAATTTAATATATTGAATGCAAATGGACTTGTAACACCAAATTGGGCATCACACAGAAGCTAAGCCCAGATGCCCCCAGCCCCCCGACACTTGAAGACAAGCTGGAACACAATGGCATTTAGGTCCTGCAAAACTTCCTTATCCTTTAACTCAATAATGTAAAAATTAGATGAATGGACTACTAGAGTGAGGAAAATTATTTGGTGATCTATTAAAAAGACTGCAGAAAAAAAAAAAAGGTCTAACACATACAGATAGTTTAAATATTTAGTTGTTATTCAGTGCCTACTGGTTGGTCTGTAAGTTACATTTGTGAAGACCACACATAATAAATCCATCTCTACATAATTTTTCAGACCCTCTTAATTAACTGTTTTTAGTTTTAAGTCCTTCTGAAATGCTTAGTAGACTAGTTAATTCTCTTTAGATTTCATTCAAAAAAGCTTGTCAAACAATAGTTACTATTTTGGTACCTTATAGATTATACACATATATATAAGAACTAGATATACTTTACCAGCTTTCTCAGTACTAACAATGATAATTCAAAACTATCATTCTTTAAGATTGTTCTGTCAAATGTCAGTTACCTTGTTGACATTTACAAGTGTATCCATTGACATGATCTTCACAGGTTGAACCATGTAGACAAGGTGATGAATTACACTCATTAACTTCTATTTCACAAAACTGCCCAGAAAATCCAGCAAGACACCTGAAGCAAATAACATTACAACGTGTTACATTACGCATAAACCATTACATAGAATGTACTTTGTGTGGAAACAATTCATACCATCTATATACATTAACAAGACACAATCTCAAATATTCCTGTTTTTCCTTATTTTACTGCAACTTTTCCAAGTTTCAAAAAGATCCTTGGTGATCTTTTAGGGGATTTATGATGGCAAAGCCTGTCCAAAATTTTTGTATTTTAACCATAGTATTTGGATCACAACCAGACTTAACAGTCTCCATTTCAGTTTACTGGTTCTAGCATGGTGAGTAAATACAAACCTTTCTTAATGTGCTTTTGGGAGACTGTCTACTAGTTTAATTGGCAAAGTAACTACAGCCTATGTTTGGAAAACCACTTGTTAAGAAATGTTTAGACGTTTTTGTACACAGCTATTTCACATGAGGTAAGGTATTCCGAAACTACTGTTAGCAGCTGGGTGGTGCACATCTTGCATGTCTTCTTGTTTCTAATGAAGAATGTAAGTTTATGCCCCACTTACAGGAAGATGAGTACATTAACAGATTGCCTTTCAGTAAATTAGAATAGTCACATCACTTATTCCTCAGAATACCACCCTGGGTGAGTACTAAACACATCAATAGAATTAAATACCTGCAGTGTTTACCTTGAAGCAAAAGGGAAGGGGCTGGATCACCGACTAGGTATATGTAGCACTTCCTGATGAATCATTATATTATGTATTGTCAACTATGTTTTGACTTCTGCCTTGACTATTAGAACATATTTGTTTCACTTTATATGGAATGCACTCCACATAATAGGAATTTGGAATCTACCACGACAATGAAGCAGAACATATTTTCCAAAGTCCACATCAGCTACAGAAGACACTGCTGGCATAGTGCTTGGAAAATGCTTAAACTAAAGTACACACTGCCATTTTGCAAGTATCTAGTTATAATGTATGACAGAAAACCCATGGGTAAGGCTGAATGAGTGCAAATAAGGCTGACTGAGACTGAATGATTCTTCTGTACTCGTTGGAGTAAGGGGTGCAGAGGATGATTCTGCTCACTGAAAGTTTAAATCATGTCCTGCAGATACCCTTTTCTTTCCACTAGCTATATGTCATATTAGAAAATAAAATAAAAAAAAAAGCAACTTTTCCTAAGTATTAGAAGGATGACCAGATGGATGAATGCTTATAATATAATGCACTTAACATTCTGTTGGCAACTACTGGAAAAACATGCCAGCTAACAAAGGGACTTTTAAACACAGTTAACTTTAACCTTATACTGTGGTATGTTTGTAGACACTTTGCTTTAAAAAAAAAAAAAAAAAAAAAGTCAGACAAAACAAATTGGAAGAAAGATATATCTTATGTAAAAAATCTTGATATAATAACTGTACCTACGTATATATAAGGTGAGTGGGCTTGATTTTTTGAGTGTAAAGCTCAAATATTGAAGAAAAGTTTAAAGGTCTTTTTAAGAAATCTCTGGTTAGCAGCTTCTAGTGGACACATTTTTATAGGCTACATGTATACTTGCTATGAGTTGTCATCACTGTGCAGAATGCATTCTTTTTCCTAAGTCAGACAATCATTCAGATTGGAATATTTAAGAACATTGAAAGTATTTCAGATACCAAGGTGGCTTTTTTAGTTTGCTTGCTTATTTTGTTAATGCTACAATACCACAGATAGTGTTCAGATAGTATAATTAGATATAAATGATGCTGATGACAGCAGAGGCAGGCACTCTATTAACTGAATGATTCTGAGCAATTATGAAACCACTAGTGGTGAGCATGCTACTGGTAAATATTTGCAAGTCACAAAACATCACCTTAATGTCAGTAACTTTCCCAAATCACTTTTTAAAAATTGCAATAAATTTTTATGTTTTACTGAGAGTGTTAATGAAATTAATGATTCTTAAGATACGACAAGTACTTTGATCATTTCTGAATTTTTTGTTTGCTCTCACTTCCCTTCATTCTTGCTCCTTTTTTAATATATTTATATTTTGTTCTGGCTCTCCACATTCTTCCTTCCCTTATGTCATTTCTTTTTGAGGATGAGGAGAGACAGAAACAAGAGAATGTAAGTAAAACAGACTCCAAAAGTGTAACTACATATGGAGAACAGTTCTTGTGCTGTAAATGGAATAATGGCATTAAACTTAATCAAATACTTTGGAACACAGCTGTATATGGAACTCGGGATATCACCAGTCTGCAAATGAAAAAGAGATATATAGACAATTTCATATCAAAGTATGACCACTTCAGACCTTGCATATTGAATACTATTTAACAAAAAGCATAATTTTATAAATTCATGCATATTTATTTTCAGTAAATAACTCTTAGAGCTTTTCTGATCAAAAAAGATAATACGTTATGATGACTGAGCTTATAAACATACAAAGTTTTCAGTATTGAAAGGCAGCAGCAAAATACTGCTGATTTTATGTAAAAAAATGATGTATTCAGAATTTAATTCCATCTGCTAAGACCTATCTCATATTTAAATCAATCCCAAGACATCTAGGAAACCCATGAAGCCATGTTCGTCTAGAGATCATAAAAGAAAGAGCTCTGGAGCAAAGACTGTCTGTGGTTGTGGAAGACTGATTTATTCATCCTCAGTAAAGCTTCCAGTCTTCTCAGTAACAAGAGCTTGTCTAGCACAGCATCCTCTTCCTTGTCTGTACCTCTACACCTCTGAAGGGTGTTGGGAGTGATAAATAAGAGATACTTCCTGACCCATTCTTTTAATTCTGCCATGTTTCTATCACAGTGGTGTCTTCAAATTTAGCTTCCAATGTGAAGTTCAGTTTGAGAAGTTCCTTAGTTATCATTAGACGAGTCCCTAAGGTGACAGTTGCACTCTCACCCCCAAAAAAGGCAGTAACTGAGATTGTCATGCTATCCCTTGACGACACTAAAATTTGTTTTGCCTACAGAGCTAGTTAGGTAGAAAAATAAAAATGCTGTAGCTTTCACTCACATTTGATGACACGAGTGGATGTCACCTGTGTACTGGGTCTGGCTGGGATGTTAACTTTCCCTGCAGCAGCCCATACAGTGCTGTCCTCTGCACTTGTAGCTGGAACAGCAGAGTTATCATACCAGTGTTGTGTCTACCGCTGAGCAGTACTGGCACAGCATCGGGCCTCCCTCTAACCCTCCTAGGGTGTGGGCAAAAAGTGAGAAGAGAAACATCACCAGGGCAGCTGACCTAAACCAACCAAAGGGATATTCCATACCATATGATGTCACACTCAGCAATAAAAGGTGGAAACAGGAAGAAGAGGGGAGGGGTGGGCTCTCGTTGTGAAAACATTGGTCCTCCTCCCGGTAAAACCACCACAGCCTGTGAAGATTCAGTCATTGCAAAGCAGTACAAAAACCTCTGGTATCTGGGTTCTGAATTACAGTGTTATGTTGGGAAGACTGATTTTGTTACATCCAATATCTTAGCTTTATTAAGATGATTTTCACTAAGATTTTTATCTTGATTCACTATGGGTTGATAGTAACAGAGGGAACAGCTACATGCTGAAGGCCTGTTTGTGAAACACTGCTACGACATTGAAACTGAGAGAGGCATTGCACAGGGAGCCGGGGAACAGGCTGGAGAATGGACCTGTAATGGACATTGTATAAAAGCAATCTGCAAGCCTGCAGCTGGCCTGGTTTCACAGTTCAAGCTAAAAGAAATAAGACTCACTCAGGATGAGGGCTTAGCTATCTCAGGTTCTGCCCATTAGTAGAGTGAAGAATTGACCTCTTAACCTAAGGGAGTTGTACAGACACAGTAAGAGGGCTGAGTTATTAGGGTGCTGGCTACAGGCACTTGGATGAATCAAGCCCTAAGAAACATTCTCAGATGCTAGTACTGTGAAATTGCAATTTAAGCATTTGCTACTGTTCTACTGATAGATTTACAGAACTAGAACATTTTTAATATTTTATCAATCAAAGGTCAGGTGAAATGACATCTACCTGATTTAAGCAGCCCTGTCCCAAAGTGCTGTATATGTCCCCAAGGCCTGCCATACAGTGGGTCAGACTAGGCAAATTATTACCACCCTTGTTATATAAGACTTTTAACAATCTAATGCAACCTTAAGACACTGATTCCAGTCTGTACTCCTTTTTTTTTTGTATCATATAATATAATTAACACAACAAATGCAGCAGAATGCAGCAGATAAATTTACCAAAATAAATTTAAAAAACCCAACTGTATTTTAGGTACCTGTTTTTTTTTTCGGGGGGGAGTGGAGGAAGGAGGGAGACATTAAGGTTTGTTAATTCATTAATAATATGGTAGAAACACAAACTTATAACAAATTCACAGAATGTACATGAGAAGAATTAAGTGATTATACTTCTATTAGTCCTGAGTATGTCAGATCACACATAAGAACATCAGTGTTTCCTCACCAATGTAACAATCTTTCAGGGGGATGAAAACTAAAAGAGCAGCAGAGGACTCTGTTAATGAATTGATTCCTCACACTTCAGTATAAACTCCTCTGTTTGTATTCTTTCACATTAATGGTTACCAAACAAAACAGTAACTTTTTTTTGTACTATTTTTTGTAGAAAAATCTGAAACCCAATTGCTCTGTTCCCGGAGGTTATGCTAAATAAGAAAGTAACTTACTTTACTGTCTTGTTGTATAAGTATGTAAGAGTCTTTGAAAAAATCTTGCAGTTATAAACAAAAAATATGCAACTACTTCTATGCAAAAAACAAATTCCTTATTTATCAGTATTGGAAATATTTCATAGAACCACAGAATTGCTTGGGTTGGATGGGACATCAAAAGTCATCCAGTTCCAACCCCCCTGCAATGAGCAGAGACCTTCAACCAGACCAGGTTGCCCAAAGCCCCATCTAGCCTGGCCTTGGGCATTTCCAGGGATGGGGCACCCACAGCTTCTCCGTGCAACCTGTGCCAGTGCTACGCTACCTTTGTAGTAAATAATTTCTTCTTAGTATCTAATCTAAACCTTTCATTTTAAAGCCATTACCCCTTGTCCTGTGACTGCACTCCGTGACAGAGTCCCTCCCCAGCTTTCTTGCAGGCCCCCTCTAGGTACTGGCAGGCCTCTATAAGGTCTTCCTGGAGCCTTCTCCTCTCCAGGCTGAACAACCCCAACTCCCTCAGCCTTTCTTCTTGGGAGAGATGCTCCCACCCCTTGATCATCTTTGTGGCCCTCCTCTGGACTCACTTTAATACTTCCATGTCCTTCTTGTGCTGAGGGCTCCAGGGCTGAATGCAGTACTCCAGATGACATTTAACAGAGAAGAGGTAAGTGAACTTCACAACTTCACAGACTTGAGTGTTTTATACAGAAGTGAAGTTATTCAAGCCTGATCAGATCTTGAGGTTGCCAAAATATTTGAATTTTTGCTGACGTTTCCATATGAACAGTTGGTAGACCAGTAAGATACTTCAACTCCTAGATGAGGTGCCCAAGATGCCCTACTGCAAAAAAGCAGCAGTGATAACTTTTATCAAAGTTTTGCTTAACATTAATTCTGCATTCTAATGGCTATTGGCATGCAAAAATTTCTACTACACAAAATACTTAATTTAAAACAATTCCAAAGTGATCCATTCATGATTTAATAGAAGACTTAAATGAAGGAGTTTGATCTGTGACCATCACAGGTGCGTAATAAAATTTAATCTGTGAGTAAACTTTTAGCCTCAGAGAAAATCTGAACAACCCAAATGTCAACCAATTTTTTTTTCCTATAAGTCTAATTCATATCCTGTTGTAATTCATAGGTCTTTGAGTCTGTTTTGTAACTAATTGTTCTTCAAGTCTATTTTTTATCTGTACCCTTTTCCTCATCTCTCCCTCTCTTTCTTCAACTGCCTTGTGACCTTTTACAGCTTATGAATAATTTGTATATCCCTGAGATATAAGGTTCAGAAAAAAACATGGTTTCTACAACACAGAAGTATTAGGTTTATCCGGGAGCAATGATTTAGAGCAATTGTACTTATGAGAGAGCATTTATGGTGTAACCTTTACCTGTCTATTTGACTCATTCAACCTAGTAAAATAAATTAATTTTATGGACCAGTCCACACTATGGAGTTTGTTTGGGACATCAATTTTTCTTCATGAGTGTTAATCTTGATGAGTAGGGTAATGTTTTGTTAATACTTCTTGGTTTGGTAATTAGGACTTCAGACAGAATAATAGATCAATGTGAAAAGCACCTCTCCTGAGCAACTGTCTTGGGTAAAATTGTCTTGTAAATGTGCAATCTCTTTTGACATTAGTCAAAATCTGCATTTTCAAATCTGCATTTTCTGTCCAAAATAAATCTAGTTAACTGCTCTACAGTAACAGGCCAGCTCTGTCACTGCAAATTTATACTGGGATCGCTATACATTATTAACAAGCTACGAAAAGTCACTGGCTAAATGTCATGGAAGCTGAGATATAGCAGCACCTTGGGATTCATATAGCAAACAGTTTAGTTTTAATCATCTTGAACCACAAGGTGCCTTGACATTTGCGAGGCAACTTCTTCCTTTTTAACTTCCCCTGGAATCAGACCTCTATTATCTCAGCCATAATTCTAAACTTAAAATCTGATAGAAAGTTTTACCTTCTAAATTAAAAAAGTGAAAAATCGATCAAACATGGACCTTATCATTCATTTAATCAATGCTCACATGCCAGCTTGGAAAGTAAAAAAAGGAAAAGCAAGAAAAACTAGATAATTTGATCATCCTCAGGTTTACTAGAGATGTTTCCTATGAAATGCACCAGTCTTAGTACTACTGAGGCTTGACTTTCCTGAGCAGTATTAACACAATGAACTTCTGCAGAACCTCTTTAATTTCAGAGAAAAATTGAAAAAGGGGACTGACTCATTGTAAATATACAGATCTATTTCAACATGTTTTCTTAAAGCTTTCAGAATGTATTTATTCCATTTATTTATTCCATCTATGGTGGAAATACATTTGCAATCATTATCATACTTCACTTCCTAACAGCCAACATTTTGGATCCTAAGTTCCAATTTAGTGGAAGCCAACATATTGGTTTTGCTCCTTTAAATAAGGCTATTCACAAGAAACACAAAAGAGATGAACATAATTTTATTCACCTGAAATTATTATTTTGCAAGAAGTACAGGAGCAAGCAAAATTCTCAACCTTACCAATGCTGCTTTGAGAAAATGAAATCTATTTCATTTGCAAGTTACATTGTGTTGTTTATAAAGTTTTGAATTTCCAGATCTTTTCCTTTCAGACTTTGCTGCCCTAACATCTGTGTGTTATTTCTTATATTGCTAACCACCTACACATTATCTGTATTGCTAATATACATGTTAAAAAAAATCTTTCCTCGTCAATGAATGTGTACCTCCAGTAATGTCATCATGTTATACAATGGCTCTACTACTGCAACTTCAACAGCTCCCCTCAATCTGATACACAGAACTGAAAACTCTTTTATTTTTTTCTTTTTTCTTTTTTTTCCCCCAGAGATTACTTTTCCATTTCATATGAAATAGGTTTTAAGAAAGTAATTAATTTCCCTTTACTCTTTTGGTTCTTTTCATGGTAACTCCAGCTTTAAAAGATAAGTGACTTGTAGCATTTATTCTTAAAATCCATAAATAAACCAAAGTGGATATAAGGTTTTCAGCTTTCACTGATGTTCCATTAAATAGGGGGTTTATACAGAGTTTTGTTAAAGGTATTTTTTCTGATGTTGATCTAAAAATTGTAATCATTACTATTAAATCAGCCTCTTAAGAAAAAAGTGATGAAATCTAATCCTAAAGTAAATCACTGGAAGACATCCACGAGCAGCCTATTTTACGGGCTGAACCAGCAAGAAAACACACGTCTCGGGCTCCTGACATTTTTTATTTTACCAGCCAAATGACTACAGTGAAAGGATGTGGGTTGTTTTCTCAGCAGCTTACCAATTAAAAGTACTTATTGTAATTAATTTATTTATTTCCTTTACTCTCTTTGTAACGTTTTAGAAACTTGAAACTCTAATTAACTATTCATCATATTTGTCAGTTTTCCAGTGGGTGACAGCAGATGATAGGGACACACAAATCAGCTTTGCCGTGGAGTGATTTGTTTCTGAAGTACCTTCTTGCACTGCCTCCCCTGCACCACTTGGGCTGGGAGGTGGAGGAGCCAGGAATGAAGGAGTGAGACTCAGCTTGGGAAAAAGGACAGAGTGGGGGGAAGGTGTTCCATTTTTTATCTTTGCTTCTCACCACCTTACTCTATTTTTAATTGGCAGTAAATTAAATTAATTTTCCCCAAGGTGAGTCTTCCTCCCTGTGAAAGTAATTGGTAAGTGATACGTCCGCTTTATCTTGGCTCTTGAGCTTTTCCATCTTATTTTCTCCTCTCATCCTGTTGAGGTGGGGGAGTGCGAGAGTGGATGAGTGGGTGTCTGGAAGGCAGCCACATTCAACCCACCATAAAGCTGTAAGCTTTGCCAGAGATTTCTACATAACTACTGCAGTTCTCAAGTTACTGCCCTACTTCAAGTATTACTTCTGCTTACGCTAATGAAGACAGAGATCAGGCTCCTTCACAGTTCAGTAGAACCCTGTTGAGAACCCATCTCAGGAATGGCAAGAATAGAATTTCATCATGAATCAATCTGTACGAAAAGCATACTCCATAATAAAAGAAGAAATTTTATGACACAATGCTTTGGTGACAACGTTTTTTTCCCCCTTCTATTTTTCATAAAGCCCCAGTTGAACCTCATTGACCAGTCTGGACAAGGCCCCAAGCAACCGGATCTTGTGGGTGGCATCCCTGCCCATAGCAGGGGGTTGGAACTAGATGTTTTTTTAGATCCCTTCCAACCCAAGCTGTTCTGTGATTCCATGATTGATACTAATATGAATTGTAAAAACAAATTTGTGAGCCACTAGACCTGTATGCTTCTGCCCATTAACAACAAGATCACAGGGCATCTTAAAATACCAATATTTGCAAAGAAACTTTGTCTCCAAAATTAACCGACACTGTTGGTGCTCTTGTCCCATAATGCTTGCTTCTCTTTCATCCTTTGACGGTCCTTAACTATAAAATTACTTTGATTCAAATAACAAAACTATTGGTGGTAGATTCCTTTAGACCATTCTTATCTCATGTATCAAGTTACTGAAACTTTTTGATATTTTTCTGAAAGCAATACCAATAGCTAAGGGGAAGCTACTGTGACCCCAACAGAGGATTCAGAGAGGAAGCTTTTATAATTACCTAACAATGACAAAATCCCACTGACACCTCAGTGCTTTAGAAGTAAATTCTAAGGCCAAATTCCTTCAGCTGGGAAACCTTTCTTCCAGATCTTTTCACTATTCTAAGCTTTGCATCAGGCATTTCAAGTAACTTTCACAGTGAATTTTACCAAGGCCTTCAAGTAACACTAAAAATCTGGGAGCAGGACAGGCAGCATAATGAGTTCCTCTTTGAGGAAACGAGTCCACATATGTTTCACAGCCACAACTTTTGAACTTTTACAACATTAACCTCAGATACAGCAATTCCCCATGAAAAACTAAAAAATGAAGGTATCACATGAGAGGAGTTATCTGCTGACTGATCATCTATCTGAAGGTTGTGGATGCAGCAGATGATCCAACCAACATGTATGTTACATAGCAAACTACATTTTAAAGTCTTCTGTCGCTTTGAAATTTTGAAAAAGCAATTAGGAGTGGGAGGGGAGGTAAGGGGGAACAAACAAGCACCAACAAACACACACGTGTTTTAAAGAACTCCCTGACTTTTGTGCATGTGTGTACGGACTGTTAGCAATTTCTGGGATCCCACAGTGGATCACCACAGAGCTTCATTGTTACTGTGGCTTCATGAGTGTGTTAACCTGATCATCTGCACAAGGCTGATGACTCAAAGTAATGCAAGTCAGCTGCCTTACTGGCAGTAACGCTACTGAAAATTGTTTCTCCTGCTGTACTTTGGGGCATCTTTCTATGGAAAGTATTTCAGAAAGCAGCCAGCAGGGAACTTACAGAAGTCTCCCAGGAGAGCCTTTCTCAGACTATTTTCTCCAAAATCCTTTCCTTCCCGAGGGTGATACTGTGACTGTTAATTTTAGAATACTGACAATGAAGCTTTCTCCAAACTACAAGTCTAATATATCACATTACTTTTTTTCTTTTCCTTCTCTGCTCTGAATTCTCCTTGGAGACACTGTCAAGAATGGAGCACATTTATTTACCTCTGAAGTAAAATTTTGCTTAGAATGACGTAAAAATAAATTAAAGCTCTCCACGGTTGTCAGGAAATGTTAGCTCTATTTTAAAGAACAGTGAGTGGGAATCAAAAAGAAGAAATTTGGTAATAACACACTTGAGTGTATATTTGATTTTAGAGAGCTTTCTTCCATTTATTCATCTACAGTTATGTTCCCATTACTTTAGCATCAGAGTGCCTCCTAGATATTTATAGCCCAAGATAACAAAAGTCATCTTTTGCCTTTCTTTCTTACTTTATGGGAGAAGCCATTCAATGATTATTACAGAAAAATGAAGCTGAAAAGAGGAGTCGCATACATAGTACAAGAGATCTAGGGACAGATCTTGTTTGCTCAAATCTTTACTCTGATTTTTATAGTCAGGAGCTTCTCCACATTCATCATCCATTTCTCTAGAATGTAGCTTTGCAAAGGTAAAATGCATTTAAAAAGGGTAATTAATATTTCCAGTCTCTTGAGGAACTGATTTTAGAATAGGAGCTACAAACCATGAGGTTGCCACTTTATCTATATGTTCACTTTTAATTTTTTAACTCCAAATTTTCACTACCGATCAGAATTAACCAGAAGCTTACCAGTTTAAAGACATCAGATGTTTACTGCTGGTTTTTGGCCCCACTCTCTACTGCATATAACTGCCTAAGGGGTAAATGTAAAAAAGAATGAACTGATAAATCAACACTTCGCAGGGTATGACAGAAACAGGAGTAGCTTGCTCTTTGTCCTCTGAAGACAGGAAAAGTGCCCCTGTCAGTATACCATGCTAGATACACTAGTGCAAGGTGTCTTTCTTCTCAGAGGAGGGATGTTGCATGTAGCAGATCACAACAGATTCAGGTAGTTTAGTCCAGATTGGAGCTAGAAGCTCTACAGCTTTTCTGCTTCCTACTGTTCTTGAAAAAAAGAGTTAATAAAATAGAGAAATTATTACAGCCTGTGGGGAGGGGAGCGAAGGAAGCAATGCAATGTTAGAGCTGTAAGGACCATATTACTATATTTAGAGCTTTATTCCTGACTATAATAATACAAGTGCAATGTGTGCTAAACAAAACTACTTTTTTACTACTCCGGATACACAAAACTACTCAGGACACTTAATTTTATTTATAAAAGTACCTGGCCAATAAGGGTCTTTATTCTCACAGAACGTCTCAGGACAACCAAAACACATCCTACACACTGGGTAATAAAAAGTTCTGTTCTTTCTAAGGTCACTCTCCTACTATCAGTAGCGTTCCTGCAGTAATCCTCATCATAAGAGACTTTAAACTTCTTCAGTCCACTTGGATGCATACTTTATTTTCCCTGAGAGAAAAAGCAGATTTTACTGCCAGTAAAATCTCCCACTGTGGTTATCATGGACATTCGTATTAAGTGATAAATTACGTACTTGCTAAATCACAGTTGGTGGGGTGTGACAGTGTTATAAAAAAGGTTAATCAGTGGAAGCTCAGGCTAGAAGGAATGTAGCAAGCAACCAGAATGGCTGTGCCTTGATGAAAGTGTATGAGAGTTAACACACTCCTTTCCTTATGTTATTTTATTCATCTACCCAATTGGTAATGTGAGTGCATGCATGTGTGTGTCTGTGTATGTGTGCGTGAGTCCATGTAGGACTAATGTAAAGCCAACCTTCAGCTGTTTGCTAATATAATCCAGATTTGCGCTCAGATTTTCTAGACGGAAAACCTATCATTATCTACCTGTTCAATCCTTCAAACTGAAGTCTTTCTGGGCTTCTACTTGTTCTTGTACATGAACAGATATGTTAAAACAGGACCTGAGCTGATGTAAACTCTCCTAATACCAGTTTTGTTATCTTTCTGTACTATTTAGGCAGTCAGTCTCAATCATGGATATAAAATCCAGCTTAATATCAGAAAACAAAAACAAAACAAAACAAAACCCCCCACCAACAACAAAAAAAAAACATTTATTTATCCTTTTTTTTTGTTTGTTTATTTGGCTCCTTAAGCAACTGTGTTACATACCAAACTAGAAGCTTTCAATTCATAGCTTTTACATAGATCCACTTAAAAACATTACTTTGAAGTGTCTCAGTGATTCCTTGGTGATGGAACAGCAACTACATCAGGATGAATGTACACAAAACGGCCATTACCCCATTCCAGCCAAAACAGAAAATTGATTTTTTTTTGTTTGCACCACCTTCTTCCCCAGTCTCACAAAGATAACGAAACAACATTAGGAGAACATTCAAAGATGGTGGAACGACATAAGAAGTGATGTATACATTTTATTTACAGACTCAGCTATATCTTAACAAAAAAGTTGTCTAAAACCAATTCTTAGAACTCAGCTGGAAAACATCAAGTGATTTCAAAGCCCTGCTTCTGAACAAGTGAGTGGAATAATAGTGAAGTTCTGTCATCCTCTGAGAGTTCACTTCTCTGAATATTTAATATACTACAAAGAATAATTTCATCTAAGCAGCATTGATAACATTTATCTTTCTTCTTACCAAGTTACTGCAAATGGCATCATAATTTCTAGTGCATTGCAAACTTCATTCTTTTCCATTACTGTTTATGGAAAGATCTATTTCTCACACTCTCTATTACTTGTTTTCGTTTATGTGATATTTCCCCCACTCTTTCCTATGCTGTCATAAAATCTTTACCTTATAAAAAGCTTTGCATTAATCTTTGAAGTGTGTTGTTTTTAGCAGAAAATACTCTTTACTCTCACTGAATAATGGCTTCCTTCAGTTTCATATGTCTGAAGTAGAGCTCACATCTTTTTATAGAAGACTTATCCTGAGCTTGCTTGTAGGGACCTTCCATAATGAAGAAGAGATTCTTGAAGTGTTGAGTTACCAATCTTAAATAACTTTTACACAGTGTTTTCCTTTTGGAATTAAGTTTTTCCTTCTTTCTCCAGTTTCATTCTCTCTTTGCCAAAATCAACAAGCAGAAAAAACACAAGTTCTACGTTTTGTCTTCAACCCTGATGCTGGATTTTCAGTAGTTCAGATCACAAATAGTTCTCACTGGTTTTAACTGAAATTATAGATGCTTTCCATTTCTGAAAGTAAATCCTCAAAACAGCAGGACAAAATTTAACTAATTGATAATTTACATTATGCATTCCAAACTCTAGCTTTCATCTTAAGAAAACAACAGCAATTAGAGAGCTTAATAAGCCTGAAAATCCTCTTAGATTCCTAATGTTGGACTCCTACATTTGAAAATGTCTTCTATCAGTACTCTATTGTATGCTTAAAATACCTTCTCCACAAAAGATATCCTCAATCCCTTTTTAAAAGAGGGAAGTAACTGATTCAATAGATGTTTGTCTCTTAAACATGAAAAATTTGTTACTCCTGAACACAAAAGTTAGATTAATTGTCATAAGAGGCTGAGATTAGCTCCACGTCAGCTGTCTATCTCATACTCTCTGGAAAAGTAGCAACATTTTCCCTAAACCCTCAAAAAGGCAAAGTGTTTTTGGCAAATTTCAAAATTTCTAAGGATCCGTTAAGATACTTGTTTAAGCAATACAATGAACTATCTTGGAATTCTCTTTAGACTCTCTGAGGCCTCCATGAATTTTCAAATATACAGCAGTAGACTGAAACAACAAAATGAAAAGGTAAACTTCCACAGGGTACAGAGTAATGTGCATTACAAGCACTTAAGAAACAAAGAGTAGTCATATACATATATATATGTCCTCTAGAGAGAGAGACAAGATGAAACCAGCAAGCTGACTGTTCCACCTCTAAGGATTTATATGTATGTGCATGTATTTATCTGCTAGTAGTAACTTCCATTGATCCACTGTACTCATCATGAAGGGAGGGCAGAGGTGCACAATCAAGGGACTGAGCTGTAAGCATTCACTTCACTAAAAAGCTGCAGAACTACAAATGCTGTGCATTCTTTCCAGTCTCATAGTTAACAGAATTAAAATACCAGTGGAGAACAGCAGCGTACAAAACATGAAGGTCCCATTGTGCCTACAGGCCCCCATACAGACCCCAGAACATCAAAAACAGAGTGGCAACATCTATCTTTGACTTCAGCACAGTTGTCTGGATAGCTGGCTCATGCCCACAAGTCCAGATTTCTCTGTGTCCATACAAGGCCATTCTCCTCTGAATGCTTAAACCACTGATGGGGTATCTTGCATTCAATCTACAGCTTTGTCTTGGACATACCCTGGTAACCTAAAATGTCAGCACCTACACTCAACCACTTCTCTCAGATCTCTCCACGTTCACCAGGGGGAGGCTGGCACTTCCAGGGGGTATTTCACACCACTTCAGACATCTAGCCTACCTCGCAAGCTCCGTAACATATTTATAGAGATGCCTAACTTTTGTGTAGCAGATTTCAGCAAGGTGGATCTCATTATTAGCGTTATATTCCTTGGACTATTGTATCAGTAGTGAGATTTTGTATTTACAAAGGTAGTTAGCTAAAAAAACAATTTACTTGTTTGCTCTCTAAGCTTTCTCAATTACTTCGAGTATCTGCGCTTAAAATCCTTCCCTGCTTATAAATAGCCAAGATCTACAAATATTGCTCATGAGAAGTATTTTCTTTTAAAAAGTTGCAAATTATAGAGAAGTGCTGTTTGTATTTGTTTCCTAAAGAAGATACAAAGCATTCACTGTTCCAAGCTGAAAACTATCCTGAGGGAGAAATCTACAGGAGTACACTGGATTATAAAATTCTCACTGAAAAGAAACTTACTCTTGGAAATTGGCTTTTCAGTTATATTTAAGTTACCAAAGATGTTGCTCTAGACACAGGAGGCTTTCTGTAACAGGGCACATCTCAAATCTAAATCCAACCTGATGTTTTTCCTTGGTTTAGTCACATAATTCCTTAAGGATACCTGGAATGTAAGGATACCTGGTTTGTACGGTCATCTGGTTAACAGCTATTCATCTTAAGGAAAAGAAAAGAAAAAAAAAAAAAAAAAAAAGTACCAGAAGTACCAGTCAAAACAGTGACACAAACCCTAAGGAGCAATAGATAATTGAGAAGACAAAAAACACAAGACGTCACAGGTCACTGACTGATGGGGCACTAAAGGAACCAGTGAAGCAGAACGGAGGAGAGGTTCAACCAGAACATTTTAACAAGAAAGAAAACAGCATTATCATACATGTGATAGGAAACAACAAGCTTCTTACAGGATATATGAGGAGGCATTTGGATCTGTGTAAAACTTTTTTAAGGGGACAGTAGAGATGTACAAAGCAGTACAGAACTTTAATGAAGGGCCATCAACAGGGAATGAGGAAGAATACGAAGAGGCAATTCTTGCTGATCACATCTATGTGAGTACTGGTGCGTTTCTGTGAGCACATGTAAAGGCAGTGCTGCATTGATCAGCATGGCTGGCTGGGGGTGTATTTGGAATTTGCACTTGGCATCACTACTGGGTGGGCATGTTAACACAACAGCAACAAGCACAACAAATATTCATGACTCTGGTGTTAAAATCCACCAGATTTTGCTCTCCTTTAATACTCCTCCTTCTGATTTTGAAGTACAAAGTACGAGGGCTCTGTGGAGTTGGAGTCCTTTCACACTGCCTCAAAGCCTGGCAGAAGCCTATGTTGTTGCACATCCAGACATCGGCTGCAGACTGCTCAAGTAAATGGGACTTCAGGTTAACTTACTCCCAGAACTTCACCCCTTAACTGAATTATCTTTGTCAGCAACAACAGAGGTTGGTACTTGATTTGTATCTCAGCTGAGGTTCTCAGTCATGTGTTTGCTTTTTTTTTTTTTTTCTTATGATGTTTCTTTACTTTTCTTTTGTGAATCACTACAAGATCTAATGTGAGAAATCACAGCCAACATTTCATGCTCCTTCACTGTAGGCACTTAACTTCAACTCCTTTGTGTATACCAGCTTATAATACAAGTGAATAGCTCAAAAAACGTTAAAGGAGGAGAGAAGAGATGTTAACCAGAGAAATATTCCTCCTGATATAAAACACTCTTTACTACTTTTGTTAGTATAGGTTTGCAAGTACTGAATCCTCCGTTCCTCCCAACTCTGCTAACACATACACAATGCAGGACTGTGAACACTTCATTAGCAGCCTACTATTTCCTGACAAGACCAAGCTCCCTGCCCTCACTTAGCTTACTGTTAGGATCGCCAGAGATAATTTCGTAGTGGTTGTCTCAGCTGATTCCTGATTCCTGATGCCAACCTCTCAGAATCTGGATGGTTGGACAGCAAACGAACGTAGGAAGTTATGTTGGAGAATGCATTCTCACTTTTACAAGTGGTATCGACGCAGCTTGTTCCCTGTGTCTCACTTCTGTAGTCTTTTAGCTCAATAGATACGGTCTTGCTGAAGGAGAAACCACAGGGTTTGTGCTAACACTGCAAGGCGGCTGGACGGGGGCTTATCAGGCATGATTTGTCTGGACTTGTCTTAAGCCTGCCTGGAGCCCTGCTTTAGCTTTTTAGCTCTGGCAGACTTATCTAATTTGCTGGAGTTTTGCTTATCTTTGTACAATTGTGTGGTGTTATGCCTCTTGTTAGAGTAATTCTGATATAGCTCTGTGAGTAACAGATAGTGGCAACAAGTGCCATTGCAGTGTCACAGCTCATTGTACGCAGAATAAATTAGGTGGCATTGTGGAACATCAGCACTGGGTAACAGAAGAGGCTTTGAAAAACATAAACACGGGATGGCATATCGAAGCTCTGAATTAATCATCACTGACTAACTACTGATCATTAAAGGAACGATACATTTGCAGCTGAGTGAAGCTGGCTTTAGGAGCAACAAGAGATTAGCCTGTGTTTTATGTGTCGGATGCTTAAAAACAAATGCAGATGTAACACAAAAATACAAAAAGAAGCAAAACGTAGAACTTAAGAAAATGGTTACAAATAGCCCCTGTTATGAGAAGGAAGAAAGACCCCACCTCATTCCCTTGGCAAAAGATTTAGGATGGTGACTAACCCTGACCTCCTGACTGTCACCGGTGAAAGCAGAAAGTTTGTGTGTAGGCTTTTACCAGTATTACTGTGACAGGACTGTAATAATTGGGTACCTTCCATGGTGTTAGTGCTTTTGTAACCAGATTAATAATACTTCTTTGCCAAAATCATTAAGATCCCAATAAGACCAACAGTAAACTCTTGGATTTGTATGTAAAGCATGTTTCTTGTGCATACTGTGCACCAAAGATTGATATGGCATACAGGGTGAAACAAGCTAATTTAAAATTCAGTCGAACATTTTTTTCCCATTTTTCCCTCCTTTTTCTTTTATCTAAAGGCTTTGCTGAGCAAATCTAGTACAAAGCGGGACAAAATTTGAAAACATTCTGACAAAAACCTTAGCCTTACCCAAACCAGAGTGATTTAAGAAAATGGAGCAACAGTATCACCTGGAAGAGATGCTACTCTTTCATGACCAGTCACTGCTACTGTTTCTGTGGCTGAAGAGAAATGCACTAAAAGCTTTCCCATGGTGGTGAGGGTGAAGTGCCAGCAAACTATCTTAGCAAGGAGAAACCATAATATATAAAAAATGTCTCTAATGGCTAGGAGCAACTCATTTAAAGGCAGAACTGTTACCTTAAATTCCCCAGAAGCATGATCAGACGATATTGCAATCTGTCCAGGTTACTAGCATCCACAGCAATTTCTCCACAGCAGCCATTTTAGGAGAGCATATAGCTCCATTTAATAGTAGTAGAGAACAACGCTGTCAAGTCAGTTTATCAAGGGACATATTTGACTGCCATCAATGTAGTTAAAACACTTAAAAACAGCATTCCCACAGAAATAGATGGAGCGTCTCTTTGAAAGGCTGGACAAGGCCATAATAATTCTTGGAGAGATGAAAACAATTTTGACACAATAGAAGAAAACAGTGGAAAAATAGATGAGAGCATTTGAGTGCAAGCATAGTACTTACCACACTATTTTTAGCATGTATTTATTGCTTTATTCAAGAAGATCACGGAAGGATAATGTAGAACAGTACTACATGCCAACCTCTTGGACAGAGTGTATAGAGGTCAATGGGGATGAAACGAAAACATATTTCTAAACAAGAGCTCTCCACACTAACCAGAATGTTGGTTTTCTGCTTATTATGTGTAATTGCTGAACAATTCAGTGTTTTAACATTGCATGATCCTGTACAGTGACAAAAATTCTCTGGACTTTGTTATCAATATAAACCTTCCATAAAATACGCAGATATTACAATAATTGATAAAAGCAGAAAACTAAAATAGGTACTAAAGACAAAAAAAAAAAAAAAAAAAAAAAAAAAAAAAAAACATTTAGGAGAAATCAGTACTTGCACTTTCTAAGTGAGATTGAGTGAATAATGTAACTTTTTTTCATTACTTCACTTTTGCCTTTTTCCTTGGCACAGGATATTTCCTCAGCAAGAACACATACAGCATAAAAGGGAAAACTTATGCCTTCTTTGCATGGTCTGGTATCTTACAAATACTAATGACAGTGTGTGCTGAGCTACCAATGCTGCTGCCACCAACAGATCGTCTCCACTTCCAAATTTAAGTTAAGAAGTGGACTCCTACCCCACCTGCCTCCTACTTCCCCTTCCTCAGAAACGTATAGGATAACTGTTAGCATAAAGATGGCATTAGGGAGTGCTCAGTCAAGAACTAAGTTTGTAAAATTTAGTAATGGAAATAATACATTATACATCTTATACTATCACTTTTCAGCACCTTTGACATTAATCCTCTCCTGCCCATTTAAAACAGGTGTAGAACAATGCAACTCCTTTGCCATCTTTTAGAAGTCAGATGTAGACTCTACAAATCCTTATCTACCTAAAACCAAAACTGCAAACCCGAACATCTCCATTATCTACTCAACTTTACGCACTCAACTTGTTAAGCTCTGTTTAGAACTTCCTTTATACTCTCCAGGGAAGGCTTCATTCTCATCATTTGCAGTGTGTAGTGTCTTCTCATTTTTGTTACCTAGCCTTTGGTTGCTAGCTGTAGTGTTATGAGTGGGATTTGGTTGCCGACACAGAGATATCAAGTGGCAGTTTATGCAATCTAATGAATTCTGTGCAGCTTCCTGCTACTTTTCTAGAAGTGCTCAGCTTTCCCAGAGGTCCCATACCATATTTTCTACCCTGTCTGGATGTCTCAGATTCAAAAGGAGAAACTCCAACAGCACTGAACAACTCCATTAAATGGGATTTGTGCCATTAACAGCAGAAGGACACTGGCTCTATATTGACCCGACTACTTTTTAGGCGAGTACTACGGAAGTTTTACTTAACAACTTTAACCACATTTTGTAATGTGTTCTTTTTTTCCCCCCATATTAATTGGGTAGTTCAGACCACTGGACTGATAAAACTAGTTCATGGTTCCTCTGTGTATTTTGTGCTCCCCTTTGCCCATAATCACACTGGATCACAACACTAAAAACTGAATCCCACCCCATGGCACAACAGGACGGTTCTCATGCTTTCAGCCATTTCCACTGCATGCCACAGCTCAAATCACAATACTAAATGCACGCAACCGATGAAGTGAAAAGCTTGCCCATTAAGCTATGCACAACGTTCTGCATAGAAAGTGATACTGAAAGTTACGATTTCATGATTAAGTACTCAGGAACTACAATCACCTTTATACTTGAAGGCTTGATTGACCTGATTGCTTCTACCTTTATTCATTCTTTCTTGGCATTCAGTGAGCTATCACGAATATTCATTAGCAAAGTTACATGACCCTTTTTAAGGCACTTTTAATTTATCTGTAACTTCCTCAGATCTTAATCATGTGAGGGGATCAGTTCCCTCAGTTGCAATGCTTCAGAACAGGTCAATTAAAAAAAAAAAAACAAGTCACTCCTCAGACATACTACAAGTTCACATGAGGGGGAAAAAATAAATATATCCGATTTGTCATGACCCTGTAACAAAGATGATTTTACTCTAGCAGTAGAAAAATGCATGTACATTTTCCATGTAATAAAATCTGGTTGTCAAGCAGGGACAAAGGGAGAAAAAAGGAGGGATACAAAAAAATGTATATATGCAGCACCCATGCTTGTTAAAATCTCCAAATGCTTTGTCCCCACAGATTTAGTAGACCAGACTGCCTCATTTTTAAGTGGGCCTGGAAGTCTGCTGCCCAGAATAACATTCAGATTGGTAAATCCAGGGACAGAAAAGCTAAGTTAGATGTGAGCTCTAGGACGAGGAACCAGCTAAAAGGAGGTGAGGAAAACCAAAGAGATGGGCTCCACAGCTGGCTTCAGCCACCGAGATCTGTGGAGCAAGACCTCTTGGAAGCTGTGTTGGGTTAGGACCCCAAAAGAAGTGCCCCCATGCCCAACCCACCCAATTCACACTGTGCAAGTGACCAAAGCACAACCCAGGGGACAGCACTGGACAGGGAGTGAGCCACACAACATGTCCCCACCGCCATGTCAGGGGAGGCCTCACTGCCTCCCCCAGCCCGCAGTGAGGGAGCCACAGGCCCGCCTCAGCTGGCTGCAGGAGCCCCCAAAGATACCGGGAAGCCCTGGAAGCAGCAGTCAGGATTCAGGGCGAAACCAGGGGGGAATGAGGAGTAACCAAATGGCACCAATGCTGCCAGCGTGAGGAGAGGCTGCAGGATGAAACCAGGAACAAACAGTAAACCTGACACAAAAACACCGATTCCTTCACTGCTTTGCGTTCCTGCTTTGCAGAATGGAAACTGTTTTTGCAGATGCACTTAACAGTCTCTCTCTGCATTCAGGCTGCTCCACTTGCTTCTTGTCTTTCCATTTCTCACTCTTCATCACTTTTCTGGTTATGAAGGAATACAAGGGGGAAAGCAGGGACTCAGTGTGATCTTTCCTGTACACTAGAGTTGTCAAATCCAAGTAACAGCAAGCAGAAAACATGATGCCAGCTAATGACATATAATAAAAAGCATTCAGCATGCTCTGGAGAACCTCCTCTTTTTTCTAGGATATAACAGACTTTTGACTTTAAATTTGCCCAAGTAAAAGACTCTTTAAAGGTTTCTCCAGCACATTTAAGTAGAAAAACTGGGGTTAACACAGATGCAATTCCTTTTTGTCCAGAGCCCGTTAGCCCCAAAACCTTCATTCCATTAAGATTCCTCCTCATGGGTTTTGTCAGTGAGCTGAATCACTAAAAATCAGGAGTGTCCAGCTGCACCCTCAAATCTTATTTTGCCATCTTAAACTTCACAAAACTTCAGCCTTCCCAGTCCATCTACAGCTCCTAAATGAATTTTGCAGTTGTGTAGAAGAGGCCAAAGACTCTGTGACATTTTGGTGCTCTTACTGATTCTGACAGTGTGTCGAGTACAAACAGAGAGGACCAAATTGCTCTAACACCTACAATTTTCATACTTCTCTTATGCCATCGTTCTCTCACTCCAGCCAATTTGGGATGCTGGGACCTTGCACAACTGAACTAAGTAGCTTTCTAAGCCTGATCTGCTCAATCTTTTGAAGCCAATAACTGCTCACTAGATAGAAGTTGTAAGTAATAAATTTCTCTTTGTGCCTCTTACTGACAACAAGAAAAACATTAATTTAACTTCTTTGGCTGAATGCGAACTCGAGCCTTAAAAATAATGAGTGACTCAAACTACTTCACTGCTGTTTCCCTGCAACTCCCAAAGAGAAATGAAATACTGCAGGGATCCTAGAACTCAGTTACAGTGACTTTCACGGGAGAAAATAATTTCAGTTACAACCTGCCAAGCCATACAAAAATACTAGTTCAGCTTTATGCACATTAAGTTTCCTTGACCCTGTTCAATTCTGAAAGGGATACATATGTTTAAGGGACTTAACAAACAATTTATTTCCAGCTGATTTCTCCCTGGCAGGAAAACAACCATTGAAGCATTACTCTTTTTCTATAGACTCAGAATCAATGACTGATTTATTTATTGTTGCTGTTGCTGTTATCATTCATATTAGTGTAATATCAAAACAGCTAGATCAACAGCAGCAGATCTATATACATAAAAGAAAGTGCTAGCAATACAAATAGATGGCAACACAGTCAAAGAGAAGTGAAATACTCAAGGTCATTCAAAATATTAGTGAGAAAGAACTTAGGTTTTCTCCTAGTAAAAATTCCTGAAGCATACCATGTGTCTAGTCATTTCAAAAGTAATATAAACAACTTGCCAAATTAGAACCTTTAGAACCAGAGTGTTATTCTGCATAATGCAATACCCTCTAGCTTGATCTCTTTAAATGAATCTATAGCAGCTTGCAAATCCAGTCTGACATAAATACAGAACAATCAGAAGTAATAATAACTTGTAACTTGTTAATCTTGATGTTGGTTATAATGTCTAATATTATATTTCATATTAGTGCCTTATAGCACTTTCAACAACAATGCAAATAATTAATCAAAATTAGAACAGGAGATGCAGCTGTACAAATAAAGTCTTTTTTTTCCAAGATTCATTTTGTTTTTACATGTATGTACATAATAATGCAATTAACTCTCAATTAATTCAGAACTGTACTATGTTTATTAAGCTGTGCAATCATTTGAGATGTTTACAACTACTTTTCTCATACTAATTAACAGGAAAATGTAAACCATCTCTTGTTTTTTCAGGATACTTTTCATATAAAACATTCCACAGATGGCATTTTTGAGTAGTGCTGTGCAGTACTGTTTTATAAAAGTTGCATAGAGGCCTATGAACCCCAGTGAATATTTAAAGTCTGCTTTCAGTGGCAGCAGGAAATGATCCACCTATGTCAATAGCAGAAAAAAAAAACAGCAACAAAAGTTTCCTTGGGAGGTATGCCCTTTTGAACATGGGGCAATTCACGCATCTTGTAGAGAAATGTTCAATGGGTATCCTGAGTGCATACAGTGCCTTCCCTTTTGTTTGGGCTCTATTCATCACACTTCAAGCTTTCCATGTATCTTCATTCTTATGTGGTTCAGCAGTGTGAAAGTTTGCACTCCCCTGCTCCTCTGGAAGAAATACCTGTAACTGCCCTAGCTCTTGCTTCTATTTGTATACCTGTTCACCAATACTGATGTTGAAAGTTGCTTACACAAATTTAAATACAAAGTGAGAGGATACAAACTGCAGTTTTAGATCAAAGAAGAAGCAGAACTGAAGGTTTGGTTTGTCTAATATCTCAGCAATCACTGGTTTACATCATTTGCTTTTACTTACCCTGCAATGTCTCAGTTGAGCATGACACAAAATCTATTTTTCTAAATGTACGAGGTCTGGAACAACAGTCTACAAAAATTAAAGAGTGTATAGTGTGGGGACAAAATCCTTTTCTTGATACAGGAGAATTCTACAGTCAGTAATCAATGTTGTTCAGTTAAAGAGAGAAAACAAAGGAGGTGAGAAAAAAAGAAAGTGGGACTTTGATACTTTTCAGTGTTATTTTTGAACACATAAAAGTGTCTTGTACACATTATGACCTCTTGTACACATTATGACCTCTTGTTGAGATAAATATGTACACTTAAATCCATATAAACACCTGTGTGCATATCTGAACTGCCTGTTTACTAGAAAACACAATGCTACCATTTGCAGATGGGTTTTACGAGTTTAGCATTATATGTCAAAAGGGCTTATTATCTGTTTCTAATGCTGATTTACTGAATGAAATACAAGTTCGCATTCTGTGCGTATACTCCAGAAAAGCCGAAAAAAGCACTTCAAAAACTTTAACACTTGGGTGTGTCCTGACATTAAATCTTGTAAATTCATGAAAGCCATTTTTAGGGCAGACATTTGATTTGTGTATGCAGATGTTTGCAACTTCAAAACTGCATGTGTGGATTTAAGTATGTGTTTTGTTGCTGTGACTGGATGCTTTGATGCAAATTGGATGCTAGATGTTCATTTGCTTCTGAATTAAGATATAGCAGAAAACCAGGCAGCAGTTATCTCAGAAGGCCATGTAGAATGCAACTGAGATGTAAATCAACAAAGATAACAGTCTCAAGGACCTTTGCATATGCAAAGAAGAGACACTGCTGTGTGCTTATGAAAAAAAAATAAAATTTCCATATGCAGTCATGTTCAATCCAGCACCTGTCAATTATAAAGCTGCAGATGTTTCAAAATCTGATTAGGGCTGACTGAGTCCTTTCGGTTATAGCCGATTGATTTCAAGTGTGCTTAGAGATTTGCTAGAAGGCACAGTGTGCAAATCTATATAAATAAATAAAAGTGCTGGCAAATTGCCAGAGTATTATAGATAATCTCATAATCCAGCAGGTGCTTGCTTTGGGAAAACAAAGTGCTTGATGTGGCTCTCAAGTTTTCTACTAGGCAGTGCCTGGAATAAAACATAAATAGTCTGTGGTCTTCACTTTTAGTTGGAAAATTAAAACATATATAGCTTTGATATATCAGAAGATATTATTCCAGTGCTACACTATGCCAAGAGTTCTCATTGTATGACTTGCTACAGAATAGTAGTGACAATGGCTTTATAACATAAATGTATATCTAGGGCCTTAAAAAAGAAAAAAAAAATGTAGTTTCTCTTAGTAATTCACCTCATGGTTTTTTTTTTATTATTTTTTATTTTTTTATTTTGCCAGTATCTGTATCACATTAAATTTTAAATTAAATAGGTAACACTGGCAAAATAATAGGAGCTTCCCAGTTACAAACAGTTCTTCGGCAGGGAAGCTGTTTCCAGGTAGCTTTTGTTAAAAGGGGAGGCTGGGCAATGAAAAAAAAAAAAAGAAAAAAAGCATTTGGATGAAAAAAATAGTGAACGTATATAAGAAAACAAAAGAAAACAAAAAGGTAGAACCATGATCTAAGCATAAGATATTGATGCCCAAGGAAGAAAGTCAGTTTAGTGTTCCTCATTAATACTTCGACCTGTTGAAGATATTAAAGAAATAAGAATCATACTGGAAGTCAGGTATATCTGGTTCTTTATTGCAGTAGATATTAAAGACGAATTTCTTGTTTCCGCATGGAGTATAATCTCTAATAACATTAGCATTGGACTGTTTTCATTTCTATCCAACCCGTGCCATAGCCCTGCACAGACTAATGTATTCTAAATTCAGAGGGATTGCTACCCTAAACTATTTAGATTTCTGACAGAACAGAGATCATAAAACTGCACACAGTAATTTATTCACTGAGCCCATCAGCTTCTGCTTAAACCGATTGTGTGTACACAGCCTCCTTTTTTTCACGTATCATCTATTGGGTCCATCATTCTGCAGTCAGGATTGGGAAGGATCATTGCTTTAAAAACCTTTTCAAGCCTCACTGTTGCAGGCAATTAATTATATGTACTAGAACTTTCCTTCTCCTCCCAATGGGTGTTCTTCATCATTTGCAGCATAACATATACTTAAAAATTTCCCTTCCACCTTAACCCCCCAAAATACTGCATACTACACTTTTAAAATTATATACATCATAATGCATTTTCATTTACTTTCATTACCCACAGACTCTGTTCTGATCAACTAATAATGTATTCTGACTTGCTCAGACATTTTATTCTGCTACTGCTGGAGAATCCCAAGGGAAGACACCGTCATCTAAGACTACATCCTTTTTTAAGCAAGGATTAAGCCTAATTTAGTTATTTTGCAGTGCCAAAATACATTGAACTATGTAAAGTATCCAGGCAAACCCTTTCGTGTTTCACTATTCAATGAGTCCATATTGTTCAACTGTAAGTAGTGAACTGTTTGCCATATACCTTAGGTATAAAAATATTTCTATTTCTTTCCTCTCCCCTCATTTCTAATATAGTCTTATAAATTATGTAAGAAATAGATAGATAGAATAGTAAAAACAACATGATTTAGAGGTTACTGGAGAATACCTTGCATTAGGAAGATACCTTGCTTGGGTGTCAGTCTGCTCAGTGACGAGTGATTGTCTTTGCATTGCTTTTTTCTTTTTTCTTTTTCTCCTATTACCTTCACTTATTAAACTGTCTTTCTACTCTTGAGTTCTTCTCACTTTTGCTCTTCCAATTAGCAGCCTAGCACTGGGACTGGTTAGATAAATGTCTTATTTCCATCAGGCTGGACTGTGCCAACTCACTGGAGGGGCAATGGGAGCAGGATGCAGTCAGCTACAGCTGTGTGTGCTCTTGAGTATACAACTCCTTGATGTGGTTTCTCTCTTGCATTTTCAGTGGTGGCTCAGTTTCACCTCAGTCCTCTGCCTTTAGCAGGGCTGCATGTCTGCATAACATCTCCCCCCAGTCCTTATTACTGTGACATTTTATAATCAGATATCACTACAGGCCACCAATCAAACCAGTGTCCAGTGTTGGCACACTAAATCTTTCCAGCAGTTCCACATATTGTTCTCCCAACTTGTTAATCGACTGCTTGTACAAAGGCTCATCACCCTCGGTTCTTGCTCACCTTGGTCATCACTCATTATGGCCACTTACCCAACTCCTGATCAAGGCACAGTCATGGTGCTTCCTGGTGATAACACTGTTTTGCTTCTTTTCTTTCAATTTTAACATATGTCCTAAATTATTATTATTATTATTATTATTATTATTATTATTATTATTATTATTATTATTATATCCAGATCTCTTTTTTGTTAATTCTATGTTAGCCTGGATTATTCTTTCTGTGACTTCGGATCCTTTAATTTCATTATCGTTTTCTTCTTGTTGCAAGCAGGGCCTTGTAAAAAGTAACACTTCATGGAACAATGAACTAACTGCCTCCCTGGCAAACACGAACTTTCTAAGAGGAAGGCAAGTCTGATTTTTAAATTATTCATCCTGCTACAACTGTGTTTCTGTGTACAGATGTTTTAATCAATGCTGAAATCCCCCTTGTTAGTTTCCTTCATAATTTAAAGACCAAAAGGTGAGAAATAAAGTGGGTTTAGGATTGGCTGTACATTTAGGAAACCTTCTGTTTTTATTGTGGAGATCAGTTTGATTGCTTGTTTTTATAAAAGAAGATCTCAGCTGGAAACAGTGATTTCTTAATAGTAGAACAAATAATTTTCAGGTGGTATATCATTTCTCTAGGATTTAGTAACCAACACAGTATTTCACTGTCACAGCTACCACGCCAGATGCATTATGCTTAACGAAAGGCAATAGGTTTCACCACATAGGTGCCCAGCTTCTCCCACCAGCCATTTTTCCTGAAACCAAAGATGTTGTAAGTGGATGACTGTACTACTGAAGAAATGTGCCATAACATTCAAATAATTTCCCAAATAACTGTCCCTGAAATGCAAATCCTTGAGTAGAGATCTGTACTGTCCAAGGAAGAGCTTTACTCAATTCAGGCTCTTACAAAAAAATAAAAATCCAGAAATCCAGAAATGAGTTTTGTAATTTGATATGGATGTCAAGGGAACATGAAAAGAAAACTTGCCACTGTGGCCCTTATACTCAATTCCTTCTCAGATCTCAGGTTACACTTTAGTACTGTTTGTCTTTCAGTGTATCATCTGGAAAACAGTCTGACCATAGAATGAACATGCAATATACAATCTGCATAAATGAACTTGCATTTGAACTATTCACTAACACTTTAAAGTTTTACTAGATGCCTAGGCTACTCACAAAGAAATAACATGCACGTTTTGGAAGCCCCAGAATATCCATAACGGGCTCACACAGAATTTATTTTTAAGTCACAGCTACACAGAATTTATTTTTAAGTCACAGCTTAAAGTCAAATCTTCTGCATTTCTATCCAAAATCACAACCATTTTGCATCTACTTTTTATTTTTTTTTCCGTGTGTGTGTACTTTTAAACCAATACTTTGGTTTGCATAGTTTTGTTAAGAGCCTCTATATTTTCTGTTTTCTTTTCTTCTGGCTTTAAAAGGATCATGACTTTAGAACGGACTTAGAACTGAAAGTACATGTACCAAACTCGCTTGGAAATCCCCCTTTTTAAATATGCAAGGTACAATTCAGTGTTACCGAATGAGGTGCTCTGAATCACCTTCTGGAAGCATACAGTTCACTTTCGAAACTACAGAACTGTAGTGTGAATGGTTTGCCTCCTCACTTTGCTTAAACAGCCATCAGCATTATATGTCAAAAAAAATCCACATGATATCCACATTTAGCTTTGTTGTAAAATCACAGAACAAACTTCAAAGATAAGCTACAAAACACTGTCTCATCACTGGGGGACCTCCCTTATCAGTCCTGTAACAGAGTGTATGAAAAAGCTAGAGGAAATATTTTAAAGGTTCTTTCACGTAACAGCTTCATTTGACCAAAAGTGATATTTTAAAATAAAATGTACTGATTTTTCTCTTATTTGACTGTAACTGACACTTGCCTACACAAATCTAAACATCATTCCTCCTACCTGACACAACCAGTTGAGATGTATTCATGAAATACAACCTAGGACCGATAGAGTGAGCAATAATTAGAGCTATTTGTCAGCAACTCAGCAATGCAATACACATATTATCTATTAGTTTCAATTATGCTGTTATTAAACAGTTTAAAAAATACATATTGTTTTCCTTGACAAAAGAAATCTTTCTTTGGCTGTTTGTATGAATAATAGGATTTAGCAATAATGAGACAATGAGACCATGCAGAAAATCCTGACAGGAAGTGAGACACAACAGACCCCATTTGCCAGGTAGTTTATAATCCAGAACTGGGCCTTTACACAGAAAGTCAATTAAAAATATAACAACAAATGAGTTAAAATTGTGTTAAAATAAAGCTTTGTTACTTTGAATGGCCTCTACAAAATATATTTAACACAATACATTGTGTCAAGTGAGACAGGTGTGTATGAACTCACTATTCAAAAATTAGTGCTTTTAAATGTATTCAGTATTTTTAAAAGACGTGTCCACAGAAAAAAAACACAATTGAACGTAAATATACAACCCATCACCCTCTTCGTACAATGTAGCATTAAGCATGTTACTTTTTCTGAAATGTCTTCTCCAAAGTATTTCAAATTAACAGCTAAAATAATTCGCTCTTGTGATCCCCACTCTCCATTTTTTTCCTATTTCAGATGCATATTTTTACATTTTGTACATTAAAAATGTAATTCAATGTTTTAGATTCAGCATACAATCCTGTACATGTTTATATATCTGTAAGATTTTTTCATGAAATGTAAGGTAGTTGAAGGCAGCAGCTATTTATTACCTCTGCATTTACATCCCCCAGGTACACCCCCACAGCACTGAAATAATAGTATATTATCCAATGTTTCTGATATATTGCAAAATCTCAAAGCTCAATATACATTTGAGAAAAACACTGTTCTTGCAATTACAAAACAATTTTTCTTTCTCTATAGAATTCAGTTCTAATCCACTCTCATGTATGCGAGTTATGAAAAACAAAACGAAACATAAAAAAACTACCCTGACTTAATACATTGACACGTAATGTTTTGGCAATAAATTTTAAAGCATTTTTAATAATCAGCATAACTTGCACGATTTCTAAAGAAGTACTCAATCTTCCTATTTAAAGATTATGTGAAGAAGGTACAGAACCATGGTAGCCTTAAGATTATATTTTTTAAATCTAAATCATGCTATTGTATTTAAAATCCTTCCCATAAAACAAAATAAACAAGCACCCTTATTGGAAATTATTCACTGAGCTTGGAAAGAACCTCTGGAGGTTACCTGGTTCAACTCCCCTGCTCAAGAATGTCCAACTACAGCAGATTGCCCAGAACTATCTCCAGAAAGCTTTTAAGTACCTGAAGACTCACAGCCTTTGGACAGCCTGTACCCATGATAAGACACCATCACAGTTAAAAAGTGTTTTCTAATGTTCAAACAGAACCTGATGCATTTCCGTTTGTGCCCATTGCCTCTTTTCCTGTCACTAGAGACCACTTGAAAGAGCTTGGCTCCATCTTCATTGTTGCCCCACTTCAGGTGTCCATAAACACTGGCAGATCCCCCTGAGCGTCTCTTCTCTAGTCTGAACAGTCCCACTGCTCTCAGACTTTCCCCACAGAAGAGAAGCTCCAGCCCCTTAATCATCCTAGTGGCCTTTCATGCATTCTCTCCAGTATGCCCATTTCTGTCTTGTACTGAGGAGCCTGGAACTGGACATAGGGCTTCAGGTATGGCCTTCTCAGTACTGAGTAGATGAATCACCTCCCTTGACCTGCTGGCAACACTCTTCCTAATGCAGCCCAGGATACCATTAGCCTTCTTTGCCACAGGTACACATTCTGGCTCATGTTCAACTTGGTGTCCACCAGATACCTAGGTCCTTCTCCATAATGCTGCTTTCCAGCTGGGTAATGATACACAGAATTATTCCTCCCTTGGTGCAAGAGTTTGCACTTCTCCACATTGAACTTTATAAGGTTTCCATCAGCCCATTTTTTCAGCCTGTTCAGGTCTCTCTGGATGGTAGCATGAAAGTCTGGCCTATCAGCCACTTCTCCAGTTGGGTGTCATCTGCAAGCTTCCTGAAGGTATACTGTACTTCATCAGCCACACCACCAATGAAGTTAAACAGGATCAGATCTAGCGTTGACTCCTACACTTTGTGCCACTGATCACCACCTTCAGGCTATTCAGCCAGTTTGCAGTCCAACTCTCTATATTCTGACAGACCATGTACCAACAGCTTCCCTGTTAGGATCGCAGGGAAAACAGTATCAAAGGCCTAAATGTAGTCCAAGTATCATCCACTGCCCTCCCCTCATACAACAAGACACTCATATCATTATAGAAGTTCATGAAGTTGGACAAGCAGACTTTCCCTTGTGAAACAAGCTAACTACTCCTGATGGTTTTAAAGGTATTCATGTGCCTCGAAAAGGTGTTCTCATTTTTTCAACCCTAGCATTAACACTAACCCCAAACTTAAACCTAGTCCTAGACCAAATTTCTCACTCAGACTAGGATTACTGCACCTGTTACTGGCACATGTCCCACAGTTCCAGCACAGATCTCTTCGCTGCCTTGTCGCTAACTGCCCAATTCCAGCCCCACATCAACATCTAAACTAAACCTTTTCTTTTCTGTTAAACCAAACCCTAAATTCTTTTCAGGTTGGGATTAACATGCTCACTTCTGTCTACCAACACAAAGTTCCTCTCACCGCAGATGTCTTTTGCAGCCCTAAATTGTACTTGGCAGCCCACCTCCAGCCCTCATGCAACAGCAGCTCTAGGCCTTCTCTTTTGCTCAGTCCTAACCCTAATTCCTGGCTCAGACTGGGACAAATAGCCCCATCTCTGGCCCACCACAAAAGGTGTTCCTGAGCAAAGATCTCTTTGCTTTCCCAACCTACCTTTGGCAGCCCAATTCAAGCCCCAGTCCAATGACACCTCTACACTTTATCTTTTGATCAATCCTAACTTTAATGGTAATTTCTAGCCCAGGCTGGGACTCAGAAGCCCCACCTCTGGCACAAATGGCAAAGTTCCTCTCAGCACAGATCTCTTTGTGGTCCTAACTTGTTGTCAGTCACCTAATTCCAGCCCCACTGCAGCAGAACCTCTAGGCTTTCTCTTTCACTTAGCCCTAACCCCAATTTCCAGCCCAGGTTGGGAGTAATAGCCCCACATCTGCCCACACCACAAAGTTCTCTCAGCACAGATCTCTCTCCCTTCCTATCTGTGTCTTTGGCTACCCAATTCAAGCCCTACTCCAACAGCACCTTGAAGCTTTCTCTTTTGGTCAACCCCATCCCTAGTTTCCATCTCAGGCTGGGGACTATGATCCCATCTCAGGCCCACGCCACAACGTTTTTCTTGGTACAGATTTATTGGCTGCCTTAACTTGCATATTTAACCCTTTTCCAGCCCAACTCCAAGGGCATCTTCAGGCTTTCCCTCTTGCTCAACCCTAACCCTAATTTCCATCTCATACTGGCATTCCACTCTCACCTCTGTCCCACCCAGAAGCTTTCTCTCATCACAAAGTTCTTTGCAGCTGCAAGTAGTATTTGGCAGCCCATTTCCAGCTCCAATACAACAGTACCTCTAGGCTTTCTCTTTCCTTCAGGACTAGCCCTAACCCTACACATACAGATCAATCACAACACAATAATATAATATTATATAATAAAATATTATTTAGGGGTAAATGTATGCATTGATTATTAACTAATATATTTAGCAGATTTCTGCTTGAATGGAATTGGTTTAGTTCTTTCTTTTCTCTATCAGAAAGATGACCCACAACTGCAGTAGCATGACCTGGCCTGCTGGCAGACATTAAATATTGCATGAAAGTCAATGTTCAGAGCATCTAATAATTCCTAGTAAAACCCTAGTATTTCATATTTATGTCAACCTTTCTGCATTTTTTTTTCATTATAGCAAGTTCAAATTATCAGCTTTTGAGATAAGATATTTCTCTTGACATTTTGTTTATTTTTATCTTCCAGCAATGTATAGCTAAGCCATTTGTGTTTTTACAGCTGAGTTGAAAATATACTGCATTATCTCCATATTGGCCTTTTTTCATTTTTTCATACTGGAATGTAAATCTCTGTGGTTTTATTCAGGTATATATAACAAAGGAAAGGTGGTATCAGCTAATCTGATCTTCTACTCATAAACAACAACAACAACAAAAAAGTATAAACACAGTCAAATGTTAAAACACACACACACACAGAGATTTCAAAGAACCTAGCAAGGAAAGAAACATTCATACTATTAGCCTGCAGATTTTTTAACTTTTTTATTTTCTTTTTTTTTTTTTTTTCTTTTTTCTTATGAAAGTGTTTTTAAAGGCTGACTTAGATAGAGAAAATAAGATCAGAACCCCCTACTAGGCAGTCTGGAACAGCTGAATGTTGTAACAATTAGAAACCATCTAATTGTTGCAATTTTATTATAGTTATAAAAAATCTTCTAAAGAGAAGGGCTCTCCACCTTCTGTTAGCTATAACTTCATTAGAGAATGATTAGCTTTACGTGTGATTAATATCAGGGATTTGAAGAGTTGGGCAATCTTCTGACTCTTTTAGAAGAGGAATTGTATATACAAAAGGAAACTACTACATAAATATTTTAGTTCTCTTGAAGTAAAAACTCTTATGTTTTATTGTTGCTTTTAGTCTGAATTGCCCATTGAAAAGGGATTTGAAGACATCCAAAGAAATCTAGGTGAATATGGCTCTGTTATTCTCACCTTCTTTACCGTAAGAACCACATTATTTGACTGAAGGGAGCAGTTGGGATGACTCACTTTAGGATGTTCACTACCTATTCTTCAAAATTACTATTCCCTTCTAAACAAAATATTACAAAATGTCTCAGTTGTGAGCAGTGCTGAACCCAGGAACTGCAGAAAAACTTTATGGAATCCAGATGAGCATAAAGACAACACTCACAAGGCTCAAGACTTTAGAGCCTGAGAAGCAGAGATTCAGCAGAGTAAGCTAGAAGGAAAACTTGTCTTTTTCTGTATGTACCTCTGTACAATGCTTGGTAGAGAAACAATGTTGTGATGTGAGATCAGTTAGAAAAAACAAACAAACAAACAGATTCTGCAGAAACAGCTACAGGTAATGAAACTGTGTTTGAGGTTATACATATCAATCCATACATTCCTGGTGTTTGACCAGGTTTTACCTCAGCCTATATATAGTTGTTCTCATGGATGTTCTCCAGGACGCATTTGCATGCAATGTCAGTTGATAAGTTAAATTTTACAGTTGATTGTATATTGTATCTGGAGGCTTTTATGCATACTCTATATGGCTGCATTACTTCCCAGTCTACAGATGGGGGTAGACATAAGAGAGATCTTTGTTTTTCAGAAAGAAAAAGAAAACAAAAAGGACCAAGAAGTCACTGCTATCTCCATTTGGAATACATACCAGTACATATTTCAGCATCATAGAAACCAGTAAGAGAAACTGACTTTATATATATCTATGTATATATATATATATATATGTACACATATATGTATATTTACATAATATAGGCAGTAAATAACATGAATAGTATAGAAAAGTTAAAGAATATTGCTTTTGATCCCATTATATTGTAGCCAGGTCATTATGTAGTTACATACTCCATTTGAATTCCAAAGGGAAAAAAAGAAAAAAAGTAGACATATCATAACATGGGGGGGGGGAGTGATAGGGTGAAGAATCTTCTAGTAAAATAAGGTAGGATGCCTGGGGTAACCATAATCAAAGAAATTATTAATAAGATTGTATTAAATGCTGCAGTGAACAGCCATCAAAGAAAAGTCAGGGTCACAAGCTAAAGTGCAACTGCTGATGTGACATCCTAAAGGTACTGAAAAATTATGTTTTCACTTATTTTATGAAGCCAGAAGTCATGGCTTTATGATGAAAAATGCATCATGAATTTTTGAAAAGAGCAAGAAGGGGTTATTACCATATTACTACAAAGCTCATGTAATGAACTGCTGCATAGTGGACTGATGTTTTGTCATCGCTAACTGAAGCAAATTACATAGGATAAATTACAAAAATAATATTTATTCATGCTTAGTTGTCATCTGGAATAACGGTCCATTTTGGATGATAAGTGTCAATATTTCAGAGGGGGCTTATTTTCATTTTATTTTGAGCACAAACAAAATGAATTATATCCCCTTCAATCCAATGCTTATGCAGATCATTCTTACTGGCCTGATTATGTATTTGAGACAGATTTTTGAATTGGCTCCTTGCAAGTGCCACTGAACCCAGAGACTAAAAAGCAATTCCAGTTTAAAGAACCAAATCCTTCCTAACTTACAGAATAAACAGATGACAAACACAGCCCATTTATAAAAACAAATAGTTATTTACCTTAATCTTTTGATACAAATATCTTAATGGAGAAAAATACTCCCCCTTTTTATTCAAACATAGTGATTTTACTGAAATTTACTCTAATTTTGTTTTTAAAAACCTAGTCTTGCAACCATGAGCTAACAAGGTGCACTTGTGGCAAGGAAGGCTGATGGTATCCTGAGTTGCATCAGGAAGAGCACTGACAGCATGTCAAGGGAGGTGATTCTTCTACTCAGACCTGGAAAGGCCTCACCTGGAGTCCTGGGCTCCCTAGCACAAGAGGGACATGGATGAAAGAGACGAAACTGATTCAACAGAATACTACAGTATGTAACACTTCACTGGAAATCTAGGATAGAGCCCATCAATTCTGATAGGTTTCTTCCATGAAAACTGAGTTACCCATTCCACCATAGTTTAGAAGCTGGCAAGTACGGATCAAAAACCAGAAAATGGTATATCAGTTACTTCAGTGAGCTTTTGCATAAACATACTACATAACAAAGAAAGCTCAGAGGCCATCATTGAAATGTTTAACTTCATCTTTACCAGCAAACATGTGGTAGTGCTACTGATTGTGACATATTTTTCAGTAATTTAAGACACACAAAAATGTATAATACATTTTTATATGAATACCAGAAACTCTAGAAAAAAAATAGTGTAAAGAATCCAGAAATAGCCACCCAATAAGATTAGCATTTTGTAAAAAATGGCATGGAGTTACAGTTTATTCCCTCCAGCTACAGCACTGACAGAATACTGCAGACATGATCAGGAAAAAAATGATCTTGCAGTAGACTATGGGAAGTATAAAGTGTCATACTTCTGCTGTTTTACATGAAGCTAAAAGACTTGTGCCAAAAATGGATTCTCTCTTGGAAGCTTTGTGCCCTGTATTTACCTTGTAGAATTGCTTCTTTCTTTGTTTTTGCCTCCACTATTGGTTCATTTTGTTTCAGTTAGGGTGAGGAGATATAGGGAAATAGAGATCCTCTGTAATTAAAACTGTATTGCTGTTAAATAATTTAAAATTAATATCCAGATAGATTGCTGCATAGATGCATTTTTTTAAGGAAATACCATACAGTTAAAGCAATTTCCATGAGGCTTAATGCAAGACCTGCCTCAGAAGGAGTAAACTGAGAGAATGACTATTACACCTGCCACTAGGCCTAAAATCTGGCCTTAAACTCACCAGAGACTAATTTAGGAAAATGACCTGAATGAATAATGAGTTGATAATAGCTGTTACATACCTACAGAGAGAACCAGTCACTGAGATGTTATGGGTAAGTGGAAGAATATTTTTAAATAATTAAGCTTCAAGAATGAGATATATCTCCAAAAGATGTAGCAGTTATGAACAATCTATTTCATAAAGGTAAAATAAGGGTTTTTAATTTTATACTCTTTCCCAAAAAAAAATCTGAGTTGTGTGTGTAAAATTAAAAAATAGTATCAGGCAAGGACCACAGCAACTGAAAGGACAACTTAGCACTGAACAATTGATCAATTTATGTAGATAAAATAATCCCAATTGTAGAGATTGTCTTACTATAAACTTCTTACACTATACAAATATATATTTACACCTGAAGATCAGACTGTAGAACAGAAAACTTCTTCTACTCACATTTCAATGTAAGGCTTGGCTATGCAGCTCTTAAGTGAGTGGAAAAGTAGGTAGCGATTTGTATAAAAGCAGGATTATGCTGTAGTACTTGAGGCAATATGTACCATTTCTGCAGGGATAACTCAAGTCACAAAATATTACAGCAAGGGGAAAACAAATTCCTCAATGAGCTTTGCTGTAGGCTGGCCTGGCTCATTGCAGTGTAGTACAACTCCAGCTTCTGTAATGGATGTTCCCAAGTAAAAAAGGCCATTGGTTCAGAGTGAAGCTAAAATGTCTGTCATGTGAGTTGTAAACAACCAGCAACAACAAGAAAAATATAATAAGACAAAAAAAGCACAGATCTCTACACTTCACAGCACTCCAGTCCTGCTACAAAAATTTACCTTAAGCAGAAAAATCACTCACTTTAAGCAATGGAGACTATCTAATAAAAACAGCACATATTAATACTGTCAGTGTGACAGATGGTTGTGCAGTACATAACAAAGTCAAAGACATTTTGATGAGAAAGAAGATGTATCTGATAATTTGCAAATCAGAATCCTGACAGCATAGCAAGGCAAAGATAACAGTGCATGTTATACTGGCACTTCTTTAATATTTTACATTTCAAGACAATAAAGGAATGGGGGTGAACAGAAGTGCTTGAAGAAATGAAAGGGGAAAAAAAAGGAAAGAAACCATGTACTTGTATGCTACCGATGATCATATAATACAGCAGCTTTTGGTTTGAAAAATCAGTATTATACTTCTAAATAGGTGGTATGAGGAGATATGTACACACCATACCTATTTTAATAGACAACCCAGTTTTAAAAATCACCCTTAGAGTCAACTTATATTTCAAATGTCAAAGGTTGCAATTTAGCCACAAGTAAATGAAAGACGAACCTCACTGCAAGCTCGGTTGCTATCACAGTTTTAATTTACAACATTGCTCAAGAAGTCGCTCAAGATTTTTAATCACAGTGTTTCCTCTGAAGATCTCTCTTTCCCAAAATATCAAATAGACTTAAATTATAAATTGTGTTTTCAGATAGTTAGAAGTGTTAAAAGTTGTACATAAAGAATAGAGCACAGAAAGATATATATAACCTTGACACATAAAAAACATGGTTGATGTAGATTGGATCTGGATGATGGCTGAAATTTTCAGGATTACTTCTACTTAACAGTAGTATTTCGAAGTAAACAAGCCAAAATATTCAACAAGATCTCATTAAGAAATGGTAAAATCTTCACTTGAATGTCCTTTAATACATTAGAACCCCATTCTTAACCTGTGTAGGGTTCAAAGAAATGCATGTGAAGAACCAACACTTCCTTTCATAGTCTAGCTTTAAATGCGCTATTTTGTTTTCTTTTTTTCTTCTGGTAATACCAAGATGCATAGAATTTCTGTGTTTCTTGTTTAACAATGTATTCATATGCCTTAACATTCTCTGTGGCTTCTATCTTCTTACATTTGACAATTTTTAAGATATTTTAAAGCATTCTTATGTATTTAAACTTCAAATAAGGAATTTATCCTTGTTCAAAAGTGTTTGGCTCCACCACTGTCTGCAGCAGTAGTCAGAAACCTCAACTTACAGTAGAATAAAATTGTTTTAGAAGAAGGATGCTTACTGATCCACGAAGTATCTGAGTATCTGCTCAGATAAAGCTGGATATAACATTTCTGGATATGGAATTTATAAGATTTTATTTAATAAGCAGACTAAATCAACTTTCTTTGAGTCTTGATTATATTTATACGAATTTTTAAAAAATGAACAAAGAAAAATTCATAAAGAGCTGCTTCAAATCTCTGATGCCAAATTTCAGAGTTTGTTGCTTCAAAATATAGGTTGCCCAGTGAGCTTTTTAAAGAAAAGAAAATCAATGTACATTTTCTTGGTTATAATATTTATTTTGGTGGAATTTAGCTTTAAATAGATAACTTAGCATGGAAATATTCATCCCAAAACTTTGGAACATGATCATCAGCTGAAAATGTTGTTGTGTCATGGGACATACCAGTAGTCCTGTTAATTTGGAGTCTCACCCACACATTGATGCTTTTATAAAGTGTTTCCATTACTGTTACATATATATTTCCTACCAGTGGAGTCATAGCATTTTTTTTCTATTATTTTAGTTTTATCTTTTATAAATTCATACGTATTCCCAAATTTATTAAATTCCATTATTTGCTGTAACTAAATATACTTGTATCTGCATTCTTTTTTTCTTTCATTAGCAAATTAAGAGAAAAGAAACTGTAACATACTTCCTAAATGTATACGTTTGTACTACTGCTTAAGTTTAATGGGATTCTATTTAACAGAATGCATTTTAGGTTATCTGCTGAGACTCAAAAGAAATTGTCAATAATGATGATCATTCCCTTCATATTTCTGCCAACCTCTATCTGGTCTTGTCAGCAGAGCTACAGGTATCTCGTTGTGAACATCTGCTAAGGGCATGCATGATGAAAAATGATCACATCAGTGGATTTGGCATTTCTCCTGGCAAAAAGGACAAAATGGATCAGAAGAGTTCAAGGAAGCTTTTAAAATAAAATTAAAAAAAAAAATGGTGTGCATATATATATCTATTAAAAAAAATAACTGCTGGCATCAGTAGTACAACAACACAGAGGCAACAGAATGTGTAACCTTCTCAGAAGAAGACAGAAACAGCTGTTACTGACTTTCTGAATGCTGTATACAGCTCTCAGAAAGATTTATGTTGACATTTGAGACTGCAACTTTCCATTAGGGGCGGACATAGGGACACAACTCTCATTTGCTCTCCATAAAAATGTATGAGTTGTGCTAAAGGCATTTCATGTATCATAAGGGTATGTGATAACAGTGCTCGGAGAATGACTGTTCACTTGACCATTTTATGATTACAAACTAATGGGAATTGTTAGGCACTAAACTCGTAGTTGCATTTAAGTTACTTACAAACTGAGCACTATGAAGTGCTTCTCTTTCAAGCATGACGCAAAGGTACAGGTGGTGTATCTCTTCGCAGAATACTCAAAGATTTCAAGAAATGTGTACTTAAGTTAGGTGTTTTTGTTTACAGTAGGTCACTACATAATGTGCACCAAGTTAGCAACTTAAATCTCTAGTATGATAGTCCTTCAAAGCTTAACACACTGGTCCTGTAACACCTTGCATAAATATTAACTGCCTTTGACTCATAAGCATAGTCAGTTCTCTTCCTAATTAATTATTTGAATTGTCGAAATGTTTATAAAGATGTTTAAAATCATAAACTCTAAAATTATTATTGTATAAAATAATAAAGGCATTAAGTCTTTTAGCATTATATTCGTATCCCAGCTGCCACGTAACAATGAGGCAGAGGTGACCCATGGAATTGTTTTTAGAGATTAATAATATTTGAATCAGATATGATGAAAAACAGAGAGGAATGGAAATACTACAGTATATGATATAGAATATTACAGAAAAATACACTATATAAATTTAAATACCTAAGTTTAGAGGTTAGTCTCATGAGACTGGGAATGTAAAGATAGAACCAGAAGACAATTTAAATTAAGAGCTTGTCACTTCCATTTGATTGCAGGTAGCAGATTGGTGGAACTTTACCATTTGAATCAGTTTTTTAAAGTAACTGGAAAGGCCTTTCCCCCAAATTTATGTTAGGCACCGATTTCCAACAGCCCTGGCTTCCCATGTTGCACCCATATGATTATCAGCTTTAAATTTTGTACATGCCAACTGAGGAAAGCTAGTTACTGCCTAGTCCCAGATGACTTTTCAGAGCTAGGAATCAATACTCTGGTAAGTCAGAACTGCAGTAACAGAAGCTATATACAGTCAGGTTTAAAACTTCACTGGAGGTTGTACAGACAATTGAAAAAAAAAAAAAACAAAAACAAACAACCACAAACATATTCTTCTACGTGAATTATTAGTGAAATTACAGTGCACTGCTTTATCGTTTTTTACTGACATACAGATACATAAAATAAATAGCAAAAAACGTTACCCTTGAAAATGAGCCCATTAGCCTTTAGTCATTTCCACCCAGCACATCATTTTCATTTATTTATTTGCTAATGGGTAAGCTGAAGCCCGTCAGAATCAGTCAGATATCACATATAAATCTAGCTGGTCAGATCACTGAATCTTTCACTCATCAGATTTCACAGGCAGTATAGTATTAGCTAGTTCTATGATTACACATTTGCCTGCTGCCGATTACAGTTTCTACAGCCTTTACCATTACCATTTTCACCCATTTTTTTAGAAGAGAAGTGTCTTTTGGTTGTATTTTTTATGATATTTCAAATATGAAATGACCAGGCTATATTGCTTCATTCAGGATTTAGTACATCTGATCCTAGCATCTTGTATTATCAAGAATACAATGATCTGGAAATAATCTTACAATATATTAAATAATCTTGGAGGACACTGAGGCATGTCAGTCAGTGGGAAATAGCATTAGCACACAAGAATTCACACAGTAGAAGAGGTGAACCTTTTTGCTAAAGAAACAAATCAAACATGAAAAAGAGAAATTAAACTGAGAAAAAAGAAACATTGGAACCATAAAAATGGCACATTTCTAAAGAATTAGTTTGTGTGTCTAGTGAAGCGTTTTCTCTCCTAAATGGAAAAGTTTCGTATAGTCCTATGTGGCAAGTTTTAAGCTTAAATATTCAATGCTAACATATAAAGAATATACTGTGATTTGAAATCTCTCAGTTCTGGACTTCAGCAAATAAACTGAAGACTCTATTTCTAGCTAAGCCTAAAAGTGTAGGGCGTGACACCTATGGCAATTATTACGTACGTGTGCTAAGAGAAAAACAGTAAGGAGCTAGCTACAGGAAGAAAGCACAAAAGAGAAAGTTTATATTCAGTGTTGCAACTCACAACTCTTAAGCTCGAAACTGTGTAGGAAAGATACTTCCAACATTAAACTCCGATGTTTATTTTTCTACATAATTTTCTTTCTTCAGCTACTTATTTAAAATTGTTAACAAACCATTCTAAACACACATTTAAATGTTACGCAGACTCTAGCAGTTGTTATTCTCACCACAAAAATTCACAAGGCAACCCAGCCCCCACTCTCCACCACATCTACACACATTGCTTTGGAATAGATTTAATAATGTAGTGGAACATAGTTCTGTGAAGGGTTAGGAAAGGTACTCAGATGGGCAGCTAGCAGTTCATGCACTGAAAAACTGTATATAGTGAGCAACCCTGAGAGACAGATATTCCAAAGGTATCTAATAAGGTGGCCTCAACACTGGAAGTGATGCTACTGTGTATTTCAATTAGACCTGAAAATTAGAAATTGTTGGGAGAAATTGGCAAGAGAAAATAGAAAGGAGGCTTAAACTACTATTGTGACATTCCAAAGTAATGCTGAAATATGGGAAAAGAAGATTTTAATGCTTGCAGATGTTTGTATATTTGAGGCTGTTTTTCAAAAAGTAAGGGTTTGGAATCCACACCTGTGCTGAAAATCCAAAGCAGAGACAGCAAATGAACTATTTGTCTGACTTAAATTAGAGATGCAAAGGCTGTGAAAATCACTCCTATACATACAGCCCACTGCACACCAAGCACCCAGAAGTTCCACATAATGCAGAAGAGCTTTCAGATGTGAACTTGGAAATATCATATAGATAATTAATTTTCAAATGCAACTAAATTATCACAGACAGTTTATTATTATTTAGGTTTTGTTATATACCTAATTTGCAGAGAAAATAATGTTTTAACCAATTAGTAGCAAACCTTTTGTTGGGCACCAATCCATTTAATGGATTCCCAAACAAGAAGCTAGGTTCAGGATACAGGCTAGCATCAACAAGTTGTAAGAACCATCAGATAGTTACCCCGCTCAAAACTGTGATTCACAATTCTGGTGCCCTTCTGTCTTCCACTGTGATTGCTGGATACCAAAGCAATATCTGTTTTTGTGGCTACAGGTTTACTTGATCACCACGCAAACTGAACAGTAGAACGATTGAAGTGCTGCTCTGAATCCTTGAAGTAACATTGGACAGTGGTGTCATAAAGACTGGGGTACCAAAGAACTCAGCTTGTACCATGGAATCCTTAAGAGTGAAGGTAACTTGTGAGAAGGTAAAAATGCAGTTGGAAAAATTTCAGATGAATTCACAAAGATATTACAAATCATCTTACAATTTTAATAAAATTGATCACATAATTTTAAGAAAATGTAGAAAGTGGCTGGGTCAAGTTTTTCACAACATTTCCGTATTTGGGTTCTTTCTTTTATTATTACTTCCCTTTCCTTGGGGAGAGGGTGTGTGGGGGAGAGTCAAATACTGTTGTAAGTAATTATCTTTTTCATAGAAGATGTCAAAGTGATAGTAGCAAATGTGTATGCTAGCGGGAACATTCTTACTGCACTGCTGGCTACTTCACGCTGAAGGGAACTACTTAAATGTGAGCGAATAAACATAAAGGACTAATCACACCGCAGGACTTCTGCTTTGCACCACCTTGTGTAATTAAAATCAACCATTTCCTTATGCTAATAATTTAATTCCATCTGTTGAAATCCTGCCAGCCACATGTCTAATGCAATCATACAATTTGTACTTCACGCTGTCATTCACATGTCTACCACACCTATGAATTTCTTCTCATGTCTAATGGCCAGAAATTCTTCTGGCTGTATGAAATCACCTGAGAAGGGTAGAGAATCATGCCCCCAATAGAGAAGGTAATATCTTCGTAAAGGAAATCATTCTAAACTCATTCTAAAATCATTCTCATTCTAAAACACACAACCAAACAACCAAACAAAAACCACCACCCCCAAAAAATACAATTGCTTCATTTCTTAGCCAGAAAAAAATATGTACAAGAGAAACTTTCAATGAAAAAGTTAAGTCATAGTCTGCCTTTATGTGTATCTGAAATATTTACCATGCAGATGAAGCACTATTAAAAATATTATGTGGCTACAAAAAGATTGTCTTATACAATACTTGCACAATGGACTCAACATATTCTATACTTCAACCTCTTGACTTTGTAATCTATACAACGGCCATTCAGCAGATTTTGTGTACGTTTTCTGAGAATGTAGTTCAACAGGCAAAAAGATACAGTCACACAAATATATACATAAATATACGCATATGTTGATATGTATATCAACGTTACATACAAGTGTGTGGCTTGAATCTTCAGCTTTCCAAATTACCTGCATATATTTCTGCACTTTTAGTTAGATACTAGCCACAAGAGGCAGCATCTGGAGAAAGTTTATTTCTAATCAGAGGTGAATGACTAAAACTACATCCAAGTGACTGTGCAGTCTGTTGCAGACTCCTCTCTCTTCTGAAGAAACCGTTGCATGGCCTGTGCCAGGTCTGCAGACTGAGATGGTAAGAGAAAGGCATCTACTCCCCCAGCGAGTAAAACTGCTCTGGCAACTCCCAGGCACTCCAAACGCAGTGTACGCTGCTGCTGCAGGTGTTGCTTTGGCAGCAGCGTGAGCTTAGCTCCTAAAAATGTTCAGTTATGATTTTGTCAGGCTGCCAACTTTCTTCCTGAGGAGAAAAGCAAAATGGCTGGGGCTGAACTTTTAATGTTTTGCTAGCATAGGTGCGGCGAACATGGGGAAAAAAATCATATTCCCGTCCAACACAACTCTGAGAACAAAAACCTCTGGGCAGACATGATTTATACAAGAAAACGATTCCTGGTAGTGCTATGGGTTATGCCATCCAAGAAGGCAGTTTCATTATGGTGGAGAAAGAGTTTCTTTTGCTGGTAGATATTTCTCTAGTAGAAGGGTTTATTGGTATCATTGTACGAGCAAACTTGCTGCAGTCTCACAGACTGAAATTCAGCTATAACACCGTGGGATTTCATAAGACAAGAAAAGACATCAAAAGGAAAGAAAGACAAGAAAAGACAAAAAAAAAAAAAAGTTGATCTTGCTCAATTTCAAAGGCTACAGCAAATAAGTGTGTTAGATCAACTTCTGAAAGAAAGGTCAGTAATTTCTAATTACAAAAACTGGCAAGTTTAAATGGCAACGTTGATTTCTGTGATAACTGTATTACACACACACATATATATGTAAGAACATATACACGGAGAGATGACTCTCATACTGTATATACAGATGTTCAGGTGAAACTGGCTGGTTTTCTAAAGAGCACAATGTCAGGCCCTATAGCTAAAACAAAGATACAAGGATTTGACTGAAACATTACTGAACTTTCTATGCTGTGTTGCATAGGGAGCTAAAATGAAAAAGCTTCTTTACAAAGTTTACCTTTACTTCTTGTACCATTTAATGAAAATTTCAAAATCATTTTGCTTAACCAGTCCCTGACCAGAGGGGACCTTGGCACCTACGAGGCTGTTTCTCACTCCTCTCACTCTCCCAGCTGCTGTGAGGCCGCAGGTTTTTTTTTTTTCCTTTCTTAAATCTGCTCTCACAGAGGCACAAACAACATTGTTTATTGGCTCAGCTCTGGTCAGCAGCAGGACCCTTACCTAACATGGGGCAACTTCTAGATTTTTCTCACAGAAGCCACCCCTATGGCCCGCTGCTACCAAAACCTTGCCACATAAACCCACTACAGGAAGGCATCCAGTACCTCAGCCTTTTGCATGTTCAGTGTCATCAGGTCCCCTGTCTCATTCAGCAATGTGTCCACATTTTCCCTAGCTTTTCTTTTGTCATTACTTGCAGAAGTTTACTTGCAGAAACCCTTCTAATTACCCTTGCCGTATCTTGCCTATCCCTGGCCAGATTCAATTCCATTTTGGCTTTAGATTTCCTATCTTCATCCCTGGACTCTTGGACAAGGTCTCTGATTCTCTCCCAGGTTACCTGTCTTTACTTTCATCCTCTGTAGGCCCTCTTTTTCTGCCCGAGTTTGTCCAGGAGCTCCTTGTTCATCCATGCAGGCCTCCTGGTGTTTTTGCCTGACTTACTCTTTGTATGGATGCACTGCTCTTGAGCTTGGAGGAGGTGATCCTTGAACATTAGACATATTTCTTGGGCCCATCTTCCCTTCAGGACCTTATTCCATGGGATTCTTCCAACCAGATCCTTAAGAAGGCCAAAGGCTACTCTCCTGAAGTCCAACATTGTCTCAACCTTTGTCTGCACCCTCCTTGCTGCCATAAGGATCTTGATTTCCACCATTTCATGGTCACTCCAGCCAAGGCTGGAGGGAAGTCCCTCCCAAATAGCCCAGATCCAGGCCCGACATGAAGCAAACTTCTGTAGTTGATAGGTCAGCTGTTTTTATAATGGCATGATGGTGGCATTCTAGCACCATTCCTATATACTTCTGTTTGTGCTAACTTGCAAAGTCATGGTTGTGAGATGTATTTCCTTAAGCATTTTCTTACTTTTTAATGCATTTAGATTAGTAGCAAGCTTCGATTTGTCTACATTTACCACGTAAGCCTCAGAAGACTGATCCTGCTACATTTTAAACTGAACAGCATATTGTACCTCCCAGTCTTATTGATTTTTGTGCTCTCACTTCCAGATTATGCTGTGACTCAACAGGTATAAGGTTCAGAAATGTGGCCTATGCTTAATAACTTCTAAGAGCTGCCTCTAGAAAATTCAGTGAGTAAAGAACATAAGTTAATGAAATGTGTAAGTAGTAAATGGTAAGGTAATACATGAGAGAACTGTGAAGGTCATGAGTGCAGAATGGGTCTAACCACAGAAATGCTAAATGCTTTCTGAGATAAGCATTACTGAGCACCCAGTACTCAGTAATGCTTATCTTGGCTGAAATTCACTTTGATACCTTTTGCAATAATAGGATTGATCCCTGCTTGTAAGCTTTCAAAAAGTACATTGAAGAGGCTCTGTCCTCTTGATTGGTGCTATTTTCTGTTCCTTGGTTACTTAGCATATTGCTTGGAAGGTACACAATCAAACTAATGGAAACTTCTGCAAGAATTACTTAGATACATTTCGTTTGAGGGAAAAAAATATCTGAACTGTAAACAAAGATCGTAATTACAACAGAAATTTACTGACTTTAAAAATGGGGATATAATTTAAAAAACAAATATTGCTTGCACAGATGTTATGCATCTGAATAGTGCATGTTAAATATTTGATAGTTAATCCTCTCATACCATATACACTTCACACTATCAGCTGGACCATTCAAGAAGCATTGACACTTGTATTGTCCTCAGGCTTTGCAGTTATTTTTTAATTTAACATTTTCAATGCTTACATTTTCAAGAGTGAAATTCAAGAACCTTGAATCAAAAATAGTATTAATATCAAGCCCTTTTATGTCTCAAGATTGGTGCCCAAATATTTATAGCAATGTACCGAAGTCACTACTTATTTGGGTCAGTAAATATATATTTTTTTCCAGGTAAAAGCATACTTTTTATTATTATTTTATTTACAGTCATAGAGCTTAATAGAATAACTAAAAATATGTAACTTAAATTCAGTGTGTGGCATATTTAGTACTGGAAATCTGCCTTTTCCTTTTTAATTTCTCCAGATAAATTTTTCTTTCACAACGTAACTGTATATATATTCATATATATATATATGGGTGTGTATAAAGATATAACATACATAATATACCTGATATAAGTTTTCATCCTGGAATAGAATTTTACTGTATGAATTGTGAGCAAAGGAAATGTTTGAAATCATATGCCAAAAGAGTACACAGGATTCTTCCATTCACTGCCAGCTATTGTTGCCCTTCTATTTGAAGGATAGATGTGGCTTGGAGAGGATTTTCTTTATTGTTTTGAAGCAGTTAGCTTTGAGTATAAAGAAAACATCACGCTGAGCAGCATTCATTCTCATTTGAAAGCAGGCCATGCATTCAGCTTTGCTCTCAATTTCCAAATAATCCTACCAATATGCACCACACATGCTGCTTCAGGCCTCTGAAAGGACTCATACTGGTAAGCATCCCTTAACTCACTTATCTTATTAGTGGTCTGGGTATGTCTTTCTTTTACTTTTGTTTCTAATTTTGCACACCTGCCACAATCAGGTAACCAAGAAGCCTGTCTATGCCATTAACGTTGACTTTTTTTTTTCTTTTTTGGATAGAAACACAGCTTTTCTCTCAAAGTGAAAAAAGGTATAATCATCACAAATTCTGTCATTGATTCTCAGAAAGTATCCACAGCTATGAAACAAAAAAAAAAATTAACTGTCAGCATGACTGTACTCAGAACAAGTGATTTAACTGGATATTTTCATCTTCAGTACAACTTCCATTTCTGAGAACGCAGCATAGAAAAGTATTTAGATCCTATGTTCTTCTATTCCCAAAGCTGGCTATTGTTGTATGCCAGTCAGTCATACACACAACTTCATACCCCAAAGGCCCTCAAAAACAGGAAGCACTGACTTTTAGCTCTCTTCTTTCAGTACTGTGCATCAAACAAATAGGAAAAAGAGAAGACTTAGCAGCAGCAAACAGTGATGTATTTACACTTGGCATATTGTATTCTATTCACACACCTCTAATTAAACCACAGCTTTGATGAAGGGAATATAATAAATTGGGGGCTTCTAAAACATTACACAGACCATTCAGTTCATCTCAATTTGATTATGAAAAAATTACAGCAATGATAATCAACTATCACATGCACCAAGGTGGTGGGATGCTATTACCAAATCCCTCTTACTGATCCACATACAATATTTGTTGACTGTAGCAAGACTTCTAACACTGTTCCCCACAGCGTTCTCATTTGTAAACTGAGAATATCTGAGCAAGATGACTAAATGGAGATGAGCTAAAAATTAGCTGGACTAGCTGCCTCACAGAGGAGTAACCATGAAGCTCATGTAAGAAGGACTGCGACGCCTGGTTGCTGAGTCAGAGTGAGCCCATGGTATAATGTAGAGCCAAGTGAGTAGCAGTCCTGCTGATAAATACAACCTGAGGGCTACACTAGACTACAATACTTTCAGTATTTCAGAATACAATACTTTCTCAGTGAAGACAAGGCAATCTGTACACTGGCTTTTACTCAGGAGTAACGGGGTCAGTAGATGAAGGGAAATTACCAACCTTTTCTCTTGGCCATGGTGTAGATGCAGCTGGAATACTGTGTCTAGATTTGCCCACACACACACTCCCCTGGCCCCCTGCAGTTAAGTAACACAACAGAGTCTTGTACAGAATATTGAAATGCTCATGCATACAGGTGGCATGATCTACATGGAGACGCTGAAGGAACTATCTTGTTTAATCTTGTGAAGAGGAGGCCAAGAGCGAGTGATCTAATAACAGCATGCAATGAGTGGTACAACAATGATGGAGAAAAATTCTTTTTGAGTTATGGAAGAAAATACAAGAAGGGCCAAAAGCCACAGACTGTGAGTGGGAAGGTTCAAGCTGTATATTAGAAAAACATCTTCAAAGAGACGGTGGAGTTCCCGTCTTTGAAAATTTGCCAGATCCGGCTACACAAAGCCATGACCTGATCCAACACTGAAAATAATCCAACTTTAAGCAAAAGGTTGCACTGGCAATAGTCCAATTTTAAGCAAAAGGTTGCTTCAAGCCGAATTTTTTATGATTCTGTTATTATTTTCCCTCCTTATTTCACAAGACCTTTAAGAGCAGACCTTTATTACCAGTCTAATAGAGCCTTTGGAGAAAACTCGGACTGCAGAGGAAAAGACTCCCATCTTTGTAACTTTTACTTAACCCATGATATTCTGTTGTTTTCTGAGTGGCTGACAAGTTGATGGTAGATGTGGTTTATTGTGGTTGGTGCCAAGTAAGATGGTAGCAACGAGTATTTCCAGCTATGCTGTCTAGCTGCTCTGTTTTGAAGCAATTCTTTTCTCTGTGGAAACAGAGATGTGATGGGGACAGTGATGCTTGTTCCTACTGGAATGAGTTCTCCCATTCCTGTAAAACTAAAATTAGTAAACTTTATAGATACAGTGAACGTTATTCGTTGTGAAAGGTGTCAAGAAAGGACTATGGCCAGGCTACTGTTTTGTAATGTCTTGAGATGCTTATTCATATCTTTATCATTCATACCAAAGTAAGTTTAATTATTACTAAATCATCTTTTGCCAAAAAAGTTATTTAAAGTACACAGTGAACACAAAGTGGTTCAAATGTAACCACTTCTGTGCCAATATTTTCATCCATGTCTTTCTCTTTCTCCAATATTTTTCTTCTCCTCTCCAGTCTTTCTCTCTAGCCAGTCTCCTTAATTGTAGTATTCACAGCAGGAAGAAAGAAAAAAAGCTTTGATCCATAGTTTAGCTATCCTGACAGATGGATCCCGTGGTACAGAGCCATGTGGGAACAGTTCTTGAAGAGCTGCTGCCTGTGGACGGTGGCAGCAGGCTCAGTTTGGGTGGCCCGCAGGCTCAGTTTGGAAAGGATGGCATCCCGTGGGAGGGACCCCACGGGGAGCAGGGGCAGAGAGTGACAAAGCATCAGGGACTGACCGCAGTCCCCATTCCCCATTCCCTTGTGCTGCTTTGGGGAAGAGGTAGGAGAGGGTGGGTGGAAGGAAGGTGTTTTTGACTTGCTTTTAGTTCTCACTGCTTTTGTCTACTATCAGTGGGTACTAAATTACACTGACCTTCCTTTTACGGAGTCTGGTTTGTCTGTGATAGTAACTGGTAACAAATGTTACCAGTTACTTACTTCAACCCATGAACCTTTTTTCCTCATGTTTTCTCTCCCCTCTCCTGCAGAGGTCCCTTCCACCCTCAACCATTCTGTGATTCTGTGAAATATTAGCTCAAATGTATATGGGGTTATTTAATATATATTATATGCATACATATATTTATTGATATAACAAACCTATTGATACAGTGATTCAGTAAACAAATAAATCCTTACTTACTACTAGGTAATACACATTTTCCTTGGAAGAAGGAAAAAAATAAGAATTTTTATGATGGCATTTTGACAAATGTTTTCAAATAACAACTTTTTAATAGACTCTATTCATTATAATTATGAACAATTATGTTCCTCCTTCTTTGGAACAAGAAAAACAGAAAAGCACTTATTCATTATTTTGCCCTCTGTAAAAATCTGAATTTCTACCACCTACTTTTTTCCCCCTACTGATTTCTGTTTTATCATTCAGCCAGTTTGCACCAAGGAAGTCCAAACAGATCCTCATATACCCTATCTGGTAGACTTCCCATTGGAAAGAGCTTCAGGAAACAAGCATGTGAACTCCTGTGAGTGCACATCAGTAATCTATAAATGTATTTTTTCAGTTAAAACTAACTTGGTTCCTAAACCTGGCAAGAACTGGAATTACAAAACAGATTCTTCTCATTTTTTTTCAGTGCATGCCACCCCTCTAGAGGAGATACTTGCAAATGATACGATTAAGGCATTGCACAAGCTTCACAGCATCCTGCTTTTTAAAAATTTTACTAAGATGACTTCAGTGTTTGCATTGCCAATGTAGTACCTTGAGTCCCATCTTAATTTCTGAACCTAGACAGCTGCAGATATTGAAAACTGTTGAGAGATTACAAAAAAAAAAAAAAAAAAAAAAAAAGTGTAAAACCAATTAAAGTTCTAACCAGCATAAATTTAGAAGTGGGATGAAAACTTGCCTCAACTTTATGACATTGTGCTATAAAAAAAGCCTTTAACCTTTTCTAAACCTTGTATCAAACATCACGAAATAGCTGGAAGGAACATAAAAGGAGACACCTGCTTGCTGACAAAAAAAGAAACCAAATGTACTCAACACTATACTCTTCCAGTAAATGCCAGAGAGCATTTACCAAACATAAACAAGGAATTCTCAGAAGTGGAGTAAGTTGAAAACAGCAAAACAGCCAAACTTTAGAGTGAGAGACTGATGTTTTTTTATTTTATTTTATTTTATTTTTTAGTTTTTATTGGCCCTTTTCAATCAGTTGAATATTCAGTATGCAAGAAGAATATATTCATTCCAGTGAAGAGCTGCGAATGACAAATTATGTCTTCTGTTCCCTATTTTCATTAAAACTAACTAACTTCTGGTACTATTCTACAGTTACTTGGAAGGCAAAGGTGGACACATCACTTTTTAGAAATGTCTCTGTTCCTGTTTATTATTAAGACCAAACAAGAGTTATATTTCCTACAGCAAGAGCATCACAAGGAAATTAGTTGATGAAAAATCAGAAAAATCCTAAGACTACTTAGTGAGAAATAAAGTATATAGTGTTTGAAGTACATATTTGAAGTTCATGAAAGAAGCCAGAACATCAACAACCTTGCAGGAAGCAGCATCTCAGGGAATACCTATTCAGAATGACAAATACTTGTTTTGGCAAAACAGTTCTGGAAGAAGTTTAAGACGGGAGAAATATACAGCATGTATACATGACATACACAACATTTTTGCATATCAGTTTTATGACTCATGAGCCATTTTTAATGATAAACATAAATGAAAGTTTGGAAGGGCTTATATATTTTGTGGGATTAAGAAATATCCATATTTAATGTAAAAATGTTTGAAAATAATCTTTGAGAAGGATCTTAACCTTATGCTTCAGGGCAGTCACTTCCAGTGACCCATTAAACTGAGATCTGTTTGTAGTGGTAGAGGAAGAGTTGGGAAAAAGAAATCTTGTTTATCTACTGAGTCCTTCAGGCATTCCTCCGAAGTCTGGTTACAGTATAATAGAGAACAAGATGAAGCTGAGGTCTGATGTTAAATGGCATTTTCTGTCTTCCATTTTGTCTCCCCAAATTCCTTCACACAATAACTAGTACAAAGAACTATGCACTGAAATTACACAGAGCTACTGGAAGTGATAGTGACAGTGCACAAGGAAGTTTTGCAACAGCACTCAAAAGCTGAGGAAGAATATTTTACAAAGGTTGGATGACTTGTTTCTAGCGTTAGTGCTTCCTAAAATGAGATTACCTTCATAGATGGAGAAAACGAAGAATCTGTTCTGGGAACCACGGCAGCCATTACCTGGTACTATAGGACAGTAACTTTAGAAGGGGAAAAGTTGCCCCACTGAGATTAATTTCTTCAGAAAAGTACTACTTCTCCAGTGCAGATGCATGGAAACTTTGTGAAAAGAACACTGGCCTTTAGTTATGTCCTAAAAATTGAAAATGAGAGTTTCACTATGAAACCTTCAGGAAAGAATGAAGCACCTCAAGTAAGACCATGTACAGAGATATTATTTAATTTCATTTACATTAATATGCGCATTTCACGATACTTTAGAGAAATTCAAGTAGAATTACATTTTATGTCAGATTTGGACATAGAACTCAACACCTTTTATACACTTTTAAATATGAGTAGATGTTAAATGCTAGTTAAAATTAGAACAGACACAGTAACGTGTGGGGACTTTTCTTTGGTAAAGATGCCAATCTTATTTGGTGATCTCAGCAGAACATGTCTGAGAACCTGTTATGAACAGACGCACTATTTTTGATTTCCACAAATTTATCTTAAGTGCCACAGGAGAGGCAGTTAATGGTATGTTTGCATTCTACACTCAGCAGCATGGATCTTGACCATTTTAGAATCATTATTATTTCAGATAATATAAATTCACGTATACATTCTGAAGATAAACTATATCACTGAGCTCTACATCTTTTGAAGACCTCCAGGGATGGTGACTCCACCACTTCCCTGGGCAGACCATTCTAATGCCTAACAACCCTTTTGGTAAAGAAGTTCTTCCTAAGATCCAACCTAAAACTCCCTGGCACAACTTTACCCATTCCCCCTCATCCTGTCACCAGGCACGTGGGAGAACAGACCAACCCCCACCTCACTACAGCCTCCTTTAATATACTTATAGAGAGCGATAAGGTCACCCCTGAGCCTCCTCTTCTCCAGGCTGAACAAGCCCAGCTCCCTCAGCCGCTCCTCATAAGACTTGTTCTCCAGACCCCTCACCAGCTTGGTCGCCCTTCTCTGGACTCTTTCAAGCACCTCCATGTCCTTCTTGTAGCGAGGGGCCCAAAACTGAACACAGTACTCGAGGTGTGGCCTCACCAGAGCCAAGTACAGGGGGACGATCACTTCCCTAGCCCTGCTGGCCACACTGCTTCTTATGCAAGCCAGGATGCTGTTGGCCTTCTTAGCCACCTGAGCACACTGCTGGCTCATATTCAGCCAACTATCCACCAGTACTCCCAGGTCCTTCTCTGCCAGGCAGAAGGACCTGATGACACAGGCTCTCAGACACTTCCGAAGTGCCTCAGTGCTTTGTAAAAAAGCAGCCAAATTAGATGAACTAAACTGATCCTTGTGTTTTCCATGTCCAAAAAAAATCATAGATTATTTTAAACTGTTGCTTATTTATAAACACAGAGTCAAACTCTAAGGTAGTAACCACGTTCATGCATACTGACACACACATGTGCCTGTCAAATATTGGAGATTAACTCTGAAATGCCCATTTTCAATGCTGAACTTGGATGGAAGAAAAGTTTTACTTATCGTTCTTAGTTTCCAAAATGACAGTTACCTGAATAGTGTTCTCCTTTCCTTTTTCCTTTCCCATTTCGATTTCCTTTTCCTTTTCTTTCTCCTTCCTTTTCTCTCCCTTTCCTTTTCTCTTTCCCTTTCTCTTCTCTAAAAAGTAATAATCTGTACAACTGAATAACAAAGTGAAAGAACTTGTACTAAAGAAAAAAAAAGGTAAAAATGTTAGTTAAATCTTACTTTTTTCAGACCTAATTTGTTTTCTCGCTGTCTTCATGGAGATTATAACAAAACCAAGAAACCACAAGCTACACCATAACTTTTTCATATAAAAAGATAACAAGAAGAAAACCTCTGAAAATTGTTATTTCATACAATGATTTTATAGAGACTGCCCTTTAAATTCTTGAGGCAACGAAATGTTTATGGATAAGTGCATAAGAAGCTCTTCTTATATGGACAAGTTGAAACATGCACTATTGCTTCTATATTTGTTTTAAAATAAGAAATAATAGTTTCTCTTGATTTTTTTACACTTCTAGAGACTATTCTGCATTGTAAAAATTGACATTAATTTATTAATTCATGAAGACACTCGTGAATTCTTGTAAACTGTATCTTCTTATCTGAGGTAACAGTTTTCATAGCCTCTTTTTTAACTTATGGACTGGTCCTCAAGATACAAGGTAATAACATTTCTTACGTTCATAAAATGCAAGAAGGTTGGCATTCTACAAAAGAGTAAATAAAGAATTTTAAACAGTAGCAAGCTAATTTTTTTCTCCATCAAATAACTTCTGAATATAAACAGATATAATTTTTTTAATTTATAATTTTTATGATAGATCTACTGCTGTTTTTGTTAACAATTACTACTATAGTACAAACTAATTATTAACATGATGTGTCCCATTTGTTTATATGCACTCAGAATATGTATCTTAGAAAGAAAAAGAAAAAAGAAGAATGCCACAAATGTAAGTTTTTGAAGACAGTAACAGCAAAGAGCATCAAAGGTGATGTTTTGTGTTTGAACCACTTGTGCAACATACTTTAGTATTCTATATAGAATTCTGAATAAGCAGCACTTTACATACTAAAGCATTTTGACATTTTAAATCTTGTTGCAGGTGTTGAATTTTATTTGGGCATGCATGTTTTGGGTAATGTTGAATTAAATATTCTCTGTGTGTGGCTAGAAAGAACTGAAATGTTATGTTACAGGCACATTCCCAACTGTTCAGTCACTACATCTTCTATAAGCGGGTTTGCCTTGTAATGGCTTCTGTTTCATAAAGTCAGAAAACACCTTGATAGAAATATACACATAGGGAAGGGATATCCTGTATCTTTCAGGCAATGCATTTTTAGAATGTTTGCTTAAGAAAAAAAAAGGCAAAACCACCACCAACAATAACAAAAATATAACAACTGGCAATATCCAATCAGATATAAGCTTTAAAATGGCTTTATTCCAAAGCTGGACAGCTGGGTGATTTGTACTGGATTTGTATTCTGGTACTGGTCTGTGCTTCTTGTATTAGTATTGTTTACCTTATTTCCACACACCATTTTCTGCACTATTGTAGACATTGCTAATCCTCTAGCAGATTACACTTTACCGATTGTCCTGTTATGTCCTGGTATGACAAATGTCCTGGATTGTCCTGAAACCAGGACACTGATGAATCTTAAAACTTTAAAGGGTAGGGAGTCTGGGCAAATTTACCTAGATGAAGTACTACCATTTTAAATATCACTAGTAAAATGCAACAAGACAAAACATGTATCTGTTCCAAATAAGAATCCCCCAAGACAGAAGTCATACTTCTGATATGTTTCCTAATGCCTTGCCTTTCTTCATATTCCACTTTTACAGCCTCTTAGCATTTAGCATTTACAAGTTTTCCTATTTCTTTTTTCCAATTTAATTGGAAAAATGACTCTGTAGATGCTTCAAATGGTTTGATATAATGCTTGAATATCAATATAAATGTCCATTTGAGTGACAGAACGCTGACTTTTCTGCATTTTAGAGCTCTAGGGGACACAGGTATAGCAGCTATTCCATCAGACACATTGCACACATTAAAGATCCCTAGACACATTATCTGTTTATTTTAAATACTCATTCTATATCCTGTGATTTTGACCTTCTGGTAATATTGCTAGTATAACAGAAACAGTTCTAAAATGGATGTGTTGCTTCTTAACAGCTATAAAATGTTCCTTTAACTTTCTTGCAATATCATAAAAAAGAGCAACATATCAATTTGATTTAATCTGAATAAGCAAGGCATATATTCATCAAAACTGATTAGAAAGTAGGCAAGTTAGGCATGCCAAATCTTCTTTTCAACAAGATTTCTAAAAACTATTCCTAAAATCATTCAGAACTATAATTCACTTGGCGAATTATTTTTAAATTACTTACAGATTTTAATTATGATTACAGTTTTGCTTCTAGTTGAAAGTGTAGAGATATGTTAAGAGTACCAGATAGCATATGCAGTTTATTAAATCCACAGCTAACTTTTATTAGCACGTAACAGACTATGGTGTACTTGTTCTCTTTTATATATAAACTCGTAGTGTGTATATAAGGAATACAACTACATATACAGAAAAGTAAGAAAAATACAGCTCATTATATGTATTTTTATTATACCACTTCTTTTGATATTATTACATTGACAAGTATTATACATGCACTTTTCATTACAAAATGGAGTAAATGGTTAGAAATCGTCATTAACATAATCACCTATTCTCACTGGTCTCACAGTAAAGACAGGATTTTGATTAAAAAAAGAAGTACAATGTAATCATGCACATATATGATTATTTATCGGTAAAATAATTAAACATGGAAGTAGTATAAGAGCTTGCTAGTATGCCGACTTTATCTAACCACTCTACATAAGAAATACCACCACCTTAAGCATAAACAGAAACCCCTGCTTCCTCTCCTCCCAGCATCAATAAAATGCCAGGCATTATTGTGGCAGGAACAGAAAGAAAACAACACTATGCCACTGTGTGAATCACAGTTTGGCCCATACCTTGGATAGTGTACTTGTCTCTTTATTTCAGTGAAGGTAAAACAGAAATTGAAAAGGCTTGGAAAAGAGCAACAAGGATAACCAGAAGCTGGGAAGCTGGGATGGCTTCCATAGGAAGAAGGACTGGGAAAGCCAGGAATCATTTGCCTGGACAGCAGGGGGCATGAGCAAATATGGGAATGGCCCACAAAAGCACAAAGAGGATGGCTTGGAATCAGCTCATCATTCTCCTTTATCACATTCATATGAGGGGGCATGAAATGAAGCTATCCGGAGCAATGCTGAACATTAAAAAAGAAAGTTGTTCTTCGTACAGAAGGCTAGACCTGTGGGACTGCTTGCTGAATGGTATTGTCATATCATCTCTGCTTTTGGAAGGGATCTCTGGACACTGCCTAGCTGTCGACCCCTGCTCGGAAGAGGAGTTTATACAGGTTCAAGGGAAGACAGTTATTTAGCTAAGAGACTCAATATGCTCTACCAAGCAAACCACAACATGCTCAGGAACCCCCCTAACTATTTAAAGAGGTTCTGATGTTCCACTGGAGTCACTCCTTCTGTATCACGAAATGCATTTCTTCCTACCTTTATCTCAGTGCTCTGAGAAACTCGCATAGCTCTGTGTAATGTGTACACTGCAGCTTTGGTCAGACCACATAAACTGTCTATCATCTGCTGAATGAAAGGAAGCCTTTTAGTTAACAATCTGGCAACAGGAGCATGCCTTTTCTGTTCCACAGCACATAAGATCTGAGTGGCTCTCAAAATGACTACTTTATCATTAAGTCACTCTTTGGGTTGATGAGGGCACACAGCTGTGCAAATGCTTCACAAGTTCAGGATTTTGAAGTACAGGAGAAGCTTTTTACTACTGCCTGGAGGTACAGTTGACACACAGAGTTCCAAAGAATAGCTTTTTCTCCTTTGGGATGAAGGACTGAATGTATACTATTGATAAAGAAAATTTCTGTTTAAAAAAGAAACAGTAGGTGGCATTGTGTCTTGCCATCTAGTTCACTAGGAAGCCATAAGGGAAACAATAATACAATACATATTCCTAGCAGCAAAAGTTGGAAGTGTTCACAGTGCTTTCTGTCACTGACACAGGCCCAATTTCAAAATTTCAATCTTACTTTTTCAAGGTGGACTCCAGCAGTACAGCAATATATGTGTTTGTCAGCTTCACACTGGATTATCACAATTTGCCAAGGACAATTTCATACAGAGAAATGCAAAGCTCCATTAATGTAAAGTGTGACTGCAACCATGTGAAGATGCATTTCTTCAAGACTGAACTTTATTTTGATTTGCAATCCACAATATCTTTCAATTTAAATAGATGGCTTTCACTTATCAAACCCTAAACAACTTTGATTTTTCAAAACCACAGGGATCAACTCCTTTAGCATACCATGACAGAATCAAGGAACAGAGGTTTTTAGGATACAGATGCCTAGATACATGTAGCCATGCAAGACTGCACCCCCAAACTCCCCCAAACAATTATGTGCTTCAGTCTATTGTTTACCTTACATATGCTCTAAGAAAAAGCATTCTGTTTTACCATTTCTTATCTTATATTCCCTTTGCATGACAAAGCTAGAGCATGACAAGTTGTTCAGACTCATTTTCTGTCTGTACAGTATCCCCATTCTTCAATTCCTTTTGTCTCTTTCCTGGATTCCTGCAGAGGCCCCACTTAGTTATGAGGCCTGGTTCTCCAGTGGCACACCTTGATCACACAGATTGAGCAAATTAAAACACAAGGGAAACGGAAGCAAGTTATTCTCAAATCTGAGCTCTGCTTCCATATCAGTTGAATGCAAGAATATTAGTGTATTGATATTGATATTCTATTTATTTTTACCAGCTTTTCCTAAGCAACAGAGTAAGAAGACTGCAGGACAGCTTTGTTTTTTAATTCCATGTTCTGCATGTTCAACTTTAAATAAAGAAAATGTATACAAGAATGTAATGTAACATTCATACAATCTGATCTTCCTGATAGAAACAAAATGGAGGAGTGGTAACAAGGAGAAAATGAAAGAGTTTTCTGTACTAGGACTGCTTTTGACAATGTTATTTGCTCTTTTAACTTTGTATTAAGTAATATTGGGTAATAATCTTTTACAAATTTTAGCAAATGCTTGATTAAATATATGTTAAAGATCCTTGTGCCTTTCTCACATACATGTGGACTATAAAGAGCAGTATCTAGCCTTTCACTACTTATCACTGAATTCATTACAATCACTTAATGGTCACAATTAAATCATAGGATCATAGAATATCTTGAGTTGGAAGGGACCCACAAGGATCATTCATTGCAACTCCTGGGTCCCCAAGGGACCACCCAAAAATAAGAACATGTGTCTGAGAGCATTGTCAGAACACTTCCTGAACCCTGTCGGGCTGGGTGCCAGGACCACTGGCCTGGGAGCCTGTCCCATTGCCCGACCACCCTCTGCATACAGAACCATTACCTAACATCCAGCCTGACCTTCCCCTGTCCCAGCTCCATGCCATTAAAAAAAAAAAAAAGTGCTCGATTTCAAAATAAACATTTAAAATAATTGCACTTCATTTAGAGGAAATGTAGAACAATCTATTCCTATTTTAGAATTCTTCCAAACTAAAATCTCATGAGCTCTAAGAAAAACCTTGACATTGTGTTGATCAGGTATTCCATTAATCAAATATTTATTCTTAGATGCCCTTGGAATACAAAACTCAATTTCACAGAAATTGCCTTATAAGTATAAACTAATGTCTGACAGATGACTCCAAAACAGTTTCTGTTTTAAACCAAATTATATATCAAATGTAATCAAGAAGGCAGATTTTAAAAAGTACTGACCTACCTTTATGAACCGAAGGATATGATCACACCTGTAGCCCTACACATTTCTAAGACCAAAAAAGTTACATCATAGTACTAAATATTCTGGAAAACAAACAAACAAACAAACAAAAAAATTGCAGCTGATGATCAAGGACATAATAACAAAAAAATTACCTGTTTCGCCTAGCAAAAACATTACAAAAAACGCGCTAAAACTTGCTGGAAAAGTAACACGAAGCAACAGTTTTCAACAATTTAATCTAAAACAAGATCTGTCATAAGGTTGTTGGCATTATTTTCATGTGATCAGGCTGAAAGCACTGCAGAGATAACCTTTCTCAAAATAGTATGACTTCTGAACCTAGCCAGCAGGAAGGACCTGAAAAGCACATCTAAGAAAGGCTCTAGGCATGCATGGTTGGAGAGGGAGATTTTTTTTTCCACTTTTTAAATCCCCAACTGAAGATATGAAATGGCCTTGGGACCAAAACATGCAGAAATTGGGAAGAACCAACTATGGATTAAAAATAATGAAAAATAAAATCTGGTTATTTTATGTGGAAAGTCCTCAAAATTCCTATTACTCAATATATCAACCATATGTAGGTTGTGTTGGATTGTCTACTGAAAGCCCCTCTGGGGTCCATAATAGCTTTATTATTAATTTGCTAATTTATTTGGCATTCGTTGTTGTGGCAGCCAGTTGCTTTAATTAAATACGCAATACAAAGCAAGGTAGGTGGGCATTTCAGATGGTGATCTGTTTCCTGAAGCCCTGATTTAGTGGCAGTCTGCCCAGGATAGAACTGAATTACAACTCCCAGCACCTCTCTCATTTCCAATGAGTTGTTTTAAACAATGGGTTTAAAGACAGAAAGATATTTTAGATAAAACACAATTCAAGGACTATCCCAAAGGGTATTTTTTCATATTAATTTCAGGAAGAAGCCTGTAGGGTTGCTCATGTAATTGATTCCCACATAAGTCAAGGAGAGTTGGACTATTCACAGTACCACTGGGTAAAGCATCACATCCATCATAGCTGAAGCTGGCAGAGCTGCCCATAGTTAAGGCAGCCTGACACTTAGCCATTACTGGACACTTTTTATTACTTGCTATTTCCAGTTTTACCAACCACGGCAGTACAAACTTCTGAAAGGAGATCCTCAAAATAAGGAGCCTAGAAAAGACACTAGGTTTTTGTCTTTCCTCCTGTCCACTCCACAGAACTGTGTGACAACTGGCAATGCTAGGCCTCCCCATTTGTTTGGAAGTTTGTGGCAATCTGCTAGAGTAAGAGCTGTTTTTCCCTTATTTTTCAATTACCCTCCCTTTCCATCCTCCATGTAAGTACTACTCCCCAGTTTGCACATGAGTTGTGTTCAGATTTCTTAAACCAAGTGGAAGGAATGGTAGAAAAGGAGGAATGTTCACACCACAGCATAAGCAGACCTGCCTTAATGTGTTTGTTTTTTTTCCCTTTATGTTTAGTATTAATTGTAGGCCTCTGGTTGCCTGGTTCTGTGAGCTGGAAGACCATGACCTGTGGAACCACAAATTTCCTCACATTGACATCAGAATTGTAAGGTATCAATTTTATTAGCTACATGTTTATACATTCATCAGGCCCAACTGAACTCATGCCACAGTACTGAGAGAGTCAGTGAATGTTACCGCAGACCTTTCTCAATTACCTACCACAGGTCTTAGGAGTCCGGGGATGTCCCTGCTGACTGGAAACTAGCCAATGTTACCCCAATGTATAAGAAACACTCAAGAGGAGACCCTGGAAATTAAAGACATATTAGTCTAACTTCAGTACTTTAAAATTATGGAGATGATTATCCTGGGCATCACTGAAAAGCACTTAAAGGATAACAAAATCATCAGGCCCAGCCAACACAGGCTGGGCCTGATGATTTTGATCAACCCAGAGTTGAATGCATGCTTAGTAAACTTGCTGATGACACTGGACTGGGAGCTGCCGTTGACACTGCTGACTCTCTTGAGGAATGAGAGGCCTGAAAAAGATATTTAGATGTGAGGGAACACTGGGCCATCAGCAACAGCATGGAGATTTTCCCCTTTCTTCAATCTGTTCTCCCAGAGGCCCACCCAGCATCACTCCCTGGCCAGCAGCAGGTCCCTTTTGGAGCTGGCTGGAGCTGGCTCTGATCTGACATGGGGCAGTTGCTGGGCTCTGCTCACAGAGGCCTCCCCTGCAGCCCCCGGCTACTAAGCCCTTGCCACAAAAGCCCAATACACTACTGAAAGCGGCATGTAGAAAGAAAAAGGATAATTAGATGGTTGAAACAGTTGAGTGTTAGATTGATAAAACAACTCTTTAAAAAGCCATACTTGTAAAACTTTTATTGTATGAAAACAAAACTTTTCTCCTCTCATATTCTGGAAAATGATGTCAGCAGTCAATGAAAATATTTGGTTAAATTACAGAAACCATTACGACCTGGCAGTCCATGGGCCATTTGCCTTGTTAGTTCTGTTGAACACTAATGAAACTTCGTAACTTCTAATACAAGGACACAAAGGAAACCAAGTGGAAACTGAACCACAGACTGGAAGGAATAAATCTGTTTCTCAATATGAAAACATGAATGACCATACACTATTGTTTTTATCATTTGTGCATCCACTCTCAGGTTGCTAAGAAGGGGATATCCACTCAAAGGTAAAGCCTGCACACCATGCTAATCATAGATACTCTACAGAAGAGAAACAGAGATTAAAGCTGCACATACTGATATATTTGTTCAACGTAATTCTCAGTATATTTTTCATCATATTCTATCTAAAATTCTATTACAACTTCGAAGTTTTGACAAATTGTGTTAACGGAGAACAAATTTAGTGTTTTCCCTCAAAATTAGTAGTATTCATCTTACAGTTTTAATTTAGAATTTGATAATTAAGGCAGGATACAATTAAAGTTAATGAACCTTAAGTGTAATGTCTACAAATATGTATCCAGTCAGAGTTAGGTATCTAAACTTTGATTATAGGCAATGAAGATCTAATGAGCAATAGTCAAGGGAGCCCAAGGAGCAACTCATCTCAATCTAAATAAACTCTATTCAGTTGAATTCATCTGTAGGCTACTGTAAATACATTGATTAGTATTCTATTGATTTTAATATGAATATAGTCATCCAAAGTGTTAGAGAGTAGAAGAAAACAACACTTAGGTGGAAACCTTATGTGGAAAATATTGAACTATGAAATGATCATTACCACTCAGGTCTGTGACCTTGAAACTATGGTAGATAGTTCCACTACAGTATCAGCTTGGTGTATGGTAGAAATAGAAGCAGTAAGATGTTAGGAATTAATAGGGGAGGAATAGCGAAGGAGAAAAAGAATCATTATGCTATTGTATAAATCAGGTTTGCCCACAGCTTGTATACAATGGGAAATGCAAAGTCCTGTACCTGGTCAGAATTAACCCTAGGCACCAGTACAGGCTAGCTGCCTGCCCAGCTCCATGGAATGACTCCGTTGTTCAAGAATTGAGCTGAACAATGACTGTGTGTAAAACTAAGCATTACTTCTGGAGGAAGTGCTCACCAAGCCACTTTCAATAATTTACCTGCAGTCCTAGCTAACTGAGGAGGTCCCACTTGACTGAAGGTCAGTGAGTGTGACTCCAATCTACAAGAAGGGCAGGAAGGAGGATCCAGGGAATTATAGTCTGACCTTGGTATCTGGGAAGGTTATGGAGCAGATCAGCTTGAGTGCCATCACACGGCTCATAAGGGACAATCAAGTGATTAAATGCAGACACAGTGGGTTTATAAAAGGCAGGTCCTGCTTAACTAACCTGATCTCCTTCAATGACAAGATGATCCACTTAGTAGATGAGGGAAAGGCTGTGACTGTTTTTCACTTCAATTTTAGTAAAGTGTTTGAGGTTTAGTAAATCTGTTTCCCACAGCATTCTCCTGGAGAAGCTGGCTACTCATGGCTTCAACGGGTGTACAGTTCAGTGGGGGAAGAACGGGCTGGATGGCCGGGCTCAAGGAGTCACAGCAAATGGAGTTCAGTCCTACTGGCAGCCCGTCACCAGTGGTGTGCCCCAGGGCTTGGTACTGGGGCCACTTTTGTTTAACAACTTTGTGATCTGGATGAGGGGATTGAGTTGCACCCTCAGTACGTTTGCAAATAGTACCAAGTTAGGCAGGGCTCTTGACTTGCTTGAGGACAGGAAGGCTTTGCAGAGGGATCTGGAGAGGCTGGATCGATGGGCTCAGCCCAGTCACAGGACACTCAATGAGGCTAAGTGCCAGGTCCTCTGCACTGGGGTAGTAACAACCCCATGCAGTGTTACAGGCTTGGGGAAAAGTGGCAGGAAAGTTGCCCAGCAGACAAGGAGCTGGGGGTGGTGGTTGGCAGCTGGCTGAGCACGAGCCATCAGTGTGCCCAGGTGGGCAAGAAGGCCAATGGCATCCTGGCCTGTGTCAGAAATGGTATGGCCAGCAGGTCTGGGGAAGGGTTTGTACACGGCATTGGAGAGACTACATCTTGAACATCCTGTCCAGTTTTGGGTCCCTCACTACGAGAAGGATCTGCAGTTACATAACTCCATGCTCAAGGTTGAGCATGTGCAGAGAACATCAACAAAGCTGGTGAAGGGACTAGAAAACAAGAATTATGAGCGGCTCATTACTCCTCACAGTGCAGTAAAGACTGGAAATGCTGAGTTCGGTTGGTCAAGAAACAGCGGTCAAAAACAACTGCAGCACGTAGTAAGGAAATAGAACAATTAGACATTTATCCGACACTACTATAATGTGTTCAAGTACCTTATAAAAGAGAGAAACTAAATGAAAGAACATATTTCAAACCGCGTTATGACAAAATAAAAATAAAAAACATTACTCTCCAGTAATGCTGATTTCACATGGCAAGATACTCAGTCCCCTATGTTACCCAGAAAGACTGCTTCATACACTTTGAGGTATTTTAACATATCTCCACTAGTTTCACGTATTTTCTAAGAGACTTGAAATTACAGGGCTAGTTGGAAATGACATTTCAACCTTAGCTTCATTTTAGTACCATGGTGACTCTGATGAAGATATGTAGCATTATCTTATACTTCTTATACACTTCTTATAGTTTCATCTCTGACTGTACATTATAAAGCTATCAAATTCTTACATCCAACTAATAATCATTATTATTGTCTCAACATCTGCAGTTATTTTTTTTAAATAAAACTATCACCCTTAAGCTTCACTTCTGCACATAAAATAAAGTCCAGATATTGAACACATGATTGTATATGGAAGATATTTCTGCTTCATTGTTACGTAAGTTTATAAAGTGTTTTCTTAGTATTTGATATTTCTACAAGTATAGTAATGGATCAGGAACCTAGATAACAATTCTGAGCTAATGCATTTATTAGATGTAGTAGAGAATAATGTATACAATCTATGGAGTAGTTTAATTTTAAGGGGGTTTTGCTATACTGAAGTGCTTAACTATGAGATTATATGTATTTAGCCAGGCAATGATGATGCTGGATCACAGAAGATTTCTTTGGACACATGACTGTGCACAGATAATAACACGAACTATCTGCTATGTAAATTTGCAAATTAATAGCTCTGAGTACAAAACACAGGAGCATATATGTATCTTTAAACACTGAATTTTCAATTTTTAGGCTCTGTTTATGCTTTAAGTTTCCACATGTAATTCTGAAAAGGACTAGAAGATGATATTGCAGAAGATAACTAGAAGATAAAAATAAAGGGCCTGATGTTAAACAATGAATAGCTTAAAATAATATTTTTGAGCACCAGACTAAGCATTTGCATTAATTTTCTCAATTCTTAAGAGCTTCAATATTAAAAAGTGATGTTTTTCTGAGTTACAAGAAGTCTGAAGTGAAATGTGGCCACATCAGCAAACTGCAATAATTAACTCTGATTATTTTATAACATTTTCAGTCTGCCAAGTCCCTTAAGTGGTATCAAATCCAATTGTGTTCTTAGAGTGCACAGAGCAACACTGCCCTGAAATCTTAGCAAATCGATGTTTATTAACTAGAGCAGTTAAATGGCAGTATTCTTACTAACCTGCAGTGAAAAGTTCTTCCAGGACCATCAGCACATACACCTCCATTGTGACACAAAACTGAGCTCAGCATAGGTTCACTGCAAACATCAATATCAACTTCACAGAACTTGCCAGTGTATCCACTCAGGCAAACGCAAACAAATGCATTAACCAAATCTTGACAAGAACCTCCATTAATGCAGGGAACAGATTCACATTCCTGAGGAGAGAAGCAACAATGCATTGACTACACAGCTTTAAAGCACATTATTTATTCATTCATGTCTACAGCAAGTGCAAGAAACTGAGTCTGGAGATTAGGAAAGGAATAATAGCCTTTTTAATGTCTGATATGCAAGAGGCTCAAATTTTGGTCATTTTTTTTATATAGACATGATTTGATTACTGCTTATACGCACTCTTGAAATTATGCTTGCTCCTCCTGATTAATCTTGCAAGTATGTGATTGCTACTCATGATTCCTTTTAAAATTTAAAACTAAAAAAAAATAATAAAATTTTAAAGAATGCTTTTAAGTTGTATTTCATACTATTATTCCTTCTTCTGAGTTTTTAAAAGTACAATCACAGTGATAAAAGCTACATTAGTAAGATAATTCTGGACAGAATAAATAACTTGTACTAACCAATGTATACGAGCCCCATTCTACCAAATACTTATTGATAAATGCTAACTAATGATTATCAATTATTGCATAATATTGTAAACAAGAACATGTAGAAGTGTTTATGTGTTCACATAATAACAATTCCCTCTGATAAAGTTAATGCGGAAGTCATCAAATTCAAACCAAGAAAACTAGCCACAAATTACCATTTCTGTAAAATTAGATGGGAGTGTCATTTGTGTGATTTCCAGTGCAAATATGTGGTCTTACCCTTGAGCATATAAACCTACTTTTTGCCTATATCCGAAAGAAGTTTTATTTTGCTGCTGCCACCCAAATAGTACAGCTATACCCAGTATTTCAAAAGGGAATTTATTCTCACAGTACTTAAACTTGAGAAGGTTTGATTTTTTAAGGATATCCAAGGGCACTTAGATTTCATGCAGTTATTGCAGTTGCTTTGACAGAATGTAAATTCAGATACCCACAGGGAATTGTGAGAAAACAACTTATTTCCCTATAAGTTCTCCAGCTGGGTATATATAGGATGATTTATTAGTGAGCTTTACATAAACTAATTGAATTATACATCCCATAGGAAAGTTGGGGATAGTTTTATAGACTGCCAGAACTTCTGAGTCTGAAGTAGCCTTTTGCAATGTTAATTGAATTTGTTGTTGGCAAACATAAGTCATCTTTGTTTTGTTTATACAAAAATCACAATTCACAGTTCAAACTTTCTGGCTTTTTTCTATTCCACTAATTTATTTTAGTCTTCTTAATTTGTATTTACTTATACTGCTCTCTACTTCTATTTTTTTGTCTTTGCTCATTAGCAGAATATATTAATAATCTATCAATAAATGGACCGATGATTTAACTAATTATAATTGAAAAGATGTAATTCACAAAACAGCAAAATCGTCATCAAAAGTTACTAAGTATAATTTCAAAGCTCAAACAAATGTTCACAGCCTTGGCTCAGTATGCCATCAGAGTCATATCAAGTTACAAACTTACTGTAAGACCTTTTTATTTTCTTCTGTGGAATCTATTTTTCTTGTAAAATCTTATAAAATTGCCCACAGTAATTAGTTTTTACAATAGCATAAAAAGCACATAGTTTAGTAGATGGGATTACAGTGGAAATCTTCTGGGTTTCTGTTTGTTATAATACATTACACACCTTGGCAAGCATGTCAACAATTTCACTTCTGACTTCCTTTGGAAATCTTGGGTTAATGCCATTTGCTCAGGATGACTCACGTATGCCTTGCTTATGTATTCTGCTTGGTAGTTCCTGAGTACTTGCTTCAAATTCAGCTAGCAAGTGTCAGGTGTGGGAACCTCCCTAGCATCTTCAGTAGTAAGGACCATTCCAAAGAATTCAATGAGCTTCTTTGTGCTATGACCTTATGCTGTTTGAGTGCCTACCTTTAGCCTTTGCCCCAGGCAATCTCACCAGTTCCCAACCTGGCTTCCTGGCTTTGATAAATGTAAAGAGCTTTTTACAAGAATATTCTTTAACAAGGGACATTTCAATTTATTTTTCAGGTTTTTGAACTTTCAGCTAACATTTAAACTAATGTCTTATGAACTTCTCTGTTTTCCTCATTTGGGCAAGCTTTCTGTTTGTTAAAATACGAGTTAAAACCCCTGTGGCAGCCTTCTTAAGTTTCCCATTAATTCATTCAGGGGTTTTAGACCACTTTGTGTTCTTGAATTGTGAAACACATTTCAGCTGGGCTTTTAACGCATTATTTGTTAATAGCCCCTAGGCTGCTTGTAGGTTTCTTGTGGATTTAGTTTTCTCCTCTTAAATCACCTGACAATTACATGCCTCATTTCTACAGTCTCCTTTCCTGAAGTCGAATGTCCCTCTGCTATATTTATTTGGCATGCTCTCTCATACTACATTCATATACCTAACTCTGCCACAGTCACTAATAGACAGCAGCTCTGTCATTAACATGTCTTGAGTACGATGTTCGTCTTTTCAGAAGCATACTGCGCATTAGTTCCATTCATATTTAAAAAAAAATTGTCACTCTTCAACAGTTCTCTTTTATACCTGTCAGCATTTCCTAAGCGTCTAGTTTCAAGACTCCCCTATAACAATTTTTATTTTCATTCAATAACCTGATTCCATAATGATAAAGGTGCAATCCATTCTTGTCCAAGTTCCTCCAATTTCAAAAGGTTTTCCATTTTCAAATGTCTTTGAGTTTCTTTTGTCTGCACCATCATATTACTCCTGTTCTGGGGCCAAATCTCCATCTGTCTCAGGTCTCATGCGGAACTGGCAGCCTTTTAACAAAAGCTAGAAGCATGTCCCAGACTTCAGTTTGCTGCTCAGCCTGAATTTAAAGATTTAGTAGCACCCTTCCCACACTTTTCTCCATTACTGGTTTTCAACACAGGCCACACGTCTCAGATCCTTCGCGAAGTAATGTCTCTAGACATACTGATAATTTATATCCAAGGCTTCTAGCTGCCTATGTATCTACTATTTGAACAGTCCTATTTTTTAACATACTTTCTGTTGCTGGAACTTCCTCGATGCAAGAGTATGCTGTGATATAAACTAACAAACTTTTCTTATGTAAGAGATCGGATATCTGCCTGTCAGAGAAGGTCCTAAGGTTTCTGTAGTCTATAGAAGCAGAGGGTTTTTATTACTTTGGAGGCAAAACAACTCTGCAATATTCTTGTAGGTCTCATCCATTTCTCTACTTCTCCGTTACTCTTTACTGTTCTAATTTCTATTCTGTATTCCTCTATTACTTCTCCATTTAAGAGAATCACCAGTTCAGCCTCTCTTACATTAAGAGATCTATTACATTATGTTAGCTCCTTTGAAGAAACTACTTACCTTACTCAACCCTTTTTTATACTAATTAGCAATAACTAGAAAATACTAAATAGCGTAATGAAGTCCAACACATGCACACACTGTAACATCCAGCTTGTGGAGGCTTCTCCCTATGTTCACCAACAGTTGTCCTACAAGTACATGCTACACACATACAAAGAGATCTGAGGAGGCAATCCTTCTCTCTGGCTTACCTATGGTTAGATGGTTAAGAACCAGTCATTAGCCAGTGGAATATGGACTCACTAATGAAATGCAGATCTCTCTTTCAAAATCAGCTGAACAGCTCTGTAGACTTCACTCAATATTCACATTTTCATTGACTGTAAGTACACAGACAACTAGCTTTCACAAAGACACCTCAAGTTAGGCAAGCTGAATCCTACTGTTCTTCCCAACTCCAAATCACACATAATTAATAGCTGTCAAGTCTCATGTCTTCTGTGCAATCTGGCAAGTCCTAGTGAATAATTGCTTATCTGCTTGGACTGTCAGAATACTGCTCTGTGTCTCCACATGAACATCAGCTGCGGTGTCTCTGTATACAAAATCAGTTGTTTTTCCTGATTTCCCTATTTTTTTCTATCTTTTATGAAAACAGAGAAAAAAAGATTAGCAAAGTCAGACAAAAGAAAGCAACTGTAGGATGTAGTCCTCACTCCCACCCATCTGTTCTAACTGAATAATCTATTTATTTTCCCACATAGTCTGATCACAACCTTTTACCAGATACAAGCAAGAGCACCTACATGCTGCATATCCTACCGTGTAAGGACACAAAACACTTTTTCTTACCCTTTCTGACAGCATGAGACAGCATTATGACCATGCATTAGCTAAGCATGGAAGAAACATAATTGCCAATGACTGTCACTACCACAAAGCAGCCAAAATAAATTAGAAAGGATGTGTATCAATAATAGTCTAGTATTAGCCATCTGTTTACCTCTGTTGGTAATTTTTCTCTTTCTTGCATGAATTCTGTGCAACAAAAAATAATGACAACTATAATAGAAATGGAAGTTCCTACATCCATACTACGCATTTCATATGCAAAGGTTAGAGGTTGTAAGTTATAAAGTGTTTATTTTTTTCATGAGGTGTTAGACAATCTGAGAAAGCCTTGAAGTGCATTTCCTTGTGAACTATATTTCAAACATATGTAAAGGATAAAAAAAAATCCAAGAGGAAAAATACCCTATTATCTCAAAGGAAATATATATAAAAACACAAACATATGGGCTATTTTAATCAGCTTACTTGCTAATCGCCCCTGGCTGCCTGATGCCCACTCATCCGCTCTCTCATTCCCACTCCTAAATGGGACAGGTAGAGAAAATAACATGAAAAATATCATGGGTTGAAGATAAAGACAAGATCACTGATCAATTACTATCATGAGCAAAACTGACTCAGCTTGGAGAAAATATTTAACTTTCTGCCAATTAGAGTAAGATGGTGAGGAAAAAAAATAACAACAACTAAAAACACCTTCCCTCCAACCCCTTCTTACCAGGCTTAACTTTACACCTTCATTTCCCACTCTTCTACCTCCTCCTCCTCCCACCCTGAGTAGCATGCAGGAAACGAGGCGGGGTATGTTTCCCTCAGGGCTTGTCCACCTTCTGTGATGTGGGGTCCTCCACAGGACTGCAGTGTGGGTATCTGCTTCAGAGTGATCCCCTCCATGGGCTTTAGGGAAATAACTGTTCCACCGTGACCCTCTCCATAGGCTGCTCTGCTCTGGCACCTGGAGAACCTCGAGCACCTCCTCCTCTTTCTCTAATCTTGGTGTTCTCAGGAACATTTCTCTTTTTTTTTTTTTTCATCGCTCTCTCTGCTGCACTGCTACTTTAACACTTTTAAATTGTATTTCTACAGATGTGTCACCAGCTTGGCTGATGGGCTCATATTTGCTCTGCGGTGGATCCACTGGAGCTGGCTAGAACCATCTGCGTCATTCACAGGGCAGCCCCTGGCTTCTGCCACAGAGACCACATCTGCAGCCCCCCCAAAACCAAAAGTAAAACCTTGCTACCTACACTCAATAGAGTTGCATATACCTTAATACAAAGATATACATCAAGAGAAGAAAATAGAATTTACATATTTATTCCTGATTGTTCTTTTTCAAACAAAGAATCTGGCTGATGTTAATCCAGAGAAAAACTATTTTAGAGCACCATTCTAGCATCATTATCTAGATGTGTACACCCCTACACAGTCAGAAAGCCTTGTTGATCTCTGTAAGACTTGGATAGGCATGATATATGTCTGAGCAGGATGAATGCAGTATTAGAGCCTTTAAAAATATGACACCTGCAGCACAGTCTAATCTGGGAAGCACAGTGCATGCAAATAGAATGAAGCCATCACTCTGACAGACTTATCTGTCAAATGTATATGTATATTGTTTCTTCCTCTGAATTTCTAATCTATAAATTTTCAAACATATCAGTATGAAATGTGGATATCTTTTGAATATGATTTTATGCAGTTGTCTACAGGTCATTTAATGTCTTATTCTCTCAAAATGGAGGAAAGCTTAAATTATGGATGTTGCCAGAGAAAATATTACCCAAGAGTATGCTGTATTAGCATTGGCAAGAACTGATAATCATATAGATCTGCAATATCATTATCACAATGCACACTCTGCTGAACTGAATTACTTATTTTTTCTTTCTATAATGGAAGTTGGAAGATAGGATTCCAGCTACACTTACTCCTGGTGTGACACCACCATGCATTTTCAACAGCAAAGTTATAGACCACACTTCCTTCATGTAATATAGGGCATTTTAGTTGTCTGATACTTTTTAGCTGTATTTAACATGAATGGTCCCTACACGGATAAATAAGCTAAAAAAAAAAGGTTTAGATAACATTTTCGGATATATTTTTAGCAATTCAGAAGCACAATTTTACAAGTCAGATAGCCCAAAAGGGAGGCAGTCCTCAAGACAGACTTTCTTGTGAGAAGAAATACATTCAAAATGTCCAGATACCGTAATCTGATTAAACTCTGGCACAAAACCTGAAAAAGTCCGAATTAATGTAATACTTTCTCCAAACTGCAGCAAACTGTCTAAGTGCTGTTTATTGTTACACCAGATGCAAAGATCTTCTACAAACTTGTTTGCTGACCACTGGAATCTTCATGGCACAGACATGAATATACACTTACCTTCCTCATGATAACTCAAATACATTCTTTCCCTTAACACGAGGAAACAAATAATGTATTTTATATGCCAGATAATGTATTTTATATGCACGGAATTCTATAATTATATGGAACTTGAAATCCTAAACATAAGTCATGCCAACTTTCCGTATAGAAAATTGCATCTTGGGCTTTAATATTTAACTATACAGTTAAGCTACAGCACATGGGCTTAGCAATGTAAGATAGTTTTATATTACCATACCAAACTGAAAGTATAAATTATTTTCAGAGAATGCTGGCTTAGTTTGCTGTGGCTTTTCAGATTTATTACTCACAGTTTAAAGTTCTTTAGACATTTTCTCAATTTTCTTTTAAATGCAGTTTCATTTGAGTAACAATAATGAGCTTTTCAGAATGGATTTGAAACAACTGAATTTGTCATGCATTTTCAATATACTGACACATTCAGAAGTTATATTATAAAAGTGAGTTTCGAGTGGCACATTACCCTTTCCCCTATAATTAAAGTAACATTTGATGACTTACATTAATATTTATCTCACATCTTGTGCTGGTCCATCCTGCTTCACAAGAGCATTGATATCCATCAATGAGATCTATACATCTGAAATACAAAACAGTATTATTCAGATGAAGCTGTCTAATTATAGGTTCAGCATTTACAGTACCATTCTATACATTTTGAATTAGTGGTCTGATGCAAACTTCTGAAATCCATGGAATTTTTCATTAGTTTTCCTAGTTACAGTTTCAAATGTGCCTATTATTGGTGCTAAGGCGTTTTACAAGAATACTGATTCTTGTATTAGAAGACCCCTTCCGATTTCAACCTGTTGGATGTAATAGATAAAGATTTGCTTTTAAGTATATTAAAGTCTAATTAATCCACATTTACTGAAAACCAGTTTATGATAATGAACACAAGTGAAAGAGGGACTAAGACAATTTTACAGTGTATTACATTAGCTTTAACAGGCAGCATCTGTCATCTTTAAGTGTGATTGTACTCTTATTTTATGGAAGAAAATAATTTAAAAAGTATTTATCACCCTTCTTATGTCATTAAATCTTAAATATTGCTATTTAAGTACATTATCTTGGAGATAATAATAATTAAATAAAAATAGCCACCTTCCATGAAGACAAGGATCTGGCAAGCATTCATTAACATTTATCTCGCAGTTTGTTCCAATGAAACCTCTCCTACAGTGACACATATAGGAACTGATGTCATCGATGCAACTTCCATTGTTTAGGCAAGGAACAGAAATACATTCATCTATATTTGCTTCACATCTATCACCTGAGTAAAAAACAGAACAGTTACGACTAAGCTCTGAATTCTAAACTCAAAGCAACTAATAGTTTATCTATTCATACTGTATATTCCAGATAAACTGTTTTTATTCACATACATTGTTTCATACATTGTTTTATTCACATTTATTATATTCATCAAGAAAGAGTATCACACTGGAATTAATTATAGGTGCAAATGCCAGAAAGAGTGGTTATAATGTAACACGTTACTTCAATAATGTCTGTAATTGTGGCAAGGCAAGAAGGCTGTGAGGGTCAACTTGCAAGCAGAATAATTAAGTGGAGAAACAAAGTTCAAGAGGATTTTTTTTGTACACAGTTATTAGAAAGATGAATAGCACAGGTTTCCCATAAGAGAAATGTAGAATTAAAATGATGTATGTCTTGGTAGCGATCTAACTATAGTATTTATTTTCCCAAACTGTAATTAGAATTCAAGGGCTTTTGGTAAACGATCTTAGACATAAAATTATGTGAAACCTTTATGATGATATCCATTATGGAAGACATGGCAGTATGTTTTTCTGCTTGTTTTCCTGCAAATTAGTGCCACCCAACTTCCATCTGAACCTCTCAAAGTACTTTACGAAGTACTAATTGACAATCAACACATCTCTAGGGATATGTAACCTTGTGTTAGCAAGATCACTATCCTGATTTTTAGGGTGTGTGGGTCAGGTGTACTGTGTGGGAGAGAAGAAGAATACTTAAGGCAAAAAGTCATCTGCCAGAGCATATGAGTCCTGAAGCCAGAAGTTAAATCAATTCCTCTGGCTCTCCATTTCACAAAACACCTGTATTTACTTAAGTACCTCTGTCTCTACTCAAAAGAGCAACTGCTACTTCATAGTGAATAGTGAATGAAAAGCTCCTATAGCCTTTTCTCATTACTGTGCACCCCAACTGCTGGCAGTTTTTTTTTTTTTTTAAAGAAAATAATCTATAGCAAGGAAGAAGCAGAGATGCATTAACCTTTTTGTGGTCTATGCGTGAGTATTTAGCAGAAGATCAAAAACAGGAGTTCACAGTACATCTGTTCACACAGCTACAAATAGTGTCTTTAAGATCATGGGAAATGTTTTTGCTTAGTAAAGATTTTAGAGTAATATTCATGTTAATATGAATGTTAGCTATTTACAAGTATTGTACACATTTGAGTTAACAGTTTTTTTCACAATATATACTCAGCTTCTTAAAACAAAAGGAATGAAATAACATCCCAGGTTCTATTTAAAAGTCTGCAGCCACAGCCCCAGGAGCCTTAGAGCACTGCTATCGTGCAGTAGTAGAAAGTACCGAAGAAACTGGACTTGGCAGGTATCCTCAGGTAAATGATCACTCTGAGAGAGGCTGCGGTACATTTCTGTGTTTGAGCAGATCTTGGTGCAGCGGTACTTGCAATATGCTATGCTCTGTGCTGGTACAAATTAGAGGGCAATTCTCTGACATGTTCATCCTCCACCACATGCAAGCATTCAGCAAAAAGCAGCTCTGGATACTCTCGCTCATTTCCAGTGTCAGATTCTCTGACCAGTAGTATCTTACTTGAACTTAATACATATAAGAACTTAAAACTCTCAGAAAAATGGTGTTTTGTGAATACGCTGCCAAAATCTAAATTCAAGAACAGAGAAGACTAATTCTACTACAGAAGATTTAAAATACCAGACATTTTTTCCCTGTAAGTTGGCATTAGGAAAGACAATTCTTAATCTGCTTTTTAACAAGCAATGCTTGGAAAGCACTGGCAGGAAGGATGGTAGTACTACACAATAATATACCATGACTTTACTTCATTTGCTGAATTTACTGAATTTAAGTATTTTTGGTAAATAAGCAATTCCAATTTTTGCTCTCATAACCAGCAGCATTGTCACTTTATCATGTTCATATTCCCAATCTTTTCAAAGCTGCTGATAAGAAATGGTATTAGCTTCCTAAGGAAAAAGAAAAAAGAAAAAAAAAAAAAGTCTGTTCTCCTATGAAATCTTATTGAATTTTTAATATACAAAATCAGAGGGAGGACTTATAATGAAGTGGGTAGTATTTAAGTGTACAGACCACTACTATTTTTTGCACTACATGCTCTTACAAAAACAATAGCAGTTATCTTTGGAAACTCATTTTAATAATAATCATGTTACTCAGTAGGTCCAAATCTGTATTTCATGGGTTAAAGTTCTCAGTTCAAATTTACTAATTTGGTTTTGATAATGAGATTTGTGAAAGCATTAATCATCGCAGACATTAGATTTGGTGTTCTTATGAATTTTAAGGCAAACATTTCTGATCTTAAAAAAAACAACAACAACCAAAAAAAAACAGCATCCTAGAATAGTTCTGTTCAATAGCTGTTTATTATTCAAATATTAATTTATTACTCAAAATAGTTTGCTTCATAAATAATCTAAGGTCATTCATTCATACTGCTGACATTTACTGTTGCTATCTTCTATCCTCTCCTTAGGGGTAACATATTCACTGAAGGAAAATAAACCTGACATCAAATAGTTTAAAAAAATAATATTTTGCTAATAAGATACTTCAATATTAGTTCAGAAATATACCAGTAGCAGATTTCCAAATCACCTAGGTACATTTGATTTGCCTATTATCAACCTGTTAGAAAGCTGGTTGAGATAGATGGTTGAAACCTTTCATTTGAAGTTGACACATATTGATAGACTGATCCTGAAAGACAGATCAAGGGTTAAAGGTTCATCCTTCATAATACTTCCATATTCAGATGTGCTTCCATTACTGCATAATCTATTCAAAAAGAAAAAAAGTTATAGCTCCTTTAGATGATTAACATCTTGAAATTGAATAGATTCTGTTACGTTATTCTGCTCCTGATCTACCTTTATTTATGCTACATTGATCTACTACCACAATGCCATTGAATTAATTTTTGCTTGAACAGCTCAATGAATGCAATGGCAATGTAGTGAAAATCCATTACTTGATTGTGAGAAAAAAAGACCCAGTGCATAATTTAATGTGTTAATAAATGATTAGAAAAATTATGTTTCAAAAGACAAGATGTACTGGGAAAAAAACATACTTTTCATCTTCCTTTCATTCCTTTAACTTGCAGTTATAACCTTAGATAGTTTTGAAAACAGGAATCATTGTAGTGTTCCTTTTATTTTAAACTATTTGCATACTCAGAATTACCAAACTGTGAAGAAATATTCAACATGTATATTATATGAAGAGATTTTCCTTTCCTATATCATATTTGAAAGTTCATCCTAGATGTAATTTAATATATTTATTAGAAATAATAATGAAAGAGAACATGCCAGTACAAGGCCACAGAATGGCAATCAAATCTGCAACTCTTAGAAGCATTCATTAGGTTAATTCCATTATACTGCACCAACAGTTGTTTGGTTGAATATGAGACAATGAAAAATTGTGATCAAACTGCCAAATTAGAACTAGCCATACTTATTATTAACACCAAGAAATGTTTCTCTGTTATATGGTCTTTTGTCGTTTGCAAAAGCTTGCAGACCTACTCTCAGACAATCAAGTAAAATATTCATAATGAATTAACAAAAAGAAACAACTCAAGAGTAACTACATAAATTGAAGAAAATAACTATTTTTATTATTCTAGACAAGGTGTTTATGCACAATGAAAAACTTTTATAATTATTTTTTTCCTATACACACAATTTTGTTGAAACTACAGCTGACATAATTTATCAACCCACTCCTAAACTTCTATGTGACAGAGAAGGAAAGAGTAGAATTCAGATACTACATTGTTAGGGAAGTCAGTCTAACACATCCCCACTAATGTTAACTAATTAAAAATTAAGAAGATAGTTTAAGGTGTCTATATTCCTTTTATAATGCATAAAGAGAAAACCATTGTCAACGGGTGACCTGTATCATCTGTCTCAGACAGCACTTATCTTGAATTACCTAGAAGTGGCAATGAGTGCACAATGAAACCAAATGGGAGAGTTGGACTAGCTGTTTAGTTTTTAGAGAACTAAAATTCAAGGAAATTAAGCCTGCTCCTATTCTCAGCTGTAAACATCATTATGCATGCAGTGCAGCTTGCTCCACATTTTGTACATTTTATTTTTTTGTGTGTGTTTGTTGTGTATAGGGGTTTTTGGAATATCAGGATGAGCCCTTACATAATATTTAATTAAACGAAGCTTTGTTTTTCAGTCACAGTTCTCCCAGACCTTTGAGTACAGCACAAACTTCACAGTCATCTTCCTTCGTGTCTGCCCCAATACTGTGATACACTGTACAGCACCTTTCAGGCTGACCTCTCCTTAAGACAATGCTAGGCTGCAAGTGGTCTGTAGGGGTATCTCAAGTACAGGCACCAAAATTCCTGAAGTATACATGAACCAATGTTCAGGCTCGGAATATGTGAGGCATGGGTTGTTCAAGCTCACTACTTTCAACTTTGTTGTTGTTGTTTTAGATTCCTTGGAATCCAACAACATAATCACTGCATTTTCTTAATGACTCTTTCTACTCTACAGAGAAATAATTGCATTTGAAATGTCTATTAATAGAAAAAGGAGAAATATTTTGAAGGGTTGAGTTGGACTGTACATAATTTTTATTTTTTTTAAAGTGCTTTATCCAGACAAACTCACATAAAAAATAAAATAAAATAAAATAAAATAAAATAAAATAAAATAAAATAAAATAAAATAAAATAAAATAAAATAAAATAAAATAAAATAAAATAAAATGGCAAAAATCAGTGATTAAGTGCCACTAATGAAAATCTGGTTATCAGACAAAAACGATAAAAAATGCCTATTACTCTCCAATGAATTTTTTCACTGTGGGAAAAAAATAAAAGGGAAGCTACAGAACTCTAACTTTGTGCTTAAGTTTTTTTTAAAAAAACAGGTATCATGAGATGTAATTAAGATTAGAGTATGCCAAGAAAGAGTAAATCCAATAGAAGGAACAAAAATGCCTTCTACTGCTATCTCCATATTCTGTCCTTACTAGGAAAGCTTTAGCATTATTAATAGGCAAAATGGACTTTATATTCTTCCAAGTGCTGATGTTTTACACATGGAGTACAAGTCCATTTTGCGTTTTCCACCCGGAAAGGAATTTGTGAGATTTGTTGTGAATACAGACTATAATCATTACAGTGATTACTGGTACAACAGGATTAAAGGTGAAAATGAGTATTTCTCACATAGGAAAGATAATTAAATAAAAATTAAAGAAAGTTATTTTGAAGAATTAGTTCTAACAAAGAGAATTCATAAATAGTAGGAGCTAGTTCAAATGTTCTTGCTAAAGTGCACTCATGGAAAATATATTTGATAGTTTTTATAAAACATAATTTATATTCATATGCTAAAATTTCTTCTTTGAGTTCAGCACCTATATGCTAACATTGCCTGAACAAATTAGGCCAAATATGTCCCTGGCATTAATCCCTTAGCTTCACTAGAGGAATCCCTTCCATTCTGAATAGACATTATCATGCAGCTATTTCCAAGAGCAGTATGTACTAAATTTGTGAAATGTCACTTTATAGACACAGAAAGGTTAGTAATCATTCATAACTTACACAGTCTGTCGTCCTCTTTCAATGTTGACTGTCATTTAATTTGAAACCTGCCTTCTTTTCAATTCTTGTTGGAAGTATGAAAACTTTAGTAAAAATCTTTTGCTGTAGTATAAACATCCAAATATTCTGTGAAGTTGGTGTGAGAGACAGGCTACAATACCACAGAGCTAATATTTGACTTAAAACATTGCCTGCAAGTTCTGTTTCTTAGCTATGATTGTGCCAGGTGTGTTCAGGCACACTGGGATGAAGCTCTTGGAGCTCTGCTTTACAGATTGTACTACAATGCCTCCACTCACCCAAGAAAAGGGAAAATTACCCCATACGTGCCACATTTGGGTGATTTTTGATACTAATGGTAACCTAGGGACTCCCCAAGGTGTCAGTGTGCTGCAGATGGCAAGGAAATGGCATAGATGTCACAACACAAGAGCATGGAGCAGTAACAGTAACACTACAAAAGGGAGACAGCCCTTCTACTCCTGCTCCTTCACATTCATCAAGGATCAAAGACTGTCTGATATCTTAATAAAGAAAACTCAACAACCTTCTTCCGATGCCTTTTGTATCTTCAACACACTTTGCTAACTGGAGATGCCTCTCCCTTTCATGTTTCTTGCACCTTGTTTGCAGCATTCCTTATCTACATCCTAATGAAGAGATTATCACATCTTCCATCTACACTTTCAGGTTTTCAGCTGTAAACCCAAGTAAGAAAATACCCTTTTCTGTCTTCAAGGATTTTCCCACCAACTTCTCAACCAAATCAGAATCTTTCCATCTTCTGATCACTGGGTATTTAGTCTCAGCCCTCTGATTAAAAATAAATAAATAAATAATTTTTGCATTCCTTATCCCAGAAACACATTCCCCCAATATCCAATTGATTTTTTACGAACTGTAGTGTACTCAACTGAAAAATCAGACACTAGACTAGATCCCATAAGCATTTCAGGATAGTAAAGGAGGAAGACAGAAATGACTGTGATCTTCAAAGTACTTTTTTGAAAACTCTCCTAGCTGCAGAACTTGAGCTTTTCAAGACCATCTGCCTTTCAACAGAATAGGGCTGCAAGCTGACATTGTGAATATGTCAATGGACCATACAATAAACACCACTGACTTACACGCAATCTCTGTCAAGCAGAAGCATTTCCTAAGCCTACATCCTAGTACTAACAGCCTTAATGTTTTTTCTGTGTATTTTTGCATTTTGACTATAACTTATGACTGATGTGTTCACGCCCTGAAAATCCAAGTTTTGTAGTCTACGCAAGTTTCTATTTCACTTAAAACCATTCGGCTTTTTGGCTTCATTACTTTAAGATGCTTTTTTAGTTCCTTTATACAATATGAACATAAATTTGCAAAGGTTCAATTTCTTAGACAGTAAAGAACATTTTTAGAAAAAAAAATCCTGTGATCATCTCCAGATTCTCTGTCCTGGTAACTAACCTTGGCATTTTTATAACCTTTTGTACTCAGATGTTGTGGCTGTGTGTTACATTTCTGAGAGTAAAAATATTTTCATTTTTGAAACAATAGCATATATCCTGGTTTGTTTTCTTCATATTAGACATGTAAGAAGACATATAAAAGCATATACAAATACACCCCAAAATTTATATACTAAAAATAAAATATTTGATTTTTAGGGCTACAAACTGAGGAAGATGCTAACTTATAGACCTGTTCGTTTCTTTTTTTTATGAGATGGTAACGAGATTTGAGTGCTGTTTCAGGAGATCAAAAATTTAGGTTTTTGCTGTTTCAGGAGATCAAAAATTTAGGTTATTGATTTATAGTAAGTGGCTGTGTTTTAGTGCAGAGAAGAGGACGAAAAACAAAATCTTGTACATAAATAAAGCCAAAAACGTACTACTAGGAAAAGAAAAACAAATGCATGCGAAGAAACAATTGGCTGCTGAGGGCACACCTGAAAACTGAATGGGATGGTAAACTAGCACACTATACCAATTTACATATGATGTTGAAAAAGATGTAAAGGAACAGCTCTTCACCGAGAGGGTGGCTGTGCCATGGAACAGGCTCCCCAGTGAGTGGGTCACAGCACTGAGCCTTATGGAATTCAAAAAGCATTTGGACAATGTGCTCAGTTTGATTTTTGGGTGGTCCTGTGTGGAGACATGATGATCCATGCGGGCCCCTTTCAACTCAAGAAATTCTATGATTCTACAGTCAAGAACAACCGTGTTTTGCTTTTTTTTTTTTTCCTTTTTTTTTTTCCTTCAGTTGTGGATTCCAACCCAATACCCTTTTTTTTTTTTTTTTTTTCCTTTCTTATCCACCTGTCTTTATCTCAACTTACAAGTTTTGCAAGTTTTTCCCTTCTGATTCTCTTCCTCTCATCCAGCTGGGGATGAAGAAGCAAATGCGTGGCTGTGTGGTGCTTAGCTTCCTACCGGGGTTAAACCACAACAAACTGTAAACAATTATAAATCATCAACAGAAGTTGTGAAAGGACATTAGAATATGTCCCTATATATGTATACGACTTAACATTGGTAGTTATTCCAGCTTTCAAGATCTTATTCCGGACAGAGATAGGAAACATATTCAAATATCTTCTCCTTCTTGACCATGATCAAGAATTATCAGTGTTCATTCTTAGCTTTTTGCCGAAGAGAAAAAAAATAACAAAAAAAAACAAGAAAGTAATAGAGAGAAAAAAGATGTATCAGCTGAGTTATCTGAGATCAAAAGCAATGTGAAGACAAACTGGTATAGGGAAATTTATATTCTATAGCATTGCATAATTAAAGCAAGAACAAGCTGGGATGAGTACTGGGTGGAAAATTCAGATATTTTACCAATTACAGGAAGATGCTGCAGAAAGATTTTGAAACAGTATGATCTGACGTTAAAGCACCTATAATTTCCACCAGCTATAATTTTATTCCCACTGCTTTTTAAATAGTTGCTGTAATAAATACATTTACTAAATACACACACAAGTACAAAACCACATTGCAAAATAAATGCTTTAGTCTCCTTGGAAGACATTTTCCAGCAGAAAGTCTTCCATCTCCAATCCAACAAATTAACTTTTGATACCATATACACCAATCATCATATTCTAAAACCACTACCTAACAAATCTAAAACATGTTTCATCTTAAAATTAGTAGCTGACAGCGAAGAACTAATGCTCATTGTGTCACAGGGACATTAATTTTGTGAACGGCACAATGTGTTTTCAACATCATTTTTGTATTGCCTCATCCACCCCATTTTGAGTAAATAAACTGTAACAAACATTTTCTATGTATGCAGCAAGAAAAACTAGCACTGATAAGGCTGCTGAGCCTGATTTTGTTGATGTCATCTTAAGGAAGATTTAGTATAGCTTAGTGACTAATACCAGAGATTTAGATTTTCTATTTCTGTTGTATTTTGTTGTGTTAGTAATAGATTTATTTCAGGGATTTGTTAATAGATTTATTTCAGGGAATTATTTCACCTTCCTTACATTGAATGAAGTTAGATTGCTGCTGACTGCAGAAAATTTGCATGGTTGCAAACTATTTTTATTTTAGACAAATTTGATATCCATTCAGGGTGGAAAAGTGAAAAGAACTTTACAAGATAATATTAGACAACAGGAAACACCATAATTAATATTAATACAGATTAATTTGCTTGGTCTGAAACATTTAAGACATTATTTGTTCTGTCAAATATCAACTTCAGATCTGCGATAATCATGCATGGCGTTTGAAGACTATATATATACATTTAATTTTAACGTGAATGCACAAAACACATAGATTAAATACAAACTGGCAGCATACACTGCCTCGTTATTTAGCTATCTGAACTCCAGACCGGAGCATCAGGAGAAGCAATCTACCTCAGGCAATTCCTTCTTGGCTTTTTGTACTGCCTAGACAGAGAGACCGTCAGGGCAAGCATCTGATCTTAGTGATCTGAACACCTTCTACTTTTCAGTAGAAGTAAGTACGTCTTGTGAAGTGGCACAGATTTAAACAGTAATGACCTTGTGATAGGTGAAAAGGAAAAAAAGCCCGACACCTTGCTCCTATCCATTTGTGTCCAGGTACACCAAGGGCTGCTGTTTACCAGGCCGTGGCTGCTGGTGGTGGTGAGATGGATGCCCACAGCTGGAGCCAAAGCAGGGCTTCAGCATCCACTGGGCTTGAACCAGCAAAACCCAGCTCAGGCCATGGCCAGGCTGAACACCTGCACTGCCGGGCTAGCAGAAAGCTGGGACCTCCTCCAGAAAGGGCAGAAATCATACTTATTGCACTACAAAACGACTAAAAAATAGCTGGACCTAGAGATACCACAATTGAGAATTAAGATTCAGTTCATGTATAACAAACCGAAAGGGATGAAGAACAAGATAAATCTGCAGACAGTACAAGTAAAATCTCTTAATTCTTGTCTCAATTGGAAACATTATGGCACATAGAAAACATCATGAGCAAAATGTCACAGTTGTCAATATTGCTAGAGTAGGTCACACTGTAGATGAGCAGGATGCAAATATCAATTCAATATTTATGACATTTTAAAATGATTTTAAGAACATGGGTTTTCGTACCATCAATCCCTTTACTAAAATTAACGAAAAACTTTTAAAACTAAAAGGTAACTAAAAAAAATTTAACCGTAAGACTGAAATTTCTAAGAAGCAAAGTGTCTGTCATTAGAACTAATACAGTTCAATATGGGGAAAAAAATCCATAGTGATCTGTATTAGTGTACTGTATTGCATATATACTGTATCTAGTTGTGTATGTATAACTCATATAAACAGACACATACAGTCTTACAGAGAAATGCCCATGTTTGCAGGCACTGTTTACAAGCCATCTTAACACTGTAACACAAAATACAGCACAAAATAAAACTAAGTAATGGAAAATTGGAGAGCTTTGCCATCTATGTGGTAAAGGTATCAAAAAAGGACTTTCACTCTGAAACAATAAGAGTATAGTTTGGTGTAAAAGAAATTATATTCACATTTATTTCCTTATCACTCTGTAACATGAATGCCTCCAGAATATACTAATATTACAAATATTATTACAGCTTTTGATTTTCATCTCTACTAGCTTATTTTATGCAGTCTGTTAATATTCCTATTAAAAACTGAAGTACTTACATGTTTTCAGACTCAGGTGAAAATAAAAGAGTACACATTAAGGCTAAAAACTCAATGTCTTTCTCTTCTTGGGACACAAGGAATCACAGTCACTACTGCTAACATAATGTAATATTCACATTACAGTTTAAATGTGCCATCAGGAATGAGAACAATGCTGTCCTTGGAGGCTCTCCAGACCTAACAAGACAAAGCCCTGAGCTTCTTGGTCTGGCCCCATGGCTAACACTGCGTTCAGGAAGAGTTTGGGCTAAAGAGCTCACAAAGTCTCTTCCAGACTGAATTGTTCTTATTCAAGAATGAAACTGCTCCAGTAACCTGACCTGGAAGCTTGGTAAACAGCAAAATGCATGGGATCAAAAGTATGTAATGGGTCATGGAAACAGATGACAATGCAGCGAGAATTTGAGCACAGTTGTATGCAAAATTACTTGGGAAATGCATCAATTTCATTGCAAGCTTATCATTTTCAAACTTAATATGCGATTTAATAATACTACCTGGTCAAATTCAACTCTCCTCAAAATCCCAGAAGAAAGTAAATGAAGACAGTAAGCTGCTTTTATTCCTTTTGAGATAGGCGCTAATCACACACTGAGACTCCATGCAGGCAAGCAAGAAGTACAGATCCTTGGAAACAATAACAGGAAATAATCTCAAGTACCGTCAAGAAAATGTAGTATTTAAAAAATAGGTATGCCTTTAATAGTGTATTTGGACAATGAAATTTGGTTAATTTAAGTACTGCAGAACACCTTTGTGACATCTTATGTCAAATGAGATTTTTGCAATTCAGAACTGCATTTTAGGGTGACTGAAGGGAAGTAAAACAGATCCAAGTCATGTAACGAGTGAGACCCAGAGAGCTGCTACTTATCTGAATCCTACTGAGATTAAGACAGTTTGCTGGCAAAGACAGCTTTAAAGAACCTAACAGATCCATGAAGCTATCACTGCCATGCTGTTCAGAAACATGAAGAAGCACAACTTCGCATTAACTGTTCTAACACACAGCACATTGAGTTCTGCTAAGTGAAACACTCAGTAGTCATTGCTTTAGTTATTTATTGCTGTGACTGATTGAAACATCCACAAACTTTTAAATTATGTATTGTTTTTATCTAAACTCTTCCCAGTCACGGCATTTTCTGAGTTCCAAGCAAAAAGAAAAAAAAAAAAAAACACCATCACAAATCACTATTAAGATATTATTTCCTTTGTAACATCTTATAGAAATATTATAATAATCTAATATAGTAGATTTAGACTTTAAGTACATTTACAACTTATAGAAAGCTCAAAGACATATTGCAGAATCACAGAAGAATAGACACATTGTAATGCATAATGTTCCTCTGTGGTGTCAGCATTAAAGCTGCTTAAAAGTTCCTTTTTTCATAGTATCTGTAGCAGAGCAATTTGTGTGGAAATTGAGATTTCAATCCCCTGGGCCTTGCTAACTCTTACAGAATAGAAACTCCTTTAGCACATTCGCAGTAGTATACTTGAATACATTCAAAGACCCCTGCAAAGTTAGACTTGCTGAGAAGTACAGCAACTTCCCTAGCTAGGAGTAACAGCTGTATTACCGTACAGCTCAATCTCAACAGCTGCATCAGGATTTTTCAAATTTGTTTTGGGTATAATGCAAAGCACTGATTTTGGCTCCAGAAACCCTAGATAATTTAAATTCTCACCTAATAGCCTACCATAACAGATAAGATCTGATCATTTGACCACAAGCTCTCAGATATTCTCACTGCATAGGACTAGCCCTTAAATTGTGCATCTCAAGCAGCTCCAACAATTTTCAGGGAAGGAATTATCTGCTTCATCTCCTTTACCCTGAAACACTGATCAGATAGATTATATTATTGTAAGATAAATTAAGATATGATTTTCACTTTGTTTAGCTGGGGACATCACTAATCCCGCAGATTATACATAGCTTTCTGATAATAAGAACCCCTTATACATAGACAAGCAAAATTTGGGCTCAGACATGGAACTAAGTTATGGAAGGTCAGCTCAGGCCTCAGCAAAAGGCTTCATCATTACAGTTAAGCTAATTTAAATGACCTTGCACTTGTTGAGGAATAAGGTTCATGCACAGATACGTACTTGCAAAAGGTGCCACGTAACAAGTTATTTCTGTACTAACTAGTAGCGTATAAGCAAGTACATTTAAGTATTCTACTTGGCAGCCTCAGCAAAATCCTTAACTTTGAGGCAACCAACCTTTCCATGAAATCCACAAGGGAGGAAAGGTACCCAAGGACTTTAGAAGCCTGTAAAATGAGGAAGGAGCACATGTCTAGGTAGTATAATGAAGTAGTGTTATAGTCCCTATGAAATATGTGCAAAGCAGTAGCTCTGGAAGGTCAAAAGCACTTTAGCCATGTTAGTATGGCATTATATCTGGCTTTACTGCCATGCCTCTCAAGAGAATAAATTAGACGGGCTGACACCATGCTGATGCAGTTAATTTTTTTTTTACATTCAGTCTAGCTGGGAAATCTTGACCTGTGATGTACATACAGTATGTTCATTTTTGTCAGCTAAATTAATCTAAGCCATCACCTCCCCCTGTTTTCACTAAAGAATTATAAAACTATTTCCAAGTATTTCTAAATCTGCTTGATATGTAGCAATAATGTTTAAGATAAACTGACAGAATGCACCCATGGCATATACTGTACTGAATATTTTTTATTGAAAATCTTTTTTTTTTCCTACTTAGTATAAATAATTAATAATTGATACACCAGCTACAGACAGACAATATGGGAGAGAAGGCATCACCATAATCTTACATTATGTGTAAGAATCAGATCCAAGACTTTGTTCTGGTCAATATGGAGCGATGTACGAAAAAATAGTATTTCGTGCAGAGGTGATTCTGAACTCTTTAATAATACTGTTGCTGCAGTCAGTGGCCTCTACAAAGGTGCAGCAAACGTGGACAAAAATCTGAGAGAATCAAACTGAGATATTCTCAAAGTCAATGATTGCTTTAGGCAGTGGGTACGATGAAAAATGGGTGTAGGTCCTAAAATGTACTTGACTGCATGAGCACAGTGTCCTTCTTATAATGTGGTGCCTTCTACATAGATAGTTTTCGTAAATAAAGCATTGCTTCTCTTCAGCAGTCAAAAATAAGAAGCAGAGATTGTTCTATTCCTCCTTTACTCGTATGAATTGAGAAAGAAGATGGTTCTGTTTGAAGATCAATAGTAACTAACTATACAGCACATTGATGAAATTGCCTTAGAATTACTATACAAAATACATACACAAATTGTACAGTAATGAGCATGAAGAACAAACACTTCACATTTAGATATTCATTGCCAAAAGACAAGGATTTTCCTCCCTAAAGGCAGAGATCTGTAACCCAAAACAATTATATTTTACTAAGCAAGGAGAGTGTACTGTCATCCAAGTTTCTAATCACCAGATTCAATCTGTATACACAGCAAGAGTTGCTGCTGCCAAGCACTCATTATGAATGGACTGTAGCATCACATATTTTGAACATAATCCATAGAAAAAAGTAGGTAGTTATTGACTTTATCTCCTTAATGACCTTAAGGAGTCTCCTTAAGAGTTTGCATGCACTACAGAGACTTTGTTCCTTACAATTGGGATTCTCAGCTGTTCAGTAACTTCCCTGCTTTGAAACTGAAAATATGGACCAGTCTACCTTCCCCTTCTGCTGAAGCTGTGACTATAAGACTTGGAATAAAATTGTCAAAAGGTGACAACCCCAAACTGGCTTTGTGTGGCTAAAAGTTGGACACTAATTTAACCATGGGTGCCTGGTTTCCATTCTGGACCAAAGAACACAGACCACTGGGCCAAGCATACAAAGCCTGTATCAACTCATATAATTCAATACCTGATGGGCGGCATTTGAGGGCACTGAGAAAACTGGCTTATAACCTTGGAAAGCTTTCTGTTGTCTGAAAATTTATGGAAATTGGGGAAGGTTCTGAAAAGCCATAGAAACTGAGGGAGATCACCAGGGAAGGACAAACATGGCACTCATTTCTGCTTCAAATTCCCATTTTGCATCTCGGTTGGGTGTTCCCTATTCAACCTTGCCATGCATTCTCGACAACTCTTTTCCTCAACCATGGATGAGCAGAAATTTGAACAAAGCTGCCACCAGTCTCACGTTTGATCAGTTAAGGGATGGCTTAAGACTTTAGTTAGCACTAAGGTCCCTTTCAGGGCAAAAATGTTTATGTCTTTTATGATCTTGGCTCTGGGGATTTGTTTATCCAATGAGAGCTTAAGAGGGAGGAGGGGACACAGCACTTCAAGCCAAATGCTACGTAAGGTTACACAGTACTCTTGTATGTTCCTCTTGGCCCAGGAAATCTGCCAAATAGCATTGAAGCTCAGCAAGTGCAACAAAAAGTACCCTCACCTTTCCTTACAAAGCAGTTTAACATATAACACGGACATTCCAGCACTTCTGAGGAGAATGGACAAAGTGAATTTGTCACTTCAAGATGGAGTGTTCACTGAACTTGAAATTCCCAGTACTGATGTGAATGCTCTAATTATTAAAGACAGACCCCACTACCTACACATTGAGTGAAGAATTTCACAGTGTACATGTGAAATTTCTTCTCAGCACACCAATCACTTTTGGCCTTTCTCTCTACTCAAGCTGCATCTTGCTTTGGAATCTCAGGGAGCCAAGAGATTCCTCCTCTCAGAGGAATGACTATAAACACACAGTCATTGTCTTGGTAGTGTAGTTGCTCTTCTTCTGTATATCAATAGCAGGGAGTAAAGACAGAGGTCTGAGGACAGCAGATGCAAGCACTGCCAGCTGGCTGGCAGCAGGAATATGCAGAAGTAGCTGGGAAGGTCAGAAAGATAAACCCAACTTTTCTTCCTTTTCACTGCTAGGTTTGTGGGACTTTTCTGTTAGGTCAGCCCACCGTATAAAAAGCAGAGCAGAATTATTTATTGTCATGCAGAGAAGATGAACAGGCAGTTTTGTGGCCCGGGATAAGGAAAGTTGGAGTTCAGACTTGGTATTATAGAAAAAATACATGATGAGGTAAATTTTAAAACAAGGTTTTGAGTTGGTTTGACATAAAACTTAAATATATCCTTAGTCACTTGCAAGTGGCAGTTTGTACTGATGTCATACAGAAAATAGGACTATAAAGGGTAAGCCTGCGATTAAGAGACTAGCCATTCAAGGAATAAGTACTGTGCTCTGCAGAAACGATGAGTGAACTTTCACAGCAACAAGTGGTACTTAGCCATTTTTAAGCAATTTTTAAATCACACGTCCAAAAATCATCTGTTTGGATCAGAATTTTGAATTTATATACCTGTTTTATACATCTCACATTTTAGTCACTGAACTCTTACTTTTTGTATTGGATGTGGGTACCAAGCTGTCTGTAGTGTGGGAGCTGCTGGGGTGGAAAATGTAAGGAGAAGCTGGGGCTACCCTGTGCTGGACACAACTGATCCCAGCCGGCTCCATCAGCCAAGCTGACAGTGCCTCTGCGAAAGTGCATGTGAGAAAAAGGAAAAGGCTGCACAGGCAGAGTGAGTACTGAGGGGAAAAAGTGTAAGAAACAATTCTGTGAACACCAAGGTCAGAGAAGGAGGGAGAGGAGGTGCTCCAGGCACCAGAGCAGACATTCTTCCACAGTCCATGCAGGAGACCATAGTAGAGCAGGGAAGGACTGCCATCACAGCAGAAGACCCATGCAAGAGAAAAGTGTGAGGAGTAGGTAACAGCAGAGAGGAACTGTTATGAATGGACTGCAACCCACCATTACTCTGTACTGCTTGAGGAGGGCAAAGTAGAGGAGTCAGGAAATGATATTGAGCCAGTGAAGAAGTATGGGGTAGAAGAAAGCTGTTGTTTTAATTTCTTTGCTTCTCACCATCCAAAAATCTATTTTAATTGGCAATAAAAACAATTTTGCTTAAGTTGGATCCATTCTGCCCTTGATGGTAACTGGTAAGTCTCCCTGTCTTTACCTTGACCCATGAGCTTTTTCGCCTTATTTTCTTCCCTGTCTTGTTGAGAAGTGAAGTGAGAGCAGCTGGGTGGATATCTCGCAGCTGGTGACTAAATGATTCTTAGAATTATTCTAATAGCTGAAATTATTTACTTAACCTCAAGATTAAATACATATATATATATATATAAAAGAAAATAAAGACTTAAGAACTAGCAAATATGTCAATGAATGCAGTAAAAACTTTTGCTAGTCATAGAATCCTTTCAAAAGAAGCAATTAGGCATCATCCCAAAAAATTCTCTACTCAAAACAGTTGTATTCTAATTAGATTCATTCTGCATCAGACTTGGTGACCCTGACACTTATGGTTTATACTTCAATATAAAATGATTTTTCATGAACATGAAAAATATTTCATTTGAGGCATGTCTGAATCATCTGGATTGCACTTTGACATAAGGTTGTTTGGATGGTAAGATTTATAAAGAAAAAATGATTAACACCTGAATCACGAAAAAGACCTTAAGGGTAAGTTATCATCATACATTATGTTTAATTACTTATTCCTATTACTTTGTCATATTTCACAGCTGAAGCGAGAGTAATATTAATGTTTTAGTTAACAGGCTTGTTTTTAATATCAATGTGGAATATATATTTATGTAGTTTTTTCTTGTGTTTTTCTTTATCATAATTATGTACCAATGCACACTCAGAGTGCAGCAACCCATTAATTGATTTGTGATAATGAAGATATAGCTATACTCATTGATTATATTTCATTATCGTGCTTGTAATTTTAAATTGATGATTATGTTACATATAATTTCACAAAGAGTAACAGAAGTTCCACTTGCCTGCACTATATCTTCAGATACAAAGGTTTATTAACCTATCAAGCCATCATGAAATCTGTGCAATAGCCTTTCATACTCCTTTGATTTCCCTTTTAGGTACCAAAACCCAAAACACAATCCTCAAAATGTATATCCACTAGAGAAGCCAGTGGTGGTCAAGAGGCTGGGAGGCAACAGTTGACCCAAACTGACCAAAGGGATATTGCATACCATATGATGTCAAGCTCAGCAATAAACATGAATTTACAAAGGGGAGTCACGCTTGGCCAATGTGAAAGTCATCACCACAGAAGGCTGTCTTAGTGAATGAAAGGAGAGAAGTGGTTGTCTATCTCAATTTTATTAAGGCTTCCAACATTGTCTCCTGTAGCATCGGTATAGACAAGCTAAAAAAATAAAGGTTGGACAAGTGCCCAATGAGATGGATTAAAAGCCCACTGGTTTGTGATCAGTGGCACAAAGTCAATCCAGATGCCAGTCACTAGTGGGGTATCCCAGAGTTTGATAGTAGCTCCAGTATTTAACATCTTTACTAACTTAGGACAGTTTATTGGAGTGCACCCTCAACATCTGCAGTTGGCTGTTTTGCCCTTCAAAAGTATTTTGACAGACCCAAGCCAGGACTGAGAGGACTCTCAAAGAAATGAACAAGGAGAAATGCAAAGTCCTGTACCTAGGAATGAACATCACATGAACCAGTATGCTCTTCACGAAAACCAGCTGGAAAGTCTCTTTGCAGAGAACTTATAGTCCTAGTAGACACATTGATCATGAACCATCAGTGCATCCCTGCAACAGGAAAAGCCAGCAGTATCCTGACCTGCATGAAGCAGAGTTTTGCCTGCAGGTGGAAGGAGGTGATTCTTCCTCTCTACTCCATACGAAGACAGTTCTAGGCTCCTCAGAACAAGAAAGGCGTGGACTTATTGGAGCAACACCAGAGCAGTATCACAAAGATGATTAAGGGACTGAAGTCTCTTTCATAAGAGACATGAGAGAGCTTGGACTGTTCAGCCTGGAGAAGAGAAATCTCAAAGGGATCTTACCCATGTGTACAAAACCTGACGGGAGGGGGATGAAGCAGCAGCAGACTCTTCTCAGTAGCATCCACAGACAAGACAAGAAGCAAGGGGCACTAACTGCAACATTGTAGGTTCTGACAGAACTTAAGGAAATGTATCTTTGTTGTGAGGGTGACCAAGCATGGAACAGGTTGCCCGGAGAGGTTACGGAATCTCCATCCTTGGAGATCTTCAGAATCCAAGTGGACACAGTCCCAGACAATCTGCTCTAGTTGACCTTGCTTGAGAAGTGAGTAGGACTAGATGATCTCAAGGGATCCAATCCGACCTAAAAGGTCCTGTGATTCTGTGATAAATATATTTATCTAATATTTTATAACATGAGACTAACTATGACCCTCCAGCAAAATGGAAAACAGTACTGATAATTTTTCCATATTATTTTTTTAATCTAAAGTTGTTGAAAAGCAAGTGTCAATGTATTAATTCTACTCTCAATTCTACTTGTTCTTTTGAATGATTCACTTACTAAGTAAACGACTGCTTTTAGTATGAACATGCCACAATATTTAATGTACAAGTGTAGTGGCTAGAGAAATATCTTTACCGTAGATTATTTGTAGAGCAATGCAAGTAAATATTTTTTCACTTAAGTCTTTATACATGTAATGACTTGAGTATGACTGAAGCAGTATTTTTTTCAGCTGAAAACCTAATAAAAAATTTACTAGTCTTTTTTTAACCCGTAGTACAAGATTCCTTTAAATTAATAATTTTTGGTTTTGCTATTTTCTAAAAGAAAGCACAATTTTCAAATGATAAATTAACTTTATTTTTATTTAAAAATAAACAAACAAACATAAAACAAGGCTGACAAAATGTTTTTGCTTGCATTGATGCTTCTAATATTTTGATCAGAATCAGACCAACTGTACTGATCAGTTTTTCAAATACTTTCAGTTGTCCTAAATCTTTTTAGATTTGTAGTTCAATTATATTTGCATCTTCCCATTCCTGTCTGCATAAACCAAGAGTGTAAATTAAGTCTGAGTCCACAAAGACTATCCAGACAGCCTCAGATGATGGAAGCCCCCAAAGGGAAAGGCATTCAAATGGCATCTGGGAGAGAGAAGAATACAACAAGTAGAATGAAACAGTTTCAGTTCTCTCTTTAGTTTTATATGAAGACACCTAATATCTACATATGAGCTGAGTGTCTAAGTCCGCAATATAGTCTGCAGAGATTAAATAAAAATAATCATGAGAACTTCAGAGACTGATCCCATCAACACTAAAGGCACTCAGGGAAGTATTAAGTCACCTAAATTGGTTTACGACGTCATACGAGAAGGCCTCTGGGATCCAATAAAACAGTGCAAGTCCTGTAGTTACTATTTAAAACCCATGGGAAACCCATGACCTTCTGGAGGGTCAGCTAAAGACAAGACAGAATATGCTGGGGGAAGTGTAAAATTGTTCAAGACAACTGTGTTGAGGCAACTAAATCTTGATGTCAGGATCTGACAGCTGAACAGGCTGCTGGAATCCTTTGACTGTATCTCTCTGCTGATGGTATTAGGAGCTTAGTCAGACAGAATATTACTGATGCAAAGACACATAAATTTAAGCACTTCTTCCCAAAACTGATTCTTGCCATTTATACTTCATTATGTCACGAAAGTTAAAAGTAGCTTTACTATGAATTGAAGGGACAGACATATTGCAACAGTATGTGTAAAACTGGGAAAAACTAATAGTTTGTGTGCTTGGAAGCAAGTGGTCACACTAATGTAAGGAGACAGGATGTAGATTTCGCTTCCTAAAGTCACTGGTCTGAAAAAACAACACACATCTGTTTACAAAGGTCATTTTCAGAAACAGAGATTACGTGTATTCTATATAAACATTTGCGGAAGAGCACATATAAGTACAACAGCAGCAGCTGATGAAGCTGAAATAATCAGATCTGGCGTTATCAAGAGTACCTAGTGGAACTGAGCAGCATTCTTTCATGGAGTAACACTGGCCAGACAAAGCAAATTTAAAAAAAAAAAAAAAAAGGGGGGGGGGGGCTAGACTGGAGACAGAAACTTCATATTACTAGGTCATCTGCTGCTTTGACGTAGCCTTGCTCGACAGTGTGATTGAGGATGACTAAATGTATGAAGGAATACTGCAGAAGAGGGAATGCAGTTATCTCTAGCAGGTATAAAAAACTGTTTTTTTTATATTATGCTTTTGTTTTTTTTACTTTTCTCCTCCTTCTAATATAGCATTGCTGTATTAAGTCACTTATGATTTCTCACCAGGGGAAAAACAGTTCCTTGAATGCCTAGATCTCTTATTTTCTGGGGCAATCTCTATACAGGTTAAGACGACCATTGTTGCTGCCACTTAAATCCTGACACAAAGGATACATCTGTGCACTTGTCATCTCAGCTGTGATAACTTTTTGTAAAAGTCTATATGAGCTGCAAGACAGCAATCTTACAGTGCTGAGAAAAATGTTTTAAATATTAGTACATTTTTAAAAAATATTTTTGTTAAATAGCTATTTAAAATGAAATAAAATGTTGAGCGATGTAAAATGAATAAAAATTATGTAAATTTACAGAAAACACATAACTTTAAGTGATACATTAACTATCGAAATTCTAGAGCCTACACAGTAGAGATCAGTGTTTTAAGACTGCCTTCCTTGAGACATTAAATTACATTATGACCAAAAAAAACCAATAACCAACATTCAAAATGTCTGGTGAAAGACAGTACTTTTAAAATAAGTTTTTATAAACAAAATGAAATAAAGTAACATAATTTGGCCTAACCCATTTGATGTATTATTGTAATGACTAAGTTCTAAAATCTCAAAACAACCAGGGAACTACTTTACAATTTTGTATGTTTGTCAGGGAAACATACACTTGACACATGCTCTTTGTTCACACTGACACTGAAAGAATTTTTCTGCAGCATCTGTTTCAGTGTAAATAATAGAAATATTTTGTAATCATTTCATGTTAGAAACTGTACAAAACAAAAATTTTAGTAGGCATGTATCCTCCATAGAAGAAAAATTTAATGTACAAATACTGCATTTCATTATCTGTAATCTGATCTCATCACTAGGTGTAGTAAATTATATGATATTTGTTATATTTCTGAGCAAGATTAAACAATATAACTATTGTTGAGCTTGAATTTACTCCTTCTGGATCTTTATTTCTTTACTGTTCTTTCCAGTATTAACCATCCCTATGTACTCTTATTTTTTTGGAAATGTGATGTGTGCTGGGTTCTAAGTCTTAAGGAATTATATGGTCAAGCTAACAAAATGACAAAAATAACAATAGAAAACGTGAGGGGTTCATCTATTTGACTAAGTATCAGTGTTAGGTAGAAATCCAATTGTCCATACTATTATTCAGGTATTACTCAGTTTTATAATTAGTAAACAAGGTAGGTGGCAATGTTTGAAGAAAATAAAGAAAACTTCCAATGTTAGTATGCTGTCAGAGCCTTAAAATATTCAATGATACTCATCCAACTGTACAGCATACTGAAGTGGAATATTCCCAACAGACTGACTCATACCATCTAATTTTACTGAAGTTTTCTTCGTAATTCTGAAGAGCGATGTCTTGCTCTAAAAAGACCTTGCTTTCAAATCAAACTACTTTTAACTCTCTTCTGCTAACACTTTAAACTTTTTCAAGATTACGTTTGCTTTCACCAAGACATTGAAGATGCTGCACATACAGCTTTGCAATTTCTTCTTTAACCCTTATTATGCATCAGGTTTCTAAAAGCAATCAATACCCCCAACACTTTGCATTGGATGAATTACTCTTTGACATGTTGCACTTTAAGGGTGAAAAAAGCACTCACTGCAATCAAGCGATGGGCAATCTATCACTAATTTTTGAGTAACAGTCACCAGGATATCACATTGCCCTTGACAGTAAGTAACTAACACTAGGTAATAAACAACTATCCTTATTAATATACTGAAGAGTATTGCATTTGTAGCAGATGACTACTTGTAATAGAAAACAACTATGATAGCTGACATAGAAACAAAATGAAAAACACCTATCCTTCCAGGGTAGTTGTGTAAGGGAAATGAACTCAAGTCAACCTTCTTACTCAAATAATGAAAAATGATAGAAAGAAAACACTTGCAGATTGCATATTCTTTTTTACATTGGAGTCTCATGAGCCCTTCAAGTACAGATGTCTTTTACGAATATAACTGGAAATTCTTACAGAAATATATACGTAAAGTTGAAGGCAATTGTTTTAAAATCTAGTAGTTAAAATTTTACATCTGCAGGACCACTGGCACCACCACATCACTGCACCGCTAATGAACCACAGTGTTTTTGATACCCAAGAAGTATTATTAATCAGAACACAGTGCTGACGAGAATAATCTGGGAAAAATGTTTTTAAAGTTTTAGGCAAGAGAATTATATGGATTTTCCTCAACTTTGCTGAAATGTCATTAAAAATGTGAAGAATACAGTACAAGTGATACATGCACTAAAGTCTGTGACAAATGGAAGGTTATACAACCGTACTGGTATTTCCCAAACTGTACTTCGCTCTGCAGACTCACTACATTCCTCTCAGTTAAGGGGATGCCAAAAGAATCCTCTCTAGTCTTTTGAACTTATGTGATATTCATCACAGACTGGAACACATATGAAAAATGTTATACAAAAAATATGCAGAAATCACGCAACTTGAGGCAGAAAACCGTAACAATTTCTTCAAGCACAGTCATATGACCCCAAGTGTATTTAGGTTGCTTAAACTGAATACATCAAAACATTAAGCATGAATTGTTCTGCTACATATAAAGCATTTAAGTAAATGTCAGCATCATTTTAGAGAAATTTTAGTACATCTCTACCCATTAAATATTTTGTCATTAGTGCTGTAAAAATGTAAAGATTAACACTAATAGCAACACAGTCAGCCCAACAGGTCAGTAAAGTCAAAGCGTTACTATGGTTATGTGCAAATCTAGATGACAAGGTAGCATTTTATTGTGTTTGTAAAATTTACTTTGTATCTATGGTAATATTTTTCTTGGTTGATTTCAGAAAACAATGATTTACTTTGCACTATACAATCTCCTTTAAATGTGTTTCAGCATAATGTACAAGTGAGTAAAGAAACTATAAATCAACACTTAATTTAAGTAACACCTTGACCTACTTAGCAAGAATTGGATCAGAGTCCTGTTTGAGTTAATATTGATTTATCCTCCAATAAGCAAAAGATCCCGTGTCTTCCTTGATTTAGTTGAGGCCATTGCTATGAAATTAAAAACGAGTAAAACCCGTAATATAGCCCTCTCGTCTGTGGTAGAGAATGTACCATACCTGTGAATCCAGGAGAACAGAAGCACTGATAACCTCCAAGCCTGTTGATGCAGCTTCCTCCATTCAAACAAGGCAAGGTTTCACACTCATCTACATCCATCTCACACAGAGACCCATAGTATCCAGGTGCACAATTACAGAGGAATCTTCACAGAAGAGAAATTGTGTGACTCAGTGGAAGCAAACAACATCATCTATTGTAATATTCTGAAGCTATAGGTATGTTCTGATGTCAAACTGTGGTCCCTAATCACCATCCATATTGAAATAATTAACAGACTCCTCTCATTTCCATGTTTCTAAAGCATGCATAGCAATTTAGTGTTGGATTTTTTTATTTTTTTAATTAGTAGGAAAATTGTGCTCAAAAATTTCAGCTGAACCTATAGGAAATGACATACAGGATAAAATTTTGTCAGAAGTCTCTGAAAAATTGTAGTGTTGTGGATACAAACACAAGATACAGTATTTTTTTCTTATTTATACTTAACTTTGTTAGTAAACACATTAAAAAACTTCATTGTTGGAAACTGAAGAGAGAGAAAGCAATCTAACTGCAGTTCATTTCTTCTATTTCACATTTATGCCAAATTTAAGAAAAAGGAGGAAAAGAACAAGTTGTGCCAACTTCCCTTCCATTTTCCTCTCAAATCACGTAAGAAACAAGTAGCTGAGCCAGCAACATTTGCTGACCCCATTTTAATAGAGAATCCGTGTTGCCTGCTGAAGGTCCCTTCCAAACCTCAATACAGTGAAGCACATTTTGCATTCAAGCAATTTTTTTTGATTTTTTATTTCATTTATTTGTAGTAACTAACCTGTTAATGAGATCAAGGCAAGTTCCATTGTTTCTGCAGGGTCCTGATAAGCATTCATTAACCTCCACCTCGCAAAGTGTCCCAGTGAAGCCATGCTGGCAGGAGCACCTAGCAAAGAGGACGTCATCATTTTACTTTTCAGTTTACCATAAAAAGATACCTGAAAAATATGGGGCATATTTTGGGAGGAACAAACCGAAAGTGTTTTTTTGTTTGCTTGTTTTTGTTTTTTTGTTTGGTTGTTTTGTTTGTTTGTTTGTTTGGTTTGGTTTTTGTTTGTTTTGTTTTTTAAGATCATTAGAAAGTTCTGCATTTCAACAAACTTCCTAAGTACAGTGACTTCAGCCTAGGAAATAGTATTTTCACTATTATTAGTTGAAGCCACAGATTTTGTGCTGACTCAGCTGTGCAGGGGCTCAGGGTTTGTCTTGACCTGACATGGTTTTTGTTTGTTTTGAGACCTACCCTGGAGCCAACTGACTGATGCCTCCCCTTGCTTTAGTTTCAGATCTGGGATTGGGACCTATGGAGACGGTGTGACACACTGGGACAAGCATGGTGTTGCAAGCACTCGCCCCTTGTGTCCATGGGGGCTAAGCAGTGCAAAGGAAGCAAATCACGATAATGAAACATACCAAAATAGCTCCAAGCAGGTAGAAGACTGAAAACCATAAAACACCCACCTAGCAGACACTTCCAAATGCAGGTCACTTGCGAAAACGCTGCCAGTTCTTCTTGAGAAAGATTGAAATCACTGATCCCAGAACCCAGACAGAGTTTGTGAGGACGCTCGTTACAACAAGGGCTAGATAACTGTAAGCTTTCTTACCTAACAATTTGAACTATATTTTTATGAAGCTCTTTTGTATTAATATGGACATAAGTATTAGTATGTTTGTAACTGGATCAATAATAGCTGTTTTAATACATGATTAGGTTGTTAAAATTTTAAATAGCCTAACAATAAATTATTGGGTCCACACATATGGCATGTTCCTTTCTGACCATAAGATCCTGTATGTAACATAACATGTAATGTGTCAAACCCATAACAAAATAAGGACGCATTATAGCACCAAAGGGCAGCAAACATAATACAAGCAAAGGTTGAAAAGAATAGCTAAAAGCTAATTAGCAATTTATCATACTGGGTATTCGTTGCTCAAATAATTTCCCTCACCTGTAACTGTTAACCCCGTCCACACAGAGACCTTCATTCTGGCATGGATCTGAGATGCACTCATCACTGTTAACTTCACAGTAAGTACCTTCAAATCCTGAAAAATAGATTGTATTAACTATGAATGAGTGAATTCCACTGCACAATTTGAATATACGGATCAAGGATCTTCTTGGGAGTTGAGCTATCTGAGCTCAGGATCAATTTTGGTAACGCAAGTGTCAGGCTTGAGAAAACTCAGCAACTGTAGAAGCTGCTAAAGAAAGAGCTGAGGAAAACATCAACTACTTCTCATGGGAGCACTTCAGCTGAGGCTCTCTGCCCTTTGAGCTGTGTTGCAGCCATGCCCGTGACCATGTATCAGTTCTGCACCCTGACTCTTGCCTCAGATCAGCTCCCTGGCTTGACCCTGTGCCCACTCAACTACTACAGATTTGACTGGTGATCTGGCACCTAGGCTGACCCTGGATACTGGAACTGGTCCTGCCCTGCTCACCTGACTCACATATTGTCAAGACGAGATCCTCAATGGTGAGGTTCCTGCCCTGGCACGCTTGGTTAGACTCCTGGCTCATTTTTGCTTGTGGAGCAGCTAGCCCTCACTGCTCCCTCCCTCACATGCTGCACATCAACTGCACATCAAGTGCAGCAAGCGGATGCCATCCTAAAGGAATTTTCTCCAATTATTTTATTCATTAGCTTCAACCAGTTCATCTCCAGAGACTAAAAGAAGCCTTATCATACTTTAATGAACCAGAAAGACCACATTTGGATGTAGCTCCTGGATACTGTGAAATGCAACCAGTTTTAAAGGACTTAAAAGGCTTTCTTGGGGCATGTAGGACAGTATCAGAAATGAAAAGCTAATTCAAAAATCTAGAGCATAATAAAGGTTAAGAGAGACCACATTTATCCAAAGCAGTCAGAAGATGAGAAAAACACATTTAGCTCGTTCTACTACTTACATCAAGAAAAATATTATTCATTATGATCTTATATGGAACAGCTTCTTATTCTTTTGTGATACTCGGTAATATCTGAGCAAGCATCTCCTTCTTAAAATACCACAGCTGTCATTAAAATACATAAAAAGGAAAATGGTAGACATTCATCATTCTGCTTCCACCTGACACCCCAATTGGTTATGGATGTTTTATAGTCTTTTTGAGGTAAATAATACTGAAGTGAAAACATAAAGCACCATTTAGACACATTTTTGATTGCAGTAGTACACACTATTCCAGCCCATGGCAAAATACAGCTACCTTGGAAAGACATAAATGAAATAAACATAGAGCAGGCATGGTATTTTACCTACTATTCCTACAAATGGAGAAAAATACTGGCTTCATTGCATAATTTAACCAGTTATTTATTTACTACATTATGATATAATAGATGTGTTCAATCTAATACTGAATACTGTCTTTTTTTTAACCAAAATAAATTAGCTCATCTTTTTTTTTAAAAAAAAAAGAAGTCAATCTTATTTTTCTTAATGATACATGCTAACCGTAAAAGACACCAAACTATGTAGATGACACATTTTGATCTACAATTTAAAAGCACTGTTCTGAATTCATGCAGCAATGCTGAACAACTTTAGCCATGCCGGCCATTTTTACAGATCTCAACAAAAACCGTTCGCGTTCAGCTAAAACTGTTTATCAGAAACACTCGAATCTTCTTAAAAGAACATAAAAATATCAGTGTTATTTGCACTGTTTTATACATAATTTCTGGATGTCTGTGGTGTAGTATAAAGTCTGCAAAATGAATATTTCAATGAAAGCAATTGGTTAAAAAGCCAATTTTAATTCACCACTGATGTATGTTCTCAGAGAAAATTATGAAATTAAATTTAAATGTGCACATTTCTTGTACAAACAACAGAAAAACCTCAAAATACGTACTTTTATGTTAGGATCAAAATACCTGTACAATGTTTACAAATATATTTGGACAGCAACCAACCATACTGTTTTCAGATCCAAAAGACTACTTTAAATACTCACATGTAAGAGGAGTTGGCCTAAGGAAAGAGTTACCCTCCTCATTTACTTACACAGTGCTGTTAAAACTATGAGAGACCTCATGGGTCTAACACGCATGGACATGTAGTTCTTGTATTTTACATGACAGTCAAACATGATTTAAAGTGCGATGTAACACATTAGTAAATTTTGTATAACTTACAAATGCTGCCACACATAGCCAGGATCTTCTGGAAGACTAAAGCTAAGATCAACGTATGGTTGCAATTTTTTCAGTAATGTAGATGTTTCCAGATTGTTTCACATGGGGGGGGGAGGAAGGAACAGACGTGTTTTCCATTTAAATCAATTTAAAATGTTTAAAATGTCAGACATACTACTGAATCTAACATTTAAGTTACAAAGAAACTTGCAGTACATAAACAAGCATTCACTTAGTGGAGCCAAAAAAATATACTGGAAGACTTAATTTGTAGTTTATATGGCAAATATATTTCATTCATCTGAATTACAAAACACAAAACCTTTTTATTTAAGCAAACTATTTTGTAAAGCAGCACGTTACTTAAAAGCCTGAAAATATGCATGCTGCTGTAAGGTACTGTTACTCTAACAATATTTAGTATTATGTGTAGGACAGTAATATGCACATTTAAATGCAAGTACTTCCTGCTTTTGCTAGTGCAAATCAGTCAAGCTTCGGATCTAAACTGTAAATCAATAGCACATGTAAATGATTTGTTGCAGCTCTCCAGCCATATACTTTAACAGGTAGCTTTTCCACATTTCAAACCTGGGTGACACATTAAAAATGCAATTTTTGACCTTAACGCTTTTTATGTGGAAAACCTGAAAGCTTTCTGAACTCAGTTCAAACTACTCTGAACTTCTAAATGAAAAGCTGCATCTAATCAATAGGGAAGAGCAAATGGCACACACTGCCACTCTGGAATACAGAATTGCATTAGATACCTGCTCAAAATTTCCAATATTGAGTTTAAGAAATTATCCTAACAGGGATGGACAATCGAGCGGTTTTTCTTTTTTTTCCCCCCACGGGTCTGGCCATAAGTAGATGAATGTCATTGTAATGACAAATAAATGTTTTTTATTTGCCAGATGTATTTTACATTATTTTTCCTATGACATTTAGGAAACTCAAGTAAGATAGGAACGGAATCTCATTGGTATTAGAGAAGTTTCAAATAGGATCTTTTTCACAAAGTAGTTATCCACTTCAATTTTCACAGAACTACCAACATCCTGTGAAAGTTTTTCCAACAGTATCAGTGGATGAAGCATTACTTAAGTTGGGATAGACCCTATTGCTCCTTCGGCTTCTCTGAAATACTGGAAATGGCTACTCTGTGTGATCTGCAATGCATAGTGTAGCCACACATCTGCTGTTATTATTATGGTCATGTTTGTTTGCTTAATCCATTTCAGAGAAATACCACAAAATTTACCTTCAAAGGCAACAAAAAGGACAAACTGCGTTCTTTCTCTATAAGCTCTCCACTGATTTACACACCAGCAAAGAATCATGGATTGTACTTGTCTTCTCATTGTGAAACACTTCTGAACCAATGTTTGCAAACATAACACACAGCTGTGAAGTCTTTAAATTTTTAGATACAGTACTTTATACTGCATCAAAATACATAGTAAATTGTTTGACTCATTATTTGAGTATTTTATCAAGCAACTCTCAAGCAGCCCACTTCACCATCAGCTGAACCAATGTTTGTTTCATATGCACATGGTGGTTTAACACCAATGGGTAGCTAAGCACCACCATGCTGCTCCCATTCCCTCACCTCACCAGAAAAGAAGGAGAAAATACAATGAAAAAAAAAAAAAAATGTAGGTTGAGATAAGGACAGGAAGATTATGCACCGATTTCTGTCACAGGAAAAACAGACTCGGCATAAGGAAGATTTATGTAATTTATTGCCTTTTGCTATTAAGACTAGAAGAGTAAGAAACTAAAAACATGTTCCTCCCCATTCATGTTCCTCCCACCTCCACACCCTGAGCAGGGCAGGTGAACAGGCAGTGGGAACTGCTGTCAGTCCCTAATGCACACTTCATCTCTGCCGCTCCTTCACAGTCACTCTCTGCCCCTACTCCACTGAAGGCTCGAACAGGCAGTGGGAACTGCTGTCAGTCCCTAATGCACACTTCATCTCTGCCGCTCCTTCACAGTCACTCTCTGCCCCTACTCCACTGAAGGCTCCTCCATGGGGTGGCTGCAGCGTGGAGATCTGCTCCATTGGCTGCAGGGGGACAGCCTGCTCCACCAGGGGCCTCTCCACAGGCTGCAGGGGAACTTCTGCTGCGTGCCTGGGGCACCTCCTGCCCTCCTGCTCCACTGACCTTGGGATGTGCAGGGCTGGTTCTCACTGCTCTCTCCCTGCTTCTGTTGTGCAGCTTTTTTTTCCCCTTTCTTCAGTCTGCTCCCCCAGAGGCCCATCCATTGTCGCTCCCTGTCTTGGCTCTGGCCAGCAGCAGGTCCCTTTTTGAGCCGGTGGGAGCTGGCTCTGATCTGACATGGAGCAGCTGCTGGGCTCTGCTCACAGAGGCACCCCCTCCAGCCCCTGCACTACCAAAACATCACCACAGAAGGTTAATACAGTGCATATTTACTATATTTATGAAATTGTCTAGTCAGTTGACACAAATATTAAATAGCTTTTTTTATTCTATGAAAGTTGTAACGACAACTACATTGTTCATTTAGTTCTTCTCATATACAGCTGCATTTTGCAACTCGTGATAAACTAGAGTCAGAACAACTAATGACTGGACTGTTAACTACATATCATGCAAGTTCTTTAATCAATATGTCATCTGGTACTAAGTCAGGTATCTTGGAATATTCCAACTATGTCTGTTGTGATTACCCTTTGTAATCTAGTCCGTAATCGTGACAAGCTTATTGGGAGAGAAAGTGATGCACGTGGCAGACAAAAACAGGATAAGAAGACAACTGAGAAAATCTATCTCCATAAAATGCTTTCAATTAGATTTTTATATTTTACCATACTTCCTGTTTTGATAGTCCTTAATAAGTGACTGCTTTTTTTGAGCATGTATGACTAACTCATTCCATGAATTATGCCTTTTACCCCTTTTCAATACTGAGATATTTTCAGCTTTCCAAGATCTGTTAGCTATGCACTTTACTCTTCCGTTAGTTCCCTGAAGATTTGTTATGATTCCTAGCTGCAAGTTTCAAGAACCCTTGAAGATTCCTTCAAAGTTCCTTCAGAACCTTGGCTGCAAGGTTTTTGTGTTCTTAAGAAACTATGCACAAATATCTTTTGAAAGACTTTTCTGGTGGATGTATAGAAAAGGTTTGAACTCTTTACAAATCATTTCTGAAAAAGGCTTCAGAATCAAACACACTATTAAAAGCTTTTTCCTATTGTTGTCATGAAGTTCAATATCATAATAGCACTCAATGAGCAGTTCACCTACCTTCACAATGACTTTTTTTTAACTCAGTAATTTACAGTAACCTTAGTAATAAAGATCCTAAGCTATAAATAATGATGACTTCTACATCTTGTCTCTGTATCTTTGCAATCCAGCAAGATGAGTAATACTATTGTGGTGTATACTGAAATTACTGTTTTGCTGTCTTTGGCCCTTGATACACTCCTATACCCCCACCATTTTTATGTATAAAAGCAATGACTTCAAAATCCTACCTAAATTCCAAATTCAGTAGTGCTTTCACTGCAGCTTTAATTAGCTAATGCATTCTTCAATTCTTATGCTAGATTTTATAGAGATGTTTTGCAGTTAAACTGTTGCTCCATTCCACCTTACAAGTTCTTGTACACTGATGGAGAAATTGTGTTTTTTAAGCCATGGCCCAGGAAAGCTTTAAGTGCCTGTTGCGATTTTACTTGTTGCACAGGAAGACAGACAGCAGTCTGCTTTTTTCCATCAGTAAGAGGAAGATTACTCCCCCGATGTCCTAGGCCTTCCTGACAGCTCAGCAGGAAGAGACTGCATTTCCAACTTGGTCCAATTTTTGTACTTTTAACAATATGCATGTATTCTGTCTATTTCTGCCTGTTTTGTCAATTTAGTCTGCCAGCTCTGCTAGCCAGGCTGATGTCTGTCTATGTTTTTGTAACAATTGACTCAAAAATAGTAATTCTGAATGGTGGAATCTGAACAGCCATAGATTTAATAACTATTGCAATATAAGAAATTAATATTAGGCAAACCGACATCTGTATTACCGGTCTTTCATCATAATTGATGAACCTGCTGTAATTCATGAAGGCTTTATGTGCTTTGAAAGATAGACATTCTTGTTGCTTTCATTGAAGAACAGCATTAAATTCAACATGTATTTTCAACTACTCTGCAGTAAAGATTAGGAAACATTAACTACAGCAGTTTTTACCTGTTTTGCAAATGCACAATGGATTTCCATCGACTTGTGCCAAGCACGTTGAGTTGTTTATGCAAGGATTGTAAGGCAGCTCACAGGGACTGAAGCGCTGATGGCAAAAGTCACCAGTATAAAATGGAGGACAAATGCATACAAACTGTCCCTGCTTAACAGATTCATAGCAGGTGGCTCCATTCAAGCATGGTTCAGAATCACATTCATTTATATCTACACTGCAGTCTGGCCCTGTCCACCCTGCTGTACACGAGCACCTGAAAAAAATGAGAATGAAAACAAGAATGAAAACCAACAACTTAGCCCAATCAATTCTAACTACTTCAATTAAGCAAACAAACAACAATAAACAACAAAAACACAATAATGTTTCTGTCCATAATTTTTTTTTTTGCCAATTGCATCAGTTTACACTATGAACACAAGCCATATTTAAGTTCTTCTCCACCAGTTTCTTTGTGTGAAGACAGAATTACTTATTCTGAATATCAGGATTTATCCACCTGGAATTATAAGTGGTTTATTTAATGCTGACAGAAGCATCTGGGTATCTTTTCTAAGCTGTTAAACAACAACAGTAATTATCAAATCTGAAATTCAAGGTTTTTCAAGATTTAGGATTGGAAAGACATCTTTTCATGTGTGAAATCTCCAGGTACTGCAGTGTTTAAGATGAATCCTTTTTACAGGATGCTTCTTTTTTGTACGCTTGTGTGAAGGGATGATACTGACAACACAGGAGAGAAAAAATGAGCCAAACCCCACATTACATCTGATTGTAGAGAATTTACTTTCATGAACTACATAAATAACTGTTTCCATTTCCAACATGAATATGACAAGGTGTTAAAAATTCAAACAAGGATTACAGTTTGCAGATGATTTCAAAATTTGCAGAGAAAACTTCATCATTAACTGCAATAAAAGGTCTGTTCCACCTTCTACATACCTACCTAATGGATTCAGCTTCTCACTGCCTAAAGATTTAAATATGATCTGAGGATATTTAATTGTTGAAGTGAAATCTGTCCAAGGGCAGATAATATGAATGCAAATGCCCTTCTTAGTTAAAACACTATTTAAAGCCTTCTTGTTCTACAAAGTTTTCTCACTAATTTCATTTCCTTTTTAGTATATTTTTGAGACAAACTGCTGTAATTCATGAAAACTATGCACTTTGAAAAGTACACATCCTTATTACTTTCACTGAAGATAGCACTGAATTCAACATTTACTTGCCACTGTTTTGCAGTGTAACAGACAATATGAAAGATTAACAGCAGCTCTTTCCTGGTTTGATTGATGTTGTTTCCAGGCATTAAACCATTCAAATATGGCTGGACAGTTCTACTCTGATGAGAGGACTTTTTCTTAAACAATAAATAGGACATTCAATGCAAAATCAATAGAATTAGGTAGCTCTGTTCTGTAGGGCATGGGTACTGCTTGCCACACGAAAGAACTTGAACCCTTTACAAAAAACAAAGGGAGTGTTTTCTTTGGAGTTGTTGATTTTCTCTGTGATTGGTTTGTGGGTACAATTTCTATGCCACATCAAGTAGTTACTACTAAGAAACTTTACAATTGGAAGTCTAGACTCTTAGCAATAGGGATTCAAAATCAGGTTACCATGTGTTACGCATGGGAAGAAAAAGTCATTTTCTAAAGGTCCTTTTCATCTTCTAAACTCAGATAAAACGTTTTAAGAGTGCTAGCAAATACCATTGAAGTTTTCACATAGCTTTTTCTCTTTAGAGAAAAATGTAAATATGAAAGATGTTCTGCATCAAACTTTGTGTTTACTCTTGAACTGTTTAGAAAAGTTATAACCTTTTTTAGATTTATTTGCTGATATTTGGTGTTTAAATTATGCCAAGTTTTTTAAAAGCAAACTACAACTGCAAGTTATACAAATAAAAACCATTCTGTGCACATACTAATCAACACCCCTTCAGGTATGAAGAACTGCTATTACCTGGGAAATTACTCGGTCTTCTGTCAATGTTCAGAAGATTTCTCTGCTATATTCAATAGGAGTATATTTAGAATTTAATTAGAGAAACTGTCTAAAAGTCCAAAAGAATTTTTAAGCCAAAGTATGTGGTATTTTTATATTTACTTAAAAACCTAAGGTATTGTATACTTTTAGATATAAATTACTCTGGGCATGCGACACAATCCTATCATCTGCTAAATTCACGAAGAAACAATGCAGGAAAGAAGCTAAACATCAGGAAGAAAATACTGCGACCTGGAAAATGCTTTCTACGTCTTCTCTTAAGAACAAACGAAATTACTATCTTTATTCCTACATTAGCAAGTTGTAAATTCTGAAGCTGAAGTTTTTGTGAGACCTTTATTTTTCAAGAATGTTGACATTTGTGAAAAAAATCAAAATTTATAATAAAAACATAGCCAATCACTCAATAAAGCATATCATGTACTTCCAGAACTATGAAAACATGACTTATAAATGTTATGCAATTATGCAAATGACATCTTATGCTTTCATTCCCTAATTGTATACTCCTGTGTAACTTTTAAAAACAGCTATGAGAAGATAAACCACCAAATACATCAGGAATCGTGGTATCCCACTGCTGTACTCTTTCTGCTCTGTATTTTACTATCAGTTCTAAGAAAAAAATTGACACAGAAAAAGCAAAAAAAGTTGAAAATAACTTGATGTCTTATTAAAACAGTATTTTAAACAGCACAAACTTCTATCAATCTGAGTAATTTAGAGCATCTTCAGAAAGAGGAAGTATACACAGATTCTACAGCAGAAACAGATTTGATTAAAAAAAATAAATAAATAACTTGCCTTCCTCCAGAGTCTGTATTAAAAACTTCCTTTTAAATAAGTAAATTCAAATACCTGATATTACAAAATCAAATCATGTATGACTCCTTTCTTTAAATTATTCACTCAAGCAATAATATATACCTGCATGGTGCTGTGATTGTGACTTACGTGTAGAATTCTTCTAACCCAGAGATTAGCTTCTGTAAGTATAGTATTTTGACTTTCCATAGATTTCTCAAAGCTAAAAATTGCAAGCTGTAGTCATGAAAAGTACCTGGAAAAAAACTGATATTAAAGTTCCCACAACTCTGTAAGCATTAAATCATTTGCTTCTCGCTAGTTTGAAACCTTCCCTTTCTCACATTCCAGTGAGAAATATCTCGGTATCGCTTGCCTTACATACTACCTTATGAGTTTTTGGGGTGTATTAAATGTAACATAGCAAGACAGTCAAAAGAGGTGATTCTACCACTACATAGAATTGGCGAGGCCTCACCTTGAATACTGTAGTATGAAAAAATATGAAAAGGATGTCAAGATACTTGAAAGTGTCCAGAGGAGGGCAACAAAGCTAGTAAAAGGTCTGGAAGGCACATCAGATGAGGAGAGGTTGAGGACACTTGGGTTGTCTAGACTGGAGAAAAGGATGCTGAGAGGCAACCTCACTGCTCTCTGCAACTTCCTGAGAAGGGGAAGTGAAGAGGGAGGTACCGGTCTCTGCTCTCTGATAACTGATGACGGGATGTGAGGGAACAGCACAAAGCTGTGCCAGGGGAAGTTCAGGCTAGATATAAGGAAACACTTCTTTACCGTGAAGGTCGTCAAACACTGGAACAGGCTTCCTAGCAAGGAAGCCCATGCCTGTCAGTGTTTAAAAACCATTTGAATACTGCTCTCATTGATGTGCTTTAACTTTCGGTTAGTTAGCCCTGAAGTGTTCAGGCAGCTGGACATAATGATCTTTGAAGGTCCTTTCCAACCGAGCCATTCTAGTCTAGTCTAGTCTTCTCTATTTATTTAAGGAATCAAATCATAATTAGGAGTCTTAGAAATCAAAGAATGGATGATGTTGGAAGAGCTAGACTCACACTCAAAAAAGGGTCAACTACAGCTCCTCAGGTCTGTGCACAGCTGGGTTTTGAGTACCTCCAAGGATGAGAGAGTTCACAAGCACTCTGGGCAACATGTTCCAGTGTCTGACCACCCTCACAATAAAAAAGCATTTAATTGTGATTAAGTGGAATTTCATCTACTTCAGCTTGTTTCCACTTTTTGTGTCACTGGGTATCACTTAGAAGAGCCTAGCTCCATCTTTTCCCTTCCTTTCCATCAGTTACCTACTAAGAGCCGCTCTGCAGCAAAGCAATCTTTTCAGCATGCCAACAGGAACCACGATCTATTCTGAATCTCAGAATTCTAAAGTGGCTTTCTATCAATTAGAAAAACCCACTGGTGTGCTCATTTCTACCTACCTCAGCTAGAAGCTCTGGAAAAATGCCAAATCTTGACAAAAGAGGTAATGCAGATGATTATACCCATGCAAAACACATTTCAGAAGGAACCATTTTTGCTTTCAGATGTCTTTCAGCAAGAAAAAAAAAAAAAAAAAAGAAACTGGCATTTTAGCCCTCTGTATTTTGTACCATATTCAAAAAGTATCAATCAAAGCACTTGCCTTTGTCACGGATACTTCTAGAAAACAAAATGCTATATGCATGACGGGGGGAAAAAAAAAAAAAAAAAAAAAGAACAAAAAAACCACCTACAGTAAAACTGTTTTTTCCTTAGTGTTCAGTCAAAGATACTGAAATCTTGAGCTGAACCCACAGATAAACTGTGCCCATCATTCACCTGCTTTTTTATTTGATAGGATCTTGATCAGAAAGGGCAGGATGTTCAGTGAAGTTTAGGTCAGCCTGTTAGCTATACAGCACATGCAATAATGGTCCATTTACTGCAAGTCTGTATTCTCTAGTGCACTGAATCACATCAGCTAACAGCATGAAAAGCCGCAGTGCTCACTGACAAATTTATTCCTTGTAAGCTAGAGGCTACTGGATTGTCTGAAGTAGTAAAATGAGAGCTTGCTTTCCATACAGGCACGACTTTGAATCTGGAATACCATCCACTAACACCCATCACAAAGCTCCAGACATACATTTTCAGTCACCGCCGAAGCTTCAAATATTCGTTTTCCTCTCTCCTCTGTCCTCCACAAACATTTTTCTTCTTCTATGAAAGTTTTAACACTCTTTGTTCCTCAGACAGCTGTATGACCCACCTGACATACTCCTTCAGCTTTCACCTCTAAGAGCCCTGTTAAGAGTTTATCAGCACTCTTCTGGTGCTCCTAGTTCTCCCTTCTAATGTCACTCCTAACCGTTCTTAAATTCTCACACCTCTCCTCCTCTCCCTTGAATTCTACCCTGAGCCTCTCTTAACCCTTATTTCCATATTCCTCCTCACCCTGCTTTCTTCCTAACGGTCTCCACTGCAAAACATTAAATTCATTGCCTTGGCTAGAACTGGGTTTCACGTTTAAACTCTGTGCTGGGGCCCACTGACTGCTGCCTCCCCTTGAGCTTCAGCTCTTGGACCCCTCTGGGGCTAGTCACTGCCTGAAAAACAGCAGCCCTCTCTGGGCATGGAGCTGAAGGATGGGGGCACTACAAGCCTTCAGCTGGCCACCCAAGAGAAAGAAGCAGGCTTTTTACAGGGAAACTTAAACATAACCCCAATCACACAGCTCAAAACTGAAAATCAAATCCCAACCATATACCTAAGACTTTTTCTCCTAGCGAAGACCTCCAGACACCGGGATTGTGATCATAACACAGAGAAAATGCATTGGCAGTTGCTGGCTTTCCTATATGAGATTTTTTGCATTAGATAATTTTGACCATTAGACTGTTAAACTTTCACTGGACTAACAATAAATTCTTATCTAGGTATTCCCTGCATAATGGAGCATTTCTGTTCCACACTGCTGTGCAGGGAGCAGGTTCTTCCTGGCCTTTCCAATTAGGCAGTATGCTCAGGTACCCTGCAGCAAAGTCTGGAAAGGCTGAGTTAGATTGGTGATCAGAAACAACTGCAGCGTGCAGGAAGGAAAGTGGTACCTGCTCTGTAGCAAACATAACTGTAGCAGCAGTTTCAGAAGTATTTGCCTGCCTCTGCTCACCAAAACCTCATGTGGGTGTATGGATGGGTGTGGGGAGTGGCATTACTTATATACAAGTAAAGCCTTTTTCAATCAAGATGCTATAGTGGGAAGGTACATAGAGAATCAAAAGGCATTTTTTGGTATATTTTAATAGTACACAGATCTCATCTCCTCAAATTCTCAAGAGAAATCAGCATCGTTACTGCCTACATTCCCTGCACTTCCTAGAGAAAATAATTTATTTTTAGTCGTATGAAATGCTCTCTTACTTTTCTCATCAGTGGGGAAGAGCAACTGACATTATCTACCCAGACTTGTGCAAAGCATGTGATACTGTCCCATAAAGCATCCTCATCTCTGAATTGGAGAGACAGATATGATGGGTGGACCACTTGTTGGGCAAAGAATTGGCTGGGTGGTTGCATTCAAAGAGCTGCAGTCAACGGCTCCCTATCCAGGTGGATCCCAGTGAGGAGTGGTGTCCCTCAGGGGTTGGTAGCGGGGCTGGTACCTTTGTCAGCCATGTGGACAGTTAGGTTGAGAGCACCCTCAGGAAGCTTGTGGATGACACCAAGCTGAGTGGTATGATCAACACGCTAGTGGGAAGGGATGCCACACAGGCAGACTCTGATGGGCTCGAGAAGTGGGCCCACATGAAGTAAGACCTAGTAAAAGGTCCTATACCTGGGTTGGGGCAATCCCAAACAAATACAGCCTGAGTGGAAAATGCATTGAGAGCAGCTCTGAGGAGAACAACTTGGAGGTTTTGGTGGACAACAAACGAGCCAGAGATGTGTGCTCACAGCCCCGAAAGCCAACCACATCCTGGGCTGCATCAAAAGAAGCGTGGCCAGCAGGTCAAGGCAGGTGATTCTCACCCTCTGCTCTCATGAGACCCCACCTGGAGCATTGTGTTCAGCTCTGCGACATGTCCAGCCCAACAAGAACATGGACCTATTAGAACTAATTCAGAAAAGGGCCATGAAGATGATCAAAGACTAGAACATCTCTCCTACAAAGATAGGCTGAGGGGGTTCAGGATATTCAACCTAGAGAAGAGAAGGCTCCAGGGAGACCTTATAGTGGCCTTCCAGTACCTAATGGGGGCCTGCACAAAAGCTGGTGAAGGACTCTGTTAGGAAGTGTAGTGATAGGACAAGAGGTAATGCCTTTAAACTTGAAGAGGGTAGGTTTAGATTAGATATTAGGAAGAAATTTTTTAGCCTGAGGGTGGTGAGGCACTGGAACAGGCTGCCCAGAGAAGCTGTATATGCCCCATCCCTGGAAGTGTTTTCAGGCCAGGCTGAAGGGGGTTTGGGCAACCTGGTCTGGTGGGAGGAGTCTCTACTTATGGCAGGGGGGTTGGAACAAGATTATCTTTAAGGTCCCTTCCAACCCAAAACATTCTGTGGTTCTATGACATACAGTCTGACATGCAAAACTGTCAGGTTTTGGTGAAAAAGAAATGCATGAAAAAGCATTGTTCTAGTGCTTTCAAAGGAGGCAGGACAAAGTCCCTCCAGAATCTTCCTGAGAGACTGTGGCTCAGTAGGGACTCAGCTGCAGATCATGAGAAGGAAACATCTTAAATGTCAACATAGGCTTTACTGGTACACAGCATTAGCACCAGGTTGAAAGAAAATGGAAAAGACAAATTAAAAAATGGAGCAGTCTGTAACTCTGCTCCAGCACAGTATGAAAAAACATAGTGGTTGTTAGCAGTTTTTATGAAACTAGTTGCTTACTCTATTCAGTATTGCAAAAGTAATTAGTTTTTATTTTGCTGTTTTGTTTTTAAATGTACTTTTAACATGGAATATATATTAATCTTTACAATATCTTCATAAATAGGAGGAGCAGGGTAGAGCAGTGCTCTTGTTGCCCTTTTCTAATGCCTGCCAGAAAACATCTGGTTACGTGAGTTAACAGGAAGATCTTTTCCATACCAACGCTTTCTACTTCAGGCACGTGAACTGAATCATGCGGTTCAGTGCAAATGTACAACCTATCTCAAAGGTCTACCTGGCTGTTGTAAGGAGTGTTGAGCACTGTGAAAATATGCCGGTATCGCAGCTTATGGGACCACTATTTTTTATTTTAGGAATGGTCTGTCTTCTTGCTTGCATTTGTCCTGAGAAACCCGTAAGTTATTCAGTTAGAACGCAAGTCAGAAATAAAGTAAAAATACACATATTGCATAGCAATTCAGATAAATTCCGGATGTGTTTAGGTACTGTCACAATCAACAATAGCATGTCAGTAGGTCAGACATAAGGCTTTGAGAAATACTAGGACATCCCTTCATTATTGCAATGCCATTAGTCATCACCGCTGTTTGTAAACTGAATTATCAGTCTGAGCATAGTGACTGACCTTTCATCTTCTCAATTCAGGGAAGAAAGCGGTATTAAACTACCATTCCTTTGTTAGTCAATAAAATAGTTCAGCTCCTTCAGGCTGTCAATCTGGCAATGGAAGTTTCATTAGCAGTGAAATAAACAATAGCTTGGTTTGATTTATTTTTTCAGCGGTGAAGTTCAGGGCATAAAAAGATTAAAAAAAGGAAAAAACAGTCAAGAAGCTCATCCATATGAGCTCATCCATTACCCAATGGTTCTGATTCGCCAATACCTTCAATTCCCTAATGTGTGTCACAACCAAGCAATAAATATCTTTCCAAACTGTGTAAAGGTATACAGCAAGAAAGTGGCCACGTAAGAAGAAATACCACCTCTTCCCCTCTCACCTCTTTCCAAAGGATTAATCAATAGGTGAGTGAAGAGAAATTTGTCTTTCATGAAATTGATAGGTGAATATCAATTCAGCAATTAAATTATAAAAGATTCTATTTGCCTTTTTTGGTTGTTAGAATAATGATGGGAAACTGAAATTAAGGAAAATAGAACTGTTACCTCTGGAACATATACATCTAAAATTTCTAAATATAACAAATGTAGATGTCAGCTTATGGGAAGCCAAGGCACCACCTGCACTCTTCAAGTTGAACTTGAACCAGGTACTATGAAGGAATATGTAAAATACCTGGGGAGTAGTACCAGGTAACAACAGATTAACTCTTCATTGTGCACCTCACAGTTCCAGGCTTCTGACAAGTTTCCATCATGGAACGTAAAATATATGCAATAATAAGATGATACAGTGCATGAACTGTAAATACAATGCACTGTAAATACTTGCTGCTACTCTACCTCGGATATATAATTCATCTGTAAAAGAACTCTGCAATAAAATTTACACCAAGTATGGCCTAAGATACTTGGTCAAACTGGCTGAAACAACTTTCACTCTTTCTCTAGGCCCGTACTGTACGAAGGCTGTTGAACACTATGCAAGTAAATGTGTTTCCTAAGTTAACACTACTACTTGCAAAACAATCTATTATTTATTTTGTATACTTTCAAACTATTGATATAACTCAATTACCGTTTTGTATTATTTATTCACCAACAGCAAATACAAAGCACTGAATTAATACAAACTAGGGTTTAATCCCAGTAGTCAGTGCCATCATCTATAAGGAACCACATATTGCTGGTGATAATCCACTGGCGTTCAGTGGAAATGTGAGCAACACTGAGCACTCTGAGTTGTTTAGGCAGTAGGAAACTAATCCAAGTTTTACAATTCTACAACTGATGTTATACCTCATGAGAGAAAATTTCAAGAATCCCACCAAAAGACATGTAGCACACCACTGCAAAGATGTGCAGTAATTCTGACTGGAATACCATTGCACATCCAAGGTATCAGTGATTGAAGTAACAGTTAAGCTGAGTTGGTGTGTTCTGTGCTGTGCTACACAGCACCTAGAGCTCTGCCTTCTGGCCTGCATTGTGCTTTATTTATCTCCAGACCACAAGGCAAACTTTGCTGGTTAAGTGTAATACAGAAGTCCAGTACATGAGGCTGCACCAGCTGTGGCCTTGCCTTTCTTCATGTAAGACTGCAGTAACAAGTTCTCATGTGGACATCCTATTTGGCAGTACAAATGATGAATAAGGTTGTCTCCATGTAAAAAAATCCTGTAGGAACCTGAGTCACCAAACTAGGCTAGCCTTTCCATAGACTGGTTCTGCACACATGGCACACCGTGCTCTGACTGGAGACTGGAGGTCCATTTGATGCTGAACAGCTTGGGGTTCCCAGCACATGATGGAACCTCTAATTATATGTACTAACTTCTCTTTCCTTATGGCCTTATCTCCAACCTAGGACATTCTGAGCAATACATGACAGTGTTTGAGTGCCTTTCATACTAGAATCATAACAAAACTGCACCTCCCTGTGCAAATCAACATCTTAGTCCAATTTAAAAAATGATAAATGGGGATGGGTACATTATAGTCTCACTGGCTGTACCTATGCAACAGAAACTAAGCCTTAGCACTGCCTGTTCTGGACATCCCAGTCCATGCTGGGATGACACAGAAGGGGGAACAGAGGCCAAAGGCCAGGCCTCCACAGTGTGGCACAAATGGAGACAATCTGTGAGGCAGAAAAGTAGGTATAAATCTAACATAAAACACAGAAGAGTCTCTGCCTGTTTATCTTCTATGGCTACGTAGGAAGCAGCTTGTGAACTTAGGATATCTCAGATACACAAAGGATGTCTAGACCAAGACCAAACTGCTTTCCTCAGATTTACAAACAGTGTGTAGCAGTTTAAATAATTCAGGTACTTTTGAAAACTGAATTATACGTTGTTTTTATAAACTATGCTATCTTCTTCAGTTTGACGTGCCACAAATCCATGGTATTTGAGAGGCAGAGGAATATATTCCTCCACTAAAGGCAGCCCAATACAGACTTACACAAATTTCTCACAGAACTGATAATGATTTTTTTCCCCAATATGGATAACAACTTTTATAATTTTACTAATTATAACCATAATAAATGCGTTTATTTAGTCTTTGTATTGCTGAGCATGACACAAAGATGATGGCTGTCTAAAAAAAGCAGGAATAAAACAACTACATGAGACGTGTAACTTCTAATATTTATTGTATTCAAAGCATATCAGAAACAGAAAGCTCTGTAACAACTGCTTGATTTCTCCTTGTTTTTTACAGTTTTCAAAAGCTAGACCTGTAATTTCAAAATGTATTCCTGATGCATGCTGAAGATATTTGTATTTTCTCATTCAGAAGACAGTTTGAAATATCTTTTTTCTGCTTATAGGTTTCTGAATTAGAAATCAGAAGGATTAACCCCTTTACACAGAAAACATGAAGTACAATACAAATAAATAAATAAAATCTGCAAATAAAGTATGCTGAACTCCTTCATGCTTGTTCTCAAAGCTGGAAATAAAGTGGATATTGACCCGGAACTGGAGGAAAAGGATTTGGGAGGTAAACTGCTGGAAAGAGAGATAAAAAGATTATGTTTCTGCTACTGTAATAGTATATAAGTGTGCCTTTTGAATGTTTGATGTGTACAGAAAAACTTCAGAGGGCTTAGATAGTTTTCATTCCCTTCCAGCTTAATTGCTTCAGCCTTTTTATCCTTGTCCTTTCTATATTTTTTTAGGATGTATTTTCTTTCTTCTGTGTTCTTTGGCTCCCATAATCCTCTGCTCACATTATTTCTTTTGGTAACAATAGATAAAAATTTATTCCTAATATTCTGGGTATTCAGTGATATGACACAAGGAAAAAAATGTTTCAGAGGAACAAATAGATCAAGTTGTATTCGCTTGTTTTCCAGATATTTCTTCCTTAATCCTCCTCTACTTAAAGCAATGAGTTCAGGCAATCACAATGTAACACTCTGCTCAAGGAGACAGCAAGCTGTATGTCAACCTTTTACTTGAAACTCTACTTCAACTGTAATGCACAGATTTTTGTTTTAGGAAGCAATTATGTCTTAAAAATGATCTTTCAACTTTCAACTCCCAATTTTTTTAATGAAGCTAAATTTGAAAATTAAAAATCCTCTTTTTTTCATTTTCCACGTATCAAAATACAAGACAAATCTTACACCTTTGGATTGGATGCAGCTTCCAGTCTACTGGACCACAGATACATAGTATACGTAGTTCCTCCATGTATCAATCAAGCTATTTATCTTGGGAAATATTTTTGCAACAAATATTCCTATTTACAAAACCAAATGAAATTAAATTATGTTTCAGTTGGAAATTGTTACAATAGTGAAAAGTTACCAGCAGAACTGACAGTAGAGAACAGTCTAATTAGAAAGAATGTGTTTCAAGGAGTGCAAACGTTGAATACTTTTAATTAAGACATAAAAATACAAGTAAAACTGAGCATTATTACTGTCATTTATGTCATATGGCCTGGTACCAGTAAATACAGTATGGCTTGACATCAGTCTTAATTATAGATCATGACCGAACAGAAAATTACTAAAATGCCTCCAGCCTCACTTCCTGAAACACATTTTAGATGTAGCAGGAATGTAATGAAACTGAAAAAAAAAAAAAAAAAAAAAAGGAAAAATAATGGTTTTTAGGGCATTGCCCCCCCCCCCCCCCCATTTGCTCTACAGATTTGGAACCACTTAATGGGTTCAAGATCTTTTAAAAAATTATTAAAAGTTACCAAGCCGTCCCTTAAGAAAAAAAATGGAACTTCCATCTCCTACAGTCTCTGAGCTACATCGGAAGTGCATCACAGTCAGGTGAAGACTTTGGAATGCAGCTTAGGTAGTTAGCACACAATACAGAGTAGAAAGATCGGACTGAATTCATGTTAAGTATATAAAATTAATTTTCTGAGCTGCAATGCTAGTTCTCTGAATTACTGTGGACCCCATGCGTGTTGTCTATGCATTCTGGCATATGAAGCTGCACTTCTGAGTAACATCATTTATTACTTCAAGCTTCAAAGACCTGTTTTGTTCCTGACAAAATGGTAAAAGAAAGAAGAGCTACATTCTTTGCCTTTATGTCCTTCATCCTGCACTGCAACAACAATCTTTATAACAACAAAATAACTTGAGTCAGACCAAGTCTGCCAGAGCAAAAACCTCTTTGCAAAAACACAGCATCAGTACATAGATGTTACAGTGAACAATAAGTAGAGCATCTACCTCCAGCATCTTGGATGGTACTGATTCACCTTGGCAGAGAAGGCACAAATACTATTTCACTCCTTCAAGAACCAGAGGGCATCAGTTGCTATGCGGTAGCCAAGAAGCTCACGTTATGTAACATTAGAGCTCACATATTGTAAAAATCAGCTATCTGGAAAACTCTCCGTCTTTGAAGGATTCCAGAACAAAAGGCTTTCATGTCCCTTGCTGCCTGCTTGCTTATGCTCCTCCATCATAATCATATCAAATGCACACCAGCATTTGATGAAAAACCTGGCAGTACCCAGTTTATTGCTGCACCTATTGAAATTGTTATCTTCAGCTCCATTTCCAGCTTAGAAATCTCTTACTTTCTGCTAGCCTTCAGCATAAGGCATCTATTTGATTCTGGAAATTATCTCAATGCCTCTTTTCAGTCTAATGTTCCTCTGATATTTTCTCAGTTACAGGTAACTTACTGTGTTTTAGCACACATAAAAGGAAGAAGCATGCTACACTGAAAAAATACAAGTTGTCACCTGAGAGCAGGAAAGAGCCCCTCTGCAGGAGTGGCATTTAGACTGGGAACATTTAGCAATGCAACAGCAGGTCTGCCAACTGACCTCAAAGCTTTTCACCTAGTGTACAGAGATGGCACTGAGTACCAAAATGAAACATTAACTCCTCAGGTAGAGTGCTGACAGCATGAGGTACCTTTTTCTCCAGGGGAGTAAAAGAGATCTTCCTTGGTCTGTTCTTTTTACCACGGGCAACAAAGGAAGACCGAGTTAATTACAATTGCTAATCCTTATTAGCAATAATAGCACAACAACATTAAGTGGTAAATGGCATGCTGCAACTTGAAGGTTTATGAAGTAACAGTGATACTGAATATTACCCTGAAGATAGGTTACTGAGATATTTAGAAAATTTGACATGAAAAATTAATAACTGAACATAATGTACAGCAATTCAAACATCTATGCAAATTACCTCTGCATAACAATTTGAATGATTTATACTGATGAGACAAAAAAACATGTCCCTTCCCCATGTTTCTGTTTCTGAACTCTAAATACACTTGTGCCATTTAAGCAAGATGTCTTTATCAGCTTTTTTTCAGTGTTCAATGCCTGTTTTTTCCAGTCACTTCAAGGATTGTCTCCTGTTCTCTACTGAGGGTCTACTCAAGCTCCAAGATGGTTTCTTTTGTGATATACCATCTTTGCTCAGTCTGACAGCAAGGCACTATCAATTCCAGGAATGAAAGCAATGGCATAAGGGAACATGTCTCAAATGACTTATGTTCTTTTATTGCCCCAAAATTCCAAATATAGAATACATTGGGATACATCATGATACATCATTGGGAATCAATTAGGTGCCTGTAAAAGCATTAGGTGCCTTGATAACCGAGGACAGCTGTGGCATTTCTACAGAATCCATCAGGACAACGCTTAACAGTATAATACCCATGTTTATGCATTTTAATAGCACTAATCAAGTATCTTCAAAACTCATTAGTAGCTAAATATTCAAAGTTCATGTGGTGAGTCATTTAGCATGTGAACAACACACAATGCTAATTTCAACATTATAAACTCAGAGTTGCAAAGTAGCCTATATGAAAAAACACTTGGAAAGGCTCCCGAGTTTGTCACCAATACTGGTGGTTTAAAGAATTTAGAAGACACTTTTATTAGGATAAGAAAAGCTATTTTAGTAAATTTCATTTTGATTAATGATCTAAGCTAAATTATCCAATTATCAATTACCAAAATATCAAAAAAAATAGTCAAATTATGATCTCTTATTATTCATCTAATCCTGTATGATTGTAACTTTCAAACAAGAGTTGAGGCAGTAAGATTCCATTTTGGCACAACTACATTTACCAAAGATTACCTAAAATAAACCTTACTTAAGTTTTCCTAAGGACAATTTTGAAATAAAGACTATGAAAATGAAATATTTTATAAAGTAGTGGTACAACTTCTAAACACATAAACATTAGCAAAAGAGCGAAAGTAAGCATTTTTAACTCAGTTATTTCAAATACGTTCTGTTCATATATATATATGTTCAAATATATAAAATATATATAATGTGTGAGTATACATAGGTATAGATACATATACACATGTATGTTGCTCAAATGCTGCAGTCAGTAGATGTGGCACAGATTTCCCTACTACAGGCTGTTACAAAACAAAACTCATTTTGCCATGTCCTGGTAACTAGACTTTCAAAAATTGTTTTTTTCCTTAAAAATATTATTGTTCTGATATAAAACTATGAAAGCAAACAACAAAAATGATTTTCAATTGGTCTCTGAGAGTCAGTTATGCCTTTATCTATCTTTGATATCTACTGCAATATAAACAATCCAGCTTTCTACTCAGGCTGTCTCACTGAGTTATTTCAATAGAGCAAACCTATGAAAATTTTATGACTGCCCCTTCCCGATACACAATGAACAAACCAAGAGACATGCATAACAATACTTAAGGATGCTCATGGAGAGGTGTGACTTTTATATTTGTGCTCCCTTTTCTCTTCTTGTGACCTTCAAAGATAAAGGCTTCTTTTCACTGTGGTAGATTTTTTTTCCACACATCCAAACTAGCATTTGGTGGAAGTAAACATGGTAATTACAGATCCTGCATTAGTCTGCTTGTTGTAGTGAGCGTAGCTTTATAGAGGACCTCTAAATAGCGTACTATCTGTAATTGCAGTCTAAATAAGTTTTCCTATAATACTTCTATTGATCTAACAGAACAAAAGAGTTTAAATCCCAGGCAAAACCAAGATGACTATTAATGAAAATTCAATTACCTGTAGAAAGTAGTAGTGGAGGAGACAATGCCGATTTTCTAATTATGCATCGTGTACAATTTACTTCTACTAGAACCATTTCTTAGTTTATACATGTGCATACATTTCATATTGTTCTATCATATATAATCATTTGTTTCAAAGACGTAACTGCTTTACTTGAGTACTTCATTTTTCCAAGCATACATTTTCTAAGCACATAATTATACTCCTCTCTTTAAGTGCGTAATTGCTAGTGCACAAAAAAAACAATTGTTTAAAGAAATGTCTGATACTTCTTTTATCACTTCTTAAACAGAGAAAACTTTTTTCTCCATCAGCTGTAGGCCATATAATGCCAGTTTTACATATGCTAGACTATATCGTATGCTGTAAATACTCTTGCAAAATTATTTTTCCCGTTATCTTCTTCACCCCAGTGACCTGAAAACAGAAATATAATCTACTCATCTAAAGTATTTGAGCACCACTGATTGAAATCAATACTGTATGAGCTAGATAATATTTCACTACTGAATTGCTTCACATAACTAAAATACAGCCAAAGTTTCATCCCTCCCCCAATCTCACAAAACAGAGTAAATGCTGCAAAACAGCCTTGTAATAACTAATATTCTCAGTAAAACAAAACTATGGTTGTTATCTCAATAAATCTCTCTCTAATTCAGAAGATAAAAAAGTCTTGTAATTTAAGATGAAATCTTGCCTTTTTTTGTTTTGGCTGTAAAGTTATTCCACTACAAAATAAATACGGGTTCCATTAAGCCTTGGCATTAAAACTGACACAATTCAATTAAGAATTTTTTTTGTTCTTAACTGCTTTAAAATTGCATTAAGAAACAAGATAAAATCAACGATACCTATGAAACCGTCAAGTCTGTTCTAACAAGTAGATTTTATTAAATTTTCCTTTAAAAAAAGGGTTGTTAAAGGAAAAAAACAGATTTCATACTAAAGAGAATGGTGATCTATGTTCTCTCCTTTAATGTGGAACTGCTTATTATCCATTCTGCATGGTTCAACAATGTATGTCAGCAGCAATGCCCATAATCCTTTCTAAATTTTGCTCCTTTCTCCATGCACTAGACACTACCAATGCATGAAACATCTGATTTGCAGCTAACAATAACAGATCATTTTCCCATTCATTTCTAATAAGCCATTTTTTGTGTCAGCATCGTTTTTTGTTTAAATTTCCTATTTTACTGAAGTTTTCTAAAAAATAAAAGGCAACATGCTTTTAGAGAACTGTTAAATGAAGACAGCAAAACAACAAACAAAACTGAGTTTACATGCAACAGGTGAGCATTTTAACAGGATTGGATTACAAATAACAAGGTACTGAAGTCTCTCTTGAAAACTCCTTCTGCTGTATTCTTCTGTTCATTGCCTCTCTTATTTCTATCCAGTGTAGTTTTAATTCTCACTCCCTCACTCAGAGTATTTTTGTGGTAGCAGCATTTTTGTTATTCCCCAGAACAGCAGTCACAGAATGGAAAAAAAAAAAAAAAAAAAGTCATTGTATTTTCATATTGGTATCATTACTATGTAACATGATGGAGGGATGACTTCCACTGAGTATCAGTCAGAAAATAAAAGTTATAGTTTAATCCTTAAAGAGAGCATGTAAGTAGTCTATAGAAAAATAAAACGTGAAAGAAGCAATGATACCTGCTGTCATTTGCACTGCAGTCAATTAAGGCTTTGTTCAATCATTTTTATTTATTTGGCCGTATCACATTATGAGCACCCACTCTCTCTCCTATGACCCCCTTAAGATTTATTCACTCTTTCATCCAGTATTCTTATCATCAAACCTAAAAAAAAAAATCAAGAATACGCTAAGATAGTCCAAGGTGTTTCTCCAAACCTCTGCCTCCTTTACCTTGATGCCTCTGAGCAAATTCTAAATTAATTTGTTGAACAGTTTAAAAAAAAAAAAAAAAAAGAAAGAAAGAAAGAAAAAAAAGAAAAAAAGGAACTCCCTGAAGTTTTCGAATCCAGTTTTTGGCAAACTCCTGCAGAATCAGTTCTTACACCTCTGGAAACCTACCTGACTCCCCTCTCTAATCTTTCTTCATACTTAGATGAATACATGGTCCCACACGATATCCTAATCTCTAAATTGGAAAGATTCGAAGTGTGGTCCATTAAGTGGATAAGGAATTGCCTTGATGGCCACACCCAGAGTACTGGTCAATGGTTCTCACATCCAGGTAGAGGCTGATGACAAGTGGTGTCCCACAGGGGTCAGTTTTGTCAGTGTGTTTCAACGTCTTTATTAATGACATAAATGGTGGGATTGAGTGCATCCTCACCAAGTTTGCAGATGACACCAAGCTGATTGGTGCAGTTGATACCAAAGAAGGAATAGATGAAATTCAAAGGGACCTGGACAGGCTGGAGAAACGGCCCCGTGGGAACCTAATGAGACTCAACAAGTCCAAGTGCAAGGTGCTGCTCCTGCGTCAGGGCAGTTCCAGACCTGAGGACAGACTAGGAGCACTCATTGAGAGCAGCCCTGGGGAGAAGGACTTGGGGCTTCTGGTGGATGAAAGGCTCGACATTAGCCAGCAATGCATGCAAGCTGATTGTCCCCCTCTTATTCGCTCTCACAAAGCCCAACCTGGAGAACTGTGTTCAGCTCTTGAGTCTGAAAGACTCAACAAAAAGATGTGAACTTGTTGGGACTGCATTCAAAGGAGACCTATAAAGATGATCAGAGGGCTGGAGCACCTCTCCTGTGAAGGAAGGCTGAGAGAGCTGGGAACGTTCAGCTTGAAGAAGGCTCTGTGGAAGCCTCAATGCAGCCTTTCAATACTTAAAGGTTCTTACAAAAATGATGGAGAGGGACTCTTTACTTGGGAAGGTAATGATAGGACAAGGGGGAAGACTCATAAACCAGAAGAGGATGGATTTAGATTACACATTTGGAAGAGATTCTTCACTCTAAGGGTAGAGAGGCAATGGAACAGTTTGCCCAGAGAAGATGTGAATGCCCCATCCCTAGAATTGTTCAAGTCCAGGTCAGAGGGGGTACTGGCCAACCTAATCTAGTGGGTGGCATCCTTGCCTATGACAGGGGTTCGAACTAGATGATCTTTGAAGTCCATTCCAACCCAAGTCATTCTGTGATTAGATGCAAAGCATTTCTATGTCTACCAGTGGTACCAGAGCACTTAATTCACCTGCAACATACTTGAGACTGCTCACTGAATGCTTATATGGTTTTAAAGCTGGTCTTTGGAAGTGACTTCGTAAATTTCTCCTTTGGCTCTCACTCTTGATCTTCCCTGCACTAGTAGAAGACTTCAATAGCCTTGCAACATAAACAAGCATCAATTAACATGTGGATAGGACTTCAGGATACATGATGAAAAATGTGTTTAAAACATAACAGGTCTTTTATTTGTGGCAAGCAGAAGGCAAGCAGGAGTCAGCTGCACTAATGTACTCCCACTTCCCACCTGTGGTAAATGCACAGTCATTCCCCCAATCCTTCCCCGGCTGAGTATCATCCTCAAGCTGTGCCTTGATGGTCTGCCCCCATTTCTTCATGGGTGCTTGTTCCTGGGCTGGACATCGACCTCACCCCTCACCACAGTGGTCTGTACCAACTTGGTTGGTGGGTGTCTGCCTGTGGCCTGGACGTTGTTCTCAGGCTGAACTCTGATGCTTTGCGCCAACACCGGTGGTGGCTATCTGTCCTAATTTGCCAGCATTTTGTTCATGTCAACCCACGCCCTGATGGTCCGCAAAAACTTTGTCAGTGGGTCCAGTTCCATTTCTGCATCATCCACCTTTTGATGCTTACAGGGAGGTTGGCCATCAAGGTCACCCAGTCCTTCAGTGGACTTCCTCTTCCTCCCCAGCTGCATTGTTTCATCTAGCCTTGGACACTTACAGAGGGGGGTGGCCACTGAGGTCATCCAGTTCTTGAGACTTCCCCTTCCATCCCAGGCAGAACATTACATCCATCCTTTGACTTTTGCAGTGCACCACTCAAAGGCTGGCAGTTCCTGCCTGATTTCTCTGCACCCTAGCTACTCCAAGTTGCCTTGAGCTGCAGGAGCGAGAAGCTTGGCAAGATGTTGCCAGACACGGGGCAGCCCTTTCTATAGGGTGGGGGCCAGAGGTCACCACTCAGGTGACATCACAGTAGGTGGCAGCTGGCATCATGGGAGGCCCCTTTGTGGCAAAGGAGGCAGATACCGAGTACACCCAGCATCATTTGGCTCATCCTTACCACAGATCTAAGAAGCAGTCTTCTCCAATTCATCCATCTTACATGGCTCAACAAATGGTCTACATTGCTGTGGGAGATGGTGCTGATTAGGAGAAACTTCTCAGAAAAAGTGGTTGGGCAAAACTGGTTGAGCAAAAGGGGCTGCCCAGGGAGGTGGTGGAGTCACCATCCCTGGGGGTGTTTAAGGAAAGGTTGGATGTGGTGCTTAGGGACATGTTTTAGTGGGTGATGTTAGTGGTAGGGGTATGGGCAGACCTGGTGATGTTGGAGGTCTTTTACAGCCGAAATAATTCTGATTTTACAGTTGCACGTGTCCACTTTTCTGTGGATTTTCTCTTCAGTAGTTCAAACTAACCTTGAAATTAAGAAAACTAAGATTTCAGGACAGAAAAACAAAAGCTACCTCCCTCTGCTTTAACAATTTACCCTAAGCTTTTCCTCAAATGTGAAAGCACAGTCACTCCATTCCTTCTCCACACTCTGCCAGTACAGGAAACACCATGAACCAGCTTTCAGAACCACTATGACTCAGTACTTTTTTTCCAAACGTGTTACAGGTTGAGCCACCCTGTAATTACAGATACTGTGATCTCCTTCCCACCTCATTATGTGGGGGAGAAGAAACAAGGGGAAGTTTGTATCTTTATTTTCTCCTGCATTCTCACTTCATCCACCATAGGATAAATCAATCTCAACAGAAGCACAGTTCAATCATTCTGCTCTCCTTAGCTCTTTGTTTCATGTTTGTCTTTTAAATGTTTCCATACAAATGTGACCAGATATTGTTGAATTAGTATCACTTATGTATTTGGTCCAGTCTTCCATCATTCCTTGTATAATGAACATCCTACCTATGGATGTATATGGCACTTGCTATTTTAAAGTGTCAGAATCCTGAATACATACCCATACCAGCACTGAGGAACTGCACATAGGAAATTCCACATTATTTCACATGCATTAAACATAGGACTAGACTGAATTTAAAGGAAATCTAAAGTGTAGAATAACTCATGTTAATTTATGTATACTTGATTTTACTGTTAAAGTCACCTACTTGTCCCAAAACTATTTTGGAATGTGCTCTACATATTTAAACTGATGGAAAATCCAGATGACTGCAGAAAGAAATGCACAAAATCTCTGGGGCAGGAAGGGACCTTTGGAGATTGTCTAGTACAACAAAACAGTCAACTAGAACAGGCTGCTCAGGACCCTCATCCAATTGAGTTTTAAGCATCTGCAATGATGGACACTCCAAAACCTCTCTAGGCAACTTGTTCGATCACCCTTACTGCTTTTCCTATTTAGACAAACTCTGCTATATTTCAGTTTGTGCCCATCACTTGTCCTTTCGCAGAGAAGCACCACTGAGAAGCATCTGGCTCTGGCTTCTTTACCTGCCCCCTCCCCTGCAGTACTTACACACACTGACAGGATTCCCCATTGACAATTCATCTCATTGAATTATATCAGGTTGGCCAGGCATGCTTTCCCCTTTGTTAATCTATGCTCCTGATCACCTTCTTATAAATCATGTATGTAGAAATGGTTTCCAGAATTGCTTACTCCAACAGACTGGGGTGAAGCTGACTGCTCCACAGTTTCCCAAATACTTCTTGCTTTTTTTTTTTTTTGAAAGTAGCAGTGACACATTCCATTTCTGGCCTTCCTTTTTCTGCCTTTTTCTTTTTCCTATTCCATGGCACACTTCCATTTTCAGGCTTTCTTCCAATCCTCAAGAACCTTTACCAAGCAACCAGACCTTTTGAAGATAATCAGGAGTGGGCTCAGATTTCCTCAGCAACTTTTATCCTATCAGGTTCCTGCAGTAGGGAATCTCTTGGTACCACCACCCGTCCTTCCTTCCCAGTGCTGTTTTGTGGCTCAGCTTCAGCTCATTCAGATGCTTCACTGGACAAAATTTCCAGTCCCTCCTCTGCTACCAAGTCTCTGAACCTATTCCATGGCTGCAAAGCTTCAGATAAAACAGGACACATTATCCTGATGTCAATGTCATGCTTCCAGCCTTCATCATCACAGACCATCACGAGGTATTTCCCAATCTCACACAGACTCTGCCTGCTCTTCCTTCACTATGCTTATGAGTTCAGGTTCTGGTATCTGCAGTGCCTTGGAGAAGATGTTGCTCTTCTCATTACCTCTGAAGCTGTGCAGTCTGCTGCTGACTGCCTCCTGCAGCACATTTACTTGGAAGCACAGATCCTCCAGTCCACATGCACCTCCTGCAGGCAAGGACACTGTACCCTGACCCCTGCCTCCAGAAGAGGTGTCAGACATCTTCCAGCTTGGGGCTGCAGAGAACAGCATCCTGCTTTGGAAGCTCAGTCTGTTCTGAGGTCTCTGATATGCTGGGATAGTTGCTCCAGTGGGTGGTTGGGGATTGCACCCTGCAGAACCATTGCTAAGCAATGTCCGTGTCTGGCCCCCTGCTTCACTAACTGCAGCCTCTGGTGGCTGTGCTCCAGGCCTGGTAGTTAACTTCATGCCCTCCTGCACTTCCTGAAAGGGTGCTAGACTCTCCCTAATGAGTCAGCTGGAAACATAAGTCTAAAAGCCCCCTTTGTTCAAAAAGTTGACAACAAGCTTGTGAGCAGCTGTCACAGTTTGCTATCAGTCACAGCTTCCTGTAGCCATTCCTTACACAAGCTGCAGGAACCCTGAAGCTCCTTAAAGAGTTCCTACCAGTCCACAGAAAATCTAGCATATCTCAAATTATAGCCCAGAAACTGCTGTGCGAACTGCTTCATCTGTTTGATGCACTCATGTATTTGTATGTTATTTTGGAAACTTTTTTAAAATACGTATTTTGTAATTTTTAAACCCACAGGTATGATTAATATGGGTAACTTAGCACATCTCATGCACTCACAGTTACTTCATTATTTTAGAAAGTGTTTTGTGCTCCCTCCATTTAACCCACATTCAACAAAATGATCATTTCATGACTCCTTGGGTGTCCGTAACCAAAAGGTATTATAAAACATTTATTTAAAACACATCTCCCAGTGATTTAATATACCAGGAGGAACAACACTACTGTTCAAGATGGAAAGCTGATGAGCTGGCTTGGTGTATTTTCATGTTTCAATATTGATTTCACATGAAACTTTATATGGTTAGGATTTTAAATAAAAATGCAACTATCCTTTCTGAAAACTGCTGAATAACAGCCAAAATTTACCCCAAAGGCTGCAAAATGTCAGTGACTTTTTTTAGTACATACTACTGAGATAGCAAAGCAATATTTTGTTGTCTGCCTAAGGCAATGAAAACCCTAAAGTCCATTTCATACACTGCATTGAAACAAACAGCACGCTACATATTTCCAGTTGTTAGCAGTGTTACCAGATAAAAATATAAAACATTTGCTGTCTTTGTAGGTAACGTTTGTTTGCTCTTTCACAAATTTCTTTAGATAATTCATTAGGAAGTCTCCCAGCCGGCCATATAAATCTTTTGAAGATGTCTTTATGTAAGAGAACAGAACTTGGTACTACGGTGAAAATAAAATTATGAGTCACAACTGAAGATGTCAAAAGCACAACAGCCAAATGTTTTGGGAAACATCTCAGCAGCTAGAGAGGAAGAGCTCGCCAAAGAACCCTGAAAAAATGCCAGCTAAGAAGCCAGATGCTGCTTGCAAAAAAGTGTTCCAGAGTTTGGCATCAGGGACCATTAAATGCCAAGCTGATCCCCATCTGTGGGAAAAGCTGTTTACTGCTTCTGGGGAAGAAAAATTAAGAAGGAATATAGCAGTGCCAGTAAAAACAGAAGGCAGACTAAATTCAGCATTCAAATTATAATATCACAATTTACTTTTTAATTCCATGATAGTTTAAAATCTATTAATTTAAAAATAAACATATCTTAAAAAAATATAATGCATATATATGCATGCTTTTAGTTATGGATCTTTGCGATATCTTTGATTCAGTTCTTGCATAGTTCTGAGAAACTGCAGAGGCTGCTTTTAACTTTACTTTTCCAAATAAATCCTCTCCAGAAGGGGGAAAATGAAACAGTATGCTCCTTTCTGTAACAATACTATAATCAAAGCTCATGGTATGCACAACACAGAACACTTTGTAATGACATAACAAGCCATTTTTTAAGTTAAGAACAGTTACACTAATGAAAATTCGTTTCTGATTTTGAAAATATGACTTGGCTTCAAATGCTAAGAGGCAAAGCAGGGAATTACAGCAAGAGATGTATTTGTGAACAGACTAAGAAAGTAACGGGAAAGGGAGAGATTAACTCTTGCTGACAGTACAGTTACCTTATCTGTCAACTGGCACACATTATGATCTAAGTAAATGTGAAGATGATCATTGCATGGGTAATAGTTGAAGAAACGCTGCAAACAAGACTATAACACCTTGATGTTCAGAAGTAACTCAAAAGACCCGTTACAAAACAACTGTATCTCAGTTGTTTCAGGCTCCAGTATTTCAACTGAAGTCTGAGGGGTAATAGGAGAACTAAAACAGAACATGAAAAGCAACAAAAGGGTCTAAAAGAAGAACATTTATATATTGGCAATACTTCTGCACATAATCAGTAATTTCTTCCAAGTGCTTAAGGTACTTATTGCCCGTAGTTAAAGGAGATTCTGGCATTCAGCAAATTTCATCTTTGTAAGAGTTGGTGGGAAACAGGGTTTTAGCATCAATCTTCTCTGAATAAGAGAAGCTTGCTCCTAGAATTTAGGGGCATACAAATAACATTCTGAAACTACTCGTAAGTTTTATATTGAAAAAACTTACAGAAACTATAAAACAGGAGTAAGGCTCTGTTTAGAAGGGGATTAAAAAAGTAACTAGTAGATTGATTGAACTGCTGATTAAAGGTAATTTTTCTCATGTCTAGTGATTGTTAAAAGGGTATGACAGTCATAGAACTATGCAGGTTTCAGAAGACCTTCAGGATCATCAAATCTAACCATCAACTTGACTTACAAGTCCCATCACTAAACCATGTCCCTTAGTGCCCTGTCCACACATCTCTTAAATACCTCCTGGGATGGGGACTCCACCACTTCCCTGAGCAGCACGTTACAATGCTTGGCCACCCTGTTCACAAATAAATTCTTTGTAATGCCCACTCTAAGCCTCTCTTGGTACATCTTGAGGTCATGTCCTTGCATCCTATCCCTTATTCCTCAAATGAGGAAACAGACCAACAGAATCCTCACTGCAATCTCCTTTCAGGTAGTTGTAGGGAGTCATGAGGTCTCTCCTCAGCCTTCGCTTCCCCAGACTAAACAACCCAAAATCCCTCAGCCATGCCTCATAACTCTTTCTCCTTTAGTCCCTTCACCAGCTTCATGGATCTTCCCTGCACACACTCAAGCACCTCAAAGTTCTTCTCCCAGTGAGGGGCCCAAAATTAAGCACAGTACTTGAGGCATGGTCTCACTAGTGCCACATACAAGGGGACAATCCCTTCCCCAGACCTGCTGGCCACACCACTTCTGACACAGGCCAGGATGCCACTGGCCTTCTTGCCCACCTGGGCACACTGATGGCTCATGCTCAGCCAGCTGCCCAGGTCCTTGTCTGCTGGGCAACTTCCCAGCCACTCTTTCCCAAGCCTGTAACACTGCATGGGGCTGTTACAACCCAAGTGCAGGACCTGGCACTTAGCCTTGTTGAGTGTCCTGTGACTGGACTCAGCCCATCGATCCAGCATCTCCAGATCCCACTGCAAAGCCTTCCTATCCTCAAGCAGGTCAAGAGCCCTACCTAACTTGATATTATTCGCAAACTTGCTGAGGATGCACTCGATCCCCTCATCCAGATCACAGACAAATGTTAAAAGTGGCCCCAGTACCAAGCCCTGGGGAAGACCACTGGTGACCAGCTGCCAACAGGACTGAACTCCATTCACTGTGACTCCTTGAGCCTGGCCATTCAGCCTGTTCTTACTCCCCACTGAACTGTACACCTGTCCAAGCCATCAGCAGCCAGCTTCTCCAGGAAAATGCTGTGGGAAACAGATTTACTAAACACTTTACTAAAATCGAAGTAAAAAGCAGTCACAGCCTTTCCCTTATCTACTAAGTAGGTCATCTTGGGAAGTAGATTGGGTTAGTCAGACAGGACCTGCTTTTTATAAACCCATGCTGGCTGTATTTGATCACGGGACTGTCCCTTATGTGCTGTGTGATGTCACTCAAGCTGATCTGCTCCATAACCTTCCCTGATACTGAGGCCAGACTATAATTCCCTGGATCCTCTTTCCTGCCCTTCTTGTAGACTGGAGTCACATTCACTGACCTCCAATGCATGACATAGAAAAATATACCTAAGTCTTATTTCCCATTTCGGATGGAAAAGTCCATTGGTATGCTACAAAGAAAAAACAGCAAAACACTTAACATGTTTTGTTCTTTGTAACAACCTCAGCAAATAACACTGCCAAAATGGCAAATAGCATGCATCTGTGGGATTCAATCTGGATATATGGAAAGAACTGAACAGTCTGGAAAGACACAGGGTTAATGCTTAATGTCATATTTACTAAAATCAGATTTCAAGCTATTCTGTATCACTGTAAACATCAGTTCATCTATAAAACTATGTTACCTAATATTTTGCAGGAAGAGTTGAAGAGATTTTCACTTAAAGTTTCTCTGTAAGACGGTAACAGCAAAGGAGACCCCAGGGTTTTAATTAGGGTTTGTTGTTATTAGGGCAGAACCTCAGAAGAAGCAGAAAAGATGGTACAATAGGATAGAGGAGAAACCAGGAATTCAGCTGGTAATAGATGCATCTGTCTGTAAATGTTCAGAGACATAATTTGAGAGTTTATGCTATCATGAGAATTAGAGTGAGGTTCGCAGTGTACTGGAAATATATGCATGGTTGTAACTTCATTTATTTGCTGTGCCATGTGCATAACTGAAAAAGGAAAAGGAGAAAAATTTCTCATTTTATCAGCTGCACTAAAATCAACTGGAATGAAATGGGAATTACAAAACAAATGACTCACATTACCAATTCAAGCTTAACTCTTGATTCAGGCTCTTTCTTACTCTAAAACGCTTTTACTAAAAACATTATCTGAGAAGGTATTTTTTCCTCTCAGTTGCCATGTTATTTATTTTACTATTAAGAGAATCCAGTGAGAAAAGAATTCAGTTCTGGCATACTTGTTGATCATTTAGTTCTGACAGCAAGATTTCATAGCAAGGTTCAAAAACGAATACTGCAGTTAAATAAATGAAATTCTTAAAGAACTTTTTAACAAGTTATTTTGGTTTGTATTATTTTTCTCATTAACACTAATTTGAAACTTGGCACTAAGTTATTATATATTCTTTTCAATTTATTTTTCTATACAGAATGTATTTTTAATTATTATCTAGCTTTTCAGGAATTGATCTTTTCAAAAGAATTTGAGAATATTTAGAGAAAATAAGTAAAAGGAGATTAAAGGCACAGAAGGCACACTGTTATCTATCCATTCCATTAATTCAAGTTAGAAGTGACACCAAGTGATATCAATGGTGCAGCCAACTTCAAACAGATTCAGGGAATTATGAGAATCATTGACAGTCTCTAAACTTACAGCAAGAAAATAAACACTGCCAGACAAGGAAGAAAACTATATTGCTTCATCACTGTTGCATTTCCAAAGCAGTGCCTCGCATGATTTCAGTCCAGACCACCTAGTGATCAACTAAAACAACAGCTAGGCACAGCTCAAGAGTTAGAAGATGAGCCAGTGATCTTTTCTATCAGGCAGTTAGGACAGAGTTATCCTGCTTCACAGATTACACTTAATTTTAAAGATATAGCTGCATGCCCTTAGAATCAGATACTGGGCACTGGCCCTGCTCAGCTACCATGAAAAACAAACGTTTTATTGCTGCTGTTTTCAAGAGAAAATTGTTAGAAGTAGTAAAAAAACTTTTATATTGAGCAATTGTGAAAATAAACAGTGTCTTTTACCATTTGTGAATATGAACTACAGCAATTCTAATGACTGAAATTAAATTGCATTATACAAAAACATTGTTCACTTTCACTGTGGTTGCTAAGTCTCAGACTCCCAGTTTCAATTACAGGTATCTTGGAAGAAACTGTTTTCCTTTGACTTATCATGACCCTAATATATAATGATTCAATGGTATGTCTAGTTTTCCTGTTCTGTTATGTCAAAGAGGACAAATAGCTGTGAGGAAAAATACGTGTGGTGCTTACAGTTCAAACCAATTCTCCTCTAAACATTTTCTGTAACTGTTCTGTATTTTCCAAATCCAGAAAAAGTACTTTTTGAGCATTTTTTTCATCTCACTGTACAACAGGGAGTCCCTGGATTTGCTCTTATGCAGTTGGTCCAGCTAGGAGTAGAATCTGAAGAAACCATATTAACTTCTACAATATATTTAACACTTCCAGAAGCTGAAAGGATAGGTAAGATAAGGATAAGTAACAGGATACATCATTGCACAATCCATCATAGTATGCCAGAACTCGTAAGGTAACAACTAATCAGGCTAAAAAAATTGGTTAGAAAATTTTTCATTAGTAATCTAGAAATAATTAAAAATTTCACAAAATAAGAACTACATAAAACATTTTTCTATGTACCAATAAACTTTAAAAGGGAAGAAAATCCATTTAAAATATTGTAAGAAATTTTCTCAAACTTCCGTCTTGTTTTTCTGTTACTGGACTGAAGAAAATACCAAAGTTGTACATCTCATACTACATAAAAATTAAGTTCTAAGATAAAGTATTTCAGTTAAAGTCTGAATATAAATTATTTAAAAAACAAAAAGCATTAAAATTGTTTCAATTGACTTTTACAGTAAAGACTATTCAAATTTAAAAAGACTAAAAAAGTTAGAATTTTTAAATTAATGTCACAACTGAAAAAACGTGTTTTGCCCAAAATTTGTCTTCAGGATTCTCCTAACCCGAAGTTCTAATTATGTCAAGGCTGACCAGAACTGTTTCACATGAACAAGGTGTTTAAAATAACAGAACTTAAAATTGTCTTTGGCAACGGGGGAAACTTTGTCTATTTTCAACTGTGATAGATTTTCTTCTGATTACTGCCTGTATTACCAAGACATAACTGTGCAACAACTACAATGTCTATAGTCATTACACTACATTCTTCAAGCCAATGTCAGTATCCATTAGCAACAGTTCACATTCAACTATAGAACGACTGTCTTAGTATTGATATTATAATATAGGTAAGCCTGGTACAGGTAACCCCTGTCTATAAACAACAGAAGCTGACAGTTTAGGGGGTCCTTATCCTTGTAAAGCTGAAAAATGTATTTTAAATCAAATGCACGAATTGTTGGCATTTGTGTTAGAAATACATTCAGTGTCAAATCCTCATACTTTCTCTCAGCATGGCTGTAAATTTTAGCTAAATCACTATTTTGTTGTCAATTTAAGACACAAGGTGGCAGCAATGATATAATCTCTTCATTTAAGACTGCACAAACACATCCACTCCCACTACTTTTACTCTTAAAGCATCTCATGTGCTTATGGGGCATATATGACAAAGATCCTGTATTTTCTTTGACAATATGCAGTTCCAGGTTAGGTTACTCATTAAGTGTTTTGAACTGATGTTTTAAAAAATGTCAATGAATCATTGTTTGCTGACTTCAAATGAATGTGCACTCAAACAGCATACCCATGACAGAAGTTGTTAGTTGATCTTTGTGTAGTAACATTCCATTCACAGAGCTGAGAAATGAAAGAATAACTGGGTGCATAAGCTTGTCAGTTCTGGAACATAATGATACGGTGAGAAGATGCAATGCTTACTGATAGCTGTTGAAAAGATCTGTGCAGGTGCCGTTGTTTCTGCAAGGCTCTGAATTACATTCATTTGATTCATATTCACAAAATGTTCCTTCCCATCCAGGAAGACAAACACACTGGTATCTCTGTAACATTAAGGAAAATAAGTTAACTGCTTGTGTATTTCTTAAATGTATTTACAGATGATATTATACATATATAATATATATAAACTGTGTTTCTTGTCTTTAAACAGGTGATTCACTATTTTAAAACTTTAAAAAGTTATACATTTATTGATAGCTTAGCCCCCTAGTATGATGAAAATGGGGTATGAAGTAGATACATGACAATACATCAGTTAGCAGTATCTGCCAACTTGCATAATCAAAAATTCTTTACTATCTCCTCCTCCCTCCTTCTAAGTTTTTGAAAAAAAAAAAAAAAAAGATATTACCTCTCCCATAAAACTACTTGGCTTGGATCTTACACTGACATGCCTAAACCACAGGTGCTAACAATGATCTGAGTTGTATTGCTCAGCACACAGTCCAAACCAAACTCAATATAAAATAATTTATCATGAATTCTCAGGATTATATATCCCACTTAACATCTTTAATGTGAAATTGTCTAGTACTGCACAAATGAAATACTGATGCATAACTTACGGCATGAGAAATATTATCTGATACACATGTATAGAAGACAGTAGAGATAGCATAAATAGGAATACTCTAGCTCAGTGGTGATAGTACCTAATAGATTGATGTCCAGGTGTTGTGAAAGCAGTATTTTTGACATTAAATGAATAAAACTTTTCAGCAGCATGTATATCCACCTCTAAACAACACATATTACAGGACACTTTCATCACACTGCAACACTATCAAATTGTAATCACACTCCAGTATTACCCCCAGCCCCAAAATTATCTGGTGGCTACAAGCAATAGGGTGTTTGACATCATTTCACAGAGGAAGATGCTTTATGCTCTTCACTTACATTCTTAAAAAAGAACAGGTGAACATCTGCTGAATTGAATATTAATTAGAGATGGGCAGCAAGGCAAACACTTCCATTCAGCATAAGTTTTAATTGCTTCTTTAGCAACATGCTTACTTCTAACAAGGCTTCTTTCTACCAAAAGTTAGAAAATGCTTTAATGGTAAGCATGACTAATGCACGTTATTTCATTACTTGCTAAACACTGCAATAGGCTTCAGGGTAGATTTTAAAGCCTATTAAATTCCATGTAAATTAGAAACCATTAAAAATAAACAGCAAAGAAGTTTGATTTTTTTTAAGAAGCTGACTGCATAAATAAGCTACCATAGCATGATGATCAAATGTATAATGTACCAGGCTTGCAGCATCCATGCTTCCTATGGCACAGAACACAGGCTTTATTTCCCAGTTAAATTAAGGCATTTTGACAATTATGAAATCTGTCACTTCTTAGTATATGAAAATAAGACAAAAATAATTGCCTGAAAGCAAGGTGGACAACTGAGTTCAACATATACTGTTCAGTCAACTACAGATTAAGTTAAAAAAAATAAATTAACATTTTGTCCTTTGTGTTTTATACAGGCAAGGCTACTCCATGCAGTAAAATATTAGGAAGATCGAATACACAGTTTGCAGCTTATAAGTGTAATTTATAGTTTACTGTTACTGTTCTGTATGCCTGAACTCAGGCTCAAGACCTGTAAAATCTTCTCCATGAAGAGAGAATAAAATTGGCAACATGAATCTAAGAAGTGTGAAATATTAGAAGTGACAGTTAATCAAAGGTTAAAATAGAAGATGAAAAAATCTTGTTAAGTAAAATAAGTAAGTAGTAAGAAAATACTGAGATGAACTCAGAAAATTTTCTGGGTATTCTGCCAAGGAAAGAAGAAAAAACATTTATACAGACTACATTATTAGCCCACATGTTTATGTTTTCTATTACATCACAGCCACATCCAAATTAGCTGTTAAATATTGTAATTAATTGGAATTTTTTTTATGTGATTTCCTCCATTCCCTGAATAATTATCACCAGAATGAAAACATTAGAAAAAGATGCTACAAACACAAAATGCAAAAATGGAGACTTAATCCATATTCACAAGTAACTATTAGGCATTTAAAACTGTTCTATTGTCAGGTTACACTTTCACATAAATCAGGAGTGTGAGATAATGATTTTATCATAATTTCCAGAAACCTCTTCCAGAAACAGATTACAAGATCTGAAGTGAAAGGATGCTGCCAACAATTCTGTTTAGAAAGCAGTAGTTTTTTTTCATGGTTTCACTAAAAACATTTATGAATCACCTACTGAATTCTCTACTTTGCAAATTTATTTCTCACCATATGAGGATTGTCACATTAAGAACAAACCATTACTCACATATGTATCCCATGCACAGGTGCTGTATACTTAAACTAGAAAATGTTACTATCTGTGTATTGTTGTTTATATTAACTGAAGATGTCACATTACAGTAAATGTAAGTATAGATAGATTAGATAGATATTAATGGATAAAATAGGCTGCAGAAAAAGACCTGGGGCCTCTCATAGGCATAAAGTCAACCAAGCCTGCAACATGCCTCAGCAAGGATGCTGGTGGCAGAAGGCAGCCTGGGCTGCTGCAGAAGTAGCACTGCCCACAGGAGGGAAGTGACCCCAGTGAGGCCTCACCTGCAGCTCTGTGTCCAGCCCTGGTTCCCCAGCACAACATGGGCACACTGGAGAGGCCAGCAAAGGGCCACCAAGATGATCAGGGAACTGGAGCATCTCTCAGATCAGGCAAGGCTGCGAGAAGAGGGGCTGTCAGTCAGGACAGTGTGCACTGAACATAGGATGACAAGAAGCTGTGTTGTGTATGCAGCAAATCATGCAATGGGCTGGAGGAATAGGATTCAATTCCTATTTATGTATTTACTCCCCTTTATTTATTGTAGCTATGAACTACTATCTGTGCTAGACAGATTAAAATAAATGGTACCTTTGAGTTCCTCCACATCATCTCTTGCTTGCTCACTAAAGAACACAGTAAATGTGCTAAGTGATACCTGAACAAATCCCCAAACTGTTTTTTTTAGATCAGTTTTTCCTCATACAGTATATATAGCACATTAGTTATGAGAAAAGTAGGTTTACTTGCTATACAGAGTCAAAGCCTGTAATTTTTTATGATCTCTTGCATACATACCCAGAACCATATATGCTCACTAGCATATCTTCACCCAATTAACTGTGTGGGTGGTTAAGAAAGCATTATTTGAGAATATTTGCATATTTTCCCTTCTCTAACACTGTAAATGAAGAATTAATCATTTTCTTAAGCCTTAGTCTATGTTATTTTACTGGAAAATGGCAAATGAACATCTGGCAAATAGAAACTACAATGAAAAAGGTTCATCACACACAACAAGGATCTGAATTATGAGCATGCTAATCTTCAAGCCTGTACTTTGCACGTGTAGGTGGAGAAGAGTTTAACAGAGCTACACTGCAAATATTTTTTCCTAGAGAAGAATTTGAAAAAAATCACTTTTGAAGGGCATTTTTGGGGAGGTGTTACTGTAGTTTATTTCTTGGCAATCAGAAAGGATAAAAAATGTTGCCTGGAAACAGAGAGAAGCAAGTGGAAATGCAGAAATCTCCATTTCTTCTCCATGTTCTAAGCTCTTCAGTCAGACTGTGCAGCTCTTTTTCCATTAAGGAAAATCAGGAAGAGCGTATCATAGGATTGCTCACCACTGCCACATACTGGGAGTTGTTCTCCAGCAAGAAAATCCCAGGTTCGCCTTTGAGATTTTTTTCTCCCTGAAAAACGATGGTATTTTTGCCTCTACGGAAAATGATTCATCACAAAATTCTGTTCTGTTGGAAGCATTCTTTTTTCCTAGAGAACACCTTCACGCAACTTAACTTTCAGTGCTAACAGTAGTCCATTTAACCTTGTGAAATAAACATGAATGTAAAAACAAGCATCTGTGAAAATCGTATTTGCAATTGCTCTTAATCATACTGAGCTCCTAACATTATTTAGGCAGTCTTTTCTGTTAATGTAAAGGTTTTCAACAAATTGCTACTTTAAGGCTTCACTTGTAAGTAATTATTGATTTAACCATTTATAGAACCACTCTTACACACTGGCTAACAAAACTAGGTTTTTCCCTCATTTTTCATTATGACATTGTTTTTATTATGCAAGCCTTCATATATTTATCCTAAATAAATTAGCTTATTTAATCAAAAACAAAAGCCAACAAAAAAAACAGAACATCTTCAGTTGGTTTAACCCTTAGCTTTAACCTTTAGTAGAAAACCAATTAAAAGAAGACCTGTGCAGAGTAAAGTCCCAGCAATTACACTACCTGCCACTTTCACAATAATGAATTTACCTGTTCCTCACAGTGTGTAGGAACAGTTATTTATGGTGCTGCTCTACAAGAAAAAAAAATCTGACTTGTGAGATCAGAAAAAGTCTGCAATTGGCCTTGTTCTTTGCTAGTGTTAAAGGCACACGTGACTTAGTTCACAGATTAAGTCAGATCATTCGCCTTAAGAAATATTTTGGGGGTAAGTGCAATAAGGTTTGCAATAAAAGCACTTAAATTAACCAGATAAACAATTGTAACTAATATGAGACTAAAATGAAAAGTAAATACAAAGGACAGATTCAAAAGTATAGAAAAACCACAGAAAGTCTGATTTCTAGACTATACTACAACAGCTGAACGGCTCAGGTAGAACCTACACAATTACAAAGCTGAAGTGATTTTTGCACTAACCACTGCAAAACAAGGAATATTAAGTTCAATACATTAATACTAAACACTGTCTACTGAGGTTGAGATAGCAATGCGGATTTTTAGAAGCTAATCCACTACTTTAATTCATACATTCTTCCCCAAACTGACAAGTCAAAAATGCTAACCAGTATACTTACTTGTCCTTCCAAATCTACTTATCTTCTGCACTCTGAGTATAAATATGTATAAATTATACATTATCTGATATTAATGATAAAACAGTGTTCCTTTTATTTAAATTTTAAGCAAGGCTTACAGAAGAAACAAAGAACATTTTTAATTTGCTCATCTCTCCAGCCTTCTGAATAATTAATCATTTAAATTAGCAAGACAGTATATTTAAAACAACTAGTACAGGCTGTTTTGATCAACTGTAACCTGTTCTTGCCTTGCAGTGCAAGACTGTTACATTTCTGTATAGCAAACAAACACATGTGAAGGTACAGTATTTTTTTTCCTGTCAATAGAACACCAGTAGCAAACAGAGGCTTACATTTTCTTTTAATGTGTCCTCCAAGTTAAAATACATCTTGTTTCTAGATATACTGCGTATTTACAACTCTAACTACACTGTACTGTAATTTGTGACCACCAGGAAAATTACCTTAAATACGAATACTAGCTATTTACACTGCACGCCTTCATATACAACCATTTCATTGAACAGTGGCTTTATAATAAATTCATTATCATCACTGCCTTCAACACTGAACATTTTAAAGCAAGACTTTTGTAAAATGGATACTTCTCTGAAAGTATAGGGTTTTTAAAATTAAATCATGACCAGTAAGACTTCAAGTTACTTTAGATTTCACATTGCTATTAGAAACAACTGAGTTACCAGCTGTGCCTTTAATCAATTTCATCACCACACAGATGTGAGAGTTCTCATGGTGCAACTCAAATTTTGATGGGGTTAGGTTTGCTTTTATTTTTTTGTGGAGATTTATCTGCAACATAGCTTTTACTCATTGATACAGGTTTTCTATTTCAGAGAAAATTAGGAAGAATTTTTACCAAACTGGCAATGACTCTTCTGAGGAAAAAAATTTTTTTAATTGCTTTCAGAAATACAGTTCTAAATACTCCTACTGTAATCACATTAGAATTAATTTTATAGTAACAAACCAAATCAGTTTGAAGTCTTATATAATGAATAACTGATACATTTTTTCTCTATTTTCTAACCTCCACCATTTATCCTTTTTATACCCTTCTTCCATTCTTCTAGAGAGAGTACTTACTAGAAGAAATGTGTCAAAGAAACCACCTTCAAGGTGACAAGTACCGAACAGCAAAGGAAAACTAATGAGAAACAACTGTAAGTTATTCAAGCAAAATAAACTAAACAGCTACTCCAGACAGTGACAGACATTTGAATAGCAGGGTTTGATCAGTGCATTTGGTTTGACATTTACCTCAATTTTTCAATGAATAATTAAAGGTCATAAACACACTCCTAGTATGCAGAAACAACTTGACTCATTTAAGGCTTGTCTGGAACTTTTCCATTCGCCCCTAGATCTCTGGTTCAGGGAGAGCTATGGGAGTTAAACAGGGTATTGCACAGGGGGAGCCTATACCCTGGCAGACAGAAATAATGCTTTGCTTCTAAATTTCAAATTTGGTGTTGCTACTAGTAGCTTTTTTTTATTTAAAGTATGACCAAATAATAAAACACATACTGTTTTCCCTAAAACTACACTATCATACCTGCATATAATAGCTGATTCAAACATAGATCTTTAACATACAACCATTATTATCTCAGGACACTTCATACATCACCAAGTCCCATTCTTACCAACATCAGACTCAAAAGTAGGGGAAGGCTAAAGAAACAGGCTGTTCTAAAGATACTTCAGACAAATTTTCTTAGAAGCATTGAGACCTTCACAGGATTATTTGATGTCAACTCTTCTATTGTGAAATTTCACTCATCTCTACTTTAAATTCATAGAGCATTTCAGTACAAATAAATCATATTACACATTCATGTGGTGTCTCTATCATATCTAAGAGGTGCCAAGTTTAGGTAATTTCTGCAATAAATTTTATCAATTTAATCTAATATTATCATTGGGAAGAATAAGGAGGTTTCAAAGTCCTACACAAACTTTAAGTGATATTATTCCCCAAACTAAAAGCCACAAGACACAAGGATAAGCTCTGGTGATGAATGTAAGATGGCTGTCAAACCAGCTCAGCTGCACAAAGGATATTTGTTTATAATATAGCAACAAGGAGCCTATGAAAAATTAACTATGAGGAGTATGAAAAAAAGAATAAATAAGTGCCATGAGTTAAAAATGTGGGAACAAAAATGCTGTTTTTGCACAGTTACATTGTTTAAAGGGAAGAGATGTGGTATTGGGATATACTTGTAGTGATAAGAAAGCTTAAAAGATGACCTTGTAAAGTGCAGACAACTGGACTCCTTAGAGCAACTAGGCAAAAATCAGGGTGTCAAGTCAGATAAGTGAAGAAGAATTACCGCCTCAAAGAGTAACGAAGTCAAAAGAAATATGAAAATAACAGGCCAGCAACAGAAAGCCATGTATTTTCTGCAAAGCATCAGATGGGTGGTAAACCTCGATTACCCAGTCAGTGGGGAAACAGGGGAGGGTCCCATCCTTCAAGAAGAAAAGTATATAAACTGTGTTATGGAACTACTGGGTGTGCTCCTGCTTGTGGGTTGCCCACTATTGGGATCATGAATAAGATTAGTACTTCACTGAGATTCTCACCTGAGCCCATGTTATTGGCTACAGAGCATTGCTTACAAAAACACACAGACATGCATACACCAAGAAACAAAATACAAAAAAAAAAAACAACAACTCAGGCTTCCCTCGACCAAATAAATGCTGATCAGCCTCAGTTAGTTACAGCCTTCTTAATTTAAATCAGGTTCTTCAGAAATTCAGCTTCCACCCCAAGTCTCCTAAACTAAAGTCACACACCAGTCAAGCAGTAACTCTGCATTTTAGTACCTCACAGCAGTCCTGAATCGCCTCTGGTTCTTCCTGGCAGGATCCACTTGTCGGTCTCCTCCCGGCCAGCAACACCGCCATGCAGCAGCGCAGCGCAGCCCAGCACACACCGCCCGCCTCACCGCCCTCCCGCCGCAAACAGCAGCACACGTGTCCGGCGGAGAACTTTCTAGGGCAAGGGGCGGGAATGCCTGCGCAGTGACAGCCAATCGCCAGGCACCGCGGGAAATTCAGCCAATCAAAACCGAGGATTCTCTGTGACTGACAGGGGCTGGCAGCAATCTTCGAGGGTGGTGGTTGAAGTGTGTGAGGGCACCACAGGTGATGACGGGACCCGGCCCAGCCTCGCCGCCATGACCAGACCCTGCTGTACCCGTACCACCTCCTTCTGTCCGTCCTGTAGTGCCCCAACCCCTCCCACTTCTTTCCAGTCTGTCCCAGCTCTTGATGAGGGACATTTACCCTGGCCTGCTCAGCTTCTCTCCCAGTCTGCCTCTGTGGAAGGCAGGGATCAATTGTTACTCATTAACATTAAAAACACACCTATGTCTAAAAGTATTTCGGAGTTTGAGCCCATTAAGTCCTCATGCTGCCACTTCAGTCCCATTTGGCCCGAAGTCTGAGTGCTCCTTTCCTCAGCAGATCGTGCTGGTGACTGGAAGCAGCCCTCCCCAGGCCAGAGCCTGCAAGGGTGTATTTTCAACTAAAATGGGCGGTGCTAGTACAAGGCTATTAGTATGCAAATTAAGATGCAAAGCACAAAATATGAAGTAGTAGGAAATCACATAATTGCACGAACACGGAGATAAACGAGGTGTACATTGGAAGTCAGGTGTCTGGAAGAATATATTCACATTCAGGGGCTACTTTTGCAACTTATAGGGCATAACTGTGCTGGTGTTCTTTGCCTTTCTAATTGGATCAACAAGCACAGAAGTCCAAATCCTGGTGGAAACTCCCCCATGTATTTAGCTCATACAAACTGTTGATTGTTAATGACCTGATAAGAACGTGCATGCCTTTATGAGGAAGCCCAGCATCTTTCTTGCTGGGACTTTTTTTGTTCGGAGCCCAGCACTGCAGCCTCTTCAGTGCCGTGGTTTCTGCCCTCAGACAGGTCACGTTCCCCAAGAGGATAATCTGAGTGTCCCTGGACTCTGAGTCACTAAAGGCAGCAAAATTTTATCCCAGAACAAAAAAAATAACACAGCACTGCAGTTACTTGTATTTGATACACAGCCTCTGCATTGCAAACTAAACCTCAATGCTCTTTTCATTGTTTCTTCACCCACAATCTTTCATTACCAAAACTAAGAGTACCTGGTTCTCTGATAATGTACAATTGAAGTTGGTTCACACACTAACAACTTGGAAGAGTCTGTTTAGTCACCTTGTGATATCTGTATTCACAAGTTAAAAGATAATAGTAGTTTCTGATTTGTTACAGGAATCAGTGCCTTCTGGGAAAGGCACAAATTCTGACCACTGGTTTTATTCGTTACCTAACTGTTGTAGTTTAGCCCCAGCAGGCAGCTCAGCCCCACACAGCTGTTTGCTCCCTCTCCCCGGGTGGGATATGGGAGAGAACTGGAAAGGTAAAAGTGCAAGCGCTCATGGGCTAAGACAAAGACAGATTACTAGGTAAAGCAAAAGCCATGCACACAGGCGAAGTAGAACAAGGAGTTTGTTTGCTACTTCCCATCAGCAGGCAGCTGTTCAGCCACTTCCAGGAAAACAGGGCTCATCACATATAACAGTTTCTTGGGAAGACGAACACCGTCTCTTAAAACACAATCCCCTTCCTCCTTTTATTGCTGAGCATGACACCACCTGATGTGGGACATCCCTCTGGCCAGCCTAGCCAGCTGTCCTGGCTTTGTCCCCTCCGGTGCCCCCTCAGCCTCCTTGCTGGCAGGGCAGCAACAGGAGCCGGAGCCTTTGGCTCTGTGTAAGCACTGCTCTACAACAGCTAAACATTGGTGTCTTATCACCACTATTTTCATCAAAAATCCAAACCAAAGTATCCTGTGAGCCTCTACAAAGAAATAGAGTCAAGTTCAAGAATTAGTTAGAGTCAAGTGCAAGAATTAGAGTCAAATTCTTTTACTGAAAAATCAGAGTAATCAGCATGATTTTTTCTAAAAATTGTATGTCAAATAGAATATGAATAAAGATGATATAGAACAGGATGCAAACATGAATACTGAGATACATGTTAACTAGCTAATGTTTGTCACAATTTTAAAGTTACATTTTACTACAAGAAAGAGAAAAAAACAAAAGGGAACTGCAAAAATTGCAGGCACATCAGATAAACTGAGCGTTAGCATTGTAACTAACCCCTGTGGTAGTTTCACACTGATGGGAAGCTAGATTCTACCACACTGCTATCTCACTCCTCCTTCTCAAAAGAACAAGTGGAGAAACTATGATGGAAAAAAAAAAAAAAAAAAAAAAAAAAGGCTGATGGGTTGATGTGGGAGATCCTGCACCATGGAAAAACTACATCCTGCATCATGGGAAAAACAGACTCAGCATAAAGAACGTTAATTTATTTTATTGCCCATTGCTAATACAAAACTAGAGAAGTGAGAACTAAAAACACCTTCCCCCTCCCATCCACCCTCTTCGTTCTGAACAGCACAGGGTAACAGGGAAAGGGGCCTGCAGTCAGTCCCTGATGCTTCCTCTCCACCGCTCCTTCACGGTCACTCCCTGCCCCTGCTCCACATGGGGTCCCTCCCACGGGATGCCATCCTTCCCGAACTGAGCCTGAGGGTGCTGCCCACAGGCAGCAGCTCTTCAAGAACTGCTCCCATACGGCTCCATACCACGGGGTCCATCCCCCAGGAGCAAACTGCTCCAGCACGGGTCCCCCACGGGTGAGTGGCAGCTCCCCCCAGACCCCCTGCTCCTGAGTGGGCTCCTCTCCACGGGCTGCAGCTCTGGCCTGGGGAGTGCTCCTGTGGGGGCTCTCTATGGGCCGCAGCCTCCTCCAGGCCACATCCACCTGCTCCACTAGGGGCTCCTCCACGGGCTGCAGCGTGGAGATCTGCTCCTTGTGGGACCCATGGGCTGCAGGGGGACAGCCTGCTCCACCAGGGGCCTCTCCACAGGCCGCAGGGGAACTTCTGCTCCATGCATGGAGCACCTCCTGCCCTCCTGCTGCAGTGACCTTGGGGGTTGCAAAGCTGGTTCTCTCTTATTTCTCACTCCTCTCTCCCAGCTGCTGTTGTGCAGCAGTATTTTTTTTTTCCCTTTCTTCAATCTACACTCCAAGAGACCCTCCCAGTGTTGCTCTCTGGCTTGGCTCTGGCCAGTGGCAGGTCTGTTTTGGAGTCAGCTGGAGCTGGCTCTGATCAGACATTGGGGCAGCTGCTGGGCTCTGCTCACAGAGGCCACTCCCGCAGCTCCCTGCTACAAAAACCTTGCCATGGAAGCCCAATAGAACCCCAGATGTTTTTAGAAACTTTTTCCAATCGTGATTTTTTCCCCCACTCTTCGTTTGCATGTGTTTGTTGTGAAAATCAGAACACGACTTTATAGCAGCAGTAGCTCCAGATTTAATAACCCATTTCTCTTTTTCTTAAAAAAACGCAAGTTAATTCCGGATTACTACCATATAAAAGTACTAATAAGGAAGAATTTTCATTATAAAAAATATATACAGATAAGAGAAAACGGAATAGCAATGTTCTTACAATAAAGTCCTTAACTAATACTCTACATTCAAGTGTCAACTATCTTCCCCCATTTTTCTGTTTTCTTAACACCTAGTTGAAATGAATTTTAATAGAACTTGGGATAAAACAATAAAACCTTCAATAATTTGTGCTGCAATTAGACTCCACTGTGACCTTAGGAAAATTACGCTTTATGAAATTATGACCTCAGATTTTATGATTCTATCCATATTTGGTATGGTAGAGGTTAACAACTCTTTGCCTGTTAGCTCATATTTCATCTGAGAGAAAGAAAAGGCTCTTCTATTTGATAGCAGCAAATTTAAAGACTTTTATTCTAATCTTGTAAGGCAGTAAAAATATTTAATCTTAGCTATAATTTCTTCTGTCTCATTTCCACTCCCTGGGAGAGCTTGATGTTATTAAGGGAAATTTTCTGTAATTAGCATGTTGTGGGATTTCCTGGAGTTTGTTTCTTCTTCCTGTAATGAAGTTCTGTTTTTGAATATTGATGGTGCTTGCTTACAGAACTTCTGGATGCTCCACACCTTTTACAAGCACTGCAAACACCAAACACATTCCCCTTATTACATCTATTACAATTTATGACACTGGTGCATGAATAGGGCTTTTCTTCCTTCTTGGGATTTCAGCAGCATTTCAACGTGCCATCTCACCAACAAGCCACAGAAAGATTATTGTATCTGAAATTTGCTTAAAATGTGATCAATGACATTTCTTCTTTTTCTACCTGTGTAGGTACAGCTGTGTGATCATTTGGCCACTGACTCTTGTTTTCCATTTCTTCTGCCCTTTCTCTCCCCACTCTAATGGAGAATAAATCCCATCCTTTTATTTTGTTTGTGAAATCCTGTATAGGCCTCCTGAGGAACTGAGTGAAGTTACGGACTTGTATGGCCATTACAGCTAATGCAAGGTTTGTAAAAGTTGCTATCAGACACTAAACAAACAAACCAAAAATGGATTGCAAGACTGATGGGGAATATGAGGAGATGGTGGACTCTAAACCTAAAATTATGCTCTGGTTATCTTAGCGACCTAGGGAGCATTAAAAGAGGATAAACAGTAGCAAAATAGGAAGGGAGAGCTAGATAGGGAACTAAAGCAATGAGAGCATAAAGGGACATAACCTCTCAGTAAGCAATTTGTGTAGTATTTGTAGATCTTTCACAAATCTGATTTTGATAATACTTTGATAATGAATTGAATTATGAAATGAGGAATGCTGTGGAGAAACAAGTGTACTGCAGGTGGGAGAAAAAGGCTGTGAGATCCCTGTGAGAACTCTGGACCTAAGAGGTCATCATAATATATCACTCACCGGTCTTCTGAGGCCCATAAACTTAGGACCATGGTTTGTCAAGACACACATGCAAGATCCCCACTCTCCCTTTTTCACCTACAGTGTCTTTTCTTTTTGTTATCAAGATACAGAAATGTTATACGACAGTATTTTAAGATGCTAAAGTCTGAAAAACATAAACACATTCAGATACAGCAACTCAATTTGGTTAAACGAAGAAAAAATAGAAAATTAGGTTTTGATACACATAAGGACACAAACTGCTCTTGCCATTGCTGGAGGAGTTCTCTCCATGCAGTTTCAAATAGAAGGCATCTAAAGAATATGCTACCATTACATGTTATTTTCAAATATTACTTGCTTTTGTGGTATTCCCCCAAATTTTCTATTTCAGCCTTTCTAAAGTAACACCAAGGTCATGCTTCTACAAAACTCTGGCATGTGTTGCTTACTGAAAGTTGTTCTAGTTGTTTATAACTACAAAATTTAAAAATAATGTTTTATAATAATATAATATTATATAACAATTTAAAAATAATAGCCAGGGGAAGAACTTGGGGTGGGGTGCATTTTTTCACGGGTTGTATACTTTTACTTAAAATATCTTAATAAGGATGTTGAAGTAAAATAGAGCAGGCACTTATCTGTCATCTAAAAATTAGATTTCAATTTCTTTTTACTTCACACAGCTCGCTATATTCTATATGTGGCTTTTTTAGTCTTCTGACTTTGATTGCAAAGTGGAAAGTAAAATGATAAGGATAAAACAGCATATGATTTAATTTAACTTTGTGGATGAAATTAATATTACTAGGTGCATTTGATTTTTTTTTCCTTCTCTTTACTTAATAGAAGCCATTAGTATTTACTTTTAAAAAGTGCAGTATCTGTGTCCAAGAACCTTTTACATGGCCTGAAGCTCTTCACCATCTAGTTATAATGTGAAAATTGAGTAAAATGAGTCCAATATTGGATACTTCCATCACTGAGACAGAAGCTTAATATATTAGGGACCAATTATTTTATACTGCTGACATGAACTTGAGGCTCAGCTTTCTTAAAGGGGAGGCGTACAGCTGGGACACTGCAGAAAGTGAGGGCAAGAATTTTTTTATTGGCTTTCACTTGCCATGAAAGTGGTGGCAATTTACTTTAGCACAGACAGGGTATAGCTTACTTTCCCAGTAATAACAACTCACATGCCAAAGCTGGCCTAAAGAAAGCAGGATAGGGTGTTCCTGTCAAAAGACAAATGAGTTATGGTTACAGAATTTTATACTAAGAGATAAAGGTAGAGATGAAGGGATGGAAATTCAATACTGAGAGGAAAGAAATTGGACCAGCTTCTTTGTATCAGATGTTTTAATAGGTGGATAGCTGCAGAATTGTTTAAGATACAAATGTTAATAAATTGTTTTTCTCTGATTAAATGATTGTTGCCAAAAAGTGCACAAAGGAGCTAGAAAATATCACTGTTTAAGCATTCTGAAAGTTGAAAGGTATTTTATAAGTAAAAATGGTTTCAAGAATTGTTTCTGCTCTTGTTTTCATTTGCATAATGTGCTTATAATCTTCTGAAAGCTAATACAGCACAAGAAAACAAAGCAGGGCTCTGACATTCTGTACATTGAGAAATAAGGAGATAATGAAGTGCAGCAGAGCATCTTGCTGTTTTGGTATTTCATTAAACACGCATACTGTTAGCAAGAATAAAGAATATTTGTTTACTGATAAGTATGGAAAAAGCCAGCATAAGCATTATTCTGGATTAGTTACTAAATAATAAATGAGGAAGGAGGTCTCAATTTTATAAGTCAAACAGGATAGAGCTTATTTAGAATACAAGCCCTCAATTCATGATTAGTCTCTTCATTTAAAAATGAAGATCAGAAGCAGACTGGGATCTTCATCTGAAGTTAAAGATATTTTAAAAAGAAAAAAAATAATTCAGAATGACCATGCTGTTTAGTAAGCAATTACAGAAAAACAAGAAGTAACTGTATGCACACACACATGCATGCACACATAATCTTTGTAGGAGATGAGGACTTTATGTTCATATTTAATTATTTCAGAAACATATTAAACTTCTTTCTGTGTACTCTCTTCCCCATGGAAAGCCTAAATATAGGAGAAAGAAGAAAAGCTCATTTGACCCCCAAATGTCTAAAAAGCCAAACAAGTGTGAAGATGTAGTATTTAATGGTCACTTGAATAAACTGTGACACTATACTGAGCAGTGCAGAACTGAATTTTAAGGATAAAACAATGCTTTACATTAGGAGTATATGACCAAAACTAGAATCAAGAAGCAGAAGCAGAGTCAAGAAGTGGAAAAATTGCCAGGGACAAGATAAAGGAGGTGGTTGTCATTAGGCCACGGAAGGACTGTGTGAAGCAACAAATAAAAAAGAGCAAAGGGGACTAATTGCTTTCTCTTCTTCTCTTTCTTCCCTCAGCACATGATTCACTAAGAGAAACCCTGCTCTTCTAGTAGTAAAATTTTAAATTAAATTTGGTTACTCAAGGGCAGAGCAGATCAAGGTGGACTTACTTGAGTTGTCTCACAGGAACAGGTATTGGATTTTGTTTAGAGGGGACAAGGTTGTGATCCACCTGCTAAATTCACTTCTGCATAAATGTAGGCTTTTAATGCTACAGATAAGACAATCACACAGTGTCTTAGGATAATAAGACTTTCATTGCTGTTTTAATACAGTGATTCTACATGACAGAGAGTTTATTTAATCATTTGAATATAACTATTACTCGATATTAAAAAAGATCTTGTTGCTTCAATCTCACCGATAATTATGTATTTTTTATCACCTTCCTAAAAGAAGAAAATTCCTCTTTTTGCTCCATCCTTCCATTTGCTTTCAAACTTGAAAAAAGAATAATATAGTGGAGCAAGGATATAATTTCTTTCATAGCTTTGCCTGAACAGCAACTTTGAACTACTCTGAAGCAACAGTTACGTCTATGCTAGCCAGTTAAACAGTGTCCTGGCACTGAAGCTTGATAATTTCTACCATTAAAGCATTAGAATGATCTGGTCCCTAGAATGTTTCCTTCCTGGGTCAACTAGTGCACTTCGAAATGCTTCTGAGGCACAGTTCAGGACTAACCGTGGCCAGGACACATTCCCAAGAGCCAATTTCTCAGTTATAGCCATTTAAGTATTGCTGTGACTTTTACATTTCTGGAGAATGACATTTTCCCAGAAATTAAATCTGCAGTGCATTTTTCTCTCACCTACAGGTTAGAGAGAGAAGTATATGAGAAAATGTACTCTGATGTACCCTTGGTAAATAAAACTTGACTTTATTTGATGTGTGTTCTGCTTATCTGCCAGTTTAGAGACAGAAGGAAATGTCTGGGTTTGAAAATCTAGTATATCATAATGAAGAGGAAAAAATCACACATTTGACAGCAACAGTGAAATAATCTCAGAGATTTTAAAAGAGAAGATTTATACAACTGTCATAAGGAGGAACTTAATGTTATATTCAGTAACGGAGGGGGGAAGCCTACAACTTTGTAAAGGATGGATTTTCTTATACTAGCATACGTAAGTCAGTATGCTTGAACCGGATCAAAACCAGTGTTATAGGAAATTTAACACTCGGACATTAATTATTGAGCTTTATAATACATTTCTTTTTTTGTTTGATGCTAAGCTTAGTATCAGTCAATAATGTGCCCTCATAGCCAAGAGACCAACTGTATTCTGGGATGCATTAAGCACAGCATAGCTACTTGGTGAAAAAAAATTACTATCCCACTATACTCGACATTGGGAAGGCCTTACCCTGAGCACTGGTCAAGCACTGGAACAGGCTCCACAGGGAAGTGATTACAGACACAAGACTGTCAGTGTTCAAGAAGCATTTGAACAATGCTCTTAGATATATGGTTCAATGCTTAGGTTGCCTTGTGTGGATTCAGGAGCTGAACTCGATGATCCTTGTGGGTTCTCAGGGCATTCTACAATTCTATGATTCTACAGATTCTTATATACTGTGAGGGAGTGTAGCTAGCGTACTGTTCATAATTAATCTTCTTAATTAAATTGACATATTTAAGTCATTGAAGAAACAGCATCTCAATTATTGTTCATTCCTCAAGCATGAAACAACTATTAAAAAATGACTAAAAAGCATATGTCCATAGCCAGAGGATACTGGGAATGTTGCCTAGGCAATACAATCACTTTAGCCTTGGGAAAATGAAAATGCCAGACTCTTTGCTGTGCATTTTTTGTCTTCCCCTGTGTGCACACATGCAGAATGCACATTATTGTTCTTTATAGCACTGGGACTTCCCCATGCAGAGGCTTTCCAGGCTTGGACTTTTTTAGTACTCATTTAGTGACAGTCATCCCAGATGGCTAGCTAACCGTTAAATGGCAACAGAGTAAAGTAGAAAGTGTATTGTATTTCACTATGCTGTTCAAAATGCACAGTTGTTTCTCAAAGCAAAAGAAAAAAAATAGTTAAAAAAAAAAAAAAGTAATATCTGAAACTGTCAGTTCTTACACTATAAATATATTTTAGGACAAAGTTAATTTTAAGATTCAGGTTATCATTTCTCAACTGATTTTAAAAATACTACATATATTCTATTAGTGTCTTCAAACATGAAAATCAGAAATCGTAACACAAATCTTATATGAGAAACTGATAACAGTTTTGAAGATCCTAAACGGTTCTACAAAGACCATAATCTGCAGATAGTTTTTTTAAAGGACACAGACATACCAGAGCAACAATGTGCATGAAACAACGGACATATATAGCACTGGTAGCTAACAATTAGAGTTTTTCATTTTAGGAATGTCTCATACACTTGTGCTGTAGTTGAGGTAGAGTAACACATGCACTGTAAGAAACCAGAGCAGCTGGAAATGTTTACAGTCCTCTCTCAATAGTGTTTTTTTTTTTTTTTTCTCATTATGTCTCAGGAATTGCATGTGAGTGAAATTGGAATAGCAGGGTTCTTGAACACTGCTCAGCACATGATGTATCAAAAAATAGATGTATCAAGAAACAAAATGTCATTGTCTTTAAAACTTGGAAACAAGGACTTGGAAATGTCTCCTTACCAGGCTTCTATTTCATATCACTAACTGAACTGCATCCAGACAGATGTGACACTGATATATAACTCAAGCTTGTCACACACTGAAGCTACGTATAGTCATTCACCTTTCAAAGAAAACACACATTCTTTGATACCTGCCAGTGCAGTGCTAACAACCAGCTGGTTCCTTCATGGTTCAATTCAGTTCCGTAATACACCTCTGTCAATTGGCAGATTATCAGTAAGAACCTTCTAAATGTAGTGTCCTTGCTCTGATGCCCCTTAGGGCTTGGGACACTAAGTAGTGTTTATTTGAAACATGAATGCTGAGTTTCATTTATGTTTGCTTCATGTGGAAAGGTAGATGCACTGTTACGGTCCAGTAAGAGTTAAATAATTTCAACCACTTGGCACATTTCATCTGACTCTGTTAAATGGACCACGGATTTTCTAGTGGGCGCAAAACCAGACAAACATATGGAGAACATTTATAGGCAATCAGCACACTTACACATAATTTGAGTGTCCTGGCTGACTAATGAGATTTCCAAGCTGCTGTCCATACTGAGATCACAGACTGCTGTTTCAAAAGACCTGTCCTTTATGAATCTGTTGGCCCAAGTAACTTTAAAACAACCATGTGTTCATATGCTTCCTAGCATCCATAAGGTTCAGACTTATTAGAGTTTTAGTTTAGATCATGACTATGTTTTTCCAGATTAATTTCCCAATTGACCTCACTTTGTGTGCTTTGCTTCACATCATATGGTGGGTTCTGACAACACAAACCAGATTACTTCAGAAAGAAACAGAACCAGAAGACAGGCTCCAAGAACACGCTTCAGTCCAGTATTAAATATGGTCCACAAAACTGCACTCAATACACCAGAACTAGTTCAGAATTATGAGTCCCTGACCCATAACATGTATCTCATTTACAGCCAGTAAACTTCAGTTTTGCTGCATCTCCAGTTGTTTCACTCTGCTTCTATTTGTCTGCACTACTTGCTGGTGTAGCAACACCCTTAGTTCAGGTGTGCTATGAAGTGTGAGTGAAAAAGATATAATTTTTTCTTTCTTGGATTCCATTTCTGAACTCTTCACACTGATTAACACTTACTGTATTGTGGTGGTTTCACACTGATGTGAAGCTAAACTCTACCACACTACTATCTCACTCATTCTCAAAAGAACAAGTGGATGATGGAAAAATAAGCTGATGAGTTAACAGAAGGATGGGGAGATCCCACACCAATTAATTACTGTCATGGGATAAACAGACTCAGCGTAAAGAACATTAATGTATTTTATTGCCCATTGCTAATACCAAACTAGAGAAGTGAGAACTAAAACCAAACTAAAAACACCCTACCCTAATCCTCATCCACCCTCTTCCACCTCCTCCCCCCAAGTGGCGCAGGGGAAATGGGGAATGGGGGTTGTGGTCAATCTATAGCACTTCCTCTCTGCCGCTCCTTCACGGTCACTCCCTGCCCCTACTCCATGTGGGGTCCCTCCCATGGGATGCCATCCTTCCCGAACTGAGCCTGCAGGGGCTGACTGACCACAGGCAGCAGCTCATCAAGAACTGCTCCCACACAGCTCCATACCACGGAGTCCATCTCCCAGGAACAAACTGCTCCAGCACGGGTCCCCCCCATGTAGGAGCTGGGAGCCTAGGGGGCTCCCTGCTCCTACATGGGCTCCTCTCCACGGGCTGCAGCTCTGGCCCGGGGCCTGCTCCTGTGGGGGCTCTCCATGGGCCACAGCCTCCTCCAGGCCACATCCACCTGCTCCACCGGGGGCTCCTCCACGGGCTGCAGCGTGGAGATCTGCTCCTTGTGGGACCCATGGGCTGCAGGGGGACAGCCTGCTCCACCAGGGGCCTCTCCACGGGCCACAGGGGAACTGCTGCTGTGTGCCTGGGGCACCTCCCGCCCTCCTGCTGCAGTGACCTTGGAGGCTGCAAAGCTGGTTCTCTCTTATTTCTCATCCTCTCTCCCAGCTGAAGTTGCACAGCAGATTTTTCCCTTCCTTAAATTTGCTCTTCCAGAGGCCCTCCCAGTGTCACTCCCTGGCTTGGCTCTGGCCAACACTGGGTCTGTTTCGGAGGCAGCTGGAGCTGGTTCTAATCTGACACAGGGCAGCTGGGATCTGCTCACAGAGGCCATCCCTGCAGCTCCCACTACCACCCAAAGCTTGCCATACAAGCCCAATACATGTATTTACACGGAAAGTCCCCTCCTTAGGTGAATCAATCCCACAGTGGCTGTTACAGACTTTCAGCAAAGTACCTATATTAGTACATTTAAGAAGGTCCATTTACAGAATAATTTTTAAGAAAAGCATGTAAAAGTGATCTAAAGTAATGTGTAATGATACAGCTGTAATGTATTATTAGTTAGTAAAATCTGACCCGGTTTTAGTGCATGTCAATCTTAAATGGTATTTACTCTAAGATTAGACCAGAAGAACCTGAACTTTTTATCTTGGTATACTCACTTACACTCACAAAATGGTTGTTAAATAGATTACCCTTGCATTTTCAAGTGCAGTTATTTTATTGTCACATTTTGTCATTATAATTTCCTCCACCTAAGTGATTTGCACAGGTGTAAACCACCATTTGATCAATTCTTAATGTATAATATCTCTGCAATGCAATTCTCAGGCTCTACTTTTTGTCTTTACCTTTACACCATTCTCATATAAATTTATATGAGTGGTGAAAGGTATGTATTAAATTGTAAGTGGTTAGATCAGATACAGGAATCAAGTCTTTTTTATTACAGAATCCTAAAACGGTAGAGTCTGGAAGGGACCTCTGGAGATTGTCTAGTTCAGCACCTCAGCTCACAGCAGTGTCATCTAAAAGCAGGCTGCACAGGACCTTGTCCAGTCTAAGTTTTGAATATCTTCAAGGATGGACATTTCACAACCTTTCTGGGCAACACTGTCCAGTGTTTGATCACCTTTACAGTCAAAAAGATTTTTCATACATTTAAGTGGATTTTACTGTATTTCAGTTTGTGCTCTGCCACACACACAAGCACATACACACACAGAGCCAAGGTTTCTTTCTACCAGGCTAAATAATCCCAGCTCTCTCAGGTTATTCCAATACTCTTCACTGCTTTTGCTGGACTTGCTCCACTAAGTCCATCTCTTTCCCATACACATCATCAGTAGGGTAAAACCAACCTGTCTCACAATAGAATCCAGAACTGGACATGACACTCCAGATGTGTCTCACCACTGGGTAATAGAGAGAATATATTATGTGTTTTGGCCTGCTGGCAATGCCCTTACTAACCCTTTTGGCCTTCTTTTCCAAAAGGGCACATTGCTTTTTTATATACAAGTCATTGTTCACCAGGACCCACAGTTCCTTTTCTGCAAAACCGCTTTGCAGCCATTTGCACCCCCCTTCCCCCTCTCCCCACCCTCCCCATCTGTACTGGTGCAAGACTGAAGCATTTGTTGAACTTCATGAGATTCCTCCTGGCCCAATTCTGCAGCTTTCCCAGTTCCATCCAAGTGGCAGCACAACTATATGATGTATCAGCCACTACTCCTAGTTGGAAATAGAAATGGTTTTCAGGAGGATTTGCGTTATCACCTTTCCAGTTACGAAAGTGAGACCAAGTTGCTTCTAATTCTCAAGACTCTCCTTCTTGCCCTTCTTGAAGATAGGAGTGATAGTTGTGTCTTTCCAGTCTTCAGGAATTCCTCTCAGTCACCAAGAATTTTCAAAGATTATCAAGAAATTATTCAAAGGCCATCTGGATATGGTCCTGGGCAGCTGGTTCTAGGCATCCCAGCTTAATCAGGGGGGTTGGACAAGATGATTTCCAGAGGTGTGTTCCAACCTCAACCATTCTGTGATTCTAAGAGTGGCCTCATGACATCAGTCAGCTCTCTCAACTCATGTGAGTATATGCCATCATGTGCATGACTTGTTCATGTCCATTTTTTGAAATTTTGACTAATTTGAACCTCCTCCACCAAGGGTAAGTCTTTGTTCTAAAATTTCCCACAGGTCTCAGAGGCCTGAGAAACTGTGGTGGTATTTCTATTTTAGACTACATTATGTATATCATGAAAATGGTAATTAAAAATTGTGGAACTTTAAATCTTACCATCATATCAAGCAAGTTTGCCATTTGACATTAATAGATACTCAGCAGCAGATGTTAAATAACTTTTCCAAAGTTTCCAAAGTTATAATTGACAGAACAGAGAAATCAGAATTTTTCCTATAGGATTTCTTTTTGTATTGGTGAGATATCTTTTTGGCAGGATGTTGCTCAACAGATAATGACAGGAGATATTAAGAGCTAAAGTACTTGGTATTATATATGGAGCAGTAGTGAGTTGAATAAAATTGTAGGTCTACTTTTTGCATTAAAAAGGACCGTAGACATTTCAGTGGGGTTGTGTTTATGTCAAAGGTTCATGACATACAGATGCTTTAAGTAGCTGGTAAAATTTAAAGTCAAATCATGGACCAAAAATTAAAGAATATAAGTGTAAACCACTCGGAAAGAATTCTTAAAACATAAATAATTTTAAAGTATAAAGATACAACTTAAAATCTCCTGTGAATAACAAGAAAAGCAAGCAGAATGATATATTAAAAATAACTTTTTTTTTTTTTTTGGTGTGTGTGTGGTTGAGGAAATTAAGTGAAACTGTTTGACTTCTGGGATCAATTTGAGGCACAAGCTCTTCAACCAATTACTGACCACGCTGCATTAGTGAGTCATACTGTTGGTAGAACTCAATACTGCCATAAGAATGAAAATATAAACAACAATTTATAACAAGGTCTTTAAACTCTGGCTGCTTGGTGCTAATTCTCACCTTTTTATATCCTGCCTTTGTGCTATGAAAGCAGTACTTTTGCATATAAGAGTAAATATTTTACAGTATTGATTGAATAATAGTAGCTTCCAAATGTAGTTATTCACTTGTGGTATTTTTCACATAAGATACCATTTGTGAATGTGAAGGAAATTTTAAATGTGGAAAGTTAAATGCATTTTTATAATTTTATGTTTCTCAGAAAATGGTAGGTGCTTTTCAGAAGCAAATGGAGAAGTGGAGTATCCCCTTGTCCTGAGAACTTCTAAGCAGAAAATGGGAGAAATGGAACCAGGAATCAATTCAATAACTTTATACGCATTTATAAGTGACCAGGACACAGCCACCCTGTTTTGGTTGCTAAAAAGCTTAAACAACATGTCTGTGACCATTTGATCTTAAAGCTCTGACATTGTTTAATTTACTATTTTAGAAGAAGCCAATGAATCTACATTAAGATGGTGAACTTTTTGTTTCAGGTAATCTATTTCACTTACAAATGGAAATGTACTTCTATACAAATGAACCTGGAAAATAGTACTGGACTGAAATACAAGGCATATGATGTCTAGTTGGAACAGAGTTAATCTGGAAGGAAACAGTTTATTCTAACTTTCAGGGATTTCTGGCTGGTGTTGAAGCTGTTCTGAGCAAACATAAGGCATTTATACAATACTACGACTCTTTGCATTAGTATGAACAATACAAGAATTATTCTAAATGTTAATAGGGAACTCTACAAAAGCTTTATATTTTTAATGGCTCCAGGTGATGCAGTTGCCTATTACTAATTATTTTTGAAGTCCTGGTAGCATGCCTCAAAGAAGCAAATACATATTTAATTACTGCTTCAGAAAGCTTCTAGCTGTGTGCAAGTGTATTCCTACATAGGACTGCAAATAGTACTTATACTGTACAACAGTTTTGGAAGTCCAAAGCAAGTATCAAGGCACATCTTGAAATTGAAAGGGAGAATAATGAGGAAATGTTAAGAAGCTATCACAATTATTTGGGAAGGAAATTTTAGTCAACGGTTTTGATTTTAATTGGCCCCAAATCTGATGTAATCTCCTATTTTCACATTACTTCCCTAGTAGTAGCCTACAGAAATCAATTGGTATGATTACTCAATGAATGAATTTAATGTTTTCAGAGTCAGTTCTTTTGTAGAAGTATAACCTATTGAAAATTAATCTTGAAAATTACTTTTTTTTTTTTTTTTTCTTGGGCAATTTAGAGTCATAAAACAGCCTGGGTTAGAAGGGTTCTCAAAAGATTATCAGGATCCATCCTTTTGCTGGCAAAAGGAGCCTAAATGAGATTATCTAACACCCTGTCCAACCACATCTTGAAAATATCCATTGATAGGCATGCTACCATGTCTCTGTAGAGGTTGTTTGAAAGATTGATTTCAGTGTAAAAAAAAAAAATGATTTCAGGTAGCCACCCTGTAAGTATGCTCTTTAAGTATATCTCAGCGTATTTCAGAGTTCTCTGTTACAAGGCAAGACAAACTGAGTAAATACAAGCATACTATATAATTAATAGAGTTTGGTTTAAAAAGTTATCTCTGAAAGAGCATAAATAAGATACAGAAATAAGAGTCATCTGGCTCTTATGACTAATAATTCAGTATCAAACACATGTATAGAACCTGCTGAATTGTTAGGGGTTTTCTTCAGCAGCCTCTTTACCAGTGTCATGAGAAATAGGTAAAGGGACAAATTATAAAGAATGAAATTAAAAAGTACTGCAAGAGATGTGCTGATTTAAACAAACAAAAAAAATATTTAAAGGGGCACTTCGCTTATTTGCCAAAAAAAAAAAAAAAAAAAAAGAATTGCCAGGCAGGACTTTTTTTTTTTTTCCCTCTATTATTTATTGGTATTTTTGCTTGTATGACATTGTAATGTAGCAGAAAGAAGGTTTCCATCTAACTTTTATTTGTTCTCGTTTACTGTCATGTAGAAGGAGTTCATGTACATTTATTGCCTTTTTCCACTCATTGCCCACCTTGCTATAGAATATAGAATCATCACTGAATCTAATAAGCCAGAAAAATATTATTTATCAGAGGAAATGTGTTCCAGTGTTAGTCTGGAAAGCCAATGGAATCTTTTTGCTCAGTCCAGCTGAGTGAAATAAATTCAGAGATGTAAGATAAAAGTAACCTTGTAGATTACTATGCAAGAAATCATCACTGGAGTTTTAAGAACAAGCTTTTAGCAGAAATGAATTTCATGAGGTAAATTTCACTCATGCAGTTTTACAGCAATCACTCTAAGCATATTTTTTGAACATTTGAGGGTACATGCTGTGCATGTATGGAGTAAAACAATATTGCTAGAGTGGCTGACAATTTACTTTGCTACAACATTAGTGGCAAAATAAATGCACTGGCATATAGATTATAACATGCTTTCCTTAAAACTTCAATGGCATGCAATTTATGTAAGTTATACACATTTAAAAGCAAATACTATGTAATATGATGTAACCAGGCTGAATTAATTGTGCTATATTTTCATGAAACTTTAAATGACTGTATCTGCATCAACACTGTCAATCAATCCTGCAGAATAGCAACAAATATCTCAAAACAGTTGGCACCGTTGACCCAGCATCCATGCTACCTGGGCTCTGAGTGTTTTACTTTAGAATTGATGTTATCTAAACCCACGGACTGAAAGTCAGTGATTGGAGTCCATTATATCCCTGTGTGGAGAGCATTTTCAGTTTTAGTTTCAACCAAGGCAAATCCAGTTTGCATAATCCAAGTCTTCTCCACAATGCAAATTATATGTGTAAGTGGCTACAGCTGGGAGATTTGCTTCAGAAGTGTTCTTGTAATATAAATGAAAATGCTAATGTAAACATACTCTACAATAACAAGACATTTTAAAGGATTTTTTTTTTTGTTCATTTTTACTTTTGATTTACAAGATAGAAATGATCAGAAATGATTTGTTTAAAGAAAAATTAATTTAGCAACTGTGGCACAGAAGGAAAAAAAAAAAAGGTGAAAAGGGCAAACATTTGTTCATAGAGCAATTTAGTGTAAGAGAACCGAGTTGGTCTCAAATTAGCAAAGGCTGAATCCATGACTGATGAATGAAATTCAGAACAGTGAGCAAGAACTTTTCCCAGTGAGGCAAACAAGTTGGATTTGCGTTTGTTCTAAATTAATGAGCTAAAGCAGACAACCATTAAAAAGTTTGCCCAGTGTTAAAGAGCCATTTCAGAAGTCTATTAAGCTAATTTGAGCACTTTTATTTCCAGAACCTCTCTTGTGAGCACACCTTTTCAGGAAGTAGCATTACCACTAGCCTGAGACCTTTGAAATTTTACATCTAATTATAGCAATTTCTATGCTAACAGGTGAGATATAATTGTGGGAATTGGTGATTAGTGTGCACGTGGAAAGTAATACTTATGAGAAATATTCTGGAATAATTTATTTTGATACAATTAAAAGCCCACTTCTTCACATCCAACAATCAACATGCTAGGCACCGATAAATGTTTTTATTAAAGTACGAGCTTTGTAACATTAAAACTAACCTCTCATCAAACTCTTAAGTTATCCCATGCGTTTAGCCCTCTGTGACAGTGTACTCCCCCTCACCCCCTGGTTAAGCAGAGCGTGGGGCCTAACAGAGCAGCTAACCATCGTGGGCAGCCGTGATGGGTATGCCCGGCCGTGCCAGCTGTATCCTGGATTCAGAAGAGACAGAGGACACACAGCCAAGGGCTGTCTGATCAAGGCACCCCCACCCCACTCCCAACCCCAGTGCTGGCCAAATTTGGAAGAAAGTGCAACTTGAGCAAAATTTGGGAGAAACTAACATCAGGATGCAAATGTGCCCATAGGTCATTCATCTTACCCTGTAAATAGCAAGCAGCCTGAGAGCCCTTTGGGCTCTCCTGACACAGCTGCGGGTGGCACACCAGGACCTCCCCATGTGCAGGGACAAGTTGCATGCCCAGGCAACTTGTACAGAGTGCGAGAAGCCTTGTCACCACAGGTAGTCACCAAGGGGATTGGGAGAGTGACAGCATGCCAGCGTGCTGGAATGATGCTTAGTGACCGTGCCTTATAATCTCAGCTAAGCAGCATTAAGGATTCACGTAATGCGTATAATCCTTTAGATAAACTGTTGACCAAGCTTGGGACTAGGAGTGGATTCAGCTGCACCAAGGCTCCTTACTCCTTCCACTCAAGGAGTTTAGAAAGCAAGGGGTCCACTCTGACCCTTGTGATTCGTTAGGAGGGTTTCTTTGATGTAATGTCACCTAACACAGTTCCTTATGTAGTCTCTGTGTAGTATATCATGTCTTTCATTTAGTACCTTTGACTAGTAAATAGCACCTTTTAAATAGTCTGTAATTAAGTATATCTTCCAATTATAATAAGGTGTACCTTAATATCCCTGAATCTTTGTTAAATTGTATAAGCTTTGATAAATCATTACTTTATGTCAATAAATCATGTAGTTGTTTCTGTCTTCCGAGTGACGAGTACAGCATTTCCACCTGCGACTCCCTGCTGGCAAAATGTGACACCTGTTACAGCCTGTGTGATGCATTACCAATTTTGGATTCTTATGGTCAGTGAAGGACAACTTCCAGAGTCTGAACCCACGAGATATAAATTTCCAGCTGGAGGTATAGCATTTTGTAACAAAAGAGAGCCAGCATTAAGTGGATAGTCTGAGGAAAACTATAGCAATACGTACCAATGAGAGAATCTAATCTAGCTGGCAGTCAACACTGAACACCCCAAGGTCTTTCTAGTATGTATCAATTTAAAGTGTGCACAGGCAGGCAGCACAAATTCTGGATAATTCTGGATACTCTGGATTCTTCAGAGTATCTTTTGTAACGAATAGCTTATTGCATTCTTCACCGTTGAATCAGTTTAAATGTATAGGCACTACTATTATTATTTCTTAAGAAAAATATATTAGAAAAAAGAAGAAGATCAGAAACTGGTAAAAGCATTTCTTTATCACATGGTCTGGCCATGCCCTTTCTGCATAGGTGCTGTGCAGTAAAACAGCATCTTGATTAAGGACAAAGGCAAAGGCAGCTAACACAACTGAGCTTTTCATATATTCTGACTGGGTATATGGCACACACTATATCAGAATTGTGTATGCAAACAGAGAGAACATTTTCAGCAAGCAGAAAGGATAATCATACAGCATGGTGATTTAGAAGTGGCAATAAACAGCGATACTGCAAACTCTGCACATGACAACAGTTTACTAAGGACGGAGCAAAATTAGATGAATCAGCAACAAAGAATAGCTAAAATGCAATGTTTCTTAATTATTATTGAAAATTAATGCTTGAAATTATTTAAGCTCAACATATATATTAAGAAAATATGCTTCTTTCTGTGAAACTGCCCTCGCTAGTAAGATGAGAACCATGTAACAGAATTGATAAAGGTCTTCTAAAGAGACTCCTTAGAACTTTTTTTTACCTTTAACCAATTTTAACCTTTTAACCAGTGCAATGACTAATTGTCATCTCTGAAGAAAAAGGCATTCCTCATGATGGCATTCCTCAGTAAATACATTTCTTTCACATGTTTTCCATATACATGTTACGCTAGGTATGCAATCAGCCATAAAAAAAGTCCAATGTCAAGTCTTATGTGCAGCACTATCTGTTAGTGCCATCCCTGTATGCTCTGACAACCACTTTACCAAGGTAAAAGATGCTCATAGCTTGGTTTTCACTCACAGTTTGCTAGCAAGACAGGCAGAAAAGAATTTCAAAATCTAAAGGACAGCAGATGACAGAACTTGCAAGTAACTTTAAAAAAAAAAAAAAAGGCTAACCATTTTTTTTCTCTGGGCTATTTTCCATCCAGGTAAGTACCAATTACTTCTTGCAGACCTCAAGGTAGTTCTAAATAGACATAAACAACTGGACAGACCTACTAAAATGAGCAATTCACCTGCTAGTCAGTGGATGACAAGCATAAGTAGATAAATGGAGCTAGCTGTTCTGCGTCTTTTGGATGAAATATTTCACGTTCTATTATTTATTTCTTTAGAACTTTGTTATGACAGGGACACCACAGACTAGACTGTATTTGACAGAGTAGAAGTTACATAAAAACTTACTCTAGAAATGCAAACGACTTCAGCCATATACAAAACTATTTCATTTTCTTGAAATAAAAGAGCAAAGGCCTTCCTACTACCTGGTGAAAATGGTTTTGTTTCACTCATGTAGCATTTATTTTGGGAGGAAAAATACTGTAATGCTTGCAAGGTTGTATGAAGGGAAATGCACATAGCATAGATGCATCTTTGATACTAACTTCAGGAGGGGCTTGACTTTATGGCATAACTGTCCAACATAGCAACACAAGGCTTGTTTTTTCTCGGTATCTGAGAAATAGTGTAAGTTCTTGTTTCATATGGAAACAGTCTGAAGTCAATGGGAGCATTCTCAGAATCAGGCACTTGTAACTAGGAGTATGACAGTCTATGCTTAAAAATATATTTTCCCTTAAATATATTAAATAATATATTTTCCCTTTACTTTTCCCCAAAGTAAATATGTTCATAAATGTAAAGGATGTTTATGAAGAACATTTTATTGCTTTATTTTGTCATTCTATTCTACTATTGAAACAATAGCGTCAGACTTTTAATTTGGCATGCAAAGAGCTGCATTTACCTTGATATCTAAACCAGTCTTTTTGAAGTGGAAAAATATTTTGCTGTATGTTCATTGTTATATTTTCCCTCTTAATATCACATAAGTTCTTTTTTTTAGAAATCAAAATTTCAGTATAAAAGTTTCTATCTTAAACTGACCCTGTAGTGAAAATGGACAACGTTATGTCAAAAGCCTTGATATGATTTCTGAAAAAGTCATTCAAACAAAATAATCAAAGGACCATCAGACAAGCAGCCTAAGGGCACCAAGGTATTGATAAGTCTAACGCTGTTTTTAAGCTTCAGAAAGAGAATATTCAGTTGCTTTCTGGCCAAAATAGAAAACTCCCTGCTGAAAATGATACATTAATTGGCACAGCTGGCTCTATAGGATCAATGATTTATATTGCCAAGGAAGGATTATCAGAAGACTTGATTTTCTTTGATGTTTGATTATCAGTTTATTATAACAGCACCCAGCAGTGCCTCTAAAGTTAAGGGTAAGATGCTTTTTCCTTTATGAAGTTATTGGAGAAGAGTTGCTAATGTAGGCAAATTTGCTTAGACTGGAAACTTGGTATCCTTGGGTAAGCTCTCTTCTTTCTTAGAAGGAAAAAAGGAGAAAACAGATGGAATCCAATTTTTATAAATAGGATTTTTTTTGTGGGAAACAGATAAAGGGATGAGCAGACGTGGAGTCAGAACTATTTTAGATCTTTGTTTTTCTCCTTCAATACGAAACTTGTGAAGAAGATCCATGTTTAAAAACTATGGATAATGTTCTGGACTTTTTTTTTTCCTTAAAAAATATTAAAAATTTGCTTGGCAATGGTAATACATGCCAAGTGTCTGCCATGGTATCCAAAAAACTAACCCTGGAATTAGAATTAGAATATATTATTTAGTGGCACTCTGAAGTCAACAACAATTTTTCTGTCAGCTACTGTGGTAGCAGAGCAAGGCCAGGGCTTTTCAAATACTGCTGTGAACATGTAGCATCTGTTCACACTCAAGAGTGAAAAAGGTCTACTATATGATGACAGAAAATGGCTTGCTTCAAAAAAAAAAAAATAATCTGTGTGATGACTTAGATCCATTACATTTATTTTTCATAAAAATTTATGCCAAAAGTAAAATGCAGGATTTGCAAAATCAGATACTCAAAACAAAGGAAATGTCAGAATTAAATTTTCTATGATTCATTAAATTTAGCCCCTCTGCACCCCCATACCATGAAAGAGTCTTTATCCACTTGAAATAAATAATTTTCCATCACTTCATTCAGTGCATAAAAAAGCATGAGGATACTGGTCTGCTCTAGAGATGCAGTACAGGAAAGCATGTTTGTTTCTCTTCACTTGTATTTGGAATAATGGAAGCCAGAAAAGAATAGTTAGTTTTATGGTTCCAGTTGAATGCTACCCTAAATAAATTAAAACAAATACTATGTTAGCTGAAGGTGGCATAACCTAGAAGGTAACTTTTTATAGATAGAATTAATTCTTCACTTTTGTTATTTTCTGAATTTTCAGTTTAAGGTATGATTTTCAGATCTGCTTAGCACTCACAACCTGCAACCGAAGCCAACAGGTTGTGTTTTCAACTGCAAAGTACCTGTTTGAAAGATGCTTAGCTTCTTCGATGACAAATATAACAAAAACACATCATGAGAAAATGAGCAAACCTGTTCTCAGAACAGTGTTTAGAGGACACTTGAAATTGTCTGGCCAGAATCATACGGCTTGACTTTAAAGAAATGACTGATTGCAATAAAAACTGGTGTGTGAAATTGCAGTCCAAGAGCTCCTTTTCAGTAATTGTCCTGATGCTCACACTTATCCCACAGTAAATGGATTAATTCATCAAAATTTTACTGAAAAATAAATTTAATCTTTTTTTGTGTGTGCTGTATGGAAAAGACATATGAGGGCAGTTATGAAAGACTGATTGCAGCTCTTTGAATTTCCTCATTCGACTTATTTCAGAGTGATTTCCTTGTGGACCTATAACCGTTTGTGAGCCTCTGCTCTGTAATTTTACTAAATACAAACAATTTACTGTGTCCACTTCTCTGCAGCTAAATCCTCATGTTAGAATACCCCTCCTCTTGAGACAATGATCTATAGGCCTGAGTCTCTATAATAAAACTGCCAGTCTTTTGATGCTTTTGAAGGTACAAACACCTCATATCCTGCCTCATATAAAATGTTAGTCTCCATACCACACAAAAATCAGGGGGTTAGGGCTTTGCTTTCCACAAATGGGCCATTGTTCTCCAGGCTGTTCCTTACACTGTGAAGTTCTTCAGGTTTTTTCCCTGCTGTCACTTATTTTCTCTGTCCAGCCTCCTTGCTGCTGGCATAACCTAGAGCTTACACACCATCTGGGACCACCTTCCTGTTCCTTTATCATACTGATTTGCCATCTGTTCAGAAATCTCATTGGAAAACACATCTTTAGCTGCCTGTTAGTTTCCTTTTCCTCCTCTTTGTAACAATTTTATTCAATTCTGTACAGTATTTAAAATTCAGTTTATGTAAATGACAACAGAAGACTTACATACCCATGGCATTTACAGACACTTATTGGGTAAAGCCAACAATTTCCACGTGTCTACGATTTCTTTCAAATTAAAGCATTTAAAACACTATAATAAATAAAACAAACAAGTTAGCTGGAAAGCTAATGAACAATTGGTCACTTTTATCTTTAATAGTTTCTGTTTTTCTCTTGCTTGTTTGCTGACTTCAACTTTCAATTAGATGAGTAAGGGATAATACATCATAATCACTTCCTCCAAGCAATGTACAATTCTGTGGATCAATGTTAAGGACATTATCCTAAATAAGTAAGTCAATAGTTAATTTTGTACATTCCAATGGCTTTGATTCAAATGGACTTAATAGAGCACAAAGGACTACAACACATAATGACCAAGTTTTTAGTCTGTGCACGACTATGTTCACTAGCTCTGCAGTACAAGGCAGATGAGGGACTTCTTTCACTAGGTCTTTTACAAAAACAAACAGAAAACAAACAAACAAACAAAAAAACACCTTTTATTGAAGGACTGTGGGGACACCATTCTCTCTCTCTTTTTTTTTTAAATATTAGCAGTAGAAGTTTCCATAACAACTGCTGCAGTTATTAGTTTCTTAAGTGAACTTCAGCTGTTGTGTTTCTCTCTTCTGGAATGTGTAATTGGTAGTCTGAAAATGATTTGTCAAACAGCACATTCACAATTTTAGCACGTGGATTCTCTCAACGAAGTCCATTTGTAAGCTTAAAGTCACATACACACAACTCAACTTGAATTTATGTGACCTGGGAGCTGTTAACAGCTGATTGCTTGTTGTATACTGCATGACATTCATGGTACATAGTCTGACCTTTAGTTCAATCTAGGTGCTATTTCAGACCAATTTCAGTGGCAGATTTTGTTTGCTTTATTGAGACCTTAGAGAATTTCCAGTCCCACAGAAATCTGAAAATGTTTAATTGATGCAAGCCTATCTAGTCTCTGTTCGCATTTCAAATGTCAGACAACCTGCTCTTATCAGCTAGGAGGCAGAGCCTCCTGAGGCAGAGTTACTTCATCATACCATGAGCATCTCCGGATGTTCTAAAACAAAGTTCTGGAAAGTACAGGAGGTTCTGTTTTAAATGGAAGACAAATTATGAAATTAGGATTGTAGAACATCTGAGTTGGAATGGACCCACAAGGACCATCACATCCAACTCATATGGACTTGATGTTAGTGCAAATTATGTTAGTGCAAAGACCTAATTTATTCTTTTTAGGGGGTGGAAGGGGAGTAACGTGAACTATTAACAGTTAATAGAACTATTACTTTTAACCATAGTTCTCTATGACAGAGTTCCTTCTAATCAATCATTCTTTTACAACTTAGGTAATGAGCTAACCTACTTGTGGTTAATGCTCTTGAAATATGATCCATTGGATAGATCTCTTGTCTATTAACTCTCAATATTTTTCCTGATTTTTCTTTCCTGGAGGAAAAAAAAGTATTGATGGTACTATCTCTCCCTTCCTCCCTCCTTCATACAAGCCTTCCAAACGTAAGTTCCTAAAAAAAGTGTTACTGAAATTCACTTTGTTATGAGTCCTTTTCTTCTACCACTTTATAAATAGAAATGACAAAAGTAATTATTGCTTCTTTAGATTCAAATTAGTAAAAATATTTTACTGTTTGTATCTTTCAGTTTTATTCTATTTTTATTCATTACTTATATACTGTATGCAGAAAGCTTCAGTCTCCCTTTCCTTTCCTCAGCTACTGAGGACTACACCTCTTTCTTTTGCAGAAACAACACTACAGCCTTTCAACCATTCTCATACTTCTCATTCTATTATTTTGATCCATCAGTTTGACTGAAAAATTAAATTACTTCTGCATGCATGTAAATCTGAGATTTCACAATATTTTTGTAGTAATGGCCAAATGTTTCTTAGAATAGTGAAACTAAAAAACACTTACTTAGATTTTTATCAGGATTTTTTTCATAATATATACATATATATTATAAAAGTAATTGATTTATGAACAGCAAATGGTGGCAAATCAATCTGCCCTGGCATCAGTCTCTTTTTTCAGTGTCTTAAGTCTTAATTTTTTTATAGTTAGTTCACAAAACAAAATTACAGTTCTGGTTGGTCTGAGTGATATTCACCAATATATGGGACAGGAACCTATGCTAAAAGTATTTACATCTTTTAATGTTTGCTGGCCTAGCAGACCTGATGAAGGAAGTAACTGGTTCCTCTTACTCATGTCTCAGAGTAGTTGCAATAAGTAAAATTACTTCTTCTTCCATGAAACTTCTATATAAAAGAAGTTTATAATCTGTCACCCACTATGTAAAATAGATGGAGCCTGTAATGTTAGTAAGATGACTTTTCTAGTTTTAAAGAGTCATCTGTTAATTCTATATGTCTTACCCTTAACACTTTATTTCTGTTATAATGCATGTATATATACATTAACATATGGTTAATGTGATGCCCAGCCGTTTCAAAGTACGAAGAAAGCTGGGAACTGAGTCATTAATAGCTGTCTTAAATTTATCTGAGCAACATACATTTTGAGTCCTTTGCTATAAATATTTGTCACTACATTTTGGCATACAGGCACGGAGCACTCCACTGCTAGAATCTCAGGAATGTGACTGCTGTGTTCTCTCCTCTCCATACGCAGTTAAGTAAAACACTGTTTTTATCATTTTAACTGTTGCTCACTACTTGTCTTACATCAGCATTGGGAATACTTCTCAGGTGAGAATTTTATGGTATTGAGAATCTTTATCACGGAGAAACCTTAAAAATCTGGTCCACCACCAGAAAGAATGACTAATCCATTATGATGTAATTGTATATGCTAGTCATTTAGGAACTTCAGCTGTATCAGAATGAATACACTCGCTGAGTGTATTCATATCAGAATGAATACACTCAATCCCCTTTCTCAACAGGATGGGGAGAGCATAGAAAACAAGATGGAAAAAAGAATCCTGTAGACTGAGATAAAAGCATTTTAATGAAAGAAAAGCAAAAGGTATGCATGGAAACAAATGGGGAAAAAAAACACCTTTACTTTCCATCAGCAGGTAATGTCCAGCCACTTCCTGGGAAGCAGGGCCTCAGTATGCATAGCAATTGCTTCAGAAGACCAAGGCCTTCCTAACAAATATCACCCCCTCCTCCTTTCCCCCCGGCTTTTGGTGCTGAACATGACATCAAAAGGCATGGAATATCTCTTTGGGCAGTTTAGATCAGATGCCCCATCTATGTCCCCTTTCAATTTTTTGCTCACCTCCAGCCTAACAAAGAAACCACAAGTTTTAATGTTTTTGCTCTTTCTATTACCTCCCCCAGTCCATGGTGGGGACAGAGTCACTGAGCAGCTATGTGGTGCTTATCCACCAGCTGGGGTCAACCCACCATACAGGAGTGTCATCCTTTCTACCAATTTGTGCTGATGCATAGTTAATATAACAAGGTTATCTAGTTTTAAAGCTCTGTATTATGCTACATTACCAACACCAAAGAGGAAAAAGACCTATCACAAGTGTCTTTCTGGCAATGCTAATTGTCTCTGTCAACTTCTCACTTTGACCTAGAAAAAATGCATCACAAGTATTTGAGCTGTTGGACTGCAGAATGGAGCATTGGGTTAGCCAATTAATTACTGTTGAGCCACTTAAGGGTCTACTAATATGACTGATAGTGACTTGTCTTGGTGTATAGTAGCTCCTGGGTGGCTGGAATTCTTGGATGCAGTAGAAATTCAGAGCCTCCTTAAGCTGACCTAGTTGTGCCATTCAGCTGTTTACTTCACCTGTCTGGAGACTTAAGGAAAGGCTGTGCAGTATATGTTGCAATTACAGAGTACATTTGAATTCTTTCTCACATTAAGATCTTTAGTCCTTGACTTGTATAATAAGGCAACTCTAATTTATCTTTGGAATAAAAGGATGGCTGATAGAGAAATTATGAATCTTCTGAGATATCCATCTGCTTTTAAGTCTTCCTTGATTATGCCTCAGTTCCCCATTCCTTGATTTATTACCTTTTTTAAGGAGGAGGAGGAGCCCCTTAAACTTGGAAAATTCATCCTCTAAAAAATCATTATGTCAATATGTGTTCTTTTACAGATATTTTGGCTGAGGAAGGAGGAACGAGTCTTCTTCCATTTTTATGAATATATTGTTAATTCATTAATCTTAATCCATCACTGAGAAATTTTACTGTACAAAACTGCATCATTTGAAATGGAAGAAGTTCAGTACCCTTTGATAGTGAACACAGTAAGAAGGAAATTGCATGCCAAATAACATCATCCTATACAAACTGAATAATGCAGTCACTTCGTGAGATAGTCTTTTATGTCCCTTAATAGAGTCAACATATAAGATGAACCACACAAAAGTTATTTCATAAACTTGTACCAGAAGTATTATTTTAATTAAATATAATTCTGAGAAGAGTAGAGATGAGAAAGTTTAAATATTGAATAGCAACACATTACTATTGCTATAGCTAAATAAAACTTCTAGTAATTCCCTATTTCTTGTCTTACAAATTACAAGCTGCTACTAACTTTTAAAAATGAGTAGAGAACATTCTGTATTTCTTTTTTTTTTTTTTATGAGCATAAATTCACATTACTATCAAAAATGACAATGAATAGTCTTCCAATGAAAAAAAAACAAAACGGTCTTACATGTATGTGCACATTAAGTAACATCAGAACGAGCATTTCCTTTTGAATGTTTTCTATAATGTTAACAACATATGTGAACCGTGTTGAGAAAGCCATTGAAACAGATCAAATGCAAGGTCTAAAATTACACCATGCCATTAAGTTTCTAACGTATTTATTTCCTTTAGTTAGCCACTGAATCCATACACAATAAATTTTTACTTTTTAACGTCAGGCTTCTCAGTCTGCATGCTTCTCACTGATTTGCTGTGTCACAGTCCATTTACAACAAAATGTCACAGATCTGTGACAAGGAAGATGAGAAATGTATAGCTACTGCAGGGCAAAACCAAACACAAATGAATCAAGAAAACAAAAGCATGAAAGGCATATGAAGAAAAATCTAAAATTGTATTAAAAGTTGCCACGAGCTACCATTTTTCCTCAGGTTTAATTTTGCATAAACAAAACACTCCCCTGGATCAATATTACAACCCACTCAGTGAAGCCTAGCAGACATTCTCGGTGAGATGATATGTTTATCCTATAAAGAACCCCATAATTTTGTCAATTCCTGATATCTTGTTTTAGAGGGGAAAGGTCTTGTTTTAACTTCTGCTTTTTTAAAAAACAAAAACAATTATTTTTTTTTTGTTTGTTTTAACTTTTTGTATTTCAATGCATCAGCTGTAGACAGGAGTAATACATGCAATGTTTACATATAAAGCAGTTTCATAATAGCAGGATAACACATTTCTTCTGAGCTTAAAATTTATTTCTGGAACCCTCTCTAGCCTGATTTTAAGATGGCAATATGCGTCCAGTTTGACAGCCTGAACTTTTATTTGCAGTCTAGTGTTAAAAAGAAATATGGATTTGCAATAATGGCCAAGGACCAGAACAAAAACATCACAAGCTCTGTGGTCTCTGTAGCAAGCATTGAATTTTGTCCAAGGCATTTACTAGTTCTTGAAGTACATTTACAAAACGTTTTATGCTATGTGTAAGGTATTCAGACTGTGAAAAGAAGAAAAATCTCTGGAAACTAGAGAATTTGAGAAAATTCTTTTGAAAAAGGTAACTTCTGTTAAAATTTAGGAAATAGTGATAGCTGTGGGTTATCACCATGATTTGTCAGAAAGAAGCAAAATTTCTTTATCTATGTACTAAAGAAAAATAAACAAGCCAAACCAACCAACCAACCAAACTAGACATCACCCTCACCCCCAACAATTCCAGGCTCCTTGGATTGGAGTCAACTGGGAATGCAGACACCTAAACATGGGTGTCTACTTCAGCATTAGGGCAGCCTAGCCATACAGTCAGGGGCACTACAGGGTTGTTCAGATCATCCAAACGGAACATCTACAAGATTTGTGGCTGAATTATCTCTGGGTTGTGCTGACTGCACCATCAAGGACTCACAGTACCATTGGAGGGTGCCTAGACACTTAGCTCATATATCGACACAAACTTTTAGGTGTCTTAGTCTGAATTCTACACCTTGGTTTATCATTTCCTTAATTTCATTTTCTCACAAGTGTACTTGGAGAAACTAGAAGAAATAATAATACTAAACTTTCTTCCTTCGTTTTTTTTTTTTTTTTTTAACCCCATCTAATTTCTCTGACAGTATGAATGTTCCCAAAAGACAATACATATATTATACAGTGTTAGTGTCCCTACTGAAAACAAATTGATTCCTGACAGATTCCTGGAGGGTCTGACACAGAACATGGGCCACTTCTAGTGCCAAAGATTACACAATGTAAATGCTTTTTCTCCTCCTTTCCTTCCATGAAGGAATCAGTTGGTAGACTGTTTTTATTTCTGAGAAGAAAGAAGTTACCTTTAACACCTTCCAAGTTTCAAGAACTAATAAAACTGAAGAATTCTGAAAGGAAATGCTGAAGTACTTAAAAAAAAAAAAGAAAAAAAAAAAAAGCGTCTTACTCTGCAAAATGGCTTTAAAGCCTCTTTGAGACTAATGTCATCGGTGTAAACAAATATTACTGTCATGGTTACAATGAGGCCATAAACACACTTAGTTGAAAATATTCTTCTCTTTTAAAATTCCTCAAATAACCATATTGACTGAATAACTGATTTTAAATGGTAAAAACATTCTTCTCACCTCTTTGCCTATATCATTATAAATAAATAAATAATAATAATAAAAAAGCAATGACTGTAAAGCCTAATTATAAAACTCTGCAGGTGTATGGATTAAGTGGTGGTTCAGAACTTGCAATAGTATTGCTTTATATTTTAGGAAGAAAACTGAGCGATCATTTTAATTAAAAAATATTCTGTACTAACCAAATGCAGATCAACACACGTAGAATTGTGTTCACAAGCGTTGATTATGCAGTCATCAATGTCCTGCTCACATTTCAGTCCTGCATATCCTGGATTGCACAAACAATAGAAGCCATCGACAACTGTAACAAAGATAGGAGTGTTTCAGAATTAACAACTGAATGTAGTATATTACAGAAATGACTACCCTGGAAAATACTTGGACTATCTTTACCTGAAAGGTGTGGACATGTTAAAAATTGAAATAAATGAAATACTTTACCTCAAAACATCTTTTAAAATATGTAAACAGATTACTGCATTGCATTTTATTTAAACAATTCCAATGTTTTGATATAAGAATTATAAATCAATGCTTCTGAAAAAGTGATGACAACTTATAAACTGTGCAGAAACTATATAAGACTTTAATATTGTGCCTGAGATAGGAATGGTTAAACACTGTAAGGTTTTTGTTTGCTTTCGGTGGTGGGGGGAGATTGTTTTGTTTTGTAAGGAATGCCTCACATTATACCACTATATTAAAGGAAAACTTGTTTCAGTTGAAATTGGCAGCTCGATCTATGATAGATTTCCATGCTTCATTTCAATCTTATCATGCTAATGATAAGAATTCTATCCGTTTTTCATCGTTAATGACCTAAAGGGAGAGGAATCTTCAGAGTACTACATTCGTATAAGGAGTTCGTGAGAGCAATAATTGCAGCTCTTACAGGCCTGGATTTATTATCAACTCAAAGAGGTCCCTGGGTTCTTCATTATCTCTGAGATCTACCACAGAATCTATGTTGTCATTGTGTCTGTACACATAGTTGCTATTATATTCATTAAATGCTTTAAGTCCTTCAGAGCAGCAGCATTTTTTATCTGCTCAGAGCTCCCCACCTTCCTCAGGATTCCACATTTCTGCAGTCAGTGTGCAGAGTGCAGATGAACTGAGACATCCATATGATACAAGTCAATTTCAGAGGCAACACAAAGACAAGCCACCCACAAAGAGATCTGGCACTTTGTTAGCATGAATAACTTTACTACATCTCATCTAAATTCCAGTTCAAAAATCTCTCTTAACTAATATACAGTAAATAGAAAACATCAGTAAACATCTTGGGAAATAATCTTTACTAGATAAAATATGAACCGTATTCCACCTTAAACCACTCACCTTATTCCCATGTATGAAAACTTGGAATTCTTAAAGCTCATTTATAATCATTATTTTTAACTAGGAAAGTATTATGCAAAGATATATTTTGCGATTTGGGGTCAGACCTCTAAGACATCTTTCAAAAACAGTACATTAATTAGATCTTCTGTAAATTTGTCTAAAAATACTGAATTTCAGGGAAATTCTCAAGTCATCATTCTCATTTAGAAAGAGATATGGGAAAACTGGAGAGGGCTGCAGCAGAAGACAAGCAGGTTTGTCCAGTGCTTAAAGTATGGGACCTATAAGGAAAGGTTATGTCAGCTGGGTTTGCTTTGTATTAGTACCTTTGGGGAAGGTTTAATAGTTAGAGGGTTAGGTAATAATAACTTCAAGAGCAGTTACAATAATGAAAACTGAATTTCTCTCAGTAGTGACAGGCAATATAAGAGACGATGGCCAAAAACTATGACTTGGAAGATTCAGCTGGGATATCAAGGGAGAAGGGAGTGGAAATCACTACAGGAGTAGTGCTGCAGTGGAAGAGGCTGTCCCAAAGAGTTTCCTGAATTTCTGTCCATCCTTGTAGGCTTTCAAATCAGCAAGAAAAAAAACATCTGATCTGTTCTAGTGATATTAGTCCAGCTTCCTGCAGGAGGTTTGGCTGTGACCTCCAGACATCATTCTGCTTTCCAACTGCATTGATAAGATTCTCTGAAAATTACCACTTCTCCTTTTGTTTACCAAGCACATAAAGTGTCTGATAGGTAGTTTCCCCACAAATCTTTCCAAAAAGTACTCCAGACATAATGGTAGAGTAATTTAGCCTGCCACCCCAAACAGAACACGGTAGAGCAATTCATCATCAAATTGCTTCTAAAGCATGTAAGTATAGCTATTAGTAAGAGTCAGTTGCACGATACAGGGCACTTGAAGGTAAACAGAAACTCCATTTTGCATGTTTGGTATTTAATGCAGTTTTTCGACTTGTTAGAATTGTTAGGCATATATACAGTGCCTAACTGCTCTGTGAGCCCCTTTTCAGCACCTGAATATTCTCTCATCAGACGCACAGTGTAAGATATGTTTGGCTAATTTAGGTATCAAAGGAGACAGCACAAATCTCATTAAAATTTCTCATTAGCTGCAATTCTGACCCCCTGAACACACAAACCTCAGTGCCAGGATTTGAGGCAGTTTGGCAAAAATAATCCTCCAGGCATTGGCTGTGGAGCTCCAGACAAGCTAAATTTCAGTAAATTATCCACTGCTCTCCCCAGAGCAGCTCAGTAGCTACAGATGCTTCAACAGAAAGACTACTCTACATTAAAAGGAGTAACCAGACTGAACTCACTATCATAGCAGTATCCGTGGAGGCAAGGGTTAGAACTGCACTCATTGACATTGATCTCACAGCGTGGACCTGCAAAGCCCTTCACACACTGGCACTGGAATCCAAGGGGAAAAACATTCACATTCATTTCTTCTATGCACACAGCTCCATTCTCACAGGGATTACTGGCCTCACAAGGCCTAAACTCACAGTTTGAACCTGAAAAGGAAAATAACAAAGCTGTCAGTGTTTAACTAATGAACATATCCCTGCAGCTGCTGCCTATTATGAGCTGTATTTTCTTTAGATCCCTGCTTAAAATTAAGTTGGAAGGTCTTAGAGATACATATATATATAGTACCATGCAGAAACATTTATTTGCTTTGTAGTATTACAAACAGATAAGACAATTTATATATTTTTTCATATGACATTGGATTTAAAAATCAAAATAGTTATGTGAATATTTATGCTTTTTTTTTCTTTTCTTTTTTTTTTTTTTTGTTTTTTTCTTTCTGTTTATCCTTGTCCATTAGATGGCTCAATGTTACTTCTTTCCGATATTATTATCTCAGTTACCATGTAAGTTGTTTATAGTTAACCCCTAATCCTGAACATGAAAGATATGCAAGTAACCTTATATTACTGCTCAGCTTGCAATTCATGACTGCACACAAATTATTTTACTGAAATTATGTGTTTTTCTAATAACAAGTGTCTTCCTCCATAGTGTATAAAAATGCCTTACAATACAAAATCTCTCACAGTCTCTTTCTACTTTAACAAACACTGCAATATGTAACAGATTATGTACATTTATCCAGGGTAATCACGGAATTGTATGATGGTGATCTTGGGTCACACATGCCCTCATCTAAATTCTTAATTTTCAATAAATAGATCAAAAAAGATTAAACAGCCCTTTAAAGTGAGTCTCACTTTGTTAGCACGTAAACAAGACTGGTTCATGTTTTTCAGCAGCAAAACCTCAAAACGCTGAGGGCAGACAGAACAGAGATCAAATGGGATTGTAAAGCTGCCTCCTCTTTCCCTCAGCACTGACGGCAAGTCTGCTCTTTCAGGCTGTTTCAGGCAGAGCTCGGTGACTTTCAGGGCTGCAACCAACTGTGCACAAGCTCCTCTGAGGCCCTGTGGAGCTTCCTTGCCTTTCTGCAGCTGCTGAGGCTGGGCCGTGTCCATGCTGTGCTTAGCAGAAGAGTTGTCTGGTGTTTGCTGTCCTTCAGGCCCTCTGCCCACCTCCCCTGAGCTGGTGCCCCAGCTCTGGCTGCCCAGTCATTCCTTCCTCCTCCCCCTCCTTCTTTACTAACCCTGGTGTCTGCAGGGCTGTTTCTCACTCCTCTCTCACACAACTGCTGCATGGCTTTTCTGGCTTCAGGGCCCAGCTGTGCCCTGCAGCGGGGCCACTGGAGCTGTCTGAAACACGAGGCAACCATGGCCTCCCCTCAGAGGAGCCCCACTGCCTCCAGCTGCCACCACCTGGGTGCCTGCACCCAGTCCACGAGGTAAGCCATATTTTGTGGCTCGAATAATAGTCCTGAAAATTTTCAGTATCTTTTCAGACTCAAGATTTCAGATGGGAATTCCTGACAAGGAATCAACCAGTTAGACTCACATTTATTGTATATACGCTTAGTATTGGCATCAGTCAGCTGAAGCCACATATCTCCTCCTTTGCTCATACTGACATTATAGACAAAATTTTGTTGGACTGTTCCGTATTGGTTGCCTTCCTTTGTTACAGGGATTGCTGATCACATAGTAGTCAACTGGCTATGGTCTTCTTAATAATAATGAAACGTGCTCTCCAAAATGTCAGCAGGATTCTAGGTGAGCTGAATCCTCACTGTAAGGTGGAGTAAGTTAAAGGCTGAAATCTCTAGACTTCTGATAGCAAAACCAACAAGCAGGAGCAGAATTGGGGTAAAAAACAACAACAACAAACAAAATAAACATCCCCCTGACCCAGCAGTGACACCGATGGAGGCGAAAAAGCATGGCACAAGTTGTTCCTGTCTTTATGCCGCCAGTGGTCTCTCCGATGCAGGGTGATTCTGCCACAAGCAGTTGACAATTATGGAATTCACCGAGATTGCATAGCAGACGCTGCCATATGGCACATTGATATTTTGCCCTGAAGTTTTCATCTTTATATCAGGACAGCTTGACATGGGTGACAACCCTGCTGATTCCTAATGCGGAGTGCACACCCACATGAATAAGCTTAACACATGGCTCACAATGGTAAGTGGAACTGTCAGATGATCCAGTAATGCAGTCCTTGTTTTTCTTTTGGGTTGATGGAAAAAGCATTAAACAGATTTGCCTGTCCTTTTACACGCCAAGTGTTTTGGGAGGTAGACATTTCTGGTAGATAAAGCAAGGTCATGCCACATTGCATCAGTTTTCTGCTACTGTAGTATTCCCTAACACTGGATACCAGCTGCTTTTTGGATAAGAGCATAACAGAGTCTTGGTGAACAGTTGGAGAATAATCAGACAAGAAACAGTGAGAGTGGATGTCCTAAAGGCCACCGGTTTATATTACTTACAAATATTTGTCTGGTATAAATAGGGCTGTGCACAGATCTGTCATATGAATGCTAATGAATCTACAAGCTTTTTACCTCATTATCTTGTGACCAAGTTTCATGTGGCTTCTATGAATGCTTTTTTTTTTTTTTTTTTTCCCCAAACATTTTGCTCTGCTGATTCAGAAACATATCAGGTTTCTTCTTCCTTTTCATGTGCACTAACACTGTATCCTTAAACAAAGACTAGCTGAACAACTTTTGGTTGGTCTCTGTGCCTCAAAAAAACAGTGGTCTTTAAAGAACTATGGATAAATATGTGTGTTTTTCTTACTCAGAAACTCATAATTTATTTTAAACATTAGGTGAAGATGCTATCTCGAACATAATTTCTGAGATGATTTTTGGAAATACTTGAAATGTAGCAGGTTCAATGTGAACAGTCTCAGATAGCAAGGTACCAAAGTAACCTGTATTTTCATAAACCTATTTTTAACAAATATTGACATATTTTTGTTCTCAAATCCAGTAAGTGATTATAAGTTTTTTTTTTTTGTTTTGTTTGTTTGTTTTTGTTATTGTTGTTTTTTGTTTTTTAATGAAAGCCTGAGTAGGTGTCTCACTGTGTACACTGAGAAAAGGAGTCTGAATCTGTCTTCTCTGTAAATTCACATTAAATAAATGGCAGGTTGTTATTTGGTCCCCATGAAACTATCTCTTCTCCAGGCTGAGCAAGATCACTTCCCCTACTGGTAAAAAAAAAAAATCATGAAAATGTCATTGAGTATCTCAGAATTTTCTATGCCATTGTTACATCATTCAGCAGTGGGATCTCATTTTTCTTATCTTTTGTTACCAGTAGACCTTTGGAACTCTTTCTTGTTGCCTTCTGTTGCCTTGCTAGTTACAGCTCCATCTGTGGTTTAGGTGGGCCCAAGATATATCAGTTTTTCCTTTGGTTCAGTCTCCAATGGGAGCTTTCCAAACAGATCCCTGAACAAATCAAAGTCAGCTCCATGATACCCAGGGTCATTATTCTGCTGCTTTCATTTCTCATTTCTCTTAGGATTATGAGCACTGCCGCTGTTGCCAAAGCTGTTTTTGATCTTTACACCCCAAACTACCTCTTGCTTATTCAGAAATAGAAAACCCAATAAATTATATCTCATATTTAGCTTTCCCTGTGCTTGTTTCAAAAATCTGTCCCCAGCATGGTCCAAAAATTTCCAGTCTTGTCATATTGTCTTTCCAGGAAATGTCAGCGTCATAACATCCCAGTGAGAACTAGGGCCTGTGTTCACGAAGCTTTTTTCCAGTTTCTTGAATATGGCTTTTTAAACTTTTCTAGAGCGGTTGCCTTCACATCCTGCCCCACTGAGCTGAGCAGCGCATCACCATATCACACTGCTGTCAGCATATCTGCTTATACAATATTAATTTTATGTATTATTCGAAACAGTTTTTTTCACTGCCTTCTTTTAAGCCACCTTCACCTTAAGCCACTTTAATTGGAAATTCAACCTCTTTTCTTCCCACATAGCATTCTTGCATATCCCTGCATGGAAAATTTTTCTTTGCTATGGAAAATCTTTATTTGCCACTGAAGTAGGTAAGATTTCATTCATACTAATCTGGAAGGTTGGACGAAGAATAAGACAAGAAAAAATAGAAGATTCTCTTACCTACTTGGTCTCTTTCCTTGTCTCAATTAATTTTAACCTTCAGTGTTGAGAATTAATAATGTAAAAGACTCTTCCCTTATTCAGAAGATTATAAATGTTTATATTACTTTCAGTGCAATACTGAAAACCATTCAGTAATAAATAATTGATTAGTTATGCTAATCAATACAAGTAGCAAGAATGTAAGAGAAGAATGCTTGCTGATTTAAAGTAGAATTTTTGGAAAAGGGCATATCTAAACAAAGATTAAAGTTGGATGGTATCAGGCAGTGGTGGTTACATGTTAGTGAAATGAATGCCCTGCTGCTGTTGCTGTCATATCAGTGTTTTCTACAAAGCTGTATGCTTAAAGCTATTTGGATAAATCAAGCAACAAACAGAGTACATATGCAATATTTCTTTATTGAAGTAGATTTATCAGAATGATTGCTGCATTGTCTCCATTGTCTCCTGTTTTAAAGTAAAATATTCACTAAAAAATTTCAGTGTAAATATGTAACTATTAAATGCATAATTCTAGGTGATTAATTTGAATACATCTATTTTAAATTAAATATTGGAAAGTTCTTACTTGATCTGGTAAGTTTCTGAAACAGTAAGTGTGATTTTTGAGAGAAAGGAAAGCTATGCCAGGGAAACATAACATAAACTGTCTTCATAAATTTTCTTCTCTCACTAACATATCAGGATTTTTAAATTGGTCATCACATAGTAGAAATGGTAATATTCACTAAACATTGTTAGCTGACAAAAAGAGAAAGCATGTCCAACAGATCAACTGTGAAAGTTTCAAACCCAGTTCATTAATGAGTTAATAAGTTCAGCACAGCTTTCACAAGTTTAACCTTTTTGCTTGTTTAATTCTTGGCTGTATTTTATTGATTACAGGAATAGAATGCCTTTACCTTACTAAAGCATTAAAAATCTCTCCATTAGCATAAGACTGAACAAAACACAAAAGAATATGCACTAGTGATTAAATTACACAGTCAGTTGAAGGAGATTTGTTTTCAGTGGCACAATATATCAAATTAGTATGACTTTATAAGCATAAAATATATATCAAATACTGAATAAGTTATTTGGAAAACACATTGTTTTGTTTTGTTTTGTTTAGGAATGAGAAGCGTATTGCATAATCAGAAATGTCATTCTGCTAATATTAATCAGTTGTCTTTTCTACTGTGGTTGCTTCTACAGTAGGTTCAAAGTTTCATAAATGAAAAATGAAAACAGATAATTTATTGTTGAAAAAGACTTTGATTTGTTAAGGCTATTATTATAAGACAAAAACATAATTTAGAAAAATGGCATAGAAAATAAATTACCTGACATAAGTTTTCATTTTCTTATGCAAAACTATTGACACATGTTTATTTTTAGTTGCTCAGCATAAACCTCTACATGAAATGTTGTGATGCGTTCTACAGAATTCTATTATAATCAGAAATGGCACCACTTCAATGTTGTTATTCTTTGGGGAAAATAATTTAATAAAAAAGCCATTTGCTACAAACATTTTAAGGAATTAAATCTGACAACAGCTTTCAAAGTCAGCATTTTTGCAGTAAAAGTATGGACTGGATCAATGACAAAACATATCTGATTGCAAACTGCTGGCACGATTATGACAATATAGTGAAAATAAACTATCTGTGGCTAGTTCTAGAACAAGAGGAGTGTCACTTGAATGTCAGTTTCCTAAATAATATCATGTAGTTTAGTACTGGTGTTAAATATGAACTCATGAGGACAGAAAGCTCTGAACACAGACGAAGTGGCATCAATGCCAAATGGTCCATACGGAGGTATAGATAAGGTGAAGAACCAACCAGGTAGAAGCACCTACCCCTGGGCATCACAGGGTCAGAGGAGGAAGACACACTGTGAAGTTACAAGGTGAGTGTTACTGACCTAGTTCTGCTAGCTGCTTTGATGGAAACCATGATGCTGATCTGATAACTAAAAGATTATTTTATGGGGATCCAGCTCCAGTAACCTTATTACACTGGTATCACTGGATTTGAGTAGCCTGGCTTGAAGTCTGTTCACCATTGCCATGAATTTGATGAAACAGAACATATATCATGCGAATGGGGTTAATAGCATTTTTCTTATGAAATAAGAAAACTATACTTACTTAAAGGATGTCAGGAAGGAAAGAATAAGAATGAATAAATCTACCACAGACTAGTTTTGTATGGCTTGTATGTGTACAAGAAATTTTTCAAAAGTTGGTATTCACTCAGTACTGTTTTTGTTTAAATTTATGCTATTTTGTTTGAGCTCAGGCTCAAAATACAGAGAAACCATTTTCTTCAAACTGACAGTAAATTAATTTTGTATATGAAGTAAAAATGAATGAGCTATGTGAACCTTTCATGATAAATATGTTTTCTTAGATGTTTTCCATGTTTTTTTTTTCCCTTATTTATTATTATAACATTCTTGCAAGCGCATTAAGTTTCAGTCTTTCTGAAACTTTTCAGAAAACATTCCCCTTTTAACAATAGGTCTAAAAGACACTTCTACCATTAATCACAACTGTTTTTTCCAAGAGTAAATCCAAATAAACTTAATGCCATTCAACGAAATTAAAAATGTGTTTGGTTATGGGACATAATCCAGTATACAACAGAACTAGAAGGCTATATAAAAACCAAAAGAACAAAACAAAACAAAACAATCCCTACCTGGAATCTATAAGAAGCTTGCTGGTTTTCCCCAAGTCGTTCTTTTGAAACTAATAGATACAATAATTTTAATTTTGTTTTACAAAACTATTTGAACACTCCAGAGAAATCTGTGTTTTGGTTTGCATCAACTTTATACAGCTCTTACCTCAAAAGGCTTTCATAAACACACCTTAATGTAATAGGAAATAGGAACAATAATGAGCAATAAGTTGGATGCCTAAAATTTGAAGTCCCTGCAAATCTAAAGATTAAATGTCTTAAGTATAAAGATTAAATTGTCTCTATTAAATGTTCAAAATTGTCATTTTCTATGTCTTTGAAAAGTTCAGATGTACCTGCATGCTTGTGCTTTTTTATCAACTAGCTGCTTAGTTTCATCTACTTTGTGATATAAGGAAATATAATCCATGCACATTTAAAAAAAAAAAAAAAGTATTCTGGAATCAGATAGGAAGAAAAGAATACCCATGGAAGCATGTATATATTGATATTACCAGAAATTAAGCCAAGTATTACTATAACATTTTACAAATTTTACGTGTTTTCTTTCAGTTCAAAATTGCAGGAAATTCTTTATTTTCTGTGGAATTCAAATTCTACTTTACATTAAAAGAATGGCTTTGTGATTCTATACATATTCTGTGAAAAGGCATTTTCTGTGAAATCCATACAAGTTGAACATGGTTTTTATTATTTGTTTTTTAAAGGAAGAATATTTGCAAAGCAATACTTGGCACTTTTCAGGTGAAGGACATTCGTATAATTGTGTATGATAATGCAAACCATACAGCAATGATGGAACAAAGCGTAAGATAGACCCACATCACACACTTAAAGTTAAAATCACACAGATGCATATATTGTTCCATACCTGTATAAATTTCTGTAAAAACAGACAAAAACAGAAGTTGAAGATATTATTTGAGTGCATTTTTTTCTTGTAAAAAATGTTACAAATTTCTAGCTAATAATCAATGAAGATGTAAATCTATATCTACATTTGTGCACTTCAGGTTTCAGCATAAAATCATGCTTCATTCCTTCTCAGATAATAAAAACAAGAATGCTACTAAGCAAAACAATTACCAGAAATTTAATTCCTACTGACATATACATAAATGCTTTTCTTTACATTTTTTGCTACATCAGAACTCAAATGAAATTACTGAAGTATATAGAAAATGTACAGAAAGCTAATATTGAACTTAGTTTTTCTTCATGGCCTAGTACCTGTGGAAATAGTTTTTGCATATACTACTGGCCATCTTTAGTTCAGGCAGACAAACCCTTCTCTGTTTCAAGATTCTGTTTTCATTTGCTTAAAATTTGCCAGATTGGCTGGACATTATTTATAACATGCTAAAATTATCATTTTGTTACTTCGATTTGTGTTGGCAGATGTTCCTACACCATATATCGGCTTGCCATGTAGACAAAAAAAAGTTGCAAACTTTTATTTCACCAACCAACAAAACCACAAAGCTTGATAAACTTTTTCTGATTAATAGCAATACCCACATTATTTGTAGGGCAGCCAGGGAAAAGGTAACCATGCTTAAAACCTTTGAAAAACTGTGATTTGCACATTCTTTCTGGGAAATAAGGAACAGATACATAGAGATTCTCATTTGCAATGAATATACCTTGTATCATCTACATAACTTAAATCTCCTCCCTGTCACCAAGGTACTCATACAACATTCTCACAACATGACTAATGAGATTCAAACCCCTGATCTGCTGTAGATGACTGGATTTACAGAGGCAGTATTCCCAGAGTACTTAGGGCTGTAAAGGCTTAGAAGATATTTCTTGTGGAATGGTGCATCCCAAGGTGCAAACTGAAAGCAGAGCTGAGATTACAACACTTACCTTATTGAATTTGTATGTTATAAACAAGGGCTTTTAGAGATGCTTTTGGGTTCTTGGCGCTGCTCCAGGAGGTACTGGGTTTCCTGCTGATCTTATATTTGCCAGCCCCTTGTGGAAGTCTAACATCCACTGCTGGAGTGTCTAAACTGGCTAAGCAAAAGACCTTCTTCCTGATCTGTTTAGTTTTGGTGACAGAAACACCTGAATTTACATATTTATATGTCAAGTTTCAGAAACAATAGCAAGATTGGTAGAAACACCAGAAAAATTTCCAAAGAAGTTCTGCATTGACTTCATATAGGAGAAACAGCAAGTTCCCATCTGTACTGTTTCCCACATCACGTAGCCTTTTGATCAACCACGACAACCTTTTTCTTTATTGCTTGGAGGTAATACTTATTTTCTAGATCGTATACCATGGACTTGGACACTGTGCTTCTCTATCCATGAAGAGCTCCAATACGAGACAAAGTGAATCACATATCTCTCTGCACCATTTTATTTTTATTTTTTTGCCCTGAATAAAATTAGCTTTGGCTGCTCAGCATCAAGAGAGTGGCAAAACCAAATATGAACTGGCATTGAACAGGAGATAGTCTTTTGTGGTATAACACAGATATATGCTGTAAGGAGCCACAGGTCTTTTTTTTTTTTCTTTTTCTTTTTTCTTTTTTTTTTTTTTCATGGGACTTGGCACAGGAAAGACTGAGATTTGGCCTGTGAGCACTGAAAAAGTAATTGCTCCATTATATCTACTCTAGCCTTCATGAGCACTTACATTTCTTACTTATTATCTGCTTTGTAATTAGCTGTTCCCATAATAGAGTGTCCTGTGCTGAAAACTCCATTATTACTCTTGCTTTTCAACAGACTTAAGCATTTTTTTTTCTGCTGAGTTGCCTTTCTCACTAGTTTACTTTCTTTTGCAACATGTTTAATGGCCAATTACCATTTTTGCTTTAATCTTAATTGCAACACATTTGGAGACATGTGTCATTAAGACTGCAACAAATAAGTAGACATTTCCTCAGAACTGAATTTCAATTTTCCTCTACAATTACATATATTTGATTAAAAAGGTCATACCTATTAGCAGCATCTAGACCAAACACACACAGTGCATTTTTTAAATGAGTCATGTAGTCATTTGAATCAGAGGATAATTCTCTTTGCTCTATTAAAAACATACTAAGGAGCTTTTTGCTTTGCTTTGTTTTGTTTCATCTTATTTTTTTATTAGGAAAAAAAGAAATATTAATATCAACTATTATATGATATATATTATTATATATCAAATACACAATGTTAACCTGAAAGGGGCATTTTTATACTTTCTTCCTTGATGAACTTTCCTTGCAAATAGAAGACTGATTGAACAATCGATGAACTGTGAGCATTCCTCCCCTTTCCTTCATACAGCTGAGTAAGATCTAGGTAAAATCTATATACTGATGCACCTCTCATGCTTTAAGATATGAGAAGACTTTAAACTTATGAAAGCAAAATAAAACTGCAGGAATCCAAAAAGATGGTTCTGGTTGTGCCAGCACAGATAGAAGAATATAATGGGAATGTTTCAGCCATGTAACAAAATAAATAGCTTAAGAAAGGTACTTTGCTAACTTAAAATGGAGACCAGCAAAGGACCATAAAATATGGTAGTTTTGAGGTTTGGAAAAATATTGTTCAATTCCTTAGCATAAGAGTTTTTCTCTTTTTCATGGACAATTAAAGGACATGTTGATTTCAAAATATGATTTTTATTAGCTTATGCTTCATATTATTCTACATAAACTAAATACTTTCAGGTGTGCATTTAACATGCTTCCACATGTAGATACAGTTATAATATAAATAGATATTTTATATACAGGTAGAATGTGACAATGGTAGCCATATCATTTACTAATTGCACTGTTCTTGAATCATATTTGAATTTTTAATGGAACAAAAAAGTATTTTCTTGTAGAGACATGGGAGCTTTTACTTCACCTTCCATGAGACCGTTAGTACCCTTAAATGAGATACAGCCTCACAATATGTTTCTCACACACTCTGCTCCCTTCTGAAGCACTTAATATCAATTCTATAATAACTGTGATTCTATTATAGAAAGGCTACAATTGTACAATCAATATCATAATAGAAAAGTTATTATAATAACTCCCCAGCTAGAATACTATAATGGAATCAAGCTCATAAGAGGACTTAACACTGTGATAGATAAATTACTGCCAGAGACTATCAGTGATAAAGTATTGGCCAGAACTGTAGCTAAATACACTTCTGAGCTATCTGTCTCCTGTTGCTAACATTAAAATCTTTGATTTGTCCTGCAGCTAAACTGAGTTTGCCTTTCTACCTGCTCCCAGTTCCAATAGTAGAGGATGCAGTAGAAAAACAGCTTATCCCATTTCTAAACATCAGCATAACTTCAGAATGTCCTTCAAAAAAACCCTCCTATATACATGACTGTAAGTGTTGTACCTCAGATATGAGAGAAAATGGGTGGGAGAGGAGACATTTTAGAAATATTTGCAGGGACTAGTATATTAGAACTGAACAGAAGCAGCTATACCAGATTTGTACTTAGGTTAAACCTCTGTATGAAAAGAGCATTATACTATAGTAGATACATGTATAAGAGTCAGGAAAGGAAAAGGAAAGAAAGAAGAAAAAAAAAAGTATTTTTTTTCTTCTGTTCTCTTTTTAACAAGAGGAAATAAAGTAAAAGAACAAGAAAAAAAAAAAAAGGAAAAATAAACATTGTTCTTGCAATCTAGCAGTCTTTTTTGTCACAATAAACAAAACAGATTAGTCAGGGAAATCAGGGAGAAATAAATATATGCAAACCACTATCTGTAGATTGAATCCATTTCTATATTAATCTGAAAGGCTACCTTCTGTATGAATGCCCCTGAATGTCCAAATCTGAATTCCTTAATTCTGTGTTCTGCATAGTAGAGGGTTGCTGAACACATCCTGAAGTGGTATATGTTCTTCTCTATAGTGGTGCATACTCTTTAAATCTGATTTTGTGACTGAAGAACCAAATCTTTACAATATATAAGGTATATCCAACTTCAAGTTTCTTTCCAAGTAAATGAGAGCATTCGTAACACAGCATGTATGCTTTTCCACTGAGAAAAACACATCAAGAACTTCTGTGAAAATATTCAAAACTAGAACAGATATTGCTATATTACCTTTTTCATGTATTTGCTTTCTTAATAAAACAATTCTGTAACTGGTAATTTGTACACACAAAGCTATTCATCACAGAAACCTGAATATTTCCACACAATTAGAAAACATGGTTTAACTTTCCATTATTTATGTTGGCTTACTGTGAATCAGTTAAAGACTACTTCAACAGCTGTTTAATACTAAATAAACATGGTAGGAGAATGAGGTAGAGTTTTGTTATGAATCTAAATCTGATTTTATTTATACCATCATAAAACTAGGTAATATCAGTGTAAGAATTTGATTTGAAGTGGTGCCAAGTAAGCCTGTAAAGAACTAAACAACCTCAAAAATCCTTTATTTCAACAAGAATCCTACAGATTCTAAGCATCCTGTACCAACAGTGTTGTTTCCAGAGGATCTCAGTTACCATTAATGTAAAACCCTTGCCAGAGGGGTTTAACCTTACCAATGAGAGCATTAGAAAATGTGAGCTTCTAGAAGGGTGATAACAGAAATGGCGACTTTCTGAAATTTTAATCATTTACTTGAATATCTAAAGGAATACTGAAGTCTCCTGAAAATCTGTCTCCTTGTGAAGCAAGAACTTAACAGACCGCTATATGTAACCATGTGTAAAAATGGTTCCAAATCTTTCCATGCAGAGACAATTCTGAAACCGCACTACACAATTACTTGTTATTTGACTAGATTTTATTCAGCAGAACATAAATTAAAACTAATAAAAATGACAAACTAGACTTTGACCATTAACTAAAATGATAAGAACAAACATTAGAGCTCCCTCTTTCTCATGAATGATGAATTTAATGCAACCATCTCCCCTAAAGGGGAAAAACCCTGCTGTCTCAACATACCAGGAAAATTGTCTTTTAATGATTATTCTGGAATCCTAAGTACGTATCATTATATTGAACTGCAGGAGGAAAAATGTGTTTATATTTAATTTATAAATCAACAAACGCCTCTAATGGAAATTATCAGTTAAACTAGATTTGCTCAAGAACACTGCACAATTTGTTATTTTAAATCATTTTAGCAGTGCATGTTTAAAATTACCCCCCCCAAATTTTTGTGAAAAAGGTCACAATAAAGCTTGCATTTTAAGTATTTCTTTAAGGCATCAACAGAAATAACCATGCATGATTTATGGATTCCAAGATAACTATAAATTGTTTTCTGAGAATGAAAGCATAATTTACAGACTGTCACGACCAATCAAATTAGAGAGAAAAATGTTTAGAACAATTGTGATGGCTATTCTATGGACATATGTCTCACATTTTCTAAATAATCTTATTTGTTAACAAACTGATTTTATAGTATCCATTTTGATTAATAATTAAACAGTTCTAGTAGATGTATAAATAAAGTTTACTTCACATTACTTGCAGCCTAGGGCATAATTGGCTGGTCACTTTAAGAGCTTCACTTGAGAAAATGAAGGACTAATAATGCTGTAGGAAGAGTGAAATGAGTTCAGACAATTGACAGAAATGCTTTCTAAAGTTAATTATGTTTGCTTTCCCTTCTCCCTTGGTGTTCATTACCTTTAAATGGAGCCACACATTGGCAGAAGTAATTACCAGGTTGGTCAATGCAGGTGGCTCCATTCTTGCAGGGAAATGAAGCACACTCATCTATATCTGTTTCGCATCTTGCACCTTTGAAAAGACAAAAGATTTGAACATTAAGTAAGACAATCAGCTGCCAATTTCTAATTCATTTGCACCACAAGGATCTCAAGTAACTTGTGAGAAGAAACTGATATGAATCAGCTAAATAAAGATCCATACATACAAATGTCAGCATACATTTAATTCTTCTCACCACAAATATATCACAACTTCTGAGTTGCTAAATGGTAACTAATCTTCCTGATATGCAGACTAATTTATCTTGTGCTGTTTAGTTTACAGATGGAGTCAGTGTTCCAGTTTGTTGGGATGCAAATGAAACATTAGACCAAGGAGCAGATAAGGAGAAATGAGAAGGAAATACAAGCAAATTAGCCAATGATATCTTAATGAATGCTTTGTGGTCTACCTCTTTGTAGAAAACACGATTGACAGGACTCACCAGTAAAGCCAGGTAGACAGATGCATTCATAGCCACCAATAAGGTCTTCACATGTTGCATTATGAAGACATGGAGAAGAATGACATTCATTTATATTTGTTTCACAGGTTGTGCCTATAAATATACAGTCAGGCATAGGGAAGAAGTTATTGTATAACACATATAATTAAATAACAATCATTTTAATTGAATATAGCTCACATAGTGAAATATATTTGACAGCCTTCAAGATTTGTAGCCTTCATATTCAAATTTGGTCACTTAAGACAGTATGTTGAGGATTTTAAGGTTTAGGCTATTCACTCATTTTCTAATAATCTAAAAAGCACAGTCTTTGCAGTCATTGAATAAATTTATTGGGCCTAAAGCAGGTAATTTCTTTATATATAGAAGAATAGCAAACAAATTACATTAAATATAATAAGCAGCATTGCAATGACATGGGAGGAAATCTTCCATGTGTAAGTACAGAAGATATACTTCTGGGAAATGGAAAAAGACATGTAATGTAGAGAACACCACTTAGTCTAGACTATAGCTAACATAACAACATACTTTCTTAGCATACACAAAGACTATCTTGAATATATTACAGAATAAGTGAATTCACTAATAATTTTTTTATCATTTGAAGATTTGAAGAATAAATGAAAAATTACAGCAAATTGCAAGATTTGGGATGTTCAAAGAATCTTTATAAACCAAATTTCAGGCCATAGTGGTTCTGAATATAACTAGTAGTAGAGATGTAGTAGTTTACCCTGTGACATTTGAATTGTACATTGCTTTGAATTTCAATGATTACAAGTCAATGTTGTTTAAAAGATGATGCACTAAAAAGAAAATGGATGCACTTTAAATTCCTCATCTGAGCTGGAAGCAAAGAATAACTGCAGATAGTTATCAAAGTGATTACATTTCTCATATGAATTGTACAAATGCGCCAAGAACAAAACCTTTCCCACATAGCTTTTTTTTTTTTTTTCTCTGATTCTATTATATTACATCTGCCAACAGTTTAAAGAGCTTATAGAAAACAATATATGGTATTTGCAAAATTTCGTTGAACCCAGACAATCTATTTTCAATAGCTAAGCAACCAGCCAACAGAAAACACCTATTTCCATGCTGTCATGAAAACAAAGCAAAGAAGTTTTGTAAAGATGTACTTACATCTTAAAGACTGTAGTCTTTTTTTTTCTATAATATTCTTTTTCATTCATTTCTTGTTGAGAAGTGATGTACCTAATTTACTTGTTTAGAACTTTAGATGACACTAAAACGTCTGCATATATCTCATCTGATATGTTAAAAAATTGGTGTAAAACTCAAACATTTGTAAAATAATAGTTATGTGGATTTTTAATACCTTGAAATCCATCCTGACAGACACAACTGAAGGCATTCAGATGATCAACACAAGTGGCTCCACTGTGACAGGGATCACTAAGACACTCGTCCACCTCAGTCTCACAGTTATTACCTGGAAACATGAAGGATTCATTTTATTAGGAACATGCCACTGGTGAGTCACCAGTTGTGAGAAGCAACAACAAAATGAAATAATGGAGATTAGTTACATACAACTTCTACCAATGATCCAAAAAATGCCCTCAGGGAATTTATTTCTCAACAATGCAAAGCAAAGACATGATGGGAAATGTGTAGATTCATTTATAGACCCACTCAAGTATTTGTATCTTGTCATATTTTAAGGGCAATAAACTTTGAGTTTTCCTGAAACATCATGGAAGTGTAAGTTGGTTTCTAACACCATATATCAGAGTCTTTTCTTCTATAATATATTTTTTGTTTATTTATTAATTATGCATTTTTATGAAGATTTCCATGGGAAATATAATGAATGGGAGTAATTATAGATCCTGATTTCTTGTTGAGAAGTGATGTACCTAATATTTTTCCAGCCTGCAAGGGAAAAAAAGCTCAGAAAATATTTATTTGCAAATTGTATATGACATCCAAATAGATGATAATAGCTAAAAAGTTCATGATTATTTCTGAGGGGTTTTGTGTTTTATTTGCCCACAGAAAAAGTATAAACTAAAAATACTAATCTAATGTTATGTAGATGTGAGTATAAGACTTCAAAACAAAACAAACAAAAAACAAAACAAAATAATAATTCAATAAAATAAGATGCCATCACAACTTTATTATAAATAACACAGGACAATTTTATTTAAAATTTTCATAATAATAATAAAATGAACCAACCATACATAGCAGCAAGATATAGCGTTTTTTTTATGTTACAGACACTAATACTGCTGTTATTAAATTACAGGTTGTTTCATCTAAATGGATGCCTACATTAGGATGCAGAGCAGCAATTTAAGAGGTATGGTGGACATAACTGTGTCTACTTGAGACCTGAATCCCTCTGTTTGCCTGTGTCCTCCTTGACTACAGAGACTCTAGAGTCAGCCTGTTTCTGATTTAAAAGCTAAGTCAAAGTCCCTGCAATCCAGATAAATCTGGACTGCAGAGCTGACCTACTGAAAAGGGAAATCCTGCTGTGTTTGATCCGAGTCTCTGTCTAGAAATGTTCTTTTTTTGTTTGTTTGTTTGCTTTGCAATGCAATCTGGAATTATAAAGACAATATGCTGACATATCCAAACTCCTTTTGATCTAGTCATGCCTAGTACTGATGACAATGACCAGCAGGACAGATTTAAGCATGAGTAGATAAGCCTGCCCAGAATCTTGCATGTATATTTGACAATTGAGGTCATTGTTACTGCAGCTTTATTGTTACAGGAAGCACAAGCAGATATATTAAGGCCAGCTTGCATATGGCTACAGGAGCTGCAATCATATGAGTGTAAGTCAGACACCCTGTCTAAAGTAGCATGAAGTAAGAGTAGCTGGGTCCCTCATAGTTAGTAACTTTTACAATGGAATACTCATGTGCTGGAAAACAAAAACTGCTTCTGCCTGACTCAGAAACACTGCTAAATTATATCAATCACTACTTCTGAATAACATTGTTTTCTGTGGTTTAGGACTGACTTAAACAGATGTTAAACAATACTTTCTGTTGAACCCACCTATAAAGCCAGGTGCACAGAAACAAAGATAGCCATCAAATATGTCTTTACAGATGCTGGAGGCTCCACATGGTTGTGACAGGCAGGCAGTAATATTTGCTTCACAAAACTGACCACTAAAACCTGATGAAAAATAAAGCAGAAGACATAAAGACTTTAGTATGACATTTAGTACAAAAAAACAGGCAAGTGAGAGATAAATTTTGCTAAGTACTTTTATATTCTTTTATTTCAAAAGTTTGTTTAGAATAGAGAAAAATACCACTTCCTTTGAAAGCTTGCTTCATATATAAACCAATTCTAAATTAAACAAAAGAACTGTACGATAAAGCCATACTAGAAATGATTAAAATCACTTATGATACAAAAGGCCTTGAAGAGAATTTGACAGAATGACAATTTTCCAAAATAGTTTAATACACATATTTCTAGTTTTACTGAAATAGTGGTAAGCGCACTGTTGATGAATGCTTTCTCATTTTTAATGTAGCACTCTGTACTGTCTTTAAGAAAAAGTGAAAAAAGAAAATTATCCTAATAAGAAACCTAATTTTGTGAAACACTGAATGTCCTAGTTTCTTGTTGAGGGCTACATAGGCACAATGTTTAAAAAAGAAAACCAAAGATAAAATTTGAATCAAAATTTTACACTTAGGGTATTGGCACATCGGCAATGGCATTAGAGTTTCGGAAGCCATCATCCAGGAAGAAAATCAGAGATGGCTGAGAGATGACAGCATCTTTATTTTAGAGTGTACTCAATAAATAGTTGAAAGTTAATATACTCTTTCACTGAAAAATGTTTTCAATTATAGATAATTTTAAAGTAGTTGATATAAATCAATTAAAATATCAAGCATTATGTGTGGAGCTAGGATCCAAGTGCTTGTTATAAATGCCAAATTTCAAACTTCAGACATTTTTGTTGTAATTTATGTCAGAAAAAAATAATCTGTGAATAAAAGAAGTGTAAGGTTTTCTGTTTTTTTATTAACAGAACACTGAAAAAGTTTCTAAAGATTTTTAGATTCTTGCAAAAATAATACCTCAGCAAAGATCAAAAGAGACGGGACCTATTTATTATAATTTAACAATTATAGCATAAAAAGCCACTAAAGACTTAAACCAGGGATTTGGTTCAGTGAGCTAAATATAATTAATTCAAATGTCTTGCAAGCTTGGATACTAAGTCTGGTTGAAAACCTGAACTTCACATTTCATTTAAAAATAGATTTATGATTGAATGTCCTGCTTCAGTAGCATAGGTTTTGCAAGACAAGATTCTAGTGTGCCAGTGAGTTGCCATGTATCTACCCTTGAGTTCATCAACATTTTACACAACAATGAGAAAAAGAGAGAATCTTTGGTCAAAGGCATTCAAACAAATCTGTATTCCTACAGTATACTGTGGTAGCCTAAAATCTCAAAATAACCTTTTTTAAAAAAAAATAATAATAAATAGTAAGTGCAGATGCAGAGGAATCATATAATCATAGAATGGTTTGGCTTGGAAGGAACATTAAAGATCACCTAGTTCTACCCCCCTGCCATGGACAGGGACACGCCCCCCAGACCAGGTTGCCCAAAGCCCTATCTAACCTGGCCTTGAGGTCCTCCAGGGATGGGGCATATACAGCTTCTCTGGACAACCTTTTCCAGTGTCTCACCACCTTCAGAGTAAGAACTTCTTCCTAATATCTAATGTAAGTCTATCCTCTTTTAGTTTAAAGCCATTACTCCTTGTCTTGTCAATACACCCCCAGATGAAGAGTCCCTCCCCAGCTTTCCTGTAGGCCCCCTTTAGGTACATGGAAGGCCACGAGAAGGTCTCCCCGGATTCTTCTCTTCCAGGCTAAACAGCCCCAGCTCTCAGCCTGTCTTCATAGGAGAGGTGCTCCAGCCCCTTGATCATTTCTGTAGCCCTCCTCTGGACTTGCCCTAATAGGTCCATTTCCTTCTTGTGCTGGACATGTCCCAGGGCTGAACACAATGCTCCAAGTGGGGTCTCACAAGAGCAGAGCAGAGGGTGAGAATCACCTGCCTTGACCTGCTGGCCACGCTTCTTTTGATGAAGCCTGGGATAAGGTTGGCTTTCTGGGCTACAAGTACACATTGCCAGCTCATATCAAGCTTCTCATCAACCAGCACCTCAAGGTCCTTCTCATCAGGACTGATTTCAATCCATTCTCCACCCAGCCTGTATTTTGTAATAAATTATTAGAAAATTTTAGAAGTTCTTTCTCGCTTGGGCCTAGTTTAGTGTAGTCTTCAAATTAAAACATATATAAACCATGTCCTTAGGGCACTACTGAAGAGCTCCCAGTCTAGAAGAATTTTTAGTTGTTGAACAGCTGGTTAGATGAAGTAAGACAGCAATTTCTGACCATCAGGGTAAATTGCTGAATCATACTGCACTTTAGAAATCCTGGCTTGTATAACAAGCCTTTGAGGCATAAATACAAGACAATTCATATTAAGACTGTCCTACACTTTCAGTCATTTTGATTTTTAAATCAATAGATGCAGAAAGGTGTCTTCAAGCTATGTTTCTGCTCTATCCAAAACACCAGCTGTGCAATGTCCTCATAAAGCTGAAATTTTCCTCCCTGTTGATCGCTATTAAAAATTTAAGCATCTCTCTCACTTTTGCCTTTGTAAATAAATGTTAACGTCTGCTTATTGAAGTACTACATAAAGCATAGAAATTAAGATAAAGAAGTAAAATTGAAACATTAATCAGTAATGGTAATAGTTATGTACAGATACATGCACAACTGTTGTATGTGGTTAAGTGAGATTGACATCAAATTGGAGACAATGTAGAAAAGCTAATGTGTTTTCTTTTACTTGACAAATTAAATATTCATAATAACGTTAAAGATTGGAAAAAAAGGATCATAACCTATGTATGCTTTCATTTCTGTGTTTTGAATCCATTAGCAGTGTTGCTGCATTGACAAATATATCTGAAGTTAATATACCAAGTTCAAAAACAAGGAAGGGGTGATGGTTTCAGGGCCAAATTTTAATATTAAAAATATGGTTTTGTATAAAGTTTTCAGCAAAACAGATTCAGTAGTATTACTTAGGAATATACTATCTCCTATCAAAAGAAATAAGTGTCTTTTTCTAATAGTTTCTCAAAAGAAACTTCATGAATTTAGACAATGGAAATTTAGCAGCAACCTATTTAAAACATATATTTTTTTCAGATAAGCTACTTTTACATTCTTCAGACCTTTCTTTATGACAAACCCAAATGTCTCATGACAAAAGTGATTTTTAGCAGTCAGACTATGACATGTAAACTCTCTGGGGAGATCGCTGCATTGTGATCCATTCTGACATAGTCCAGACACGTTTACTAGAATTTCACTACATGGTTCCTTATATTCTGGATGGCAGGTACATCTGAAGCTGTTAGCTGGAACCTCATATTAAGGGTTATTGTCAGGGCCAGCAGGATTTGATGTGCATTCATTCACTCTTATTGAACAAGTATTACTTATGGTGAAAAAATTTTATGGTTACGACTAAAATTATACTGGGGAAAAAAAAATAAACAGACTGGCAGGGACAAATGTCAGAATTTATTTAATTATTTAAAACCCAAACAATGTTTTCACTGTTACACACTAATGGGTTGCTAATTTCACTTTACTTACAGTCTTACACTGGATATTAATAACATAAAAGCCATTTTATTTATTTATTTATTTATTGAGATGGAAGTGATTGATACTGTTTTGTCATGCAATACCTATCATAATTTTGTTGGGGTCCTGTAGAATTTCAAATATAAAAATGGTACATGTTGCAAAAATTATACAAAATGTAAAAAGTTCATAACTAATTTTAGCATAGGTGAACAAAATAGAGAAGTAATAAAAAGGAAAAATCACCTCTGTATGGAAAACAGAAAAAAAATGCTGCCGTTACCTCAGAAAATACAACAGTAATGTACTATGATCATCTGCACTAATAAATACATGTTATTGTTTTGTTGGAGTAACCAGTCACAGCTATAAAAGACACAGTGTAAGATGTAATTTCCTCTGCTTTATCCCTCTTGCATATATGGTTTCTGGAACTCAGAGATCAAAAACCACTAAGTAATTCTCAGTAAAGACTGTGAGAACTTCAGTTAGGTTTCTGTAACATAACATAATTCCTCTCTAAAAAATGTAGAAACTTCATATTCCGAAATTAAAGAGATTGAGAAATGATGCATATGTGACTTTGAGAAGGCTTTTGCTCTCTTTGAAGACTGCTCATTATCACAAGCAGACTTTTGATTTTACAACAGCTACAATCTTGGAAGTGGTACTCAGTTCCTGTGAGAAGTTCAGGTATCATTTCATTTCCCAGTTTGGCTCAGGGACAAGCCAAAACTTGTGTTTATGTACACATAAAGGAAAGTTAAAACACCTTGTAAGAATACATTTTTATGAGTATTTGGGGTGTTTGTACATCAATTTCTTACCTAAGTATTCCATTCCTTGGATAAATAGATAAATATTCTAAGGAAAAATAATTTCAACAGATTTACAATTCTATATCATTAAAATCACAGTCATAGAATCATTTATGTTGGAAAAGACCTCCAAGCTCATCAAGTCCAACTGTTAACATAGCAATGCCAAGTTTACCATTAAACCACTAAACCACATAAGCACCACATCTACATGTCTTTTCAATACCTCCAAGGGTGGTGACTCAGCTGCTTCCCTGGGCAGCCTGTTCCAATACTTCACAAACCTTTTGGTGAAGATTTCTTTTCTTGACACATCCAATCTAGACCTCCCTTGGCACAACTTGAGGCCATTTCCTTTTGTCTTATCATTTGGTGCTTCGGAGAAGAGACCAATCCCCACCTAGGTACAACCTTCTTCAAGGTGGTGGTAGAGAGCAATGAGGTCTCTCCTAAACCTCATTTTTCTCTAGGCTAAACAACCCCAGCTCCCTCAGACACTCCTTGCAAGACTTGTTCTCTAGACCCTTCGTTGGCTTTGTTGTGCTTCTCTGGACATGTTCTAGCATCTCACTATCCTTCTTGTAGTGAGGGGCCCCAAAGTGAACACATTATTTAAGGTGCAGCCTCACCAGAGCTGAGTACAGGGGGACAATCACTGCCCTAGTCTTTCTGGCACATTGTTTCTGATACAAGCCAGGATGCTGTTGGCCTTCTTGGCCACCTGAGCACGCTGCTGGCTCATATTCACCTGGCTAGTGACCAATACCCCCAGATTATTTTCTGCTGGCAAAAAATAATTATCCCAGTTTATTTTCACATGGCAGAAGGTTTGAAGTGAAGTGTTTCAACAGTTTTAAATCTTTTTAAAAGGTTTCTTGAGTAAGTAGTAAGTTAAAAAATAATTTTTGTAGACCAATAGTAATTTTTATTCCATCTTTTCTGATGAAGTTACATTTTATCAGATATTCCTCAAAAAGCTTTACTGGCAGCTGAAAAAATCATCACTACAGATTGCTTTAAATTTAATATAACAATTTTCTGATGGGAAGACTGAAAAAATATTTTTATAGCACAAACTAATATACATCATTTAAGATTAATTTAATCTGGAGACGAATCTTGGATAGAAGTCCACCTTCTGCTGATCATTCATTCCCTTTAGTATCAAAAAATACATCTACATATACCATAAACCATGTGACAATGATGTCAAGATGACATATTCCTCACAGGCAACAACCAGAGATTCCATCTAGGCATCAGATACAGAAATTGTGACTTTTTTGCCTCAGTCCTTACTAGCAAGAGCTCTAGCCACATAGCCTAGGCCTTAGAAGGAGAAGGCAGGGACTGGAAGAATGATGAACCACACACTGTAGGAGAAGACAAGGTTTGAGACTAGCTAAGGAACCCAAGGTGCACAAGTCCATGGGACCCGATGAGATACATCCATGGGTCCATAGGGAACTGTCAGATATAGTTGCTAAGCCACAATCCATCATATTTGAGAAGTCATGGCAGTCTAGTGAAAGTTCCCACTGGAAGAGGGGAAACATGACTCCCATTTTTAAGAAGGAAAAAAATGTAGAGCTGGGGAACTAGAGGACAGTCAGTCTCACCTTTGTGCCTGCCAAGATCATGGAGCAGATCCTCCTGGAAACTATGCTAAGGTACATGGAAAATAAGGAGGTGATTGATGACAGCTAACAAGGCTTCACTAAGGGCAGATTGTGCCTGACAAATCTGGTGGCCTTCTATGATGATGTTATAACATTGCTGGATAGGGGAAGAGCAACTGACATCATTTATGTGGACTTGTGCAAAACATTTGACACTGTCCCTCATGATATCCTTGTCTGTAAATTGGAGAGACATGGATTTGATGGATGGACCACTCAGTGGGTAAGGAATTGGCTGGATGGTTGCACTCAAAGAGCCTGTGGGAACTTCACAAAGTTCAATGAGGCTGAGTGCAAGGTCCTGTACATGGGCTGGGAAAATCCCAAGCACAAATACAGGCTGGGTGGAGAATGGATTGAAATCAGCCCTGATGAGAAGAACCTGGGGGAGTTGGTTCTTCACTCTTGAGAAATCCATGTTACTTAATGACCGATTGTTATCCTTTTGCTATTTTCAAGTGCTAAAAATGCAGTTCATTTTCACATCTTGTCTATTTTTTTTATAAGAATTTAAGTTAAACCTGACAGCTCGTGTTCACCTCTGTTCGTATCTACTCTTCTGTTATTTGACCTATCCACAAGAACAAAGCACTGAAATTGCTCAGAATCTTTTCTAAGTAGCATGCTGGAGTTCTGGCTAAACAGACCTTCAAAGTATACATTTTTATCTAAGTGTTTTCTAGGTTATTCTTTTTTTTCTTATGTTTAAAGATCTTTATTGTGGACTGTTCAACTGTTCACTGTGACTTTTTTTTTTTTTTTCAACATCCCTTCTGTATAAAAACTTTATACAGAAAAGTATTTATACAGTTTTTCTGTATAAAGTTTTTATACAGAAGGGATGTTGAAAATTTCTTGGCATTTCATTTCAAATATGATACGTCAACAACTTAGTCTCTTTTTCTAGGAAAACCTTTTTGATCTCTTATAAAGAATTGCCCAAGTATCAGATGTAGATTTCCTCCCATCATTTTTTATTTTCAGGTTACTTTGTTTCTTCTTGGATATAGAGCAAAACAGAAGAACAAGAGTTAATTATCTAGAAGTTTCTTTCAAGAGATGTGACTCCATAAACTTTGCTGTTAGTGATCTTCAAATTTATCTATAAATCTCTGACCTTTCTGTTACTCTTTCTCTTTATTCTCCCCTGTCTAGAATTTCTTTCTGATAGTCAGGGCTAATGAGTGCCTCCCTTACCTCTCTCGTAGCAGCCCGACTTGAATGACTTTTTCTACTGCTTTGGACAAACTTAAGCCATAAAATTTAATAAGATGTAAGAGAACCATTGTTCTCTCTCTATATATTTTTTTTTAATCCCCTCCCCCCCTCTAACCAGGGTAGAAGGACACAAGGCCAAATACAGCTTCCAGTACTCTAGGAACATTTTTGTCAGTTCCAGTAAAAGATGGATTAGACCTAGAGAAAAAAGGATTAAGTAAGAACAGAGGTGTACTCTATAGATCTTACAGAAATACACCAGAAGACTTACAGCTATTACAACAGAAGTTTGATTACTGTAGCACAGCAGGCAACTCCAGTTTCTCTTTTATTTACACTAAAGTCACAGAATAAGATTTTATTCTGACTGTGCTTGCTGCCTTGGAATGTGTCAGACTATATCTTATCATTTTATGGTATGATGTATTAGAACAGGACCTAATGCTATTTTACAGCTGGAGAATAACATAGATGAAGAAGAAAAGGAGAAAGAAAAACCTTATGAAATAATAGCAGTTATCCATTTCCATTTTACAAGATGGACTTCAAAGAGGTCAGTGTTTGTGGCTTTGTTTGGAAGTATGACAAGACATACTTAGAAGGCAATGTATATCACTGTACATATCTTGTTTCTTATTAGCAATAGGTAATTTATTACCCTTTCCTAGCTTATCTGTTCTAATAATTTATATTAAAACGTCAGACGTTTATACATTCCTTTGTGTATAAGAAAAAAATGAGACTAAGAAGTTGCCTAACAGTAATAGCCTTGATCTTTCTATATAATTTTATATTGCATTGTCATAGATAAGTGTAAAATATCACTTCACAAAAATTCAGCAGATAAAGAAAGAATTCTTGAGTCATACTCCTCTCTTCTGCCCATAAAGGAGTGACTGTACATGCTACTTTGGTATTTTTTAAAACAAATTATGTGTAACAAGACCAAAATAAATATTACAGGCATTTTCTTCCAAATAAGGCAAAATGCATGCTGAAAACCTTAAATATAAATTTGCATATCCAGACAATTTTTAAAGGTCTTTAAGGATGCTGTCTGATTTTTAGTAATTTTTCTCCCCCTGTGAATATTATCTAAACAAGTATAGCAGGTACCTTGTCTGGAATCAAAAATCAGTTAGAATCAGGGAAGAAAGAACACTGCTAATAGGTCAGTATATTACAGTTAGTTTCAACTTCTAAACCAATGACATATTTTAAACAAAAAACATAGTTCACAGATTAATAATCTAGAACTAAAAAACATAAAATCATACAGCTCAAATGTTCTTGGGTGTATCAGAAAATAAAGAAACTAAACATCTTGATTGTCATGTGATTTAAAGCACCTATAGTGAGATTAACTCAAATTAAAATTATGTTGCTCCAGAAAGCAGAGCCAGAGCTATAACACTTCTTTAAAAAAAAAAAAAAAAAATGAAAAAAAAAGAGGAAATTCAAAAAATATTAAGTTATTAATTAATTAATTAATTAATTTTCAGAATGCTTGTTTTGCAAAAGCGTATTTCTTAGGGAACTTTTTTTTTTTTTTAGTCTTTATTATTTATTTATTTATTCTCACTGATAGCTTACAGGTAGCTTACAGGAAGATTTCTGCCTGTCTAGAATTGAAACAAAAGTCCATCATCTCTTTCATCTTGCTTCAATGCTGATATATGCAATAATCATGTTTCAGTAGAATATATAGGTGGTGACTTAAATATATATATATTTTTTCTGTTTTGTTCTTTGGTCCTTTTGACAGAATTTATCTATAATTGTTCGCTTCTATTACTTACTTTTAGTGATAAATCTTAGGTATCCAGCACCTGTTCCCTATTGCTAGTCTGCTACCTTAATGTCTATCATCATCAAAAACTTGTGTCTATTGTGCTGAACTATTTCTTTCTGAAAATAATAGGAATAGTGTTTCAAGCAAAAAGAATTAAAATTTAATGAATGGAAATAAAGTACTCGATTAATTCGAACAAGCTCTTCCTTAAAACCAGTAAAGGAGACTGATAGAGAAATTTTAATTTTTGTATGTGTTTACCCTCAAAGCTTATATTTATTTGACAGATCTAAATAAGTTCCAAACACTTAATATTTATTAGAAATAAACATCTGTGAATTTCAAGAGAAATACAGTATATGTGCTGAACTATGTTTTCTATAGAAAAGCAAATATAGTAATTATAATAGTAATAATTAATGTATATTTTCTAACTTTTGATAATTACACAAAATGTAACTTATCTTAATATCTTTGGAAAAAAAAATCAGCAAAATACGAACCTTCCTGTAAAATCAGCACAGGCAGTGGGCAGTGACTGTCTCCCATCAGTCACATCTTGGACACATTGCCTGCCTTTCAGAATTCATGTATCAAAAACAAGGAGACAAGAGGATGAGCTGCCCCCCATAGTGTGATTTGACACTCAATTAAATTAAGAACTCTTCAAAGTAATATTCTTATCTTAGAAACAAATTAGATTTATAACAGAAGCTAAGTCTTTAAATGGTTTCTGAAGTGCAATATATAGTTGGGTATACATTTCCTCAAGTGTGTAAATTTTTTATTTTTAAGTAAAATTCAAGAAGACAAAAAGGCAAATAAAAACAAAAATCCGTTAGCCTGCTATTCATGACATTCATAGTATTAAGGTTAGCAAACAATAAATAAAGTTTTGCTTTTGAACTATTGTTTTTAGAATTGACAATAAACAACCTCTTTGACAAAGAAAAAGCATGTAAACATTACCTTTCATCCATCGTATATATTCTAGTTTATCTTTTGTAACTATGAAAGACAATAGTTATAAGATCCAAATATGATCCTTTATTTCTCACCAGATAAGTACACCATTTGATACCAGAAAAGAGGTAGGTTATCAAAGAACATAAAGCAACAGCTATAGACTTTGCTAAGCCTGGTCAGGCAATTCTGTTAGCTGGAAACGTCAAGATTTTTATACAACATTTATATTTATACAACTGTTACTTAAATGTTAATTACTTTTCAGTATATTACAGGAACAGAAGGACAAGATTAGTTTGACAGTGAATTGTTGAATAAGGAAGTTATTTTAGAGAAGGGTCGGAAAGAGTAAAGACAGAGCAAAAATACAAATGAAGAATTAAAGAAGTGTATAGAAATGTCTAAGGAAAAGATTAAATGCCATCCAAAATACAAAATGTTAATATTGCTAAATAATGGCAATAGAACTAAGACCATTTTAGTTTTGTCCATATAAATACACTCCAGATTTTTTTTCAAATAGTAGATTGCAAACAACATAACAGAACATAACTCCAAAACCTTTACATCCCTGATTATAAATTTGAATATATTCAGACACATGTTGGACAAATCTCTTTTTAGTTAGATACCTACTTTCCAGAGAGAGAAGTTTTGGAGCACACAACTCTCAAACATATCAATCAGACATATAAAATCTATGTTTAGTAGATGCAACATAGTAACTACAGAAAAAGTCTGTAGTTTGATTATCACCTTATCTGCTTTGCAAATAGCATGATTTTAAGCATATTGACTAAAATTTTAGGTGTCTATAGCTATGTTCTGGAAAAGGATGTCTAAATATAAATGTTTTTGTATTTCTAATAACAGAAACAGAAGAAAATAGAGAGTATCCAGAGACTGTCAACACAAAAGGCTGGGCAGAGCAACAATCAGACTAAAATTCAAGCTTCAGAAATCTGTAATATGAAGAAATCTGACCAAAAAAAAAAAAAAAAAAAAAAGATGACATAAAACATGAATGTTGGCATGTGAATTTATTTCAAGGGACAATGCCTCATCCCATGCACATACATGCATACACATATTTCCTTTTCATGGTAAGGGGAAAGTATGAGTGCTCCTGCTTAATGAAAATTGCTTCATTTCTCATCATCATGGAATATCTAAGTGAAATGTATACATTACTGGCTTCATTTTTCTTTAAGGAAGTGTCTTGTATAGCTGTTTTGGCGTTGCCCAAGGTAGGTTTTGAAAGGTAGATTGAATTGGAGTATTATAATTTAAAAATACTTATAACATTGATTGTTTGCCTTCTTCTGGCTAGCTATGCCTGACTTCTGGCTAGCTATGCCTGACAATGTAGAAGAGAAATGAGGAATTATTCATTATTCTTCTAGTCACTGTCTGCTTGGAGCTGACGTGACAGAAATGAAAACTTTCATGTACTTGCCTCTACATGGTGACTAAAATAGGCAGATTTACACTAAGTAATGCATCCAATTTAATTTGAGCTTTGTTTTTTTCACAAATTGGTTGCTTTATGTTTATTTATTTATAGTTTGTTTGTTTTTTCTTTCTTCCTCTGAAATGGGGAACAAAGTTTATTATCTCCAAGGTATGCCTTGAAGATGAGCTAAAAACTTTTGAAGATATGAAGCTTGGTGTAATATAAGCACCATCTTTAAGATTAATTTTAAAACATATGTGGCCAAACAATCAATGTGGTGCATGAGTAGTTACTCTCTGCAGTCTTAGAACAGTAGAGATATCAACATATGGGTAGTAAAATATGATTTTTTTTTTAAATAGAAAATTATAATTGTCTGTACTGCTACACATTTTCTATAGCATGCAATACTTTGCAGATAGTTTTTCATAGTGAAGCTTCTCATAAACAGCCGGAGTGCTCTTCCTCATTTTCTGAGAAATTAATTAGTGTTTTATCTTACTCCTTTATTTTTCTCACCAATGACAGTAGTCTAAATAAGCCTAGATACCCTTATACATGTAGTCAGTTGTCTATGCAGTTATTTTTGTATGATTACCCTTCCATTTATCATTATGGAGGTTTTGTCCTGTGCTGATCTTGTTCTAAACAAGCATATGGCGATGAAACATGTCTATTTTCTATAAAAATGCTTGGTTTTAATGACATCTGTGCATACCATTGACAAAAGGATCACACAGTGAAGAATGAGAGTGTGACAGATTCCATTTATAGGGTACATTAGTCAGAAGCTCACTGTCATACTTTTTTTTTTTTTTCAGTAGAAGACTCAAAGCTTCAATGGAATAAACAATGGAGCTTGTTTACTATTGGGCTATCTATTATCCAATACAAGCAATGCATAAATCTTCTAATTCCTCTGGTAAATGCTGGGAGTTAGGAATCTGGATCTTCTACAGCTCAGGTTCTTCTTGCCCACAGAAATTATATGCATGCATCCAAAACCTGAGGTTTTTCACATTTGAAAGGGAATTAAGTGACTTTCAAGAAATGATTCATTGGTTTACCTAATAAACCTTAGCTTTCTGTTTGTTTGTTTCCTTTTTTTTTCCTTTCTTTTTGTTGTCAGGGGTGATCGTATGAATTTCCTGTTATATGTCAATGGCTTCTATTAGCAAGAAACACATAAATATGGTAACATATACGATCAATAAATCAGACAATAAGAAAAATGTAGCGATGCCAAATATAAGAAGCAGCAAATGAAAAATTAATCATCAGTTGAGGAGCAAATCACTTGTAGAAAAGTGTAAACTTGTTGAATTGTGAAATATGTCTGTGAATGTTTGAACAAGTCGTCAAACTGCTTAATATTTAGAGAACAGACATCTTTATTCCATTATGTTACTGCCCGTATAGCAGTTTTAGAAATGAATAGACTCAAGCTGAGGGCTATCATAGAGATTTCTTCACCTGGGGGATTTGTAATAAGTTATTAAAATATTTCTCAAGAGATCACTGTTTCTTGCCTGCTTTTAACAGTAACTCAATGTCTTATTATCTACTTTGAAATAAATAATTTATTTCTATTAGAAAAATGTCGAAATTTTAAGTCATCTCTGTTAGGATTGTAGGCTAGAATTGACATTACAAATGAGCTGCTAATCAATAGAAAAATGTCTTTATTTTTAGCCACATAACTGACAGCACATTTTTGGAAAAAAGGGAGAAAGCCAGCAGCTTTTTCTTGTTCTATTGCAAGAAGTTTTCACTTACCCCTATCATGAAGCACTTACACTGAAAAGGATAGGAACACAGAAGAAAATTGGAAATATAAAAGAGAAAGTAACTTAGTAAAGGCTGTTAGACCTATTAAGTTTGGTTCCTTTTATAACAGTGAGAAATTTGCCATCTTCTTGCCTATTGGTAAATTTACTTTCCCTTCCTTCATCATAGCCTCCCTTAACACCAAATCCTATAAGAGACTTTTTTTTAACGAACTTTGTGAAGTATGTTGCTCGTCTCATTTGCCCTTTCTTAGCTTTTCACTTCCTATTTTCATCACAGTGCTTTCAGCTTCCATGCTTTGCCTTCCCCTACACTTCATTTCATGCTTCTTCATGCTGCCTGTTATATGCTGGTGTATAATGAATGTTTTGCATTCCTTGGTTCCCTTATCATTTTACTTCCTTTCTTATCTTTTGTAGAAACTGTCTGTAATTAAAAGGGATATCTATTGCAAGAAATGTTAATAATTCTGGCTTATTTTATCTTTTTAACTTACAAAATTAAGCATATTTCAGTATTCAAGCACAAAAGGTCACCAAATGATTATCTGTATAACAAGAACACAATGAAATCTCACCTGAGTAGAAATTGCAGTTTTGTTTCCTGTCATACATTTATGTCCTCTTTTTAACGAGTAATAAAGGTTAGGTTTAAAAATTAAAATCCTACTATGGTTTTGGGATCAATATCTAACAGAAGGTACAGGTATCATGGAACCTGACAAAAACTTTGAATACATAGTTACCACTATGAATTCATGGATTACATGATCACTTCAGAAATGACTTGCTGTGTTTTTAACAACATTTTTGATCACTAAATCTTGAGAGCATATTTTTCTTTAAATGAAACTTACACGTTAAGGTTTGTCTAACAATTTTAAACAACTTAAAACATGTATGGAAACTTAAAAGTATGAGAATTCAAGTGTGAAAACTTAAACCTTACTGTATTGTCACCTTGTTCTTTCAGTGAAAATAATGAAAATAACAATTGATGCATACATTTTGATAATTGATGCATACATTTTGAAATATGATTTACAGGTATTACATATACCATGCAATAGCATTTTAATTGCCCATTCTGTATATGACTTAAAAGCAGAATAATGTTGTATTACAAAATTGTTAAATACCTCTTATATTGTGAACGTAAAGTGGGAAAACTGATGTTGTCCTTGTTGACCTGACATTTATAACTCTTCATTTTGTAAGCAGCAGGCAGCAATTTCAATCCAATTCCTTACAACTGAATGGCCAAACTAAATACATAAATAAGAAAAAACTAAAGTGTTAGAATTAATTTATATAATTTTATCTGTGTTCTTAAGAAAAGTACAGGCTGTGCAAAAAAAAAGTTTGAGTCTATCTAACTGTTAGCAAATCTACAACCTGTCACTTGATCCCTAGAACTGTCTTTAAAGAATGGTATGATTTATTGAAGTGTGCCCTCCACTAAGTTTATGGAAAATAAGAGTTATTTAGAAAGTATAATAAGTATCAGGATAATCTCCTTTGATAAAAAAATATTCTCAAATAATGTAGGATGAGATTCTGTACATGTGCATGTATATAAATATGTGTGTATAGGTGTGCATATCTGTTGCTAAATATACATATGAGAAATAGAAGAGGCAATGAAGAAACTGAGGGAACAGCACAAAATTGTGCCAGGGACAGACATTCACACTGGACATTAGGAGGAAAGTCTTTACTATGAGGGTAGTCAAACACTGGAACAGGCTTCCTAGAGAGGCAATTGATGCCCCATGCCTGTCAGTGCTCAATAGGTATTTCGATAATGCCCTCAATAATATATTTTAATTTTTGGTTAAAGGATCAGGCAGTTGGACTAGATGATCTTTGAAGGTCCCTTTCAACAGAACTATTCTATTCTATTCTATTCTATTCTATTCTATTCTATTCTATTCTATTCTATTCTATTCTATTCTATTCTATTCTATTCTATTTCTATTCTATTCTATTCTAGTTTATGGATTGCTTATAAATAACACTGATGACTCTGTCTAGAAGGGCACATTTATTTATTCTTACTCTGTAAAAGTAGCATTTAAATTAAAGCCAAAAAAACTCATCTTCTTTTTCAGGTTTATTTTAAATGTATTGTGGGTTACTAGCTTTTATTACGTGTCAGAAATCTAACTGGATTAAATACATCCATCCCGAATATCTAGCTTTTTATGAACCACTTTGGTATAATGTAACTATTTCAAATTACAGATTGTACAAAGTTAAACAAAATCAGAAGACAAACAGCTGAGAGAGAAAATTTAAACTGAGAAATATAAATGGCAACAATCAATCTTTTGAGAAATGTCAGTAGATACTTAAAAAATAGAATACATACAATTAAACCATATGTGTAGATAAAATAGTCTTAAAAATAGCGAACAAGTATAACACTGGGTAAGTTCATAAATTTTTTTATTTTTAGGAAGTTGCAGAATAATGATAAAGGAGCCTAACTATCAGAAAACAAACAAACAAACAAACAAACAAAAGCAGAAATATGGGACAAAACAAACAGAAAGAGCAGAAAGAGATGTAAAGGAAGTTTAAAAGTATAAAAGCAAACTTAGAGTGGTGGGTTGACCAAAGCTGGCAGCTAAGTCCCGCACTCGATTGCTCTCTTTCTTTCCCTCAGCAGGGTCGGGGAGAGGACTGGAAGTACTGAAGTGGTTAAAACTGATGAATCCAGATAAAGACAGTTTAATAAGTGAAGGAAAAAATAAAACAAAACAAGTGATGCAAAGGCTGTCAGTCACCATCTCCCACCAGCAGACCCATGCCTAGCCAGTCTCTGGGTAATGACTACTTTGTGAAACTGCCCTTGTCCCAATTTTGCTGCTGAGCACAACATCATATGGTATGGAATATCACTTTGGTCAGCTGTCCTGGCTGTGTCCCCTCCTTGAACATCCCCAGCCTCCTTGCTGCCAAGGCAGAGAAGGCCTTGACACTGTGCAAGCATTGCTCAGCAATAGCAAAAGCACAGGCGTGTTATAAACACTTTTGGTCACACATAAAAAGCAGATAAAAAAGTGTTTTATATGTGTATCAACCAGACCAAGTACCTTGAGCCAATCAATGGGAGGAATGCCCATTAATGACTCATATTTTTTTAATCTTTCTTTTTGAGTGTTTCTTCTCTGGTGAGGAATAATTTACAGACTATTTTTAAATTATTCCTGCTTAATTCTGAATAATGGTGGTCTTTTCATTTCGTTTCGTTTCGTTTCTTTTTGTTTCGTTTTAGAGGTAAAAAGAAGTGATAATACTGAAGGTGAAAATAGGTAATTTTTTCACATTTTCAGGATCCAAGCCTGTTGTACAGCAATATGTTTGTTCTGCACAGGAAGGATGGGTTACACATTTGCTGTTCCAGATTCTGTCCTAGTTCCCCATATAGGACAATTTTGCTTAGCCTGGTTATCATCTTTGCTCCACCCGTCTCTTAGGTTGAAGCTAGGATTGATCAGCATGCTTCTATTTTATTACCATAATTAATCATCTGACATTTTTGCTGAGGCATGCAGAAAATTCTAGCAACCACCCTAATATAGTGATGTCTGAATTTCTTGAGACCATGATTTATTCAACATATTATTTAATACATCTTAGAAAGCTAAAATAAATGGCACTCTTTCCTGTGCCATGCTTAAACAATGTGGTGGTTAACGTAAGTATTACAGGGGTGAAAGGAAGAGAGGAAGGACAGGTTAATCATTACATTGCAGAACTGAAAATGAAAGAATAGACCAGCAAGATTATTTTTCCTACTTCCCTCCTTTGCAAATACTTTGGAATATTTGCAAATTTTATTCTTGCATTGAGTGTACCTGGAAAGGTTTTGGTAGTGGGAAGCTACAGGCCTCTGTGAGCAGAGCCCAGCAGCTGCCCCATGTCAGAGCAGAGCCAGCTCTAGCTGGCTCCAAAAGGGACCTGCTGCTGGCCAGAGCCAAACCAGGGAGTGACGCTGGGTGGGCCTCTGGGAGAGCAGACTGAAGAAAGGGGAAAAAAACTGCTGTGCAACAGCAACTGGGAGAGAGGGGTGTGAACCAGCACTGCAGGCCCCAAGGTCAGTGCAGCAGGAGGGCAGGAGGTGCTCCATGCATGCAGCAGCAGTTCCCCTGCGGCCTGTGGAGAGACCTTGGTGGAGCAGGCTGTCCCCCTGCAGCCCATGGGTCCCACATGGAGCAGATCTCCATGCTGCAGCCCTCCTGCGAAGGTGCCCCCGGTGGAGCAGGTGGATGTGGCCTGGAGGAGGCTGCGGCCCATGGAGAGCGGGGGCAGGAGCAGGCCCTGGGCCGAAGCTGCAGCCCGTGGAGAGGAGCCCACGCAGGAGCAGGGGGTCTGGGGGGAGCTGCCACTCACCCGTGGGGGACCTGTGCTGGAACAGTTTGCTCCTGGGGGATGGACCCTGTGGTACGGAGCCGTGTAGGAGCAGTTCTTGAAGAGCTGCTGCCTGTGGGCAGCCCCCGCAGGCTCAGTTTGGGAAGGATGGCATCCCGTGGGAGGGATGAAGCGTTAGGTACTGACCACAGCCCCCATTCCCTGTTTTTCTGCACTGCTCAAGGCGAGGAGGTAGAAGAGTGTGGATAAAGGGGGTTGAGGGGTGGTGAAGGTGTTTTTGGTTTGCTTTTAGTTCTTACTGCTGTAATCTGTTAGCATCAGGTAAAAAAATACATGAGTCTCCCATACGCTGAGTCTGCATTGCTGGTGATAGTAATCGGTGAGGGATCTCCCTGTCTTCAGCCTATGAGCCTTTTTCCATCATATTTTCTTACCCTGTACTGTTGAGGAAGTGGAGAGAGTTGTGTGGTGGTGGTGTGCTGCCCATCAATGTTAAAACACCACAGTTCTTTTGAAGAGGACTCACTGTCATAGCCTGTGCTGATTTTAAAATGGTCTCCTTTCTCCTCTAGACATTTTATGACTAAAATATTATACAAAAAGTAACAAATAAATGGCCTTTAATTTTTTAAAGATTTTCATGAAAAAGTGAAATCAGACCTTCTACAGTAGCAAATGTCTGGACATTATCAGTGAGGAGTGCCATTACTAGAAAAATAGCTAAATGTATCAAGATTCTCAAAAATGTAGAAGAATTAATATAGTTAGTAAAAATATATTTAACAAATATCTGAGAAAAACTAAGGCTTGTGTATGGATCAGGCACAGATGCAAAAAGGAACTCCTGGGAAGGGGTCCTACTGAAGCTCCTTCTTAGTCATTGCTACCAGAAAAGGTGTGGCTTTGCAAAAAATGGCAGATGGCTTCCCTGCCTGGGGAACAACCTTCTGCACAACCTTCAACCTCTAACAGCTCTGATAATCAATGACCTCAGCGCTCTTCCTGGACTGTGAGTCAAATGCTGTTATCTCTTGGATGTGGCCACCCACAAAAGTTTCAGTATAAAGACTTTGCAAAAGAGATAACATGTTGGTTAACAGACTGATAACGGACCAGATAACAGACTGGTCAACAGCATTTCTATAGCTGAAAGGATGAGCATGCTTAGAAAGAATGCTATGCTGGTATGTTGTTATAAAGAATGATGATGTTAGAGGTAGAAAGAGGAAAAAAAAAAAAGACTTCCAAATTGTATAATTAAATTGTAACTTGGAGCAAGAAATTGATAATAGAATTTTTAAACTATATTCCAAGAAAATCATTGTTGTTATGCTGAGGAACAGTTTCACATAAAAAATATTTGACCCCCTTATCAGGCAACTTTAAAGCAAAAAAATATTCTTTACAAATTCTATATTAAGGGTAATTGTGCTGTAGCAGTGTGAAAGACAGAATGATTCCCCAAATAGTTCCCATCCGCTGTTTCAATTAGTCAATCTATTTTTTTTCAGTCACAGAATGTGACAGTTTTCCTAAACTCTCTTCCTGGAGTAAAAACTTTCATGTATAAACTTCTACTTCATAAAAACAGTTGCCAGAAATGTTTAAAAGAAAGTACAATCTTATTTCATGGTACAGCAAACTTTAGAACAGGGAACCTCCCAAATAAAGAATTTGATTTTTAATTTTTCTGTGTATGAGTTTACTTTTAATCAGAACTACTGCTTCTCTGGTTCAACATATTAAGCTGAACAAAAGTTGATTCTAGCTTGAATCCATCAGCCCAAAAATATCAACTTTTAGGATTTTCTGCTTCAAGAAAAGTCTTCTTTAGCAATCTTGCTAATCATGCACTAATGCCACATACAAAATAAATATTTATTTATTCAGCTAGGTGTAGCAGGTGTAGCAGGGGTGATACATCACTGAGGCACGGATAGGGATGGGAAAGAAGCTGTGTAGTAGACGTTAGCTTTTGTAAAATACATAAACACGAGACTGCCTTGTAAGAAACTAAGAAACACTCTGCATCATCAGTGCAATGTTGCATCTAGCCCAGAATTGTGAGGGTGGCAAAATGAGAGACTGTTTAGGGAGAGCATATTCCAGCATTCTAGCCATTTCCAGCAGTCTGTTCCACTCTGTATTAAAGATGTCAGAAGATCCATTGGTATCCATTTTGTATCCATTGGTATCCATTGGTAGCCTTTTTGTTTGTGTGCTTGGCTAATCCATTGCCAAAAATTCTAATTAAAATTGTCTAGCTAGATCACGTTCTATGGTAACAAATTTAGAAATGAATGTCATCTGTTAAAAGTTCTTCTATGTGTTTTAACCCCAGATCCTACTGGGTTCTTCAAGTGCCTTCTTGTTTCTTGGAAAAAGGCTTTGGTAGACAACAGCGCTGCTTTCAGTTTTGTCCATGCTTTCATGATTTTCTTTCAAAGCTTCCTTTCTCTTATCCTTTTCTTTTATAAAATCGCTTTTTCATAAGGCAGTAACTCTATTCCAGTGATCACTTTTATTGCCTTTCTGAATGCCTTCTGCAATTCCAACATCTTCTAGATTGATAGTTTCTCAAATACCAGCTAACTTCTCTCCAAGTAATAAACTTGAAGTAATAAACAGCAACACCTCACTTCTTCCTTGAACTGTGCTTCTCTAGTGTACCATTTCAAGTCAAGTTTTCTACGACAGGTTAGTATTAACCAATTTTTGCTACAACATTAGTGCTTGTTTGTCTTTTATTTATTTATTTATTTTCTTTTTAAAATTCAGTATAGTTGTGAAACCATTTTCTAGTGGAAGGTTAAATTAACACATAGGGAAAAAATGACTTTTGAGAAGTTTTAAAATATTCATACAGATGTTGACTTTTGAAAAGCGTTGTCTATACGCTATATTTTTTCCTTTCATCTACAAAGTTGATTGATACAAAGTGACATCCTAATGATTATTAAAGACATTTTTTTGATATGGCCCAAATGCTTGCAGTCTTAAAGACTGCATATAGGGACACGTAATTCAATTCAAATACAATTAGAAATATTACATTTACAAAGTATAGATAAAATGGGGTAAAGATTCCTTTTTCAGTAATAGACTCATAAAATAATTTATGTTGGAAGGGACTTCTTGAGGCCACCCAGCCAAGCCTCAATGACGGCAAAGCCAGCTAGATCATGTTGTTTAGGGTACTGTCCAAACCAGATCTGAATGTCTTCAAGAACAGGGATTCCACAAGCCTTTTGGACAACCCATTCCAATGGTTAATCATCTTAGCTTTTTTTTTTTTTTTTTTTTTTTTTTTTTTTTTTTTTTAGAAAAAAAAAAAAAAGAAAACAATATCTCATCAGAATTTTCCCGTGTTCCAACTTGTGTTCATTTTCATTACCTCTTGCCCTGTCCTGATTTTCATCTCTAAGAGTCTTTCTCCAATCTTCCCACAAAGTATTTGTATACCGCATAAAATCTTCCCTTAGACTTTTCTTCAGGCTGAGCAGGTTTAATTCCCTCAAACTCTCTTTGTACTTCAGGTATTTCAGGCTCCAACCATCTTCACAGCCCTTTGATAGACTTGTCCCAGTATTCCAACATCTTTCTTTTACTGGAGAGTGCAAAACTTAGACACGGTCCTTCAGATACAGTTTCACAAGTAATGAGTAGAAAAATAATCACCTCCAGCCTTGGTACACTCTTCCCAATGCAGCCCAGAATGCTCCTTTGCTCCAAGAGCACATGGCTGACTCCTGTTCTACTTGATGAAAACCAGGACTCTCAGGTGCTTTTCGGCAAAGTTGCTTTCTGGCAAGTTGGTCTCCAGCCTCTCTGGTGCATGGGATTATTCCTCCAAAGGTATAGGACTTGCATTTTTGTTTATTGAACTCCATGAGATTCTTGTTGTTTATCCAGTCCCTCTGAATAGCATCCCTAACCATGAGCACAACTACTGGCTCAGTTTAATATCAACTATGAATTTCCTGAGAATATAACCCACCCCATCATCCAGGTCACCAATGAAGACTTTAGACAGCTTTTGACAGTATCAAATCCAGATGAATGCCAATAGGTAACAATTGCCAACTAGGCTTTGTACTACTGACCACAAATCATTTAACTGTGGTGTAGCAAGATATGATGTGGCTCAGTCTTCTGCCTCTACAGGGTATTTGGAAAGACCTTACTGCTTGATCTCTTACATTCATTCTTTGTGATGGTTTGCAGTCTGCTCATCTTCTTCATAGCTGACAACATCATACCCACCCCAGGAAGAAGAAAGCAGTATTCCCTGGAGATCAAAACCTGCATGGCAACATCATACTTCAGTACTACTGTCTGTGTCAAGACTGATTTGCCTTGGATATTTGCTTCATCTGATGCTGAAGACTGTCCTGTACCACACAGTCCAGTCCACACAGTCCACAGACCATTGCATGGGTCTCAAGTCCTGAGCACAGTTTCAAGGTCTGTCTTGCACTTGGAAAGCCTTCATTTTCTACACTCCATAAGCTGTGCTCCTACCTACCAGATTTGTATCTGCTCACCAAGCACCAGCTGAGTAGGTGCTTGACACTCCCCAGTTAGCAGTCAAGTGAAGGCAGTGTGCACTCCTTAAAAAAGAAGCAGCTAACACAAACAAGACCCTCCAGAAGTTACTCGTCACTCTAAATAGCCACCTGACAAAAGATGTTGTTCAGTGAGGAAGATTCTAATAGATACTTCCTGCAGTTCATTGAAGAAACCTGGAAACTGCTGTGACTACTGCTTAGGTCTCTTAGCTGTTCTGTTTTATGTCATCATAGTCCTTATGACACATAATTATTATATGTCACTTGTCTTCTTTTATGTATAAAACTTCTTGCTTTCTTCTTTTAAATCTAGTGCATGTATGCATATGTCTATCTTCTTAGACTAAATAACATCTAAATCATTTATTTTCATCCAGTATTTCGTACATGTGATAATTATTCTTCTTCAAAAAAGTACCTACTGAATATTCGAGATAATAATAGAAAATGTATTTACTCCAAGAATTCATATTTGTATTTCTTACATCATTTTAATAATGATTTTGTGCATATCATAGAATCATAATACAGCCTGAGTTGGAAGGGAGCCACAAGGCTCATCAAGTCCAACTCCTTGTTCCACACAGGACTACCCCAAAGTGAAATCATGTGTCTGAGAGTGTTGTCCAAATGCTTCTTGAACTCTAACAGGCTCAGTGCTATTACTATTTCCCTGGAGAGCCTGTCCCAGTGTCCAGCCACCTTGTCAGTGAAGAACATTTTCCTCACATGCAGCCTGACCCTGCCCTGTCCCAGCTCCATGCCGTTCCCTTGAGTCCTGTCTTTGTCTCAAGAGAGCAGATGGGGTGAACATCCAAGGTACTACAGGTAATCCTCGTATGTCTTGCCCTGTACATCCTTCATCATTTTTGTAGCCGTCCTTTGGGCACTCTCTAATAGTTTTATGTCCCTATGCTGTGGTGCCCAAAACTGCACACAGTGTTCAAGGTGAGGCTGCACCAGTTCAGAGTAGAGCAGGACAATCCCTTCCCTTGACTGTCTAGCAATGCCTGATGAGCCCCCAGATATGGTTGGCCCTTTTGGCCGCCAGGGCACACCATTGACTCAAATATCAAAGATCAAATGATCTCAATATTTCAGTCCTGTACAGCAGCCAGATGTTTTCATGCTCATATTTCACTTTGCACAAAGCAAAATACTCTGTGACAAAAAGGGGTGTGACATTAAGTTTATCCACCATGGAAAAAGAAGTGAAATATAGGCACATGCTTTGCAATTTAAAAAGTAAAACTAAGCTAATATATCAACAAAAGAATTCAGACTTAACAAATTAGCCATTGTAATAAATAAAAAATAAAATGACAGAACAGGGACTCTGCATCCTGAAAGTTTGTCAGGAGACTCAGATTTTAAAAGAGGTTGTATGTATGTGCATGTGTAATGCATACATGCACATGCCTCTACGTTTACTAATACCTAAATTTGTGTATTTGTGTATATATTCAAGTTATTTTTATGCCTTTACACTGTGATTTAGTAGCAGTGCTGGCTGCTGTGAGTGGTATTTCTATATTTTACATTTAAATATATTTCCATCTACTTATACAGTAAATGAAATGGCTTGTATATGATTTTTAAATAACTTATATTAAAAATATACATAATTTTTATTGTGACATAATTTTAACCACTTTTTTTTTTTTCTTTTCCATTATAAGCAAATATCTCTGTCCAAATATGAGCTCAATCATTTTACTATTAAGTTGCTAACTTGACACAATGGAACAAAGTTTAATTAAAATGTCCTAAAAATCAGAAAAAAAAACAAAACAAAACACCACAGCTGAAAGAGCACTATCATTTCTTGTTTTAGTTGCTACTTTCCAAACACATGATGACTATTTGACTCTCAATAAAGAAAGCAGGAAAAAACAACAACAACAACAACAAAATAGTGATACTATACAAGTATCACATCTAAATTAGCTGGTTATATTAAAACATTACATTACAATATGTAGAGGCTGGCCTGTAGCATCAATCCAGCTTTATAGAGAAAAAGCCACAATGAAACATATAAGTTCATATATTTATAGGACATTCTATATCTGATGGGAATTATCCAAGCCATATAAAGACAGGAAAGAGATTGATCTGATATTATTGATGACTTCAGTTCAGTTATTAATTGTAAGTCTCTTTGGTGCAGACAATCTTTATGACAGCTACCATATAAATTCTCCCCATTTTTTTTTTCTTCAATAAGAAAATCATTTTTGCAAATAGAAAAGAAGGAAAAAAAATATTATACATTTATGGAAGGTAACCAGAAAATTAAGTTTTGAGAAGACTGAGAAATGAAAGATTCCTCAAAGATTCTTCCATAAATACCACAGACATTCTAAGACTCTTCATTCACCAGTGTTGCAAGGCAGAACTTCTGGGATGCAAGCTGTTTTGTAAACAAATTCTGGTGACACTGGCCACATAGCAATTGTTAAGTACGCTTAAATAGTGCCTGCTCAGTCCTTCTCTCTTTTCAAGCCAAACAAATAAGTATTTAGCTGTGAAAAAACATATTTCTTTCAGGAATATTGCAGAACATTTCTCATGTAAATATCACCTGATTTCTTACCTGGCAAACAGCTACAGTAAAATTCACCAATCAAATCCTGGCAATGGCCTCCATTTTTGCAGGGCTTGAAGGCACATTCATCAATATCCGTGGAGCAGTTTTTGTCTGACAGAAAAGAAAATGAAACATTAAAACTATAAATCATGCTGGGTTGGGAAAGCAGAAAAGCTACTTCACAGTACAAGTGACAACTGCATAATTTAACTTTTCCAGGTTGGAAACACTATTTTATATTTTCTTGACAGCTTTAAAACTACAGCTATTCATAGATCATAGTTGATAGTTAACAAATTAAATATTTTAAAGAAATAAGTATGAACTAAATTTGCAAATACATTTCTGTGTATTCTAGCATTATATCTCAACACTGTAATTACTATAACTATATACCATATTTAAAATACTTTTTAAGAGGTTTAATAACCTTACCTTGGTAACAATAAGAAAAAAAATCTCAAAGTTACTTCCATACTTAGATTAAAAAGTACTTCTTAGATCCCAACAGAAAACAAATTATTTCAGCTGTTGCTTTAGTTTTAGATATTTAATTGAGCTGAAATTCAAATTAATTCAAATCTGAAACAACAAAAAATGTAGCAGAAGCATGTATAGAAGACATGTAGAAGACAACATTAAAATACAATATAATGTATGAAAACAACTCAGACATACTGAAGAAAAGTCACAGTTCCTCATCTATCTGTTGTGCACTGCAATAATTTGGAGCAACCTGTTATTAATTATACTGGGATCTTTCTGATCCAAAATTTAACCAAAATCAAGGAACGATGTTGGATATTAACAGCTCCAGTGACGGACAATGAAAACTGTAGCTGTTGTTGATGTGAGTAAGCAAAATAGTGGTTGCTATTCTACCCAGAAAGTGATGGAAGGGTATTACTCAAATTGGGTATAAGAGATAGGTAATGTCTCCCAGGAATCTCAGTCTAAGGAACTACTGAAGTTTACCCCAGTGACTTGTACTACAAGCTATGTGAGAAAATTACAAGTGAGTATGAAACTCTGGGAGTAGGAATTAAAGTAGGGTTTCTGTGTTCCGTCTTGGATGACCAAAGCTCAGACAATGATAGATTCATCCTAAGAATAAATGCATGGCTGGCAGATGGTGCCACCTGATAGTTTTGTCTTCCTTAACCATGTGATAATTTCTGAGCTAACTGGTAAAAATTGAATCTACATAAAAACCAAAATCAATGGGCTGGAGCCAAATTGATGGGAAGACAGTGGAAGAAAAAAGCCAACCTTTTTCTGCTGTTTCTGTAAAATACTTATTTAAAAACAGGAAGGAGGCAGAAGTGTATAATTTTTACAAACTTTATTTCCTGCTTGTTTTCTTTTCTTTCTTTCTTTCTTTCTTTCTTTCTTTCTTTCTTTCTTTCTTTCTTTCTTTCTTTCTTTCTTTCTTTCTTTCTTTCTTTCTTTCTCTCTCTCTCTCTCTCTCTCTCTCTCTCTCTCTCTCTCAATAATAGAACAAACAGAGCTATTAAGAACATAGGACTTGGAATGGTGGGGAATTTAACAACCCAAACATCATTTTGGAAAGGAATTATCTTTCAAAAATGCATAGATCTTTGAATGTGCTATTGCAACCTTTTTATTCAGTAGTGGAGATAGCAACAACAACAGATATTTTCTGAGATTTGATGCTAAGCAAAAGAGAAGAATAGTCTCTGAATAGTAAAAACATAATACGAAGAATTTAGATGAGAGCAATGGACCCATGCAAAGGGAGAAGAGAGGGGATGTACAGCATAAAAGCAAAAGAATTCAGAAAAATCACTAGGAATGAAAAAAAGGAATGCAAAAAATTGGTGATGTGAAACCTGCTGAGAGGCTGAGCTAAAATAAAAAGATAAGTAAGAAAACTTCTGCAAGATTATCAGGATGAATTATATTTTTGTGGGAGAAAGAGCCTAGGTATTAGGAGACCAGGTTAGCAGTTCATGGTTTTCAAAGGATGAAAAATGCACAACTAACAGAAAATAGGTCAGGTTAACCTAAGATAAACTAACCTGAGCTAAGAAGGATAACCTAAAAAGTACAGAATAAATATGTTGGCATAGAATTATAACAGCAAAGACACAATATAAGATGTAACTATCATGGATGTGCAGGGAGGCAAGAAATCATACTGTAAGTACTTCAGTTTTAAAGATGAAGGAGAGGTATGGTTTATGGAGAAGGATAATTCAATGGAGAAGGATAGCTACTGATAATGGCAATCATGCCAAATTATTTAATGCTTCTTTTGCTTCAATCATTACAAAAAAGGTCAGCTCCAAGCAGATTGTTATTATAATTGATACCTATGATTAAAGGGCAAGACTTCAGTACTGAATAAAGAAGACAGGCAGAGAATGTTCAGAAGAGTTGGATGTTCAGACAAGTTGGCCTGATGAACTTCACCCTTGGGTACTTTGAGAGCTGGCTGATAAAAACTTAGTGGTTTTCTTTGTGAACTTGTGGAAGACAGGTAAAGTACCTAAAGACTCAGTAATGTCAGCCTTTAAAAAGGAAGAAAAGATGGAGCAGTGAAATTATAGATCCATTTGTGTAATTTCAGTTCCTGGAGAAAACATGGGAAAAACTTATTAAACTGATTACTTGTAAGAACCTAATTAAAACAACAACAACAACAATAATAATAATAATAAAAAGAATCCTATGTAAGCAAAGCAATTCCCTTCTAAGCCAGAACTACAGTCCTTGTGGATTAAAAAAAAAAAGAAGAAAAAAAAAAAGCATATGTAATATTTCACATTTCAGTAAGTTTCTGCTGCTACGCTGCTATTTCACACGACATACTGATAATTGGACTAGATATGAATGACAAGAGAATATTACTGGATGGGTAAAAATTGTTAGAAAGCCACATTCATTAGTTATCAGTGGTTTATTACCAAAATTAATTAATAAATTGCAGAGATTTTGGAAGGGGTCTGCAGTGCAACTAGTTCCTTTCAAGAATTTCACCAACAATCTGAATGGTGGATAGCAGAATAGGTTTATTAATGGCATCACAAAAAGGTACATTGGAGGACAGGATTAGAAGTCTTCATAAATTTTGTCAAATTGGAGATAAAGTTTGAAATAAAAAATTTTATACATTAAGAACAAGTGGAAGATATGATACAGGAGAACACAAGTTAAGTAGGAACAAAAAATAGAATAGAGAATAGAGAAATAGAGATATAGAGAAAGGAACATAACCACTTAGATGCATTAAATAATCCTTCCATTCTTGTCTAGCTGGGGTAAAGATGCATTTGGAATGCTTTGCGCTGTGCAGTGAGCTGCATTCAAGAAAAATAATGTAAAATCACAGAATATCCCAAGTTGGAAGGGAGACGCAAGAATTATCAAGTCCTACTCCTAGCTCCACAGAAGACTACCTGAAAATTAAATCACGTGTCTGAGTGTGTTGTCCAAATACTTATTGAACTCCAGCAGACTCAGTGTCATGACCTCTTCTCTGCTGAGCAAATGAGAACAGTTCAGAGCTGCATTACAAAAATGAACTACAAAGGGTCATGTCTTAGGATAACAAACAAACAAACAAACAAACAAAAACAATAGATGGATTTGTAAAGCCTAAGTAAGGAAGATTTGAATAGAAATATGATGACAATCATCAAATAAGAAAAGGTTTTTACAAATTTATTTAGTTCTCTATGTCCATAGCCAACAGGATAAGAAGTAATGCTTTTAAGCTGCTATGAGAGAAACTCAGATTAAGCATTAAGGAACTCCTTCCAATGGTTACTATAACAACACACTGAATAGATTGCCTAAGGAAAATGAGGAATGTCTTTGGATATCTTTGAGATAAAGTGAGACTTACATGTCAGGAATCACACAGTATAGTAGTTGTTTTCTGCTGGGATGAGGCTGGAATAGACAGTATTTAGTGTTTTCTTCTAGTGTTAAGATTATGTAATTGACACCTGCACTATTTATGACACTGAAGAAGATCCAAGGGCTTTTATGTTTGTGTAGTGAATTGGGTTTTCTTGAAATTCACTGTGCCTCATGGCAGTGTAAAGAAGAAGTATTCCAAATCTGTAGTCATGTAAGGAAGGACCAAGAGACATCCATTTCAAAAGTCTAGGAAATTTAAAGTAAGATAGGAAAGGTCTTATGTCGTTTTGTATGTGATAACAGAGCTCCCACTTTGGAGCCTTGTGCTTCTATCCAGATTTGTATCTCCACTCTGTCTCTCCATCAAAAAACATTTCTGTAGTAGCCAGATAAGACAGAGGTGAGTCCAGGCATGCAGTAGTCAAGAGAAGCAAAGAACACACAGTGCATAACAAAAACATCAACACTGTCAAGGAGAAGGAAACACATTCCTCATGCAGACCACATATGTATATAGTTGCAAATACATATGGATAGATAGAAAAACCTACTATTATGAAGGGAGTGGTACAGCTTTTGACACTCTCAGCCTATACTCACCATGTACTGCATTTCCTCTCTCACTTCCTTGCCTGTATACCTCTGCTACATGAGACCATTCATATGCACTAATCAAAATGTTGTGATAAATTTTGTTTAGTTAAATAGTACATTTTTTTAGTGTACTGCAGGTTAGTTTTCACTGCTGCCAGATACAAGTAAGGAAAAAGACATGTAGCTACTAAAGATATAGCTACTAAACCATAGCTGAACTACATTTAAGGAAAAAGCAGTCCTCTGGAAAGGACTGCTGATGATTACTTCAGCATATGAGCTTTATTGCAATGCTGTGACAAAAAAATAATAATTCTTAGATGTATTAACAAAAACAACAACAACAAAAAAATCAGGAGCATTTATGTGTAAGGGTAATTTTACCTCTGCATAAAGCATTGCCTACAAAGTTCCATACAGTCCTAAGTCTTGTATATTTGCAAATATGCAGGAAAAGCTACACAGCTTATTCAACCACTGAAAAAAGTGTGCTGTTGGCAAAAGCTTAAAGACCTCCATCTGCTTCATTTAGAACAAACAAAAACAAGAAATGACTTGATTAGAGTGTATAAGTGTTTCTACAAAGAGAAAATACTTGGGTAGTAAGAGGTTTATTCATTTTGTGTAGCAAAGGTAATGACACAATAACTCAAAGCTGAAGACAAGAATATAAACAAAATATTTAATATAAATGTCTAAATCTGATGTTGATTACTATTAGAAAAGAAAAAGCCAGTCATACTCTGTCTTCTCTTCATGAATTCAAATCAGGATTGAATGCTTTTGGATTCAATGTGTGCTTTAATCAAAACTAAGTAATTAGATTCAGTACAAGGTGGTTAATGGGCAACATTATCTGCCTTCTGGTATATAGACCTTACGTAGAGCATGCAACCAGCAATCTATGGGTTGTTAGAAGGCTTTCAGAATAAATTCTGTGAGGCTATAGGCTTTCCTTTTCTAGGAAAAATTAAAGAGAATTCTGCAAGTCAGATATATTTCTGTGGCACCAATAGCCCACCTCAAGAGAGCTGATCCCTGTAGCATCCTTGTCATCATATGAAATATATACTTCCTGTCCTTGGGCAGCATACATGCTCTGGAGGTACCTAGAAAAACTGTCAGGTGCTGCTCTGCTGTTACCAGAGCAAGTAATCTATGCACTTCTGTTTCTTGTCTGAATGCAAAATTGCCAAGGAAGAAGACTTCTGATAAAAGTTATAAAAACAGCTTTAAAAACATCACTCTGCATTTAACACTTTTCCCCTTCTGCCCCAGGCACTCCTTAGATCTGGGTAAGCAGCAGTCTCTGGCCACCCACCATTCAAGTGAAGCGAGTCTAGCTCTTGGGTAATGCCTCCATCATCACCACTGCACCCATGTAGCCCATTATATATGGAATTGCCATTGCTAGCATCAGGCCACAGGTTTTGCATCAAACTAACAACAGAGGCCTCAGGATTGAGGCCTCTAATGGCCAGGTAGATCTTCTCTCATTTGTTTTAGTTTTCCTTAGTTTTGTACAATTGCATGTTGTTATAATTAATAAGTTGTAGACAGGAATAACCAGTAGTTACAGAATTCTGTAGAATTCGATAGAAAGAACTAATTATAACCCTAAGGCTGCATCTTGAAGGAGTACAGGAGAGAGAGTATAGGCCTTGAAGTTGTGTATGTAGGATGACACTGAAGACTCCAAGGCTATTAATAGGTCTCTTGTGGTCAGTTACTGGTAGTGATGCAAATAGAGCTGGGCAAACAAAATTCTAGGGGTAACAAAAGGGACAAAGGACAAATGCTTAACGTATGCAAAATGCCTCAAATATAGCAAAATCAGAAGTTATAGGAAGTTGCAGGCCTGAGTAATAGGAAGGTGTAAAAAAAATAGAAAAAAAAATTCACAACAAAGACTGAAGAGTGAAGAAGAAAAAAGTCAACTGTGTCACTGAAGATGGAATAACATATGGCTACTACTTAGTGTGGTCTCTCTAAAACTGATAGCGTCAGACCATTTCTAGTATGGTACTACCAAAGAATGCTCAAAGATGAATTGTTGTTAAATACACAGCCAGATATCATAATATCATTTAGTATCAAAACCTGTGGTACAATGCTAGCTGGTACTGCTAAGATGGTGTTGAATAACAGACTTCATCCAAGAGGTGTTTTGTGGGTTTGTTGTTGTAGTTTTCAGAAAAGAAGCTGTCTGCTACAAAACAAAATAAAACAACCCAAAACCTAGAAGAAACTGTTCTCATGTAAGATGTCCCTTCCATTTTCCAAACTCAGTAACAGAATATTTGGGAGGAATGGAAAACGTGCATTGGGCAAACTGTCAGGAGACAGATTTTTTCATACCAGAATTCACTCACTAATTATTCTTGTCATAACATGAAATTTGGTCCTAGCAGGTTAACTGAGCCAGTTATAATAAAAAACTTCAAGCAGTAGGAGATTCTCCCTTGATATCCATATGTTATTCTTACACGTGCAGTCAGATGCAGGCAAAAATAAAAATGGTGCTCACTGTAGTGGCATGTTAATGTTCATTCTATGATGTCACAGATGACTTGGATGAAGGCACAAAATGCCTCCTCAGCAAGTTCACTGATGGCACAAAACTGGGAGGAGTGGCTGATACCCCAGAAGGCTGTGCTGGCATTCAGCAACCTGGACAGGCTGGAGTATTGGGTAGTGAGGGACCTCATGGAGTTCAACAAAGGCAAGTAGAGGGTCCTGCACCTGGGGAAGAATAAACCCATGCACCAGTACAGGCTGGGGTCTGACCTGCTAGAAAGCAGCTCTGTAGAGAAGGACCTGGGGGTCCTCGTGGACAGCAAGTTGACCATGAACCAGCAATATGGCCAAGAAAGGCCAATGGTATCCTGGAGTGCATTAGGAAGAGCACTGCCTTTGGCAATCTTCCCATTCTACTCCACCTGGTATCCTGAGTCCAGTTTTGGGCTCCCCAGGGCAAGAGAGACTTGGAGCTCCTGGAGTGAGTTAAGGGCTACTAAAATGATTAAGGCAGTGGAGCATCGCTCACATGAAGAAAGGCTGAGGGAGCTGGGCCTGTTCAGGCTGGAGAAGAGAAGGCTCGGAGGAGATCTGATCAATGGGTATGAATTTTTGAAGGGAGGGTGTCAAGAGGATGTCGTCAGACTTTTATCAGTAGTCCCCAGCAATAGGACAAGAGGCAATGGGCACAAAGTGAAACATGGGAAGTTATGTCACAACAAGAGGAAAAACATCTCTACTGCGTGGGTGCCTGAGAACTGGCACAGGTTGCCCAGAGAGGTTGCGGAATTTTCTTCCCTGGAAATACTCAAAAGCTGCCTGTACACAATCCTGGGTAATAAGCTGTAGGGGACCCTGCTTGAGCAGGGGGGTTGGACCAGATGATCTAGAGAGGTCCCTTCCAACCTCAGCCATTCTGTTATTCTGTGATTCTGTGACCTTAACTGTTTATAATATAAATACATTTAGAGAGAGAGAGAGAGAGAGAGAGAGAGAGAGAGAGAGAGAGAGAGAGAGAGAGAGAAGAGAAATGGTTTATAGAAAAAGTAGGGAGTTAATGAAAATCTGGATAATTTCCTACAGTAACTCAGGAAGACAAAAATTTTAATAATGTTTTCCAGTCTTGCGCTTGTGCTTTAATCACAATATGAGCTTTTCTAGACATGATGGCTTTCCATTTTTGAATTGAAAAGGGCCTCCCAACAACCTACAATCTTTTTATTTTTTTTTAATCTATTGAAAAATAAACCTCTTCATTTTAAATTATGTTCCAATTTATCTAAATTAATTAAATACACAGCCATTCACCAAAAGATATTCATTTCTGTTCTAAATAGTTTATATTATACATGACAATTGGCATCACCATTGAAAAAAAATCATATCTAAAATAAAAGGGATAAACTGAAATACAAAAATAATCTCATAACACCTCAAGTAGAGCAGTGATAAAGTAAATCCTACATAAACTAATTAAATTTTTGATTGAAGAATTAACTTATCTTTTTTTCAGATGGTTCTGACTGTTATTATTCACCCTCTAATTTAAACAAATCATGCTTAGTGTTTGCAGATGAGAAACTATTGGAAAAATGTGCCATATGATTTCTCATAAAAATAGACTTTGCTTATTTTTTAGATGACTGGAAAAAAACATTACTAGTGAACTATAATTGATTTGTTTTTCTTTCATGCAATTCAATAGTTTCTTTAATGTATTAGGCTATCAAAAATTTTATGTAATGTAATTTGCAGCATGATGAAACTTAAACAGACTTTTGTGCACTCGACTAATCTTTTTTTCCACTCAGTGTTCTAAGCTGAATTCCTTTGAGGGGAAGCAGGTATGCTTATACATTAGACAGGACGATAAACGTTCTCTAATAACCGAAGAAAGGCATATTGAATACTGCTCCACATATGCATAGACAGTGTTTGTTTTCCAGAATGTCAGGTTTGCACACACCACTGTAGGAAGCCTGCCCTAGGTGACTCGCCTTCTGGAGTGTTTCTCAAAACCAGCAGCCCAGCAGAACAGTCCCATCCTAGCAGCCTACTCTGAGATAGAGCTCTGGTGGCCAGGAGCCAGGGAAACCATCTTGTCCCTGTTCAGTCTTCTGTCTCCAGGTTTTAGTTTGGTTTGAAAAGCATCAGTGCTCAGTCTAGAGATCAGATATAGGTACTTTGTTTTTATTAAGTCATTAGGAGACATGGGAGAAAAGGATACCTCGCTTTTGGCCTGCTTCTGTAAGGGCTAAGGATGTGGAACGATAATCTGATGCATGAGATGCATGTGAGGCTAACCATGACTCTAAAGATGGGTGAGCACCAGAAGATTTCTTATGCCAGTTCATTCCTTTGAATCATTGAGGGCAGGACTGGAGATGATTAGCGTGGAATGGATGATGGAGGGACTCAATGATTTTAAACTGCAGAGGTACTGACATTAACTGAAAACATCTAGATCATCCTGCCTCATAAAAACTTTTGAGGACAGCTTTTGCAGACTCATTGAAAACAAACCTTAGAAAACCTCAGAAATTGAATACACAAGAAAAGATTTTTTAAAGCACAAAAGATATTTCTCTTTTTGTCTTGCATTGGAGTGAGTTGAGTTAGAAGACACCACACTGCCTTTTATAATCTTGATTTATAAATGTTCAGTGTTGCAGCAATCACTTGTTCAGCCAGAGTAGCCACTACAGGATTCTTCAAACTCATAGTATGAGACATACCAAAGGGAAATATATAGATTTGATCTTTAGAAAGCTTGAAAATATATTTATTCTGTTTTGCAAAGCTTAGAGACTTATTTAAATCAACATTCAGCTGATGGTAGATTTAGACTGCTAGTTCATACTGTTTTAAGATAATAACAAACATGAACAAGAGAGATGCAAAACCTCAAACAAGGATCATGTTACCCATAGAGCATTCATATGGACCATGATATAAGTGAGGAAGTCAGAATCTCATGAATATAAATTAGAATAAACTTCAGTGCTAAGTGCTAATGGGACCTGGCAGAACCATGACAATTACTTTTAACTATGCTATGACTGGTGGATATATGTGATGAATAAAATAAATCACATTTGTGAATCATAAATATTAGTACTAATCCACAGCCAGCTAATTTGTATCACCTATTTCTATGATTACCTCTGAGAGCAAGCATGGTGTTCTCATCAGCAGCTTGGAGCTTATATACGCCTTTTGCTTTCCTGGATTTCTCTTCCCAACATAAAAATAAATAAATAAATAAATAAATAAATCCATCCCCATTCCAAATTATTCCTACATCCAGAAAGCATACATGACAAAATCTAACAAAATTAGGACCACAGCAGGTCCCCTTCACTTCTGGCTAGTTGTGCTTTGATTTTAGTAACTTAACAGTAATGCATGCCATTCAGCTGAACAAGCTCACTCTATTTCTGAGCTTTTCTACTCAGCTGGTTAAATTAATTGGTTGGTAAGACAGTGAAATGACTCAAGTAAGAAGTAAAAAACACTTTGGAGTTATTTCTCCCCAGTGGAGACAGGCATAGGTTTGTTCTATAAAATTTCCCTGAGGTGTAAACAACAACAACAAAAAAAGGATGTGGTTTCATTTTTGAGGAAACTGTGCTGAAGTCTACAAGGAGCCCAGCACTGCTGTTTCAGTTATAAACCAGAGGGGACCTGCTGAGGCCCTGGAGGAGAAAGGTGTGAGGCTGAAGGCACCGCCATCAGGCCCATCTCAGCCATATGGCCAACGAAAGGAAAATCCCTTGGAAATGTATCCTTCCACACACTACTACTGCTCCTGTAGGTCCCATCCATGCCTTTACACCAAGCAGGCCCAGTTTGGGAAGGGCCAGTGATGCTGGGCATGAGGAGGCAGGCCAGATGCGAGGCAGCAGGGCTGTCCTCTTGGGGCCTCAGCTTCCCCCCACACCAGCTGCAGCAGCAACCCTCAGGACTGAGTTGTAGACCCTTGTGGTCTACAACTTCCTCACGAGGGGGAGTGGAGAGGCAGGTGACCTATTCTCTGTAAATACCAGTGATAGGACCCACGGGAATAGTGTTAAACTGAGGCAGGGGAAGTTTAGGCTGGACATCAGGAAGAGGTTCTTCACCGAGAGGGTGGTTGCACACTGGAACAGGCTCCCCAGGGATGTAGTCACTGCACCAAGCCTGTCTGAATTTAAAAACTGATTGGACTGTGCACTTAGTCACATGGTCTAAGCTTTTGGGCAGCCCTGTGTGGTGCCAGGAGTCAGACTTGATGATCCTTATGGGTCCCTTCCAACTCAGGATATTCTATGATTCTATGATTCTATGACTGATTTTAGATGAGACTGCTGTTTTATTGGCCCTATGCACTTCTCCTACACAGAGAACCTTCATGTTGCTTTTGAGAGAATGGGATGAATGTTACCCAGATAGGCAGAGGTTTGCCAGATTTACAGCACAGGTTCTACATCTGAATAGAATATGCTAGGTAAACAGGCATGGATTAACAGACATGGACTGTCTTTACATATCTCAACTGCTAGAGGTGCTTGTAAGCCCTCCACTTGATAAAACCCAACAAAATATTGTGATGGAAGGAAATGGCACTGCCACCATCTGTCTATTTGTCCAATAGTTCTTTACTATGGGATAATTGCAGTAATTCTGTGTATGCTGACTCCCACAAGAGGGCATTTGAAAGCAAGTGTAGTGTTTTAACCCAGCCGGCAGCTAAACACCACACAGCCGTTCGCTCACCCTCCCCCTCCCTCTCTGGGACGGGGGAGAGAAATGGGAAAGTAAAGCCCATGAGTTGAGATAAAGACAGTTTATTAAGACAGGAAAATAATAATAACAATAATAATAATAACAACGATGATAATAGTACTACTACTAATAATGTGTACAAACAAGTGATGCACAATGCAATTGCTCACCACCCGCTGACCGATGCCCAGCCTAACCCCGAGCAGTCTGGCCCCCTCCCCCAACTAGCCACCCCTATATATTGTTTAGCATGGCATCAGATGGTATGGAATACCCCTTTGGCTAGTTTGGGTCACCTGTCCTGGGTCTGTCTCCTCCCAGCTCTTGCTGCACCCCCAGCGTGCCCGTTGGCAGGACAGAGCAAGAAGCTGAGATGTCCTTTGCTTGGTGTAAGCACTGCTCTGCAACAATTAAACCATCGGGGTGTTATCAGCACTCTTCTCATCCTAAGCCAAAACATAGCATTCTACCAGCTACTAGGAAGAAAATTAACCCTGTCCTAACTGAAACCAGGACAGCAAGGTTTGATTTCATAGAAAAGAAAAGGCTTTTCCTTGTCTTCCTCAGAAGGGACACTGGAAGGATGAACATAACAAAGAAAATGGGTAGATAACAGCAGGTTTTCTGGTATAATAATTTTGACTCTCCTGCTAATGATGTTTTTCTGTATCTGTTATATAATATGGATTTCTACATTGCTTAAATATTAACTAGATGAACAATAAATTCCTGTATGTACAGTGTTTCCTTTTGCTTCTAAACTTATTTTGAGTATACCACTGCCATTATGGCAATATCTACCAGGAACATTTACATCAGTCCTAGTACTCAGAAGTACATGCGACATAAAGGGTACCATAAGTAAACAGTGGCAATTCAGAAAGTTGCAAGATATTGAAATCTGTAAATCTTGCATTAAATCAGAATATTGGTGGACAATATGCTGATTTACTATTGTTTTTCATAGAAGATACAAGCTCAAATATACGGTATTTGGCATCAAAGACCATTTCTAGGGAGGATGAAGCAGTTGTCAGAAGGCATGGAGAGATCTGATTTAATGACATCCACAACAGCTGATTGTGCATTTATTCCACAAATAGCACAAAGCACAAATGAAAATACTCAGTGTAATCAGGAGGAAAATACTCAGTGTAATAAGGAGGGCCCTTATACCCACTTCCAGTTCCAATCAGTGCACTGGCTGATTTGTTTTCTTGTGGGAGCTGTCCCGTCTCAAAACCAAAAACCAAAACCAAACAACAACAACAACAACAACAACAACAACACAGTATAATAAGAAGACAGCACTTTTCATCATGTACTATTGATAGCCCTCAAAGTATCCATTAAAATCTGCCTATCATCCACTGGTAACTATTTTTATCATTGACAGAACATTAATCTTTTTTGTCTTATAATGAACAGCTTAGCAAACTGCTTGCACCAGTATGAATCTAGGATTAAGTGTTCCTTCTAGGGAGAATATACCTTGTTCCAGGCTTTCGTGACACCCAAAATTCTCCTTATAGTTCTGGTTCTGTAATGTGAACTCCCTTATACCCTGAAGAACTGTAGCTGTATTTTCAAAGGAACAGCTTTTCCTGCATTCGCTAGTTAAAACTGACTGTTTGGAACCTACTACAGAAAAGTTATATGTTTTCTGTTTTGATCCTTGTGGTACAGCAGTGAGAGTTTTCTGTTGTTGTTGTTTGTTTTGTTTATTTTTGTTACTTTAAAAGTGTCATTAAAAAATTCTCCCATTTACATTAACAGATACTTTGTGGTCACCTCCTTTATTTTCTAACTGACATAACATAGGCATAAAAATTCATAACAACAAAGCCAGTTATCAAAGAAAAAAGTAAAATATGATCTGGTAGGAAAAAGAGCACATTTCAGTTTTGTAATGCAGAATAATATTAGAATACATTGGCATGAATTAAGCAAAATTGCAAACATCTGTGGGAACTGCAACTATTATTACTTTCACAGATTCTACATTTCTGTGTATCATTTTACATTCCTTATGTCCCATCTGCCTATTGTTAACCATTGATAAAATACATGACTTTCTCCTAAACTGGATGTCATTGGTGTTACTATCAACCTCAAATGCTTTATTTTCTTGTAACTTAAATTTGTCTCCTCATCCTTCACCACTCGACTCATTCGTTTAACCCATCTTTCCATAATTGATCTTTTATTTTTTTCTTTTTCTGTCACCACAGATTTTGAACACCCTGTACACACACATTTTACTTTTTATAGAACACCCACTAAATTCATAGGATTGCTGAGACTGCCCAGCAAATGATGATTTTTTTGCTGCCACGGCTCATCTTGTTACCACTCATATCATACTAATGCCATTACATTTGCTTCCCTGAAATCAGCAGCTGAAAGTCAGTGTGTTCCAGTCCCTGACATCACAGCCTATTAGTTGTTAAGATAGCATATTTTCTGAGACAGTTTTATTGATTTCCCCATGATCCTGTTAGCTGCTTCTGGCAGCAAGTAGGTTCATGAAGACTGCTCCTGATGCAAGAGCTATTTTCTTAAGCCTGTTGTACACACAAATAATTGTGTAATTTCCAACCTAATTATCATAAGGATATGATGGCATCTTTCTTGAAAAGAACAAAGTGTACTCTTGCTAAATTGTATTCTTTTTTTTTCCATCTGAATCACAAGAAAATTATGGCTGTGATATGATCTTCTGAAGATAAATACCACCAACTATAGCTATTGTTGCATGCCTAGGAAAATATGAAATAATATTTTTCATGGGCTATGTATTTTCTGAACACTTTTTATCTAGACAAAATATAGTTCTGTTTTCTATCAATTAGTCTAAAAGCATACACACTTTTCATTTTTTTATCATCTTTTTAAGGAAGCTAAAGCAGATTATCAATATTAAATTTACTTCTATTAATGCTAAAATACTCAACAAAATTCAATTACAAAGAGTTTTTTTTTTAATTTATTTTCAGAAAAGTAAATAAACATTTAACTATTTAATGCCTTATCCAGAGTACAATATATCTTACCAGTGAATCCTGGAGGACAAACACAACTGTAGTCTGCAATCAGGTCCAAACAAGTTGAATTGTTTTTACAGAAGCCATAAGTGCACTCATCAAAGTTCATTTCACAGTTAAGACCTTCAAATCCTTGGGAAAAAAAAAAAAAAAAAAAAAGTGTTATGCATTATTCAGCTACGTGTGTGCCTTCTCTGGGTATTTTTTTTTTCTAAAGAATAGATTAGTTTCAATTTACTCTTGCAATACAATTATCTTGAACTCTTTTTGAAAGATCTTCCTAAAAGCTTTTCCTGTGCTATCATTAATAAAAAAAATAATTTGACCATCAAACATACTTTAAAAAGAGCTAATAATTGAAAGAACAAATTTTAGGATTCAGTGTTTTCATTAATCTAGTTGAACTTTATGTTCAGCAGAAACTAAAGAATTGGTATATCTTCTGCCATTTTGAGAACATTACAGATGTGCTGGGATTTGGGCATCTGATTATAGTTTTAATAATCAACTCTCAAATAGTCACTTCTCCACTTATTCTCTATTTGTTTCTCATGTAATAGTGACTTTTAGCAAGCAAAGAAGTCCAAAAGATTTTTATTTTTTTTTAATACCTGAAATTGCAGGAGAATCTCCTCTGCAATATCTGACATTTTACGCTCTTGTAAATGTATTCTAATTCGTGGTCATGCTACGAAATGACTGTCATTAGTGCTGTCACAGGCCATGGCTGCAGAAAGACCATGACTAATGCTAAGCCATCAGCACCCTCAGTGCAAGCCATATTCTCATAATTTCTCAAACTGACCATGGAACCAATTTCCACTGATCCCTAAGTCATAAAACTTTAGAATTACCCTGAGTTCATTAATAATGTATATAGTAACAGCTCTCGTTTGCAATCACAGTTTAATCAGACCCACGTCTCACAGGTAACAAGTAAGCCACAAAATTATCAATGTGGATGCCAAGAAATATTTTTCTGTAAGCTGATCAGGAAGAGTAAACAGCAGTATGATCTTTTCCAAGCTCAGTTTTCAACTGCTTTCCAATATCTGTTTTGGCTTCTAATTTAAACTAACTAATGATGGAGGCTGTACTTAAAAGAATTATTTGTAACAGTTTCATCTTTTGTGATAAGCTTCTAAAGTTATCATCAGCACTAGAATGCTTGTATTAGTATAAAAATAACTGAAATATTGTAAACTACGAAATCAATTCACCATCAGTCCAAACATACAAAACAGCACTGTTTGAGATTAAACTCAAGCAAGTATAAGAAATTTTAAAACGCAGAAACAAATTATCAGCTTATAAAACATGAACTTGACTCTTTTATACTAAAATTACAATTATAAAAATACAAATATTCAGAAGAAAAATGTTTTTAAAAAGTATTGCAGAAAGACAATGTAATATTAAATGCTTTAAAGCTTTTTGTTTTTTCCTTGAACTACTTTTTTTTCTTGAAACCAATCATTTGTTCACATACTTTTCATACACTGGGCCATATGCATTTTTACAGAAACTGACCAAAAGTATTGAAAGACATGTTCTTTTTGTCTGTGAAAATTTTAATACATTTTCATACTGAAGAACTACTATAAAATCATTATTTTGGCCACGATAGTCTGCTTCTTATGCTCAGTCACAAAACAGCAAATTAGTAAATCAGGATAAAATATTTTATTTGTAAGCTTATTCATACATTTTTCTGTGAATTTCACATGCTACACATTTATGTTTTCCTTCACTTATTCAGCTTTTGGTAAAATCATGAGGTTTTGTTTGATAAATGTAACACATTCACATCTGCCTCCATTCATTTTGAGTGTGCTTGTTTTATTGGGTGCCTTGATGGACAAAAATGCAAATGAGACTTCATTAAAGAATAACTTATCTTCAGAGACAGAAAATTAAAAAAAAGAAAAGGGTTTTAGACTGTCAAGAAGATATTTTGCAGACTGAAGGCAATTTTAAAAATTGTCAGAGAAAATAAAAATAAATTATTTTGAACAACTTACCTTCAGGGCAAAAACAATCATATCTGTTGACATCATTCTGACAGACAGCACCATTCAAGCAAGGAGCTGAATCACATTCATTCAATTCTATTTCACAGTACTGGCCTGAAAAACCTGCAAAGAAAACAAGGCAATCTTTGATTTTCTTCATCTTTATGTGTGGTATTAACATGAAAATTTCATTCCAAATGCTTTTCTGTAATTAAAACCAAGAGCTGTTAGAATCTGTATTTCATTGAAAGAGGAACCTGAAAGGGAGAACTTCTGTATTTTATCAACAAAGAATTAAATTTCTTTCACTTCATATCCAATATTGCAAATACATGTCTTTATACCTGATATAAAGCAATAAATAAAATAGGAAGTACTTCCAGAAAGTAGGAAGACATTCATAGAATTATGCAAACAATATACATATTTTCATGTGTTTTGCTTGTATTAGAGTCACTTTGATATTTTTATGATACCTTTTGTGAATTTTGACATGTTAATGTAAGAGACAGTATTATCAATTATTTTATTGTCTAGTTCTTTCAGCTGTGGAGAGGAGAAGTAAAATACACAGCGTACGAATATATTGAAGCATAGCAAACAGCTGCCATACGAGTCAGATCTCCAGTATGTATGAACTGTATAACTTAATTACAATAGGTGAGAATGCTATCTGCATATCTTGCTAAAAGAAGGAAAGTAGGCATCACAGAAACAAAAGGAAACGACAACTTAGTCTCCTTGTTCCTTCAATACACTGTACTAGGGGTAGGTGGACAGGCATTGGCAGTGGGGCGGCCTCTGTGAGGAGAGGCCAGGGCTGCCCCGTGCCAGCCCCAGCTGGTTCCAGAGGGCTCCAATGGCCCCACTGCAGGCCACAGCTGGGCCCATCAGTCAAGATAAGGGTGCCTGTGGGAAAGCTTATTTAAAAAAAAAAGGAAGAAAATGCCAGATAGGCATTTCTTGAGGAAGGGGACTAAAATGAGTGAAGAATAGCCTTTTGAGCAGTAAGAGAAAGGAGGGAGGAGACATTCCAGGTGCTGGAGCAGAAATTCTCCTGCTACCCGTGGAGCAGGTAGACATGTCTGGAAGGAACTATAGCCCATGAAACACCCACACTGGAGCAGGTTTATCTTGAAGGACTGCAGCCCACTGAAGGACTCCCCTGGAGCACAGAAAACTGTGAAGAAGGAGGAATGAACTGACCACAACCTCCTGAACTGCTCCGGGCTGGGTGAGAAGGTAGAGGAGTTGGGAATGAAGGAGTGAAGCTGAGCCTGGAAAAAGTGTGTGGAAGGTGTTTTATTTTGTCTTTGTTTCTCACTATGCCATTGTATTTTAATTGGCAATAAATTAAACTGATTTTCCCCAAGTTGAAACTGATTTGCCTGGCAAGGTAGGTGATAAATGATCTCCCTGTCTTCATCTCAACCCATAAGCTTTTTCTGCACATTTTCTCCTCCAGTTCTGCCAAGGAGAGAGAGCAGCTGGGTGGGGGTCTGGCAGCCCGCCAATGTCAACCCACCAAATCTATATAGCTTTGTGCCATGTTAATTCCAAATATTGATACTAATCTTTGCACAATTGTCAGCACATTTCATTGACGTGCACCATTCAAACAAGTTGCCACTCTTTTTCTAATCACTATTTTTAAGGCATTACGTAAACAATGGATGGAAAGTAGATACTATTCTGTGCACACCTCTAAAGCGGAATATCTTTATATTGAGTTCTGCAGCTAACTTTTAATGTATGACTGATGATGACCTACTTACTACAAGAAAGGTATGTCCCAATTTAATTGAAATAAAAAAAGAAATATGTTCACTGTTACTAGAAAAAATAATTCAATTTATAAAATGAAAATGTTCATGCTTTTTTTTTTTTTTTTAATATCTTTCTGTTGTTTTGTTTCTATATACCTTGCAGTAATTATTTGAATGGAGAAAAAGCATTCTTTTTTATTATGTTAGGTTCTCAGGACATGACTTGTGAAAGATATGTAGTGAAGACATGGCACACCATTAAACATGTATATTTACATGTTTATATGTATCTAAAACAAAAAATTCCCAATTTGTATATTTTCTCTAAAAGTAAACTAGCAGATAAAAATTAACAAATTAAAACTATATTATATATTGGCAAAACAAAATGGTTTTACATCTTTCTTTCCTATTTTTGTGTCAATTTTAAAGGTCCCTAAAACCTTATCTGATTTGGAAAACAAATTCAAAAGCCTTCAGAACCAGGATAACATGTCAATCTATGATGCATTTGTGAATACCAGAGAAAATAATTTGTATAGAGTTGATGGTTGTGTCAGAAAAATAGCAACAAATACAGGTAAATAGTGGAGTGCCCCAGTGCAATCAGTGTGTCTGTCAATTCTTTTCCCTGTTCCTTGCAGAATTTATTTATTAATTCTAATATATGGCTGAAGTCTCACATAAGTTATAGAGCACAACCTGCATCGAATACAGAGGTCAAATATCAGACATGCTTTCAAAGAATCTAATTTTAAGTCTTGTCTTAAACTGAACATTTTCAGAACACTCCCTACACAGTCATCACTATTTGGATTATTCTGGATATCAGGTGTATTCTGGTATATATCTTGATACCAGATATATTTGGTATCATATATTTCCCATGATTCTAACTAACAAATAAAATGTATTTTAATAGTTAATATTTTGATGGTAGAGGATCCAAAGTGTGGTTTATTGTGAGGTAAACTGTAATTCCTGTGCATTGTTATGGTCAAACCAGGGAAGAGCACACTGTCTCTTCCAGGTTATTTTTTGTCACTGTTGTGCTCTGGAACTGGCCTTAATAACCTATGATGTTCCCAGTTGTTCTAAGTTTCAGTAAGATTTATTTTCCCACCATTTGGATATTTGACAACAGACTTCATTTTCCCAAAAGTGGGAGTATCATAAAATGCTGATACATCATTCAAATCCTGAACTAAATTTGTCTAATTTAGCTTCCAATGCCAATCAAGTTTAATTATTAATAACAATATTCACACTCAATTACATGTATCTTTAATGCTTATTCCCTTTTATACAATATTTTAAACGTACACTTTAAACCCATATTCAGGAAGAACACAGCATGGGAGCTAGCTAATCATTGTGCTAATCCTTCACGCAGCCTTAAATACACACTAAATAAACACCTGTGGGGTCTTCACAGTAAGCCCACCCTACATGCATTGTTTCAATATCAAAAATGTTAACTTGGTTATCTTTTTTCAAGGTGAAAAACCTACAGCAAGATATGATGAAATACAGACTGCCAAACTACAGTGTTCTACAAACACAGATGTTTGTTACATAAATGTCTGGACCATAAAATACTCAAGGTCCCAGTATGAAAAGTGCTGTTCACCTTTTTAATGCCCCCCTCCCTGTGACTGTTGTTAGAAGTACCCTCTCTGAACTATTCTTTCAGATAAAGTCCTTCTCAATTTTCTCTCCTCAGAAACTTGTAGAGTGCAATGAGGTTACCTCTTAGCCTTTTTTCTCCAAACTAGACAAACCCAGTCTCCTCAGCCTCTTCTCATACAAATGTCTTCCAGTCCTTTTATCAGTTTTGTTGCCCTCCGCTGGATTCATTCAAGTGTCTTAATATTCTTTTTATATTGTGGAGACCAGAACTGCACATAATATTCAAGGGGAGGCCACAACAACACTATATATTGTGGGAATATCACCTCTTTGTATTGGCTGGCTGGCCTAAAAATAAACAAAGAAAATTGCAGATTCTCACTGCTTGGAAGAGTCTGACACATGTTGATATCTTCCCGTTAAGTGTTTTCTTATAATACAGCTTTTAATATATACAGCTTTCTCGTGAGGGGGAGCAGAGGGGCAGGCACTGATCTCTCTGATGAGAGTGACAGGACCTGAGGGAATGGCATGGAGCTGTGACAGAAGAGGTTCAGGTTGGATATTAGGAAAAGATTCTTCACTGAGAGGGTGGTCAGGCACTGGAACAGGCTGCCCAGGATAGTGGTCACAGCACTGAGCCTGTCATAATTCAAGAAGCATTCGGACAACGCTCTCAGACACATGGTTTGTTTTTGGGGTGGTACTTTGGGGACCCAGGAGTTGGACTTGATCCTTGTGGGTCCCTCACAACTTGGGATATGCTATAGTTCTGTGATAATGGTATGATCCCATTGACTAACTGTTGTTTTGAGGTCTTCCAAAGCACATAATGTTTTTTGCTGAACCGAGGCTTTGCTAGCCATTGTCTGACATTTTAATTTTAGGTCAGTTCTCTCAGTAACAACTTTGCACTTTTCCAAAAACAGAGCTTTAAATGGTGCTTAGAGACATAGTTTAGTGGGTAATATTGGTGGTAGGGGGATGATTGGACCAGATGGTCTTGGAGGTCTTTTCCAACCTTAATGATTCTATGATTCTATGGTTCTAAGAAATATACAAACTTGTATAAACCACTACAATAGGGAATTATACCTGACGTGTCTGATGACCTAATTTCCAAGACAACTGAGACATTAACACTTGACCATTGTAACTGAACATTGTAGGGAAAAGAAAAATGAAAGCAGTCAGAACAACCAAATATCCCATTCCATTTGTAATCAAAAGTGATTTCATTTGTAAGCATTAAGATTGGGAACTGTGTGTTTCCAGGCCCTTTCTAAAAATTGTCAATAGCTGGAAAGAAACAGCAGTCAACGCATGACGCAAAGCCTAAAGGTTCTAGAGATTTTTTAGGATTACAGGCCATTACATGAACAGTAACAACCGTGAAACTGCAGTTCTTTCCTGAAGATGACCCTGAGCTCATAGACACACAGTGTCACTCTTGCTTCTGCGGCTAGTCCTACCTGGTCTGATACTCTCAGGAACACAGAATTCTGATTTGTGCCAGCTAATAACCTTATGTCAGAATAAAGTGTAAATTGATAGGAAAGAGAAGAATTAGGTGAATTGGTCTTGAAAAGACATTTGATAGTCTTACAAATTAGTAAATATAACGACAATGTTCTTTAATATAACTATTCCACAGCAACTCCAAATGCAAAACTGCATATTTGACTATTCATTACAATTTTATCATCGGAACAATACTTTTGGACTAGTTCTACAGTGAATACGTAAAGGAATCATGATATAAACGGATACCTGATGACAATTTTATCTTTGTAATGACTAGAGTATGCTCCAGTACTCATCCTGCATATTTTATATTCTGTATACTAAGAATTCCCCTGAAGAAGAAACTATGGTATCAACAAAAATATAATTGTGGGATTAGAATTGTTTCACAGAGTACTAGATGGGCCCTGTGGTTTCAGACTTGCAATGGAAAACATGACAAAATGCATTAACATTTTTTATATGACCTATCTAACTTCCTAATGAATAAAGCAATGTAAAACCATTCCTCATATTTAAAACAAAAACAATAATTTACCAATGTATTATGAGATTAAACATTATGAATATGAGAAGCTGAGGGCCAAAAATAATTACTAAAAATTCTTTATTAATAAATTCTAATGCAGCCCGTACGTGCATTATGTTTAGCTGTTCTTTAATTAATAAAGAATTATTTCTTTAAGACGTCGTAAACTGGGAGCTTTGAAGAACATATTCAATTCCCAGGTAAATTATTATTATTTTTTTTCACAGGACTCATCAAAATTTCCTAATTTTCACAGACTCATCAAATTTTAGTAATTTAATAGTCTGGAAGAGTAAGTTTGGAGGCACACAGTGTCAATGGTGTCATGCTAAAATTCAATATAAATTTTGCTACAATATCAAGTTGTCATGGCAGAAACTGCAAAACTCTGAGACTAGAGCCTTTGTCAAACTTACAATGAGAAAGATGTGCCTTTCTTAAATAGCAAATATATAACTTCAAGTTCTTGTTATTTGTGTCTGACTAATCTGCAGATGCACAATCAGACATTCGGGAGGATTTCTAATGAGAAAACTCCTGCCAGCCTCAGATGACAGAATAAATGTTCAAGACATTATATTGTTAAAGACAGATGGGAACCCTTTATTCACTCATTTTATAGACATACGGCTTTCTCAGAAACTGTTTTAAAAAACTTTTCTCATGGGACTGGTAGAGAACACATACCCAATATGTGATTTCTCAAATCCTTTCTCTAAGGTGTGATCTATTATATAAACAGATAGGTAGAACAAAGCATTGTTTTTCTAGCAAGCTTATGGTTAGTATCTTTTGCACTTCCTTCTTCATTTTCAATGAAGTTTGCCCTAACTCTGACACATTTTACATGTGGTAGGCTTGAAATGACGAGAAATGAAGCTTTTGCCACTTACTCTCATTAACTCAAATGTTATGAATTATTAACTAGTAATTGTTATTGCCACAACTTCTTGCTGCCTTTCTTTCTGTCCAGGAGGAAGAAAAGAATCTCCTGATGTCACAGAGCAAAAGACAAGGGATGGGAAACAAAGTTGTGATGAAAGGAGATATTCCTTTAAGACTGTGAGAGAAAATTGTTCAGTATGTTAGCTGTTATTGTTAGATACCAAAAAATGAAGTTACTGGCACTTTTATTTCTTATAATGAAGAATCTTCATGATTTGGCTCTGAACAATTCTACAATGGAAAGATGAGAGAACACTGCTGTTCTAATAATTTCTCATCTTTCACAGTGGTAGCCTGTGTTGATCAAAGGGAGGTCCCCCAATTAAAAGAGCAAGAAACAGATATACCTACTTATTAGAAGCACTCGATAACAGAAAATGTTGAAGATCTTACAGCATGTTTCTACTTTGTGGCAATACTTCTCAAAAAAAAAAAAAAAAAAAAAAAAAAGGTGAATATTTTTTCAGACTAACAAGAGACACAAATCAAAGGGGAAAAAAAAAACACACCTCACTTTCTGAAAGCCCTGGTTTCAAAAACAATCCTGTTAAACTCTGATTGACATTTTTCCTCCCTGCAATACTTCCCAATAGCTCATGAGAAGCTGCAGAGCTCAGTTTACCTCCAAAGTTATGGCAGCTGAGATCTCTTGTTAGATTTCTTTAAATAAAAAGAAGAAAGTCTGTTTCCCTCAGAAAAGAGAAAATATTAAATATAAATAATTAAAAATACCATTCAGAAAAAAAATAACATATATATTTAGAAATGTGATAAGTTTATTTTATGAATTGTCATCCTGGTATAAGCAGAAAATGGTTTGGACTGAATTTGGATATTGCATAAACACTGACAGAATACATAGCAGGGGAAGGTACTATGCTCTTAATTTTATTTTCAGAATGGAATGGAAGTTTCAATTTTCTAAAATTCAGAGAAGTACAAGAAAAATTACATTAAAGTATGGGACACATTTGAAAGAATTTCCTAAAGGAAGAAAGAATATCTTGCATTTATACTTTCCTAAATTATGACCAGGATGATCACATGTTGTTTATAATGCTAGCTACATTCTGTGATTCTGTGATTTACACAAAATAAGAAAGTTCGTATGCCCAGAAAGCCAACTGTATCCTAGGCTGCATCAAATGAAGCATGACCGGCAGGTTGAGGGAGGAAATTCTCCCCATCTACTCTGCTCTTGTGAAACCACACTGCATTTGGTTCTCAGGTCCACAGTATAAGAAAGATATAGACCTTTTAGAGCAGGTCCAGAGGAGGGCCGCAGGGATTATAAAGGATTGGAGTACCTCTTCTATGAAGACAGGCTGAGAAAGCTGGGATAATTTTACCTAGAGAAGAGGAGGCCTGATAGTAGCTTTCTTGTACTTAAAGCCTCCAAGAAAGTAGGAGAGGAACTTATTATCAGGGAGTGTAGTGATAGGACAAGGGGTAATGTTAAACTAAAAGAGCAATTAGATTAGATGAGATTAAATTAGATTAGATTAGATATGAAGAAGTAGATTTAGTTTAGAGATTATGAAGAAATTCTTTACTATGAGGATGGTGAGGCACTGGAACAGGTTGCCCAGAGGGGTTGTGGATGCCCCATCGCTTGAAAAGATCAGGTTGGATGGGGCTTTGAGCAACCTGGTCTGGTGAGAGGTGTCCCTGCTGATATTAGGGGGCTTGGAACTAGATAATGTTTAAAGTCCCTTCCAACCTAAACCATTCTGGGATTCATTTTTGATTCTATGAATAATAATAATGATAAGATATGAATCAACAATTAGGGGTGAAATAGAAAATATATTCAGACTTTCATCAAAGGGGAGAAAGTTACAGGAGAAGAGGGGATGAGATCTTGAAAGTGGTGTTGATTTTGAAAAGAAAACCCACCAGGACACAAAATGGAAATGTAATTTTACAAATGGTCCATATATACTCAAATGAGATAAACACTTAAAAAGAAAAGAACTGTAACAAAAATTCTGTATTACCAAAGGAATCAAATACTAAATGAGAAGACCTATTCTGGCTTTAATTTCTAAGCAGCTGACAATATGAACTTAAGTGAGTCTGCTCATGTTTTCTAATTTGTCAGGAGATAGAGTTATACTTCATTAGGACTGTTTATAGCAACATTTTCAGGCTGAAGGGAGAAAGTAGTTTTCAGCACATTTTCAGGCTGAAGGGAGAAAGTAGTTTTTAGCACATCTCAATCCAATATGCAGCTCACCTGTGGATTGCATGTGAAGTTTTGCATTTATGGAAGTGTACTTTTTCAGTCCTGTATATAATGGTAGAATGGAGAAATTTATTTGTGACAGAAGAATAAATCTTTTCAGATTAAAGATCCTCGTCATTTACTTACTCAATACTTCTCTTATGTCTTCAGAGTTTACTATGTGACATGTCTCTTCATGGTTTAGTATGTGACTCCTCTGTTTATTTTGATCATTTTTTAATATATTACTTGGCTCTGAATCCTCACCTTTTAACAATCATTAGTACTAATTGACCAAACCACAACAATAGGGTTGCACTGATCACATCAATTGTGAAGAGTCAAAATTCCCTCTATGCACGTTTTAAAATTTATATTCTCTACTTTTTTTTTTTTATTATTTTTTTTCCCTAGGACTTTGCTTGCATGAAAGCATAAAAGCATGCCAAATCAGAGTAAAACTTCTTTATTAGCAATCTTAATTTGGTTACAGATTTTCTTAGAGAATATCAGATATTGGAGGGCAAAGCTGAAGTGGCAGGCAAGTAGTCTTGCAGCCTTCCAGATTATCTTGTTTAGTTAAATCGGCATTTGTCTCTGTTAATCTTTGTATTGCTGTACTCTTCAAGTAAACAAAATTATATCACTTCATGGATATAATGGGATGTGACAAGTTTACTGTGTATAGACCATGGTACTTTGATGATAAACAAAACCATAAAATAATTCACACTGCTAAAAGTTAAACCACTTTAAACAAACAAACAAACAAACAAAACAATAAGATTGATTCTGCACTCACTTACGCCACTGTAAATCAGAGAAACACTACTAAAATTCAGTGCAGTTTCCTAATACTGCTGTAAAACTGGTGTATGTGGTATTAAACCATATCCTTCGTTTCTTCTGACAGCTTAGTGCTTCTGAGTGAAACACAATGTTCAAGAAGTTCAAGGGTTTGACACTATTTTATTTCTCACAAAGTCTTAAAATTGTTGTCCTTGGAACTCACAAGAATAAGAGGAACATTAGGATGTCATAGACGATGTTAAAGCTATTTATCTCATATCAGCATGTCTAATACCAAAAAAAAAATAAAAATAATAATACAAGAAAATTTGTATTAAGTCAGGAGTTCTCAGTATAGTATATTTAGTCTTCAGGGAAAGGATCCCTCCAAAACTTATATTCCTTGTATTCCTTTTTTTTTTTTTTTCTCTCTCCACAAATCCACACTTCCTGGACACTGCCTCACAAAATTATAATACTTAACTCCATAGTAACTGAATCTGTTACTGCCTATTCTTCTATGTAATTTTGTCTGAATGTCAAGGGAAAAATACCGAAACATCATCACCCAGCGTTTCCCAAAACATTCTTCTAAATCATGGGCTCTGAAAGTTTGAGCACCTTATGTTCAGAGTAGAAAATGGGTGCGAGCATGGATAAAATCCCCCTAAAGGATTTTTAAGGTGAAGATTAGGAGGCAAAAAGATAGTGGGTGAGGACAGAAAATTGTGTTGAGCATTCCTGTTCTGTCAAGTGATAGTTTCTTGTTCCCTCTCCATCAAGGAGGTGCTATAAATGAGGAGGAAATGAAAAAATTCTCTCACCTCACCTTCCAAGTCTCTCTTCTTTCAGACCTGTACATGTGCTGCTGACAAAAAGAGATGTGCCGTATCATCAGGAAATTTGAGGAAAGAAGGCAGTACAGAGATGGCTATGATAGAGTGTTGAAGGAAGAATGCCCACAAATTTTTTCAAGTAAACAGTCTTCTGACTTATTTACTTTCTCCCAAACGTAGTTCCCCCAGTTGCCTACTACAATTACCCTACATATTAGCTTTTGCTTTATTTCTGTTACTAAGCTGTCATTCTTAAATGACCTGTCCAATGACCTTTTCTCTCTAAATAACCTCCCTCTCAATCTTCTCTAAGAATTCTTTAATTCTTTAAATGTGCCTCATGTAAGTAAATAACTGAAGTTATGCTAGTAACAGCTTTCCTTGAAACAGTGTCATGCAGAGGACAATGAATAGATGGAAATAATTTTGCAGGAATACATCACAATATAAAAAAATCATTTTGCTTTCAAGTGGAATTATTGTTCATGTGAAATTGTTTTATGGGTTATATTAGGTTATATGATTAAAGACTTGTCTCCACAGAGGTGAAGGAGCACAAAAGCATGATGGCAGGTGTTGGAACACCAAAACCCCAGTCAGAGACACAAACACCCACTCTGGGCCCCTGAGGTTTGTCCCAGGGTACCTTCAGACCACACACCAGTGTCCATGGGGATGGCCCCCTGGGCACCTCACATTCCGAGGGAGGTCACTGTCCAGGGGTACAGGGCTCATCACGGAGTGCTGGGGAAGAGTACACTGGGTTGGAAGGCAGGTCCTAGAGCTGCCCTAATTTTGGGCCAGATACTGGAAGTCTGCAAGTTGGCAACTGAAGGACCAGGAGGTCCAAGATGGTGAGTGGGGAGTCTGTGGGGTTTGGGGACTGGCTCCTGGTGAGGCTGTAGGTCTGGTCTAGCTACTGAGGAGACCCATTGAAACGTGTATGTCTGTGCAATGCCCCCTGGAAGACCAGGAGACCCAGGGGGCAGATACAGGGTTGGCTGGGTGTCTAAGGCTTGGTACCAGAGGCCTTTATGGTGTGTGGGTGTGCATGTGTCCGAGCACTTATGTGTGTGTGTATAGGTTTGAGTACCAGCAGCTGCCATGGAGGCCCAGGTACTAGCAACCGGGTAGACTGGGAGGCAGAGGCAGCTACTGGATAGACTGAGCATCTGAGCCCAGCTGCCAGGATGGATATACATTGTATGTATATATGTATCGTATATGCTTTCCACTAACTAGTTTTAATTCTGGTTGGCTAGATAAGAGAACAGATGAGGAAGTTGGTGTTGTTTGTGTTTCTGCAAGTGCCATGTGTCCTGACTGTGTTGATCTGCAGGGCTGGTCATTGAGTATATATGTACAAGTACTGTGTGTGTGCATGAACCTGTTAGACAAATCCACTCAGCCTCACTACTGGATGGGCCAGAGGGCATAGAGCTGTGGCAGTGGGATTTGGCAATTCTTATCAGATCAGACCTATGTCCATAGGACACCGAGATTGGTTCTAAACTTCATCACTTTTCAAGAAATCACAATACCAGATATGTGTCCTTGGATATAGAAATACAAAGCTTAAGCTGTGGATATTATAAGGTAAGCTTTGAGTCAGTCAAACTAAAACTCACCTCATGTTCTCTTTAGTGACTCTTTAAGTATATGGTTGCATGGCTAAAGCTGGAAACGGTGTGAGGAATTAAACTGCCTTACTGTTTAGCCTAGAAACACAGTTAGAAATTCAGTTTGGCCAATCACAAAACAACAAAAAATTTAAATGAGCTCTTACTGTGGGATTCAGGACAGAGCTAATCCACTTCCTCCTAATTTATATGCACCAGATCCACAAGATGAATTGGCATTCTTATAAATAGCAACCAAAAGTGCAAGATTTAATCTAAAATACAATGATGAAGTGTTCTTAAGGCTTTATAGTGTGAACTGAAGCCTATATATTTTAATTTGTTTTGTTGATACCCAACACTGAAGAAACCTGAAGAAAAGAAATCAGAAGACTAAGAACACTGATATTAGCTGATAGTTTATACGTTTAAAATTATAAAATGTAACTATTTTGAAAGTAAAATGGCAATTAGAGCAAAATAAAATAGACAAAAATATGTTTTGCATGTGAATGTATTAAATAAATACAGGCAAATTCCTTCTGCCTGTGCATTTTAGTTCTTTGACCTTTAGGAAGCAAACAGGCAGTTAGCTGCCAAGCTACCTTAATGTACTTGTTAGCTTTCTTAAAATTAACTGAGAACTAGCCAGCTAGGTGGAAGCTAATTCAAATTGAAAACCTGCTTAATCTGGGTCAAACAACTTTTATTTTTGTGATAAGGTAGACAACTACAAGCACAGATGGAAGCAGATCCTTCTTAAGAAATAAAAAAGAATATTTTTCAGTTATTTTCTGCTCTATTTTAGCATTCCACATTTCCAAAGTTATCTCCCCAAATCAATGCTTTTTAGAGAGCTTCTTAACAGTTGTAAAATGTATTACACAGGACTTTTTTAAATAACAAACGCTTAACATTCATATCATAGTTTCTGCTAATAGCATGGAAGTATTTTAGGAACTGCTACTTCCCTCTCAGAGTCAGGAAAAAGGAAGAAAAAAGAAGAAAGAAAAAAAAAAAAAACACCATTTTTGATCATTGACAATTTACTTATTCTGAAATGTGAGAAAATCACAGTGACTCAAGAGCTCCCAGCACTCAACGTTTTGGTTGGGAAGTTTCAAGAGCTCCCTATGACAAGACATGGCAGGAGCACCCTTTCTCAGGAAGGACTTAAATAACCAGCATCAGTTCCTGACATACTGTGGATACTTGTTACAGGAGGACTAACAGGCAAGGGGAAATATCATGGAGGCAAATGATATTTGAAAGGGTGCTGCAGATAGCAAAACATGTTTTTAAAGGTGCTGATGCATAATTCATTACATTATCCATGTTGTTACAGCTGTTTGGAGCTGACATTGGTATATTACAAACCTAAAGAGGGGGAGAGAAGAAATTAAAGATATAAGCAAAATCTGTCCTTAATAGATTTGTTTGGTGTACACAGTGTGAATTAACCATTCTGAAAGATTTACAAAGAAAATATAGGTTTTTATTTCTCTGTCTTTTCCTTTTCATGTCTTTAAGAGAACCTCCTGCAGACAGATGCAATTTAAATGTAATTTGTCTTTATCTTAATTTGTTTCTGCTATAGCAGACTATTCATTTTCAATATAATATCATATACTTTGATTATGTTTATTTCTTGCTGATCTGAATACTGACAAATGACACCACTTTCTCAAACATCAGTTATCTATCTTAATGTACTGGAAGAACATGAGGATAAGTATGCTTCATTTGCATTATTTTTAAATCAAGAAGCAGTTAAGAGGGAAGTTTTAAACCATGTATTCACACTTAATTACCTAATTTTAATATAATAAAATTAAATTAGACAATAAAATAAAAGGAATTGGGAAATTGAAGTATATCCGAGTGCATGCAAACGTACAAGTTTGGTAATATAGAATCTATGATTCTATGTTTCTATATTTTAGCTTAGATACCCTACAAGTTTGACTAGTTTCATACAGATGAAAATATGAAATGGAATTGATGTGAATATGTGTTAACATAGAACATAAAATTATCATTACTGTGACAGTACATGAAAGGGAAATAGTATGTTTGTCTTTGATTAGTTTATGGTAATGAAACTCTAAAATTAAATACCTAGATAAAGGTTGTAGGTATAAGAAAATCATATCTCAAAGATGATCATATGTATAATATATGTATAATAGGACTATTCTATTCTATTCTGTTCTGTTCCCTATTTTACATCTTATGCATATTGACATATAATTCAAAATTGGAAAACTAAGGAAATTGGATGATATACATAAGACTACAACAAGACTACAGCACAAAGAAATATGAAAATAGAGTTACTCTATACAAAACTCAAGGAACAGTAAGAACCCAAATTAAGAATGTTGAGATCAGTCCCTTTTCTCCTCCCTTGTAAAGGCCACAGGAATGGAGCATGTAGCTTTGCGATATGAGTGCATGCACACCAGCTCTTTGACATACAACTATGTTAGCAAAGTCTTTCTAGAGTATGTTGAGACAGTTAAAGAATTACAGGATAACACAATGGTTGAGGTTGGAAGGGATCTCTGAAGCCCATCTCCCCTCTTAATCAGGGACACCCAGAGCAGGCTGCCCAGAACCATGTCCAGGCAGCTTTTAAAGACCTCTTAGCAGGGAGACTCCACAACCTTTCTGGGCAACTTGTACCAATGCTCAGGCACAGTAAAAAAGTGTTCTCTGGTGTTCATGTCAAACCACTTGTGTTCCAGTTTGTGCCTCCTGCCTCTTTTTCTTTGCAATGAGCACTACTGAAATGATCCTGTGTTGGTCTTCTTTGCACCCCTCTTTCAGGTATTTATATGCATCAGTGAGATAACTGAGCCTCTGAGCCTTCTCTTCTCTAGGCTAAGCAGTTCCAGCTCTCTCAGATATTCCTCATAGGAGAGGTTGATTATCTTGGTGGCCCTTTTCTGGACTCTCTTGCACTGATGAGCCCAGAACTGGACAAAGTGCTCCAGGTGTTAAAAAAATAAAGAAGTCATTTTAAATATCTAGTAAGCATTTTCTGTACTGAGAATCTCAAACTCAACTGAATGTTATAGCACTGTATTACACAATTGTTTCATTTCTCTAAATCTGCATCAAGAAGATTTGCTTTACATTTCTGGCTGTTCAGGGTTAAGCCATTGCTAACCTCGTGGGTTTAGGAAGTCAAGAAGAACATCTATAACTGGTATACCTTGTCTTCCACAAACCACTCAGCTCTGCTATGGTATGTCATGTCGTATTTTTATTTTTTTCAAGCACTCAGTAGTGTGAGCCTAGGATACCAAAATTTCAGAAAACTTAGAAAAAGAAGAGAATAGACCCATTAGAATTGTCTACTACAAGGGTTAGACTTATTTGTACAGGAGATAAAGCTTTCCTGACAGTCAGTTCAAGACTGCTGAACAAATTTCAACAGGAATTATGAACAAACGTATAGCAGAGAGTACAGCTAGTCAATTATTTAAAAAACACTGTATGATTTGTCTTTGTAGAGAAAAATAAAGAAAGACTTGCATGTGGGAGATGCTCATCACACAAACCATAATATAGGCCTGAATAGAAAACTGTGACCCCTGACAGGGTGATTGTATAAAAATTGTACTTTGAGGCTTCATGAATTTCCTTGTGCTGCAGCAGGAGTTCTACCAGGCTTTTCTCTCAACCCATTCTAATTTTCAATGAAAGTTTTGTTTAAAGATGAAAAGCAGCAGAGAATTTCTTCCATGGCCATTAAGAACATATTTATTTATTTATTTACTTTCTTTTTACTTTTTTTTTACCTTTCTTTTTTTTTTTTTCTTTCCCCTTTTTGATAGCATGTCATTACTGCAGACAAACTTACAAAGCCACATCAAATCATCAAATCTAAGGACACATGAACAGCACCTGAATATCTTGCACTGATAAAAGGCTACAGATGTCACCACACAGAGCTCTGTTCCAAGTAAGATGCTGAATATACCTGTTACTCCAGTCAGTACAGTGACAACTATTGTTTCATCTCTAGGTCTGAGGAACTGTTTTCAGAATTTGTCATCTTCAGGACTTACAGCTTGAATATAACAGCATTTACAGCTGAATAGAATAATTTATGAAGTGCACACAGTTGTAAGAAAATAGAACAGATCTATGTGATCAAAATTTTAGCTGGTGTAAATATCACAGATTCATGAGATATCTTGAATTGGAAGGAACCCACAAGGATCATCAAGTCCAACTCCTAGCTTGACACAGGACCACCCAAAACTCAGACCACCCAAAACTCAGACCATAATATGTCTGAGAGCACTGTCCAAATGCTTCTTGAACTACAACAGGCTTGGTGCCATGACCGCTTCCCTGAGAAGCCTGTTCTAGTGTTCCCTATGTATCATAAATATATTAAAGGCTACATATTTACAAGAATTTAAATAAGTGCTTTTATTTTGGATTCTACTGTTTGGTTACTTGTTTCTTTTTCTCTCCTCTCCTCTCCTCTCCTCTCCTCTCCTCTCCTCTCCTCTCCTCTCCTCTCCTCTCCTCTCCTCTCCTCTCCTCTCCTCTCCTCTCCTCTCCTCTCCTCTCCTCTCCTCTCCTCTCCTCTCCTCTCCTCTCCTCTCCTCTCCTCTCCTCTCCTCTCCTCTCCTCTCCTCTCCTCTCCTCTCCTCTCTTCCCTTTTTTCTTTTGTATTGTCTTTGCATCTATTTTTCTAACAGATTTTAAACTAAAATCAAACACAAATATTCTAGATTAACTGACAGTAAAAGAAATAAATGGACAAATGGTATTAAAAATAATAATTGTACATCTGGATTCCAATAGCTAGATGGGAACTTTTGCATCCAAAGACTAAAGTTATCATGCATATAACTGTGGTATGCTCATTGCCCTGCAGATGCACAAGGATACCATTTTTTTCTCTGGGAACATGGAGTATTATGAACTTCTTTTAAATAATTCAGCAGAATATTAATAATTTCACAACTCCTTAGATTCATAAGTCTGTTTAAATTAGCTGTCTTTATAAGCAAAGTATTCAGGACACAATTTTACCCTAGGAAAAAGTCAAAAATAAGTTTAGAAATAGTCTGGTCACTGAAGTTAAATCTAAATGACATAGTTCAGCATATCTAGCATTTGAACTAGGACTTGAATGTTATTTTTTACCTCTTATTCATAAAGCCTGAACAAATTCTGTCATATAAACAATTAATGAAGGCTCTCTAATTTCCTGTAATTTATAGAGGTGAATATGCTGAATATAACTCCCAGTGAAACTGGTTGAATCAACATCATCGAAATTTGATAATCATTCATCAGGAAATCCTTAATGTGACTCTCAGAGAAGAAAAAAAAAAAAGGCTTAAACAGAAGGTAGTTGTGGATGTGGGTGATCATTTGAAACTGACTTTAACCTCCCAAGCATAAGTCTGCAAGTTGTTAGTTGCAGTAGTTTTGTGGTCTTACTGTAAATTTTGATTACATCTGGACCAGGTAAAAGTGGCATGTCCAGAATCTGCCAGTTAACGGAGAGCCATGAGAGAGAAACATGTATTAGGAGGCTGATCACCCACTGTGTTTCTGCACATAGACTGTTTAGACTGAGAAAACTGGGGAGGTGGGGTTCCAGAGAGAAGAGCTGATACTGAAAATTATGAGAGCCTGAAAAGAAGTGGTCTTGGATAGAAAGGGGGCTGGCAAAGAAGGTAATGAAGATCTTGGCTGGAGGAGATATCCTAGAAGTGATCTATCCCCGGAAATCAAAGATAGATTGAAACAAATGCCAGGGGATTCCCACGACTAATAACTGTGAGTACCAGCTTGACTCTGTAAGATTCTGATGACTGTGTCCCATGCAACATGTTCTTTTCCATACTGATACAACAAAAATCAGTAATACAGCTGCTTATCAGTATTGCTGCAAATTGGTTATGAACAGTCCTCTGAATTTACTGCTCTGATCTCTGCTCTTCATGGCTACTACACTATGTATGAATGTGCTTCTCTTGTTGTCCTCCTGAGCATGTGACAGGAATAAGGTGTTCTGGAAATTCTTATGTCACACCAATCTCTGTATTACTTTAGCATAAAAGTCAAGGGTCATACTTGTTAGTGGCATATACTGTGATGATTCAAAATCCAGTAAATCAATAAATGACAGATATATTTTAAGGCCTGGAAACTTAGATAATAAAAAATATGAAGTTGATTGTTCAGATGTGTATTTTTCTGTAATTGTAAATCAAATTAACTGTATTGAAATAAAATAGCAAAACTGAATTACCATCTGTCTTTAACTTGATTATCATAGAATCACAAAATCAGAGTAAATTGGGAGGGAAGGGATTTCAGGCAACCATCTAGTCCAACTGCATGCTCAGATCAGGGTCAACTATGAGACCACACCAGATTGCTCAGAATTTTTTCCAATCTGGTCTTGAAAGCCTCCAAGGAAAGAGACTGCACAATCTGTCTGGCCAGCCTATTCTTGACCATCCTCCTGTTGAAAAGCTTTTCTTTTTATCCAGTCAGAACCTGTCTTGGTTCCATCTGCTTCCCCTCGAGACTTTCACCTTCACCATCAAGATTAAGAACACCACCACTAGGGCCACAATGCCCTGAGTGCTTGGTGCCTATGTGGAAAAGTAGCAGACACGGTGTCCTGTGGGTCAGTCAGGCCACAGAAGTCTCTTCAACATTCTGGATCCAAGTGCCTGAAAAGCACAATGTGCCTCTGGACATCAAACAAGCAAAGAGGTGACCTGCAAGGGATGGAAGCAACTACTCACTGCTGCCAAGCCACTGTGCACTGATTGCTAAGATCTGGATGGCAGCATACTGCCCTAAAGCACTGTCTTAGTTGAGGACTAGAGTGTGCTGGGGACTGTGCTCCATCTTAGGTTGGAGACTATGCTGCATGGGGCCTCATATCCATGTCTGCATAAACTTCAGAAGAATCCTCTCCTGGCCCATTCTGCACACCTGCTGTGACAAATGCCTGGACACTGTAAGATATGCTTTTGATATACCAGATATATTTTGTCTGCTAAACATTAAAAGGGAGGTCCTTCTCATTAACATACATTGCTGGCACAGCTAAACTGATTCTTCTTTCTAGTGGTATGATTAAGACGAGTGTTTGTATTAAATAAAAAGAATTTGAACGTAGTGCCAAACAATATGAGTGAGTCTAGCTTCTTCCCTTGGAGCAACATGATAATAGATTTCTCTTCCATCCAGTGCACATGTATGAAGCTGTGGTCAGAATACAGGCAGAAAAAAACATTTCTGAGAAATGAATACTCAGAAATATTAACAATCAAGTTAGTGTCCTCTGAGGGGAGTAGCTGAGCTACAGTTATGAAAAATTAAATAATCATGAGGAAAAAATGCATGTTTACAGTGTAATATTTAAAAAGGCTTGAAAATTAGGGCAAACCAAAATACAGATACCTGGAAACATAAACATTGCCATAAGAGTTAGTATGGGGAAGTAAAATACTAATATGATCAATTTGAGACAGCTAAACAAGCAAAAGAAAATGGTTAATCTCTATCATCACTTACTATTGAAAAATAATTTCCCCTCCCACTCATGAATAACAGAGTAATCTTGTTTTAAAGAACCGTGAGCAATGAAATAGTTATTTTGTACACCACTCAAGATGTACCATCACCACTTCCTGAAACAAAGAATTTTAAAAATGATGTGACAGTTTAATGCAAGACCATGGAGACCAACTGCTTTCTATGCTGATACAAGGTGAGATAACCATGACAAAATGATTTCTGTATGTGTCTATAGGGAGCCCATTATGAGTCTATCATGCTGGCATTACAGTGTGAAATTATGATGGAAAAAAAAAAAAAAAAACACTTCAAATTTGAACTGCATGACAATGTTGTTCTAGCATGAGATAATGATATATAGCAACTGAAATGCAAGCCTTTTTTTTTTTTTATCTTCATTCTGAGTAGAAATCTGTCTAAACACAAAGTTTTGATTCACTTACAGTGGAAAAGAACTCAGTATAAGAATAAATTATCAGAATTACCTTCAGTATTTTTTCTCTACTTAGCATAAAAAATCTGCCTTAAGGCTAAATCAACATGTTTCTTTGCACGTTTACCATTAACAGAAATTCACCTTGTGCAGATAAACTACACGAACATTTAACTAGAAATCAACTCTTTGTTCCATCATAATCAAAAAAAAAAATAGAATCAAGTTTCCATTTGCTTTCTTCAAGCCAACAACTCTTATGCACCTGCCAACTTGGAGTTCTTTTGCTAGCAAAATAGTTTGGAACATGTCCTTCCATGTGTACAAGAATATATAACAATGTGTATATTTCTCTATATTTCATTATTTACCTTCCACAATGACTGATTTTCTGTAGGGAATCAGGATTTTTGTACTTACTGATTAAAGGCAATTTTATTTTTTACTTGTAAAAGCCTCAGCTATCTGAAGTCTTTCTGGGTCAATATTATTTTTATTCTCTTAATAGACTCACCTTTTCCATGCCTTTCAGTTCAAAAATATCTTTCATATTATTTCTAAGAAGAAACAAATATTTTCTTGTTCTTTTCCCCTATCCTTTTCCATTTCCCTGTAGATTTTATTAAATTTCATATCGTTGTGTAATCCGTATGTAAAGAAACTCGTGTCTAAACTTCCTTATTTACAGAACAACTAACAATGGTAACAAGTCTTAAGAAAAATATTCAAGAAAAAATGATGGAGCACTGAAACAGGCTGCCCAGGCTGCAGGGTGTCCCGTCTGGACACCTACCTGGGCAGCCTGCTCTAAGGAACCTGCTTTGGCAGGGGGTTTGTGCCCGATGATCTTTCAAGGTCCCTTTGTAGTGGGTTTACGTGGCAAGGTTTTGGTAGCAGGGGGCTATAGGGGTGGTTTCTGTGAGAAAGATCTAGAAGCTGCCTCATGTTTGGGAAGGGCCCCATTGTTTTCCAGATCTGAGCCAATAAGCGATGTTTGCGCCTCTGTGAGAGCATATTTAAGACAGGGAAAAAACGCTGCGCCACACAGCAGCCGGGAGAGTCAAGGGAGTGAGAAAACAGCCTTGCAGGTGCCAAGGTCAGTGTAGAGGGAGGGGGAGAGGTGCTCCAGGCGCCGGAGCAGAAGTCCCCTGCGGCCTGTGGTGAGGACCATGGTGAAGCAGGATGTACCCCTGCAGCCCATGGAGTACCACGGTGGAGCAGGGTTCCATGCTGCAGCCCGTGGAGGAGACCACGGTGGAGCAGGTGGCCCTGCACCGATGGAGGCTGCCACCTGTGGAAGACCCCTGCCGGAGCAGATTCCGGGCTGGACCTGTAGCCTGTGGAGAGGAGACCACGCAGGAGCGGGTGACCCGGCAGGAGCTGCTGCCCGTAGGGGAGCCAGGTTGGAGCAGTTTTCTCCTGAGGGATGGACCCCGTGGTACAGACCCATATCTGGAGCAGTTCTGGAAGAGCTGCTGCCTGTGGGAAGCCCACGCTGGATCAGTTCATCAAGGACTGTCTGTATCCTGTGGGTGGGACCCCACAGCACAGGGGACAAGAGTGACCGAGAAGGAGCAGCAGAGAAGAAGTGCTGTAGACTGACCATAACCCCCATTCCCCGTTCCCCTGCGCCGCTCGGGGGGAGGAGGTGGAAGAGGGTGGATGGGGGGGAAGGTGCTTTTGGTTTGTTTTTTTTCTTTGTTTTCTCACTTCTCTCGCTTGTTAGTAATAGGCAATAAATCTTACTATCTCCTTATGCCGAGTCTGTTTTGCCCGTTACAATAATTATTGCGTGATTTTCTCGTCCTTATCTCAATCCTTGAGCCCTTTTCATATATTTTCTCCCCATTCCTCTTTGAGGAGGGGGAGTGAGAGAGCGGCTGTGGTGGAGCTCGGCTGCCCACTCGAGCGGAACCACGACATCCTTCCAACCCCTTCAATTCTGCTATTCTGTGTTTCTGTGATGCAGCTCTGAAAACTTACTCAGCGTTGTGTTGTACCTACTGTGCCAGGTAAAAAAAAGCACTTTTTCTGACATCGTGTGTGAGTATGCTTGTTTCACCACTAGCTATGAGAATAGTTAAGGAGTGTCTCAAGTGTGTTATTCCATGAAACAAAGTATTGGAATTTGAAAATTCAAGACTTCTGTATTCTCTTAGCTATGTAGCTAGAAATGTTTCATTGAAAACGTGAGCATAATGCTAGTAAGTATATTGGACAGGCATTGTCCTTTAATACAGGTGCTTAAAACAAGTACAATGACATCCCAGAAGTATCCTAAACATTGTGACTCATTCAGGCTTTGAAGGGGCTTCCTTTGAGAATAGAAATGCATTTCATTTTCCGATATCTATTGTATTTTATTATTGAAACTGCCTAGTGGGGAAGCATGAAATAGTGAACTCGGAAGCAAACCAATAGAAATAACTCTATAGTCATGTGAGAATCACAGAGAAAGCTTATGATCAGTTGACTGCTAAGTTAGATTTGGGGTATGACAGGTAAAGCTTAGCATAGTTCTGTCCATACTCATCCTACTTACTAACTTATGTTAAGCATTTTATGCAAATTCTTTATAAAATCCATAATCCATAAGGGAAGTTAAAAAGCCTACAGGTTGTAGCTTAAAGATTTCCAAGCATATGCCTTACATGTTATTAATCTTTAATGCAATTAAAGAACATTAATCACATTCTTGGATTTAAAATTCAAACAAACAAACAAACAAACAAAACCCAGGTCTAATCTGGTATCAGATCTTAGAAAGACAGTGGGTATTTCTCCAGGGAAATGTGGGAATCCCTTAGTTCTCAAAGCAGCACAAGTCACAGGAACACATAACTGGCAGGTGCTATTGAAGTCATTGAATCAGCCATCTCTTCCTTTCTGACACGTGAAAGAAGCTGATCATGAAATAAATGCTTGTTTCAGGAGAGTTAACAATTTGTTCCCATCTCCTAGCAGAAATTTTTTCAAAACACTGTAATAAAATTAACAACTGTGCCAAGAAAACCACAATTATATGGGAAAAATAAATTGAAAGATCAAGAGTTTGACAAAAGATACAGTAACAACAGAATATTTGCTTAATAAGACTTCTTGCATTTTATAACCTTACAATGGCTTTTATGACCAAGATGATCTTAGTCATCTAGGATGTGAGAACAGTCTCTGCTATGGAGGAAGGCTAAAATATTTAATATTTATAGAAGAAACTGAGAAGGAAAAAATCTTAAGCGTAATTAATAAAATAAACTACTTAATTATGTGACCTGTAGTGTTATTTTCAGTAAGACTAAATAAAAAGTATCTGTGGGAGTTACTCTCCCCTGACTTTGTAAGGGGAAGTCAGACATTGTAACTGCAATTAGCAGTCAGTGGAAATCAGGCACTTATGTCCTTGAGGTGCTGTGGATGGAAAGTTGGATGGAAATTCTCCTTGAAGACTAAAAGACTAAAAGTGAGAAAAGAGCAGCTCTTCAGTATCTTTTACTGGAGATTTTAGTAAAGCTCTTTTTATTTATTTATTTAGGTAAATCCACACCATTAATATTAAGGCACTGAGAAGCAGCAAGGATCAGCTGCCCCAGGATAGAGCTAAGATCGACAGAGTTTATTTCAAGATTTTGAAGATTTTGAAAGTCTTTACAAGTGTATTTGAGAATAAAAGAAACATTTCAAAAGCAATTATATTTTAAGTAATGTCAGCAACTAGAACCCATACAAATAAAATTGTAAGAGATACCCAGGCAGGCAATTTATATATTGCTTCTTTGACACAAAGTTTGGCCCATATTAAATTTAATTTCCTGTCGCTGTTCTCAAAACCTGGTGACAGACACACAGATTGGAACAACATCCATTGACATACTGAGATCCTGAGATCTTGTTATAGTGTCTTCATACTTCCACAATGCAAAAGGATACAGGAATTCAGCTTGTATAGGAATTTAAACCTTGCAGGGAGCTGATTTCTATGGGTATTGGTTTAGGCATAAAGCTTATACTTCTGAATTGTGTTTTTTCATTCAAAGAATATGTACTTCAAACTTCTTTTAGCACATACATTTCAATAAATATTTCTTCAGATATCAAGATTATTATAAAATCTTTCGCACCTACTGAAACAAAACATGAAAAACATTATTTTTTACAAAACTTTTCCTCAGAAGTGGTATTTTTCCTTTAAAGGCAAAATTTATGTATAGGGAATACATATGTCAGAGTATTCATACCACAAACTTGAAGACAGTTGTGGCTATAGAATTACTGCTTTGTTCATCACAGTGATCCATGCCAACTATAACTGATTAAAAAGTAACAGACTGACAATATAATAGCTTAAATTGCTCTTGAACAGGTGTTAGAAATAATGTTTGAATAGGTGCAATTTATTTACTTAGATACTAACCACACAGATGCTTTCTCCCCCATGCACATCCTTTCTTTTCAACAATGATTTAATGGTTTCTTGTACAGAACTAGTCTGAGACAATTAAAAAGCTAATAAATAGTCACAGTGGAGGGTAAATTGCTTCTCCTGCCTTCAAGAAGCATGCATGCAGCAACAAGATAAGATGTTGTCAATCTGTTAAAATCTCAGAATTAAAAACCCATCCTCATCAGATGTTTATGCCACAGCATACTTGAACATCAGACCATAAGTACTGAAGGTCATTCTTCCATATACTGTCACACCCGGAGAGCATAAACAAAATTATATTACCTGTGACATTGCAAGTATAAATAAATCACATTACAAAGCCTTCCTTTGGAACTTACAGATATATCCATTTTATATCCTCTAGGTTTAATGTAATTACAAAGAAGCACAACTAAGATTAAGATTTAAATTATTCATAAGTAAAATACTTTGTGAAATTTGAAAAATTCTGATTTTTTTTTTAATAGACACATTGAAGAATTTTTGTTAATGCCTCTAAACTTATATTTCATTACCATTGTTAATGTATTTGTTGAAAATACTGTGAAATTATACTGAAGAGGCAAGAGCATTTTTTGCTTTTAACTTAGGAATTGCTTCTATTTTTGCAGTGATCATGAAATATTTTCAATTTCATTAGTACTGCAGATAACACTAAATGACAGATATTCAATTCACTAAATTTTCAGTCTATGGAGGCACTGAATTCTCATTCGGGATTATTAAAAGAATGAGCTGAGTCATCCTCAATTAATATTCATTAAGACAAAACTTAGAATAAGAGGAAAACTTCAGAAGGATGGAGGAGAGACTTACACAGTTGACTATTACACTGCAAGTCGCAATAAGAGGACTCTTAGGGATTTAGGTTTGTTAGCTTGACAGTAATTCCAGAAAACAATTACAGTAAGATGTAAATTATCTTGTTGAACAACAACATAATTAACAGCATTAATTCCTATTTTAGGAAAATGGACTGTGTCAAATAACACTGACATTTTTGGCTTGATCAGAAGCACAGTTAAGAGAAAACATGCTGACACAATGAAATTGCATTTCTCTATTTATATTTTTGGCTTAGTATCATAAAATATTCTGAATAACACAACAGTGATATACAAAATAAGAGCTCCCCAGATTTACTGAAAATAAAATGAGATGAAACAAAAGCCATTTTGACTATAGAACGTCTGCAAAGCAGTAATATTTCAGTTAGATATGGAAGAGATCTGTTCTTGGCCTAAGTATATTACCAGTGAGAACATTGTGGGAATCCTATACCTACTCCTTGGGCTGGCATTTTTAAAACAATCTGGGAAAGTTTCAGGTCTTCAAAACTTTGCCTTGTGGAGACAATCTTAAGAACCTCAGTTAATCAAGTTTGTCTTGATTATGTTAAATGTTATATAAAATACAAAGACGCAGAAGAAAACCTCTGCCAGCTGAGTTTATATTGTACATACTTTATGTCCATTCCAGTGGTCAGAAGAATTTGTGACTGTTATTGATTTTGATTACTTTTAAATCTTTACTTTGCATATGGAAATTTGTAATGCTGTTTTTTATTCTGTTCAGGGCTGTACGAAATCTAAAGTCAACTCTACTCTAATTCATTTTAATTTGTATAGGACTATGTAGAAAAAAATACTAACTGAATATGTCCACATCTGTAAGGGAAACAGCATTTGCAAATTATATAAAGGGAATTGGTTGACATATTACATTTCAGGTTGTTTGTTTATAATTTTTATTAATGTGATCACTTGAATCAATCTGACCTTTTGAAATGAGCATGCATCTGAATTATGAAAAATTTCAATAAATATCCCTTTATTGTTACATTTCTTTGAAATAAAAAGAAACACATTTTCTAATGACAGTGCTTTAGGCCTGAATCCAAGAAAGCACTTAACTAGGGGTACAATTTAAGTGTGTGAGGAATGGTATTGATTTCAGTGGAGGCACTTATATAATTGGAGTTACTCAGGTGATTAAATACTCTACTGGACTTAGACCCCATTGGTACAGCATAAAATTCACCCTTACACAGAAATCCAGAGTCAGCAGAATAAAAAGAAATCTCATAAAACTTTCAAAATGGGGACTCCAGTGTGGGCTGACACTCAAATTTTTCCTTTTTAGAAAGCAGAACACCACACTTGCTATAAAACAAATCACGTGGTTGAAGAATGCTCTGGCTGAGTTATATCTCTTATTTTGCTTTTAAAGCAATCCTGTGTCTATTTCCTCACTCATTTCCTCAGTCATTTTTTTCAAACTGGAGCAGGTCACCCTGGATACACCAACTGTAACCCAAGAAATAATTCCTCCCACTGAACCTGCAGAGCACACAGAATAAGCATGGAAAACTAATTTATTATATTTTGAAGTCAGAGACTTTGTGGGTCATGTGCTGCGAAGAGGCTTTCTGTGGGTGGATGGGTGGGTTGCAGGCCACAAACCCACCCTCAGAGAAAGGAACAGCCCAGGGTGCACCCAGGGCTGCTTGGAGGGTGCTAAAGGGGGTTCTGTGCGTTAGAAAGGGGGTTCAGTTGCAGTGCAGAATCCTACCAGAGACAGAAACCAGCTCAGAGATCAGCCAGAAATACTGATTACACAAACCTCACTTGCACTGCGTGAGACTTTCTCCAGCCTATTTCCATCAGTGAAATCAGTTCACCATTACTCGTCACCTAATGTTGTTCATTTTATTGGCTCAGAGCAGGAGATAGAGCTACAACATAGACATAATGGCATTTAGTTTAGCAATTTACCATTGCTGAGAACAGGCAGCAGACCATCTGGGTCCTAGGTCTCTAAACCTCTGTGTATGCTAAAAACAGACCAAAAGGTTTATATAAAAATTATTCATGATATTAATGTTGTAATGCCATAGCATTTTAGCACACAAATGTGTATAAGGCTTATAAGTAAATGTTTTCAGCATATGTGTACAGAATGTATTCGGCCAGTTTCACTCTGAGATTACCAGAATATTGGTATTGGCTCTTATCCAATCTGATTCAAAGTCAAATGCCTCCACCTTTTTTTCCTTTTCACAAAACAGTCACTGAATGCTTTACAAAGCCAAACAGTTGCTGAAAGCAGTTTGATGAGGCAAACTCATTTGAAGTTAAGATATGCTTCACAATGTAGTAATTAAATTGTTCTGATATTTCTGATTCCTGCTATTACAACTAATTTACATAACCACATAATTAATTATATGAGAAAATTACTCAGCACTACTCCCTTAAACCTGTGTTTAAAACATCTTTAGCTTTGGAATGCAGGCATATCAACTACACCAGCACTAGGCTGCAATTATTCAGATTTTGTCACTGTGTATTTCCTAAATACTAAACAGTATTTTTAAAATTCTTCTGGGCAGTTTTCATGCTAACTTAAAACCTCCAATAAACACATGATGTGAAAAGAGGTCTTCAGCTAAAAAGGAAACAAGCATTTTGATGAGAGTCTTCTAAGTTGCCATCTACATTTAACCTCTCTTATGCTTATTTATTTTTCATTGTCAATTAATTGTGTTGTAAGTTCCAGCTTGTTCAGATGGTTAAATTTCTTGGCCTTAATGATGGTATACAAACAATCTGTACTGGTATGGCAGTTCTAGTAGCTTTGAACATACAAAGATGAGACAAACAAAGTAGGGAAATGGAAACAGGCACACAATGAAATTAACTTCTTATATATGAGCAGATTTGAAACGGCAATCCAGGTTTTGCCTACATCATGCAGAGCTCTGAGTGTGTTAGCTCTTTTTTTTTTTCTTTTTTTTTTTTTTTTGTTTTTTTTTTTTAACGACAAGGAAAAGAAAATGAGAAATGCAATGCAATGCCTTCAGAGAGAAAAGAGGAATCTAAGAGCCAGTAGGCTGTACTGCAGCTCATTAACCACTGATAAAAATGATGCTGCTGAATCTCTCTGCAAGATGCATAAACAAAGATGAAAGAGAAATGGTTTTCAATTGCTCTATCCTGAAGATGAATGAGAAATAGTTCAAATACTGTTTTACATGTCAGGCAGGCAGTATTAAATACCTAGCTGTCTGCAGCTGGACTCCGGGCTAGCTGGTTTGTGGCTTACAACTTCATGCTCACAACTGACACAAACAATGTCCAGCAAAAATCAATGTTTAATAATATATAACACAACAAGATATATAACATGCCACAATTATTTTTTATTTTGAAAAGGAAGATAACGTAGGACATATGCTATACAGTGTGTGAACTGTGGGTAAACGATGTCTGTTAAACAATGAACACATTGAGTACAGGGCCAGATTTGTCACAGTGTTTACAGCATCTACTCCTGCAGCTGTAGCATAGCTAAAGCAAGTGTATAAAACCATTGCACAGCAACAAAAAGCTTAAAAACATAAACATTGTGAAAGTAAACACTGAAGATAGCTTTATTCAGCTCATTGACCTGTATATAATTTGCTTCACTCTACAGTTTTCACAGCTTTATTTTACTGTGCTTTCTCTTCTACCTACGCCCTGGCTTAATGCTGCTTAAGTACAATATAATTATCTTTCTTCATATTACTTTTTATGTTGTAAATGAGTAACATGTTTGTTTTTTTTTTTTTTTTCTGAGAATTTATGGGATCTTTTATGGCTTATCTTTTCTCTACATTGCTTTACAATGGAGCCTTAATACTTCTACTGAAATATTTACTCTCAACCTATTTTACATTGCAAATTCTGAATATACCTATTTATCTTACTGGATCTGTCACTATGTTTGCTCCCTTTCCATCTGTAAATTTACTTTTAGCTTTTATTGTAACAATATTTTATTACGTTAAAAATCAGAGTATAGACAGAAGGAGGTGCTGGCTATAGCAAAATAGAGGAACTTCAAGTTTTAAATGCATAAAGACCTTAAATTTCTTATAGAACGAAGATTTATAATTTTATCTGGATATAATACCTTACAGTTTAAGATAACAATGTATGCAGGATATTTTGCAATTTTTACAGAGAAAGTCACCCTTTGTACCCTTGTTCCAGCCACACATCAGTAACTCACATAAGCTACTTACCCTGTAGTGTTGGATTTAAGGCACTTTTTTCATACTCTTCAGAACAACTATACAATGAAGATTACCTCCACATGATAACCTATTTTATAAGGGCAGAAATTTTAATCCAGAGAATTCCCCCCCCCAAAAAAAAACTATTTATGCCACCACATATTTTAGCTGCCTAGCAAACCCCTTTGAGGTGTTTTGCTAAGTCATTTTGATCTCTATATTATAATGTCTAAGTGTTAAAGATTCTGAGATGCCCAGAACAAATCTATTAAACAAAGACAAAAAGCAGTGAAGTCCTACTTTCAAAAACTTTTGGATATCTGGAAACTCTTTAGGATTTATGGCATAAAAAGCGAAAAAAGAAATTCAGCACTTTTAAAAATATATTTCTTTTTATACCCTATGCAAGCAGACTTAAAACAGCAAAAACAACAAAATAAAACAACAGAGAAACGACACTGTCAGGAAAATCCAGTGCCAGCTGGCTTGCTAGTGCCGGCTAGACAGTTCTGTGGGAAAACAGCACTACCAGCTTGGAGAGAAGTGGATAGCTGAGGGTTAGCTGGCTGGCTTAGGGGTCCTCCTGGCTGCTCTCCAAAGGCCTGATCCCACTGAAGCCAATAGGATTCTCTCTATTGATTTAAATTCTCTTTGGCTCAGATCTTAATCTCCCCAAGCCAAGATCTCCATAGTGAGCATTACACCTGCCAGTCCAATACATAGCCAAAGCTCAGGAAGATGGCATAGTACTACATTTGGAGGTAGTTGTTAAACTTTGGTTAATGATTATTTTCAGTTTGAATTGCTCAGTATAATAACCCGAATAGCTATAATTGTGCATAAAATCATCTGGCAGACAATCAGGTCTTTCCATAATTAAATGTTTGACACTGACTTAACCAACCACATGTTAGACTCTTAGTGTTTTCCACACTTCCTCATATTTATGGCACTTTCTATAGTAACTTATGAGGACTCGTTAAGCAGAACTTAGTGGAGACTATGTATGGAAGATATAGGGAAGAAAGGAAATAATGAGATCAAAGCAAAAGAATTTATAATAGAAAGAACTAGTCTACTCTTGGTTCATAAAGCTTCTTAGAAAGTTCAGTATTTATTATTGTGTATAGTCTTGCTTCTAATTGAACAAGATACAGTTAAGAATGCTTAGAAAGGTGTAAATCCACCGTTTTAGGGTATTATTTATGTGGGTAAATTGACACCTCTATACTCTATTTATAACAGTACTTTTATAAGTTAATTGACTTAAAGATAAATTAGCAGTGATGCAAGGCTTCATATCAGGTATTTTATGTTTAAGCCAATAATTTCTTCAGGTACAGAAGTTCAATTATTTTAGACTCTACTGGTATCAACATGTTAAGACTACAGGAATTTAAGGAATTTATCTTAATTTCTCCCGACAGTTCAGTAACAGATGAGTAACAAGAATAATCATGGCTTGTTGTGTTATAGGGCATTGTTTTACATCCCCCACTTACACTCAAGGTCGTTTAATTGTATCATGACCATAAAACCAGGTAATTAAATACTTTTCAAGGAATTCTTTTTTTCTCATTTCATTTTATCTCTACACTGAAGTGTTTAATCAAGGGTGAAAAACATGTCTGGCAGAGGAGTTTTAAGATCTAAAACATCTGCATTGTGTCAAAGTAGAAGTATGAACCCAACAGTTAAAGTATGTGTATGCTAAGATATAAAGGAAAAAAAATAAAAACTTATGACTCTTCTCCTTCACTGGGTGCTAAAAGCATGTATCTTTAATTGTTTACATGAGGGGAGAGAATAGGTGACCGCAATATGAATATGCTGGCTGTCAGATTGGCCTCAAGCTAAATATATATAATCAAAAATGCATTGAAGGAATATTTGTTATTTATTTATTTATTTTGATCTAATAGTAAGTTAGGAGTTACAGTACACTAAAGGTTTCTAATACACTGCTCTTTAAAACTTGCATATAAAATTTGCATGTACATATACCATATGACTAATGACTTGTCTACTGCAATTATTTAACACATCAAATACCAAACTTTCAAACTTCTAATGTTTAGGGCTGGGGATCTTTACCTAGTAGAGAATCAAAGCAAATAATATTATCTATCAATGAAAGATCTAAGAATTCAAAAAAAAAAAAAACAAAAAACAAGTTGTCAACAGATCTCTCTCTTTTTTTATATATATTTTTCTGCTTATTTCAAACAGATACTTAAAAAAAATCTAATTGCATTTCATTTTTAATCTCATATTAACAAAATATTAATCACCAATATATATTAATAAATTGACACTACTATTAGAAACAACTATAAAATAGGTGCAAACGCCTTGCGCTAGTTTGAAAAAGATCTACATTTGATTAACAGATCTGATCTGAATTTAAAATTGGCTAGGGGCTTTCATATAATGTCAAATGTCGTTGTACATCTTGTTATGCTGTGTTACAGAAAACAATTTAACAACAGTGATCAGTCACAAACAAATCCCGAGAGCATGTATGTGGAACATCACTGATTTAAAAAGGCTGCTGTTGGGGCAAAGCACTGTCAAAGGCCATCCCAGTGTAAACAGGAACTAATCTTCTGCAAACAAGAAGAGAGTTGATTGCAACTTCACCAAAATCGTGCTAAGTAGTTCCCGTGGCATAAATTAATTTGACAAATTACAAATTATGCAAGTTAGATTTATTAGCTAGAAAAAGCAATTTACAGTGGTAGTGTCCCTCTGTCCCTGCTGACATCAGTTCATGCCTTGGTCACAGGATGGGAATGACTCTGCTGTTGCCAGATGTACTTTCCCTATGCAAACAGGATTGTGACTCCTCAGGTCCTGGAGTGGCCATTAATTGTGAGCATCTAATTGGAAGAGATGATTCCATACATGGCGGGCTAAAAAAAAGTGTGTTATGCTAGGATAAATTATATGGAATTTCACTGAAGTCAACGATATTCCATTGCACAGTTGTGAAAGGGGAATATTATTCTCACTGTTTACAGTTTATCTATCCATAGATAGTCTAGATCTGTTTGTCCCTACATAAACAAAATGTACATAAGCTACAAATCAGTTCTACCCTCTTGATCAGGACAAAAAGCTATTAGAAAGCACCAACAGCTGTCAATTTGGAGGCAGGGTAAGACAAAACTTTCACAAACCTCCCTCCTCATTTTGCTGTAACTGTGAGAAATAAACAAAAAAATCACGGAAAAATGAGGAACTATGCAAAAATTTCATTCAGTCCTTCTCTCACCTCTTCTCTCTCTCTCTCTCAATCCTGTTCCAGCAGCTGAGGTCAGACCACACCAGATGTGATAGCTTGAGTTAATACAATATATGGTTTCAACAGCCTGCACTGATTAAGCAGGGCGATTTACCATCCCCTACTCTTTTTTTTTTTTTTTTTTTTTTTTTTTTCCCCATACTGGAAGGTAAAATGACAGGATGGGAGAAAAACCTACTGCAAAGGCAATGTAGTAGGCTGTTTTTAGATCATCATAACACAATGCTGATTAAAGCAGCTAGTGTCTTTCCCTGTGGGCATGGAAAGAAGAGATTTTCTAAGTTTTGTGGAAACTATCATGGGCAAGGTCTGACATCAGGGAGGGTGAAACCTACAAAGAATGACCCCTGGAATGGTTCATACAAGGGAGACAAGGTACTTTGTAGGCAGTGAGGAGATGCAGTGAATCCCCACTGGAAGCCTGGGAGGAAGGAGAGAAGTTTGGGCTTAATACCAGTCTACCACAAGTTTGAGAAGCTGTAACATTTAAGGGAGAGTAATACAGATTGTTAACATGCAGACTTTGCACAAATTATTACAATTAAGGAGAAATTATATCTATAAAGTATGATATCATCAAGGATACAGTAGGGTATACATCAGATCTTTTGCACGGAATTATTTTATTCAGCCTGAATTTTCAGATTCACATGAATTGTAGTCACGTGTTTACCATTAGAGCACACTTATATCGACAGAAAGTCCTCTATGTCATCAGAAACAGACCCACAACACCACTGAACAAAATGAGCATCAGGAATCTTGACCATAAACCCAAGTGGCCTCACCTCGAGTACTGTGTGCAGTTCTGGGCACCACAGTATAAAAAGGACATGAAACTGTTGGAAAGTGTCCAGAGGAGGGCTACGAAGATGGTGAAAGGCCTTGAGGGGAAGACTTACGAGGAACGGCTGAGGTCACTGGGCCTGTTCAGCCTGGAGAAGAGGAGGCTGAGGGGAGACCTCATCACAGTCTACAACTTCCTCGTAAGGGGGTGTCGAGAGGCAGGAGACCTTTTCTCCATTAACACTAGTGACAGGACCCGCGGGAACGGGGTTAAGCTGAGGCAGGGGAAATTTAGGCTGGACGTCAGGAGGGGGTTCTTCACAGAGAGGGTGGTTGCACACTGGAACAGGCTCCCCAGGGAAGTGGTCACTGCACCGAGCCTGTCTGAATTTAAGAAGAGATTGGACTGTGCACTTAGTCACATGGTCTGAACTTTTGGGTAGACCTGTGCGGTGTCAAGAGTTGGACTTGATGATCCTTAAGGGTCCCTTCCAACTCAGGATATTCTATGATTCTATGATTCTATGATCTGATGCCTTAAAGCCACCACCTGTCTGTTTCTGCTGAATGCTTCAAAGAAGGGAGTGACTGAACAAAATCAGGAGCAAGGACAGAAAGGAACATGGGGACTTTTTCTTTATAGGGAAATTGCTCTTTATAGAGAAATAATTCTTTTTGATTTACAATTTATAAAGGAAAAAAAATATATACTGAAATTAGAACTATAAGACAGAACTGTCATAGTAAGGACAGTATTCATGAAATAATTTTCTCTTGAAGCGTGTTCTGATACATAAACCACATTTATATAAATATTTCAGTACAGCTACAGCTAGGTTATTTTCAAATGAAAGAAAATGTATATTATGTTACTTCATAAGCTTACTGAATTTACCATAAATTCATGGGAAATTAATTAAAGGTATGGTAATTCCTGTTACTATGGTAATTATTTACATTACATAGACTTTCAAGTGAAAACCACTTCACAATATTTTTAAAATGTTGTAAGTATTTTAAATATTTTAAAATATTCTGAACATAAGGTCCAGGTTGCTAAGGGCCAGCCATACAAAACTCATTAAAAACATGGAATCTAAAGTAACTCCAAGGACTGTAGATATAATTTTCTCTCACATAAACAATTACTGACAGAGATAACTCTCAAAGCATGGAATTTCAGCCATAGTTAAAGACATTTTGACATCCTGACTTCCTGGAAGACTCTCTTTCCCCTGAAAAAAAAAAAAAAAAAAAAAAGCAGATCTTTGAAAATCAAAGATATTCAATCAGATTTCTTCAGTCAGATTCACTTAGATTTATTTTAAAGTGGGGAAGGAGATGATAAAAATATTTATTAGTTTATTAGCTGATGACACTGAATAAGTTGTCAAAGGGATTGACAAGTGTCAGATATTCCTTATATTCTCAGGATTTTTGTTTGAAGGAAAGCCTTGCATAGAAAGATACTGCTTGCCAGAATTTTCTGGACCAAGTCCTTAGAAGACATCTTTAAATCATACAGTCTCTATTTTACTGCTGGGGAAATCAGGAATGGGAACCCAGGCCTTCAAAAAGAGACGGTGACAGAACCAAGGCTAACACTTATTGCCATATAATCCTTACATAATCATGCAAGTGAGATTTTCATAGTAAACAGTTTGCCAAGCTCTTGTGATGCCATTTGACTATGTCTTTTGAATTGTGTAAATCCTTTACACAAATGCTTTTGCTCTGTGACTCAAGGCAACCTGTAGAGATAATTCTGTTTTGTTAAGAAGTATTGGTCATCCAGTATGATACAGATTGTTCTTCAAGCTGGTGGAGAGAGTAGCATGCATCAAAATACTCACCCAATAAACAAACAAACAAACAAAAAAACCTCCTTAATTTTCCATTTGCCTGTGTGACATTGTATTCCCCCTTTGTCCCCCACCCTGATCTTTCAGCTGTAACCCTGCTTGGGTTATAACCATCAGTGACGTCTGTGATAAATGTGGCTGGTTGTGATAGCTGAATTGGGCTCAGTATGGATTGCAGACAGATCCAAGGGCTACTGGGACATGCACCAACCAGATATGGCTGGTATGCAAATATGAGTGGTAGTGAGTCATCTTACCCCATAAACAGGGGATGGCCCCGAGCCTGTTGAGCTCTCCTGTACTGTAGCAGGCTGCGTGCCAGGATCTTCTCCTGGAGCAGAGGTGCCTCAAGGTTATCCCTTGAGAGATTCCTTACCTGTGACAGATACTCAGAAAATTAATCGATAGCTTGTTAAAAAATTACAAGTAATTTGGTAAGCATGCTGAGACTTAGTGATCTTAGTTATGTGATATAAAGGATTGATTTTGTATATAATCCTTTAGGCATAAACTGTTAAATATCAGATTTGTATAGGATCCAGTCACATCTAGACTCCTCTGAGTTTGGATAGCTAAAGGAACTCCGTCCTGAACCTTGAGACTCAACCTGATGCTTTTAGTCTAGCAGTGTCCTCTATGCAGTAAATAATCAAGTGACTGCCATCACGAATCTTGTTAATGTCTCATTTTCCATTAGAACTCCACTGTCTCATTCACAGTTAAGCCCTGCTAAATCACAGTTTTCATCAGTAAATATATTGCTGCTTCTCTCTCGAAAGTGAAGTGCATAACTCCTTTCATGACAACTTACCAAGGGCTCATGCGTACTCTTCTGTACTCTAGGTATGATCAAAATAACTACAGAAGAAATGTAAACTAAATGAAACTGGATACAGTACAGAGGTCACCAAAAATCTTCTGTTTCTACAACTGACAAGTATATCCTATTTACATACTAGTGGTCATGTTGATCACTGGATTTATCTTTAATAAGGAGTTTTGCTCTATGTCAGATTGCCAGCATTCTCAAATTTTCCCAATTCTCTTCTACATTAGCATATACATGTATATATTGCTTGACATCAAACAATGTATTCTGTTTAACCTACTTTTATCATTGCAGAAGCTTGAGACACTTTAAAGATACACTCATACCTTTAAATTTCCTTTACATAAACTGTGCTCTGCAACTGTGCCAGTGGGCTGTTATGTTAAAACTTTGTGATTAATATAGAGAGGTGGAGGAAGATAACAGTCTGTAATACGAAAGTGGGAACAGATGTTTCAATGATATCTTCTGGCATAAAACTCTGTATAGCATTCTTTCTTCACCACTTCCTCCCACAATTAAAAATAGTGTAAAATGTAGAGTTTACATTCATATATAATGAAGAATTTCTAGGGATTATTAACAGACAGCGTGGCACCATAAAGTTTGGTGGAAATGAATCTCTTCTCATATCATTACTCCCACTTTACTTGTGCTTTCTGCTGTTTGGGGTAAGCTGAGTCTTCTCATTTAAAGAGTTCTCATGTCCGTGGTTATGTACACATCTTACAGACTCCTTCTTTCTGAGTTGTTCCAGAAATATAATTAGCTATACTTGAAACCTACAAACTTTGTTTGCATGAAATATTGTCAAGATGGTTTCTGACTGGTATCTCTCTTTGGGGGGAAAAAAGTCCAGTACCTAAAGGGGATAGATAAAGACGGAGATGGACATTTATATTAGGGAGTGTAGTGACTGGACAAGAAGTAATGGTTTAAAACTAAACCAGGGGAGATTTAAATTAGACATTAGGAAGAAATTATTTACTGTGAGGGTGATGAGGGTGAACAGGGAAGTTGTAGATGCCTCATCCCTGGAGGTGTTTAAGGCCAGGCTGGATGCGGGCAACCTGGTCTGCTGGGAGGTGTCCCTGCCAATGGCAGGTGTGGTGGAATAAAATGGTCTTTGGTTCAACCCAAACCCAACCAATTATGTATTTAGAATAATTCTATTATTTTAAATAATGGGTTCTAGATTCTTCTATCTGCATTGTGGTCTTGCCATTTAACTACACTGATGATCACATATTTTTAGTATTATGCTAGTAAAGGTGTAAATATGGTAGAAACCAAATTAGCCCAATTTTCAGAAAAATATTTGATTTGCCAAATTACACTTCAATCTGCATGGAAAGCTAACAGAGAGCACACAACCAGAATTAATACAGGAGTGTATTAATTATGTATTATTGTACACTAATAATGTATTATTAGTGCACAATCTATGAAAACTTTAATTCTTCAGATAGAAGGAGCACAGTATCTCATGTCAAGATAAAATCTTTTTTTATTTAAAAAAAATTAAAGTGAAGGCTGATATGAATTGTTAGTATTGAATATATCATTTACTATTTCAATTCAGCACATTGGGTTTTACACTAAACTCTTAACTAAGAGGTCCATAAATCAGGAGTGACTGAAAAGAGGCACTATTACAAGACCAAGTGGAATTCAGTATCCACAGTGAAGCAGTCCTTCTAGAGGTAATGCTTATATTTTTAGTATATCATTGTAAACAATCCTGCCTGTTCATCTTTGGATCATTAAAAACCAGAGTCCTCTGTTATATATAGCCAGCCTTTGGAATGGCTAGTTAATGTCTTTAGGCAAGCTCAGTTCTTAAAATCTAAGCTTAGATCAAACTATTTTAGGCTTTATAAGCACTAACTAAAACTTTTGATTTTTATTTAAGAAGTTTGATCTGGAAATCTCATGACAATTATATATTTTACACTGTGTAAGACATTTCAGAGATTGCGTGGAGCATATTGTGTAAATTGAAATGGGCCAGCAGAGAGAAATGCGCCAGTGCAGAGCAGAGCAGGACAATCCCTTCCCTCTACCAGCTGGCAGTGTTGTGCCTGATGCTTAATGTACAGTTGGCCCTTCTGGCTGCCAGGGCACACTGTTTACTTGATGTTGAGCAAAATCTACAGATCCTTTTCTGTGCGGCTGCTCTCCAGCCTCTTGTCACTGAGTCTGTACATACATCCAGGGCATTGCCTCAAATATTGTCCAAATATTGTCCAATATTGTACTGTGAGAAACAGTATCAAAAGCTTTGTTGAAATCCAAAAAGATCACATCTACTCTAAATAAATGTCCAGTATATATCTACTCTGTCTACTATATATCTACTGTAAATAACTATGTTAAATGTAAGTAAGCCTAATTTTTAATATATTGTCCTGGTTTTAGTTAGAACAGAATTAATTTTCTTCCTAGTAGCTGGTGGAATGCTGTGTTTTGGCTTAGGATGAGAAGAGTGCTGATAACACCCCGATGTTTTAATTGTTGCAGAGCAGTGCTTATACCAAGCCAAGGACATCTCAGCCTTTTGCTCTGTCCTGCCAACAGGCAGGCTGGGGGTGCAGTAAGAGCTGGGAGGGGACAGACCCAGGACAGGTGACCCAAACTAGCCAAAGGGGTATTCCATACCATCTGACGTCATGCTAAACAATATATAGGGGTGGCTAGCCGGGGGGAGGGGGCCGGACTGCTCGGGGTTAGGCTGGGCATCGGTCAGCGGGTGGTGAGCAATTGCATTGTGCATCACTTGTTTGTACATATTATTATTACTTTCCTATTATCACCATTGTAACATTATTGTTATTATTGTTATTATTATTTTGTTATTATTATTTTCCTGTCTTATTAAACTGTCTTTATCTCAACTCACGGGCTTCACTTTCCATTTCTCTCCCCCGTCCCAGAGAGGGAGGGGGGAGGGTGAGCGAACGGCTGCGTGGTGTTTAGCTGCCAGCCGGGTTAAACCACGACAGTCTTTTTTGGCGCCCAACGTGGGGCTCGAAAGGTTGAGATAACGGCAGATCTGACCACAGTGTGTTAAACTAAAATTGGTGTAAGTATTAGACCTGCTTAATAGTCACTTGTCATAATGCTGATTGCTTTAATCTCAACTCTGCTGCGCCTGTTTTCCAAATTGAGTATTATAGTATATTATTTTCCGTATTTGCTCTCTGTCATGTTGTTTATCCTCTCTGGGCCCTGGTTTCAGATCATTATGGTACTGAGTGTTGTAGCAATGGCTTATGAGACGATGAGATATCTGGTCATGACTCTAACTTGGTATTTGTACTCAGTAACATCGTCGACTCTGTATTTTGGAAACTGTATCTTGGAAACTATTAGCAATTATACCTATTGTTTTTTTTCCATTAGGGAGTCAATCTGTGGAGGGGAAAGGGGAAGATATTTTCTCTTACTTGATTACTCTCCCTTTCTCCTTCACCACCCCTGTATCCTCCTGGATCACTATGCCTTCTCCCTCAAAAAAAAAAAGACTGTCGTGGTTTAACCCGGCTGGCAGCTAAACACCACGCAGCCGTTCGCTCACCTTCCCCCCTCCCTCTCTGGGACGGGGGAGAGAAATGGAAAGTGAAGCCCGTGAGTTGAGATAAAGACAGTTTAATAAGACAGGAAAATAATAATAACAAAATAATAATAACAATAATAACAATAATGTTACAATGGTGATAATAGGAAAGTAATAATAATATGTACAAACAAGTGATGCACAATGCAATTGCTCACCACCCGCTGACCGATGCCCAGCCTAACCCCGAGCAGTCCGGCCCCCTCCCCCCGGCTAGCCACCCCTATATATTGTTTAGCATGACGTCAGATGGTATGGAATACCCCTTTGGCTAGTTTGGGTCACCTGTCCTGGGTCTGTCCCCTCCCAGTTCTTACTGCACCCCCAGCCTGCCTGTTGGCAGGACAGAGCAAAAGGCTGAGATGTCCTTGGCTTGGTATAAGCACTGCTCTGCAACAATTAAAACATCGGGGTGTTATCAGCACTCTTCTCATCCTAAGCCAAAACACAGCATTCCACCAGCTACTAGGAAGAAAATTAATTCTGTTCTAACTAAAACCAGGACATATATACATGATATACGGCAACATTTTTTACAAGAATATAAACTTTTTTTTTTTTTGTATATGTAAAGGACACAAATTGTCAAATGTAGTGATGTCAATATTTAAGGTTAGTAATCTGCCTATAGTTCATCTTGAAAAAATACTTAATTCCTTTCAGTTCAGTTATAATTGCAAATATTTTAATATGCATAAATAAGCCATAGAAATATATAAATTTTGCCTTTATCAGCAATGAACTAATTTCAAAAAGGTTTGATCTTTTCTTATGTCTTTTGTCCTGAATTTGGAAACATGTGAACTTGTTTGCTGCCACAAGTACCAGGATATACAGTAATTACTATTATGCACAACCTTGCTATTTCCTCTAACAAAGCCTGAGTGCTCATTGACAAGATCTCTGTATGTGAAATGTTATTGGGCAAAACAGGAACTTGATTATCTATTTCTAAAAAGCTTTTATAGTTATTTCTACCTTCACAAAGTGTGTGATGTCCTGAATTGTTTTAGTCAGGGACTACACAGAGCAGAAGATATGGATATGGTATGTTTAGCACATGCAATAGAAAATTTGTGTTTAAATCTTAAGCATTATTAAAACAAATAATACAAATATAATTGGAGGAGAAAGAAAAAGTAAGAATTTTTAATGGAAAAAAAATACTAATTGACAATAGATTACCTTATACAATAAACTATGTCTCTAAAAAGTAGAGAATACGTATATAAATTATAGAAAAAAATAAAATAAATATTTATTAAATTAATTTTAAAAACATTTTTACTGATACTTGACCTTGAACAAGATATATTTCAGTATTCACTAGTTTGTTTCTCTGCTCCACTACTTCAAGTTAAAATAATACAATCTTCTTTAGAATCAAAAGTGTTTTAACCTTGCAGTGTAAAAATCAAAAATGTAATCATTTTTTCTTTTTCCACTCTTGATAGGTCTAAAAGTGAAAGCTTATAGCGTAAATAGGAAACATGCAAAACCTGTCTTAAATCACTTATAGATATTATCTGTGCACATTTTTTAAAAAAGAAAACTAGTCTATAGAAGGTTTTTCTTCTGCAGTGACCTTAAAACCAGCATCCTCAATCATTCATTTAATAAAAATTAATTAAAAAATTAAAAAGAGCTGGAAAAATCTCTTTCTTGATATGCTGAATATTTGATTGGGATAAAGGTTTTCTCATGATGATTTACATGGACAATCAATAATACATTTTTGTCTAGGTGTCTCAGGTATTCTTTATTGTTGACTGCACCAACAAGTATCATTTGAATTAGTTCAAGATCCACACTCTACAGTGAGTAGGGTGTGGTATGAAAAATACCATAGACTGCATAGATACAAAACAGCTTTGCAAATAACAAACATTTAATTAAGCTTCCATCTGCTTAATGAATAAGAAGAGTTTTTGATGTAACTGTGAAAAGAAGACAAAAAAAAAACCTTTTGCTTTTTAAAGGGCTAAGGGGAAACAGCTCCCTAAAAAGATGAAGGAATTACTGACATTGAGTTGTAACGCTGTGATACACCCGTTTACTGATTTTTCATTTATGAGAAATGCATGCACACTCACACATGCACATACAGACACTACACAAAGACATGTGGAGAGATTTCTAGGCAGACTAAATTAAGCTCTAAGAAATATGCTATCCACACTTTAAATACCTGAACTTGCTTATCCAGAGGTGCATTACAGTTTGTTGGTACATCCAAAGATGGCTTTATTAACGTAAAATAATTTATACCTTTGTACATAAAGGCTGAGACTCTTTCCTTTTCACATTATTTTCTAGATGGAAGATTAAAAGATACATTTGGAAATAATTTTGTAAGGATTTTTAAAGGATTTTGTAAGGATCGAGACTGGTTTGCTTACTCGGTCTTAGGAAAAAGATCTTTGATTTCTTTCTTAATAGTTCCTACTTTTTAAAATGTATGCTGTTCTCTTTCAAGAAGTTAAACAATTTTGTTCCCTTCACTACCTAGTCCTACATTATTTCAATGAAATGCTATGGCAGTTTACACAAGATCTTTGGATAAAACCTTTTCTTAAAATTAAATATTCACACAAAACCATTTTCAAACAATTTCAATAGATCTCATAAATATTTTAATGAAATTATTCCATTGATTTAGTTTATAAATGAGAACAGAACATAGGCCAAAAACATATATAGGGAAGTGGTTTTGTATCAGGCAGAAACATGAGAGAAAACAAGAATATCAGTATAGATATATATGCTTATATGCATTAACATTTTTTTATATAATGCCAGTAATATATGCTCTGTAACTTCAGTATTGAAAATAACCATCTATATCAATGGTAATAATGTAAAAGTATCAATACTATTGCATTATATAAAAAAAAAAAAGAAAGAAAAAAGAAAAAAAAAAGCTTTTATTTAAAAGGAAACAAAATGCACTTTACGCTTGTTGATCTGTGTAGAATTGTTTATGCTTGGCTGTAAAAATTCAGCAAAATCATATATAACAAATTTTTAATAGAATACAGGGCACATGTAATGAATATACAGATATATGTATATAAATATTTGTTAAAAATTATTCATCTCATTAAAATTGAAAATTAACTGTACTGCTGAAGGTATGCAAGTTATCCTTTTGTATTTAATGCACATTAACTCATTTTAATATATTTAGTGGATATAAAGTAACCCCAATTTGCAAGAGCCTTCCAAAAAGAGAAAAAGTTCAAGAACAAATTGTCAATAATATGCTACAGATTCTTTCTTGTTCCTGCTGAGAATGCTAGATGATCTTGGAATGTGAACCAATCTTAAAAGCTTCTTTGGAGTATAAAGCCTGAAAAAGCATACTTTGGGAAGTAACTGTCCATGTTGTTGACAGGATTATTTCTACTCCAGTTTTGTGAATGTTTTCACATGAAGTCTGTTTTTTGTTGTTGTTGTTGTTGTTGTTGTTTTTTCAGCTCAGCTCCAATACAAAGCCAAAGGAGCCTGGATATAGAGTGACAGATGGGATTTTGCAATGGCAACAATGGCTACCAGACTTGGGATCTTTGCTAGGGTTTCTGGAAGCCCTGAAAGTTCTGTTCAAGTCACAGGCTCTGCAAGATGTGGATCACAGAAGAGTACTAAGCAAACCAGGTGAATTCACAGTGATTAGACAGAAGCTTGCTGAATAAACCAGAACAGAATAAATAAACAAAATTTTGCCAGAAAACTTCCAAATAGCTATTATGGTAATTCTGCTGAAAACTCGAGAGCACTCTATTATAAAGATTATATTCCAATAAGTCTTTGAATGAAATTGAAAGAAAGGAAATGCTAGAAGTTCTCTATTCCCTGGACATTATTCTACAAATATATTATATCTTGGAGAAATAAACATTAATCTTTACGTTTTAATCACAATATGATTTTTTTAATTTAATTTTGTTTTGTTTTGTTTTAATTTTTGCAAAAAAAAATATTTTTGTCTTACGTACTGCTCTTGAGCTTACTGTGAAACAGTTATAGAAAAAATTAATCCAATTTGTAAGGTGTATCGTTCTGAATGCTCACACAGTGAGAAGTACTCCTTGCCTACATATGCTGCAAATTGTGTTTGAAATTAATCTTTTTATTTTAAGTGTTACTTTTGAACTACCTGGAGAGAACCTATACCACTGACGGATGGTATTTTTCACTTCAGAATGCAGTAGGAGATTCTACAAGAAGATAAACAAAAATCTTGACCATTTAAAACTGAGATGTAAAAAACCAGTTTGATTCTTCGGAAAATCTTTGAGAAAATTCATCAGATTTTTAGTGACTTTTAGATATTCTTCAGTGGAACCCTTATAAATCAGGTTTTATTCCCCAAATTTATCGTGTGGGAGACATAACAGGGTATTATATATCATAGATCTGATTTATTACATTTGTCTTTAATTACTAAAACTACAGCAAAGTAAGAATTGAATTACAAACAGAAAAATTAAGCAAAGCCAATATGGAAACTGTAGAAATTGTATCACTGACATGAAAGGTTATAAAAATTCCCCTCAAAATTATTTTGCCTTGTACAGTGGCCTAAGAAGATAAATATGCACCAGCTTAGCCCAGGACAGTAGTAAATTAATTACTGCATATTTCTCTTAATAATTTTATTTTTATTTTTCTTAATATTCATCTGAAAGCAATTCTGACATTAGAGATAAACAGGTACAAACTCTGAAACTCTGACAGCTTAACAAGAAATGATGAATCACAGTTACTTTGCAGAGTCATAAGACAATATCCTACCCTAAGAAAAAAGTAACTAACACCTGTTCATATAGTCAGTAAGCTATGTTTTTATCTTGAATGGCCTTGATGTTTGGTTCACTGCAGACATATTAGAAGCTTTAGAATGTGAAATGTGTATTTGTAAAGAGTTCACTTAGTAGCCCTACAAGTATTTTTTTTCTTTTAAAGAAAGGAAAACCAGTTATTAAATTTATACTTATACCTTAAATACTTTAGTTCACCTACAGTAAATATCTTTCTATTTCAAAACACACATAAAACTAAAGGGATGTTGCAGAAAATAAACACATAAATGTGTAACAGCAGCAGAATTTAGACTCCTATGTCTACACTTCAAGGTGAAATAGAAATTTCCTCTAATTCATATCAGATCAGAAAGAGTTATTCTTACATTTTATTGCAATGTATTACACTGAAATTTCATTCACTGCATGATAGTCTTAAGCAGAAAATTAATCCTATAACTGAAATGCTTATGCTTTCTCTCAAGATATGGAAGGCCAAGAAAGCTGCAAATATTTCAGAAAGCTCAGAGATTTTCTGTAGACAGCTTTGTCTCTATAGAAAAGGCTGAAGCTCTCATAACCTACAAATGTTATTGTTTTCAGGTCTACTCTTCACCTTGTTCTGAAAACATGATCAGAAATTTAAAGAAGTGTCAGCTAGGTATCTTTTGAAGTTAGTTTCCCTTTGTATCTTCCAGCTGCTATTTGGACTTTATATCCACTCCGGGAAACCTCCAGAGCAATAGGCATTTCAATAATCCAATGAACACATAACCAATATCCCAGTTACAAAATCAATTCAGCTCAGATTCATTAAATATCAATGAAGAAAACACAATAGGAAATCTTGGTAGCTAAAAACAGCAACACGAGTATTGTGTAAAACCAAACAGACCATTTGATCTCTTCATTTTTCCCTAAGGAATACTATTTTAAATTTTGAAGTTCTATGTGAGCTAGGGTATGACAAGAATAGAGAGTAGTCCTTTCCCTCCACATGTGCAAAATGAATTTATTTTTATAGTGCTAACCTGATGATCTTTTAGTTTAATACTTAAGTAGGGCTCAGATGTACAAGAAAGACCTGCTTCCATGAAAGTGATACTTTTTTCAACTCATCGGAGTCCAGTTTGACTGACTTGCTCCACTGTATATAGTATTGGTAAGATGCTTATCCCTGTACAATATCTAAAAAATAAAGGCATTATCTTACAAAGGAATGCATAAATCGATGCATGCTAATATGTGTAATTAATCAGACTGTTCAGAAGTGTGTGGAGTGACAGAAATGGAAGTAGAATAAGAGGCCTGAATCTTTTTGGTGGATATTTAGGAAAGCTAGGATAGAAAGAAAGCAGAAATACTTACGTAGAGTTTCATAGAAATATAAAACCTGGAAAGCTTTTAGAATTCACCGTTGTAGCTCAAAATATTCAACAATATGTGCAAAAATATGTGTTTACATTAAATTTATATAGTTAATATTAGCTTGCTAATTTCTAATGATGCTTGCTAATTATAATGATGAAAGACAGTTCAAAACTGCTCAAAACTTTGGTTTAAAAATGTATTTAAGCAAGGGATTCTGAGAAAAAGGGGAAGTTATGGCTACCTGCCTTTGTTATCATGACTTGTTTGCTCTGTGAACATATGAATGAGTCTCCAAACACGGTATTGCTTATACTGTGTTCTTTGGTTCATATAACAGTCTTTTTATTGCTTCAAAAGATCAGCTTGGATATGGGTCAATTTGTGTAATATAGGATAGCCCTTGAGCTGGAGCTAATGCAGGAGGGAGAGCAGCAGCAGTCACTGGGCACCCAGCACTGGGACCAGTGAAACCTGTCTCAGGCCATGAAGTGGCTGAGCCCTTACACTGCTGGGTTAGCACACAGCTGGGACCTCCTCTGGTAAGGGAAAATATTAGCCTGTGTCCTGGCACTGACTGACAGGTGAAATTTCATTCAATTTATCTGTATAATTTGAATTCTGGATAATCCTGGACAGTGCTTTTTTTTTTGTTTGTTTTTGTTTTTGTTTTTTGTTTTTTGTTTGTTTGTTTGTTTTTTCCTAATGTTCAGGAAGTCTAAATAGAAACTTAGGAACCCAGCTCTGGAATTTTGTCAAGGTAGTAGAACTTCAAATTAATAAAGACAGACATGCTTTCATAGACCCCTCTCTGAATCAAGTCCTACACTTACAAAGTATGCAGAGAAAACATTTCAAATTTTATTGAAAGGAAATCCTCCTAACTCCTAAATAGAATACTAGACCTAAATGTGCTATACTTATAATGAGATTTCTGGCAGCAACTTTTATTTATTTATTTATTATTTTTTTTTCCCAGTGTAAACTGGGACTTGGGAATTATCAACTCTTGAAAACTAAGTAAGTCTAGGTGAGGATAAATATGAGGGTCTTGTAGTACACAGCTGAAAAAAAAGTCATAGAAAACCAAAGTTGGTAAAAAATAAGATAAGCATCCTCATGCTGATTTGGAATTTAAGGTATTTTCTGAGGGACAGGAATAATAATAATTAATGCTTTGTATATACATGTTATCTATTATCTGAAGATATTGAGTACTGCACATTATTATCTCATTAAACCTTACAACACCCTTGTGAGGGAGGAAAGTGCTTTATTAGAGACATTTTACAGTTGAGTAAACTGAGGTATTCAATTAAGAAAAAACATGGAAGCTCAGTAGCAATATTAGCTCATTGTGTCACTGCAGTTAAAAAGCAAACACAATGATTCTGCTCATTAAAGAAGAGCAGCAACAAATAAAAAAGATTAAAGCTATTCTATAAAGGGGAGAGGTCTTAATTTACAACACTGTTTTGAGTTTAATAACTTAAGTTATTTCATTAGGAAGAACCCTTAAAGATGGACAAAGACAGAGAAAATATTGCCTAGAGAAGCTAGGTATATTCTATCCTTAGAGATTTTCAAAAATCTGTTTACTGGACAATATCCCCCCAAAATTAAATATAGCTCTGTTTTGAGCATGCATTAGAAAAGACAATTTCCACAAGGTCTTTCCAGACCAAATCTTCCTGTGATTATATTATAATCAACATTACACTGCAAATATTGATCTCTCAAGTATGCAACATTTTATAATAGAAATCTTCCATCAGGGACATTTACAAACTACACAATTCTAAAGAAATAACCTATCACAATTTTCACTCCATGAAAAAATAAATCATAAAGAATTTTGAGGTCTGTTAAGAATTATTCTATTCCTTTATTTGCAAAGTTAACAGACGTAAAAAGAAGAAGTAAATGCACACAAACAGAGAAAACCATAAAGTATTAACTCTTAACCACCCACATATGCCCAACTGTACTCTTTCTACTTTAACTTAGTTTTGATAACTCACTGGAGGCTATTACACTTTAGTCAGCCAATTTCATTATTTTCCTAACTAAATCAGTTAGGTAAAAAGTCTCATAATTCAAAAAGTTAATCTTAGATTTACAAACCAAACCAAACCAAAACAACTTGTAAAACCTTTTTAACATATTTGATGCAAAAGGAGTCATATTCTTACTTAGATTTATGATTTATCTGCTTTTTAAACACACGGTATCTTTCTTAAGACTTTTATCTTTAGAACTGTGAGAGTGTAAAGTCATTTTCCTATGGTATAAATGTCAAGTAACTTCTCAAATTATCATAAAATGTAATGACAGCTCTCAGATTGTATGCCTGACAGGGAAATCATTAAGTGCCTTTCAAAATTTTAATTTTCCCTTTCTCTTCTCCAACATTCAGAAGAGCAGATCTGAGGAATGAAAACAATTGTCTCTGCTAATTGTGTCGTTTTCCACTTGGCAAACATTCAATGTCCACTTAACAACACTGAGAACTTGCTTCTGCTTACTACTGATACAAAACTACAAATGTGCAGAGCAGAGATGCACAGTTTGGGTCTTTGTTTAGAAAACTTAGTATGTTCTAAACACAAGTAGTTTAGACGCAGTATGTTTAGTAAACTTAGTATGTTTAGTATATTTAGTACTTACTAGACACTTAGTAATTTAAACATTTATTATGTTCTGCATAGGCTTTAAAGGCAGAAAGGACTTCAACCAAGTCTTACTTTCTGTAGATAAAAGTGCATTACAGTTCACTTGGTTATTCAAGAAAGGCATGTAACCTGATTTACAGAGCAGAACTAGAGAATAAACAGATTACTTGAGTTCTTTGCTATATCTATATCACTGAAGAAATGATTGCTGCCTGTTTTCTACATCATGGAAATTTTCTTATGAGCTATGACATAACCCTCATTCATTCCTGATAAACTGAACTCTTATATCTTTCACTATAAACTGTTTAATCAATTTCAGACATTCAGCACTGTCCACTCCTCTTTTTCACCAGGCCTTTTAAAATGAGCAGACAGTATGCTACACTGTCAATGTCTTAAGGATGAGGGAAAGCGAATGTCTATACTAAAACAGGCATTATCTATCTTGTCTAGGCTAACAGATATATTTCTAGCAAACTGGAGAACTTCATTACCATATGGCTGTGTAACGGTGGGTAACTTCCTTTTAACCATACTAAATCCATCTTAAGCATTGGTTACTGAAATTTAGTGAATTTTGATATGACACTATACTTTTAGCATGTCCCCTTTCATTACATAGATTAAATAAGGGGAAAGGAGTTATCATTGTTGTAAACTTTGAACCTGATGGACCAAGATTTTAAACTAGAACATGAGTTATAGTTTCTTTAAAAAATGAGATAAATAGAGCATTAGATCAAATTTTCTAAAATGTGTTTGCCTGGGTATAACCATGGGACTTAGACTTCTAAATTACTCAAGCACTTTTGACAGTTGCCTTTCTAAACACCTAGGGATGAATGTTTTTATAAATTATTCCTGGTAAAAAGAAGTTTGCCCATGAGAGCATTGACTGCTCTATTAGAATTATTACCTTGAGGTTGCTTAGTCTATAATTCCACAAATACCACTCTCACCTCCCTCCCAAAAGGAGGAAAAAAAGAACAAACCAAAAGACATTGTTTCCAAAAATTCCATATTGGCAGAGGGTAAACAGGAAACCTTATTCATTTGGAATTTCTATTCAAGCACCTAGAATAGAAAATGAATATCCTGATTTTGGATTTTTTGTTTCCAGTACTGCTTTTAACACATGCCAAAGTTTAATGCTAATGTTTGTTCCTCAAGTATTTAAAATAAATGAATACAAGTGACAAAGGGAAAATAAATGCAGTGAAATGAATACAAAATTAGAATTGAGAGACTTTATAAATAAGCTAATGGCTCTCCTAAAAACATAAAATATTTCTTAGTGTCAGATTTTAAAAATGCAGTTATGTCATTGTCAGGTCTCCCTTTAATGTGGGGTTTCTGTTTCTGTCAATTTTCCTCAGCTATAGGTTAAAACTACTTATGCAGGTAAAGACCTGAAACATTTGGCAGACAGCAAAACTACAGTTTTCTTTCAAATATCTAATAACTAAAGGCTTTGCTTTTAACAATTTTATTTTAAAAATTGTCCCTGACAATTGTGCTTTCTGTTATTTATTATTTGTTATTTATTATATTTGTTATTTATTATCATTATGTAAATGAGATACAAATAATTATGAAAGGCCCACAGAAGAAAATTATACTGGAAGTCCTTGAGGGGCTGGATGAGAAGCAGAGATACAGGTTAATCAATACTCCAGTGAAAAAGACACCAGTTTAGGTAAGGCTAGCTTTGTGGCAATTTTATTTATTTTATTTATTTATTTATTTTAGGAAAGGAAGAAAATATTTAGTCTAAGAATTCCCAAAGTGGATGAAGTTAAATCATTATTACACAGATACCACCCTGAAAGTATTGAAATGCTTCAGCTGTGAGGAAGCATAAGCCACTGCGGAAAACAATGGCCACAGTGATAGAGTCAGCTAGGGGAAGTAACTGACAATGAATTAAGGCAGTGGGAATAACTGTAAAAAGCAGTTCCAATTAAATAAAGATCATGTAATATTTATTTGGGAATACTTATATGTAAAGAGATTATAATATGGGATGGAGGAAAACAATAGAAAAAAAAATTATCTGAGCTGTAGAAAAAACCTTGGTGGACCTGAACAGAATCCATAATCCCGGTGAATGAAGGAAGAAAAAAAAGACCATGCATGTTGTTCTAGTCCAAACATTCAGAGATGCAAATAAAATGAAAGAAGGAATATTTTCACATGTAAATCTCATAAAGTTCAAAATACTGATTATTTTGTTTGATTGCTTGCTTGTTTTCTCTGTGACTAAACTTCTTTGCCTGGTTACTTTGTGCGGAGTGGCATCTGAAGAGCTGATTAAGAAAATTTTTTAGATTTTGTCATTGAAAATACTGTTTAGGATTTACCAACTATATATTTAAAATTCTAGCACTTCTTGTGGTCAAAAAATTCTACGTGCTGCAGATGTAATTGATAAAGAAAAGTAGCTACAATTAGTGATTTAGTGAACAGCAGTGGTGTTTTTTTTTTTTTTTTTTTTTTCCTTTCATGTATGAGATAATGCAGTGGAGAAATATTAAGTGCAAGTATATCCTATTTACTTTATAAAATGGAGGTTGTGACTCTACAGTCACTGATTTACGTAAAATGCAATGACATTCACTAAAGTGGTCTTAGAATTCCTGCACCCACACAATATTTAAATAATGAAATGCACATCATATTACATATTACATTATAAATTTTAACAGTTATCAGAAAACCATTAACAAATATTGGTCTGATCCTGCACATTGATTTAATCTAACAGTTGTGAGGGGGTCATCTGAACATGTATTTATGCAACAGCCAATCATTTAAAAGATATAATGTAAGATGTTACAGGGAATCATTCCATAATTACTCCAATTCTCATTCTTGGTAGGACAACACTGTTACACAGTATAAGGAGAAAGTTACATGCAGTCCAAAACAAAATCAAAACTGAACTGCTAAATAAAAACAAAACAAAACAAAACAAAACAAAGAACAACAACAAAAACCACCACCACCACTAACAAAAACCCAAATCCTATGAAGTCAATTTTCTTTTAAATGAGTTTTGGCACCGTAGGAAAGAAAAGGCTGTTCTGACAGGAAGGTTAGCTTAATGTGTCAGTACATATCACTTTGGATTTACTCATTCTCTATTTTCAATTACAAATGTAATGTATATTGAAACCAGTCAATCTTTGTTTTTCATTTAAGAGATCCAATTCTTTTGAGGGTTAGGAGTTCAGACTAGCTTGCTGTGGACTTTTGATAAGTTCCTTTTTACCAAAATAAGCTTTTGGTTAATGATAATACGAATAGAATAAGGACTAAGGTATTTTAACTTCCTATTTTCTTTTTCATTGTTTCATGTATACTTGAATTTTCTTTCTTGAAATATTTACTTTTCTAAAATGAATTATGGCTCGATCTAAATCCCTGTGAAAACATATCCCTTGCATTAGGACAAAATGAAAGCAAGTCAAATTCCATTTCATTTAGTAACAATCAAAATAATAGAGGACATTGTGTTCAATTTCAGCTCCCTGTCATGACTGAACAGAGACTTAGAGGCTTAAGGTACTTTCCAGGAAATTATATAGTAAGACCAAATCTAGCATATAGATTTGGCACTACAAGAGATGAAAATGCTTAGTGAGAGATAAATTTAGTCTTTTACAAATCTTGGAAGAACTTCCCTTGTTTCTATAAAAGGTTGATATAGCCCTCTGGGTATTTACTGATTTTAACTGATTTTATTTTTTTTTATTTTTATTTTTTTTCCAAAATCAGAGTAATGTTATCACTTTTAGTTAGTTTATTTGATCTCATTGTGAAAGACCTATATCTCAATGTATAAAGGTGTAGTCAGATTGTTCCAGCAAAGGAAATTAAGAATTTTATTACAAAAATTACATTTATAGGCAAATTCCTCAAGGGATATTATTAACCCTTTACTCATATTCACTTATTCTTTACTATATAAACCATTCTGCCTTAATCAAAGGGATAAATGATGAAGTAGCTCATAACCAAGATGAATATCGACAGCCATAGAATGGGTTCATACTTAAAAAAAAAAAATGTACACTGAGCAGAGATAGCAAAAGAAACAAAGCAGTATTGCTAACATTATTCTGAAAAGAACATTTTGCATTTCTAAGAACTTAGTAGATTTGTACCTCAAGCAGACTTTGGCCCTTTCATATATAATACCATATTTTATCTCTCCATAGCCTTTTCTTCACTAGATATCTTTTTTTTTTTTTTGACTATTCAGTCATGGAACACACAAAGCTAAATTCTGCATTCACTTAACGAATTTAAGTTTGGTGAAAAAATATGAAAAAATAATCTAAATTCCTAATTTTAATGCAATAGAAATTACAAATCTTTTATGATCTGTTGTTTTATATTATAACTCAATTATTCCACAATCCATATACAATCAAATGAGCTTACAAATTAAAAAGCAAGTACCTCTACATATTGATATAAATACAATACTTTAACCTTTGTAGATTGCTCTAAATATATTTTAAGATATGTTTTCTATACTCTGCAAAATATTCCAATATTTGAAATTCAACCTAACTAAAAACTAGGTAGAATTCACTTGATGCTATCACTAATATTGCACATTTACTTTCAAACTAGAGTACCACTGTTTTATTTAAGTGAATGGAAATGTTACTCTTGGTGCTTTTTTATGTTGTTGTTGTTTGTTTTTTGTTTTTTGTTTTTTTCTTTTGTTTCCTTCTTTGTACTGTACTTATTTCAAACCAAACCAAACCAAACCAAACCAAAACACACACACACACAAAAAAAAACCAAAACCCACCCACACCACCTTTGCATTCTTTACAGCTGAGTAAATGTTATAGGAAGATATATGGTTAAAATTTTAAAACTGCAAAATGCTGAACTCACGGTGAATATGAACTTCAATACCTTACTGCAACAGAACTTTGTTAATATCTGGACACTGCACTAGAAAAGTTAAAGAGTCAAACCAAATGAAAGGACTAGTATATTCAGTGATTGCAGTGATAGGACAAGGAGTACTGGCTTTAAACCAGTAGAGGGTAGATTTAGATTACATATTCGGAAGAAATTCTATGCTATGAGGGTGGTGAGGCACTGGAACAGGTTGCCCAGAGAAGCTGTGTATACCCCATCCCTGGAAGTATTGAAGGCCAGGTTGTTTGAGTCTTTGAGCAAGCTGGTCTAGTAGGAGGTGTCCCTGCCAATGCAAGGGGTTTAGAACTAGGTGATGTTTAAGGTTCCTTCCAACTCAAGCCATTCTATGATTCTATGATTTTCTATTTCCTCTCAATTCAAATTTGAGTATTTTATTCTTGAATCTTTAGCTTTTGAATGTCATGTTCTGTACTGTAATTAAAGATAACTATGAAACAGAGGTATTACACAATGTCATTGACTACGTTAGTTCTGTTCATGATAGAACGTTACAATCTGTGTCGTTATCTTCAAAATTTTCCTACTTTCTTCTCGAACGGGAGATCTACAGAAAGTCACCTGCCACATCGTCTAATAGATGACCTAATAGATGACCCTGTGGTTAAGCTTCTGAAGTGAAATAATGAGGTTCCCATACCAGAATTTGGGATGACACTGGTACTGTGAAATGGCAAAAATCATATGTCAAATAAGGAACCTCTGATAGCTAGCTGGTAAGATATAGCCCAAGAAACATGTGCCTCAAATACATGTCGTCTCTCACTATGTGTCTCTACCCCTTTCAGGAGCAAATCTGGGAATTATTAACAGAGAATCAATATCTCCACTCATCTCTTTATATTTTAGGTGGTAACACACAGGAGATTGACAGGCATTTGTCAGGACCCTGAGGGTACCAACAGACCTATCTTCCCTTGTATGTTTCCCCTGACCTCTGCCTGTGGACCCATAAGCCCCATTTCATTTCAGCTCCAGTTGCAGCAATGCCACAGGAGAGTCAGTCTCGATCTCTGTCACTGACCTGTCTCCTGTATGGACCTCACCCCTACACAGTAGACAAATATGCCCCTTCATGTTGTAGCCTTGTCTCAAGTCCTGTGTCTGGCCCTGTTTCCTTTGCTCCTGACTGGACTTTGTGGATGGACCTTGGACCTGGTTCATTACATACTGTGTCTGGTATGTCCATTGCTACCAGCCCCTGGCTCTGTCCATAGGTTTCAAGCCCTATGGGTGGAACACTGCCTGCCCTGGGGTCATCCTTGCTGCTCCCTGACATAGGGTTCTTATTACTTTATACTTTGAGTCCTAACCAATGAAGTGAAAATCTTGATTCAGAGAATTTCAGATTCCTAAATTATTTGTGCCAATATCTTCTATTACTTAGAAAATGTCCTAACCTTGCAGCCATCAGATATCTTTGTGAAAGATGCAACCTTCATAATTTTCTCTTACTCAGTGAAGAAATACATAAAATGGGTAAAGAAAATGCACAGACAGAGGCAAAAATGAAAAACTTTGTAGACTAATGGTTAAAAACTCATTAGAGTTGGCAAGTTTTGACAAGAACAGCATCTTCACAAGAAATCTGTAAAAGAGAAACTCAGATGTGAGTGATCTAACTGCAAGGCTACAAAAACAGTCTTCACGTTGTTTCTCAGGTTATACATCTCTACGCAGAAGGCTTTGGAATCATAATTTGGGGCTGGAGTGACTCTATTCTGTCTGTCTTGCATTAAACTTGTTAAAGAATTTAAGCATTGAGCTGGTTCCTTATGCAGGCAATACTTTGCATTTACCTCCCAATGATACCAGGAATTTTGAGTAATAAACAAATGGAATTAAGCACAAGAAGGACATTGACATATTAGAACAAGCCCAGAGGAGGACCATGAAGGTGATCAAGGGGCTGAGATCCTCTCCTATGAAGGCAAGCTGAGTGAGTTGGGGTTGTGCAGCCTGGAGAAGAGAAGGCTCTGAAGAGACCTTATAGGAGCCTTCCAGTACTTCAAAGGGGCCTACAGGAAAGCTGGGGAGGGACTCTGCCAGGGAGTGCAGAAATAGAAAAAGGGGGAATGGCTTTAAACTAAACGAGGGTAGATTTAGTTTAGATATTAGGAAGCAATTCTTTACTCAGAGGGTGGTGATGCACTGGAACAGGTTGTCCAGAGAAGTTGTAGATGCCTCAGGTTGGATGGGGCTTTGAGCAACATGGTCTAGTGGGAGGTGCCCATGGAAGGTGGGCTGGAAATAGGTGATGTTTAAGGTCCCTTCCAATCCAAACCATTCTATGATTCTATGAATAAATACAAAAGATTATTTTGTACAGTACCTAAACACTTGAGGTGGAGTAATTTATAGACCGAACTTAGAGATTTTCTCTTACCTAAAGATATTTAATGTCTTCCAGGTGAGTGTATTGCCACTTTGCACCTACTGTGAGGTTTAGCAATAGCATCTACCACAGTATATTTCAGTGTAAGAGGTTAATTAAAACGTAAGTGGTTTGATTTCCAGTATAAATTACCACCTCTGTTAACAGGTCAGCCATTAAATGTAAATGGTGTAACAAGTTCAAAATGTCTTGCAGTATAGCTGCATCAAGTTATTTCTGCATGAAGAACAGAGAGTCTCTTCATACTATATTGTCCTTTTGAATTGTTATCTGTGTTCTTATATGTTAATTATAATGCTCTGAATACTCTGTATTGATAAACTCACAGAAAGTTAAGTCATATATATTATAAAGCCAGAAGAAGTGAAAAGGAGAAAGAAAGAATGAATACTAATTTTTAGGCTTGTATAATACATTTGGTTCAGAACAGCAGATGCACTGGTGTTAGCTGATACTCTGATAAACATGAGGTACTCACAAGTCAAGGAACAGAGAGAAAAAATACATCTGTATCTGCTATTCATGAATGCACAACCACATGGATGCAATCCTCTCTTTCTTTAATGCACAGGAAAAATTACAGATTTATTGAGAAAAGTACTCCCTTTCTCAAAAAAAAAAAAAAAAAAGTCCCTGCAAAATTATAAATCATGCGATACGAATAACTGCAGATAAAGAAGTGTGGAATAAAAATTACCAAACACAGACACTAGTTCTAAGCAACATCAGCTAGCAAATCATCCACCTAAGATGCAGTGGTAAGGACATCATTTCAAGCTACATTGAATACTGCATGGTATAATACAAGCCATTTTGAAAGATAATTAGATGCATAATTTCCTATACAGACTGCATAAGAAACCCAATCAAACTAAATTTGTCATTTTACTGACACATTTTTGCTATACTTAATGTCAATTTGCTGCAGTTTTTTTCCTCCTACTGTGTTGTTATTTTTGGTGAGGAAGTGTGCCAGAGAGCCTTGAGGTATATTTTGCACAAATCAGTATATCAGAATGACAGCTATGAAATTCATTTACAAGAAAAGACTATGTAAAGCTTGAAGAAAGATTTTAGTGGGCAGACACATAAATTAATGTTTGTAATACTGACTCATACTTTTCTCATTTGCCTTACATATATTTTCATTTATAACAAAGGCAGAAATTTTATGAGTTAAAAATGATTGAGACATTTATAGTACCCTATTAGTGATGTCAGAATAGAAATGGTTAAATTAACAGTTTTATGATGTCATTATGAAACTTAATAGCAAAAATACTTCTTTAATCTTATTTCCAATCCTATGTCTCTCAGTACTTTTTCCTGGTAGACTGTATTGTAAAATCTGGGACCAAGAAGTGTAAAAATATCATATTTTTACACAAATGTCATATGTCACAATCAACATTGTTTTAAATTATATTGGTCTCATTTCTTTTCTCCTCTCTCTCCCTCTCTGTCAAACACACACTGATGTGAAGTAGCCTCAAATTATGTTCCTTCTGTGGTGATTAATAAGTATATACACACTAAACAAAGTTTATTAATTACAATATTCATTATATTCATTAGAGCTGTCCATAACCATAGGTTATACCTTCCAGATAAGTAAGCCTGTACACATAGACTGAATCTGCCCAACTTTCTTCAAAAGACAATGTTCATTGATCATTGATTATTTTCAAGTCTTTTTTTTTTATTTTTTATTTTTTATTTTTATTTAATACAGGTACAACCACAAAATCATGTTATTATTGAGTTTTACTAGGCCTAGTTGCCTAGTTGTTGGATATGTGACCTTCCAGATTGATGCAATAATATCCACAGCTCAAACCTGTGGACAATAACAAAGGTATTTGAATAAGAATATTTGTACTAGCAGAAAGATTGCATAACTGAAACTTATTTTTCATTAATTTATTTTTTGCTATTGAATTCTTGCTATTAGTTTCTACATCAACTTGCAACCAATACCAAATGCACAAATTAATTAAAAAAAAAAAAGTTGTAACCATCCAGAGGTACAGTTTTATGTTTTACACAGTAAATACTGAGAAATACAGTGCACTGATTCCCTAAATGAATCACTAGACATATCCTATTCTAAAATTAGCAGCATTTTTTTCTTTGTTCTTTTTGCCTTTGTTTATGTTATTTGCTTCTACATGTGTCAGAAACACTTTGTACCAGAGGAAAACTCCTTCTATTTCATCTAATGTATCATGCTAAGTTTTCTACCACAGAATATATTAAATTGCAGTCACTCATCGAATGCTGCATTTTTAGTTTCTGTTACCTACTATGTCTTAATTATACTCAGTAAATGGCCGGCTATAAACTATGGCTCCTTATCACCAGACACACAGAAGCAGAATAGCTCTGTACTTACATTGTTCTCTTCTAACATCCCTCATAGGTCTGATTTGCAACGCTTCTCTACAGGAAGCCTAGAGGGATGTTAATATAATTGTTTGCAATTTGAATGTAAAGAAAATTACTAACAGATTCATGGAGGGTGCTCACAAGATGACTGTACTTCTTATTGCAGGATTCAGCATTTATGAATGCATTCTGACCTAGTTTGCTATACTGATTTTTCAGTGCAAGCAATGTTACATAACCATAGCTGTGTTTCAGACATACTGCTCTAGATTCTCACAACTGTAAAGCCATGTATATAACTTTCTACTAGGAAAATAGCTGCTATGCTATGTTTAACTTTACGTAGGTTTCAAGAAATCTGTTTGTGCAGTGATGAATTCCTTTTGAAGAGAACACACAGGAGAGGTATGTCTTCTAAATATGTACAGGTTTATCCCCAAGAAATGATTTTTCCTTTTCCTGGTTGCAGAGGAAACACTATGAGAATGAGCATTTTTCAGTCTTAGTGCTCTTCTGCTGAATGGTAATTGAAACATTTACCTCATGAGCTAGTTTCTACTGGAGGGAGTGGTCTGTGAGATAGCATTCATATACATTTACATGGATACTCATGTGGATGCACAGGTATGCTCTAGCGTAGACAAACCTCTCTTGCAGAAATCTAAATCTGAACACCAATACCCAGTTCCTGAAAAATTACTGTATGCAGCAAGATTAAAGCAAACACAATGTTGTCTTGCCACAGCTCACTCAAATGAAAAACAATACAAGAAATTCTGAAGAAACAGTATATATGCATATTAAAAAAAAAAAAATAAAAACACAAGACTGTGTTTATAATATGTTTTGGTGCACAGTGAAAAAATTAAGAAATCCATGAGCTAGGTATAGTTTGAGATATTATGAATCAACAGATCATTGAGACAATGCCATTTAACGTATTTCCACAGGAGTGGTACTACATTCTGTTACAGAGCTCCTGGGGAGCTGCACCTGGTCCAAGCCAGTCCATACCCAGCCACCTGAGTCAGATAAAGTCATCTCTGCCCTAGGTCTAGAAAGACTACCTTTGTGACTAGTTGTACTTCCTACCTATTTTTCTGTTTTATTCTTTATAGAAAAGCATTCTGTGTTAAGTCATGCATGAATATAATGAAAATGTATTAAGACCATTGGGGGCTCTATACTCTATATTGATTGAAACCACAGCCATATAGAAATTTGACTGCTAGTTAAAAAAAAAATTAAAAAAAAGAAGAAAAGTTTTTTTTTTTTTTTTTTTTTTTTTTTTTTTTTTTTATTGTTGAATGCCAGCTGAGCAACTCATTATCTTGTAATGACAGATCTTCACCCTCCCTTAACCAGTCTTCTGGATACACAACATCAACAAAATGCCTAATGACAATGGAAAGATAAATCTCTAATGTTTGAGTGTCAATGAAGTAAGACAAAAATTGTGTGACTACTGTAGCCACTACATTACTAATGAAGACTATATGTTATTATTAGAATGCCCTTAAAGAAAGCAAAGCCTACCATTTTATTTTGTGTACAATCCCATGTGGTAGACACCTTAACTTACACATGAGAACTCTGTAGATCCATACGGGGCTTTGCTCAGCATCTTTTTTGTGCTTCTCAGATCCTAACAAGACTTATGTACTTGTGAATTTGGTGAGAAGCAAAAGTTGGGGAACTTTTAAGTGGGACATCCATTCACTTCAGAGCATAAATAGTGGATGACATGAGTACCTTCTTACCATAAATATCTTGTTATTTTTCCTATTGATTTGGTCTTTTGTTGGTAGGATAGAAAAATATTGGAGTAGCTTTATGCAGCAGCAGAGATCTTAATTTTTATGAGTAAAGGTCTGATTTTGTCTCAGACTGCTATTAGAACAACCCAATATCTCATTTTTAAAGGATCTGCTCATTACATGTAATGAATATTTGTTTAGTAAAGGGGCTGAGGGATCAACAGTTTTGTATTCTACAGGTTGGAGGCCATTTGCTTTTTAAGAAGAGCTTGCTTGTAAACACAGAACAGTGTATAGATGTATAGGCATGGATACTATCAATGTGCACTTCATGTGATGTGCATCAATATAAAGATGGACTTACATGTATATTTCATTTTTGGCCCTCGCTCCCCACTGATACAAAGTCCACTGAAATTGTGATGTTTATTTCTAGCATTAAGAGTAGAAGAAAGGGGAAAGAAGGAAGAGGAAGTCAGAAGAAGGCCTACTTTGGAGAAAACACATCATCTAGTCAATGTATACAATATGTGACTTACTTTGTATGGTATTCCAGATGGAAAAAAAAAAAGAGAATTCCTTTGCCTCCCTGTTAAAATTCTGTTTAGAGGTAAACTGTAAAGGAACTTGGGAGTCTATACTACAGAATGAAATTAAGGGCACTGGCAAATAAATGACCCATTTTTATATAATTACTAAGTGTAATATATATATAAATAACTCCACAAATGGAAAGCACAAACTGCCTCCTCTATCTGGTCTTCTGGGTTATCTTTGGTCATATGCATACTTTTGTTTAGAATCTCTTTATCTGCAAGCAAGGCTTGGATGTAATTTAAAGTCCAGCAGTTAAAAGGTGATTTGATTTTAAATTGACTTTAAATTTTCAAGAATTTAGCTTGCAACTATTTCTGACTCCTAAAAGACAGGTCCTGCATAAATTTCTCTTTGAAACACACAACAGAAATTCCTTCTCTCACAGAAGCTTAATTTTTTTAAGATTAGCTTTCATTCCAATTATATATGAAACATTTTTTAAAAATTTGTTAAGATCATTTCTAGAAAAAATATTTTAAACAAATAATTTTAAAACTATCAAAATTCTTAACTACACAACTGAATATACAGAATTCTTAATTCATGTATTATTAACACACTAAAAAGAGTGTAATTGAAGAGGGGTATAGTTGTGATCCCCTTCTCTATGGATTGTTTTCTTCTATATATTTATGAACTTATTATAGCTAATTGTAATAATTTATTATCACTCTTTAAGTTCTATGAATGGAAGAAGCATGTGCTTCCTGGATCTCATTTACCACTGTCAAGTTGAAAAAGCATATGAGATTATAATAGATTCATCAGAGATTCCCTATTATGTGAATAAAACCCCAGAAAATTAATACTGGGGGGATGAATTCATGAATATTTACATTTTCTTTGAAATTGATTATGAAAAAAATAGTCATTTGTGTGAAATTTATCAAAGCAGACAGGTGGAAAAAGATGATAAAGCACATTTTTATGAATGTGGGAATGCATTTCAATGTAACATATTACAAAATACCACTTTTTTATTCTGACTAGAAGGCCAAACTTTCATTTCAGAATATTCTGATAAAGCAGCAACAGTAAATGTCATGCTGAAATACAAAGTCAATGGAAACTGTAAAAGAAATGTTGAAGCAGCCAGTATGCAGTTATTCTGACACACAGCAAAATAAATAAGTTTTGAGTGTGGCACAACTCAGTTAATGTTTATCAGATGCAAAACAGCACTTCTATGAAGTACATAAGTGGCAGAACTGTGTGGAAAAAATGCAGTAAGTTACATATAACAAGTTTTTTAAAAGTTCGTTTATCTCTGAAATGAAGTCTGAACTACTGTATTTGATGGGAAATAAATAGGACAGAACTTAATGAAGTATGATAATAATTTGCTATCAATAATTTGGTAAATGATAGAATTATGCAATTAATAAACAGGTAGTTAACATATTAAACATATGCTAAGAAAATATAGTTCATGTTTAGAAAGGACTTCACAGGAATTCAAATTAATTTACAGTGTTTAGATTACAAAATTAATAAAAGCTGCTTATTGAAATCAGGAATGCATTACCCTGGTAATGATATGTGAAACTGGTCATGTCCCAGAGACCTCACAATTCCAGGGTTGAGTCTATGCATCAGTAGAGCAAATGGATAGGATTTGGTCAGGATGCGTAGCTATTGCTGTGGCAAAGATAATTGTCTTTTCCAAATAATGTTACATACCAGGTTTTTCCTTAGGAGGCCAAAATCAGAACACATATTATCCCTTTGTCACCTATAAATTATTATAATTTACTTCACATCCATTTACATTCTCCTCTTCAAATGACTCCTCGTGACCCAGTCAAATATTGTATATATATGAAAAGGTCATGAATATTAGTAAAAAAAAAAAAAGGCAGAAAAAAATAAAAAAAGGTTTGGAAGGATCCATGTATTTATACATGTCTACTTACGGATTTATAGCACAAAAGAAGTATAAAGATGCCTATATTTTCTTCCTGAGGTTTATTTCTGTGAAAGAAGTAGAGAGGCAGAGAGAGAAACTAGTAAAAATCGGTCACAATTGAATATAAATAATAAGAAGGTTGCAAGCCATAAAAGGGATTGAGTTTCCAGAACAACTTTCCACAAATCACAGGAAAAAAAATTACTGCTTTTAAATGGAACTTTATCAGTTTGTGAAAAGTATTATAAAAAGTGCTTGTCTACAATAGCAGAGAACTAGGCTCAGGCCCAGAAGACACCTCCTAATACTACATTACTCCATAGGAACTTGTTTTTATGGAGTGTTTAAGACAGTTGGTTACTGTGTAGCTAGTCAAATTGCACATAGAATGAGAAGATATCTGCAAATTTTGGCAATCAATGACAGTCTTACTTTCAAATTATTTTTTGTTAACCTGATACATATGTTAAAAAGTATACACTTTGACTTTTCCTTGCTAAGTTTCCAGTAGATAATACTGTTAAAAGGATTCCTAACAATTTCCCAATTTATCTTCCCCTCCCCTCCCCTCCCCTCCCCTGAAAAACTCAGAAAAAACTTTCTGTGTTTTTCTTCTCATGATCTCTTCTGCCTGGGTTGTTTTTTCTACCTCTTGGTTATTTCACTGGAGTGCCTGACAGGAGAGTCTAACCCATTATTTTAAAGTAAGTGTTGTTCAAGTTTGACCTTAGCTGAATTAACATCACCAGTTCAGCACATGAGGTTTGAAGAGCAACATCTTGTCACTCTACAGCTACTGTCTGACCCTCAGCCAATAACGTCAATATATTTAGTCTAAGTATATTCAAATTTTTAAACAAAATTAGCATGTATGCATTTGGACAGATAAGGTGCATTTGTAATGCGATTTAAAATGGCTGAGTTATAAGGTTCTTGAAAATGAAGGTTAATAAAGAAACCATGGAAAGACACTTGAATACAGCAATAGTACATAATGGCTTCTTGATATATAAAAGAAAACTCATATTCTCTTTTAAAGTTTAATGACTTTTCATTACTCTTTTGCAGTATCCCTGGACTACAGCCACATACCCTACGAAGTGCAGTCTAATAGAGGCTTCATCCTATCAGTATTTGTCATCATTTAGAATGTGCCGCAGGAAAGGAGGCATTAAAATATCTTCAGTTCCTCTCACTGGTTCAAACCTTTACAGAAGTTCAATTTTACAGAAATTGTAATTCAAACAATATATATCTGCAATATTGCAGTATGCAAGTGCTTTACTTCAGTAGGCAGCAAATCCAAATGACTCATACTTACTTACACAAAGGTTTTACTTCAAAGATAAAATGACAAGGAGTGTTCTTTTATTCTCTTTGCTCCCTTTCAAGAAGCTTAAAAAAGAAAAAAATCCCCTAAAATAATGGTACCTTTAAATGCAACAGCAGAAAACTACTAACAAGAACATGTTCCCTGAAGAGATATCACTACAGGTAAATGAATCATGTATCAGGTAGAAAATAACTGTTTGTTAGCTCTGTCTAAGAATCTGCACAAAACCACTGAGTTTTGCACTAATTGCAAGAAACAGATGCATTATGGAAACAGTGTCAGAGTAAGTTCAGAAAGCTTCACAAGAGACAATGAATTAATCTAATTCATATTTTAAATAATTCATGAGAGGCAGTATTTAATATATGTATATGTTTTTTGTAGGATCATGCAAATAAGTAAATCGTGTATTTTCTTCCAAACTGGTCTAGAGGGCAGCAGGGAGATGAAACAGCAGTTTTGTTGAACAATGGAGTAATATGGGTGGGAAGAACCTTGAGGGGTCATCTACTTCATCCACTTCAACCTCCAAGTCTAAGAAAGTCTGCCTTTAAAGATGATTTTTTTTTTTTTTTTTTTCAGGACTGCTTCCAGTTGCATTCTCAAATTCTCAAAGGATGAAGACTCTACAACCTCTGTGGAAGCTCTCTACAACTTTTGACCATTATCCATTTTTCTTTTGTTGTGTATGTCAGAGAAAATTCTTCTCCATCTTCTCCATTACCTCTCATAATATGAGCCTCCTTTTCTTGCTTTCTCTTCCCCAGGCTAAATAAACAAAGCCTCTAGGTCTCCTAAATTATGTATCACAGCACTACTGACAGAAAGAACAATCAACTCTTCCCATTCTGACAATGCTTTGATTATAGTTCAGATTAGTAGCATTCATAAACAAGTGACTTAAAAGAGAGATGACTTGGCAAATACCTATTTTTCTGCAAGAGAAAATGTAAGTGCTTTTTAATAGAAAGATAGAAATAAGACTCCACAATCATTTGAGAAACACCATTTTATCTGCTACTGGAATTCCACTATATAGTAATGATGAACACCATGAAATAAACCAAAGTATGTTATTTGCACATTCCTATTGGCAAGGTTTCATTCCTACAATTTCTTCTTAAATTGCTCAAAAAATAAATAAATAAAATAAATAAAAGAATATAGACTGGATGTAACTCTCACTGGTATGCTAATTTTTTTTTGAGACTTTCTGTATGTTATCAAATTGAAAAAAAGTTTTCAATTCAAATTCTCTTTATAGGATAGTTTAAAATCATACACATAGGCATGTGTATAAATTCTTATTTATCTCCCAGTACTCTGAGATATTAAATGAATGACAGAACCCCAGAATCCCAGAATGGGGACCTTTGGAGATCATCTAGTCCAACTGCCCTGCTCAAGCAGGGTCACCTAGAGCACACTACCCAGGATTATGTCCAGACGGCTTTTGAATATCTCCAGGGAAAGGAAGGGTACTTACAACTCATAATTTCTAAAAAACTGTAGGAGACAGTTCAGTGAGATAAAGGAAGATCTGCTTGTGGGCATTTCATTTTCTGAGAGGAACATATTCAGTAGTTTTTGGGTGTGATGAAATGAATCATTCACTAAAAGTAACTCTTTTGTCCTTATTTGCTATGCGGCCACGCCTATATGGCATATGACTGTTTCAAAAATAATTCAAGATGAATGAAATTAATACTATCTCTGCTTAAGGAATTCATTTTGGAAACATACAAGATTGCTGTAAAGGACTCTTCAGGTACTTCCAGTTTCTGAAATCTAAACAAACCTTATCTATTGTTCTAAAATGTCTGGTGTTCTTGGAATGTTGGTCAGCCAATATCTCTCTTTTTTTCTTCAGTCAATCTGGAACACACACAGTTCCTTTTCCAGTACATTGTAAGATAAAAACAGTGCCATGGAGTTTGATATTCCCAGTTGCTTAAACGAATTATTTCCCAGAATCTCATCAAAAAGTTAACATATTGACTCTTAATGGGAAAAGAATGAATTCCTATTTTTTATAATGAATGAAAGAGTACACAGTTCATGCATACATTCAAGTTAGTACACTGATATTAACATTGACATAGTCAAGTACTTGATCACCATTTTTTCTGCAATGTAATACTTGAAAAATCATAGAATCATAGAATGGTTTGGGTTGGAAAGGACATTAAAGAAATCTAACTCCAACCCCCTGCCATAGGCAGTGATGCCACCCACTAGATCAGGTTGGCCAAGGCCCCATCCAGCCTGGCCCATCTCCATGGATGGGGCATCCACAAATTCTCTGGGCAACCTGTTCAAGTGCCTCACTACCCTTACAGTGAAGAATTTCCTCCTAATGTCTGATCTATCCTCCTTTAATTTTAAAGCATTCCCCTTTGTCCTATCACTATCTACCAGAGTAAAGAGTCCTCCCTCTTTTTTATAAGACCCCTTTAATTATTGAAAGGCCATAATGAGATCTCCCTGGAACCTTCTCTTCTCCAGACTGGACATCCTCAGTTCTCTCAGCCTTCCTTCATAGGAGAGGTGTTCCAGCCCTTTGATGATCTTTGTAGCCCTCCTCTGGACTTGCTCTATCAGATCCACATCCTTCTCGTGCTGAGGGCCACAAACCTGGATGCAGTATTTTAGGTGGGGCCTCATGAGGGCAGAGTAGAGGAGGGCAATTACCTCCTTTGACCTGCTAGTCACACCTCTTTTGACACAACCAAGAACATGGCTGGGTATCTTCTTCCAACTCAAAACAAAACAAAACAAAAAATTAGTGTCAAGTTGCTTAAGAATTCAGTTTGTAGCAAACAGTTCTAGTAATGTGCCCTACCTCTGAATTGCCTTGGGATAAATCAACATCAATAAAATTATGACCAAGAGTGTAAATGTTGTTAAATTTATGCATACTATTTTATTTGTCTTTGCAAGATTAAGAAACCCATATGCACTGATATTACCGCAACAGCCTACTCAGATCTTGATAATGCAGAAGATTAAATCCATTGGTTTGTATTGTTCCTTGTCTATCGCTTTTTTTTTTTTTTTCATTGTTATACAATACATATAATATTACAATAATCCAAAGAGTGGAACATATGGAAAAAATGAATAGGACAGGACATTGTTTTTGCTGTTTTCATTAGCTGATTTTCTATTTCCATATGAAGACAGCAAAAGCCCTTCTCCTGGTCAGAGCAGATAATGGATGGAGCTGAGATGCTGGAATGAGAGAGGTCATGTAGAAAGCATTGGGAAGACATACTGTCCTGGCTATCCCTGAGCACTTTTCACAGAGAATTCCTGGAAAATGTGTGATGGTTTTCTACTGGGAGAGAATGCTTGGGGCAGAAGTCATGATATAAATAATGAAAATATATGTAATATGTCTGGTAAACTACTATAAAAGCCAATCTTGTACATGGAATAATACCTTATCTGTTTTTTTTTTTTGTTTGTTTGTTTGTTTGTTTTCCAGAACTATAGCATTCCCTTCTCTTTTCCTTTTATTTATCAATTTAAATTTATTTTTTAAATCAACTTTAGCATAACTGTTGCACCTACTTTGCTTTACCTTTTCAGCTGAGGTGTTATTTCAGGTACATCCTTTCTTAGCCCTTTGGAAAAAGAGGGATGGAGTACAAGGAAGGGGGAGGAATGCCTCTGTCTTTGCATTAATGAAACTTGCTGGAACCCATCTGTTTCTTTTAATAGAGAAGGAATTTCCCAATTAAGGCAATGACAAATATTCATACTCTACTATCTTATTTATTGGATACTTTTCTTCGTTCTTAGTAGTATGAAATATACATATTGAAATACTTTACAAGATGTATGATCAGATTACACAACATTAGGACATGACTTGATGCACCAAATGAATTATTCATATTGATGATTTTCTATTCTTACTACTTCCTCTCCATCCTTTATTTGTAGTATCTAATTTTTGCATATTTGTATTGTCCTTAACATGCTCACTATTAAAAAATAAATAAAATCAATTTTCAAATATAGCCTATATTGGCTATAACAATATAACAAGAAATAACATTTTGCCTTTAGATTTTTTTCTCAGTGTTTGGCTGACTGAAATGTTTTCTGTTTTGCTTTAGATAAATGAATATTTCAGTTAATAGTTGAATTTCAATAACTGACTTCTAAAATACGTTTTCAACTTTTTTTTTTTTTTTTTTTTTTTTCTTGTGCAAACAAAGAGAGATCTCTTTCAAACAGAATGAAACTGAACAGCTGGGATGAGAGCTTCATTATCCCTATTATGAGATGAAATTTTATATTTTCAACTCAGGTTTATTCTGACAGACTTTAAATATGGTACAGTGTGATAAAACCACAGAATTGTTATTTTTAGGTCATGCATAGTGCTCAGCCAAAATATAAATTTTAGAGATGTATATAATCAAGATGATAGTGCTATCAGACTACCCAAACATTGTAATTATATATTTTTTTAATAAAAAAAATAGTCTGTATCATACTTCAGAGATCAAGAAAATACCTTCCTTCTGCCTATATACAAGTATCCCTGCACAAAGAAGACTTTTATACAGGAAAATTAGCTGGAGACTAGATTAATTGATTTTCTATGGTAAACTCAGGACTGAGGTAAATTAATAAAAGTATTTTGTATTTAGGCATCAGTGAGACAGTAACCCAGTTTATGTATTCTAAAATATGTAATAATGATAATTCAGCTCTGCTGAAAATTCACAAGTGAACATTTTTTGTATTTACATATAATATTTATGTATAATATTCTGTGGATCTATAATAACATTACAGCTTTTTTTTTTTTTTTTTTTTTTTTTCCAATTACTGCAGTACACTGGGAAAAGGAATTTAATGTATTGTATAGGTATTAAACATATATACTTTTTTTTTTTTTCTACAGTAGCATCATCATTTTGTTAATGCTTTCATGAAAATTGAGTCCCAAGTAAATAAAAGTGTAACAAGTAGGAAGCACTGCATAAAATACTAGGAGTTTGCCACTGCAGATATTGTAAGGCCTATTGCAAGAAATGTCTCTTTTTTCCTATTTTTATACAGTACTTTGTTTTGTATTATATTTTGTATAACAAACTGTACCCAAGGATGTATTTTAGAACATATAGTTGATATAGTGGTATCTGTATATGTTGCAGAGAAAATGCTCAGAGAAAATGCTTTTTAAGAAGTAACATAGAAGAAACTGTGCATACCCATTTCAGTCCATGGCTACATGAGCTGTGACTTCTCAGAGGATATTCAGAAAATACTTAGGCTGTAGGACTGGTTATGGATGGTATTGTAGCTGGAAACAAAGGTTTTCAAATTCAAAAGGAAAATTGAGGGTCAAATTCAAAAGGAAAACTGGCATCCCATCCATTCTGAAAAAAAAAAAATATTCAAACCAATCAGTGAAATATTGCCAAACAACCACCTGCTCCATGAAACAAGTCATGAAAAGAGTTTTTGTAAATACTCATTTTGATTAGAGTTAAACAAGTTGCCAGTATTGCGAAATTGCAGCATTCCCTTGAGTCTATTCTGTTTCTATTCTGACATGACAAAAACTTGCTACTAATTTCTGGAACAAATTTAGTAATGTCATATCAGACACATCAAGTCAGATGGAAGACAAAAAGTCAGCATGACTTAACAAATTTGAAAAGATACAGGGTGTCACAGATGTCAGAATTGATGTGCTGTATTACATTCCTTTCAGATCATATAACAGCTACCAAACCTGACAGGGAATATTACAAAGAGATCCATTTGAGGATCTCCTCACCCTATTAGTTGTGAAAGTCCTTATTTATATTTCTCTAGTTTCTGAGGAGAAACATTATATTGTTTTCCCTGCTATAGTACCTTTTCCAGGTGAAATGAAAGTATTTCTAGTGTTAGCATGCTTCAGCTATGCACACTCCCCTACCCATTCTCTGATTCAGCTGTCTCTGCTGTCTATAGAACTTACTTTATATCACTTCAGTCAGGTCCACACACTTGGATTTTTTTATTTTTCCTAGTCTTCTTTTCTCAATTTTTCTATACTGTTTATCCAGATAAGTGCTTACCACTCTAGGGTAAATAGTTCCCATTTACTTCTGACATTTTTTCAGGGCTATCATTTGAATTTTAACTTTCAATCATTTTATCAAAACATCTGGAATTGTTGACACACTTGACTTTAGCTCCCAAGACACAGCCATGAGACTCAGAAGATGCAATATATATCTCCTGAAACACAAAGATTATGATTTATCATGGAAATATGAATAGAAATGGTAGCATATGAAATAAAGAAAAATGAGCAACATAATAATGTTGTTTTTATGTTTGTTCTAGTTTTGGCTAAAAGGCATTTTTCTTTCCAAACCAAGTTTTCCTATTTTATTTTTATTTATTTATAAATTTATTTTTTCTCCAGAAGAAAGAAATATACAGAATTGAATGCAGTTTGACACTTAAGGAAACAATTCACTATTCTTTTTTCAGAGCTTCCAAAGCTAGTAGTTCATTATGGAGTTAGTTCTACTGTAGAACAGTAGTTCATAAGTTTCTTTTTCAAAGCTGTGCTCGCCTTGGAAAATATGTGATTCATTGCAGACAACTAGCAAATTCCATATCATTTTGACAGAATCAAGATTTTACCTTGGATTTCTGAAGACTTTTAGATTTAATGCCACTTTTACAGCTACAGTTGAATACTGTTATTCTATTTTTTCCTGTGAAAATACATACTGCAATAAAACCTGTAATCTATGATGCAAGAAAAAAATATCTCTTAGGAGCATTGCTGTGTTACTTGGACCTCGTTCTAGTAGTGCTAGAGTTGGTGTCACTTTTGGGGAGCAGGAAAGGAGGGAAGCATGTATTTCAGCACAATATTAATCTACATTATTTCCCATTGCCTATTCTTTTGGAGGAATACTTTGAGAAAAGCAGGACTTAAAATATCTTCCAAGTGTCTAAGAGCATAGAAATGAAAAGCTGGTAAGATCTTTCTGACTATTGTCATACTGATTTGAAAATCAGCTAAGACACATGGTATTTTAGATGTAAGAATAAAAAGCTAAATACCAGTTTCAACATGACATTAGGTATTTCCTCAAGAAACCTAATTAACTCATTCATAATATTCCTCCCACTGCTTTTAGAATTGTTCTGCCAGAGGCATTTCACATACATTTCACTCTGTAATCAAGTGTGGTTGATAATGACTGGTCTTTGGATGATTTGAAATATATTAATTCTTTCATAGAAAAAGAATAATTTGAAGACATTTAGTATAACTAATGACCTCCATTGATTTCACTATGTAGAATAAATAATCAGATTCATCACATACACAGATAACATCTGTGATTATCTGATCAATACTGTTTCATAAAACAGTAAAAACAGCAAAATTGTAGACATCAGCTCTCCTTGCTGATATTCCTTCTTATGTCCAGAAAACCGCCTGCCTTTATAAAAGGCAACAAGATATCAAGTCCATTCAACTTAATACATGTCCTGATACCCTATTCTTTGTATTAGGTATAAATCTTCCTGAAATATGATTGTTCCTTTTTTTCTATTTTTTTTTTCTGTAAATTCTAATTAAGCTCTTTGTGAAATGTCAAGTCTCACTATTTCTTGAAAGTCTTGTCTGTTACATTTCTCCTTTCAAAGTAAGATGTTATATGCTAGAATATAACTGAATATAAACTGAAGTTTGTTCTTTCTAACTTGTCAAAAAGTTAATCATTTTCTATGTTATAAATTGACTAGCTAAATAAAATTTGAAAAAATATAAGAGCTTAAGCATTTAAAGAATATATTATTTTTAGCGTGATTTCTTTCTAAAATAAACTTGACATGACTACATTTTTTATAAAGTAAATCTTATGTAAGTATTTTGTTTGCGTGTGTGTACGAGAAAAAAGCCAAGCAATCCTAACATTAAATTCACTCACCAATTTAAAATTTCAAAAAGGCATAAACATGAAAGTACTATTTCTATATATTCCATGAAAATGAAAGTTCGGTTTTGGTGTTCTGATGAATAAAAGTCTTTACTATTTTCTCTCCTCTTCTAACACATCACAGGATTCATAAGGAATTCCAGCCCTGAGAGAAAAACATCTAAAAATTCAGACTTCATTAGATGGTGGCTGTAATCATTCTTGATTTCAGTAAGGCCTTTGATATTATTCCTCACAGCATCCTGCTGGACAGCAAGCTCAACATGAACCAGCATTGTGCTCTGGCAGCCAAGAAAGTTAACTGAATGATTCTCCCACTGTATTTATCAGTAGTGCAGCCTCCCCTTGACTATTGTGTGCAGTTCTAGGATTCACAATATAGAAGGGATGTTAAGGTACTTGGACACTTAAGTGTCCAGAGGAGGGCAACAAAGCTAATAAAATGGCTGGAAGGCATGTTGTATGAGGAGAGGTTGAGGAGACTGGGTTTGTCTAGACTGGAGAAAAGGACCACCCTACAAGTTTCTGAAGAAGGGAAGTGTAGAGGGAGGTGCTGGCCTCTTCCCCCTGAAGACCCCTGAAGTTATTACACAGCACTTTTTTATGTGTAGACACTTAAAGAACTTAGATGAATAAAGAGATGTTCATTGTAGAGGGTTATGCTCAGTAATCCCATGGTAAAGTCCGGCCAATGTGAAGAACCTTCACAAGTTTGAATATATTAAAATCTCATTTCGATAAAACATTTTTATCAGATTATACAGCCATCGCCCTAAATTCTACAATTCTTCTGGAAGGAAGAAGCTCTTATTTACAAGAACTGAGAGCTATTCAATAATCACAGGCAAACATGACATCTTATTTCATGCATCTTGGAACCATAAAGAATGCTTTTAATATATATTTATATATATAAAAATGACGAATAAAAAGCTTGAGAAGATAATTTCTACAGAATAACTGAATACTTAATGTATTCAGTTATTCTGTAGAAATATAAGCAAAAAAGAAAGGTAACTAGAAAGGAGTGGGTGGGCAAAGGCAAGAATTATTTGCCAATAATAACGTTTATGTGAAGAACGGAAATGACTGGTAGTATGAACTATTCATCGAGCTACTGAGAACAGTCCAAAGCAGAGATAATTTTATCTCAGAGGAGAAGACAGAAGAGTAACAAATCTGTTTAACTAAAATGGGTACTGATAATACCTTCATGCTTTTAGTATTCTATAGTATAACTGCATCTTATTATAAGTAGCGGAAACTACTACTATGGAGAGAAGGTATGATAATATTTTGGGTTAATGGAAATTTCAGGTTGGAAATTAGGAGAAATTTCTTCTTAGAGAGTAGTTAGGCAGTGGAACAGGTTGCCCAGGAAGATGGTGGAGTCACCCTCCTTTGAGGAAAGGTTGGATGTGATACTTAGGGACATGGTTTAGTGGGTGATGTTGGTGGTTGGGGGACTGTTGGACCAGATGATCCTGGAGGTGTTTTCTAGCCTTAATGACTCTATGATTCTAATGCTGGCGGGCAGTTGAACCTCACACAGCTGCTCATTCACTGTCCAGTGGGATGGGAGAGAGAAAGCGATAAAACTCATGGCTTGAGATAAAGGGTGTTTAATATATGAAGCAAAGTGGTGCAAGCAAAGCAAAACAAAATAAGGATTCATTCACTACTTCCCATCATCTGGCAAATGTTTAGTCACTTCCATGAAAGCAGGGCTTCATCACGTGTAACAGTTACTTGGGAAGACAGATGACATAAGTCAAATATTCCCTCCTTTCACCTTCCTTCCCCCAGCTTTTATTGCTGAGCATAATGTCATATGGTATGGAACATATGGTCCGTCTTTCCCAGCATGTCCTCTCCCAACTTCTTGTGCAGCCCCAGCCTACTCATGCTGGGGGCAGAGTGAGAAACAGAGAAGGTCTTGACTCTCTGTAAGCACTGTTCAGCAATAGCTAAAACGTTGGCAAGTTATCAACACAGTTTTGGTCAAAAATCCCCCAAATAACACCATAACTGGTACTATGAATTAAATTAACTCCATCTCAGACAAAACAAGCCTACATTAAAACAAATAAAATAAAATCAGTTATTTTGTTTTTGGTGACAGAGAAATTAATTGCATTAGAAAGAATTTCAGTGGACTTAAAGAAAAAAGAAAAAAGAAAAAAAAAAAAAAAACCCACAACTTGAATTGCACCAAAACCTTCAAAGTACAGCACTTGTGAACTGAATCTCAGTTAGAAAAGCCAAATTATTATATTAGGATTATGTACAGCCCATACTGTACACTGTTTCTCTGTTGGTTAACGTACAGACTCCCCATCCATCTATCAGAAGCATGCTCTATGTTCCCTGGAAGGTCAGCCAATACAGCTGCCAGAGGCTAAGCAAGGAGCTTTGAGAAGGCAAGCTGACAAGCCCTCCCAGGAAGTACTTGGAGATGCACTCTTGGATCCTGCTTGAAAGGATAAACAAATAGTCAAGTAGAAAGAATAAACAAATAGTCAACACCCTATCTAACCAAACCACAGTTTGTATAAAATCAACTGGAGGGAATAACTCTGAGTAGCTGCAGTGACAGACTGGAAGTCCAAACAGATTTTCTGCATTGTTAACTGCAGCAGATACATTTTTTACCCTATGATACAGTGATAAACAGTGATAAATTTGCCATTCAAAGTTGATCTGCAGTGATATGAGGCATCTTTTCCTAACTATGTTACCAATTTCAAGTTGTAGAATACTTCAAGTGGCAGGGCTGCCTTGTCATACAGAAGTATAATCATTGTAATAAAATAAGGCATAGAAATGCTTCAGTGTCATGACATATTCCCATGATATATAGCATGATTTGTCATCCAGGCACAAGCAAATAAATACATATTTTTCCTTTAATTTAACAAAATACTTTAAAGGAAGATCGAAGAGAACTTTGGGCAGTGTAAGTAAATAAACTTTACATATTTACACCAATAATTACACCTCACACCAAGAATTTAATGAAAGAAACATTGCATAAAATTGTTTCCAGTGAAGAAGCTTCATCACCAGCTATGGAAAAGATTAAAGTCAGTGTTCTTTCTTTTTAAATATTTCCCAAGAGCGGTAGATATAGATCTTTTTCATCAACACATGGCTTGGTTCATAAAATCAAATACATTTCCATAAGCAAGTTTGATAACTGTGATTAACTGTTATAAGTATATGGCAATAAAAGAAACATTGATATAATATGCATATTTTACAAATGAGTTTGTATTTTTTTGAATATGTTTTTATTATTGTGATTTAATGATTCTAACATACCATGTCTTAAAAAAAATATCTATCTGTAACTGAAGAAAAATATACCTCATAGATGGTGTACAGATTAACAGGTTTTCTAAGATGTACAAGCTATCTAAGAAAATACATAATGAAGGACAGGCAACACAACTGGCAACTTTTCAAAGCAAAAATATTTGTGAAAAAATGAGTTAACCTTGTACAGATATACCAACATAGCCATATAGATAATAACTGAAGTAGACCATAATTACCATAACTAAGGTAATGGTGCCTCTAGTTTGGGAGCACAACACTGTAGGAAATCCCAGTGTGTTTTGCAGCTGCTCTTTTCTTAAGAAACAAGTTTGCCAAATTAGTCATCGATAGTCTTTATTTTATTTCCAATTCCATCAGCATTGTTTTATTGTCATTAAAGTGAATGGCATGAATCTGGTCTACGTCATTCTTGGTTGTGTTTGGCCTGGGTGTATGACTTTGTTGACTGCTTACTAAATCTGGATTCATACTGAGGTTCAATTTTATTGAACTTTTTAATGGTGCTTTATTACAACTTATTTTCATTGTCAAATAGCTCTTATAGTCCTCTTGCACATAAATTCCTTCATGTTATTTCTCTGAGGATTCACATTTAGTTATACTACAGACACAAGTTGCCACTTGTCATTTTAAGATTTAGTCAGGATCTATATAAAGTTGTGCTTTACTAAAGTAGAAGAACGTTTTTGAAAGCTGAAAGGTGTGATGAGAAAAACAGAGTAGAAAACTGTGAATCAAAAATCCAATCTCCAAAAGTCAGTTATAAAGATGTAAGAAGGGCAACAGACTAAGACTAAGGACTATCCACTTTTACTGCAGTGTTACTAGTCACAGAGAAAATCACTTCAGTTTCCTAAACCTAAGATTTCTCACCTTAAGCTCTGTTCATCCTACCTGTATTCTTCTTGCCTCTGCAATTACTTGGGAAATTTCTAGGGAAAGCAATATTAATATATCCAATCATTTTCTGATTATTTTGTTTACAGCAATGGCAATTGCACCTAAAAACAAAAGAAAGCAAAGCAAAACAAAACAAAATGGAAACTACTGAACTTTCTCAGATGAGTGCCTATCTTGCTACTGCAAAAACACACACATACCTAAAGCACATTGTATAATTGCTCCTAATATAAATCAGGTCTCACAAACACCATTATAGTACATGTAAAGAAATATTTTCTATATGGATAAAATAGAAATATATATCAATTGAAATAACATATAATGAAAGTGATGCATGGGAGTAATGCAAAAATGGTTTTTGAAACTCCAGGAAGAATGTTGTCATGGAAACAGCTGGGTTAGATATCTTTTTGTTGCTACAGTTTTATTTAGTTGCTGCTTAGTCTTTATGTTCTTTTAATAAATTAATCTTCCTCAAGTCATTCATGATTTTATATATCTCAAAACAAAATGCTATGTTAAGAACCTTTCAGATTCAAGGCAATGACTAATGGCATATTCATCTATACTGAAACATATAAAAATGAAAACTTCCATTTTACTCCCACACTCAGTCATTTGAAAGATTAAAAGAGAAAAATGAGTAAAAGAGTAGTCACTCTCTCCATAAAAGGCTATCATGGCATTCTAGACTATTTTGCCAGGAGTTAAATGAAGGAAAAAGAAAACATGCATAAACAGTCCCCCAAATTTTGAAATGCTTAAATTACTTTATTCTACATAAATGTGATGTGAACTAAAATGGCTAATTAACAGAACTCATTTATAAAAGTAAAAAGAAAGGAGGTTTAAAATTTAAACAAGCAAACATGTAAGTGCCAAGTTAATCAGAAAAGGAACACCAATACTAGGATAATAAAGAAATTAAAAGTAAAAAAAGCTTGCTAACTAGCCTTAGTGCAAGAAACAGAAGTTTAATTAGTCAGTGTGAGCATACCTCCCACAAATAAGTTTCTAAATATTAATTATCATCAAACACAAGAAGTGGTAAGTACCATTGGGAAAAGAATGGGAAGGGCAACACTGACACATCTTCAGAAGACAACCTGAAGCAATGAACATAAAACAAACACAAAGTAATAGTGTTTCAATGAAATATAATTGTCAAAATGACCAAAATAACAAACCTGAAGACTGAGTTGCATTAAAAGAAGTAGCATATACAATGAAGTAACATGACAATAAAATACAGAGGAAGACATACTTGAGGAGGTTATGACGATAAAGAATCCTATTTTTCTTTTCTTCCTATTAAATCTGCTGATTTCCAAGACTGGTGCTTGTGTATGTGTGGTGGTTGACCTTGGCAAGCTGCCAGATCCCCATCCAGCCACTATCTCACCCTCACCTCCCATCCCCTCAACACAACATTATTGATATAAAAACTTAGGGTCAAGAGAAAGACAGGGAGATCACTTACCAATTACCATTGTTAGCAAAACGGACTTTACTGGGGGAAGATTAATTTAATTTGTCGACAAATAAAATAGAGCAGAATAGTGAAAAATGAAGACAAAAACTCCAGCACATCTCCCCATCCTCCCCCTTTATCTCAGGCTTGACTTCACCCGTTCATTCCCGATTCCTCTACCCCACAGAACAGGGGGAGTGGAAATGGGGCACTGTAGAAATGGGGCCAAAACAGATCCTCTTTGCCACTTATCCCTCATCACACTTTATCCCTGCTCTAACATGAGTCTTTACTACAGGCTACAGTAGTAAACCTACTCCAGCATGGGTCCTCTCCATAGCCACAGCTCTTCAAAAACAGCTTCAACTGCTCCATGGGTCTTTCACATGGGCTACAGTGCTTCAGGAAAAGACTGCTTGTATACGGGCTCCTCTCCATGTGCTGCAAACCCTGTCAGTAATCTGCTGTAGCATGGGCCACAGATCTGTCAAGAAATATCATCCTGCTCTGGTATAGGGCTGCGTGGGTTGCAGTGTGGATATCTGCTCCCCCACTGGTCTCTCCATGGGCTGCAGGGGAATCTCTGTTCTGGCATCTGGAGCACTTTCTCATTTCCTTCTTCTGACCTTGATGTTGGCAGAGCTGTTTCTTACTCTATTTTTTCTTTTTCTTCTTTCTTCTATTTTCCCCCCTTTCCTATTAAACTCATCTCCCAGAGGCACCACCATGTTGGCTGCCAGGCCCAGATGGGCCCTGAGGTGGGGCAATTGGAGCCAGCTGGTACCGGCTGAGGCTGGCATGGGGCAGCCCCGGCCTCTCCTCACAGAGGCTACCCATGCAGTCTCTCCACTGCCAACACCTTCCCACTTCCACCCAATAGGCTTTGCACAATCCAGACTTCTAAATCTCTCTGGCCTGGGTATCTAAAACATAAGCAGTGAATCTGGCGTGCTTCAATTTCTCGTCACTAAAATTTTAGCTTTTTCAATTATGTGTCTAGTTACATGTTTTAAATTCATGAGCCACATTCCATGAAGACTGGAAATTTGCCTATGCACAAGAAACTCATATGCCTGTTGCACAGTGCCAGTGTGCACAGTCTGTCCATAGTGATTCATATATTGAGTGGGAGGTAGAGATATAAGACTTACCTGCTTTTCCAGAAGCTACTCTGTTAGAAATGAGTTAGTATAGACAGGCAGCTGACATTCAGAGGGTGTATTCTTTATACCCTCAGCAGCCCTTTAACAGGATGAAGTCAACATGATATATATATATATAAATATATATATATATATATATATATATATATATACAGTAAAGAAATTCACAGTAGTGACAGCATCTTAAGCAAGCTGGAGTAATAAGTAATTTCTAAGAAATATCTCAGATGTACAGCAGGGAATTTTAATAAATATTTTTTTTAAAGCTGCTGAAAAGAGATTTGTCATATAAAAAACAATAACTTTATCAGTATTAACTTCAACATGTTAAGACAATGAAACACCTGGCAGAAACTAATAAAGAATAAGGTATATTTCCATAAAATCAGTACGTGCAAATTAAATGTGTATACTTTAGATGTGCTAAATACACAGAGTTCTTAAGTCTTCTTAGCAAGGGAGAGCAATCCTGCTTCTCAAGGACAGAAAAACTATGTAAGTTCGTAAACTAAAACAATGAACATAAGTCATTTTCAGTCATTTTACATGACTGTGTAGGAACAAGAAGTGTTTACGGTAGATCTGGATAATAGTCTGGTGGCAGATGGCATACCTAAACTGGTACCAAGGATTCACGTGAAGGTTGCAGTGAGAATTTGGGTTTGGATGAACAGAAGCCAGAGATCAGAAACTTCCACTCAACACTTTTTGCCATCAACATCATTCTGCAGCTTATATTAGCAAACCAATATTTTGACAAACTTGAGGAGTTAAAATATATTGTGTAAAAATTTGCTCTGGAACAACAAAGAATTTGCAGTAGATTTCTTACATCATGGTTCATTGCTTTAGCCCTCAGACCATTATTATTTTCAACTGTTATAGATGAACAATTTCCATAGTGGTGTTCTCTTTGTTGCAAAAAATAGTTTTTGTTGTTGTTGTTGTTGTTGTTTTTGTTTCTCTCACATACTCAGACTTACAAGAGAGTTTTCCTGATTTCATCTGAGACAGAACAGGTCTGAAGACTGGTGTGCAAACTTTTCTCTTGTTTTGTACTTAATTATTACTTCTTATATTAAGGGAGGGAAGTCAAATTTGTATAACTGAAGGGAACATAAGGGAACATACACCCTTTCTTTTAAAAACGTGAATTTCCTCAAAGGATTTTTTTTTTTTTTTTTTGAGAAAAGAGTGGAGAAATATGATTTTCTACTTTTGTGTCAGGGTTGAAACATGATTTCATAAAAGACAATAGTATGAGCTACTATTAATTAATTTAGTACTTTGGTATTTATGTTACTGTTGTGAGTACAGAGGTTGTTAGTGCATCAGTGAGTTCAAGCTAGGCTAATCTCTTGAGCCATCAGAGGGATTAATACTAAGGTCCAGCTAACAGTAGCAAAATTGTCAAAGATAATCTAGTTTCCTTGTATTTAGAGGACACTCTTACTCATAGTTCAGATAGAATATTTTCTGAAGACTTAATATATGAAGTGTGAATCAGAAAATAAGAATTCAGTAAAAATAACTAAAATTTTATTTTTCAGTAACAGCAGCTGTTTTCCATAAAAGGGTCAGAATCTGATCCCTAAAAATCTAAAGCAAATTTTAAAAAGCTTAAGTAATTAATGGCAATAATGCTTTACATCTACCAAAGTATTTGATATACCTAAACAAATTATTTTCCAAAACTGTATTCAAATTTTCAATGTCTTACTATTCTACTGGGGAGGCCACACCTAGGGCACTATGTCCAGTTCTGATCCTCTCATGAGCAAAACCTACGTATTTTCATACATTCAATATGACACTAGATTTTACTGAAAGTATGCAAGCATAAGTTGTCATTTTTCACTTAAGGATTAGTTAGTTTTTTTTTTTTTTTTTTTTTTTTTTTTTATGAAGTGATGTTCTTATTAGGACCAAGCCAACAGTAAAAATATCCAATAACATAGTGACTTTTATTTTCAGGCAATTTGCAGACATTATCTATTTAATCATTGCAATATCTTTGTGAGATGATTGCATTTATTTATCTACAGCTTCAACTGAAGAATATGAACTGGGGATATTAATTAATTTACCCAAGGGCACAAAGGGTATATATATCTGTATTTATATTAAAACATCTTTTCAGCTAATTGTTAGGTGTGCATGTCACTAAACATTTTTTTTTCCAACTCTAATTCAAGTTCCCATAATGTTAATAATGTAGCTGCGAATGCTAGTACAGAAAATCTTCATTCTTTTCAAAAAATAACTGACCGTTTAAACAGATCATCTCTGATTCACTAGGAGTTACTTGATCCTTTGATAATGATGAAGAATCACTGCTATTCACAGCATTTTAGTAGAGTCATTAGGTTGAAACTCATAGTTTGTATTGTATGTATGTCCATTACATAAACCTGATTGTTCATAATAAATCCCTGTATTAACCTCAGAGGCACAGCAAAAAGGAATGAATAGGTACAGACACTCAAACCATGTATGCACACACCAAGAATAATAATAAAAATTTATTGGATAAAGCCTGTATACAATGACTGACATCTTTAAATGAATAGGCACAAATGATCTGCTGAGAGAATGTCACAATAATTTGCTTTTCTATCAATGACATATTCTGCCATGTGAAAAGTAATCTCCTTTTGGATCTATACACAAGAGTGTTAACAAACACCAATAGGGACTAAACGTGGGATAGCAAAGCAGTATATTAAATGTGTCTCTATCTCAGAACAAAGGACATAATGTTCTTGCTAATTTTTAGCTACAGACCTAATTCAGCAACATGTGCCTATATGAAGCAACAAATATGAAAGCATAGTCTTGTGTTTGAAGATATAACTCAGTGTTGTCTCCATTTTCAAACTCAACAGGATACTACTCAAAGCCTTTAAGGATCTTTTGATATTAAGTATATTAAAGTGCTTTTACAAACAATTGTTTTGCTTATGAGGGGTGGTTGGAGACTTGTGTTTCAGTGTTCTGACATTTCCAGGGTTTACTGATAGCTATCAGTTTTTCTTCTAAGCACCTTAGTACTACTGTAAGTCCTCTCAGACCAAGCTTGTATAAAAACAGGTTTTCTGACCTTGTTTTCCACACAAACAATGTCTGTAAATGCACATGTCATAACCTATTCAGAGTTTATCAGTAATTTTTTTTTTGTATTTACCAATAAATACCAATGAATTTACCAGAATTAACTCTCCTCCAGACTCCTTTGGCCACTGTGCTTTTAAAAACTGAAGAAAGGCTGTTTGATCCTGACCAAAGGATTTCTTATCTCAGGAATCTCTACCCTGCACCCCCAACCCCCACCTTTCTATGTTTTCTTAATGTGCATATAATAGCATGCAAAATCACAAATTATACAGTGTATATATAATTGGCAAAGAAAAATCTTCAACATCATATTTCTTTCTTCCTTTATTTTGTTGTGTCTTTTTTTCACTGTGTTGCTGCCTGGCCTGATTTATCTTATAAGTCCTTTATAGCACACACCATTATCTGCCAGCCTCATACAGTGTCTTGGATATGTAAGGGCACCTCATGTGATACAAAATGCACATACTCAGGCAACCTGATTGAGCTCATGCATACTTTAGAGTGTTTCTTGATTCTTTTAGGTGTGAGTAATGCAGCCAGTAGAATTGAATCCCAAAGACAGGGATTTTGAATGTTTGTAAAATTTAACATTTTTTTGCTGCCTAAAACTTACAATTTCATCAAGAAATGTATTGCTATAAGGTCAATTATATAACCAGATACTAAACTATTAGAAATCTCCAGTTCTGTCATATTTCTTTAATGATATATTACAATATTTCAGTGGCTTTTTACAAAATACAGGTATTTTTTTAAATCCAAGCAATCACTTACTCATTAAAAATGGCTGTCCACCTCCCAAGGTCAGGTTGGATGGGGCTTTAAACAAGCTGGTCTAGTGGGAGATGTCCCTTAGCATGGCAGTCGGGTTGGAATTTAATGTTGATCTTTAAGGGCCCTTCCAACACAAACCATTCCATGATTCTATGAAAATTGGTCATAGACAAATTGCCATCGACACTGACTGACGTAATTTTCATTTTCCTTAGTCTAAATAACTACCTCTGTACCTTTCAAAATGCAAGCAAGGTGCTTTTGCCATATGACATTTCATAGCACACAAGATATAAATGTGGTACTTACACACTAAACCAAATTAACAATTGTGTAAAAAATTTCAAATGCTTACCAAGGGGGCAATTGCATTTGAATCCATTTATATCCTCTTCACAGGTTCCTCCATTCCAACAGTGTCCATCTAGACACTCATTCATGTGAACAGAACATGTTTCTCCTGAAATTTTATATTAAAATAAATAAATCAATAAACATGCAGATCTGTTCAAATTGTAGCGACATATTATTAATGGAAAAGGACTATCAGAATGTTGACCTCACTGGCCAAGGCACACTTAGTAGAGCACACAGGGACACTGGTAGACATCCTTTATGTCATGAATTTTTCTACTTCATTTGTTACAAGAGTCCATTTTGACAGGCAATATTGGAAGCAAGACAATCGAGAAAATAGAGAGCTTTCCTAGAGAGGATACATACAGTCCTGGAGGGCTTTCCTGTTATACAAAATTACTGTATTCAGGCAATTATTTATTTATTTATTTATTTTTCAGTTGTGTCAATTGTCTTCTTTCATTTCACTCACTGTCTTCTTTGAAAAAGAATGGCAGAGTATCATCGAACATGAAAAGCAGGCCAACACTAATTCACAGAGTTATGTGTAACAGTAGAGTTCAGCTTATGTTCCACAGAATGTTGCCACTACTGTGATACTAAATATACCTTTCCATGAATACAACAGAAGAGGATAATCAAGTCACTAAAGAATATATAATGAGGCAAAATACAGATATTACTTAATGAAATAATTAAGAGCTAAGGTGGGAAGTGTAATTAAATGTAGATTTGTTACAGCAGGGGTTGCTTTGATTTGTAACAGGAATAGGTACTTCCATCCACGTGAATATGGAGGAAAATCATAAGTGCAGTGCTTATCATAGGTCAGCAGTGTATAAAGCATGTGTGGCTTTTGGTGAACCTCAAAGAAAAGTATGGAAAAAAAAAAAAAGAATCCTGAAATTGCCCTGAATTATTTGCACTGAGGAAAATATTTGGTCTCTTATCCTCAGCACACATAAATGCCTTCTCATGCAATCATATGTATCAAGATAGTCAGATCTGAAAAACCTTTATTTTGTCACTAGAAGTACCTACCGTATCTACCAGAAATAGGCCTTCATCAGGGAAGCCCATAGTAGCAATAAGGTTCTGTTCCATGCTTAAAATGATTGGCAGAGTAACTTCTATGAGTGCTTTTCTTTTTTTCTTTTTTTCTTTTATTTTATTTTCTTATGTCTACCCATGTTCTACATTGTTCATATGATTTTAAGATACCTGGAGGATAAAGTGGAGACACATGTAGAGACCAAGGAGAGTCCAAATAACTCAGTAAACTAAAGAGCTACCTGCTTGATAGCAGCAGTTGCTGAATGTTGCTTAATGTGCTGTGCCACCTGTCAGGAATATAGACATTTGGAAGTGGCCAAAATATAGATGTTTTTAGATTTCTTTTTATATTTGTAAATTTTGTCTGAAGTGTTGAAAAAGAAATAGCACTATATGCAACCTTTCTGATCTAATTCCAATATTTTGCTTTCCTTATGTTTTCTAGTTCAGACCTATTCCCACAGCTACGTCCCAGAATATGGTAGATCTCTTTGGAGGGAGATAAATGGAGATGCATTGGCTCTCTTCTTATGCACAAATAAATGGAGAGTAGCACAGAGTTTCTTCTAGGAGTAAATAACATGTTTACAAGCCATGGCTAAGCTGCAATATGTACAAGAAAAACTACCTGAAACAGATTCTTTCATGTCCTTTAAGTTGTGGTATACTTCTAATGGATAAAGTCTAAAATAAAACAAATGCAATTCTAAGGGAATTGCCTCTTGAATCGAAGGCAGCAAAGGTATCTTTTTGATCTGTATGGTACAATAATTTGAAGACATGGCTGTACCAGACACAACTACAATTTCTTCCAAATTGTGGACTGTTGTTAACTTTGTTTTTTTATTTTCTTTTTGAGATATGAAATTTAGTGTGGGATGAGTCAACTTCATTTAGGCTTCTAACTAGCCTATACTTCTATACTTTTCAACTGAGAATTTACAGTGAAATTCGGCACCCTAAATGATGTTATCTAATGCTATATAGAAAATCCTGTATTCAGCCTCAAGAAAATACTTCCTAGGGGATGAAATGGACACTAAGCAGAGACAGTCACAACAGTTTTATAAAAGTACCATAAATTGGTACCATTTAGTCTGGCAGTCCTGATAGGATAGTAGGAAATAGATAGTAGGCAGTCCTGATAGGATAGTAGAAAAGAACAAAGACAGAAAGGGCAGCAGTGAACTGTGCAGTATTTCCAAAAACTAACAAAAAATAGTCTGCATTGCACAAGGTGAAGCCTTTGAGGAATTCAAAAGTAAAAAGACAACCAGATGAACAGACCAAAAGGTTAATTCTCTGGCCATGTTTTGACTGAAATATATGAAATGACACATCTAGGGATTCCTGAGAGGATGATGAAATAATGAAGGCTTGAGAAGTTTGGGACATGAGATGAACATTGGAGCTTTAGCTGTTTTGAGGAGCAGTGACAAAATCTAATTGTATGTAGAAACAGTGAGAAAGGATTCAAAGCCTCCTACTGAAGTCTAACCAGAAGCATAGTGATTTAAGCAATATGAGAAAGGAAGCAGAAAAAGGGGATTTATTTTGTGCCTTCATTTGGAAAAAATAAAATAAATATTGGTTATAGTCCATAGCTAAGAAATTCCCACTAGTGTTATCAGAAACTGATTTTAATTTCAAATATCACACTATTAACTCCCATTCTTTTAAGACTTTATAAATACAGTTTTTCTTAATGTATTAATCTATACTGCAACACTCCATAGATTAAAATATTTAGTCCCAATTTAGATGATTGATCCCAAATGTAAATGTCCAGACTAATACTATACAGTAGAAGTACACCTGCTGTACATTTTCAACACTGCTGAAAAACAACTTGGTTTCAGGTATTTTGCTTTTATTTATCTGTGGCAATGTTAAATGTGTGTGAATTCCATTCTGCATTTAAAAGAACAAGGGAATTAGGAAAAAAAGTCCCTGCTCTGATAGCAATGGTGTTGATTTTACGCCTGGAGGCTGTTATTACAGCTAAATTACTTCAGTTGACAAAGAAGCAATTACATGCCACTCAGCCTCGTCTCAGTTATCAAGCTTTGAGAATATGTTTCTCATAACTGACAAAAATATTTACAAAAACCACTGACTGATTTACAGTTTGTGCTAGCTAACAGTACTTGCAGAATGATATAGAAAATTATTTAATTTTCTGAAATATTCCAGTTGAAAATACTCTTAACACATTAAATAGTTCAGTATTTTCTATCTAAAAGTTAAAAGTGCCATTGTATCATTCTGTACACCTCAGAAAAGGCTACAGAAACAGCATTTATTTTATTATTATTATACGTGAATGATGTTAAACCTTGGAAAAAACTTCATGTGTTAGTGCAATTTCTGCCAATCAAATAAATGATTGTGTAATGAAAATGAGAATAATTCCATTTTGTTTTTGTAGATAATAATTATCTCTTGTAGTTATGTGTCCTAACAAAGAGTGGCACTAAGCTGGTAGTTGCACCCAACAAAAGACATGTCCTTCTCGCATACAGTTGCAATGGAAATATAAGAATTTATGCCTTCAGAATAGGAGGGCAGTATTTGGACAGTACTTTTTAAAATGTTTCAGAGAGAAGAAAAGAATTTACGGAGTTAATGTGTGATATTTTCTGAGTATGCAAGACAGGAAGAAAGGTAGAAAGGCTAGATGCATACAGTGCATCCATTTATTTTTATTTTTATTTTATTATTATTATTATTATTATTATTTAGTATGCAGATAATCTCAACTACACATTTGAAATGGTAAACCTTATTTGAACATACAGTAAGAATAACTAATTGGCTACAAATTACTTTCAACACCATAGTATGTTCATATAAATATTTTCTGGGTTTACACTTTTAAGGTTAACATTAATATAACAAATCCAAACATAATTAGTAGTATAACACAATATTTAATTAGTTATTTAATAAATCATAGCTTTGGGTCTGAATTCCTAAGCAATCCACAGGGTTCATGTAATCAAATTCTGAAATACAAGCATAATGTTAAAACTCATCATAAACTGATTCTGTTTCCCTTTACTTTATAGTGTGTTTTATCATGTATAAAATTGCAGTGTTCTTAAAATACATAACAAATAATTAGAGCTGCCTAGGAAACTCTGTTACTCTAATAACACATGAGTTTCATGGCCTGACGCTTAACAGCTTTCTACAGGCACACTGATGTTGCAGAAGTGACTGATTATTCCGCAGAACAGAAGACTTGCTAAGAGATATGCGTTTAGGACCTTCAGCGGATGCATGCTTAGAAATTTGGCAGACACATAGTCTATCAGGATTACTAATGTAGTGTTTAAAGAAATCATACTATTTTAGCAAATGAAAACATTCATAAGTTCTCAGGTAAATAGACGTAAGAAAACAAAGGAATACTCAATTTCAAAATATAATGGATGAAGTCTCATTGAATATTCCTTTGCTCTGAAGTACAGGCAACTCTGTAAGATTACAACACTGAAAGTCTGCACCTTTCAGTAGTTCAAACTTTATTTTATTTCTGATGACAAAAGAGCCTAACCTCACACTTTAAATGAATGATTTTAACTGTTTTGACATTTTTTAGAATATCTGCAAAACTATACTTTTTTTTTTTTTTTTTTAATTTCAAAGTAAGCTTAATTACATATTCTCAAATTAAATATTCATGCATTAGAGTAAAACCAGGAATGATTAGAAAGCTTATTTTTTTTAATATAATAGATGTTATGTATAAGTATCTGTATTTTAATGTCATCCATTTTATAAATTGCCACTGCTACTTTTAATGTCTTTCAGGCTTAATTCATGCAAAAATATCGAAATGCCACACTTCATCTGCATAAGGTTCATACCAAATTTTGTTTTATAGGCATAATGGAATATAAATTTTGACAATGAAAAGATGGAGAGAGTGAACACAAAAAAAATTGTCTAAGTTTATTACTATTATTATTAGTAGTATTAGTATTAGTATTAGTATTAGTATTAGTATTAGTATTAGTATTAAAAACTATTAACCCTTAAATTAGGGAAACATTACTTCAGGACATAAACTGCATATTTCTATTCCCAGATCAGATGAAAAGCAAATGTTTTAAAATTCTGCTTAATGTAATCCTAATAAAGCACTACTGAAAAAAAATGCTTGTTTTTTTTTTTCAGTCCAACTAGTAGCCATAAAAGCTATTTGCAGGTTGCAATCACAACTGCCTGGCTAATGAAAAGTTAATGCATATTATTAAGGACATTACCAAATGCCTATTTAACACTGATAGACATGGGGCATCAACTGCCTAACTAGGAAACCTGTTCCAGTGTTTGACCATTCTTACAACAAATAATTTTTTCTGACTATCCAGTCTGAAGCTTTCCTGGTGCAGCTTTGTGCCAGTCCAGTGCATCCTATCATTGGTTACCAGAAAGAAGAGATCAGCATGTCCTTATCCTTATCCTGAGGATAAACTGTAGATAGCAGTAAGGTCGCTCCTTAGCCTCCTTTTCTCCCAACTAGATTTCTTTTCTCCCAACTAGATTTCTCCCAACTCACTCTTCTTAACCTCTCCTCATACAACGTGCCTTCCAGCCCTTTTATCAGCCTTCTTGCCCTCCCCTGGATGCATTCAAGTACCTTAACTTATAGAAACATATAGAAAGTACCTTTCTATATGGTAGACTCTAAAACTGCACACATTATTCAAGGGGAGGCAGCACCAAGGCTAAATACAGTGAGAGAATCCCCTCTTTTGACAGGCTGGCTATGCTGTGTTTAATGCATCCCAAAATGCAGTTTACCCTCTTGGCTGTCAGGGAACGCTGCTGGCTCATGTTGAAATTACTGTCAACCAGCACCTCCCTTTCTGTCGAACAATTCTCTAGCCACTCATCTCCCTGTCTGTACCTGTGTCTGGCATTACTCCATCCCAGATGTAGAACCCATAATTTGCCTTTGTTGTATTTCATGCCATTGATGATCACCCACTGTTCCAATCTATCTAGATCCCTCTGCAAGGCCTCTCATCCCTCCAGGAAATTAACAGCACCTCCCAGTTTAGTATTGTCATTGAACTTGCTGAGGATGCATTCCACTCCTGCCTCCAGATCAAAATGTTGAACGTTGAACATTGACAGAAATATTGAACTAGACTGGCCCAAGGACAGAGTCTGGGGGAACACTGCCAGTGACCATCTTCCAGCCAGAGATTGGCCATTTGAGCTCTGGCATGAGTCCATCACCCAGTGCACTGTGAAGCGGTTCAACACCCATTTGGGCAATGTGTCCAGAAGGATGCTGTGACTGATGGTATCAAAGGCCATACCGAAATCCAGAATGATTACATCCACTGACTTCCCCTCATCCACCATGCATGTGACCTTATCATAGAAGGAGATGAAATTACTAAGGCAAGCGTTTACCTTTATGAAGCCATGTTGACTATGTATGACAATTGCTTTGTTCTTTAAATGCGTTTCGGTAGCATCTAGATAATCTTATCTATAATAGTTCCATGTATTAGGGTTAAACTAACAGGTCTGTAGTTTCCTGGGTCTTATCTCTAGCCCTTTTTGTAGAGTATTATTGCATTGGCTCACTTCCAGTCAGCAGGGACCTGCCCAGACTCCCAAGACATATTATGGAAAGGAGACCAGCTATAACATCTGTTAACTCCCTCATACTCTGGTGTGAATCCCTTCAGGTCCCATGATCTTATGAATATTCAACTGATACAGCTGGTGTCTTACAATTGTGTTGCCCACAACTGGAAAGTTGCTGCTCCCTCTGTCATGGGTGTCCAACTCTGAGGACAAGGCAACCCAAAATCTACCATGAATTTTAAAAAGTGGTAAAAAAAAAAAAAAAGGCATTAAATGATTTTTCCTCATCCTTACTTGCTAGGTGACCTTCTTTGTCAAGTATCAGTCTAATGTTTTCCTTGGAATGGAAAACTTTCATTCACTGGAAATGGTGAACAGAAACGTGAATCCATTTGCATTCCTTAGTGCAGCAGAAACATTTTCAATACATTATATAGGTCACTTTGCCAAAGAATGGACTAACTAAGGAGACATCTCTTTCTCATACGAGTAGTATCTGGTATCTAGGTATCTTTGTCCTGCTACACAAAAGCACCATTTAAACCTGCCAACTGGCAGCTGCCAACCACAGGTAAGTAGTTTCATTCCAGATCAGTACCTGCTAATCTTACAGGCCTTTAAAAGGTCCTCATGCCCTTTTTGCATCCTGGTACTGTAAGAAACTCATATGAGGAACAATATTGATATTGTTATTAAAGAGTTTTCATTTTAGGTCTGCATTTCAATTTGGTTAGTAGGTCAGAGCAAATCTCTGTGTAGAGTATGTGGTGAATAGCAAAATATGTGAGCTTGACTTCACACGCTACACAGATTAGTTAAGAACTTGCTGGAGCTCCTGGGCTCCTGTATCTTTTCACAAGACAGCTTGGCAGAGAGCACAGGAAGATTGGTTGCACAGCACACAGCCAGTCTGATCTAGTTAATAAAATAGCCATTAAAATAACAGGGACATTATCTGTGCATGTGACAATGCTTTGTAAATATTTTTTCATAAAAGTATTTCACCTAATTGTTTGTATCCAGAATCAATTTAATTTTACTGAATTAGGAACAGTAGGATGGATATTAGTAAATTAAACATAGGTATCTGGTATTACATTAATGCTAGAGAGTGTCTTGGCTTTCAGATATTACTAAAGAGGGCAGGAGTCTCATGTGCACCTCGAGTCATATCTGACCTATGAGGATCTCTTAGGCTGCTAAGACAACAGAAATGATATCTAATGCTTAGATCTGAAAGCACTGGAAGTAATCCCATAATGTCTTAAGTTTCCTATATATGCAGTGGAGAAAGCGTATTCAGTGATTCAGATAAAAGCTACATAGCAAGCTTATAGTATTTTATTCTGAGTTTTGAATTACTTTGGAAATTCTTCTTTCTTTTCCTACAGATGGAAAATCCATAAAACTAGAAATTTAGGGAATATCATTGAAGACAGTATGAAGGCAATGGACTGGTTTGAAATCAAAAAGAGGGGACTGAGAAATATCTTTCTATTTATGAAGATCTTTATAAAGGCTTTCTCTGTGTCCATTTTAATGTTAATAAAAGCTTTTTAATAATAGCCATAATATTACAATGAATTTCATTAAGAGCTATCAGAATGGCATATATACTAACAGAGATGAAGGAAGTTACATGTTGATGTGTCTTCTAGCTATACAGTTCTATGACTTGTATGTTTTTAAGAAAAGTTAGCAAAAATAGCAACAACTCTAAAATTAGCAAGTATTACAAGTATTTTTGCAGTCCATGATGACTACTACTTATGTGCCTGTAGGCTATCCTTTAATGAAAACTAAAAATCAAAATCCTATCTAATCTGTGAGGTAGTTTTCTTAAAGAATTAGCAGAAAACAAATCCAGCACTAAAAAGAATCAGATGCATCAGAATTCTCTGAAAATCTCAAAGACAAACTTTTTTTGTTTGTTGGTTTGTTTGTTTCATTTTTAAATTGTCTCAGAAAACAGCTATGAATTTGATACAATGGGTAGCTATACAAACTGTGGGTCTGTATAGTTTTCATAATTTCATAATTGCATGTGGACCTGCTAAGGCATATCATGCCCCTGAGAACACTGGTAGAATGTAATTGTCCTGAGCAGCCCCATCTGGGACCTTCCCAAATACCCTGCCCATTGTCCAACAAGCCCCATTTCAGCTCAGCCCTAGGCACTCAGCTCTAGCCTGAGCTATGCTGTAGATGTGCCTGTTTATAGTACTGCCTAAGGCCCTGTCTCAAAAATGGACCTCAACTGACAGGATCCTTTGTATGTACATTGCAGCCTCGTCTCTGGCCTTGTCTCTAGGCCTGCCTCCTGCTGTTTCTAACTGGGACTCCTGGCCCTGGGCCTGGTCAATTGCTTTCAGTGCCTAGGGCTCTTGAGGGCAACAGGTTAGCAGGTCTCAGCCTGCTCTGCTTAGATGCTGCAGGACTGTGCTCTGCTTAGTGAGGGCAGTGCCTACACTTGGGGTTGTTTTCAGCCCTATTCATTGCTACCCGCATGAAGCAGCCTTGTACTTGCTGCTCCTTGATATAACATAGTCAATCTTCATTATATTAGTGTGTCCATCAGCTGTTCTAGACATTATTTTTTAAAGCAGCTAAATTCACTTGTATTGAAAAGGATAAGTTTTCACACAACCTTGTGTTTTTCCTTTCAAGATCTGTCTTTAAGAATAACATCAAAGATATATTGTTCATTTCTACCACAGAAATGTAAAACTATTTAATAACATCCAATTGATTTAAGAACAATGAATAGCTTACTGAAAGTACAAACACTTAAATGCTTCCTCTAATAGACTCTAAATGTTAGGTGAATTCTTCTGATGTAGCTGTGGCATAATAGATAAAAAAGCAAAGTACAGAAATTTAAAGTAATACAATGATATTAAAAAGGTATGTTATTTTCCCATTTTGGACAAAAAAAAAAGAGAGAGAAAACTGAAATGCAGCATATATAGAACATATTAATGTGTAACTTAAAAAGCTACTGGAAGACCAACATTGGTGATGAGTGTGAATTTTGTTATTCACTGCTTGCATATGTATAGAGCAATGATGGATTAATATCTTGCTATGTGAGTTACAGTATAATTTCAGAACAAAACAAAACAACAAGAAAAACAACAACAAAAACCACACATCTTAACTATACAGCAATCAATGTTGTATAGATACAAAACCTCAAGAGGCAATATTTCTCATCTACTTAGAATTCTCGGCAGCTGTCTTCCCATTTTTGTAAGTACCCGAACAAACAAGACTTTTAATGAAGGGTATGTTTGAATAAAGGCAACCTTTTAACAAATACTTCCAAGAAGAGCTTCTATTAAGCCGGAATGAAGCACAGCAGTATTTGCTTAGAAATCCAAGTCATTAATCATGAAAGCTAGAACCATTTGATGCTGAGCACTGATTTTGTTATATGGAATAAAATGAAGATATGGAAGAAGAGAGTCTGACAATGACTTCTCAAGTGAATAGAATTATGTTTGTTTGATACACTGAATCACAGCAAAGCAATATAGAGTATTGTCACATGACCAAAATGATGGAATAAAGGTTTTCATAAAACTACTAAATTTTTACAGGTCATACTGCAAGCTGCCAAGTCTGGCACAGGCCGAATTCTCTTGCTGGTAGTGGAGACACCAAAAAAATGTCTCCATATTAAAGTCTCCATCACAAGTACAGTTAACAGTTCAAAAGGGAAGAATGTGCTGTACGATGCTAAAAATATTATATATTATACATAAATACAATTTATACATATTATATAAAACAATATATTGATTTTTAATATGCAGATGCCCAAGTCTTGGATTTTTTATAAGCTTCTTTTTGTCAAATAAGAGTGTGCAAGCTGTTCATATTGATAAATCCCTTTACAGTGCCTAAGGAGACCCTACATAATAGAATGTAAAACATTTGTGAAATACTGATAGACATCAGACTAAAATGATAATTTAGGCAGAGGAGACAGCTATGAGTTGTCTATGTAAAATTTGGTTCTGAAATAAAAACGCACTCTAATTCTATATCAAAGAGTACCCAGGGATTCATTTATTAACAGCAGAAAAAACAAGTTGGAGGCTGGGTACTCATGGCTTGTTTTCAAACTTGTGAATCCTGGTACACATAGTATAATAGTTCCCAGAGATTTACAGAGTCCTGAGCAGGAATGACTTTGGTTTTACTCTTAAATTTATCTACTGCTGCCTTTGATATTTCCTCTGAAATTGAATTTAAGACTTATGAAGAAATTGAAGCACATGTGGATATGTAAAAAGGTTGAATTACATAGCATAACAAAACCAAAATGTGTCTTTCTAACATCATGCTGAGATACTCTTCACTGATTCATAACATGCAGTTATGACTGAACTTCAAATCTGTTCTATAATATAAAAAATCACAGGATCATAAAACCTTAGACAAAATATGAACATAGAAATACTAGAGTAGTGATAACATTTTTATAAATTTCTAGTCTTTTATTAATTGTTTTTGTTTTATACTCTATGAAAAAAAATTATGTTCAGTACATATGATAATGAGCTGCACTACATTAATAGTATTGTGAAAATTCTCTTGACTTTGAATTTGCTTCTCTTGGAATACTATCATATAATACCTCTCTGAGTGGTAAAATAAGAAAAAAGTACTTTCCAGTAAGATGTCATCTATATAAGTGCTCATGCTCACATAAGCACAGAATAGCTGAGGTTAGAAGGGATCTCTCAAAATTATCTACTCCGATCCCTCTGCTCGAACAGGGTCACTTGAAGTAGGTTGCCCAAGACCATGTGTGGATGGCTTTTGATGATCTCTGAGAAGGGAGATTCCATGACCTCTCTGGGCAATCTGCTGCAGTGCTCCATCACTCTCACAGTGTTTCCTGATGTTTAGATGGAACATCTTGTGTTCCAGTTTGTGCCATTTCCAGTGAACACCACTGGAAAGAGTCTGGATCCAGACTTGTTGCAACCTCCTTTTCAGGTATTTATATAAATTGTTGAGATTTTCTGTGAGCTTTCTCTTCTCTAGGCTGAACAGTCCCAGTTCTCAAAGCCTTTCCTCATATGAGATGTGCTTCAGTTCCTCAATGATCTTCATCTGTTCCTTCACAAGACTCTCTCCAGTATGTCTATGTCTCTCTTGTACTGGGGAGCCCATAAGTGTACCCAGAACTCCAGATATATCTCACCAGAGCTGAGTAGAGGAGAAAAATCACCTCCCTCAACCTGCTGGCAGCACTCTTTCTAGGGCCATACAGGATATTGTTAGCCTTCTTTGCCACAAGATTTACTCCTGGCCAGTTTGGTGTCCACTAGAATCCCAGGCCCTTTTCTGCATAGAGGCTTTCCAGCTGGGTAGACCCCAACATATACTAGTACCTGGGGTTATTCACCCTCAGGTGAAGGACTTTGCAACTACCCTTGCTGAACTCCTTGCGGTTCCCATCAGACCATTCCTCCAGCCTGTTGAGGTTCCTCTGAATGGCAGACTGCTCTTGCAGACTTCCTCTGCTGTGTCAGACATTCTTTCTAGTTTCGTGTCATCAGCAAATGTGTTGAGGGTACATTCTGTCCCATAACCCATGTCATTAAAGGAAATGTGAAGCAGGACTGGAGCCAGTGTTGTCTACACCATGAATTGCTGGCCTCCAGATAGACTTAATTCCACTTCTTTCCTCCAGTTCTCAGGCACCTCTTACAATCACTACAACTGTTCAAAGATTATTCAGGGTGGCCTTGAAGTGCACAAGAACTTGAGAGTGGACACAGCCAGGACAGCTGGCCAGACTGACCTTAGGGATATTGCATACTACATGACATCATGCTTATCAATAAAACTGGGATGATGGAGGAGGAAGAGGGGGATGTTTAGAGTGATGGCATTTATCTTCCCAACAAACTGTTACGTGTGATGAGCCCTGCTCTCCTGGAAGTGGCTGAACATCTGCCTACAGATGGGAAGTAATGAATTAATTCTGTGTTTTGCTTTGTTTGTGTGAGTGGTTTTTGCTTTACCTAGTGAACTGTCATTATCTCAACCCTTGAGTTCTCATACTTTTACCTTTCTGATTCTTTCCTCCATCTCACCTGGGAAGTGTGCAAGCAGCTGTGTGGTACTTAGATGCCTGCCAGGGCTGAAATATAACATACATGTAACTGAATCTCTCTGTGTTCTGACAGTGTCTATATTCCTCCCAAGTTACCTGTCCTTGCTTCTAGCTTCTGTGTATTTCATTTTTATGCCTGAGTTTTACCAGGAGCTCCTTCTTCATTCATGCAGGCCTGTTTGCATCTTTGCTTGACTTCCTGCTCATTCGGATAGACTGATTTTGAGCTTGGAGGAGGTAATCCTTGCCTATCCCATGGGACTCATTCAGGTACATTCTTGAAAGGGCCAAAGTCTGTTCTCAAATCCAGTTTGGTGATCTTGCTTTTTACCTCCTCTCCTGTCTAAGGATTTTGAACTTTGCCTTCTCACTGTCACTGCATGAATACTGCCTTTAGCCTTTAGATCTCTAACAAGTCCATCCTTGTTTGTGTGAAGTCAGGCAAAGCACTTGTCCTTGCTGGTTCCTCTGTTACTTGGGTCAGAGAGTTGTCATTGATGAACTTTAGAAACTTACTAGTTCATGTATTCCCTGCTATATTGTCCCTCCAGCAGATATCAGTTTTTGAAGTCCCCACATGAAGACCAGCAAAGCACCAAATCAGAACTGAAGTTTCATCAGTGTAATGAATATATATTAGGATAGATTTTGTTCAAAGAAGCCAAATACTTTTCCTCTTTTCTTGCAGACATTTAACTGGCCTGTGTTTATCTTTATGGAATTTAGGTCACCTCCTGTTTTGTTTTGTTTTGTTTTGTTTTGTTTTTTTTACTATAATTTTTGATATATTTTTTTTTTAATTTATTTCTTTTAGCCCTACCTCAGATGCATATACGGATACTTTATTTCGGACTAGAGTCTAGTCTAAACTTGCTGCAACTGGTAAATGTTCCATATAGTCAACAGTAGTAGCAAAAAAGCACAATAATGATGCATTATAATTTGCATGAATAGCTCATGACAGAAAGCAACAGGTTAATGAAAGGGTGCAAATGATGAGCTCTGAGTAGAAAAATTAATACTGTTCAGAGTTGCCTACTTATAAATAAAAGAGGAAAGAGAGGAAATACCATATATTATTAAAGGTGTATTCAAATGACCAAAAAAAATACATGCTCAAATTGGGGACAACAAATCCATAAATGTTTATCAATTACATAAATATATGTATATGCATATGTGTACAAATGAATATAAACATATTTGAAATTATAAATATTAGTGCAGAAATGTTAAAAGTGAGCTTAGCTAGCCAGGATTTATTATGAGAAATTAGCACTGAATTTGCAATTGCTTAATGGTTCAGCACTTCAGCACTGACCCAAAAAGATCTAAATAGATGTATTAGCCCAATGGTTTAACTGGAACTTACAAATATATTATGTGTGCTGTAAATGTCTCCCTGAACTAGAGCAAGAACCCTGAGTAAATTGGAAGAGTAAATTGTAAATTAATGATGAAAAACATTCATTATCAGTTGGTACAGGTGGCACTATGTATATTATATTATCTATTTATATCACCACCAGTGATATTATACCACACATTATCAATAAATATATAGAAACGTTCAGTGCATTGCTATTTGTGCTTGATCATACAGATTAAATGGAAAAGCAACATTTTAGTGTCGCTGAGAAACATGAATTGAAGATGAGCTTCTGTCTTTCACACAAAGTCTGAGTATCAGAGTGTTCACACAAAGTGGAAAATTAGTACAAAAAGGAATCACATTATCAGCTTTATGCTGATCAAACACAGTGCAGAAATCTACAGACTTGCATTCTAGGACTGATGTCTAAGATAAGTAGATGCTCTAAAATACTCATCTATCTTTGCTGAGAGAGTCTGAGCAACTAAGTCCAATAAAGCTGTTTATACATGTAGAGAATGGTACTGCTGATCTCATTACTCCTTATACTTTCCTGTTTCCTGTACCAAAACATTCATTCCATCACGAGATTCTGACATCCTGTTTATGACTGAAACCGCAATACCTAAAACTGCCTAATAGGGAAACTAAACGAACACGATTGAAATTGTGTTTTGGAACTTGATCATTTTTTATTGCCAAAAGCATCAAAATTCATGTTCAGAATTGTACAGTTAGTAGAAGAAGGGTCAGCAGAAGAACAGTTAGGAGATACAATGTAAGAATTTCCATACTAATTCAGTTAATACTCTGTCAAGTCATATATACTTTCATGTATACACATGTATACACATAGTTCTTATAAAAAGGTCTTATAAACATTGCTGAGATAGAGTTGGACAGGCACATTTGTAGTACAAGGCACTTCAACAGTGAAAACTTACCTTTGAACCCTTCAGCACAATGGCATGAAAAGTGATCAATTAAATTCACACAGGTAGCTCCATTTTTGCAAGGTGAACTTGAACATTCATTAATTTCTACTTCACAGAAGGGTCCTTCATATCCAGGCATACAGTTACAGCTGTAATTATGCAAGTGGTCCTGGCAGAAACCATACTCAGAGCACTGGTTTCCAATGCAGTCATCTATATCAAGTTCACAGAAAGTGCCAGTGTAACCAAGGGGACATATGCACCTGTTGTTAAAAAGAGAAAATTAAAAAAGGCAGTCTGTGATAGCTGTGTATAGGTCAATAATGTCTAACAGTGTTAACAATATTTTTACTTTTAATTACTCACAAATGAATTGGATTCTTTTTTAGTCTTCATTCTTTACATTTAATTAGTCACCAGGTAACTTTGTTTCACATAGACTGCTTGGAACTAAATTAATTAAATGGAACTGTGCAATAATCAAAATCGTATGAATTTAGATGGGACAAAATAGCAGCTGTATAGCTTTTAAAATCAAACTTCCAATGATAATATTGAAATAGAATCGGTGTGATATCAGATTAGAAAATAATTTCAAAACTGAATCTTACAGTCATATGAAACAAAGTGACTGATGTATAAAGCTAATCATGCCCAAAATAGTGGCAGTAGCTCAAAACAGTGCGCTGCTACAGACTAATGTTGCACAATGAGGCTTTGTTCTGTTATTGTTTGCTCAACACGTAGCAATATACACACATACATTAATACAAACAGTTTGTATTAATTAAACCTATTAAACTATTAAACAGAGTGTTCTAGTCCTCTTAATAACGTAAATTCTTACTGTAGATTAAGATATCATTTATTGAAGATTACAATACCTAAGAATCATTCATTTATTTTTTATAATCCAGACTGATCTTTAGTGGTGATAGGATCACAAAACTCAATACATGTTTTAGAAACATAATCTATAATGATCTACGTCAAATTCTAAATGTATATTTACAAATAACATTAACACATAATATCATAAATGGAAAGTCTACAAAGAAGGGCCAAAATACTTTAAAATAAATATACTAGTAACTGTCATTATCTAAAATCTGTATTTTTTGGTAATATGTCTATTTTTCAAGAAAAAGGGATTTATTTATTTATTTTTTTTTATGAAGCAAAATCTAAACTAATCAGGTCTTTAATTTTAATACATTTTCTGCTAATTAATAGCATTAACGATTAATAGTTACCTTTTACATTGATATCTTGTACATATAACAGTAATATGTACTAAGTGGATTATATTGTGTGTTTTTCTCAAATTTAACATATAATGACATAAGTAGAGTTCTGTAGGCTTTGGTTATTAGCATCTGACTGTATTTATTTGTACCTCCAGCATTTGTATAAGATACTAAATTATACAACATGTTTGATTTATATTATCATTTTATCTCTAAGTTATTCTATGATTTTTTTCTTGAACACAGTTTTGTTAAATGGTGTAACAGTGATGTAACTGAACTTCAAATACCTTTTCCTGTCTTTCTTATGAATGATATGAAGTCCAATGATCTCTAAGTAATTAGGTCCTTTACTCTAGGACTAGGAAAAATATCATCACCACGTTAGATTTTAATGACTATGACCTTGCATTGGTACTTCAACAATACTAAAATACTGAACATGACATCAAAAGCTGAACATGGTATCAATGGTAGATTGATTTGCAGTTTTAATTTTCTGTAAAGCTAAAATGCTTCCCTACAATAAATTTAAAAAACACAAGCTAAGAAAAAACAAGCAAACAAAAAAATGAAATATTAATCTTTCAATGACATACATATACATATACATATAATTTTTAAGTGAATGTCTTGCCCTTTCATTTTGACCTTTGGTATGTGGTGAGTTACAGATACTTCAGTAAGTTAACAGTAACTACAGATGTACATGTGGTACCATAATTTGTATTTGTAGGTGAGTCTGTCACCCAAGAAATGTTTTCTTGCCCTTACCAGCAGAAGCTCCCTGTCTGTGTGCTGACCAAGCAGTGCAGAGGCTCCGCCTGGCCTTGGCCTGAGCTGGATTTCTCAGGTTCAACCACTGCACCACTGCCCAGTGGCCGCTGCTGCCCTGCTTTAGCTTCAGCTCTGAATGGCCCAGCTGGGGAGAGGGAGACACCTCCCAGAAAATACCTGGAGATGCTAATGTCACCCACCAACTACTTTCTTACAGAATAGTAAAATGTCAACCTTAGAAACCAGAGAAACATTGAAAGGACAAGCAAGGCATCACAGAAAATGTAAATATGAAGTTTTGTATACCACTTTTAGCTGTTTTATTGAAGATTGATTGTATTCATTTAGACTACTAAGTATGGCCATCTGACTAATAATTTGATCTATTAGGCTCTTAATGGGAATAACAACAATTTCTTAGGTTCATGCGTTCTTCCTTTAGTCCATAACAAGACTGAGTGTAACAGATCCTAGGAAAGAAAACCAATACATTAGTGCTTTTGCTACAAACACAGATTTTAGTAGTGGATACCAAACTCAAGCCACAGTTACTCTGTTACAGATTGCTTTGCCCCAACACATGTGGTGTAGATGGCTGAATGTTGATAATCTACTGCCTAAAACTGGTTAATATTGCACAAAAATTTGATATGCCCATGAAATAAATGTAAGGTGGAGACTCATAAGTCATGCACAGAATTTTATCTAAGAAGTAATATGACTCTTGAATGTGGATAGTTATGGGGTAGCTGTAATGTGTTCCTAACAAAATGTAGTAAGACATAGCCTTTTTATCCTACAACGTCTGGAACGGTAGGTATGTAGGTAGGTGGGTTCATACTGTTTAGTCCAGGCACAGTAGCTGTCACAATGCATTTACAGACTGTGTGCACTAAAGTGATGTAGGACTTGTGCCATTGAGTAAATAACTGTGGCAACTGATGAATCTTTAAAATGACTGAAAAAGGCTAAAGACCAGACTGAAGATACACTGTGGCTATGTTGATCTGTGCTACATGACCCAACTATTTTCTATTTTAAGACAAGAAGGCACATTTAAGCTAGGCACTAGCAAAGATTTCTCAGTATCTGTTTTCCTTTTTAATATATATATATTTTTTATGTTGTTATTATAATAATACAAACAGAGTAACTGTATTTACTCAGTGTTAATTATTTCGTTTTCTATAGAAACTGAGAACACATTCATAAAGGGACTGAAAAGTTATTTAGTGCCACTTTGGCTTTTTGTAAGTATCTGTATTATCTATAGAAAAGCTGTAAGTATATATAATTTATTACAGAGATATTCCCTAAGAAATTGTAGCATATATTCACCTACTTTCTGGAGCTTTAGCAAAGTGAGGAAATGCATTTTTCCTCTTTCTCTATTGGAAAAAGCCTTTTATTGCTACAGAAAACTGTGTTCATCATAACAATAAGTTTATATGGCAGTGCCAACTAGGTCCTGCAGTCAAATTGCATGTATACTATAGAACAAATAAAACTGAAGATGGAAAATTAGATACAAAGGAATCTAATCAAACAGCTTAATTAATCCACCTGACAGAAAAAAAAAAAAAAATGGAAAAAGTCAAGGATGAATAAAGCTTTAGATAATGTGATACTCCAAAGTTATCTAAATTATGTTTGCTTTCATAATCTTGCTGGCATCAAGCAAATAAGATTTTCATATTCTAAAACACTTTATTTAACAATGTGTCACTAGGTCTTTCCTACTGAGGTTAATTCAAGATTAAACTATACATATTAAAATATATATACTGAATATTGAAAATTGAGTTGGAAAATTAAACTTTCCTGTACACCAAATCCACTTTATGGGAAATTTTCCTGCATCAAACTTCAAGAAATGCTGACCTCAGAGCAATACCTATAGATAAAGATATATTTATAAATCATAATAGTTTAATATAATCTTTTATTTAAATTGCAATAGTAAGTCATGCATTACAGCTTCCTCAGGCATCTTAATCTTGATGGGCTTCCCTGGAGCTATAAGTGTAGAACTTCATCTGAATGGACTGAACTGAAGAAACATGAGAAACAGGATAGCTAATGGAAACTACATTGAATTATACATTCTATCTTTTTCCTTTATTGCTTCCCTTTACTAAATAGATTATAATATACTATCTGTTACCTATTTCAGTTAAGATCTTGATTGTCCAAAACTTTACTTATTGTCAAGAAATAATTTTGCAAGGGTGAAGAAAATAACCCCTGCCCCCCTTGGATTTTAAAACAGGAGGAACAACTCCATGAAGTGTTCTTTCACTTTATTCATTAATTGCTCCTCACTGGCCCATGTTAATTCTGTTCTTCTCTCTCCTCTTCTACAGAGAACATAGTGGAGAGGGAAGGGCTATAGAATAGAATAGAATAGAATAGAATAGAATAGAATAGAATAGAATAGAATAGAATAGAATAGAATAGAATAGAATAGAATAGAATAGAAAAGAAATAATGAAATTATTTACAATAAGGAAATTCTTCCTAATATTCATTCTGAACCTCTTCTGCTGATGCTCATTGCCAGTCCTACTCATCCTGTAATCAGTTACCAGGGAGAAGAGGCCAGCACCTGCCTCTCTATGTGTCCTCCTCAGGAAACTGTAAACAGCAATAAGGTTGCCTCTTAGCCTCCTTTTCTAGACAAACCCACTCACCTCAGCCTCTCATACAACATGCCTTCCAGCCCTTTTTTTCAGCTTTGTTGCTCTCCTCTGGACACTTAAGTACCTTAATATCCTTTCTATATGGTGAAGTCTAGAACTGAATATTGCACACAATATTCAAGGGGGGGTGGCACCAATGCTAAATACAGTGAGAGAATCCCCTCTTTTGACAGGCTGGCTATGCTGTGTTTAATGCATCCCAAAATGCATTGCATTAAAATGCAGTGCCCACTGTTCCAATCTATCTAGATCCCTCTGCAAGGCCTCACATCACACCAGGAAGTCTACAGCGTATCCCAGTTTAGTGTTGTCATTGAACTTGCTGTGGGTACATTCCAGATCATTGACAAAAATGTTGAACAAGACTGGCTTTGGGTCAGATCCTGGGGGAGCACTGCTAGTGACCATCCTCCAGCCAGAGGTAGCCCATTTGAGATCTGCCATTGAGCCAGTCCATCACCCAGTGTATTATGAAGCTGTTCAGCTCCCATTTGGACAATGTGTCCAGAAGGATGCCGTGAGGGATGTATCAAAGTTCATTCTAAAATCCAGAATGATTACATCCACTGCCTTCTCCTCATCCACCATGCATGTGACCATATCATAGAAGGAGATGAAATTACCAGGACAATCTTCTCCATATTTTTCCAGGGCCTGAGATTAGACTAAGTAATTTTGAAAGGAAAATTAAAATACTTTTGTATGTAGCAACACAGTCTATTTACTAAGGCAAAAAATCTTCTGTTTTTCTCCCAGGTATATGTGACCAAGGGTCAAGACATCCTTTTGGTATGCTGATACTTTGGACCATTGCATGGTATCTGCCAGATTCAAAGTATCTACAGATGCATCATCAACCCAGTGGTAGGAGCAGTACTTTTCGGGAGAAGATATCACTTTCAGTACATGCTGATTAACTTATGATAACTCAAACAACAGAAGCTCAGCAGGAAATGCAGTAATTCATTTGAATTAGTAAGAGGCTTTGTGACAGTCTGTTTTTAGCCACTCTAGTTGTTTGAGAGGCTCACTAAACCAAAAGAGTAAAACTTCTAAGAGATGTTATTCTGATTATGATGTTCTTATTATATATCCTTACTATCATCCTAGTATAAATAGAGCGGCATGAAGCTCAGTGCCCCTCCTTCATCCAGAGTGGCTTCCTGTGGCGAACTTTAATTCTGCTCATATATCAAATGTACACCTATAGGACACTACTGTCTGGAATAGCAGTTATGTAATGGGAGGAGAAAGAGTAAACAAGTCATGTGTATTTTCAATCTGAATGTGTATTTTCAATCTGCAAAAACCTGACAGCTCGCCTCACAGAAGGTGAGAGTTTAAAAGAGGGTAGGCAATGTTGCTTAAAGATAAGCAAAGCTGTATATTCTCCATGCTTTTCTGGTCTTAACATTGCTCTAACGAGCCATCACTGGAAAATGTGTTATGATCAAGGTTTAAAAATTAGTTTAAAAGTCATGCTTTCTTAAACTGGGAGAATAGCCTAGAATTTTATGTTAATTTTCCATTAAAAAAATAGTATATGACATTTTAATAGTTAGCAAATAATGAAAATGTTTACTTAATGAGAGGAGGAGATAAAGGTAAGTAATTTTTTTGAATGACTACAATAGCTTTAAAAATAGATCTCAGTAGAATTGTTGATGTCACTTACACATATAATTCACCATATGTTCTGCTGACAGTGTTCTTATGTCTTCCAAACACTACTTGGCATCAAATACAGCTCCAGATATTTGCCTTATCAAAAATTATACTTTAGGATAAAAATACAAATAGCAAGAGTCTTTTGAAAATGTTGGGTGATTACAGCAGTTACATTCAGCATTTCTCCTATTCTTTTTAATTTTAATGGAGTATGGGAAAGGGAAAATTACAATAGTTTCACTTGCTGAAAATAACTCCCGGGAAAACCATAATTCAAGATACAGTTCAGTTCTCATAAAAAAATCTTCTTTGTCATTCAGAAGTAACAACCTTCTGTCCACAGAGCTGCTATTATGCTGTGAACACTTTGCACACTGTCCTTGCAAAATACCCTATTATGTTTCTGTGGGGTCAAGTTTTATGATAAAACTGTCAGCTAGCATGTTTTCTTGTTCCTTATATAAACAGACTAATAAATCAGCATAATTTGTCTTTCAAAGACTGAAAATGTAAGAATTAAGTGCTTTATCTTGCTAGTCTGAGTCTGGATTAGTGAGCTAAATTCAAAATTTCTTGTTCTACTGGAAGTCTTCAAATCTACTCATTTTGTGATAAATATTTGTGAATTTTTAAGTGAAGCATGGCTTTGTTCTTCTAATAAAATTCTCTTTTCTCTCCTTGAGATGGACAGGAAAACCAAAGATTTATCAATCAAATAAAATGTCAAATTATGTCCCAGAACTTTGAAATAAAAGTTGGTTGTGTAATCTGACAAAAAAGAAGGATGTGTATTTTGCAATAGCTCTGTAAAAACAAAATCCTTCTGACTTTGGTATATTGAGATTCACATGCTTATCTATATTTCTGTGTTTATTTGGGGATTTTTTTTTTTTTTAATTTATTACAGCAGTAATTATTATTACTGAAGAACCTAGAAATATAATGGTGGAGTGAAAGAAGTGTTTAATTTGTGTTATTTAATTACAGTGCTTTCAAGTTCAGGAGAAAGCATAAAATCAAAGCCCTTCACAAATACATTCACAGGCATTATGTACAGATTTTAGTTATTTTTGTTATTTTTTTTTTCCCCAGAAGAAATAAATAAATAATTCAAGTCTGATAAGAACAGAGCTCTGTTTATTCAAAACATCCCTTTTCATTTGTTTTTCCCCATACTTTTATAGTCTCATTTTCAAATATCTATATCTAGTGATTACAGATCACTAAGTAAAGCATATATTTTATGCTTTTCAAAAAATTCACATATTAATATGTAAAATTCACATAAAAAATTCACAAATTCACATATTTTTCAAAAAAAAAAAAAAAAGCTACAAAGCGCTAAAAGTTTCAACTATTCATCTGAAAATAATGAATATATAATTCAGATTTTAATAAGAAAAGCTATTCCATGTCACACTCCAGGCTTAAAAACTGTTTAGCATTTGCTAAATAAATGTTTTATTTATAAACATTATATTTGCATAGCTGGTTTAGCTTCTTTGTCCAGCAAAAATAAATATTTGTAAGGCTTTCCTTTGTGATACTTTTGACTAAATAGCCTATCTTTTTGAATATGTGTGCTTATTAAAATTTAGTATACATGGCACTGTCTAATCTGAGAAAAATATTGCTGCAATAGCAACTCCTGTTGTAATTCTTGTTGAAAGAAAAATATTTTCAGTGCTATCTTCATACAGTATCTACTTCTAACATCATGTTAGTACCTGTATTCATTCATTCCATCTTCACATGTGGCTCCATGTTGGCACTGATTTACTTCACAGTCATTAATATTCTCTAGGCATGTTTGTCCTGTCCATCCAAGAGCACAGACACAGTGAGATCTCTGGTTGTCCTCATCATAGAAACAGCTACCTCCATTTGCACATGCCTGATGACAAGAATTACATCTATGAATAGGCTTTTCTTTAGATGTTTTAGATGTTGTCTTTTTTTTTTTTTTCTTTTTTTTTTTTTTTTACCCTGGTAACAATAAATCACTGGTAACAAATACTGTTATTTAATATTTTTAAATTGTAATTCCACAAAATACAGATCTCTGAGGATGTAAAATGCTGGATGTCATTAAAACAACATATCATAAGATATCATTCATTGTTTAATTGGAAACAGACAGTTACAATTCAATATAACGGTAGCAGTTGTCATAATTCACTTTAGAATATGCTTATTTTAGGAGAGACGATAGTGAAATAACCTGTTATTTTTCCATTGAAAGAGTGATTGAGTTCACCTTTCACTGAGAGAGTGCAACTGTTTCTACATTTAAAATTCAAGGTTAATATAATTTAATTTGTGGCTTTCAGGATAAAAAGACAGAAGATTTTTAAAACTTGAATCATGATCCTCATTCACAATCTTGAATCCTGTTTACATCAATATATCTATAGATAATGATATATCATAGAATCAAAGAATATCCTCAGTTGGAAAGAACCCACAGGGGTCATGAAATCCAACAGACCACCCGAAAATCAAACTGTATTTCTGAGAGTGTTGTCCAAACACTTATTGAAATCTGGCAGACTTGGTGCCATGACCACTTCCCTGGGGAGCCTGTTCCAGTGCCCAACCTTTTGGTGAAGAACTTTTTCTTAATTTCCATCCTGAACCTCCTCTGATACAGCTTTGTGCTGTTCCCTTGGGTCCTGTCAGTGCCCCCCTTTCTGTCCCATGAGGGTGAGGAAGCAGCGGGCTCACAGCTGCTCACAGATCACCTCACAGTCTCCTTCTCTAAACTGAACAAACAAAATGATCCCAGACACTCCTCATATGGAGGAGCTGTTTAGTATCTTTATCAAGAGGGTGCACTGGGATTGAGTGCACCCTCAGCAAATTTGCAGATGACACCAAGGAGGAGTGGGCCCATATGAACCTAATGAGGTTCAACAAATCCATGCGTAGTTACACTTCTTCACCACCGTTGTAGCTCTCCTTTGTGCACATTGATATATATATCAATATTACATCTATGCTCTGGGAAAACTGGAGTCTTCTTTCTTTTCAAGCTGTAAATCTTGAAAAATTAATAAACCTAGACAGGAAAAACAATTATTATTAATATTTTTGGTTACATTTCTTTTCTCTCTCTCTCTCTCTTTTTTCCCTAATATTACTTATTAAAACACTATCCCCTGCATTCTTTAACCATTACAGAAACTTGTAAGTAGGAATGAACACTCCTTTCTTTATTTTATTTTTAAGGTCTAGTTTCATTTCAATGAAAATTTTGCTGGTGTAGAAATGGATAGCTACACTTTCATTTCAAAGCAATTAAGATCTCTCTTTCTAATCAATTGGTTCCTAAAGAAAATGGTGTCTAGAAGATGAGCTAATGTACTAGTACTTCAGTTTGATTGAGTTTGAATCTCTTTAAAATATCGTTAAGATTTGTAATAATAACAGTTCTTGCCAGAAATCGTCTAATACTCATTTGTCTTTGATTAAGTTTTAAATTGACCTTAAAATTGAGATATTTTTGCTATGCTCTCAGTACTGAATTTTAGGCTTAACTTGGGATTCTGTTTAAATAGGATATCTTGAAGAGGTGCACAGCTAAAGATAAATGCAAAGAAAGCTACTGTGTGTACAGTCTTGGAATGTTATTTTATTTTATTTGTATTTTTATGTGTCTTTTTTTACTTAAGCATTGCTGTAGGATTTTGTGCTAAAGAGTAGTATTTACTCAAAGCTCAAAAAAAAAAAAAAAAAAAAAGCCAAAGAAACTTACACTCAAGAAAAAGTAACACAGTTGTAATTGCCTAATAATCTTCAGCCAAGCTATTCTACCCATTGATGTTTGCATATACCTGGTCAGGGATAACATTAATATTTACTTTCACCACATGTGAAAGATAGGCTAAGCAAAATTTAACTATGAAGTGAGCACATTCAGCTCCCATGGGCTTAATTCTGAGAAATTTCTACTTATGTGTGGATTAAATGAATTCTGACATTTTGTCCATAATAAAAACATGATTGTACAAATCATGTGCTGAGTTTTCTAGGTCTGTTTCAGGACTGGGGCTTGTAAGAAGGTAAAGAGCAGAATCAAATCACAAAATCATTAACACAATTGTTGTTAACACAAACAGTGTTTTTAAATCCTAAAGATTATCTTTATGAATTTTATCTAGGCTATGTTAAAATATTAAATTTGTTTTTTTTTTTTTAAACATAAATCATTTAGGAAGAAAATAGAAAATTAAGGTTCACTTTTAATTCTTGGAAGTTGTACTTAGATAAAGACACACATCAAGATGAACTGCACATGCACACAGTTTATTTCTAATTTATCAGCTACTGCACAGACTTCAGCTTGCAACTGTCAAATAATATGATCTAGAAAGGAATAAGAAAAAAAATTTGTCTGCCAATAGCATTTAAAACAAACAAACAAACAAAAAATACACAAAAGCCTGGAAGATAGGATATAAATCGGAGAAACAGGATTTAATGTCCATCTTCAGTCTTGCCAAGGTACTGACATCATCCTGGAGGGGAAGAATGTACAGATCCAGTGAGGATTGCTCAAAATGCTGCTATCAGAACTGCTAAATTCTTAAGAACAGACTAAAATAAATTAGTACCTAAGGATGTAAACCAGGTATTAAGAGAAACTTTCTGAAATGGTTCAGATCTTAAATCATAAAGGAATTATCTTTAATAATCCAAGCTGATGCCTACAAAGTGTCCCTGTTTACATTTTAAAACTGAAAAAGATTGGGAAAAAGTGTTTTTAACTCCTATGATTCATTTTATAAAACAATAACCATTGGCTAATTTCTCCAAGTTCCCGTACTTCTCAAATTTCAACCTCCACAATGCTAGTGGAACCAATTATTTTTTAAGCTTGCTAGCACTTTGGAATGTTTTGAGGGAAGTAATAGAATTGAGCCATAGGATTTATGTCAGTAAAATAATCTCAGGATGCCTCCTCTTTTGTGAATTTTTGGGTCACAGATGTGAGATTTTGAAGTGAATTTCCCAGTTATCACTATTTCTGCAAATTTCTGACATTGCTGAGCAATTGCACAGACCACAGGCCAGCTTCTTTTTGTATGAAACTAAAAAAAAGATGCATTTTGGGAACATGCCTAACATGTTCCAAACAGTAATCATCATCCAGTCAATCCAGTCAACTTTCAACAAAAACTGTTTCTCTCCATTGATTTTCTCTACTGCTACACTACTGCTACACTACTTACTGATGTAGACACAGAGCAGTGAGAATGCTATACTTTAAATTTGGCATGAAACACTAATGTTTTATGTTCCTGGCAACTGACACCCCAATACTGAGGTTACACTAAGTAACAATGCTTACTAGGAAGTCTGATTTCTTTCTTATACCGTGTGTACATGCAGCAGTTCAATTGTGTGTACAAAGTACAATATATGATGAGTGCAGGGAATAACCTTAATCAATACCTTATCTCACTAAAAAATATTCCAGGGTAAGAGTAAGAAACACCGTATAAACAGAAATATCCTTCTGGCAGAATACTACTTTCTCTTTTTATTAACAGAAGTATTATTAAGACATGAGTATTAATTCAGTCTTCACAGCCAATGAAGCACTTGTGTAGATAGCACTTTAAAATTATGGTTATGATCAGTTCTGTTGCAAGACTGGACAGGTTTTTTTTACCTATACAAATGTTAAGGTCTTACCAAAATCTCTGTATCATTGTGTCTCTACAGATAAGGGCATGGCTGCCTGAAGATTTTAAAAGTTTGCCACAGCCTTTTTTTTGACAGAAACAATTTTGTGGGGGTGGAACTCCAAGCAATGAATAGCAGTCCTGTCCTGTGGATATCATGCTGACCTCCACTGAATAAATGAATAATCTTGAGTTATGACAGCTATTAGCTTGCAGAAAGTGAGAAACTAAATTTAAGTTGAAAATCAAAAAAGCACAGACAATTCACTAACTGACCACTATACTAAAGCAGGAGATTGGGCTAACAGCTTTGACAATTACTTTGATATGATTGAAAAATACTACAGATAACACTAGCTATGTCTTATCATAGAATATCCGAATTGAAAGAGACCAACAAGGATCATTGAGTCCAACTCCTGGCTCCTCACAAGACCATCCAAGCCAAAAAAAAAATAAAAAAAATAAAAATCAGATCATGTGTTTGAGAGCACTTAATTTCTTGAACTCTGGCAGGCTCGGTGCCATGACCACTTTCCTGGGGAGCCTGTTCCAGCACCTGACCACCCTCTGGGTGAAGAACCTTTTCCAACCTGGACCTTCCCTGTAGCAGCTTCAAGCTTGGGTCCCGTCACTGGTCACTAGAGAGCAGAGATCAGCACCTGCCTCTCCGCTCACCATTAAGCTGAATTAATCTAATGCACACAAAATGGAACTAAGTTTCTTTCTCTGAGGCATTAGATGCATCCTATAGCTGTATTGTAAAGTGCAGGAAAGCTCCCTCTCCTGCGTATTCCGTATAGGCCTAGCATGTTGCAATAAACTTATTACTCACCTTGCTCTTACCAATTCTCTAATAATTGCTGTCAATAGAAATGTTATATTTTGTAGCATACATCCTATATCCTAATGGGACAAGAATTCTTCTTTATTTCTTTTGATGCCATAAATACTGTCTTGTTGGAAGTCATTAATTTAAAGATGACAGAAATCTGATTTATTTTGAGGTCCTTCATAATTCTAGGCACATGGCAGTTAGGCTTCTTCCTGGTTACAAAGATTAGAGTTTGAAACTTAAAGGAAGACATTCCCTATTTTAGTATGTTCATTTTTATTATTTTTGTATGCTTATTTTAAAGAAAAATAGCCTTAACGCTTTAAATGTTATGCCAGGGGAAAAAAAAAATCATGTTGGTATCATTATATGTTTATAAAAAAATAAAAGAACAGCAGTAACTTAACTTTACCTTTTAGACTTTAAGATAACATTAAAAACATTAGCATTCTTTTTAGTCTATTGTCCTGAATGCACAAACTGTGTCAAAACTGTTCACTATACCTAAGGTACCATCGGAGAGGGAAAACAAATGAAGGAAGAATGAAAAACATATACTAATGTTCTAGCCACAAAGAATATATAAAGGATTAAATGCTGAATGAATTATGTAATTTATTTAATAATGGAAAACTTTGATCTCACATCGTTACATACACTACTTCAAAGAGTATTCAAATATTCATTTGCCTGAATAAGACCATTATTTTTTCCAATAAGCAAATGATATTACTTTCATGATAGGCTGAGAAAACAAGTAAAAAGCCAAACATATCACTCCTTTATTTTAGTTTTTAGTTGCTTTCCCATTAGAAAGTCTGCTAATTATTGACATTATGGCAAAATTAAGTGCCCCATAGAGTAATTTCATAAATATATATAGATACATGTATATATATACTCCACATGAGATTGATGATGGTCTGTGTCGTGTTTGTATAAATAAACTAAATGTTTGCGAGCTTTTAAGCAAATATTACAGTACAATGTTTTAGTAGCTCTCATCAGCATCCTTGGCACACTATTACTTCCCATTCTGACTAGCCATAATGATTATTACATCATTATAGTGTTATGCCATGTGCAATAAATTTGCACTCAGTATGGCACTTTAAATCATAAAAATCTTAAAATTTACCAGATGCTGAACAATTTAAATATAAACCTGTAAAGCAGTATGTACATGTATTTCAATACTACATTTCTTAGTCTTTGGTGAGTGGGTACCCATGGACTTCAAGGTGACATAAATGTTGATTGCTTCTTTGTAAATACATTGCTTGCTCTGCATGGTATATTTTTATGGTGAATATATTTCAATAAAAGACTTGATTAAACCTTTGAAACACTGGTTATCATGTTAGAGCAGCTGTTTGGAATGGATATATGGCATTATGTATACAGCTTTAAAAATAACTTTCAGAATTAAAAGGTACTACAGTATTTTACATTATCCCATACTAAAATCTTAGTAACTCAAGGACCTGGGTCTGTACTCCATCCTGATGTGAACGAATGTTACACAAACCAAGAATTTAACTAAAAGCATCACTAAAGGAGACTGTGAGAAGGACACGGTAAGCAAAGTTCTTAAGACATCTGGGTCCACAATGGATGCTATTTTGGCCTAAGTATTTTCAGTATCTAATTCAATGATTTATAAAATAATGTACTAAAATGAAATTAATTACTATATTAAAAGAGCACTTAAAATTAATTTCCAATAGTTTTGCTTGTTTTCTAATTACATTTTTCATATTCCTTGCAGAGTTAGTCTTTATTTTTTGTTTGCTTGTTTGGTTTTCTTTGGTTGATTATTGTCTCTGCTCATTTTCTGTGGAAATGCAGCTTTTGTTATTCTTTCTGTGCATTGGTGCATCATCAGCCTTCTCTCTAATAACTTTTAAACACATCAGGACATTTCAAGCAAATTTTGCATCCAGTTCTTACAAGTGTAACAGCATAACAGAAAGTAGGCAACAGAAGGATAACTATAACTCAATAACAAATAAACATATAAAGAGTAAGGTAGGAAGAGCTCAGGCTGTTTGTCTGACAGCGGCTAGGCTAGTCACATCATGCACTTTTGCATTCACATGTTACACAGGAAAGAGGAAGGTTAGGATATATTATTAGAATTAGAATATATTGAGAATGAGTATATGTCCTGTGTTTAGGAAAGCCCTGGGAAATAAGCCATTGTTGGCACAATGCTCTTCAAATAACTTGCTTGATTTCCCCAAAACACTAGAGGGAATATATCACTTTATCCTACCTTTGTGTTTCCAACACATGGTGATAAACATGTGTAATTAAATCCATGAGATTTATTCACACACAATGCTCCTGGGCCACAGCTTATATTGTAGAATATGCAGGCGTCAATATCCAGTTCACATCTTTCACCTTCAAAACCTACACCACAAAGAGAATGGTCAATCACAGTTCATTCACAATATTGAGATTGTGTCTATTCATGGTGTTAGCAGTTAATATCACTCTACTAATTTGGCATTTTTGTTTCCTAATCAAAGTGAAAAAGTTCTATTCTTCATTAAAATATTAATTTCATACATTGAGATATATCACTGTTTATTAATTTAATTTTTATGTTTTCTATTTTTCAAGTTAAATATTTGGATGGGATTTTCTTGTTCTGTTCAGAAAATAAAATAAAATTAAAAAAAAATAATAATACAATGATTCACCTATGGGGCAGGTGCACTTAAAATGGTCTTCATACTCCACACATGTTCCTCCATTTTCACACGAATTGGAATTACAGTTATCAATTTGCACCTTGCAGAATTCTCCTGGGGTTGGAAAAAAAAATCTTAATGAGGTTAAGAATTAATATGGTGTATTTAAAAATAAACAAACAAACAAAACCATAACTAACTAAATAAACTATATAAGTAATATTAGTAAAATAGCCATTGCTTTAAATAGCAAAATAGCCCTTCTGTTTGTTTAGAATTTGTAAACCTTATGTAAGGTTCCAGACTGCTTTAATAATATGAAGCCTTAAGCCTTCATATGAAGCCTTACAGTCTTAAGGAAAAGGTCATAAATTTTCTCATGCAGAGAGATCCCTATCAATATTAAGAAACAATTTTAGATTGGGATTCAAATGGGGACGGGGAGATGAAGAGATTTTTTCACTGGAAATAATCATCTGAAATAAAGGTAATACTTTTGCACTTTCTTCTACATTTTACTGCTGATAAAAAAATGCTGATCTCTAGTCAAGACTTTTTATTCTATTATACATATAATTTTTAATGTCTTTTCTGTGCTTTATTTTGGCTAGGAAAAAGCTAGTTACGTTTGTCTGAGGTAACCTTTAGTGCCATTCTGCTGGACAATTATTTGCTTATTTAGCTGAAGATATTAGCTCAGCAGAAAGAAACCGAACTTGTAATTGGGTAGTTTGGTAGTTCTAAAAACACTGTACAGGAGAGAAATGTATTTCTGGCAAGGTGAAAAGAGTCTATAAGGAAGACAATGAACTGAAAAGCCAGTAGATTTGAAAAAAAAAAAAAAAAGAGAGGGAAAAAAAAAGGGAAAGGAAGGAAAAGGAAGGGAAGGGGAGGGAAGGGAAGGGGAGAGGAGGAATATTTTCTCCCTATTTTGTTTTGGTATGAAAACCAATATAATGAGTCCTATATAAGGGTTCTTGAGATTTGTTCTTGTTATTGGAGTGATATTTTTTCCATGATATTTTTAACTTATTTTTAGTTTCCTATTCCTATGGCAGAAAGTTTTATTTTTATTTATTTTTTATTTTTTATTTGTTTCATTTTAGAAAAGATAAAAAATGCATAAATGAAAAAGTGAAACAATTTTTACTGTGGAAAAATCTAGAAAAAAATGGAGAAGTTCTGAACAGTTTCATAAAGGAAAACTTCAGTAAGGAAAATAACAGTAAGATTACTCAGGTTTACCACCTACTTGTTTGTAATCAATTACTGATTACAGTGGCTTAAGCAGAAAAAGCAAAAGAGCTGAACAGAAGAAACATATTGGAGAGATGTACAAGAAACTGGAATACATTTTTTTAATCAGGCAATATGTTCTGTTAAATGGTATGTAAAACGTTAGTATTCTCTTAAATTCTTCATATGGCAAAAATGTATATATATATATGTATATATATAATGACTTTTTTAATGCTTTTTGATTTTTAGTCATTTCTCCTTTGAATCTAAGCTAGAGACCTCAAGAGAACATGAACTAATGGGATAAAATATGGTAAGGGATGGAGTCTCTATTTCAGCAAAGCATTTCTGTTAACTTCAGTCACATTACTCCATTCCTAACCAAAAATATTTAAGTTTTCAGAAATATACATTATATCTTTTAATAAACTGGAATAGAGTATCAAACTAAGAGTTAAAGTTTGCTTTTTACTGACTTCCGTAAATGTTAACAGGAATATTAAGGCCTCATTGCTGTGATTTACTGGCCATAAATCTCTTCCTTATGCAACAGGTGGTACAGCACACGTGCAATATGTTCAGAAAGGTTGACCAACATACCAATCAGACTTAATGTTTATTTTGCCGATTGCTCCTCAGCTAAAAATAGCCCAGTATATAACAATATCTCAACAGTCAAGAACATATTTTACTGTTGTAAAGCTTACTGAGTTAGAAAGACTTAAAAATATTTATTTATGAATGCTAGAAAATTTTAAAAATACAGACAGTGGGAAATTAGACACTTCTTGTTGTTTATAGTTGTTACATAATGCAATGTGTAACATTACATGGACAACTGTGGACAACTTGACCTTACATTTACAAGATTCCAATTTGCTCACATTGTACTGACACTAACAGTAACTAAATGCATCCGATACTGTTGTGATTAATAGTTTTAGAAAGTAATGCTATGAGCTAGAATAAGAGTTATGAGATGTGACTTTGTGATATGATTGGCAAAAAGAAAGGTTAAAAAAAAATAGAATTTTAATTAGGAAATCAGCTGAATGCATCTAGGAAGTTATGCGGTCTCCTAGATTTTTCTTTTTCTTTTTAGTTTTTAATTATTTATTTATTAAAAATAGGGTAAGGAAAGCAACATTGGAAAAAGGTGGCAATAAACTTCAGCTCCATTTAATAAAGATTTTGGATCCAGTTTTCGTATTTATTCATAAAGGTGGAATTGTATTGTCCAAAAACCCCTTATGAATAAAAATTAGTACAGATCAAACTGGCTTAAGAATTATTTTGGTATAAATCTGAAATCCTTATAAAGGCTGAATCCTTTAAGCAAACTTTACAACTTTTCACTGTCACAATGAGGTCACGGAAATGCAGTAACTCCAAACTGTTATAAAATTTTTTAGAATCTTAATACTGCTGAGAAATGCATAATTTATGGTATTAAGATCTGATTAAGTGCTAAATGGATGTCAGGAGAGATCTCCACAGTAATCCACTTAGCTTTTAATGCCTAATTATCACTTCATAGTGAGTGAGGGCTGAATAATTGAGAACTGCAATACTTATATAACTCAAACAAGATTTTTGTGTGCAATTAAGAATGTTATTCTTCCATCAGAAATAAGTTCAGAAGGTACAAGGAACAAAGGAAAAAAATGAAGAAATTACAACATAAGAGGGAGGCAAATAATTTGATTACAGAGTTTATTGCTGTACTGTTTATTTAAAAAAAATAAATCCTTACACAGTTTTTACTGAAGTGTATATTCTTACAGTGAAATTGTTTAATTACAAATTTTATGCCCAAGATATCAGATAAGAAATATGACCACAAGAAATCTCATACTTAAAATTAACAACAAAGAAATGGGGAATGCTAAACAATTTTCAAAGTATTTAGGAAAATGGAAAGGAAAAGTACTGGTTACAGCCAAGTATTTACATGGATTAATTATTTAAAAGTTAAGAAACTACATACTGCTGTACATACTACATGTTCATGCTAATAACAAGTAAGAGTGAAAATTTCTGATGCTTTACAACAGTCCGCCTTTTGGAAATAATGAAGAATGATAGAATCGTTCCAATCATTTGGAATGATAGAATCATTTCAAATCATGTAGATTGGAAAAGACCCGTGGAAATCATCTTGCTTTCATGTGCTTGGAAGTGCCTTCCAGGTGGACTTGGTCCATAACTTTACTAGGGACTGAGGTAATAGCCTGTACTTTCCCTTTTCAGTGGTGTCCAGTGACAGGACAAGATGCAGGGGGCACAAACCCAGGACCTCTATATGTCTGATGTGCTTCTGTACTCCCTAAAAGTATTTTCTTTTACTGTGGATACTGCTACTGGTCTCAAGGAACCAGAAGGATACAACAGTAAAAACTGAGGCATAAAAAGCAATTTACTTCTTATTGGATCCCCCTGTCCCATTCAGCAGTGAGTCCAGATTTTTCCTGAATTTTCTTTTGCTACAAATGTACTTAGAGAAAACCTTCCCTAATGCAATGCTGTACAGAAATATAGGCATGGTATGATAGCAGAGACCTTGAGAAATGGAATAACAGAATGTAGCATGGAGTTCCACAGGTATGGAATGAAGGCAAATGGGGCACAGACTTGGCACTGGAGACTCCAGAGCAAAACACAACTCACCAGTGGTAAGCTAAATAAATACAGACCTAGAGCTGATAAGAACTCATCTCAGGTGTAACATTCAGTTTTACTTTCAGCCATTGCTGCTAATGACATATTAAAGGTTTAATTTAACCCTGAACAAAGCAAGTTCCCTGACAGAAGCAACAGATCCAGTTATTTCTACTTTGCATATTGCTGATACTAGGAACATAAGAAAGCAGATGTTTTGATGACATTTGAAGGTAGAAGCAAGAGAGTGATTCATTCAAATTTACTATTCTTCCCCTAAGAACTTTAAATAAATAAATAAATAAAAATGTTATTTGAAAAAGCATGAACACTTGAGATTCATACTCAGACCTGCTGAAGTGTGGGCCTTTATATCAATGCTATTGCATTTACAGGACATGAAATCCTAACTTTTAGAATGTGATTTGTCTTATCCTGAACTTTACATCCAAACTAGATCAGATGATTGGAATCTTTAAAATGCTCATTTCTTTCCACATAATCTGCAGATAACACAGAGCAACAAGATTGATAAAGACAGTTACAATGTAGGCACTTAAAATGAGGCTTGATTTATTCCACTCCCAGAAACTCTACATTTAATTCTTTTGAGGGTCATTAAATTCATTTACAGTAAACTTTATTGGACCCACTAGAATTTGGAAAACAGTTTTTCACTGGTTCTGAATAATTCCTAATTGGAAATTGTGTTGAACTGTGTAGTAAATGTATTTTTAGATAAATCTAATCATAGCAATTAATTGTTGTGCTTTTCCAAATAAAGTAGATTTTGCAAATGAAAAAAGAACAGCAACAACAACAATAAAAAACGCAGGAAAAAAGAACTGATCTGACAATTTACATGTGTAGATGGTAAAAATGTCTGCCTGACTGTAACTCACTGAGTTGAACAACCAAGTTTAAATTACTTGGTTTTATTAGAGTTCAAAAATTTTACTATAGGCTTCACGAAAAATCTGTCTATAATAAACCAGTAATTATAAATATGAAAATAGGTATTTAAGACAAATGCACATTGTTTTTCAGTCCTTTCAGAACAAAATATAATGGTGTACTGATAAAACATAGTTGTCTAGACTCCCTCTACAGCTAAGCATTAAAAACAGGAGGATGTAATTCATCCCATTTGAGGAGAAATTTATAATATAGGTGAAAATAATTGTTTTGTTAGTTGTGGGTGCTTACAACTAGATAAACTCCACTGACTATACATAGAACTGAAAAAACCTGTAGACTAAATTCTTACTTTTAAATTGCTAAAGATACATCATACTGAATTAGTTAAGTTATTGATTATCTCTACTTCTATCCCAATATTTAATTAAAAAAATACTTAAATAGTGTAAGTCATAGACGGTCAGTGTAGGATGCATACTACTAAATGCTGACTGTTACATGTGAGCTACCAGTTGAGACAATGCATCTATTATGTATGCTTCTCAGAACATAAGAAGTATTTAAGAATACTTTACAAAAAGTAATGAATAATACCACCTTCTGAAATGACACTTGACTTCAGAATGCACATATTTTTCTATAGTGGTATTTTAAATTTAATCTGTGAATATTATTTTTATACTTAAAACTGAAACATTTTAATATTTTCCTTTCTTTATTTCCACAATTTCCTCTACCTCCTTTTCAGGATGGTGTTTCACAAGGGCTTGGAAAGGATAGTATCACCTACTGAATCATCAATATTTCTTTCTTAATTGCTTTTTGAGACTTTTCATCTAAGAATTTGTTTACTGAATGTTACTTAGGTAGAAAGTATTGACCATCTCAAACATCTTTTAAAACACTGTCAGCAAGAATATCTCTGTCTCTATTTTTTAAATTGTTTCAAAATAATTTATTGTGGGAATAAAACAAATGGATGAAAATAAAAGGCAATAGGTCTATACAGAAAGCCAGAACAGAAGTAGAAAGAATAGTAAAAGATAATATTTTGAAAGGGAAGAAATAACAAGGATGAAGCAAACAGACTGTCTTTATAGAGATTAAATCTCAGTGTGGTGGTGGGGTGACAGGTTCAAGGAAAGCCTTCTCCTGTTTTTTTTTACATATTTTTTATTTTATTTTTATTATTATATGTATACATATATATATATATATTTTGCCCAGCATCTGGCATTACGTAGTATCATATAGACCTTAGGGGTTTTAAAAGCTCAGTAGAGCTCTTCCTACTTGAGTGATAGTTTATGCGGAGAGAAAAAATAGTTTTACAGAGAGAATGAAGCAAATATATTGAGTCTTAAAACTCTTTCCTTATGAAATATTTTTCAATTTATCTCCTGAAATTAATTCTTAATAAAGAATAGGTGCTAGATTGTGAAATCCACAGGAGCAGTGAAAAATTATTTTAAATATTTGAACTCTATGTTTAGAAGCTGGTGTTTTTAAAACTTTTTTTTTTTTTTTTTTTTTTTTCAAAGAATCTTGCAAAAAGTTGAAATGGTTTACAAAACTTTATAGTATAGCATTGAAATTGTATTTCTTTCAATACTTGAGTTTAACATGAACACACTTTAAAAGTAATTCTTATTTTTCTGAGAGGAAGACATTACAGAAAGTTAGCCCAAGAAAAATGTAATATTAAACACTTTTAAGGATACAGTTCTTCTAATCAAGACTTAAAGGGAACAGGTTCCATTAGCTACTCAGAACCAATAATTTCCTTGGGTTGGAGATAACAATTCTGGAATCAGAACTCATAATTTACTAAACATGATTAGGTGAAGGATATAAGGCACATTTACACCATACAGTGGAGCAGTATTCTAGAGAGCTACTACTATGTTGCTTTTTTTTGAAAGCAACATAACCTTTTTAACGTAGAGACACATATGACTCAATAAGTGAGAGCAACCAAAATGAAAACACACATTCACTAAATGCTGTCCCAGTTTCATAGATTAAGGAAATCTAAACTTTAACACAATCATGGCGAATTTGCTAAGCATGGCAAATAGATTTTTTGTTTTATTATTTTCATTGTTAATGTTTCCTTTTTTTTTTTTTACATCTCTAAGTATATAAATAATATTGTACATATAATTTATAATATAAATAAATAATAAATATTTATATAATAAATATATTAAATATATAATGAATATAATAAATATATAATGAATAAAGTTTATAATATATATATAAATAATATTGTTAAAGACCAAAGTACAGAAGTTTGCTGTATGCAATTTTACAACATAAAGTGGGTTAAAAATATGATGAGTGTTTATGTCAGAGGAAAAATATCATCATCAATATGAAACCATGCCTTCGGTCTGTCATATTTTTGTAGCACCATGTACAGTATTCAAACAAAACTTTATTTTTTTTTTTCTTTTTTAGAAGGAACAATAACTGAATACAAAGCTTGAGAAGTAGCATAAGAAAGCCTTGAATAATTAGTTTGTATATTAGCATAAACCTAGGTTCAGAAGAAGTATAATGGACTATGTTAGATAATGGTGTGGTACATTGTGTCTTAGGAGTGATAGCATGGTTAAGCATGGTTATCAGTGTTTTAAAGAAGAAAGGGGATATTCAGGCTGATATAAGAATACTATGGTAGATTGGGTTTTGTTTAATCATGTTTTCTACCTATTATGATAAATTCTTCAAAAACCTTAAGCCCCATCCTGTGTTCTTCCAATATACAGAAAGATTTCAGAGAACAAAAGGTTTAAGACTGGTGCCTTTTAATGAAATAAGATAGAAGTACGAAGATTAGCTGTGTAAGCAAAACTAGGTCTATGTCATACCATTGTTCAGCTCTCCAATCCATTTTCTCTTACTAAACATGCAATATTTACATCCACAATACACAGTTTTTATGTTTTAAAACCATCAGTGTGATAAGCGACTTTATAATGCTGCTGAAAATTTCTGAACCTTGGTAAGATCTGAAATGCTGTGTCTGGTTGAGCTTATCAATTCAGCCCTCCTGTTTCTGTTTCTGTTTCTTATTGATGATTTTTTTTTTTTTTTCTGGTGATGTACAGATACATGGAAGTACACTATTTCTTCAGCTGTCTCTGTACGGTTAAAGAAAGCTGCAACCTCTTAGTTTCCTTCATCACTTACAACAGACCTATATGCTGGGTAATAAGAATAATGAGAATGAATAGTGCACTGAGTTCTTTTTAACCTAACAGGTCCAGAAAATAAAAGGTTAATGAGTATTGTACTTTGATTTAACAAAAAGAAAAAAAAAAAAAAGTTTTACAGAGAGGGTTGGAAGTACTATTTGGAGTTCATGAACAGATGTAGCCAGAATATTTTATATGTCAAGTTTAAGGACACATTTTTAAGCATCTCTTTCAATAGGCTATCTTATTGAATTATTTACTTAGAAATCCATAGACATTAATATTATATACAAGCTTTTCAACAAACTACAGCATCATTAAACTAAACATGTAAAATATACCTTCACAATGGACAATCTTTAGAAGTTCTTTCTTATTCATGAAGGCCAAATGCATTCACTGTGCACTGACTTAAATAGAAAACTGAAATAGTAGAAAATATGAACATATTCATAAACATACATGTCCACTGGGAGTGTTTTGTTTCATTTTAAAAACAGCCAGAACTTAAATACTGATATGATGTTTCCTGTTGAAATATCAGAACATTTTAAGTTTTTTTTTTTTTTGTGCAATTGCTGCAAAGGACAAAAAAAAAAAATGTTTCCAGCATAAAAATTTCAGTAGGCTCAGTATTTCTTATGGAAATCAAGGCCTGAGAAAAAGTATTGACTTAACCTGCCTTTAGGTCCCAGTCTGCATGGAGTTCCCACAAGTATGGTACATCAGACATCATTCCTCTCTTAGTACTCTAGAGTTTATCTGCCTCAAAGTATGACAGCCTGGTTTAATGTCTTCCTTTTATTTTTGAACTGTTTACTGCCCTACCCTTTTTTTTTTCAGTTAGTACAGTGGAGTTAGTACAGTTAGCTTCAGATGGAGTTGTAATACCGCTGTTTCAATGCTCTCAAATAATTCAGCTTGATATCTTCTTAGGTAAAAGATCTTTGTAAAAACCCATGCCCTACCTTAAAACCATTTACCTTTCACTGTAGCTAATATTATTCAGCCACATCCTATTCTAAAGGGCATTGCAAATAGGAGGAAACATTTCTAGACATCTGTTGAAGAGTACTAGAGATTGATTTACAGTGGTTATTATTTTTGCTCTGCCTGTTATCACTGAAAAGTCTTAAACAGAAAACTGAATCTTCTGCGAAGGAGTCAGTTCTGATTTTCTTCATTTAAGAAAGATAGGTATTCTGAGTGAATTCTTTATTAATACTTAGCTAATGTTTTCTTATATTCCATTATTTCAATTTGTAGTCTTGATTTCAAAGTTCAGTCTTTGGAATCTCTGTGCACCAACAATTTCTCTTTTAAAGGTGACAGCAGTAATAACACCTAAAGTGCAGTGAACAAAGCTTAAAATGACAAAAAAAAATGACAGCATTTGGAGCTGAGACATATACTTCAGTGTAATTCCAGTTACACTTCTGTAATGTAGGAACCTCCCATGATGCTACGAAAATTCTTCTACCAGCTCACCTTTAGCTCAGGGAATAGAGCTGGGGAAGAAATGTTATAGTTCTTTATATCCATTTGAAGGTTTTGAGACTTATAAAAATCTTCCACTGAACATCACATGAAATAGAGACCTTATCCAAATGTTCTGGACAATTTCTTGAACTGAGAAAAAGTAAAATGTAATTATTTCATAGCAGGGACTTGGTCACAGTATCCAATATCTGCTGTGATTTTGAGGACCGTCAGACCCTCAGTTATCCTGAGATGGTCTTTTTCAGTCTCTGCTTCTTAACCTGTTCATTGTGTTGGGGAAAGACAATGCCCCTATATGTGTATCATTAAGGCCTTCTATAGGGCTAAATCTACACCAGTAAATTAAAAAATGCCAGGGAAAAGTCTGTTAAATGGTTAGAACACTTCCAGGTGGGTTCCTGTATCCTCTTAAACAATTAGTTTTTCGCTCTTTTCTTTAAAAAGAGCACAATTTGTTAGCTTCATTAAGACTCTTAATAAGCAGTTTGGGGTATAGCCATTCTATTATAGAGAATAAAAGAATTTTAAAATGTGTATACGACCAGAGAGAACCAGTTAGATCAGGTCATATCATTGTTTTATTCACTAGTATAAGCAGTATCTTAACTGGATTGTGAAATGAAAGATTTAGGAATTTTTATATTTCATTTCTTCTTCTCTTGGACATTGGATGTGGTACTTAAGGACATGTTTTAGTGGGTAATAGTGGTGGCAGGGAGACAGCTGGACCAAATGACCTTGGAAGTCTTTTCCAATCTTAATTATTCTATGATTATATGATTAGCTATTATGGCATGAATGATTCTTTCTACAGAAGGCTGTCTCAAACCACCTACATAGTTCAGTAGTGCAAATTTCATTCATGTCTGTGTATATGTTTTCAATATACCTGTGGAAATTAGTAACCCTGCCTTAGCTCAATAGAAAAATGAGAGAAGGAGAAACAATAAATTGTGGATAAATCTGTGAATGCTTTTAAAGAGTCTTCCAAAAAGAAAGTTTGAATATGAGAAGTAGGTATGTTATTGAAGGAGTACTTTAAATTCTGATCTGTGAGTTTGCTTAGGGTGCAGTTCATTTTAGCAGCAGAAAGATTATTTTAATTAAAGGATTTTTCTACTAACTAAATTAAGTGTCTAACATGCCCAATCAATTCCTGCCAATATGATTGCTCTATACACAAGGAAAGTTAGTAATTAATTAGAGGAAGCTTCTTCAAGGACAATTGGTCTACTCTACAAAACTTGAGAAATCGCTGACAAGGATTGTTTCATTTCAATGTCATAAGCTGTGTTGCTTACATGTACTTTGTAGATAACAAAGGTTTTTATCCACTTTCAGAGAAGAGAATAAATCATAAGGAAAAATATGGAGCTAACTGTTCAAGGAAATCAAATACAAAAGTCATAACATTTATTCACCAAAATAACTGTATTTTATAACATTTTTTTCTACCCTTTTAGCCTTTAAACCAAACACATTTTTTTTTCTAAGTCAATTATCTGAAATGTGTTTTATATATAAACAGAAATAAAGAAGTACTTTTAAAATCACATTTGTTTGTATATACTAAGTTTCTACAGAGGTTTCATTAAAGAATATAACACTAAAATGAAATGATTTTAACTTTTTTTTGACTTTGCTTTTGACATTTTTTAAGTCTAACTACTGCATTTCATACTTTGTTTTTCCAAAGACAAACCTACCCCAAATACAATTTAGATGTTAATGCAAAGGCTACTGCTGTAGTGTTTATAATTTATAGTCACAGACATATATTAGAACAATTAGATGTGAAACTGCAACAGCCTGTGTGGTTGCAGATGTTATGTAATTCTAAGTTGAGTAAACATGACAAAATAATCAATAAATGGTCTTTCCCTCTTTCCTTCTCAGGCATACAAATGAAATGATAAACATAATAAAAATGCTAAAGAACAATATTGAAAAAGTGACATTATTTAAAAGCAAAAAATAAAATAAAATATTATGTATATATTTATGTATTATATATTATATATAATTATATATATAATTATATAATAAATATATTATATAATATATATATTATATATTATATATTATATATAATATATATAATATATATTATATATATTATGTATTATATATTATATATATTTATGTATTATATATTTATTTTTATAAAATAAAATATGTTAAAATAAAAAATATTACAATACAAAGAATCTCTTAAATTCAGATCCCACAAAGGAAAGAATATTGACCTGAAGGTAGGATGGGACTCAACACTGAAGACACTTTCACTTGAACACAGTTGTAACTCAGTGTTTAGTAAGGCTGAACTGTTTTGATTGCATACATTTATTATGGTTTAATACTGTCTGACAAACTTTTGTTGGGGTTCTATATTTTTAAGTAGAAGCCTTACTACCACCTCAAAAGCCTTGATGTGTTCTGGTGAAACAGTACTGCTATTAACAAATCCATAATTTTGGTTGTTATGCCAAAAATCATAACAATAGCAAATCATACAAGTGACAAGGTGGAAGTGAAAAGGCAGGTTGATAGTTATTACTGAGGTTCTTTTTCAATGGCAGTATATTTGAAATCTGTTTCATATGTATATTACTAGAATTTATTTAGACTAATTTTACTTTATTTATGTAGTAAATATTGTTTCTACTTCTTTCTTTCTTCTTTCTTTCTTTCTTTCTTTCTTTCTTTCTTTCTTTCTTTCTTTCTTTCTTTCTTTCTTTCTTTCTTTCTTTCTTTCTTTCTTTCGGCACTTTCTTTTTTTGGCACTTATATTTAAGTTTATATGTATACAGCTAATATATGTTTCCTTAATTTTACCTAAAATTGGAGTGAATCACATGCAATACCTCTCTTTCAGTGCTCTCCTTCACCAAATATTTCTAAAGTATTGTAGAATCTGCTTCAGTCTGAGGTTCTATTTAGAGGGTAAGGCTGGAGGAAAATATTGAAATTGTTTTCCTTGCCAGCCAAAACCCAAGGTGGTTAATCTAAGCTATTTTTCTAGGCCTCCTTTATATCCAGTAGAAAGAAAAACACTCCTGAAGGAAGTGTTTCAACTACTAACAGCTATCTAATACAGGTGGTCTTTATTCCCCTCTGAAAATTCTTACCCACTGAGTATACATGGAGCCTGGAAAATTTGTTTACTAGGTCTCACAGTACATTAGACTTCTAAAGTCAAGTAAAGTGAATCGGTTAATCCCACCCCAAACTGACTTGTGTAATTCGTTGAGTGTCCATCAAGGAATTGAAATATATGGCAGAATGCAGCTCTTTGCTAACTAAAGTTATCTGAACAAATATAGGCTGATATAGAGCTAACAAACTCCCAGTCTTTCCACTAGTTAGATCTATAATTCACATGTATACACACACACTTAGTGTCTCCAACTGGAGCTGAAACCTGTTCAAGGTCTGTTCTTACCCTTGTATGGAAGGTTCAAATGTAATCTGTAAGTTTAATTTAGATTTTGTAAGCATCAAAGGACAGAAAATACAGAGATATGATTACTGCACCAAACACTTCTCTATTCCTTATTTTTGAAAATGCAGCATACCTATGCTTCAATATTTGAAAGTTAATAAAACTATAGAATTCTACATGACATGTATATGCCTTACCTGTGGAACCATGAGGACACAAACACTGAAACACAGGTTGCTCTCCCAGTTGGCTCATATCAATGCAAGTTGCTCCATCAGAGCAAATATTTGGGTAAATCAAACATGCATTTTCAGCAAATTGGCAAAATTTTCCTGTCCATCCAGGTGCACAGAGACACTAGATATTAAAACATATATGTGTATTAAGAACAAAATAAAACAAAACAAACAACAAACTACCACCACCACAAATAAAAATATAAAATGGAAATGTAAGGTAGAAACTTTGTACACATTTATTTGGGTCTTGTATGTCACTACCACAGGGTCCATCCATCAGGAGCAAACAGCTTCACGGGTTGCAGCGTGGAGATCTGCTCCATGTGGGACCCGTGGGCTGCAGGCGGACAGCCTGCTCCACTAGGGGCCTCTCCACAGGCCACAGGGGAACTTGTGCTGCATGCTTGGAGCACCTTCTGCCCTCCTTTTGCACTGATCTTGGGGTCTGCAGGGCTGATTCTCACTCCTCGCTCTCCCAGCTGCAGTTGCACAGCAGTTTTTTTTTTTGTTGTTGTTTGTTTGTTTGTTTGTTTTTTTCCCTTTTTCCTTTTTTTCTTAAATCTGCTCTCCCAGAGTCACAAACAGCATTGCTTATTGGCGTAAAGCCAATACACTGGCAAGACACACAAAAAGCACCAATGTAAGTAATATGAGGAAGAGAACCTCCTTTTGTGTGTGTGTATGTGTTTTTTTTGTTTGTTTGTGTGTTTTTTTGTTTGTTTGTTTGTTTTCTCAGAGTGAGGCAAAATAGGATAAAACATCAAGTATCTAAGTAGGAGGATATTAGCATTGGCATCATACATGAGTGGAAGTATTCATTCCCCCACATCCTGCTTATGGTATATGAGTCATTATTGCAGTGTTGGTTCTCAATGGCTGCTGAAATGGCTCATTGGTTTGGTCCCAAATCTGAATAGATAAGGGATCCACAAAGGTGCCTAAGCCTTCTGCTGGTACGGCCTAGTATGCTGCCCACTGTGATCACTGTAATCATAGAATCGAGGAATATCCCAAGTTGGAAGGGACCCACAAGGGTCATTGAGTCCAACTCCTGGCACCACACAGGTCTACCCCAAAATTCAGACCATGTGACTAAGTGTACAGTCCAAACACTTAAATTCCAACAGGCTTGGTGCAGTGACTACTTCCCTGGGGAGCTTGTTCCAGTGTGACAACCCTCTCAGTGAAGAACCTCTTCCTGATATCTAGCCTAAACCTCCCCTGCCTCAGCTTGACACCATTCCTGCAGGTCCTATCACTGGTGACTAAAGAGCATAGATCAGCACCTGCCCCTCCACTCCCTCTCGTGAGAAAGCTGTAGACCGCGATGAGGTTTCCCCTCAGCCTCCTCTTTTCCAGGCTGAACAGGCCAAGTGACCTCAGCCACTCCTCATACGTCTTCCCCTCTAGGCCCTTCACCATCTTCGTCACCCTCCTCTGGACACTCTCCAACAGTTTTACGCCCTTTCTGTACTGTGGTGCCCAGAACTGCACACAGTACTCGAGGTGAGGCTGCACCAGCGCAGAATGAGACAATCACTTCCCTCAGCTGACTAGCAATGACATGCTTGATGCACCCCAGGATACAGTTGGCCCTCCTGGCTGCCAGGGCACACTGCTGGCTCATATTCAACTTGCTGTCAACCATGACCCCCAGATCCCTCTCTACAGGGCTGCTCTCCAGCATCTCGTCACCCAGCCTGTATGTATAACCAGGGTTGCCGCATCCCAGGTGCATGACCTGGCACCTCCTGCACCTCTTCAGTTGCTCTAGCATATGTCACCCAGAAGGCATTTTATTTCATGTTTTGATAGTGGAGTTTATGCAGAGGTCAGTTTATCTGTGGGGCTTTCTCTTTTTTTTCCAGATTCTTTCTTCAAACTACTTCTAGGAGACCTAGAGATCCTTCAGAAGAGTACTCTAGGAAAATAGTATTGTTCCTTTCCTCTCTCACCCTTGGAAGATCTAGAATTTTTGTTATAATGAGCCTTCATTTTTTATATAAAACAAATATCCACATACAGACATATAGTATTTGTAAAAGAAGGGAAGCAAAGACGTTACACCAGAGTTAAAAGTTTCACACCAACAGATGTTATAAGAGAGGTTCTTCCCCCTGACCTCAGGCCAGGGTCTTTAGCACTCCAGGAACATTAAGAGATGAGATACTTCATCTCCAATATAAGATACTCATTCATGTGAATCTCTGATTTCAGGTAAAGTTATTAAGGGCCTGGACAGAAAAAAAAAGCATAACTTCAATTAATTGAATTAAATAATTAAAGATGTTATTTTTTCATTTTTCAGGTAGACATTTGGGGGAAAGCAGAAACTACGTGAAAGAGAATAATATTCCTCTGGCTTCCAATGAAGTAAAATTCTCTCTATGAATATCTCATTATGGGGGTGGGAAGGAACTTGATTTTTGCATAGCTCAAACAGGTGCCACCTCTCGTGTAATCAGATTTTATAAAATAATGGCATTTTATTAATATTTAATTACACCTGAGAAAGAGTAGTTAAGAATGTTCAATTTTGTTGAGTGTTTGGTAGTAGAGGAAGAAAGGTATTGAGGGGTGAAAAATAACCATCAAGAAGTGCTAGAAATTCATGGTGGAATTTTGGAAACAGCTGCTGAGGATGCCACAAAAAATTATACAGCATGTGGAGAATGTGTGTCTGATCTTATTCGCATTAACAAACAGGTTAAAAATTTTTGTTATAAGTTATGTACCTCAGAAATACACAGTGCTGAGCTGGCTGGCTGAACTTTTATGGAATCTTTCTACAGCCATCCTCCTTATCTCAAAAGGCCAGTTCCTTATTAGATAATGAAGACAGAAAAAATGATGTTTGGGGAATTTCTGAATCCTTGAAAAGTGACTTAAACTTGAGCACAGGCTTGCTTTTAGCTGATTTTTGTTAAAAAATAATTCAAACTCAGCTGTTTTACCCATTCCTTGAACTTCTTCCTGAGATGCAGGAAAAGAACTTATTTCAATACTTACACAACATTGTTGGTTCCTTATTATTAAATGCATAGGGCCAAACAAACTGCTTTCGCTTACACAGTGCAAATGTGTGAAAGTGCAATGGTCTTATTTTGTTATATTTGTTAATGGTCCTGTTTTGTTATAAAATCATAATCTATGGACAGCATTGGGGGAAACTCATCCTTCTGCTGCTATTAACCATTGTGATTCAGCTGATACGAAACATTTAATTGCTTTTCTACTTACAGTGAAAATATAGTCTATGCTCTTAATAACAATAAAGATTAATTTTCACTTGTCAATACAGCAGTAAAATTCAGTCCACATTTATTTCTTGATTATTCACAGGACTCTTAAGCCCTGGGCCCTGTCTATCTTTTGCCCCAAACGCCTAATCTTTTATATCTGTTGAGTAACAAGAGTGTAAAATAAATATAAATTGTGAAAGACCCAACCACTACTTTCTCCATATTTCTCAAGAAATCATGGTACATAGTCATTTTTTTCTGTTTGTTTGTTTGTTTGTTTATTAGTTTGTTTGTTTTTATACCTGGTCTTAACTGTGAATAATCACAGCTGGAATAAATATTGTGTCAGCTCAGCTAACTAGTTTACAATCAGTGTAATTATTAATATGATCCTTAATTTCTCCTTACTTCCAGTGTAATTCCCATTTGATGAAGATATTCCATTTATCAGGATATCTTATTTAGTGCAATTATTTTTCAACATGAAAAATATTCCAGGTGTTGTTTTGGTTGGTTTATACAACCAACAGAAAAGAAACATTAGGTTTGCTTTGATTCTCTTATTTCTGCCTTGGGGATAGTTGTTGCATTGTAATTCAATGCTTCATAAAAAAATACTTATTTATATAAAGGTTTTGTGAAGGCTATATTGGGTTTACATGGCAAGGGTTTGGTAGCAGGGGGGCTGCAGGGGTGGCTTCTGTGAACAGAGCCCAGCAGCTGCCCCATGTCATATCAGAGTCAGCTCCAGCTGGCTCCAAAAGGGACCGACCCACTGTTGGCCAGAGCCGGGCCAGAGAGTGATGCAGCTTATGCCCCTGGGAGAACATATTGCACAAAATCAAGGAATATCCCAAGTTGGAAGGGACCCATAAGGATCATGGAGTCCAACTCCTGGCACCCTGCAGATCCATCCAAAATTTCAAACCATATGAGTAAGAGCATAGTCCAAATGCTTCTTAAACTCCGACAGGCTTGGTGCCATGCCCTGGGGAGTCTGTTCCAGTGTGCGACAATACTCTCAGTGAAGAACTTCTTCATGATATCCAGCCTGAACCTTTCTTGTCGCAGGTTGACACCATTCCATTTGGTCCTATCGCTGGTCACTAAAGAGAATAGACTGGCGCCTGCCCATCCACTCCCCCTTGTGAGGAAGCTGTAAACCACAATAAGATCTCCCTTCAGCCTCCTCTTTTCCAGGCTGCACACAGTACTTCAGGTGAGGCTGCACCAGCACAGAGTAGAGTAGGACAATCACTTCCCTTGACTGAATAGCAATGCCATGCTTGATACACTCCAAAGGGTTGGCTCCAAAAGGGACCCACTGTTGGCAAGAGCCAAACCATGGGGCAATGCTGGTTATGCCTCTGGGAGAACATGTTTAAGAAAGGGGAAAATCTGCTGCATAATAGCAGCTGGGAGAGAATCTGAGATAGAAGCAGCCCTCCAGACCCCAAGGTCAGTGCAGAAGGAAGCCAGGAGTTGCTCCAGGCACACAGCAAAATTGTCCCTGCAGCCTATGGAGAGGCCTCTGGTAGAGCAGGCTGTCCCCCTGCAGCCCGTGGGTCCCACATGGAGCAGATCTCCACGCTGCAGCCCCCCTGTGGAGGAGCCCCCGGTGGAGCAGGTGGATGTGGCCTGGAGGAGGCTGCGGCCCATGGAGAGCCCCTGCAGGAGCAGGCCCTGGGCCAGAGCTGCAGCCTGTGGAGAGGAGCCCACGCAGGAGCAGGGGTATGGGGTGAGCTGCCACCCGTGGGGACCCGTGCTGGAGCAGTTTGCTCCTGACGGATGGACCCCATGGTATGGAGCCGTGTGGGAACAGTTCTTGAACAGCTGCTGCCTGTGGGAAGCCCCCACAGGATCAGTTTGGGAAGGACAGCATCTCATGGGAAGGAACCCATTTTTTGCACAGCTATCTAATGATTTAAGTTATATTCAGCCAAAGATGAACAAGGCAATTCTAGTTACAATCCATCTTTGTGATAAGTATTTAATATGATTGTACCCCTTATTCATGTTGGTAAGTTTAGAAGGCCCTGATATTTAACAATCTTATATATGATTGCATTTATATATATTATATATATATATTATATTATATTATATTATATTATATTACTTTTTTATAAAACAATTTTGTTATAAAAATTTATATATTTTATATGTATATACATTATATATTTATGTATATTTATTTGTATATATTATATTTGTATATTTATTGCTTCTATATTGCATTGCACGTTTATGATTGCCTACTAGCAATGAAAGTATAGCTATAGAAAAAATCCTCAAATTTTTAGAGGCTTAACAATGAGCTTAAGCTAGTTGACACTGAAACATGCTCAGTATGTTTTCTGTTTACATTGCTATATATACTATCCTGTGCTCCTTTCTATAACTAGGCAACTTTGGGGAATAGTTAATTAATCTGTGTGTTTTGTATAAACTATACATTTGAGTCCTGGTACATCTCTTAATTAAATGCCTTTAAGTCACACTGTTGTCTGACAGTTTTAGACAAGAACGACTGAGGGAAGTTTTGATTCAAGCATTGAGGATATAAGAACAATATATAAAGGATATAAACACATGGATAAGCAAGGGAAGTGGAAAAATAATATTTAGGAATCACAGTAATATTTTTTAAAGAACATTATCTTATTCTATAAGAACATAAAATTCTTCATTAATAGCTTTATTTCAATAAAAAAGTTATGTATGAGATCCAACCAGGTTGCTCAGGATATTTTTCAGTTGAGTCTTGAAAACTTCTAAGTCTGGAGTCTGCATAACATCTCTGGCCAACCTGCTCTAGTTCTTGATTGTCTGTACAGTGAAAACATTTAATTTATATCTATTTGGAATGTCTTTTGTATCAGTTTGTGACTGTTGATAATACATCAATGCAAACAGACTAAAATCTTATCTAATGACAATAAAAATTGCCTCTATCTGGAGAACTTCTTCATACATGTTGAAATTAATCTTTCCAGTTCTCTTTAATACTTAAACTGCCTAACTGCTAGATTAGGCAATAACACATTGTTTTATATAATTTCATATGTTTGAATATATAGGACCTTAAATCATTGAAAGATTTCATAATAAATAATTTTTGAAAGAGCACTGTCTAATAACATTGTGACAATTTATTATCCAACCTATTAAACTTTTACACAGAACAATTCTGGCTTCACTCAATGAAATTAAAATCATAATTCCTTAAGGAAAAAAAAAAAAAAGTAAAAAAAAAAAAGTAAAAAAAAAAAAGTTGCTCATTAGCACTATCTTTTCTGTGATTCTACAATCCAGAAGTGCATTGCAGACAAGTATGTTTACATATGGTCCTTTTTTAATGCACATTCTGTTCCACCCTGGTAAAGGTTTTCATCTCCCCCTGTATGTTTAATATCCTCCCATATAAATTAGAAACATCTGTGCTGTAGGTTGTATGGCCTTTAATATAAGGACTATTTCATAGTATAAAATCAATAAGTAATACTTTTACTGTTCTTGTTTTAACACTGTTTCCTTAAGATTAATTTTCCTTTCTTCTGGAAAGTCTTTTTGTCTTTCCATTCCTATCACCTAAAACCCAGCTTATATTATTTGTCTTTTTCATTGTGTCAAAAACGTCTTATTATTTTTTTTCCTTTTCATATAATTCTTAGAAATGGCATTGCATTTTATCAATAACAAACAATATTTCATAACTATCATATGCCAACTCTTTCAGTGTAATATTTCCTAGTTTTAACTATTTTATTTCTCATTATTTGTGCTGCCTTATGCTTTGTTTGCTTTGCTGGCATTGAGTTAAAATGACTGTCATGTTCTCATAAAAGATTTGTTTAAAAATTAAACAAGATATTCTTATTGGTTATACCCAGTTTATTTCATTATGCTTTTACATTTATCTATATGCCATTATAGTAGATCAATTAAGATACATTCTAGCTTTACCATTTACTCATGTAAAGTTATTACATTTTCAGAGCTTTAACTTAATATTTTTATTTTAAATTAACACTTGGAAAACAGAATATTTAGTTCATTACATGAAGAATTCCACTGTTCATTAACTTCTGTAATGCTCAGCAATACTTAATAGCATGTGTGAAATGCACCTAGGGTGCTTTGATGCTGTTTATTTCAATAAAATAAGAAAAGTAAGAAAAGGTTGTTTTGATAAAGTTCTAATTAAATACTGAAGAAGCACAAAACTGTATAGGATTCTTTAAAATTTATGTGAACTCTTCTGTAGAATTACTGCTGCTGCATAGAAGGAAACGGACTAATTAACTTGTGCAAAACTAGCCCCCAGTGGAAGTATCTGACTTTGAACTGCTGCTGTTTGAACAGTCAGCTGGAAGGACAAATACAAGAGAGACATCAGTAGAATTAATGACAGTGGCAAAGTGGCTTCACATAGTTGGAACTATATTGCTCAGATAGTCCATGGAGAGAAAACAGTAAGAGAGTCTCTAGATTTTTTTAAAAGGAAAATGACAATAATCTATTTTATATGTTGTACATAAATATAAAAGTTGCATCTGAGAGCAGTAGATTTTGCACTGCCAATTTTCATTGCTTCTAGCATTGCTAGTAGAGCTGTTATAAATATTCATAAAAATTTTATCACTCCAACCAACTGCTTTAATATATAGTATGCCAAACATATTAAATGTTTGTTTGTTTCCTTAAAGGTATTTTTATTTATTTATTTATTTATTTATTTTATTATTTTATTATTTTAATACTCAGAAGACAAATTTTGATTGATACAGTATAGAGGGCTTCAAAAGAGCCCTAGTATCCCTCCCCTCTGCCCTTCTTTTTGTTTTGTTTAGAACTACATTTGTTAAATAGGGGAGTGCTTTATCTCAGCTATACTTCTTTTACTTCCTTTTCATTCTGAGCATATTATCTAGAACTTATTTCTTCTCTCATGCAATAAATACAAATGGGTTCTCCAAGAGTATGGCTGTGGCCTTCTTAGGGCAATGAGATCTAAGCAGTGTGACTGATGTAGCTCAGGTTGGAAGATTATTGTTCATTCTGCATAGAGATGCTTTGCTTCTGGGTTATAAATTCAGCCAGACTTCTGCGGATAAACTGTTGTCAAAGAGCATTAAGACTGAGAGAGCCTCCTCAGAGAACAGCTTACGAAGTGGAAAAGGGGAGCAGTGACAGCTGAGTTTGCAGTTTGTTTCTGAGGCTGTTTGAGGGTGTACCACATGCTTCTGGGCTTGTTCTAGCCACACTTCTGGAAAAAGCAGTTTGACTCCCATCCTAGCAGGTGGCTGAAGGCTCAGATTTTGCACCCACAAGGGCAAAACTAATCTGGTTATGAATGAGACATAGAGTTTTGTCTACCTGATTGTCACGGTAATTGTTATAGTATCACTTATGGTGAAGGTGTACCATATAATGGCATTCAGAAGTGGGGAAATGGGAGAATGGGGAGTGAAAATAAGGGAAAGAGAGTTTCCATCCTCTTTTCTCCTTCCCCCATTCTGCAAAAAAAGAACTTGTATAATTGCCTTTGGTGAAGTAGTTCTTTGTGTTAGCATGTAAGCCTCTTCTGCTTTACTAGGGAACACAATGGTCCTTGGGCCGCACATATTTTACTTTTTAAGTCTAAACCACTGTCGTGGTTTAACCCGGCTGGCAGCTAAACACCACGCAGCCGTTCGCTCACCCTCTCCCCTCCCTCTCTGGGATGGGGGAGAGAAATGGAAAGTGAAGCCCGTGAGTTGAGATAAAGACAGTTTAATAAGACAGGAAAATAATAATAATAATAATAATAATAATAATAATAATAATAATAATAACAACAACAACAACAACAACGCAATGATGATAATAGTACTACTACTAATAATGTGTACAAACAAGTGATGCACAATGCAATTGCTCACCATCCGCTGACCGATGCCTAGCCTAACCCCGAGCAGTCCGGAGCCCATCCCCCGGCTAGCCACCCCTATATGTTGTTTAGCATGACGTCAGATGGTATGGAATACCCCTTTGGCTAGTTTGGGTCACCTGTCCTGGGTCTATCCCCTCCCAGCTCTTACTGCATCCCCAGCCTGCCCATTGGAAGGACAGAGCAAAAAGCTGAGATGTCCTTGGCTTGGTGTAAGCACTGCTCTGCAACAATTAAACCATCGGGGTGTTATCAGCACTCTTCTCATCCTAAGCCAAAACATAGCATTCTACCAGCTACTAGGAAGAAAATTAACTCTGTTCTAACTGAAACCAGGACAACCACAATCATGTGACCTCTGGTGTTACCAATTATTCATTTATACTCAGAAGTGTACTATATCAACCATATATTCTCTCAGTTCATAATTTGTTATTGAAATATCTTAGGTTCACCATAAAACTCCAAGTATAACAGGAGTTTTACAACAGTTTATAACAGGCTGTGGTAATATTCGTGAGGAAAAGGATCAAAAGTATGTATCATGAACAGCCACAGAGCCATCTGCAGGGCAAGTTTTTAGGTACAAACCTTTTCTATTGTATTAATTTTTATGTCCTGTTACAGTGGAACATATTATTCTATCTACACTATTAAATACATATCCATATATAAAAGTGATTCTTTGTGATTATGTACCAATATATATTGGTACATAATTAGGTGGTTTCTAGTTTGGTTGTGGTTACAGAATCACAGAATCATCTAGGTTGGAAGAGACCTCCAATATCACTGAGTCCAACCTCTGTTCTAACACTAACCAGTCCTTCACTAAACCATATCACTAAGCTCTACATCTAAACGTCTTTTAAAGACCTCCAGGGATGGTGACTCCACCACTTCCCCGGGCAGCCTATTCCAGTGCCTAACAACCCTTTCAGTAAAGAAGTTCTTCCAACCTAAACCTCCCCTGGCGTAACCTTAGCCCATTTCCCCTCATCTTGTCACCAGGCATGTGGGAGAAAAGACCAACCCTCACCTCACTACAGCCTCCTTTAAGGTACCTGTGGAGTGCGATAAGGTTGGTTAATAGATATATCTTTTATTAATCAATATTTCCCAGGCATATGCTGGATGTTTGTAGAACACATATTCTTCAAGACATTTATAGAAGTTAAAAACATGATTTGTTTTTGATCTAGATTTGGTCTGCCTTTACAGCACAATTTACTTCCATAGCCCTGTATAAACATAGCCAGGAATCAGCACCAGTTCCTACTGATCTTTTGAAAGGTACCAGGACATTCATTGACAATTATTCCAACATTACATTTCACATTTCAGTTTTAGTACAGCTTCTCAAAGAAAATGTAAATGTTTGCTTTGAATGACCCTAATTTTAAACCCTATAGAGATATCAGAGATTATTGTCTCTTTCTTTAACATTGCTCTAGTATTTATTTGCTTGCCAATACAGCCCAGCAATTGAGGCAGTCTGTGTGACTTGCTTAGTCCTTGTCTGAAGTGTAGTGCATGCAAATGGAAATGGCCCTTACAATGACACTGCTTTCACTTCATATTTTAGCTTCAGCTTTTGTGTCTTTATAAATCAGTTCTTTTGTTAGCAGTAAGTACATAACTGTCCACGAATCAGTGGCTTGTCAGGATGATAGGAGAAAGGCATATTGACAAAATAAACTTGGGTACACTACGCAAACCGTATAAGTTGATAGATTGTTGCTCGTAACATGGTAAGGAGCAGTGAGGAAAGAAAAAAGCTGTGAATGAGCTTTTTTTACACCCTACAAGAAGGGGAATGCATTTTTAATCTGCATTTAGTCCCTCCATAACCAATGTGTGGTTGAGCAGAAATTGGAAAAAATATGTAGCTATTCCAAATACCCTAACTGCAAATGCTGTAGGGCTCTACTTTCTTCTCCCTCAAATATACTTATGTAGGTAGTCATAATTAGCCTATGGATTCTGTAAACACTATGCAATTCAATGACTGAAATATAAGAACACAATATTTTGTTCTTCTCTAGAGAATCAGGCTGGTATGCCTAGAACTAGACTGTCTTAAAATCCTCAGCCTTCCACTTTCATGTTCTTCTGCTCATCTTTCCAAGATTACAAAATTTGATAATGGGCAGTTCTGTTATCCTCATAATTTAGGCTAAATTAGCTTAATCTTTTTACTTTTATTATTTTATTTAGTATCTTTGGCTTTGATATTTATTTATTTAACTTTTTAAACAGAGATAATTCTTATTGTCTTGATCTAAGCCACTTGCTGTAGATAAATATGTAGTGGAATCCCACCTTCAAATCCCTTCTTTCTTACCTAGAAGAAAATCACACAATCATAGAAACAAGAAGTATCCCAAGTTGGAAGGGACCTGTAAGGATCATCAAGTCCAACTCCTGGCACCACACAGGTCTACCCAAAAATTCAGATCATATGACTAAGTGCACAGTCCAAACGCTTCTTAAACTCCAACAGGCCTGGTGCAGCGACTGCTTCACTGGGGAGCCTGTTCCAGTGTGTGACAATACTCTCAGTGAAGAACCTCTTCCTGATGTCTAGCCTAAACCTCCCCTGCCTCAGCTTGACACCATTCCCGGAGGTCCTATCACTGGTGACTAAAGAGAATAGATGAGTGCTTGCCCCTCCACTCCCTCTCCACTGGAACAGGCTCCCCAATGAGCTCAAAGTTGTTGTGGTGGTTTTACTGTGCTGGGCAGCTAAACACCACAACCGCTCTCTCACTTCCCCTCTTTAGATGAGGAGGGGAGGTAAAGCAAAGAACAACTCATGGGTTGAGATAAGGATAATTTAATTAAAGGGAAATAATAATAATAATAATAATAATAATAATAATAAAAGATTATTATGAACTAAACAATTTAACTAAAGGAAAAAAAAAAGAAAGGGGAAAAGGGAGGGGGAAAGGAAAAAAAGGGAGGAAAACAGACAAATAAAACAATTGAAGACTATGTGGAAGTGCAGAGGAAAGAAATTACTCTCTACTTCCCACAAATGAGTGATGCTTGACCACGTCCTTGAAGCCTCAATGCACGTAGCCGGTGTTCAGGAGGAGGACCGATGTTTTCACAACGAGAGCCCTCTTCTTCCTGTTTCCACCTTTTATTGCTGAGTGTGACATCATATGGTATGGAATATCCCTTTGGTTGGTTTAGGTCAGCTGCCCTGGTGATGTTTCTCTTCTCACTTTTTGCCCACCCCCTAGGAGGGTTAGAGAGAGTCCCGATGCTGTGCCAGCACTGCTCAGCAGCAGACACAACACTGGTGTGATAACACTGCTGTTCCAGCTACAAGCTGCAAGCTACAAGCACAGCACTGTATGGGCTGCTGCTGGGAAAGTTAACATTCCAGCCAGACCCAGTACAGTACAGTTGTCTTAATCATCACCGAGTATCAGGAAACAGTCACTGCTGTGTAACTGACAGATTATTTTTTCTTGTGCATGCAGCCTCGATTAGAACACTTTTTATGCTTTTTTTTTTTTTTTAAATATATATATATATAATTCTGAAAAAAATCCAGAAATTTATCTATAAAAGAGATCTAGCTCTGTTACAGTCCTCTTGGCAGTTGGCCAGAACATGCACATCTAGCAACACACACTGTGGGATCTTGTGCTTCATCTGAGGAGGGAGGGAGGCTAGAAAAAGCAGAATATTCAACTATCCTGTGTCAGTATTTTTTGTTTGCCTAGATCCATTAAAGTGTCATCTAGATTTTTTTTAATTTTTTTTTTTCTTAGAGATTAACATGCTCCATTAAATGATTTATTTTGTTTCATGAGGGAATTGCAGCAGAAAATATTTCTCTATCACTATCCATCAGGTTATCTCATTAAGTCAACTTTGTCTGATGTGATCTGTTTTCATTAAGCTATGTTAACTGCAATTAATTATGCAACTAAAGACTATTTTTCTATTGATAAATCCTATATCAATGTATACATCATTACTTTGGTTCCCAGGATGATAGAAAACAACAGGTATCCTCAACAAAGGATATTATTTGTTGCTACTACAACTGTATTCTGAAATATGAGGTATTAGAATTGAGATATAAGAACTATGAGAACATGAAATATGAGGTCATTTTCCTAAGAAGTAACAATACCCATATTTATCTGACAGTAGTATCATCAATAAATGCTTCCTAAGTATTACTGTCTAACATAAAGTTAGCATACATTAGACCTAGGGATTTCTTCATAGAGGCAGAAGTAGTTTTTGAAACTTAGAGTAAATTAATGAACATAATAAGTGTAAGCAGAATATTTATTTGTGTTACAATTACTTGCAATTAATGCTAATTACTAACAGAGGGTTTGTGCTGATAATTGTTACAATTCCAAAAACAGATAACTATACTGTTTCAATTCTAATTACTACACTTTTTAGCTAAGCTAGAGATGAATTTCAAATCCAAAATCCATGTATAAACTACATCTTAAGATTCAACACTTTGATTTTTTAAAAATTCTTTCATCATTCCTTAAGGTCTCTTAAAGTATTTCTCAGGAAAGTGGTGGAGTCACCATCACTGTAGATATTTAAGAGATGTGTAGGCATGGCTCTTAGAGACATGGTTTAGTGGTGTACTTGGTAGTGTTAAGTGATGGTTGGACTTGCTGATCTTATGAGTCTTTTCCAACCTAAATGATTCTATGATTCTGTGATTCTGTCACATACCACTCAGTACTGTAGGCATCGATGTCTACATAAAGCAAACCAGCCTTTGCTGTGCCAGCTCATTTGGCTGCATTTTATAACCTAACAAAGTGTCTGCTGAGTATCACATCTAATAGTGGTCATGAAGGTGTGTTTTTGATGATTATCATATGATGACATTCACTGTCAGATATCTGTTTTACTTGTGTGTGTTTTTTTTTTTTAATGTATTTTAATTTGTATACTCTAGTTTTTGCTGTTGCTTGACATAAATGGACATAAGATACAAATATCTGAAAAGAGATGAAATAAATGTTTTGGACTTGAATATAACATTTCTATCATGTAGATAAGTTAACTGCGAGATACAAACAGCAGTATGGTCTTTTCTTGACTCTCCTTATTTCAGTGCAGCAGAGCTGGACGTAGTATTCCTGTTTGTTGCATCTGTTATCAACAGTCATGGAATCATAGAATGGCTTGATTTGGAAGGAACCTTAAAGGTCATCTAGTTCTAACCCCCCTGCCATGGACAGAGATGCCACCCACTAGATCAGTTTGCCCAGGGCCTTATCTAACCTGGTCTTGAACACCTCCAGAGATGGGGCATCCACAATATCTCTGGGCAACCTGTTCAACACGGCAACAATGTGGAGGGGCAAATTATCAGATAAAGATACTCCCTAGCCATCTATTTTATTCTTCTGTCGGTATATTGCATACTCAACAAAGCAAGAATTATGTTCTTCTGTAAGTGTATGTTTTAATACTCTGTTAGTAATAATATCTGATATACAATATCTTGCAAAGTGCCTCAGGTTACTGTTAAAATACATTAAGTACTATTTCTCTAGTTAATGTATATTTGCTGACAGTGCAAAAATTATTCCTAAAATTCATATTTTAAAAAATCAGTATTCAGAATTTAGCAGATACTATATACTTACTTCTTCCAGTAAAAAGAAGTATTAATTAATTGCTCAACTTATGATTCACATGTATTTATTTAACTAACTTTCTCATGCTCTTAAATAAAATTATTGTTATAGATCTGTTACAGATCTGATTACCTTTCTGTAGAATTGCAAGCAGCTGAATGAGTTATGGGTCAATCTAAATAGCAGTTTCTGGCAATTAAGATCAGAGACCAAGGAAAAGGGCAAAACGCAGCAACTAGGTGACTGTGATGCAGTCAACAGTGGTATGAATCTGATTCTTAGTGATGCTTGAAAAATCCACAGCAGAATCTGAATTAGAACTTGCACAAAAAGCTTAGGGGCAAAAATACGAGCTGACTACTTTGAACAAAGGACTGGAAGTTTTTTTCTCTTTGTTCCTATCTATAGATAGGAGAAACAATCTTTGGTCACCTGTATAAAGCAGATTAGAGATCAGGTAAGGCTCAAGAAACCTGGCCAAACGCAGAGTCCGCTGGAATGCACTGGGGAGAAAATATCTATGCTTCTTCAGCTTTTATGACTATAAGAAAGTCAGTAAGATTTGTATTGAATGAATAATTACATGCAAGGAGCATTCAGATTCATATTAAGTTGGGAGAGAAACTGTCAGGAACTTGAATGCATCAACAGGCTCTAATCGGCCTAACCAGTTTAAAATTATCTTTCTCTACACTCTTTCTCTGTGACCTCTTTCCCCTCTCTCACAGGTTTAACTGCCTGTGTTCAAGGTCAGCTCAAACATGGCATAGAAGTGTCACCTTGGATCAGCCTGCCATGAAAACAAATCCCCTCTCTGAGATGTGCAGTTACAGGCCTTCCATTCATTTACTCATGAGCTGTATTAAAGCCCAGGTCTTTACACTAGAACTTTTCTGAGTTATTTTGTCAGTAGGTCTGTATCCAACTTTGTATCTTGTTGATTCTGACCTGTTGACTTGACTACTCAGCTTGACTGCAAATTTGCTTCGTCACTACAGACTAGTCTTGGCATCAGTGAGCTATTGGCTGAACACTGACCTTCAGTGTTCTTGCGGCTACTGAGGGACAATGCCCCTTGCTGGTGAGGACATTCACTGTTCCTGCCTGCCTTGCTGTAACACTTGGTCCCAGCAATCCTTCCTTTACAGAGTAGACTACTCTTCCAGCTTCCTGTCACAAGAAGTAATAGTAATCCTAATATATTTTGCCTGAACACCTAAATGGACAAGTGGAAACCAGAACAGCGTTTAGACAAATATTGTTTCTAATAAAACATAATCAAACAGCTTTTGAAAAGGTTATGAATCCTGAGAATTTTGAGTTCAGTCTAGGATTTGAACTGTTTCTAATTCTCCCAGGAACAGTCTGAAAATCAGAAGGCTATACCAAACTTAGAGGATTCTGATTCTACTCACCTTTTCCAGGTTCTACATTCCTCTTTTCAAAATTCCAAAGGAGAAGAGACACCAGACTGTTTGGTCTCAGACAGACTGCAGGGAAGTCTTTGTGTGATCGCTTTCCATTATTTGTAGAATGAGTGCTAGTTTAGAGTAATGTTTAAGTTGCTTTGGGGAATATTATTATTTCCTCTCTATTGACAAGTTATGGCCAGAAAAATCTTGGTATATGATGGATATTGCTCAGAATTTTAAAGAGCTATTTCAATTGTTAAACCAGCCTGAATTATGATGTATTTTGTTGCTTTGTGTGTGTGTGTGTGTGTGTTTGTTTTTCCCAACTTGTCAGTTAGAATCAACCTCACCACACTGCAGTTTCATCATCAGACTACTGTGTTTTTATTAAATTTAAACAATGGCAACAGATGTACTCAATTTAGGCAATGCATTTTTAAAGATTGTAATATAGCTGTGATTATTATCTGTGTGGATAATAGCATTGGAACACAATTAGTTATGTATTCTTTTAACTATAAAAATACTCTTCAGTCCTCTTACTTGATAAAAAGCAAAACATTGTCTCAGTAGAAAAGTAATAAAAAAATCCATATCACCCAAGTGAATACTCCTTGTGTATACACAGCAACTGTATAAATGTATGTCCCTCTTGTCTCTTAGAGTAATGAATGCATTTCAAGTTCTGGTTTTCTGAAGCTTTTATACTTTGGAACACTGAATTAGTTTAACATGTATTAAATTACTTACAGTGAATCCTCCAATTATATTAAGACACAATCCTTCATTCAGACAGTTGATGCTGAGCAGTCTGCAGTAGTCAATTACTTCCTCACAGTTCTTTCCAGTGAATCCTGGCATGCAGCTGCAAATACACCAGTGTATTTTAGAGTGTATTTTGGATTTTAAAAATTAATTGTATTTAATTATGTTCCATAATTCTATTAAATAATGTTCTTTCAGTAACAAAACAGATCTCAAACATTATTTAGAATAAGCATAACATGTTTTCAAGCAATTAAAATCGGTTCTATGAGTTTGGATATTTTCACTTCTCCATAAAATATTTTTTTCATTGTTTGAAGTATTTTCATACCAATGCTTCATATAATCTTCCAGAAACAAACACAATCTAGAATGAGGCAATATTTAATAAAAAGCTGTAAACAAGGTTTTGGAAATCTATTAGAAAGGATGGGTCAATTAAACCATCAGAGAGAAAAATGAGAAATATGATTGTAAATCGGGTTTAAAATAGTTAGCATCAATCATTGCTAATGATCAGCAAAGACTAGTCACTAATGACTGTTTTTGTGTTTGCTTAACTGTAATTTTGTATTTTCTTTAAAGGAGAAAACTAATATTCTGTTTTGTGACTGTTTGTTGGTTCTATGTGGTATGAATGGAGCTGTGGCTATTCATTCTATTGTAAAAGTAGCTATAGGTATTTATTCTGCTTCATGCCAGCATTCATCATTACAGAATAGTCTTTTCTATTCCAGCCCTCCAGTGTTTAAAAAGAATCCCATGTGCAGTAAAAAAGATGAGATTCAAATGGATAATAAACAAGTCTTATTCAAAAGAGATAACAAAATACTGCAGAAAAATAAATATTTGAATATGTATATCTTGCTTAACATGAGGAAAAAGTAGAAACCAGAGTGCAAAAACTCTATTTTGTATTTTGAAAGATACATCATCTCTGTCTAATTCACTTAGAGACATACTTAGTATGTTCTCTTTTTAAAGGCTCTTTCTGGTAGAAAATATTTAAGTAAAAGAGAAAGGAAATGTCCAGTTAGGTGAAAAAAATGTGGTTTTGAAGGAAAACAAAAGTAGTAGATAGGAGGTTTCTCTTGCTTCTTCTGATGGGTATTTTGTCTCATGGCTCAGCCCAGAAGCTGGAAATCATGAAGATGTTTTCAGAATGCATAGAGCCTCTCATAATTATGGAGTGGACAACATTAACGGATATTATTTTCAATATCTAGTATAGTAGAGGCAATAATTTTCAATAGAAAATTTCTGAGTTAACTGTATTTTCTAAATCAGTTTATTTTCTAAATCAGATTAAGCTTCAAAAGAAGCTTAATCAGTGTGTATGGCTATGCTACTGAGGGATGCACAGAGACATAAGCTATGTCCAGAGGCATATGTCATTTATTAACTTTTACTGAAGTGTCAGACAGGATGTTTTTCACACAAACCCTTTAACAGCATCCACACAGGTTATTTGTAGGACCATGAGGACCATGTGGAAGGAGGACAGTGGATATAGACCTTCTCTACATAGATATTTACAAAACTTTTTTTCTTTAAATTAGTATAAACAACCACAGGAGGGTCCTCTATGCTACTCACAAGTAGCAATGGACTACATAATCCTCACCTTCTTCTTAGAAATAGTTGCTGCATGCAAATCCTGTATGAAATCCTACACCAAATGCAACTATTACCCTTTTGAATACTTGGAATCAAAATTCTTGCAAAGTCTATTCTTACAAAATTTCCGGTTCAATTATTGTAACTACAAGTTTTTTCATATTGCTTAGATGCTTTTATTTCAGCAAAGATATGAGGGATTTATTTAAAGATATCAGGCAGTTACATGCTTAGCCATAAAAGAAATATTACATATGTATATAAACAATTATATAGTATCTTTTGTTACAATTTGTTTTTAAAATCACACTTAAAAACAAATCAGATTAACTCAATTACAATATTTGTTTTAGTGATAGGTTTTCAGCTATGATATGAATCAGATGAGAGAGCTCCTGTTATTCTTGGTTCTATTTACCTGAGTAATCTGTGACTGTTTCATAAAATAGATAATAGATAATATTTGCACATTTTTCATAGTTTTGTTTTGTTGTTTCTTTGCAATAGACATGACAATGCCAGAGAATATAAGATAAATTAACAGCAAAAAAAATGGCTGTAAAGTGGCAAATATGGCACTAAGAAAACAAATTTTCTGAGAACATCCTTTCACATTTTTTGTAACTTGTTATTGTCCTAAAGAACATGAATAATAGAAGTTACAAAGTAAACAGTCACAATTTATTGTGATTGATATCCTTGTTCACTGCCTATTTGAATTCACCTTAAATTTTGACATTTAAGAAAAAATGCTACTATTAGATTCTTAGCACAAAGTTGTATATGATATGAAGACTGAGGGAATGGAATTAGGGTACAAGATAGTCATACATCATAACTGAAGTGAGGAAAATTAAATCAAGTTTGTTTGGTTATGTTTAGACTGGAAAACAACTGCTTTCTCAAAGAAGATAGAAGCTTAGATGGTGATGGATATAAGCAGAATGCAGCTTGAGCATAAGGAGAAGCAGATAAAGTAGGCACAACCAAAACAAAATAAAAGGAACAAAAGGTCAACTCACCTATTATTTATATGTGTATGTAGACTAATGCCATTATATTTATTTAAAATATTATGATACTATTTAAGTTGATCAGTTGTTACAACAAGTGAAAAACATGCAGCTTTTAATGGAATAACTAGATATAAATACAAATAAAATATAAATATACATATAAACATAAACATAAATACAGTATTTGAAAATTATTACCAAAAATGAAACAAAATTTCCACTTAGAACTTTGAATGACCAGCTTCAATCCTCCTAAATAATTTTATATTAATTAACATATATTAATATATTAATATATAAACATTAATATATTAATTTACCTGAGGCTTTCCACAGGTAAAATAAATTATAAAAAAGTGACTCACACTCCCAGAAAGCTTCAAAGCTTGTAACTTAACAAATCTGAAACTGTTAAACCACAGTTCCTATAGGTCTTCTTATTTTTTATTATTATTATTATTTTTAATCCAAGTTTAATGCAAGACACATTTACAAGGGGAATTTTGAGTTAATAATTAAAATTAATAAAAGCTGCTGATAGTTGTTGATCTCTCTAAAGCTCTTCACACCTCTGCATTTCAATACTATCACTTTGGCAAGACTGCAGCACTCACAACCAAGTTACTGCATCTGGCCTCCTTGTGAAAAGTACCTGACACACTCCTTCAAAATGCTTTCTCTGACATAAATCTTCCAAGTATAAGGGTACAATTATGCACATAATTTACATTCCCTAAGTATTTGGGATTAAGTTGTGGAAAATTGATTTTATTTTCACAAAAAAATTAGAAAATTAATTTATTAACAATAAACACTTTTTAAAGTTGTAAACAGTAATTGGATCCTTCAGTGACTGAGTGTTAAAACTAAAGCTGGATTTTGAAACTGAAGTTCCAATGTGGCCATTTTTATCTAACTTTTAAAGCTTACAGTTTTAGTATTTAGTTTAGTCTGGGCTTTCTCTGTACCTCTCTACAAAGCACCTTGGGAACTTTCAGAAAGTGCTTCATATCACCACCTGTTTCGGATACTTTACTTTGGAAAGTATGAAACACTTGCTGTAGTTCTTCTTTTCCTTCACAAAGAAAGCCTGCTGTATAGTTTAGATATTAGGGAATACCATGAGGAAAGAACATGAGCAAAAGATACTTAACAGTATGTTCAGGGCCAAACCCTTGACATTGTACAAAGTTGAAGGATGCACTGCTTATTACTGTATCCAGTAATGATTTCTCTAGGATGTTGCTTTCCCTTTTAAAATAATTCTTGGTGTTAAAATAATAAACTTATAATCCTTATCGCATATCTCAAACCAGCTTTCCATAAATGTGACTTGCCTGTCTTGTCAAATATGTATATTATAGATAGCACAACTGAATGCATAAATAATACAAAAATACTAAAGGTAAAATCTTGGCAACACTGCTATTAATAGGATCTTAGTGTTTAGTGTTAGTAGTGAATAAGCTTGTACCCTTTTTGAGCCCAAGATACCTCTGGTATCTACCTTTAACAATATAACTTAAGTGATTCTCTTTATAACCAATTTAAATGGGTTGTTAATTTTCCATTTCTACTTTCTATTATATTGATCTAAATAATGTATTCTCTTATTCTCACATATTATATCACTAAAAAGACCATTAAAACACCATACCTTTGCATAGTTATTTTTATTAACCACAGTCAGTGGTACAACAAGGTTCATGTTAAAGCACCATCTCTAGCAGTGCTTTTTGAAATTATAAATTATTGAACACCATTATAGACAGGGATCGGAATATTTTTTTCAATATTATTATGATTATTATGATGATTATTATGAGAAAAGCCAATCTGCATCTTGGTATTAATTGTTCATGTTATTCAGATTTTAAATGTAAGCTTTAGGCATCATTTCATACTAACTCATGCACCAACATACTGTGAAAAATACTGGCTACATAATAGTAAATTATTAATATCTTATATCTGTGTTTCAAATATTGGAAAATAAATGGTAATACTGTTGTTCTGTGCTATGCATATGGGAAAACAACTGCGTGTGTGTGTGTATGTGTGTATTTAGAATCTCTTTTGTTCCCTTTCATGGGAAAGTTGTAAACATATTTCTACATATATTCATATTTCCAAAGTTTTCATCTGAATGTCCTCTTATATAATATGTTCTATACTTCTGTTATGCGTTTGCAGTTTCTAAGTTCATTCGTAATGTGTTTTCAGGCTTTTGTGTACCACAGCTATCAATTTTCTGCTTTAATGAATATCCTAAAATTTGAAAGTTGTTTACTGCACTTCAGTAATGCTTAGCAGATTTTTTTAAGGCAACCAGATAAAAGCCAAGAAAATCTGAAGAGTACAAATTGTACTCTTCAGTAGTGTGAAAAAATATCTATAAAGCTATTTAAAACAGAATGAAATTGTATACCTATTGCATCACTTCTGTTATTTGCAAATGGACAATTTTCAGTATGGTCTTTCTGAATAATAATAAAAAAAAATAATATGCTTCTTGAAGGATCAATCTAAGACCTACTGATGCATGTCTGTGAATAAGGAATGAACACAGTTGTCTTATCTTTTCAGAAACATAACATAAACATCATATCCTTTTAAACATCATAAACATCATATCCTTTGAATGGGAATGGTATCTGTAATTTAATTGTCTCACATATTGTTGGTCCATCAGGAAACAATTTATAACTCCTTAAGTGCTTTAAATCTCTTTTTTTTTATCACTTCAATTAATTTTCAAGATGTTACATTGTAGAGCATCAGAAAATAAGAAAAAATTGTTAAAATGTGTTTATCGTTTTCTGTGCTTTCTGTAACTGATGACATCTTTTCTTTCTGCAGTCAGTGACATCAAGTGATCCAACAAAGTACTGACATTAATTTCTAATCTTACCGGCAGTTGTAGTTCTGTTGTTGAGCTACACAGGTTGCATTATTTAAGCAAGGCAATAATTCACATGGATTCAGTATTCTTTCACAGAACTTGCCAGTGAATAATGGCAGGCAACTACATGCCACATCCTATAGAAGAAAAGGAAATTGGAAATACTTATTTTTTGTACCCAAGGCAACTCAGAAATTAGTATTTACTTCCATTACTACAGAGACCCTAAACAGGACAGTGTCTCATCATATTAAACAGACTACAAATACATAACAAAAAACAGTCGTAGCCCCAAATAGATTACAAACATAACTTAGGACAAGTGGAATAGGACATTTAGGACAAGTGGAATAGGACATTTAGGACAAGTGGAATAGGACTTCCAGCACAAATTATACCAGAAGTGAGTTTGCTAGTTCGAAATACAGCAGCTCTAAATTTGTCTGGTTTTGTGATTTCATAACTGAATCAAGAAGGTGCTTTGTAACTTGTTTGTTTTTCCTCATTTCTATTTTTTTTTTTTTTTCAGTGTGAAAATCTCTATCAAACAGTGATAGTGCAGGAAATACATCATACACCAAAGAGTACTCAATATTTAGGGAAGGAAAGAAAATGGTTTGTATCCTTCCCCCCCTCTCCCCAACATGAAGCACAGATAATATGCTTCTTTTTGATGCTGATAGACATCTGCCAGCTACTGCAATCTGTAATTTACATAGCAAGAACAGTAAATTATTTTACAACAAAATATTTATTAGAGCTGATACTCTCATCCTTATTTTTCTGGACAATGTAAAGCTCTCTACAGGCCTTTCTATGTCAGAAAGAAAAGGGAAAGTATATGAGGGGTTGTCCCCTGAGTGAAATTGGTAGTGCTCAAGTGTTTCTTCAGAACTGGTCCTAAAAGCATGATCAAGGAACTTTATTTTATCATCTGTTGAGAGATTTTTATATGTTTGAAACAAACTACTGCTAGTATGTGCTAGTATATCCACTAGCTATGAATTAAGTGGAGACATGAAATATTTAGACAGTTTGCATACTTTAGAAACCCATCATGTTTTTTAGCAACTTAGAGTTCTCTTTTTCTCTCTCTATGAGTGAGCATATATCACTGGTTTATGGTAACTGAGCTTTGGAACTCTTCTTTGACTATATCATTTCTGTGTAATCACTGCTATTTGCAATAGTTATGCTAATGAAAAAACATTGACAATGCAGTTTGAAATACTACCAGATATGACTATATTATCAAATCTTGGAGAGTGTGCATGAATTTTATTCTATTTTACAATAAAATAAAATAAAATAATAAAATTAAAAGCAGATACCACAGGAAAAGCAACAATATGAGACTACTACTAGGTAATGAAGATGACTTTTGTATCATGTTTATATCAGAAGACTTTATTAGGGAAAATAATTAAAAAAAGAAATGAAACAACATTGTTGGTTTCCTAAGTATCCTCTAAACAACTGAAAATGTGGAATTCAAACATTTTAACCACAGAAATATTGTGAACATAATACATAAAGATAATGCTAAGTTAGAATTAAATTGTTTAGTATTGTGTTCAAATATAGATAGTTGAAGTTTGTACTTACATTTGGCAAATCAATACATGTACCTCTGTTCTTACATGGCCTTGAAGAACACTCATTGATATCAATTTCACAACTGTGACCAAGAAAGCCTGCTGGACAATCACAAATATATCCAGACTGATTATATTGGCATAGACCCCCATTTAGGCATGGCAGAGATGCACAAGGATCACTAGGTTCCTCACAGAAAGGACCTAAAAGAAATGAACGTAGGAAATTAGGGTGTGTTTGAGAGGAAGATACTTCTTGGTATACTGCCCATAAATATTAGAATCATAGAATGCCTTGGGTCGGAAGGGACATCAAAGATCATCTAACTCCACCCCCCCTGCCATAGCAGGGATGTCACCCAGTAGATAAGGTTGCCCAGGGCCTCCTCTAGACTGGCCTTGAACACCTGCAGGGATGGGGCATCCACAACCTTTCTGGGTAACCTGTTTCAGTGTTTCACTCTGAGTGAATTTCCTCCTAACCTCTAATCTAAATCTCCCCTCTTTTAGTTTTAAACCATTCCTCCTTATTCTGTCATTATCTGATTGAGCAAAGAGTCACTCTCCATCTTTTTTATAAGCCCCCTTTAAGTACTGAAAAACTGCAACAAGGTCTCCCTGGAGCCTTATCTTCTGTAGGTTGAACATCCCCAGCTCTGTTAGCCTTTCTTCACAAGAAAGGTGCTCCAACTCCTTCATCATATTTGTGGCCCTTCTCTGGACCTGTTCAAACAGGTCAACATTCCTCATGTTCTGGGGGCCCCAGACCTGGACGCAGTTCTCCAAATGGGGCCTTACAAGGTCTAAGTAGAGGGGTACAATCACCTCCCTTGACCTGCTGGCCACTTCTCAATTGAGGCAGCCCAGGATGCAGTTGGCCTTCTGGGCTTCAAGTGTTCACTGTTGGCTCATGTTGAGTTTTTCATCCACAGAAACCCCAAGTCCTTCTCTGCAGGGCTGCTCTCTGTGAGTTCTTCTCCCAGTCTGTGCTCATGCCTGGGATTGCCCCGACCCAGGTGCAGTACCTTAGGTTCATGTAGGCCCAGTTCTCAAGCTTGTCCAGGTCCCTTTGGATGGCATTCCTTCCTACTATTTTATCACCTGCACCACTCAACTTGGTGTCATCTGCAGATTTGCTGAGAGTTCACTTGATCCCACTGTATATGTCATTGATAAAGATATTAAACATTACTTGTCCCAGGACAGTTAATATATTGTGTTTGCCAATTTAATCAATTAATTTATTAATTTATTTAATTAATTTCAGGAGGCATTTAGATGCTTTTATTTATTGTATTTTTCTTAAAATTTTCTACATTGTGAAGCTCTAGTTACTGACTGAGACACCTGTAAACTATCACCACCTAAAAAGCAAAGAAATTAGAATACCATATTTGAATAGCATATTAGAATAATATGCTTCATTATTTATTTATTTATTTATTTTATTTTATTTTATTTTATTTTATTTTTTGTGAATACACGTTATAAATATGTGTGAGTGAGTAAACTCATCAGTATTAAAGGGAGGAAGAGATAGGGAACTGGGGTCCCAGGAGACAGGGAACAGTCACTCAATATCTGCCTCACAAAGGAAGCTGAATCCAGTGGGCTTCCAGACAAAGGAGGTTGTTCCCATTACTCGGTCCAGCGGTCCAGCGAGGCCGAGTGTATTCTCACACACACAAGCACACATACACAACGCACTCACAGTGCTCACATAGATTGGTATGGAAAGTGGTATCCTTCCCCACACCACATAGGCACAAAGAATACTCATGTGAGCGTGTAAAACACAGATGACTTTAACATTCATTCTCCTCATCTCTAGCTAGTCAGGATCAAAGCTCACCAATGAACATGGACACTTCCTCACTTTCTAAACACAAATAGAACACAACATGAAGCCCTCAAACATCAGCACAAGTTCTAAATCTGGCTGACATCTATACGCAGATCCTGAGCCTCTTACCAACTTGCTAGTTCAGACTTGGAGTCTTTCCAGATATGGGTGTTACTCTAGTCACTAGTCCAGCTTAAAAACCCAACCCCTGCCCAGTAGAAAGAGTGGTCACACAGAAAGAGAAGGTAGTAAAGAATTCTACAGAGATTACACTGATCAGATGCAGGGCTCAGCCACACAAACATAATAAGCAGCAGCCTTGTTACACTACACCAGTCCTTTTGTCACCTCTTTTCTGCATTTTCCCATATTTTTACTTCCATCCACCCTAATCCCTACCTTTCTCTACCTTTATTTCCTCCTAGATTAACAACCCTTACCTAAATGCTTGTCCCCATTGACCCCAGTTGACAAAACATTCATACACAAATTCAGTATTTTTGATATGGTCCAGTAGTATCCATGTCCTGTTCAATTATTGTAAATCCAGTTAGGGGACTACAAATCTGTCCACATACCTCAACAGTTACGAGCTACCTAGCAATTAACTTTTTTTTTTTTTTTTTTTTTTTTAATGGTGCAACATTAAAGATGTAGAAGAATTATACCAGAATGAATTTACTTCCATTTACTTATGGAAAATTGTATAAAAAATATGCTTTTTGCATATTCTGTACTTTGATATTCTGCTATGAAGGAACTCTGATTTAAAATGCCTTCTCAATACATACATCAGAAGCACTTTTCAATTATTTGCTGTAGCAATAACATTAAATTCATAACAAATCTATTCTCAGGTAGTAGCATTTATTGATTCCATATTTTGTCAGTCACTTGAATCAACAGAATTAAAAATAGACATTCATAAAGAAGTAAATTATACTTTTCAAAAAGATTTTTTTTTTAATGGTAAACATAATGCTTTTAACTTGGAATTGTAAAACATAAGAAAACATAGCTAATTTATTCTAAACTAATTTGTAGATAAACAAGTGGGTCACTAAATAATTTTCTTGCCAATACATACTAGCTGTATGGAGTTATTGTAAGTACGTGGAACATTTACCAAGAGATCCAAATACCACAATCAATCTCTATTATATACAAAAACAGCTGATGCAACAAACACCTTACAAGAAAATACCATTAGCAGAAAAAGGGTCAAACCACATTTTAATTTTTATCACTCAATCCATTCATTGTAAATAGTTGTTTCAGAAAGGCAAGATGAATTGGACTTAGTTTTTAGGACATAATATTCACTTTTCTTTAGAATCAGAAGACATTCAGAGTACCCTTTCTGAATTTGTTGCTATTCCTCATCACCATAGTAACAAAATTACAGTAAAACTATATAGCAACTTGCAGATGTTAGGGCTTGCTAATAGGAACAAACAAGAATGCCATTCCTCAAAATCATAGAATCATAGAATGTCTCACGTTGTAAGGGACCTTAAAGATCAACTAGTTCCAACCCCACTGCCGTGGGCAAGGACATCCTCCACTAGACAAGGTTGCTCAAAAAATGATGCTAATGACTGGTATTCATGCATATATGAGAACATTTGCAACATGAAGTGAGGGGAATTGGTCTATTATTTCTTATGATTCAATTTAATAATTAGCTGTCCTTTCAGCTACCTGTTCAGTAGAATACAGCAGGACTCACAGATTAGCTTTTTCATGGAAGCTGACATTATATATCAATGCTTACCTTGTTTATTTTTTTCCTTTGACCTGTGAACATCTGGGTACTCCTGCCTCACACACATTGTACAACCAGAGAAGATAGATCATCAAAACAATGATTCCAACTGCTCTACGAAAGCCAGAAGGCAAATTTCTACAAACCAAGTGGATTACTGAGCTGTTTCTTCCATTGTTTCTACCCAGAATCCTTCTGATCCTCATCATTTTTCCTGCCACCAATGTAAAAATATTCTCATCTTTTGTTAAAATTGCCACTGGATTGGATTATTAGAACAGTGAACGGCTAAATGAACAAAATAACACAATGAAGGCCAATTGGAAAAAAAGAGATCAAAGAAGTGCCTTTTTGGTAATGCTGTGCTCATTTTTAACAAAGCAAGGAAAAGGGTATCGTTCTACTAAAAAGAACATATATATATATATGCTCTTATATCACACAGACAGAATCACACAGAATTTTCTAGGTTGGAAGAGACCTCAAGATCATCGAGTCCAACCTCTGACCTAACGCTAACAGTCCCCACTAAACCATTTCCCTAAGCTCTACATCTAAACGTCTTTTGAAGACTTCCAGGGATGGTGACTCCACCACTTCCCTGGGCAGCCTGTTCCAGTGCCTCACAACCCTTTCAGTGAAGAAGTTCTTCCTAACATCTAACCTAAAACTCCCCTGGCTCAACTTAAGCCCATTCCCCCTTGTCCTGTCACCAGGCACGTGGGAGAACAGGCCAACCCCCACCTCGCTACAGCCTTGAGGTACCCATAGAGAGCTTTAAGGTCGCCCCTGAGCCTCCTCTTCTCCAGGCTGAACAAGCCCAGCTCCCTCAGCCGCTCCTCGTAGGACTTGTTCTCCAGGCCCCTCACCAGCTTCGTCGCCCTGAATATATATATATTCATATATATATATATATAGATATATATATAAATATATATATATCTATATATATATATATTCTTAAAAAAAATATATATATATATATATATATATATATTTAGGGATGACTAAAGGTAGCTAGAAGAGGAATAGAGAAAAACCTGATAGAAGATAAGGAAATGTTGTTCCCTCAAAAAATTGAGGGAAGAATGCAGGGTTCAAGGACAGAAAGAAAGAAAAAAAAAGTGTTTAACCTTTTTTCTCCTTGGCCTCACCATGCAAAAGGGAAATGTATACTTTTATATACATGTATATGTATTGTATATATATTTATATATATTTGCTACTTTGGAAAAGAGTGCATTTAGTGTGAATTGGGAACCAATTGCCTAACTAGGTCAAAGCGGATCAATTTAAAAGGAGACACTGAGACAGCAACTGTACTTATGATCCAAAATACAAAGCACAACTTCCAGAGGTCTATCTAGAGTGAATTCAATAAATTCTTTACCAACTATCTAACATCTTTTAGGAAGAATTCAGTGCTGATCAGGAATGGTTCTTTAATCATTAAAGCTACCTATGTCTTTGGCATTTATCTACTTCATAATTTATTCTGTTCAGAATCTTCCGTGAAAAGCAAGCGCAATGCTCTTTCACCTGAACATCTATGGCTGATGAGTTTGACAAATCAAGTCAGTAAAAGGAATTCTGGAGAACCAGTGTGTTGAGCTTTTTATTTTAACATTCCAAAACTTGATGTCATATTCAATATATTTTCTAAAGAAGATTGAAAGGTGACTTGATTACAGCCCTCAGATGGAGAAAATGTCAAACACTAAAGGGTTCTAATTCAGTGAAGAAAAGTATAACAACAGCAAATGAATTTGAGAATTTGAATTTCAAGAGAATTTGAATCAAATATAGTTAGAAATGCCTCACATACTTACAAGTGAGGTAACAGACTACCATGAAAGAACTGGATTCTACAGTTGCTGATGTTTTCCTGTCAAGGCTAGGTGGCTTTTGAAAGGTAGTACTTTAACCATATGCAAGATAGAAGACCCAATACATGTAGGTAAGCAGTATAAAGACTTCTGGATGAATTGTTCTTCTAAACTTAGAAATCTATTCATCTACTTTGAGCCAAAATATATACAAAACCTGTTAAAGGTTGTGTAAAATTAGGAATTCATACCAAATTCCCATTTAAAAGTTCACATTTTTGTCATCATCAGTACCTCTTCTTTAGCTATGTTTAAATAAATACCTAACTTCATAGCAATGCTAAGATCTAGAATGCTGTTGTTAGCTGACCTCTGAATGCTGTTGTTAGCAAGCTAAAGAGGAAGCAGGATAAAAATAGATCTGTACAATCTGCAGTTGAATGTAAATCCTTTAAGCAGGATAATACTTGTTAAGCAATGAAAAATGTAGCTGGGAACAACATATCAGTCCAACTTGCAAGAGCATAAAGAATATCTACAAATTTTGGAGGCTGGAGGCTTAAATTAAAAATGTGCAGGGCAAATTCTTTTAACTGCATAGATTTGATGCATAACCTTCTATTTTACTTTTATATCAGTAACAACGGCATAATTTTCAACATAGATGTTTTGTATTTTTGTTGTCAACATGTTCAGCAGATCATGGAAGTACTTCTTCCATTAGTTAGACCCCAAAAGAAACAATTACTGAAAATACTGAAGATTCCTTAGTGCTCACTGATGAATGATTAGCTACTTGTAGCTATGATATATTGTTCAAATTTTCAGAAAAATAAATGCCCTTAACAGAGACCATATTCTGTTGGGAGATGGCTGATTCAAGAAGTCTTCAATATGAAAAAAATAACATAAATTATCAGCTTGATTGAAAATCTTTAATCAGATTTTCCTCTGATTAAAAAGGAAAATGCAAGAAACTAAAGACATCATCAGTAGGCTGGGTTCACCACAGTCTTTCAATACAGTGAATTCTTGTATGTTTTACTTCAATAAAATAAAAATTGTGGAAGATTAATAAGGAGGAATGAATTAGTAAATAGCAGTATCCTACAGACCTATATGAAAGTGAAAATTTTTATTTAAGGAACTGAATCTTATTTCCAGGATTTCCTATTACATGTGAAGTGAATAATACCCTCCAGTACCTTTGTTTAAAAAAAAAAAATTGAACAACAGCAATAAAATCTTTCAATGTTTGATATAACTGTATCCCTACTAGTCTTCCATAGTTTTACTACTAAATTTGAATGATAATCCATTGAAATTCAAAGGACAGTCCTAGCACCTTTGATAAGGATCAATTGGTCAAAATAACACATAGTGCCATTTGCATGAATATCTGGTGTTACAGATTAACATTATATATATATATATATATATATATATATATATATATATACACACACATATATATATAAAATAGAAGTCTCTCTGGGCTTTGTGTTTATATAACCATTTATTTTAGGAAGAGAAATATTTACCAAGGAGCAAAATATATGAAAGATTATGCTAGCCTTCTATACTTCAATATGATTTCAGTACTTTTATTTTTTCATTCCCCTAATGAAAAATTAGTATTTTCTAAAGCATTTATGCATATGGCAGAGTAGACTATTTCAGGAAACAGCATGTGTTACATCCAAATATATTCACTTTACTTAGTATGAAGCAATAATATTTCAGGGTTAGCATAAAAAAAAAGGAACTTTTTAATGGGAGAGTGATTTATTTTCAGTTTAATTGAAACAAGTGGTTGCTAGGAGTTACAATCAGGGACCAAGATACACTGTAGGCAGTAAACAGCAGATAGCCTGGGAATAGAGAGAAGTATGATAATTCAAATGTTATTATTATTATTATTTTATGTTCAGTTTGACAACTGAAATGATAGAAACCCACTTCTTATGTCATGTCCTTCTTAAGTTGTGCCATTACTAATGCTTAGCACTCTTTTTCACTATAAAACTAATTCCAAAATAAGACTTTATTAATCTGAGGACCATCGGATTTCTGTTGGTTACATGAAAGTATTTCTGTAATTAAATTAATTCCTATTTGCATAGCTCAGTTAACAATTCATTGTAATTAATCTAATGCAGTTCAATTATTGCTTTTACTTTTCTGAGTTTTATTAGCTGCCCTTCCTTTTAAATGCAAAAGTGAAATAGATTTCTTCAGAGAAAGATTTTTAATTTTATTTTTTTTTCCTATTTAAAAACAACACTGAATCACATCAGCTATTGTCTCTCATATATCTAGACCCTGAAATGCACCAATATTTCTGTTGGTACAATAAATATTAATCTTAGAAATAAGAATACAGTATTGACAACTTCATGTACATTTCTAATCAAACAAAATGAATGACATTTTTTAACTGCATGTGAAATTTCAAGAATGTTTGAATGAAAATGAAATCTACTTAAGGCACTGTAAATCTAGGTCTCAGAAGAGACTGAGTGCAAATCTCCATGAAAGATTATAAAGGCTACAATCTTAATTTTAGACCAAATAGGCAGTATCAAAGCTCACTGATGTGCTTTATACAAAGCTCCAATCAGCAGACTTGAAAATAGACGTTTTTGAAGCAAATGAATGAAAAGAACATTAGCTTCCATCAGGGGAAAGCCTATTAGAGACAAAATTATGGTACTGCTGGAAAGACTCATCAAGAGTCCTTGTAAACTTTTTGTTTTACTTCCTTATCTTGACTAAACCTCAGAAATTCTAAATTAGCTGAAGCAAATAGAGTTGGACTGATTCTGAGCTGATGACACCCTGGTCACTATGAAGGCAGTATGCATTTGCCATCACTGCTAGTGGAAGGCAGTTGTTCCCTAGGGTGAGAAAAGGGCATCACCCTAGTTCTAACAGATATATTATTTCCAGTCTAAAATCATTTCCCAATGCCTCAGTTTGTTGCAGAAAGGGGTGTTCAAATCACTGCTCAGGGCAGCAAGAAGAATAGACTTAATGTTCAAACTGAGAGCTTTGGCTTTTACAAAGGATATCAATGCTACCCACCCACATAAAATCTGGATATAAAAGTGCATTTCTTGCAGCAGGCAGACAGGGTTTACAATGCAGCACAAGAAAATCTAACACAGTATCCATTAATAGGGAAGCCATTAATACTCTGCTTTTTTTTACTATAGTAAAATGATGTGATTACTTATGCATCTTTGGGGAAAGTGATTTTAAAAGTCTGGTGACTAATCACTCCCTTTTGTAAGGCAACAGTTTCTCCACATAAAGTTAATTTAATTGCCCAGCTACCCCTCAGGTGACAAGGCCTTTCTTATACAAAAATGCAAGATGTGCTGCTAATGGCTCACATATAATTCTTCTAAATATTCCACCTCTTTGAGATGACATTGTCTATTCTGTAATTTGTGGACTAGCATTGTATTCAAAATGTTCTATACAGGTATGAATGCAAAAGAGACTTTTTTACTTACATTGTGCAAAGGCATTAATGCCTGTCTGACTGAAACCTGGGGATGCAGCTAGATCAGGGAAGGGAGAAAAGAGAATCCAAGAGGTGTAAGAGCACTGAATCATAAAATGGCTTGGGTTGGAAGGGGCCTTAAAGATCATCTAAGCCAAGCCCCCTGCCATAGCAGGGACTCCACCCACTATATCAGATTGCCTGGGGCCTCATCTAACCTGAACATCTGCAGGGATGGGGCATCCACAACCTCTCTGGGTAACCCGTTCCAGTGTCTCACCACCCTCTGAGTGAAGAATTTCCTCCTAGCCTCTAATCTAAATCTCCCCTCTTTTAGTTTTAAACCATTCCTCCTTATCCTGTTGTTATCTGATTGAGCAAAGAGTCACTCTCCATCTTTTTTATAAGCCCCCTTTAAGTACTGAAAAACTGCAATGAGGTCTCCCTGGAGCCTTTTCTTCTGTAGGCTGAACATCCCCAGCTCTGTCAGCCTTTCTTCGCAGGAAAGGTGCTCCAACCCCTTGATCATCTTCATGGCCCTCTAACAGATCAACATGTTCTGGGGGCCCCAGACCTGAATGCAGTACTGAGTCTAGTCTACAGTAAGAGGGCCCTCACAAGGTCTAAGTAGAGAGGTACAATCACCTCCCTCAACCTGCTGGCCACTCCTCTCGAAGCAGCCCAAGAGGTTTTCTGGGTTTCAAGTATTCACTGCTGGCTCATGTCGAGCTTTTTGTCTACCAGAACCCTGAAGTCCTTCTCTGCAGGGCTGCTTTCAATGAGTTCTTCTCTCAGTCTGTACTCATGTCCAGGATTGCCCTGACCCAGTTGCAGGACCTTGCACTTGGACTTGTTGAATCTCATTAGGTTCATGTAGGCCCAATTCTCAAGCTTTTTCTAGCTTTGGATGGCATTCCTTCCTTCTATTGTATCAACTGCACCACTCAGCTTGTTGTCATCTGCGATCTATTGTTTTGCTTTGCCGGGATAGGCTTGTTTGTGAACAGATCAAATCAAATTGTACCAGTGCTGGACCTACCCATGCTCACAGACCATATTCATATGCTCATATTATCTCCTCCTATTGGGCAAATACCAACCTTTATTATTATTATTATTATTATTATTATTATTATTATTATTATTATTATTATTATTATTATTATATTTATTTATTTATTTTCTAGAAGGGAAAGGTCTTCCTGGGTTTGCAACATAAAAACAATGGATGATTAATCTATTATGGACAGGAATAAGGACAGAACTAGTAGGCAGAAAGTGCTTTTTTAGAGATATTTGAGTGGATGTTTCCTCAGGAAATAGGAAGAAACCACTTCAGTTATGAGAAGGTGTTCTGGGCATAGCAGCAAAAATTGAATAGAAAAAAAAAATCACAGATGAAAGAAAAATGTTAAACGACCAAAAGGGCATCTATCTTTAGATGTTTATGTTACTAATACAGGGATGTATATTTCCTGATCTTCAAGAGCTGTTGCCGAAAGTAAAAGAATTATTTATTAGTAGGTTAAAAACCTTAAAGAAAAGAAACACATTTTGAACAAATATGATCCAACCTTTTCTACTTTATTGTTTGTGTATTTTTGGCCAGCTAGAAATGAAGAGCAACATCCCTCCTGAAGAGCTTAATAATATAGGAAAGGGAACATGCCTCAAGGAACAATGTAAGTCTATTAAATTCACAACAGGCAAGGTGTTACTTAAAACTTATATGGTTGTCTATAAAAACCCCATCAGAAATTGAAAGGTCCTGAACGGTTCTGTTATTTGTGAGGAAATATAGCCATATTTTCTTCTCTTCTGTTTAATGGAGTAATGAGTAGTAGCTTCAATGCTTTGTGGTGGCAATGATTAACTGCCTATTGAAATCCAATCCCTTCTTTACTTAATTTAATTTAATTTAATTTAATTTAATTTTATTTTATTTCATTTTATTTTTTAAGTGGTGGTGACTTTGGGGCTTCTGCTTCTCCTTAGGGTCTAAGTTGTTAAGTTGTTTTTTCAACTTCCCTTGTTTCCAAAGGCTAAACAATGGGCTTAATAATAAATTTCACATGAAAGAAAATACTGAAATATTTTTTTCTATGTCCCATAGGTTACCTATGCTGTTTCTCTTGAATCTTTTAACAGTTTTGTTTTTTTTTTTTGTTACTGAAATTTTGAATAAATGCTGTTTTTTATTTTATTTTATTTTTCTGAAACGCAAATAATTTGATCATTGAGCATAATGTGGGTAAAATATTGTTAATATACTTTAATTTTCCTAATTCTAATATATTTTTGTGTGAAATATCTATCAAAGAAAGTTATTTGTCTTTATAAATGTATATTAAGATGATATTACTATTACAAATAAAATTCTTTTTCTATATTTTTTCTGCTCAGATTTGCTGACTTGCCAGACAATATTGGACGAGAAGATAGTTAATCATTATATTAACTGAAGGGACTCAGTCTAGTTCAACAAAATAAGTAGAATAGCAGTTTAAAATATTAGCCAAGCTTGTACATATTTTGGTAATATTGTGACAACAGTAAGTTTAAATTTCAAATTATTTAAAGATTTTTATTTCTAAAAAGACCACATCATTATTTAGATCTTACATCTCCAATAAGTACACAGAGTGGGAAATATACTGAGAAAGAAGGAAGGAAGGAAGGAAGGAAGGAAGGAAGGAAGGAAGGAAGGAAGGAAAGAAGGAAAGAAAAATGTACAGAGTAGACTGTAATTTTTTCCTAAATTAATTATTTTTATGGGAGAAGACCAATAGAATGAATATATATGACTAATACATAAGACCAATTAAATGAATATATATGTATATCATAGAATAATAGATTGATTATATGGTTTGGGTTGGAGGACACCTTAAAAATCACCTAGTTCCATCTCTGCTGTCATTGGCAGGGATGCCACCCAATAGATAAGGTTGCCCGAAGTCCCATCCAACTTCGCCTTGAACACTTACAAGGATGGGGCATCCACAACTTCTCTGGGCAACCTGTTCCAGGGCCTCACCACCCACAAGAGTAAAGAATATCTTCCTTATCTAATCTAAATTAATCTAATCCTTTTTTATTCTAAAGCCATTATCACTGTTGTATCACTGCACTCACAAGTAGAATCCATTCCCATCTTTCCTGTCGGCCTCCTTTTTATATCTTCTGCTTAATGTCATGTATACTGAAAAAACCCTACCCCAAATCCCACATGAACTACTATTTAATGGGAATGAACAACTATAGAACCCCCAAATGGAAAAAATAACATTTAAGAGACTTATGTAAATTTACTGAGTATGAAAAAGAGGTGAAAATGCTCCAATTAATAAACAGACAAGTTTGAAAACAAGAGAAACGAAAAAAAAAAAAAAAAAAAAAAAAGATAATGGCAATATTATTGCAGGGAATTGTTACAAAAAAAATAAAAAGTATAAAAATCATTTTCTTACTTTACATGTGATACAACCATTGTGCTTGTATCACATGTAAAGTAAGAAAATGATGTATTACAAAGCATCAATAGATCTCTTCTAATTTGAGACTCTAACTGAACTTAATTTGTAGTCTATTAGACAAACTTTCTAATGGTATGATTCAAATTATTGATATCTGCAGTAGACAAATGTAATAAGTACGTTTGAAATTTATATTAAAGATGTGAAAAGACCATACATTCAACAGCATGAATTCACATGGCTGAGTAGTGTAATTGCTTTGTGACAGTGTAACTTTGGCTCCTAACCTCATGTTTAATGATACTTTGTACTACTGCTTGAGATTTTAAAAAGCTACATGGCAGTTTAATTTTAAAAGATTGGTAACAAAGTCTGATAAGTACCATACATGGAACAACTTAACAATTTATTTTTTTGAATTTTGAACACTCCATCTTACCAAGATAAACCGTAAGTATTATCGTAATGTAAATTATTTTAAAATTAAAACAGACTGAGATTTATAGAAATATATTGGTAAAGTTAGCTATTTAGTAAGCTCTTTAGGAACATAAAAAATGCACTACAAAATGAAGCAAAAGAAGTTTTGTAGGGACAAAACAGCTTTTGTAGATCAAACCTGGGTCTTTATTTATTTATTTTTTTCCTCAACTGTTTCTGTCAAATCAATTTTATTTCCACCTTTCATTACTTTAATCTTTAGACTTTTAGTGGTTAGTTACTTGCAGATTTTGGTCCTCACTTCTACAAAACCCTATGTCTATAAAGTGGAAGATCAACATGTCTTTAACTAAATTAACCCCCAAATTATTTTTCCTCTAGACTGTATGTTTTTATTTAAATGGAAAGGGACACATTGCTAAAAAGTGGTAAAACCCCTTGAGAAGGCATTGAATGTAGAGCCTCGTTCATGGGATGTATAAAATCATGTATTTATTGGCTACTGTGAAACACTCAATATTTTGGGACGTTCTGTTTTATATATAAAAAAAAATCACAACATGAATAACAATCTTTGTGTAATATGTTTTGTGTAATCTAATCTGCAATCAAAATTTTTGTAATTTGTTAGTACTTACCTTTCTAGCACCATAAACCTAGCTGAGATGTTAAAAACACAAAAAGAGCCTGAATTACATTTCTGAAAGCACCTGAATGACTTGACACAGAAAATAAATGTGCTACGTGAGATATCTCACTTAGAGGTCTCTTCTAGTAAAGCTAGACTATTTCACAATTTAAAATAGCTTGTATAAAGTAGCATTGGCAACTCCATATTGAATTTTACACTTCATTTTCTGGGTGAATTAGGTACTTTGATATCCTATGAAGCCCCATTTTTAAAAACAATCTAGGCACCTGCAGGATGAAAATTCTAAGGTAGTACTGGAAAATATGCTGATAAATGACAGCTTTAGATAGTGGAATGCAGAAATTGGCTACATATTTTTGAAAAGTGATTTTGAATTCTGTGCTAACAGGTTTACTGCATTCTACATAATAATTTATTCTGCCCATCTTCTTTTTCCTTCTTTTTTATTTTTTTATTTTTTTCCTAGCATATCTTTGGAATCCATAAGATTTTACTCTGCATTTCATAGCAAAATTTTATTTAGTTTAGTCATTCATGTGTTCCCAGAGTAGCATAGAGTTTTGCCATCCATGAATATATATGAATATATACACACACACGTATATATGTATGAATATGTTGTATATATATATATATGAACATATGTATATATATGTATATATATGTGTGTGTATATATATATATGAATATATATATTCATTGTAGTAATGATTGATGAAATACACACCTTTCTTTGGTAACAATCTGGGTTATATTTCTTAGGTTATTTTTAATTCACTTATACAAACATGCAAAACTTCCTACAGCGTAGAAGTCATCAGATTAATAGTATCTTTTACATCTTTGGACACTGAAAGCTCCAGACTAATTCTTACTGAGATCCAAAAGAAATGAAAGAGACCTGTAACTGGAAGTTCCCTAAAAGACCTCTAAATATTGGCTCTAGCCAAATGTACTTCAATATTTAGTAATCATGAATAAAATATAATAAAAATAAACATTTAAGAATTATTAAATTATTCAAGAGTTGTTTATTATTACTATATATTTTTACTGTTTTTTTTTTTTTTTTTTTTTTTTTTTTTTTTTCAGCAGTATTATTTTCAAGAATTCATCTGAAACCAGTAGAAATCAGAGACGTAGTATTTTAAATATAGGTAGTTCAGGTAGCTATATGAACCCAGGAAGAGCTTTAAATTAAGTAGCAGAAGGAAAGTTGACATTTTGGTACTTCTAATATACAAAGTTTCTAGAAGCACATGACAGGTCATTAACTTTGTCCTCTCTCCTTGAAGGTACTACAACCAACTGACTGATGATAAAGGATATGCGTGGGATGGAAAATCAAATGGAGTCATAGAATCATTGATTCATTTAGGTTGGAAAAGTCCTCTAAGATCATCTATTCAAACCTTTAACCTAGCACTGCCTAGTCCACCATTAAACCATGTCACTAAGCACTACATCTACATATTTCTGAAGACCTCTAGGACTCAACTACTTCCCTGGGCAGCCTCCTCCAATACTTCACAACCCTTTCAGCAAAGATTAATATTCAACCTAAAGCTCCCCTGGTGCCACTTATGGCCATTTTCTCTTGTCTTATCACTTAGTGCATGGGAGAAGAAACCTCCTTTAAGGTAATTGTACTTACAGTAATGTACTACTCCAGCTCCCGCAGCCACTTCTTGTAAGACTTGTTCTCCGGACCCTTCACCAGCTTCATTGCCCTTCTTTAGACACACTCCAGCACCTCAATGTCCTTCTTGAACTGAGAGGCCCAAAAATGAACACAGTATTTGAGATGCAGCCTCACCATGGCCAAGTACAGAGGGACAATTACTTCCCTAGACTTGCCATGGTATTTCTGACCTGTTTGTCTTCTTGGCCACCTGAGCACACTGCTGGCTCATATTCAACAGACATCACCCAATACCCCCAGATCCCTTTCTGCCAGGCAGCTTTCCAGCCACTCTTCCCCCACCTAGCCTGTAGCATTGCAAGGGGTCGAGCATTCATTAGAATACTCTAGTGCTTTCTTCTGCAACAAGTTAAAACATGTAGTATGGCCTCTTCTCTTGACTACTGTCAGATCTGTATTGTGTGAGAAAGTCAAAAGTGTCTAGTAAACAGGTACCAAGCCATTTATAGCTTTGTACATCAACTCTAAATCAGCAAAATACATCTGCAGTCAAATGCAGCTCACAACACTATTTTATTATGTGCAGGTCTACATAATGAACTTGACAAGTCTCTTGACATATTTTCACTGTCAGGTTTTCACATGGAGTCCTTTAGTGAGATACAATTATTAAAACCATTTAATTCTCTCACACAGTACTACTACAACACAATTACTAGTAATGCAAAATGCAAGAGTACATAAATAAAAGAAAAATTCCTAGCAATATATACATCCAGAAAAATTACTACTAGGTACAGTTAGTTTGAGGAAACTACTAAAGACGTGGAAAACAGATCTTGGAGAGATTTCCACTTGAAATTCAATAAGCAAGGTCAGGGTTGAGGAAGAGATGTAAATTGTAGCAATATATTCTGGGAGGTTGTGCCCTCAGGCAACTTCAGAGAGCAGGGCAATATGTTAAATAAGGGGAAGCCTGAGACAGAATTGAGGACTGAGTATATTGCTGCTGCTGCTGCTGATGATGATGATTATAAGGAGGAGGAGGAGTGAGTGAATGGTAGAGAATGCAAGAGAAAAAAAAAAAGCCCTTGAATCTCAGTAAAGGAGTCCATGACACTAATGGAGAAGCAGTAAAATGGGATGAGTAGTTCCCAATATCCCTGTTTTGGAACATTTTGTATCCTAGCAGGTGGAGGAAGAAAAGAACAGAAGAAGAGAAGAAGAGGAAGAAGTTGAGAACAACTGTTTAAAAAAAAAAGTTCATAACTTTTATGTTGATCGTGAGAAAAAGATGTTATTTTTAGCTTGAATATTGCCACATCACTGATTTTTAGCCTAACTAGTGAATTTTAATAAGATTTTAAGACTGCCATGTAAAATCCCAAGAGGGCTCAATTGTGCTAATGTCTAAAATGAAGAAAATGTTCATGCGGGTAAAATGTGTTACGTATTAGGTGACCACATCACGTCATTTTATGATCCAGCTTATCTTTTCATCTTCTAGAATACGTGTTAATGTTTTATAGTGAATTAATCCTGAAAGGAAAAAAAAATCTCTAGGACTACCTATAGAAAAAGAACATTAATTAAAATTAGATAATCATGTTTTGTACATCTGCCAACTGTTCATATTGTGGTGAGAAAGAAAAGGGATGTTTATTATGGCAATTGATAACATAGTTAGACTCAGAAACAACAGAGTATTATATCCTTTCAAGAAAATCACCCTTTGAACATCCAAGGCTGCTTAGAACAGTAAATTTTAGTCTCAAAGGACCTTTCAGTATATTTCAATTTCCTGAGGCCAAATTTGATATCCATCAGCATTATTTAATGTGACAGGTTGGGAATAGTTAGATGGATGCCCCAGGATGCTGAGCAGTCTATTGGGGCACCCAAAAATTCAGGAAGCACTGAAGACATAGAATGCACTTGGTACAGACAACATGCCAGGGCAATAATATCAAGAGGGTATAATAATATCTAGGGCCTAGAGTCTTTCATAAAAGGCACTGGCATCATCAAAAGCAGATAGTACCACCATGGTCTTATGATTCTAAAATAGTTATGTAATATAAATCAATATAAGCCTGGTATGATAAAAGAGGCCTTGGAAAATGGAAACGGGATGAAGCATAAGGGAGTACAAGTAAGGGATGATAACAGATGGGGCACAGGCTTGACACTAGAGATTTGATGGCTGTAAGCATTTCACCAATGATCAGTTAAAGAAATGCAGACCTGGAGCTGGACAAAACTGATCTTAAGTGTAAAAAAAGAACAAAGAAATAGTATCCAACTTACTAAAAGCCACCACATATAGTAAATTCAGATGTAACGCAGAGCTGCAACCCAGTGAAGAGAAAGAAAGATATAAAGACATGTTAGCAAACATATAAACATGACCCTAACTGGATCCTGGAACAAGGAAGATGTTCCAGAATAAATATTATATTTCTCCTGGAGAAGGACTTCTGCTGCCAACACTCGTATAAAACCTCTTAGAGAAACAGGGTAAGCATAACATCTGGAAAAGTGTTAGATGCCAAGAAATGTGTGTATAACAACCTTAACTGTATTGTTGAAATATTTTCTGCATTGATGATTGTTAAGATTTCATTTATACTATACATTTTTGTCTTTATACAGACCCTTTCTCAGTTGTGCCCAGTGACAGGATGAGAAGCAATGGGCACAAACTGAAGCACAGTAAATTCTGGATTAATACAGGGAGTCACTTTACTATGAGGGTGACAGAGACTAGAACAGAGAGGTTGTAGAGACTCCTTCTCTGGAAATATTCAAAACCTGCCTGGATGCCATCCTGCTCAATTTGCTCTAGGTGGTCATGCTTGGCAGAGGGGTTGGACTAGATGATCTTCAGAGGTCCTTCCAACCTCAGCCATTCTGTGATTCTGAGAATAAATATGCTGGTTAATAAAAGGACCCCTTTAATAGCAAATGAGAGCTCTACTGTGTCAAAAGATTATGTTTTCTCTCAATATATGTGATGTCTGTGCTCTGAGACATATAAAATGCAATTTTGTATGACCTAACACGAGTCATATAAAAAATAGATGTTCATTCTAACACCTGTTAAAACCACAAAAGAGAATCAAACACCTTTAGAGTATGGTTCATTCCATCTTAAAAAAATATCAATAAAAGATATCATTGCAAAGATGCAATGAATTATTCCTGGGAAACTTCAATTTCTCCTAACCAAACAGGGAAAACTAAACAAAGAGTTGAGGTTAGACACAGAACTATGCAATTAACGTGAGGCTGGTCAACAAAGAATATCTGAAAGTTTGTCAAATGAATAGATTAAAGGTAACCATGTAGTCTTACCACAGATTTATCTTCGGAAGCATTCGTTTTGCAGAAAGCTAGAAAAGCTAATCGATAAAAACAATCTTTTTTTGTAGTTTGTTGCTTTTACTGTCAAGGTAGTAAACCATGTTTTTGAAATGACTGGTAACTGTTTGGAAAAAAGACAATGAAAGAAAAGCTACTTCAATAGTGATGTATTCCTACTTGCATTTTTAGAGATTTTGTTATGGATATGACAGCTAAAAATCTAAAATGGGCAGTGGTTAACATAATCTTTTCATTTTTCCTAAAGTGTATTTTTATTTCCACCTGTAATCTCCATTCATTTTTGAAAATGTCCTTAATTTAAAAGATTGGAGTGTGATGAGGCCAAGCCATGCCAGATCAGAACTAAGATAAGAGTGTCTGCAGGGTGCACCACGTTACATGAAAGCAGCCTCATACCTGAATTCAAACATTAGTCATTTACTGACCAAATTTCTTGGATGTTGCCTATGGGTATGTATTGATCTTAAGGCATGTTGGGGTGTGGTAAAGGAGCAAAGTGAAGCTGAGCTGCTACTTAGAGCAGGAAGACAGTTCAAGTGAGTAAATGATATCAAATGCCATAACAGCAGATGTATTAAAATAATTGGTTGTATGCAGGTCAATCAATATTATGAATGGGTTGTATGCAGGTCAAACAACATTATTTTATAATTCTTTAATTATTACCTTCTAACAAAATCAATATTTTCAGATTTTTAAACACCCATTTTCCTATACTCATTTGGAAGAATAATGAAAACTGTGCAATGAGTGCTAGCATCTTTCTCCATCAGTGATAATTACTTACTAGTCCAGGGAGAAAGATTAGTATAGTGAATAGTGGTGTTATTAATCCTGTGACTTTCTGTCTGGAAATTATTTCACAGACCACTAACATTTAGTGGCATGTGTGAAGATGGCATTTATGCTCTGTCTCAAAAATTGTTTTCAGAGTTTCCTGCCCAGCAACGTAGACCTACATATCCCTGTGACTAGCGCATCTCTTCTTGATTGAACAGACTGGGATGCATGGGCAGGAATAAAATGTGAGTATGGCACATGCTAGGCATGTGATACTGGAGGTTTCCCTGCCCAGTGACAGCAGTCTTGACCAATCGGAAATAAGAGCATACATAGTGATGAACTGGCTACGTGCCATTACCTTGGAAAACAGGTAAAAAGACTATCAGGAGAACACTATAGGAAGATGGTGCCTTTTCAAGACACGAGGGACCTTCCCCACTGCAACTCTGAAGACAACAGACCGATAGGATGTTGCTGGATCCATGGTGGTGACAATCCCTTGTAGTCTATCAGAAACTTTTGCTTATATTTCAATACATTTTCTGTCAATCCTCCTTTCTTAACTCTCACTTCTCTTTTGATATTTTTATACAAAAGTAATTAACTGGCAGACAACATTTGACCTTGCTTGTGTCTTGATCTTGCTGTGGGTGACTCACAATCCTCTGAGCAATCAGAATGGGACAGCATGTCATTATAGAAGAGCCTCAACTTTAATTCTTTAAGGAAGCTTGTACTTCTGGTGGAGGGATTCCAAATGAGAAAGTTAGGTATTTGTTTTACTGGTTTTACCACATGTAAAATGACACTATAACTTGGTATATGTTAAACACTTTTTAAAACCATGCGAGTGAACAGCATAAAGTATTATTGTCTGTTTTAATTTTTTCTGCCTCCCATACTACATGTTAGATGGAAACTGCTGGAGGGAAGGGGTGAAATCACTCCTGAGTACAACTGAAGCTGCTGGAATACAGGCAGAGCTGCAAACAATAAGGTGGGTGATATGAGCATACAGAGAAACAGAGAAAACATATGAGCTAAAGAACCCTGGTGAAGGACAGAGACAGATTTTTTCTGTGGTCCCAGATATAAATAGCAATTGCTTCAAAATTGGCTGACAAAAGAACTGTTAGAGAACTGATAGCAAAATTGGAGGAATGGACACAAAGAAGTTCTTTGTATTTTAATCTGTTCTAGTATTAATGTATCTCTTTATAAGTTAATTGTTCTCATGCTTTCATGCTTTTATAAAACACGGCTTTAGCAGTTTAAAGCCCTTCCTTATTGAAGAGCAGGCAGGCCTGCTTCAAAGCTTTGGCTGACTCAGGTTATGTCACATTTTCTAACTTTTTTTCCTACTCTGTAGTGGAAAAAGGTAGTGTATAGTATAGTATAGTATATTGTATTGTATTGTATCGTATTGTATTGTATAGTATAATTATAATACACACAGTATTATAATCAAGTTAGCTAGAACAAAATATATTTGTGTAGCCTACTAAAAAATGTACTAATTACCTTAATCTTGACTTGGAGGGTAAGAAAAACTCTTAAACAAAACAAAACTAAATATTGGAGAACATGGAAGACAGAATAGAAATACTGCTCGAAGCAGAAAATGGACATGTGTTCGCAAGTATTTCACTTATAGCTGCCTATTTGATTTTAAAACTGCTTGAGTTTCAGAGTTTACAAAAAAAAATGCAATCTTAATTAATTAATTGAAGAGTGAGAGCTCTTCTGCCCTTTTCAATATACAGTGTTATCAGTCAAGACAGCTACACTCAATCTGCTATGTTATTTTTTACTGCACGAATTCTTAGGAACTAAATCTGAACTGTAAACATTACCTAAATGAATTATTGAGTTATTTAAGTGTGGCACACTAATGTACTGTTTCTGATGCTGGATGACTACAGATCACTCCCAAGGCATTGTTCTCAAAGACAGAGCAAAACAGCATGATAGCTTCTAGCTATACCTTTTTGTCTCACATGTTATTTAACAACCACTGTCACCCTTCTGCTGCTGTTAAGGCTGAGGATGAACTGGAATGATGACTGATTTACTAATATCCCTTCCTTCTGCGGTTATTTTTATGCTTGCAATGGTTTTCTGGACCACAAGTTTGACAGATTTGTCCTCCTAAATAAGAAGGGGGTGAATGCTAGTACTAACTATGTATAACATAGTATTAACATAGTTATGAGCTCTTGATGCCTTCTTGATGAAAGGTATGATGTTCATGGAAAGAGTTTCATCCTCCTCTGTCTCAGGTGTAAGTTGCTTGCTTGTTTTCAGTATATGTTCTTATCATAGACCACTTCTCCCATACTGCCAGCTGCTGTCTAGCAGTGGCCCCCAGCCTTATGCACACGAAGCGCTGCTGTCTGTCAGGAAGTGACCAGTGATGGTGGTGGTGTCACCTAGTGGGGCCATTCCCAGAGGTGAAGTTAAGGCAATACACCGGCCCCTGATGCAGCGATTACACCAGTGAAATCCAACTAAAACAAAGGGCAGGCTGAGCCTCTGCCCCTGCACTGTTGTGTCAGACTGTCAGCTTCTACTGGTAACAGCAAAAATTGCATATTCAGTGGGCCAAACAAGCATTACACACACCCACAGGTGCAAGACATTGTCAGCCAGAAAATCAGTAGCATGCTTGTCCTCTAACTGGCAAAGAAAAAGGTAATCTGATGCATATATACTGAAGGTCTTGTGATATTCACTTTAGAAAGCACTTCAGTTTGTGTATCAACCAACCTATTGTGTTACTATCCAAACCTGTATCTTGTTGACTTTACTCATACTGCTATAGAAAAATGTTATTTCATTTAGAACACTGTTTTGGAAGATAAAGTGTATAGAGCCTTGTAAAGTATGATTCATCCTTTAAGTCCACTTGATGCAAAAAATAAATTAAAAAAAAAAACAAAACACCTTCATTCTGTTCTATTTTCAAACTGTGTTTTGTTCTTTCTTCATATCTTTGATTTCTACTCACTTCTAAATATACTCAGCTTATTCTTCTATCTATTCAGTTTGACAACATGTCAAACTTACAACTGTACACCTTACAGCTGTAGTGATCGCTAAACTCTGCAGAAAAGAAAAAATCTCCATGACTCATTCCATAACTTTTATTTCACACAACTCTTCAACTTACTGAGATTCCAAGTAGCATTCTCATATCCTTAGCCTTACCTATCCTTTGGTAGAAAGACTCTAATTCATAAACATAATTCTGTAGTTTTAGCTTCTTGAATCTCAGCAGACATGAGATCTGGACATTAGAGGAGGTTTAAACCTAGCTTTTATTTGAAAACACATACTTAAATTGTAAGTTTACAAACATGTTCTTAAATATTCAACTGTGTTCTGATGTGACTGAAACCTTACTTCTTTTTCACCTTTCCAATAAGCATTGTTTCCATTAGAAGTTGCATTGTTCAAATTTCCCCAAGATGGATGAGACTACATATGTGCAAATTTATTTATTTATTTATTTATTGAAAGAATATTAGAATACGTCTTATCTGTTTTGGGTAATTTGACCTCAAGAACAAATTACATGATTGGTTCTTGAAGTAAATAAATGAGTATTTAAATATCGTAATTTAGTCCCCACTGACAGGTGATTTTTCTATTTGTTTGAAATTAGTTCTGCTTTTGCTGTAGCTGTTTTTAGCTTGTTTTAAGTCTTTATTTCCTTCAGATTTCCCCAGAGAAGCGGAAAGCCATTTGGATGGGTTAAATTATGAGACAGGCTGAAGGAGAGAATCATGAGTTGTGATTTGTCAGATTGTCTTTGGAAGTGATTTAGCAAGAGAAGAACATTTATGCAAAGTACGTGCACATTTGTTTAAATTCTGTTTTATGAGTGGGACATAAATATATTGGAATGGGTCACCAATTCACTCACCAGACTGAGGTGGAGCCAGTGCAGAAGCTTCTCCCCTAAGTCTGCTCAGTTCCCAGCAGAGAAGAAGGAATCTACCCTTGACTTTTGTTGTTGTTGTCATTGTTGTTTAAAGGGACAGAATATATCAACTGAAACCACCAAACAACAGCGATTCAGTTTATTACCAACACATTTTAAATGCTCTGCTGAATGGGTGCCATTATTCCATACTGCTCATTTTACTTAGTTTAAAATGCTGTGTCATACTGAGGTCAGTATCTCTGACTTGCTTATGGTTTCTTCTACCTCGCTTGTGCCTGAAGAACCTTCAGAACCTGAATTTCCTATCCTATTGCATACTATCATTAAACACTTAGAATACTCCTATAAAAATTATATAGGTACTGCTGATATTGAATCATGATATATGTTAACAGTTAATACTGTTACTATGTATTGGGTTTATGTGGTGAGGATTTGGTAGCAGGGTGAGCTGCAGGGGTGGCCTCTGTGAGCAGAGCCCAGCAGCTGCCCCATATCAGATCAGAACCACTTGGCTCCAAAAGGGACCTGTCAGTAGCCAGGCCTGAGCCAGGGAGCAACACTGGGTAGGCCTCTGGGAGAGCAGATTGAAGAAAAACTTCCGTGCAACAGCACCTGTGAGAGCAAGGAGAGAAAAAACGGGAGACAAACAGCCCTACAGCCTCCAAGGTCAGTGCAGAAGGAGGGCAAGAGGTACCCCAGGCATGGAGCAGACATTCCCCTGCAGCCTGTGCAGGGAGAGGCCCCTAGTGGAGAAGACTGCCCCCCTGCAGCCCATGGGTCCCACATGGAGCAGATCTCCATGCTGCAGAACCTCGTGGAGGAGCCCCCGGTGGAGCAGGTGGATGTGGCCTGGAGGAGGCTGCGGCCCATGGAGAGCCCCCACAGGAGCAGGCCCAGGGCCGGAGCTGCAGCCTGTGGAGAGGAGCCCACGCAGGAGCAGGGGGGCTGGGGGGAGCTGCCGCCCACATGTGGGGGACCTGTGCTGGAGCAGTTTGCTCCTGGGGCATGGACCCCGTGGTACAGAGCCATGTGGGAGCAGTTCTTGAAGAGCTGCTGCCTGTGGGCAGCCCCTGCAGGATCAGTTTGGGAAGGACGGCATCCCGTGGGAGGGACCCCACGTGGAGCAGAGGCAGAGAGTGATTGTGAAGGAGTGGTGGACTGTGAAGGAGCTGAGGACTGATGGCAGCCTCCATTCCCCCTTCCCTTGCACCACTTGGAGGGAGGAGGTAGAAGGTGAATGGAGAGGAACACGGTTTTGGTTTGCTTTTAGTTTCTCAGTTCTAGTCTGCTAGTGATAGACAATATATTATATTAATCTCCTTATTCTGTGCTGTTTTGCCCATGACAATAATTGTTGTGTGGTCTCATTGTCCTTTAGCCTCTTCCATCATGTTTACTCTTCTTTTTTTCTTTTGATGAGGGGGAGTGAAAGAGCACTTGTGGTGTTCAGCTGTGTAACCGGGTAAAACCACCGGATACTATCAATTAAAGTAGGTAAGATGTTTTCCAAAAGGACATTCTATTCATCTCTAAATCTTTTATGCCTGTAAGAGATACATGTGCACATTTATGTATAGAGGCTGCTTTTAAGACCTCTGATTAAGCAAAGCTGTGAGAAAGCTAGTTATTGATACAACCCAATGATAAAGTATATAGAAAAATGCAATCTGTGCATTTGAAGGCATATAGTTTTGATTAGATGCATGTAATTATAAATATTTAGCAGTTGTGTTTTGTGACTAGGCAGATACAATATGGAAGTATTTTCCTAATGTGAAACCACATTATGTATCTTGGTTACCGGACTCAAGGTTCAATGCACATAAGCTAGAGCTGCCTTTTTTTTTTTTTTTACGATTATGGTCAATGTGCTGGAAGGTTCAATAGATTTGCATTCTCAGAACACTCTCCTATTATATTTATAAATTGTTGTGAGACACAGAACAAGAATCAAACTGATTGAAATATGGCAAAACTCCCAGTGTCCAACTCCCTCTCCTTGAAAAATGAAAAAAGATCTCTTTTGCTAATGGCTTACTTAGAAAGTTCAGAATTAGAGGAATTATTCTGGGTAGTAAACTAAATAATCAATCAACAATCATTCTTTGTCCTGCACAGAACTTGGCCCTATTTTGCAGCAAACAACACCAAAGTTAAGGATAAATTTCAAAATGAACCATGGGTTAAAGGTAATTTGCAAACGACTTAAATTTCTTTCTTTATTTGGAACTCCTGACAAGAACTGCTGTATAGACCAATTTTTAATGTACAGACCAATTTATCCACATAATGATGGACAAAAATGGAAATTCTAAATTGAAATGATATGATAAAAAGCCTAAAGAAGTTACATTCTTTAATATACAATACTTTTTCAACACTTTATGTTACTAGAAATAATAAACATTGAAATTTGCTTACAGGATATGCTTGTATTTCCAATTGTATATGCAATTAGCTTTTTTAGCACATTAATGTCAATCAGGCTGCCATTCACTTGAAAGAATGTAAAAATTTTCTAAGAACAAAAGACTGAAATGAAAAGAAAAGAGGCTTGCTTTCAAATGGAGGTATCCTATATTTTGATGACTTTGATTCATTACTATGTGGACAAAGTTAAATTCAAGATAATGCTGAAAAGTATACTATCTGTTAACTTCAGAGTGATTAATAACAAGGCAAGATATCAGGTATCTCAGAGTTGAGAACCCATTAGCTTGGGAGAAAGCTGAAAAGCCAGAGGGAAGAAATAAGTCAGAGTAACAAAACAAGATGAAGAAGCAATGTAGTTCTCTTGACTGTAGATTGATACGTTCCTATGGTCATGTTTAGTGTCAAAAAAATTTCAAATTACTGCTCCTGTATACTACAGTTTTACATTTGAACGAGCTACCACAATTTGACCAGACTGAGGTCCTAAGTAAGAGAAATAACGGATTTAAGTAACAAACTAAAGAAATTATTCCCTAGAGTGAGTCCATAAAAACAACACAAGTTCAGATGTAGGAAAAGTAACAGCAGCAATTATGTTCCATTACCATAGCATTTAAAAATGAATTGAACTGTTGAGCAGATAGAATTGTATGTGTATGATATTTAAGTTAAATCAGTAAAAAGCACATAATTATCTTTTCAATTTATTTTATAAATCTAGTGTTCAATCCTCTCAATGCACTGTCAGAATAAAAATATGAGTTTACATTCTACAAGGATATCCCTTAAACAAAAGGAAAAATATTTTGAATTAATCTCAACAGCATTCTATACAAAGTGTTACTCTACATTGTTAACTTTTCTGCATTTGTAGTCATTTCCATCATTAAAATAATCTCAGTTCCTTACCTACCACAGCATTCCTTTAAAGGGATGAATTCCATATATGTTAATAGGTATCCACAAAAGCATCTATCTTGTACAACAGTTTAAGACAGTACATTAAGGCTTTCTGTACTTTTAATGAATTGCATTTCAGGAACTGTTCTGATTGTTTCTTTTTATGGAACGATAACAACAACATAAGGAATACCCTACTGACATAAGCAAACCATTCTTTACTTGTCAAGTGTTGATAATATGGTGCCTGCTAAGTGATCTTTTACAAAATTAATTGACTAGAGAGTACCTGCTGATTTTAAAGGCCAATAATAACAGTAAAAAATTGTGTATCTGTAGTTTTCATACTGAACACTTATTAAGCTCTTTATTCCTGCCGTGAAAGATATTTATTTTGGACAAATCAAATTATGTGTGTACATCCACATTCTGTATCTATATACGGTAACGGAACACTTCGTGGTACAGTGCTCATGGAATCCTGGATATGGAAAATCATGTGATCTGCAACCTAGAGCTCATAAAAGCTTCAGAGTTACTTTGGTGACTAAGTTCTCTCTATGTAAATAATTGTGGTAAAATATCTTCCAAACAGCTACCATCAAGACACCCACAGTTTATAGGCATCATGTTTTCAGTATTCTATAATTGTCTAACATGCAGATGTCATATTTAGGCTAGAGCTACTCCAGTTTGATTATTCACTGCCCGTCTTCAGTGGTGTTACTAAGATAATAGAGCCAAAAGATATTTATTCACTTCTAAATGAAGTAACATACACCAAGGACATCTGCTTATCTATTTTTTCATACTCTAATGCTACTATAACAATGTTCAGTGAGGATACAAAAATTAGGAGCCCTCATAAATTGCCAGAAAAGCTTAGTAAACTATCCATAATTAGAGAAAGTCATGCATTTTAATCACAAAGAATTCAGTCCACAGCATGAGAAGCTACAGTTACATGCAATCATGGTTAATTTTAATAAAACTGAGATCTAGCCACTTTCTGGAGGAGAAAAAAACTTGCAGAAAGTTTGTATGTTTCACGAAGTTCACAAAACTTTTTGTTTGTTTGTTTTTAAACATAGATATTACAAAAATATCTTTATATAGATATACAGTTACAGATAAGGTCACTGTATGGACAGTCTTTCAGGAACTTCATTGTTTTTAAAAGCTTTAATGATTGTTTAATAGGTATAATTAAATAAATTTTAATTTGTTGTAAATAATACAGTCACAAAGTACAAAAATGTATTTTAAATTGGAGTACAGTGATAGATGCAGTTTGGCTATTTCTTTTTACATAAAACTAAATAGAAGTTGGAGTGATTTGTTCCTCTTACCCAACAAAGCTACAGTAATCTTGCAGCTGCAATTCAGTCCATTCAAAACATATTTCTTGCAGTTCTAAACGGTCACTGTAATAAATCCATTGTAAATGGTCACTGGAATAAATCCATAAAATCATGTTGGTCACACTGAAAAATGAGCTTGATACAAATGGGAGTCTATAATCACAAATTACTAAGATGTTTTAGGGACAGCTTTTTGCTATGGAATATGGCTTTTAAAATACTTGAGAATTGTAGTAGGCAATCCAGTGGAGCATGTGCAGAGTTCTACAATTAGATAACAATATTAATATGTGTAATGACTTGCTAAATAACATTATTTAGAAAAGAGTTTCATGCTTTTAGAACATCATACTCAAAGTGTAAGCTAGTAATTTCTTGCTGTTGAAAAAATAACTTGTATAAATTGAAATATTTTCTGTATAAAGAAAACAAAATATTTTATGTGAAATATTTTCTCTTCTACTTTTTCTCTTTAGGTGTAGTTTCTGATTTGTGGCACTAGCTGCCTGCTGGATACTTTGCAAAGCCCTAAGGGCTTGGAAACTGCACTTTTTCCTGTTTGGTACTGTTGCAGTTCTGAGCAGTGGACACACATAAAAGGCTAAAAATAGGCAGAATGTGTAGACGCTTCTGCATTTTCTGCTATTGAATATAAGAAATTTATATTCATTGACCATATTCAAACAATTTGCGTCTTACTGTCTTCTTTTTTTTTTTTTTTTTTTTTTTCTTTCAATTAGCTATGTTAATATATAATTAACAGATAGGAAAATAGGAATGGGATCACACAATTTTTCTTGCTATGATCATACAATTTGAATATGTATTCAGAATCAGTGCCACACCTTTCCTTTTATTTTTGACTATATCGACTGTGCAGAAACATAGCAAAAGTGATAAGCAGATGTCATAGTTAGAATTTAGAAATGCTTCACCAGCAAATCTCAGCTGGAAGACTGTGAAGCTGCATAGGTTGGAAAAATGGAGGAAAGAAAAGAACAATATGCAATAACTGACATATAAATCCATTATGTAAAGAACTAGTAGGCTCATAGCTGGTGTTGCAAAGAACCTGCTGGTTCCTGTGCTACTCTTGTGGCAATACACTCACTATGACGAAAGAACACAGGAGATCATAAAAGTTTTTGTTTGTTTGTTTTTACAATTGAAAGTAAATAATGAAGGGAATAAATGTTATGAAATGGCAAAACCTTTACTTCCTATATTGGAAAGTTAAATGTGAACATATGATCAAAGCTTGTGAAACTTAAAGATCAGCATAGTCTTAGGGAACAAAAGTAGTATACTGCAGTTTGGGGTGATCATTAATAGAGAATCATAGAATAATAAAATGGTTTGGTTTGGTAAGGACCTTACATTTCATCTAGTGCCCTGCCAAGGGCAGGGACACCTTCCAGTTTATCAGCTTGTCTGAAGCCCCACCTGACCTGGCTTTGAAGACTGGAGAAGAGGGATGGAGTAGATGACACTGGGAAGACTTTAATGTTATATTCCTTTGACTTTTGTCAGTAAAAATGCAAGTATCTCAGGCAGCATGCACTGCCTCAGAGGAGGTCCTTTGCTTTGCCAAAGTCAAATACAAGAAGCATTTTTTGTTTGTTTGCTTTTGTTTGCTTTTGTTTTTAATAAAAAGTGATTTCATCAGAGCACTATTAAATATAAATATGGCACAAAGCTTGACTGAAATGTAAAAACAGGCAAACAAAAAAGCTGCATATATGAAAGATTTAGAATGTTAATGAGGAAAAGCATGTGCCAACAAAATTCCAAGCAATATCATGTCAACCACCTCTGCAATGACTTTAAACTATGTATCCCCTATGATGGTGCTATTGCACAACATTTCAATGGAGATGATCAAATTCTGCCAACTGATGGAAGAGAAATCCTGAATCACTGGTGCAAAGTGAACAACTCAACACCATTAAATCATTCATCTATCATTTCTGACAAAATGTTAAATGAAATTTAAGCTGCCTATCACAAAGCAGAAAGCAGCTGTACCCCGCTGTGATATACCTGACTACCAAACAGATGCAATAAAACATTTCAACAGAAACTTACAGTATTCCCACCAAAATATGGAAATATTGGAGGCACTAGCGTGTCAGCAAAAGTGTATTTTTGATTGACTTCATATAAAAACTGACATTTTTTCACAAGAAAATATAATGTTCATCTCTACAAAGAGAAACATGACCTCTCATGCATGATAACTACCGTATTGATCCTCTCAGTGGTAGAATTGTTATAAAAGAATACCAGTTGACAGTGATGATGCAATAAACTCCTTCTAACCTATCAGTTCAGTTTCTGAACAAGCTGTATAATTTTTTTGCAACAAGGGATATTTAGGAAAAATGTGTACTACTACAGGACTGTCAGCTATCAGATTCTCTGGTGGCTGCAGGAAAATATATCATCATTCAGGCATGTTTTTGAATATATTTCTTTTAATTTGCAGAAGGTAAGGGGATGGGTCCTTAAGGCAGACTGCTTAGGTCTTTTTAGTCAAAAACAGTTACAATGGAATAGTTTATGCTATATCAAAATTTATATAATCGTTGTACCATCGGCTGTTCTTTCTCAAGTAATTATGCATGTATTAGGATGCCTCATTAACTCTTTTGATCATAAGATTAAGCCATTAAATGTGCACTTCAGCATAAAATAAATTAAAGTCTTGATCCAGCTTCACAACTCTGAAAATCTAGAAGATGCTAAAATGTCACTTAGACCCATGCATTGACACTGAGGCACTCAAAAATCTGTGAGAGAATTTAGCTAGGCTGGCAATGTAACTGATAAAATGGACATGGGTGACAATGAAATCCAGTTCAGTTTTGGGACTTTAAAAATTCATCTATAAAAAGTAAAATAAAATGATTTTGTATTAAAGTGTGTTCTTCTCACTTTTCAAAACCATTTTTATGTCAGGTGCAGAAGTTAGAAACTTGCAGTCATCGGAATAAACATTTCAATGCTTTCCACATGAGCCTGTATGAATATTGAGATCAACAGCACGGCTGTATGTTTCTTTAGGAACAAATATGCTGGTCCAGGCATCTGCATGTCAGATAACAGATTGCTCAAATCTATTTTCACTGGCAAGGTAATAAACAGTAAATGGCTGAAAATAAGTTTGATGAAACATTAAATGGCCACACTCAATCTTTAGTGCAGTAGCAGCAGTACCACTACAAAATGGAAAGCTAAAGTCTAAGGGTAATTTGCTGAGTCACAGAACCACCTGTATTGATATTGCCAGGGCCTTCAAGCAACATCTTTCAAACAACATGGATGAAAGACAACATTCAAACTGACTGCAGTGAAAAGTACATAATATTTTTATGGTACTTATAGTACTAATTATCTACAGATCAGTGTTACAAATTTCTATGGCTACAAAAAGGGACTAAGTTCTCATGAGGAAGCCACAAACCTGAGTCTTCACATACTGAATTAGTAGTGACTCTGTGAAGAAATTCCTGTAAAGCCCATGTGTTTAAAGAAACTCAGAAGACAGTTTGAGATTTAGGATATTTTGATGGAAGTCTGGCACTGCAGAGTTTGGAGGAAAAAAACAAACATAAAAAACAAAACCGCTTCTTTTAATCAGGATGAGTAGAACTTTCATGAGTTGTGGTGGGAATGTAGGTCAAACTACCTAATTTTTGTAAAAAAAAAAAAAAGGTTAGTGAACTGGCTTAATTTTTATTTTAAAGCTGGAGTGTTTTTTTTTTTTTTTTTTTTAAATATAATTCTGGAAAAAATAGCAATGTATATGCTGCAATCAAAATATCTAAGCATATGACTATTACCATTTCTCCATGAATGTTAATGATATGATTTCAAGCTGATTTTGTAAATCTAATCTACTAAGTGAAAAAAGCCAGCACAAAATTAGTTTGTGGGGATGAGGCCAAGGAAAATAACACATGCTCATGCAAACTAAATATTTATCTCATCATCATCTGTGCTGCTGGTATGTTATTTCCTGTGGCATGTAGCAGACAATACGTAGTTTGGCGTGAAGGCTTTTAAAAAGCTAACTAACCTCATTACAAATCATAGATGTGATACAGACTCTTTTCTGCCAGGAAATACTAACTTATTTATTGTACTATGGAGTGCAAATCATCAATGATAGCATTGGCTTTTACTTATGGTTACCATAGCAACTAGATTATCATGTTAGCCTTCTATTATTATTAATTTCTTTCTCTTTTGCTTTTATGAAGGATCTTCATTTCCTTCCTACTTATTTAATAATGTTTAATAAGTTCTTAAATAATCCTTAATTTATCCTACAACATTAACAAGTTCTTAGATAAATCTCGGTTTCTTCTTTAGATCTACATTCCATTGTAGTATTGTTAAGTTATATAATTTAGACTTCTTTTTCAGAATTTCCTTCCCTTTGAATAATTTTAACTGTCATTTCCTGTTTTCCAATTAGTATCCATTTAGTACTCATAGGAGAATGATACTGGGTGAACTGAATTTATAATATTACAGGAGTAACATTAACAGGAGGACATTATATTCAAAACATAATACTAGTTGGTGGACAAATTTACAGTGGAAATAATCAGCTGAATAAAATAGCCTATATCAAGCCAGAATTAGTAGTTCTTTTACAGTTGTTCAGTTGCCACAAAGGTGGGCAACAAACTGCCTTCAGTTGATAAATACAGGTTACAGTTGCTTCACAGAGATACATGAATTAGAGGGACTTAGTTGGACTGCAGAGTCCCTGCGTACCCTGTTGAAAGCACTATGTCAAGCACTACATCGCATATTTGCTTCTGTAAACATGAACAAGCTTTGTTTTGGGAGAGTTAGGATCCACCTGACTAAGCAGGGCAAAGGCATCATTGCCAGTAGAAAGGCTGACTTGGCAAGGAAAGTTTTAAACTGGAGAAAATGGGGGACCAACAGAAGCCCTGTGAGGGAGGGATAGAAAGGATTGACAGGCACAGGGCCTGAAGTGATGTGAATGAAAGGGAACGCAAAATCAATGGAACAGGGTTTAACAGGACCACCTCTGGTATTTCTTCATGTAAGGAAGGAAATGCCAACAAGACACCACTGTGAAACAACAACAACAAACAAACCCTAAACTCTTTCTGAGAAAACAACATGTTGGGGTGCCTTTCTGAAGTATCTGTGCTTTGATTCACACAGCATGAAAACTAAAATGAGGAATTTGAGATCAGTGTGTGGTTGCAGGGCTATGATCTCGTCATTACAGAAACTTGGTGGGATAGGTCCCATGACTGGAGTACTTCAATGGAGGGATACAGACCTTTAGGAATAACAGGGAAGAAGTGAGAAGTGAGATAACAGGGAGGTGGAGATGCTTTTTATGTGGGAGAATGGCTGGAATGTGTGGAGCTGTCCCTGATGAAGATGGAGATGTTGATGAAGAGCCAACTAAGAGTTTTTGGGTAAGGATTAAAGACAAGACCAGTATGGGTAGCACTGTAGTTGGTGTCTGCTATAGGCTGCTTGGCGAGTAAGAATAAGTGGATGAGGCTTTCCCTAGATGGTTAGGAGCAGCTTCATAATTCACAGGACCGTGTATTAATGGGAGATTTCAACCGGCGTTATCTCTGCTGGAGGAACAACATATGAGGTACAAAGAGGAACCATGTTGACCAGATGACCTTGAGAGATCCTTTACAAATTCCATCATTCCATTTATTTAAATGATTTTTTTTCAATTTTTATACTTTTAAAAGATTTATTTTTTTTTTTATCTTAATAATTTATTTAAAATTTTGTCTGCATGTATGTTTCACAAATTGGGTTGTTGGTTTTACAGGACATTCACAGTAGCAAAATTACAGATCTCTTTCAAAATCTACAGAAAAAAAAAAAAAAACTTTGGAAAAAAAAAATCATTGTATTCTCACAATGTATTTTGCTGGGTTACAAAAATAAAGTTGATATAGTGTCCTCTTCCTTTGTGCTTTGCTTGCACAACTTTATTTCCCTTTCATGAGGATAAGCAGAACTTTACAGAATATATTCTGAGTTTCTAATTTCATTACTGTACTTTCTAAATGCGTGAATACTTCTGTATATCAGTTGAAAATACCTCTAGTAAAATGTCATAGGATCTCAGTTGCCTTCTTCACGGTAGTACTGCACTGCTTGCTCTGTATGGGTTGCTTTGGGATCAGCCAAATATCATTTTCCTCTCCATCTTACTTCATAAGCTTACTTCTTAACAGATTTTTATTTGTTTTTTTTTTAGTTTTACTCTTTAAAAGTATATTTTTAATGCTTTTATTACTCCAGTTTTCAAGGTCACACAAATCTTCCTGTAAAACTTTTCTAATTCTCTGTTTTATTGACAGAGCATCCTAACTGGAGTCTTAGTAGATTTAATTACCACTATTTACTTTCTGTATTCAAATAATTAATAGGATGATGTTAAATCCATTGCTGATCATTTCTCACACATATTTAACAGCTCACTTGCCCAAGAACCAGTCTACCAATGTCTACCAATCTACCAATGTAGATTTACATTTCCAAATATAATCACCTTTTGATACAGTTGCTTGATGTAGACAGTTACTATGATTTCTAGGGTCGTGCATAATGTTTTTGCTATCATAGGTGCTATCAAAATTTTATCTTTTCATGAAATCTGATTTTGGCTAGTCAGTCACTTTCTGTTGGTATTTTCCACATACTGTACAATAACTCAATGAGATACATACTATGCAAGTCACTTCTGTATATAGAATTCTACTGTAGTTAGAGTTACCCAATAAATAAGCGGTGATTTTAGTATGGTACCTGAGCTCTTGGCTACCTCTTGGCTCCCACAGTGTTCTGTTCAGTGACTTTGGAGCTTCAGCTACAGTTTCCCAGGATTCACCTGACATGTTATTTCATCATAAAGTCTTTGGAGAAGAGATATTTTCCTTGCATAGTACAATAATGACTGGAATTACGGGAAGGAAGGAAGGAAGGAAGGAAGGAAGGAAGGAAGGAAGGAAGGAAGGAAGGAAGGAAGGAAGGAAGGGAAAAAAAGAAAATACAAAGTAGCTTTTTTTTTTTTTTTCCCAATTTCATGACATTCTGTCTTATTCTTTATCTTTTTTCCTCCTTTGTCGCTTTTTTAAGTCATTATTATCATATCAGTGTGAGATAATGTATCTTTTATTTTTGATCTTAAACCATGGGTTTGATTTCACACTATTTTTCTTTTTAAAAATTGTTATTTGCTTAACATTAAGAATTTTAAACAGTCTTCTGTTTGCAGTGGCAGTACCTTTATTGACTGTGTCATTTTTATTATTTCCTACAGTATTTGTCAACTTTTTATGATTGCTATTATTTTTAATATTTGTTTGGTCAGAATTTGTCAGTCTTCAATACCCTTTTTATGGTTTAGTTTTCATATCACCTTTTTTTCACATCACCTGGTTTTTGTCTCAGTGAATGTAATTTGTAATTCTGTAAGTGAAATGGCAGCACAGGCAGAACCAAAAAGAAATATTACATCTCTATATTTTCATCAATATTAACCCAATATATTGCCATGTATGCTTTGTCTTCACCAATCCAACTGTGATTGCTAAATATGAATACTGACAGTCATAAGCAATCTCTATTTGTTGTATTATCTATCTATCTGTCTATTCATCCTTCAACCCAGTAACCAATCACTTTCATAAAAATGAAAAGTGATATATTCTGTGGGCTTAATAGAGCCTTTGGCATGTCTCTTATTTCAGGCCCAGCATTGTGCTGGAGGTAGAGCTCTTTTCTTCATATTTGCTGTATCTAACAAAGGATGTCACATTTGAGCTATCTCTTATCCTGTTATTCATCAGCCTTGTTGTGTACCCTAGACTCCCCTGCATAATTGATATATCTCACACTCATTTTACAGACTGTGTCTCTCTTTTCATGGTCACATGAACTGTTTCCTTCCCTCTTAATTTTTATTGTTTTATCTTCTCTGTTGTCTTCAGCTTTTTTTTTTTTTTTTTTCTTTAAATCCTAATTGTTAAATTTAAAATGCCTTTCTCTGATGCATTATTTCCTTTCAGTCTATTACATGACCCACCATGTGAGCCTGTGTTCCACGAAGGCTCATCATCCTTAAACTCAGTATTACAGAAAAAATCCTCATTTTCTGAGTCCCCCCCCACTTTGGTGGAACCACTCTCTTTAGATAGGTCATACAAGAAGTTACTACTAGAGTCTTTGCTCTAAATCATTCTAATTAATTGATTATACATATAACATGAAACAGAGAATTGTTCTGGATAACATAACTATACAGGACTGTGAATAAAAGAAAATGCATGCTCTGTTCTGGTTCTTTGGAAGGAAGTAGAAACACTTCTGTGGCTTTTTACTGCTTATCATATTTCATATATTCTTCCTTTGTAGAGATTATTTAAGCAACATTCTTTGCAGCTGTAAGAGAAGTAGCATGTGCCTCTCTTTTAAAAATGTATTTTACAGAACTGGCTACCTCATAAATGCATATTATTGATGACATTCCCTTTCTTGATGCATCTAGCAGGTGCTGAAACATGAACTAAAAGGAATTAATGTCCAAAAATTTTCTGATTACCCATTTCCCCATGTTTACATTGTTCTACCCATCCCCTTTTTCTTTGCCAAAGCAATAAACAACATAGAATTTCTCCATCATATTTTTAGGATAGGATAGGATAGGATAGGATAGGATAGGATAGGATAGGATAGGATAGGATAGGATAGGATAGAAAAGTTGAGTTGGAAGGGACCAACAAAGGTCAACAAGTCCAACTGCCTGACCAATTCAAGGCTAACCAAAAGCTAAAGTATATTATTGAGGAAATTATCCAAATGCCTCTTGAACACTGACAGGCTTGGGGTATCAACCACCTCACTAGGAAGTCTGTTCCAGTGTCTGACCACCCTCACAGTAAAGAAATTCTTCCTAATAGCTATTCCGAACCCCCCTTGGCACAGCTTTGAGCTCTCTTCCCTCATGTTCTATCATTGCTTACCAGGAAGAAGAGAGTGGCATCTCCTTCTCTACATTCTCTCCTCAGGAAGATGTAAAGAGCAATGAAGTCACCTCTTAGCCTTCTTTTCTCCAGACTAGACAAGCCCAGTATCCTCAGCCTTTCCTCATATCACATGCCTTCCAGCCCTTTTATCAGCTTTGATGCTGTCCTCTGGATGCTTTCAAATATCTTAACATTCTTTCTATATTGTGGAGTCCAGAGCTGCATGCACTATTCAAGGTAAGGCTGCATCAGTGCTAAATATAGTGGGAGAATTCCCTCTTTTGTCTGCTTGCCTATGACATGTTTAATAAACCCCAAAATGCTGTTTGCTTTCTTGGTTGCTAGGGCACACTGCCGATTCATCTTGAGCTTGCTGTCAACCAGCACTCCCAGACCCCTTTCTGCTGGGCTGCTCTCTAGCCACTCATCTCCCAGTCTGCTTCTGTGTCTGGTGTTATCCTATCCCAGGTGTTTTTTGAATTTCCCAGGCCTTTTTTGAATTTCATGCTGTCTTGGATTTATGTAGCAAGGGCTTGGTATCAGGGGGTTGCAGGAGGGGCCTCTGTGAGCAGAGCTCAGCAGCTGCCCCATGTCAGAGCAGAGCCAGCTCCAGATGGCTCCAAAAGGGGCCCACTGCTGGCCAGAGCCAGGCCAGGGAGCGACACTGGGTGGGCCTCTGGGAGAGCAGATTGAAGAGAGGGAAAAAGCTGCTGTGCAACAGGAACTGGGGGAGAGGGGTTCGAAAACGTAGAGAGAAATAGCCCTGCAGATCAAGGTATTGAAGAAGGAGGGGGAGGGAATGTGTCATGCACAAGAGAAGGAGGGCAGGAAGGTGCCCCAGGCATGGAGCAGAAGTTCCCCTGTGGCCTGTGGAGAGGCCCCTGCTGAAGCAGGCTGTCCCCCTGCAGCCCATTGGTGCCACATGGAGCAGATCTCCACGCTGCAGCCCCCCCGTGGAGGAGCCCCTAGTGGAGCAGGTGGATGTGGCCTGGAGGAGGCTGCAGCCCATGGAGAGCCCCCAAAGGAGCAGGCCCCAGGCTGGAGCTGCAGCCCGTGGAGAGGAGCCCACGCAGGAGAAGGAGGGCTGGGGGGAGCTGCCGCCCACATGTGGGGGACCCGTGCTGGAGCAGTTTGCTCCTGGGGGATGGACCCCATGGTACGGAGCCGTGTGGGAGCAGTTCTTGAAGAACTGCTGCATGTGGGTAGCCCCTGCAGGATCAGTTTGGGAAGGACAGCATCCCATGGGAGGGACCCCACGTGGAGCAGGGGCAGAGAGTGATCTTGAAGGAGCGGTGGACTGTGAAGGAGCTGGGGACTGATGGCAGCCTCCATTCCCCCTTTCCCCTGCAGTGCTCAGGGAAGGAGGTAGGAGATGGGAAACGGAGGGGGGAAGGTGTTTTTGGTTTGCTTTTAGTTTCTCAGAGTTCTAGTCTGCTAGTGATAGACAATGTATTATATTAATCTCCCTATGATGAGTCTCTTTTGCCCATGACGCTAATTCTTAAGTGATCTCCCTGTCCTTTTCTCAACCCTTGAGCCTCTTCCATCATATTTTCTCCACTTTCTTTCTTTGAGGAGGGGGAGTGAGAAAGCACTTGTGGTGGAGTTCAGCTGTATAGCATGGTAAAACCACCACATATATCATTGCTGATTGACCAGTACTCCAATGTATCTAGATCCCTCTGCAAGGCCTCTCATCCCTCCAGGAAGTTAACAGCCCCTCACAGTTCAGTATCATTAACAAACTTGCTAAGGATGCATTATACTCCTGCATACAGATCGTTAATAAGAATGTTGTACACAATTGTCCCTAGAATTGAGCCCTGGCTTGTTGTATTGCTGCATATCTCAGTATTGTTTTCTTGCCATTAAAGAAAACATTATTTAGTATTTCGTCAAAGGCTTTTATCACTGTGTTTAATTGATCTGGTTACCAATATATAAGGACTAATAAAACTAGATACAACTAGATACTGTCTAATAAAACTAGATACAACATTTGAGTTAAGTGGACTCAACATTATGTAACTAATTCTATCCCTTTCAAGTACAAGAATTAGGGTATTTTATTTATATATTTTTTCATCTGTCATTGTATTTTCTTAGAATATCCAAAATATTAATACATCTATCCTCAGTGCTCAGAGTATTGTCTTCATGGGGCAACAGATAGAAACTCCAAACCTCCTGGAGCTATTAGAGTGGAAATATATTATCCTTAGAGTTAACCTTTAACTGTTTTCAGTGTTCATGCATGAAGAAGGCAGAAGAAGGAAAAATAGGGTTGCTTTTATTTATTTATTTATTCAATAATGTGTGTAAGTAGTTTCTATGAAACTGTAGCGAAAACTTAAAAAAACAAACTAATAAACAACAACAACAATAAAAACTAAACATTTTTAAAAGATGTCTTTGAATTCCTGTCTAGCATATGAGCTCATTTCACTGAAATAATAGATTTAATATAATGTATAAATTCAGAAATCAAAGAAACAAAAGAGAAAACAAAGAATATAGGTGGTTGATGTACTATCAGGTTCCAGAAAATGTCTGGAAAAAAAGCTCCTAGGAGATAGCATAGAGTTTAATGCATCTGGGAGAGACTAGGCTAAGGAAGGTATTACTGAACATAGGTATCATCATCTTCATATACAACAAAGACTGTTGCAAATTGGAAAGACAGTTCTGTTTTCCCAGCAAAAGTCATGGCACTAAACATAACTGCAAAAAATATTTAAATGAGTTGTTAAGAAAACTGTTAATGATGAAATTAGATCAGAAATGTTTGGGAGATTAGAAAGTCTCTCTCTGGAGCTCTTTAAGAACATATGAGAAAAATATTGATATGAATGATTGTGGGCTTGGCCAAGGGCCAAATGCCCACCCATCTGCTTGCTCATTACCCCCTTCTCAGCAGGACAGGGACATAAAATAGGAAAGACAGGAATTAGAAAGCTTGGGAATCGAGGTAAAGACTGGCAGGTTGCTGGTCAACTATTGCTGTGAGCAAACCAGACTCAATATAGCAATTGTGGCAATTAATTTAGTGGCAATTAAAAAAGATTTTGCTAGTGAGAAACAAAGACAAATATTAAAATGACACATTCCCTTCTCAGTTTCCCAGGCCCATCTTAATTCACTCCATCACTGCCCTTTCTTAAATGCACTTTCCCAAAGATGCCACATTTTGGCTGCTAGGCTCAGATATACCCTGTGGTGGGGCCATTGGAATCTGCTGTGTCCAGCACAGGGCAGCCCTGGCCTCTCCTCACAGAGGCCATCCCCCCTTGCAGCCCACCTCTCTGGCCTTCCCCCCCTCCCCCCACCTTCAGCCGCTGCCTGTACTTATATATATTGCATATATTGATATGCAGTAATACTTTGACACCTACAGCCCCTGGAAAGGATATATACGATTAGTCACTTGGAGGAAAGGGGTAAGTTCTAGATTACTTCTTGGTATCTCCCCCTCTTCTGTTTTTCTCTGATAATCTTACATCTTTTAAAATGATGTTGATATCAAGTAGCAGCCTATTCTTTTGCTAGTATTAAAACTCTTTATAAAAAAGACATTTTCTTTTCCCCTAGTTATATGAGATTGTATTTGACTATATTAGAACTATAGTTGCAGCATCTGCAACACCATTGTTCACACTTTGCTAGTTTAAAAAACTTTAGAAATGTTAATTTTATGTTTTCTACCAGATGCTGACACTGATACTGATCAGGTTAGGAACAATATGGAAATAATAACACAAGATAATGATTTATGCCTACATCTGAAATATCAATTGTGTTTGTACTATTTACACACTATTATTTATTTTAGCACTTTACATATGCTATTATTTTGCAAAGTCTAGATTTAGTACATAAAAATAATGTAAAGTTTCTTCAAGATCTGTTTTGCAGCAGACCATTTTGATAAGTGTTGGTTGTATAGTCATCAAGAGTACTGAGGTATTAACTGTATTCTTCCACTTCTTGCTTTTAAGAACTCATAGTAATATACTATATAGCATATCTTTAACAACTTGTGCCTCTTTTAAGTCAGATAAATAAAACTATTTACAATCAGTTGTTGAAAAAAATCATTTTTTAAATATAGTTTAGCCCAAAGCGCATCATCAACATCAAAAGGAAAAAAGCATTCCAGCATAGCTGATTTACTTTCTAAGTTGAAAAGGAGGAGAAAAACCAAACAAACAAAAAAAAAACCCACACACAAACAACAAAAATACTGTACTACCAGGATGCAAAATAAGACACAAGAAAAATGGCATGACATTTTTACGTGATTTAAAGCACAAAACAGTAAATATGCCTGACTGTATTAGGCATATTAAATGTTTTATCCTTTTTGTAAAGAGACACTTAGAGACTTTTGTTGCACTTGGATGCTCTTGATACAGAGCAATTCACCACTGAAATATAAAGATAGGAAATTAACTAATTAGATGTATAATGCTCTGAAGTCATAATTAATGAAACTAAGGTACTGAAATTATCACCAGCTGTTATGTGTCCAGGGATTCTTCAGCTACTTGTCTGGCTGAGGCTGTGGACATTTCAGGAACACAGCTTCCTCCCAAGAAGAATGAGGATTGCAAAGTTTCTTATACAAATCTTGAGATGCTACAGCATGACAAATTGAACAATGAAATGTTCTGATGAGCTGATGTAGCTTTGTAGCATCAGGTTGTAGTCAGCTTTGATGTCATAGTGAGACCTCTGAGAAATTGCCTAATCTCCTGCCTGCCTTCCTTCCTCTCATTCTTCCTTTCTTTCTTACCTTCTTCCTCACACTTCTTCATTCATTTTTCTTCCTTTCTTTTCTTTCCCTCCCTCTTTTCTCTGCCTTCTTTATTTTATCTGATAACATTCAAGAAATATGTACTGAATTTTACATCAGAGACATATGGTCTTTAAAACAAGCTAAAAGGCATCCTAGATCACATGTGCATACATGTTGGCACCTTCTATAACATAGGTCACATGGCATCATATCACGGTATCAAACCATATGACTGTATCAAATCCCATCATATGACCGTATCAAATCATATCAATTCTTGAGGCATATGTGCTTATCTGCTTTAAAATTGTGTCCACTATTAGTCTATTTGAGAGCTCTGTTAAGAGTTTGAGCTGCTTATTAACCATAAGATTGGGTTTTCCTTACAGTGTCTGCTGCTAGATGCTCTTGGCTTGTGTAATCATGATTATGGCTTCCTAACATATCGAAAGGATGTTGAGCTGCAATGGCTGTAGTATTGTAAGGGTCGTGATCTTTTATCATGTCATTATGATATATGCATCAGTGCAAATTAAGTACTAGACCTGTAGGACAGTGACTATATCATCAAGGGGCCTATCCATTCTTTTGGACTTGTTTCGACCTGTATCGGTTATGAATTAAGTTTCAGAAAGGGATAAAACACTTGTTGAATGTCCTTGGTATCAGTACTGCTTCACACTGCTTCTCATGTCCTTAGCATTTTCAGCCCATTATTCCATCAAATACAAATGAGAGTAGCTTGGCTTGTTTTCAGTCTTAATCCCTGCCTACAGTTTTGAAATGTTACATCCCACTTGGTTCGTCCTCCAATGTAATTTTTCCTAAATATGTAAACTGAAATATCCAGATTCTTAGATATTGCTTGCATGTCTGTTCTCTCATGGATTTTGTAGAATGTATGAACACTGATGGTGCCTCAACGAATCATCTATTATCCCCATTGTCATAATATTATGTGTTTATTGCTTAAATAAAAACAACTGTAGGCTCCGGTCTCTATAATAATGGGCTCATTTTCCTCTCTATTCATGGCAATTATGTGAAGTACTTGAGGAGAATATAGGCAAGAATTCTACTTCCATCCCACACACCCCTCTTCTCCCCTGCCCTCCAAGCTTCTTTGAATAGAAATATATATTCTCACATTGTTATTCAGAAAAGATCTATGATCATACACTTGGAATTACAATTAGATAAACATTTTTGCATTTTTTACCATAATTGTTTTAAATAGAAAGTGAACTACATTCAGATTCAAATGAGCAGAGAGATTTGTAAAAAGAAAATTGTTATGAACAGCTATGGTTGGTGTCTGAAGAATACAATGAGACTAAGAAAGTGAAAGAAAAAAATTCATTGCTATGTATTGGTAAGCATACCATCTTTGGATGCTAGTACAAAACTGATGTAACACTGAAGCTATATTCCACCACTTAAAAACTTCTAAATTGCTGTCAACAAAATTTAACAATACTTAACTCGGTTTAAAACTAAAAGCTAAAAAAAAAATAAAATTATTTTTTCTCCAGAATTTTTACTTTTTCTGCTAAAGTTGCCTTTACTTCATTCAGAAACAACAGTAAGAGACTGTCTGCAGGGTGTTTGGAAGTGCTAAATATTCAGATAAATAACTAAGATTAAAATAAAATAATCTGGAACTTCTGGCTTATAAAAATTTTCACAGGATTAAAAATTTGACTCTATCAAGCATGAACTATCTAACATGAACTATATAACTACTCTAAAAATAGTTGTGTTTTTTTGTTTGTTTGTTTGTTTGTTTATTTCCTTTTAAAATGCATTTGCAATGCAAGATTATAAGTGTGAAGCCACAGTCTTTAATTTTTATAAGACATGGAAAGCAAGAAAATACTGGTTATCAGAGAAACCATTTCTCTTTACCCATAAATGTCTAAAAGAAAAGGGATGTCAACTTGATATAAATCAACCTCAATTATACTTCTGGTGAAATTAAGCTTGGCATAAAATATATTTAACTGAATAGAATATCTTCACTTAGACAAAACTTGTACTTTTCTTTCTTGTAACTTATGAATGTTTAGATGTATTTAAGTCTTCCAATAGTTTCTTAAAATATTCAGTATAGTATAGATTAGAAAAAAAAATCTACAGTAATAATTGACATCTTTGTAAAAAGCAGCTTTTGGATCATTGCTATCAGGTTTTTGTTTGGTTGTTTTTTTGACAAGGTTGATTTAATAAGAAATATCAGTTTTAAACTTTGTTCAAACCCAATTATTAATGTATCAGTTTACAACAAATTAGTAATGAAATTATTGACTGAAACTGATGGCACTGTAGGGCACGCAGTAGTGCATACAATCACTCTTTTTTTTTTTCTTTATCTCAAAGTTATTATTTTCTGTCTTTTTTATTTTTAATAGTGATCTTACTCTCCCAACTGCAACATCAGACATAAATTTTTAAGGAATTGTGAAATAGCTTATGGCCCTGATCCAGAAAAGCACTTAGGAAAGCATGTAACTGGGTCTAGTCATGTGCACATGCACTTATACCACCTGTACAAAGCTCTGTTCTTTCCTATATAAGTATATGTGAGCTTCAGTCAATAACAGAAGTACTGAGACACACAGTCTGTGTCTGCCCTACTTAGCTAAAGGAGGTTAGAGCCCATTTCTGGGGGGCCATGGAGAAGAAATGGCACAACATCTTGACAGCCAAGGGCAGTCAAGAAAATCCTGACCACATTAAAATGGAATTGAGCCCAAATTCAGAGGGACTCAAGATTTTTCCAGATATTTTTTTTTTTTAATTCTTCTTTATAGGCAGAGCTTGGGAAACACTGTGTCCGTATCCCCCACCCAAAAATAAAACAAACCAAAACAAACACAGAAAAACTTAACAACTCCGTACTTCTTTCTCATTCAAGCAGTAAAGACACCCAGCAGAAGAAATTATGTGGGTCTTCTTCAGTGTTGTTCAAAGGATAGATTAATTATCCTTTTTTTTGCTTTCTCTATCTTTTCACTTGTAAGAGGAAGAGCTGAAAAGTTATGTCCATCCTTGATATATATTTATAATGGTAAAGATTATAGTATAATCATCCGTGACATTAGCTCAGAAGAGGTAAAAGGTAATTAAGTTGGGGCACGACAGCTAAAGGCTAGGATTACATAAGGTTACAGCAAAGCCCTCTTCCCTCTGTGGATAAAAAGATTGCAGAAAACTGTATGTAGGAACAGGAGACTTCAGTTAAAACAAACAGAAGGAGAGAATTACTTCTTCATTGCCTGTCTTTACTTTTTCAGACCTTCGTTTTTAATGGTATTCAAGTCATTAATGGACATTTCTTTTTACCTTTCACCATCTCAAATTGTAATAAAAACTGGGAAAATGTTGAAAGTGTAAAAGCTGACAAATGTTGAAAGAAATACAAAATATCGCTTGTCAAGCATCAAGCAATTATTTTTTAAGAAAAAAACAAATCTGGACAAAAGATATTTCAAAAAGAAATAAAAGAATACTACTGTGTTAATTAATTAATTTGTTTATTTAATTACTAAGAAATCCAAGTAGTTACTGAAGAATTGTAGTTCTTCAGTAGTAGTAGTTCTTCAGCGAAGGAGAAACACAAGCAAATATTCATTGAATGCAGCAGGTTGCAACCCTTTCTTAATTTCCTCTAGATACTGTATTGAGTCTGTACTTTTCATTTAGTCTTTTGTTTTATAACCTTTCCAAATGAGGATCCACCTATTCAACCCCCTATTCAACTTCTTCCTGGTTTTGACAAGTTGACAATGAAACAACCTTGTTGCGATGTGATATGATAACTGTTCGGCCTAGATTTGATTTTTTTTTTTTTTTTCCAGCCCATTGGTATTTCATGCCTCTATAAATTTAAGTGGCAAGAATTTTTCTTAAATTATTCTCAAAACAAAATAATATGCAATAAATGGCCACATAGATGTTTTACATGTGACAGATTGAGCCCTCTGTCTTGTTCTCAATATTGTTCTTGATGAAGCCTGATACTTTGTTGGCTTTTCTGCCTGTCACAGAACATTCAGCCAAAGATTTCAGAAATTTTTAAAATTCAAAGATGGCTAAGAGGATTAAGGGGACTGGAGCACCTTTTATACGAAGAGAGGCTGAGAGAGCTGGGACTGAGAAAGAGAAGGCTCAGGCTCATCATACCCATGCACATAAATACCTTACGGGAAAGAAGGAAGAGAGGGAAATTCGTCTAAGTAGTCCATATTAACAGGACAAGAAACAAAACTGAACCAAATGGGCAAAACTGAAACATGAAATTATTTTTGGACACCCAAAAACACTTGTTTACCATAAGGGTGATCAAAAACTGGGACAGGTTGCACAAAGGTTGTGAAGTTCCCATCTGTGTACATATTCAAACCTTGACTGGGCATAGTCTTATTCAGCCTTCTGTAGCTGACCCAGCTTGAGCAAAGGGTTTGTGAAACATGATCTCAAGTGTTCTGTTCTGACATAAAGAATGCTGCGATTTTGTGATTCATTTCTTGAGTCATATCTGGAAACTCAGCATCATTTAAAGATTGTTTAAATCAATTTTTGTCTGGGTTTTCCATCATTTACTAATCTACACTGATGCTCATAATTCATTTTTTTTGCTCAGTTTTGTGCAGTCCTCCCAGAGTTCTTCATTATTGGCATGATGGTTGACTACATGAAAGAGCATAATTTTATCTACAGACTTGGAAATATCACTGTTAATTCCCTTCTCGAGATCGTTGTTGAAAATGCTAAATAAAATCAGTCACAGTGTCAGTCTTCAGGGAATGCATGACTGACTTCCCTCCATCGTGAAATAATGAACATAGACTTCTTACTATTCTTTAACTGGCTTTTAATCCTTTCTTCCAGTTACATAGCAACACTTTTTTTTTATTTTTTTTTATTTTTTTTATTTTTTTCTTTTTAACGTTTGAGTGGCTTTATTGAGGGCTTTATTGTAAGCCCAGATATATTATGAACACTGTATTTCTTTTATTCATATGCTTTATTGTGACCTCACAGAATTCCAAGAGATGAGTGAGGACCAGGAAGGTGGTTGTCCCCCTGTACTCATCTCTGGTGAGGCCACACCTCGAGTAACCGTGTTTAGTTTTGGGCCTCTCACTACAAGAAGGACATCAAGGCCCTGGAGCAAGACAAGAGAAGGGCTATGAAGCTGGTGAGAGGCCTGAAACACAAGTTCTGTGAGGAGTGGCTGAGGGAGCTGGTGTTGTTTAGTTAGCAGAAGAGGGGGCTCAGGGGAGACCTTATTGCTACAACTACCTGAAAGGAAGTTTTGGGAAGCTGGCGGTCAGCCTATTCTTGTAGATAACTAGTGATAGGATTAGAGGGAATGGCCTCAAGTTGCTCCTGAAGAGATTCAGTTTGGAAATTAGGAAACGTTTTTTCTTAGAAAGAGTAGTCAGGCATTGGAACGAGTTGCCCAGGGAGTCACTGTCCCTGGGGGTGTTGAAGGAAAGGTTGGGTGTGGTGCTTAGAGACATGGTTTAGTGGGTGACATTGGTAGTAGGGTAATGGTTGGACCAGATGATCTTGGAAGTCTTTTCCAACCTGAAAGATTCTATGATTTTATGGGGCAGGGTTTCCCTATATGGAATCCATACTGACTCTTAATTACATCAATGTTTGTTGTGCATTCAATGGCCTTATTTTTATTTTTATTTTATTTATTTATTTATTTTCACCAAATTATTTAAACTGATATTTTGATACTACAGGCAGTATTTAAGGCTCTGATATTTAACTAGATTGTCTGACTTATTTCCAAACCTTTATCCTGTTGCTAACCCTAAACCAATTGCTCCCTATAAAAAGTCACTCATTTCTTACTTTTTCTTATTTTTTTCCCCAGCCCTTCTTTCCTTCAGTACTCAGAAGCTCAAACTCCTCTGTGCTTTCTAATCTATATTACTGGCTCCTTCCATATCAGTACATTTATCCCTTACTACTGTTGGAAGTAATCCTCCATATCTTGTAACTCAGCACAAGAACATAAAATGTCATCTCTTTCCTGACTTGTTACCCCCTATTTATTTTCCTACTAGTTTTTACTAACTGGAAACTTACTTTTAGATATGTGTCATGACACAAATTTACTTTTCCCATACTTCTGCAGGCCTGTCACATTTCCTAGAGACTCTTGTTGCCAGCAGTACATGCTTTAAGCTATTCACAATCTCCAGTCATGTAAGGTCTGGTAGAGAGGGAAGACATTGCTGAATCCATGGATAAATCTGACCCTTCTATTCCACATCCATATTCCTCAACTGATGTGTCCATGGTTATGATTGCTCTGATGTGGATAGGCTAGTATCCTTGTGTTTGAGGGCAAATTATATCTCATCTGCCGTTATTGTGATTTTTAATTTATGCCCTTTGAAGTGGAGGGGATTACAGAAATTAAGTAAAAATTATCTTTTCAAGTCCACATTTAAGGGTGGGGTGTGGAGGGAAGGGTTGTCTATAGTATCATTTACAGCTGGGAAACTTAAAATGAAATTTTAAAACTAGAATCCTAAATATGCTTTTAGCTAATAATATATTTTTGGCTAGTATGGAAAATTTTGTATGACTTTACATTGCATAAAAATTCATAAACATTTACATCACGTTAGACATTCTGCTAAAAGTCCTTGATAATGATAACTGAATAGTATCTTTGAAGAGATTCACTTTTGCTCGCCAAGGATCTGCCTGAGAAAACAGATGGTCTCAGAGGATAATCTCTTTCCATCCTTACTTATGTAAGTCTGAGTCAGTGTCATATAACCAGGGAACACAAACAAGCATTTGATATGTGTATATATCAGAGATATGTAAGATATAGATTAGGTAACTACAGCACTTTAGAGTTTCAAGTTGCAGATATTAAAAGATAATTTTCAGCCAAATAGCAGATCTTTTTCTTTATTTGTACTTCAAATAAACAGTGCTAACAGACTACTGATCAAGTGGAAAAGGTTGGAGATGTTTTTTTCAGCTAAAAGAAAGAGTTTGAAGGCCAATGGGATCCTAGCCTGCATCAGGAGGAATGTGGACTGAGGTGATCCTACCACTCAGCTCTGGTGAGGCCACACCTGGCATACTGTGTGCAGTTCTGGGCTCCCCAGTACAAGAGGCATGTAGAACCTCTAGAAAGGGTCCAGTGTAGAGCTATGAAGATGATTAAGAGATTGGAGATTTATGAGGAAAGACTAAGTGAGATGGGGCTGTTTAGCCTAGAAATAAGGAGATTGAGAGGGGATCTTATCAACCTCTACAAATACCTGAGGGGACAAGGTAAAGAGGATGGGGCCAAACTCTTCCCTGTGGTGGCCAGTGGTAGGACAAGGAGTAATGAGTATAAATTGAACCACAGGAGGTTTCATCGTCATATGAGGAAGAGGCTGCCCTGAGAGGCTGGGGAATCTCCTTCTTTGGAGATATTCAAAACCCACCTGGATGCGATTCTCTAGGTGACCCTGCTTGAGCAGAGGGGTTGGATGAGATGATCTCTGGAGGTCCCTTCCAACCTCAACCATTCTGTGATTCTGTGTGATTGTGTGAGCAAATTTAGAAGTCATAAAGAGGATGGAATTATTCAGATATGTCAGTGCAATAGACATTCATACACTAAAGTTTCAGTCAGTTTAATTTTTAATAAATTTACAGGTTATTTCTAATTCAATGTTAAGTGCTACCAGTGTTTTTTGAGTGATAACATCTATAACAATGAGGCGTGTCTTTTTTTTTTTTTTTTCCTCCACTACCTTTTGCAAGGCAATGTGCAGGCATTATTTTGTTTTCATTAAAGAACCATGAAACAATAATAAATGAATAGAAGTTGCGGCAATTTATGAATTACTAATGAATATCTCTAGTGAAGGACAGGAATCCAAAGAACGGAGAGACTGTGTCTGTAAGGAGACTTGAAAGATTTAGTCAGATTTGCAGCCTGATAACACCTTGTAATGTTCTATCACATCATTTATTTCTGCAAAAATGGCAATGTAGTATGGAAACAAAGGGAGTTTAGGGGTTAGAATAATGAATTGTGGTACTTACTACAGTGGTAGTTCTGTAACCTCACAATGAACCCATTCATTTAGTGTGTATATTGCAATTGCTAAGTGATCTAATTTAGTTAAGTTTCAGTGAGAATTATCCAACTACTAAAAACCCAATCACATTTTAAAATAAACAGATTTAATTTAAAACAGAAGTAATAAAAAAGTTGTTCAGTTAGAAATTTGTTGTGGAGTATATTAAGAGTCATGTAGGGAAAAAAAACAAAACACCTTCCCTGAAGAACATGGCAGACAATTATTCATCTGAAAGAAGATGATACCAGGAATTTACTTTATCCTGAACCAAACTAGTGCATCAGTTATTATAAATAACATAAATGGTTGTTTATCTGCTTTCATAAAATGTATCAGTTACATGCTGTTGTGTTCTGTGTACACTAACTTATAGCCTAAGTCTTGGCATTTAATGAATCACGAGATAGGTAAAAAATCTAATTTTAAAACCAAATTTTTAAGGTGACACTGCCCACCAATACTGATGAACAGCTTGCTTTCACAAAGACAAAAGAAATGATGAGGAAAAACACATTTTCTGAATTCAGCCATCTTTTGGTATTTTGCCATAGGTTTCACCGGCCAAACTGTTTACTTCATCATGGCTCAAGCATACCTTCCCAAAGAATCTTATAACCAACGTACTTAAAATCTACACCACCCACAAGTGTTTGCACATTGCCATCTATTTCAGAGTTATTTTAGTGTTAATAGTGTTGCTTTTCTTATAATAGCACAACTTCCATCTTTCACTGTACAACTAAGCATTGTTATTCATCTCGCAGCCAGTAATTGTCTCTCCCCTTCCCCCTGTTTTCAAAAATATTTTGTTACAATGCATTTTGTTAAAAGCTTACTAGTTAGTATATTGGGTTATAGTGTCATTGAAATGTACAATTTACTCTCCAAGGTCTTGATTTACATTTAAGGGTTGGAAAGGTCACTGGAATTTGCCCTGATATAACTTTAATAATAAGGAAACTTGAGTGCAAGCTAGCTTATTCCTTTAAAGTGAGCAAAGGATCACTGAACTGCTCAGCATTTAATGTTGTTCTATTTAGTAGTTAACAATAAACTACAGGAAGGATACATGTCTGGTGTTATCCTAGAGTAATTATGTTTGTCTACCATAAAGTACTGTCAGAGATTGCTTAATCATTATATTGAAACTGATCTATTACTCAATGATGTTTTTCTATTAATAAAAGGAATTCCTGCATTGTATGATGCAGGAAGCTTATTAAAAATCATAAGTTTTGAAAACTGGATTACTGAAGTGTGTAATAGAATCATGCCAGGAAAGTACATTTAAGAAAACTTAAATCTGCTTGGTCAGAGAAACTAATTCATATTATTTGGTGCAGCTCCAACAGGTCTTTGTTATGTATCTTTATTATTAGGTAAGATAGATTGATCTGTATCATGTCTGTAGAAGTAAATTATAGTTATTTGTATCAGATTTATCTAGCACAAGTTTAGACAGTTGCCTAAATTGCTTTAGCCTCAGCAAGTATATGAAAAGTCCTATCAAATATTCTCTTCATCTAACTTAAAGGCACTTAGCTCTCAAAGTAAAATGTTCCTTTGTTGCTGAAGTAGTGTCTTCAAGGTCTCAGTTCCCTGCATCACTCTCTTGAAATAGCAGCCCCTAGAAAACTTAAGGTCCCAATTAAGATACCCTAATTGAAAATGATTTAAATAAGATCTTATGAGCTCCCTGGTACTGAGTTAAATACAGTAATTTAATAAGTATGTATCAGAGAATCAGGAGCTAGGATTTGCATGTTTATTTTCATGTCTGAGTCACATGTGACTGACATATTATGGTCTCTGGCATGCGATAGGACTCACCTGGAGAAGAGCTGAGTCTCTTAATCATCAGATCAGTGAGGACAAGTATTACCTGATGAACACGAAAATTAGTAGAGCAAAGCATCTACAGAATGGTAGTTTGTGACAGAGGCTAAATATAGCAAAAGATGCTGAGGAAGACTAAAACCCTAACTTAAAAATGTCGTTTTAATTTTTTTTTAAAGTTGGATTAATTTTTTTTAAGGTTGGATTAAAAGTAAATTATAAATGAAGGTGAAAAAAGGGTTGAGAAAAGCAACCTGGACTGAATTCTCATATAGAAAGCATTTTATAAGAATAAATAAATATTTCTATGATACTTGAGAGAGATGGGAGATTCAAACTCTTATACTGAACATGCTGTTACAGATCTTACAGTACTGATGAAAGAAATATGAAATATACATGAAATTACATGATTAAAAAACATAACTTCATTTAAAATAAAAAATACAACATGCATTTTCTTCCTTAACATTAAAAGAATTACAGCCATTTTGGTGTCATTTATAAAAATGGCCAAAAGGCATGGCCATACTTTCTCCACTCCAGTGACATTGAGCAGAGATAAGGGAATATTTCTCAGGATGATTTTATAACTAAGGATCATCATCCTCATGATTGAAAGCTTTCTCTGAGTAAACTGTCATCCTTGACAAACTGTTTTATTAAACCATTGTCAGTTGAGAGAGAGAGAGTGAGAGTAAGAGTAAGAGAGAGAGAGAAAGGGAGAGAGGGAGAGAGAGAGAGAGAGAGAGAGAGAGAGAGAGAGAGAGAGAGAGAGAGAGAGAGAGAGAGAGAGAGAGAGAGAGATTAAAATAGCCTGGAAAGACTTGCTCTCTAATTGCCCTCTTCCCTTGATCTCCTTTCATCCCTGTTGTTGTTGCCCTGCCTGTTCCCTAAAGAAATAATAAATAACAAATTCCATATAGGAGGAATATTTCTTCAGGCTGACTTTTGTCCTGACGTGACAGTGCAGTGGCTCAGAACCTGTCTGGTTAATACCTGGCATCCCTGATGCCAATTTAGCATCATCTCTAGGAATGGACCCCCTGTGGAGGGAGTGACATCACCACCTTCCCTCTCCCCATTATGTCACTGCCTGACAAACAATAACCCTTTGTGTCTGTGCATGTTTGGGGTGAAGGGAGGAGGAGTAGTTGGGGCAATGCCTGCCTATAGCTTGGAGAAAGAAGCAGGATGTGATATGAAAACGTGTAAAATTAACCTGGACCCTTGACTAATGGGGGAGAATCTTCCACCATGGACATCATGCTCCTCCCAAAAAGGACTTCAGAATACTGATGACTTGTGGCGACTCTTGTCCCCAGTCTTTGAAGAAGTTTGATGTGTTGATCTTGGGACCAAGAGGAACACTGAAAAGCTAAGCATAACACCCAAATAAAAAATAGGTACTAGGAAGGGTGTTTTTTTTTTTGTTGTTGTTGTTTTTTTTTTTTTTTTTTTTTTTCCCCAATCTTTTGTTTGTTTGTTTGTTTTCTGGATATTATTAATAAGTCTTTACATTTTAAATTGGACTATAAGTGTTAGACAAATGGAATCATTAGCCTGTTAACACACTGACCACACAAACAATACATTTGTTCAGTCCATATATACATATATATCTTTTTATAATTATGACTTTTTTCACAGTACTCAGGCTGTAATTGACTGATTAAGCAGACCACTTTAAATTAAAGTACCTAGATGATGGAAGCTCTGAGTGGCTCCAAGCAAAACCACCTCATTCATAATCATACTGTCTTTTGTCCCAAAAATGAAGATGGAATTCATCATGGCCTGTAAAGAGGCTAATTGGACCACTGGGGAAGACAGAAAATGTAGATTTCCCTTACAGGAATATGTGAAAAAAGCAACAATCTCAAGTGCTCAATAGAGGGTTGTTTTTTTAATTATTTCTGTTACCTACCCTCTTCCCACCTAAGGAGTTAAAAGCCCCCCAGATTTAACAAAACATATTCAAGCAGAAAACTTCTGCTCTCAATCCACTAAACGCTGTCCGTGGTAAATACACTACCATTATGGAGATAACTAAGATACTGCTATTTCTTGTTGGTTGTGAATGAGTCATTAATTTTTCTGTGCATCTTCAGAACGGTACCTCAAGATCTGTTAGAATTTCAGCTTCAGAAACATTCTGTTTATTAGAGGTTATATAAGAGACACCTCCTCTAGTGGAATCCAGGATTCAAGGATACTCCTTTCCCAGCTGTGGGAAGCCAGCCCCATTCACCCTGGAAGTCCTTCCCTTGCAGGTTGATGGATGCAGCTTCAGTGTTCCCATTCCAGGTTCAACCAGTGGAAAAGATGAACATGTAAGCTAGAGATACATGCAGAGATGACACACATGGAGAAAACACTAATGGCCTGATGCATAGACTGCCCAGAGAGAAGGCACTTTTAGCAATACCCATGTATAATAACACAACTCACATGAAACAAAAGCACAGAACATCAAATACCAGTCCTTCTCTCTGATTTACCGGGATTGAATCCAAACAGCTAAAATATGCACATCTATACTTTCTTGTTCACAAGGACATGGATATTCATGGATCCCTAGAATACCAGCACATGCCCTCAGCTCAGCTTATATCGATGCCCAGACCCCAGGCTTCCCACTCACCACCAAGTCCAGCACCATCTGCTAAAGAACTACACATGCGTGCATGCATGCACGCGCACACACACACGTGTGTGCACACACACACACACCGGATTAAGGGAAAAGGACCAGTCCCCACAGTTGTTGGTGCTCAGACATGCTGGTTTTATCACCCTTCTTCCACTCTACAGGTGTTGATGCTGGGACCCTCTTTTGCTCCAGATGATGGCACTGGACACGGTGACCACCATCATCCAAGACCTGACTCCAGTCACTGAAAAAAAAATTCACTCTCTACAGACACACACTCTTAATGAGTCCCTTCAGCTGCTGATCTTAAGACCCTCATTCACTCCAGCTGCTGGCACAACACAAGTCAGAGCTGTTATCACCAGCTGTCTAATTTTCGTTGCAGACCCCATATTCAGTCACATTATTATCTCCTGTCACTGGTACCTAGACGTTAAAGCCTTCAGTCAGAGTTGACAGTGAGATTACATGGAAAGAAAATTAAGAAAGGATTATATAAGAAGATAGGATTGACTACAGTGATTAAATGCAGGAGTCAGACAAGTGTGCAGACTGGCAGCTGCTCTCATACTGCCTTTTTACCACCTTCATCCTTATATCCATCTTGTCTTCATTTCTCTCAGATATCCTTGCCCTAAACATTCCTTAATAAATTTAAGTGTGCAAATTTCATCATGGAGTATTCAATCATAAAGTAATGGCATGCCTAAGGTTAACTGCTTGTTACTGAAATATGTTTAAAATGTGCGTGAGGAAAGTTGTAAGAGCTCAGTGAATGAACTAAACAATCTATAAAAAATAAAAATCCATAGCTAACATGAATATATACTTTAACAGTCTAATAAGAGCATTTTATCATAGTGAATGCAACAACTTGGGTTAGGTAACCTTTACTTATTTTGAATAAATACTTGTAAATAATACTTGTAAATAATAAAATAACTTTATTGTAATTTTATTTACATCTTATCATCCTTCAGTGACAACCTTTTTGTATTTTCTTTCATACCATATTAACAGTTACTGCCAGTCTCTTACCTCATTCTGGAAAAAAAATACATTTATAAAAGTTTATAAATTCTTAAACATCATTTGCACAATCCTGTTTTTTTGTTTGTATTTTCTATTCTATTCCACCCAAAATAGATGAATGATTTTAATCTACTCAAACACTTAGAATAGCATCCTTAATGCTAATCTTGTATCAAGAATGCTATTCTAATCATTCTTGATACAGAATGCTATTCTTGATAAGAATGCTATTCTAAGCATTCTTGATACAAGATTCATAATTAGACAGCTCATCTTGTCTCAGAACACAGTACAGATACATTGGAATACCAATAATGCCACTTTTTATAATTTTTTGGGCGGGTAAATATTTTTGAAATTGCCTTAATACTGACAGAAAATTTTACATATTATTACAGAAAGAAATGTGAATTTGAAGAAAGCACACTGTTGAAAAATAATTAGAGAATGTTATTTTATATCGGTCAAATAGTTCTGATGCAAGGTATGCTGATGTACTACATCCCTATAACAGTGACAGCTGAAGTAAATTATATTACAACAGGGGAAAAAAATCATTCATAGAATAAAATCATAGAATAAAATCAATCATCTACGTTGTAAAAGACCTTCAGGATCATCATCAAATCCAACTACCAACCCAACCTACCAAGTCCCGTCACAAAACCATGTCCCTTAATGCCTTGTCCACATTTCTTAAATAGCTCCAGGGATGAGGTCTACACCACTTCTCCGTGCAGCCTGACCACCCTGTCCATGAAGATATTCTTCCTAATATCCAATCTGAACCTCCCCTGGCATAATTTGGGACCATTTCCTCATGTCCTATTGCTTGTCACCTGAGAAAAGAGAACCTCCTCATTCCTGAAATCCTGCCTTCTTGCTAGTGTGCTTAGAGAGAAGAAAGAATACTCCATGCTCTTTTAGCTACCGAGGGAATAAAAAGGCAGGTAATGCACAATTATAGTCTCATTTTCTTCTCAATCCTTGCCAGAAACCTGGAGTACTACATTTCAGTTATTGCTGCCATGTCACCATAGTTGTGAGTACATTGAACTATTTTCATGTCACTTTGGGTTCAGGTTTTCTGTATATGGAAGGGTGGTCCTTGTCTTCTTGCCTCAATCCCAATAGGCAAGGATCGCTTAGATGCAAAAGAATGTTTCAGTACAATTTGGGTGAAAGGGACAAAACTATTTAAAAAAAAAATAGACCATGCACGGGGAAAAAGTTGGTTGTAGAATACTTTACTCATGGATTCTGTGACTGTGAGTTTCCTCAGTTTCCTCCTTTGGAAAGAAAGGATTTTCTCAGAATGAGGCTGATCATGATCCCCTATACAGTGAAGGACAGGGGAGAGGAATATAAAAAGGAGCTACTAAAAATATAGAATTAGAAACATTTTTTATTTTTTTTTTTTTTTGGAGTCAACTAAAATGTAAACAGGAATGTTCATTTTTTTCATTAAGAAAATAAACAGTGGCACTGGAATTTACTCCCCTTTGCTTTTTTTTTTTTTTTTTTTTTTTCTTCTGTGGTTTGCTCTACTTTTAATTTAATATCTCAATGTGATGAGTTTTTTATATTCTGTGCTTTTCAGGGATAACTAATGCTTCCATGAAAGAAACACTTTTTAGAGGTTTTGCTGTCCTTGGATATTCAAATGCTAGCTTTATATTTAGCTTTTTCTTAAAGAATGTTCTTCTGAGTATTGCTAGTTCTCTTATACCAGCTCAATAAATCTCTGCTGTGAAGTATAAGAATAAACAGTTTTAAGTTTAACTGCTATCACAACCTCCCAGAAAAAGTGTCTAAAATAGAATGGTTTTAGATACACTTTCTGATTTAAGCTATTATCATGAAATCATCTTATTTGTCAAATAAATCTTGCATAAACTGACTAACCTCTGAGTTGCATTTGTTGGTTTTTTTGAGAGACACACCACTTAATCGTGACATTATTGATTCTTTAAATTATTTTTATCTTACTTTTCTAGCACATCTCTTAAGAAGATATTGAAATTATGAATATATATCAATCATCCTAAATCATTGAGCAAGAACTGATCCTTGATTCTTGCAAACTCTGTATCTGAGAATCAGTGAGTTGGTGATTATGATCCTAATTTTGCTATATTACCAGCAAGAGGAAGGTCCTCATGGATGTGAACCACATATCAAAAACTGCTGTCATTTACACAAGTTTACTTTTAGTACTCAAGTCCTTTAAAATATTCACATGGAAGTCTGATTTCTTTATGTTACAAGACATTTTAAAAATCTGCGGAAATTACAAACCATGAAACAATCATCTAAAACAATTGTTTCAGTGAAGCAAAGGTTCACACCATTATGATAGCATAGGAAAAAAAAAGTGTTTTCTTACCTGTAAAGCCCTTGTCACATTCACAAAGAAAACTGTTTGGAGTAACATTGCTGCAGTTGCCACTGAGACATGTATGTGGCTGACACTGTCCAACTATTTCTGTACAATTTCTACCTATTTAAAAGAGATAATAAGAACACTGAAAATAAGTAAATATTTACTTTTTTTTTTTTTTTTCCTTGAAATGTCAAATTCATATGTAAAATATAACATTTAATTTTATAGGTAGATGGTTAGATACTTGTGCTCATATCATTAGCATTCACCGAAATTACTGAAGTTCTAAAGTGAGGTATAAAGATGTTCTGCTGCTGTAATATGAACTCATTTACCATATAACTACAAATTCACATATAAATTAAAATCCAGAAATACTATTAGTACAGTAGGCATTTGTTTCTTTGTGACTTGAAAGTAGCTTACAGTTTCTTCCAGCATAAGACCAAAAGCTGTTTACATGTGGAGTCCAACTTTTGACTATTTTTTTCTTAATATGAAGCTTTCTGGGAATTACAGTTCTAATTATCAGTTTATATGCTATTAAAACATATGGATCTGAAAAAAATACATAATTTTGCTTGCCACTTGAATTGTTGCTATAACATCATTCACACTTGAGCAATTTTTCCACTTTCTAATACACTTTATGGGAGGTGCTTTTAGTTCTTGTACATTTCTGTAGTCATATCCATAATATATGATGGTTTAATCTCCTATTTTTTCTTGCTTATTTTTTCTTGCTTCAGTTTATTTACTGAACCAATAATGTCAGTGCAAAATGATGGCATTAGCCAACACTGTCTCATATATTCTAGCAGAATATTTTAAGCATTGCTTAATGATAGTGTTAAGCATGATGATTGGTTTTAACATAATTGCTTGAGAATCTTTCTATCAATTTAAATAAAAGTACTATAAAGCTTTTTTAGATAAAAAAAAGGAAAACATGCTGCATCAATAATTTCTGCCATTGTTTTTCCACTATTTTTACCAAACCTTGAATAATTAAAAATATATTTTTCTTATAATACTGACATATTCATACCTGCATAATCTGCTATTTGCAAGTGCATTAGTAATCAAAATATTATGCAGTGTGTAAAGCAATTAAAAATAAATTACAGCAAACTTTATGCAACATAACTTTCATTTCTGTGTTCTGTGAACCTCACTCATTCATGACTCATCAATTGTGTTTCACAGTATAACATCACATTCATAAGAACACAGAATTGCAATCCACCCAAGGAACATTGCTAGAATTCTTCTTCACGAAAAAATAAAGAGATACAACAATCCTTCTTTTGATAGGAATATTTATTTCTGGTACATCCTAAAGGACTCCTGAACTCCATTGTTCTGAACGTAGGAAAAACATACCCATACTTTCCTTCATCCACTTCTGTTCCTGCATGTAATCAAGACAGTGACTGGGTAAGAATGTATATAATCATGTTGTACTCTCTGGTATTCTGATCCTCAACACAGATTTAGTTCCTTCAGTGGGCTTTAGATAAATACTTCAGTATTTCCTAGATAGAATTGTGTGTGTTTGTTTTGTTTTGTTTTCAATTTGTGAAATATTTAATCTGGTAACAAAAGTATTTTTAGCAAACTTACTTGGAAAAGAACTTAACAATAGAAAAGTGGAATTTTTTTTTTTCCTTGCATTTCAAATTAAATGCATGATTTTTCAATTGAAAACAGATTTCTTTAATGTAACTTCAAAGGTCTTTCAGCTGCAAAGGACATTTTTGTTGCAGGTTGAATTAAAAGTTTATTTCAACAAAACCGTTGATTGTCAGAATTTTGTTTTAAAAACTATTTGTGTATGGGCTGATTCCCAACTATTTATCTTATTTTGTGTAAAAACTTGATCTGCTGATCACGCAAGCAAAGATAATCAGTTATCTTTTTTACATACACAAGTCCTTACCTATGTCTTGTTCATAAGTGGGAAAGAAACACAATGAGGATTTATTTATTCTTTCCTCACAATGTACACACAAATGTAACCAAGTATGTTTCTTTGAACAACTGCATGGTCATATAAGAAACTATAGGTAAAAAGGACAGTGCAGGTGTGGTAGGGTCAATGGACAACCAAACTGTATAAAAACATTGTTAATAATGTGCTCACTGCATTATTATGCATTAAGGAATGAATATATATATATGTAACAGTTATACATGGAGAGAAAAAAAAAAAATACCTGAAAATTTTGGAGGACAAGTGCATTCATATGATTCTCTGGTACCTTCTGACTTCTCAGTACATGAGGCATTGTTATGGCAAGGTTTAATGGAGCACATATCAAACTTCTGGCAGAATTTTCCAGAATACTGTGGGAAACAATGGCAAGTATATGCTTTTTCCCAAACATGGCTTAAACATCTTCCATGCCCAGAGCATAATGGTGCATTTGGAGACTGTTGGCAAAACTGCTGCTTTATGGTTACATTCAGACGAAGGCCCATCTTGCATAATGCTGGACCTCTCTTATGAAGCTCTGCAAAGTAATGAGTCCCAGCACCAAGCCAATTTGGGTCAACTTGGTGCAGTCCTCTTATCTGGCAAACAAAAATCAGCTGCTCTTGAAGAAAACCACTTTTAGGGCAATTAATAAATTCTTCCTTGGAGACGTTTACCAAATTCATTCCATATGACTGGAAGGATGGCTCAGAGGAGATGAAGAGACTATCACCTAATTGAAGCTGTAAGGGGCATATCTGAGGGACACTGAGATTTTTATCTTCCCTGGTAGTATTCTTATTCATTTTCCAGCATTCTGTATAAAAGTCTGAGCAGATGTTTTCCCTTGGTGTCCATTTTACTACAATGGGTTTTGGTTCCACTTGCCACTCAGCAACCATTTGCCTCTCACATATTATCTGCCCCTTTACAATGCAGAGTTGAAGAAAACACACTACCATGTGGACTGCTGATTTTGTAGTCATTGTTCCACCTGGAAAATGGGAATCTTGGTTCACACCTGCTTCATTACTGAAGATAGATTTAGAGCACTTTTTTCCTAAGTTGCTTCTGTATTTTCCTTCACAGCCTAGGAATTCAAATGGAGAAAAACATTTCTGTGTTCACACTAAATACAGTCAAAGCCTCATTAAATTTATATATACAATAAAACAGGATGTACATCTAATTATACTACACTAATATAGTTAAAGCCAGACTTCTTTTTCTGATCCCACTGAAGATTTGATTTTCATTTAGCTAGTCAAGATACTTGCGTATGGAACAGAAATAGCTTAAAATCACACATACCATCTTCCCTCCCTCTCTTGGCCAAAGCTAATGATAACCAAGTTCAGATAATACATCTGGCAAGACTGAGAAGTAAAGCAGAACATCTAAGTACTAGTCATGAGTTTTAACTAAAGATGTTTTCCTGAGAGTGGTTTATCATTAATTTATAATTAAAGTAGAAATTCTGATTATGTAGGCAAGTGAATTATGTCCAGCAGATTACAGAGCCTTCCAGGATAATTTAGTTTATGAAAAAGCCTTTTTTTTTGGCCCTTCAAAATACCTATTTTTAAAACTTTTTGTTTTGTTTTGTTTTTCATATTTACACTGTATGCGAAATACTACCTTAATTACTTCTTATCATGAAATCTCATCCTCTTTCCCTGTGTATCTCCAAAGTATTTTGGATCATACTTTGTACTATGCTAAGTGGACAAGTAGGACAAGAAATAAAGATGTGATTAGTGGAAAACTTGAAATGAAAATTTTTAAATGCTACAGTGACAATTATACTGTTGACAATTATAGAGTAATAACAGTCTTTCCTATTTTCACCCGAAGTACGGTGAAAGCATCTAAAATTTAGTTATGTCCTAGACTACTAGCTATGTCCTAGTCTAACTAGCTTTCAGCATTATATAAGCATTCCAGTCTGGTCTGTATGTGTGTTCATTAGGCTCCTTTATATTTACTTTGATAGTTCTGTGGATGTTTACATGAATTTAACCATGCGTACTTAGTTCGTTTCCCTTGTTTACCACTTAAGAGTTACTTGGTATGGTAACAGACTTAAGCAGGTTGCTTCATTGTGCCTTAGGTATCATAGCCTTTTTAATTGCTAGAGCCTTCTATTGGCACTTCTGCAGCTTTCTTGCTGCTCACGGCTCTGCACCCTTTCACCCAGGGGGATGTGTTGCTGTCCCCTACAGCTTCTGTGGCAGTATTTTCTCCTTATTGTCCTTATGTTGTTATTCCCATGCCCTTGCTCATGCAAGACCTGGTATTGTTGATAGCAGACTTCATGGTAGGTCATTGCCATTGGCATTCCTCTGTTTTCCTGCTTTTCTTTCTTTTGGGGGGGGGCCATTGAAAGACTCGGTGGTATGCATGTACAAAGCTTAACAGTATGCAGCACCCATCCCTATCAAAGAAAGGATCATCCATTCAGTGTTTTATACAAACTGTACTGCATGTGGAAACAAGTTATAGGCAATCTGATGAAACTCTATATTTACTACAGTGAAGGTATGTGGCAACCATTTGCTGGATTTGAAGGGATGGCCAGGGGAGAGCATTCTTCTAGGAACTTCTTCATAAATTCTCTTCCCAGCTGACCACTGGAGAGACTTACGTTTGCCATTCCCTTCGTCTTTGCTTTCTCTTCTCTGTTTCCCTTCCCCCTTCTGTCTCTTCTCTTGCTTCAAAGCAACCTTCACTGTTTGAGCCAATGTTTGACAACACTGGACCTCATTAAGAAATTGTTGTACATTTAAGTCTGGCCCAATGACCTTTGTCACTGTTTAAGCTTTTGAAGAAACAAGAAAGGTGTTAACTATGACTAACAGACTTCAGGCTTAAAACATTAAACTCAAAATGGATGGAAACTAGTTTCACTCCTCCTCTCAGAACTGTTTTTGTTTTCATTTAATTATCAAACTCCAGTTCTGCCTTCAGATAGGTGATATACCCTAACCACCAACTCCACAGTCAGACAGGTATGCCAATTTCTAATTCCTGTGTCTGCCTTTACATTTACACACCTGGGAGTTAATTCCCCATAGGAAAAATAATAAAATAAAATAAAATAAAATAAAATAAAATAAAATAAAATAAAATAAAATAAAATAAAATAAAATAAAATAAAATAAAATAAAATAAAATAAAATAATGAATTTGCAAGCAAACTGCTATCTTTGAATACTAAGCATCTTTCTATTTTGAGAGTACTCCATCATCTTCAGTATCACATGATGTTCAGCAATACCATTAGATAATATTCTAGCAAATGTGTAGTTTGGATAATTTAACATTTTTTCTTTTAAGCTATCAGTGTTGAACTATTATATCTATTATAGCTGCTATTACTTCTGTCACTATTATCAGATATAAAAGTCTATGCATTATATTACTGTATATTTAGAAATCCTACATTCAGCGACCCATCTTTACATACCTTTTTCATAATGAGATTTTGTCAGGGGTTACTAAAATTGATGTTTATAAAAGGTTATCTTTCTTTTCAGACACTTTGAAAAGAGAACTAAAATGGAAGAATTCTTGCCCACATATTTTGCCTTTCATCTCTGTGGTTATGCATAGTTCTGATATCATATACAGGCTTCATTTTTACTGATAAAGGGTGCTACCTCACAATGGGATGGGATAAAACTTCTGATCTATTTTTAAATAAGCATTACAAAAGTTGATACTCGATCTTTACAAAATCCATTATGTTTTCACACAATTGCAAGACATTTTTCTGAGAATACTAGAATGACTAATGTTAAGTAAACAAATACATCCTGTAAAACCAATGGAAAAAATAGGTCAAAATGCAATACATGGAAAACAAATAATAAGAGATAAATAATGTTGTATTTTTTAACAATAAAATCAAGAGAAAAAAAGTTATGTAATGAAAAGTATGAAAAATACAGAGCTAAATGCGAAGTAGTTACAATATTAACTTACATGATGTAGAGGATCAACCAAAAAACTAAACATCCACAAAATGTTGATGGCATAAGTCATGAGATAAAATCATGCAGTGAGATAAAGTTTGAGAGCAATGATGGTAGATTTTAGGTCAATATTAGGCAAAGATAAAATCTTCCTATCTATAACCCCAGATATTTCCATGTAATTGATAAAGACTAAGGAAAGTCCATCACTGGGATTTGTATGGACATGCTGCAGATACTTCAAGAAAAACTACCTCTCAGAGGAAAAGTTACGTAAGACTGAATGAAAAGAAGCATAATGATTTTTTTTTTATAGTAATGGAGAAGCAAAGCAGCAAGTTTTATGCAGAACCCCAGGGAAGTAATTTAAAAGCAAAAATTATGTGTATGTTTCTTTCATTCCAGTCCAGTATCTTACTGGATATGGTTTTATTTATTAATAAGAATTATTAAATACTAATGGCAAAAATAAATGCATTTTAAGTTGAGATTGGAGAAGTACCCATGGAAATTATTTGCCTAAGAATTTCTCAGAAAAAAAAATGTCCAAGAAGGGAATAAATCAGAAAACATTTGTGAAAATTATGTCAGTATGTGGGGGCTGGGGATGTACCCTCGTCCCCTCCCTGCACTTTGCACACACACTTTATGGTCTGCTGTCTGTGCTCAAGGTTGGCTCTGGTTGCATGGGGCTGTGACCTTGGATCAAGATGCTGTGAAAAGTGAGACAGAACTGTTGGGGGCCTTGTTAAGGGTACCTCACGTCCCTCAGGTGCTGCATTTAAGCTCAGGCTCTCATTGTTGGTCTTCACATATGACGATTGGCTGAGGTCCCTTGGTTTGTTCAGCCCCGAGCAGAGCAGGCTGAGGGGAGGCCTCATGGCGGCCTGCAGCTCCCTCACGAGGGGAGTGGAGGGGCAGGCGCTGAGCTCTGCTCTCTGGGGACAGCGACAGTACCCGAGGGAACAGTATGGAGCTGGGACAGGGCAGGGTCAGGCTGGGTGTTAGGGAAAGGTTCTTCACTGAGAGGGTGGTTGGGCACTGGGACAGGCTCCCCAGGGCAGTGGTCACAGCACCAAGCCTGCCAGAGTTCAAGAAGAATTTGGACAATATTCTCAGATATATTGTTTGATTTTGGGGTGGTTTTGTGCAAGATTTGGACTTGATGATCCTTGTAGATCCCTTCCAATTCAGTATATTCTATGATTTTATGATTCAATGTCTTACCCGGGCTATGCTGGCTCTTACATCCTACCCTTGTATCCCATTTATCCAGGCTCTAACTCAAATATTTAACTTTACGTCTTGATTATGGGACCTGTCTCCTCATGTGTCTGGGAACAACTGGACTGTTGGCTGGCTCTGGGTGCCGTTACAGACCAGCTCTGTGCTTCTTGTGTGGGTGCTGTGGGATGGTGCCCAGAGGTCATTGTCACTCTTTGCTCCCTGCTTCTTTCCCCTGCAGGACAGGCCACACTTGCTGCTCCGTGGGATGGTGACATCATACTTGCTTTATTTCTGATGTGCATTTGAAAACGTCAAATTTAAGCACAACTTAATAGGTAAACTACACCTAATACAAATAAGAAATTCCTCAAGTTATATAATGATTGCACAATTTGACTTTCACCCTGTGCATTTTACAAATACATGCTAATTGTGTCAATGACATACCTAATTGGTTTTACACACTTACACTTTTCATCATGAAATTAAGAATCCTTGAAAAATGATGGAATATTTGTGCTAATCTTCACTGTTTGCAAATGATCCTCTCCTTATTTACTATACAACATTGTAAGTATAGTGTTAACTGAATTATTAATTTGCTAATATGATTTTCTAGAAGATTGAACATTCTAGACAGGGAATTTACCTGCACCTCAAAATACAGAATCATTATTTCTATTATAAGTGGTGACTCAGCCAGCACTGAAATTGTAGGGATTTCTGATGGCTAGTCTTTTGGTCAGGAATCCATAAAATATATCTGTAGGTAAAACAGTCTTGAGTCAGAGAAATTTATTTGACTTCTGTTCAGTGATTCCTATTTTGAGAAAAAGAAACTTGCAATTAAACAAACATGTACATAAACATCTATTTCCTCCAAACTCATCAAACTCATCTCAACTTTCTCTGTAGGTTACACTGAATCTTTCCAAATTCCTACAATGCAAGAAAAGTAGGGAATTAGGGTGTTTAGCATAACACATTTATTTATTTTCTTCTGTCTTCTGTGGTTATACTTCTCCAGCTAAGATTGTAATGTTTCCCCTGACCAGGACTATGACCAGAATTGTCACTTGCTGGGATCAGAGAGGATGAGACAGAAAACTCAATGGTAATGGGTGATTACAGCTACTTCGTAAATTGTTCAAATAGCTCAACACAGCATAATCAACACAGAACAGATTAAAATTTAATTTTTTGCATAGAATAAGTGACTGTATCTTGGAATAGTAGGTTAGAGAAGCCACAAAATGCAAAGCAATCATTGACAAGATTCCAGTTATTGTTTATGTCCTGCTTCAGAACTGAAGAATGGCTCTCTAGCAGTGGCCATTGTGTTTTTAGATTCAAAATGCTTACTGAGGAAACAAAAGTAAAACAAAGCAAAACAAAACAAAAACCAAACCAAACCCTCCATGGTTGTTCTCAGTTTCCAAAAGAGAAACTACTTATGCAGTTAACTTATAAGAAAGAGTTTAAAAAGAGGCTAATGGTGTTAAATTCTCATAGAGAAAGCAAAGATTTTATTAGGAAAGGATACTGTATTAGAGGGTGAAAAAAATATGTGCCATTAATCAAAGTTTGAAAAATAGAAAAAAGGTAGCTGACATGGCTAAACTGGAGTGTTTGGGAAGGAAAGCAAGTTGCAGAATCTGCAATTCCCTAAAAATAAATGAAATAAAGCCATCACAGGTTAAGAGAAAAAACAGATTCATATAACAATAATAGTGGGAAGAAAAAAAAAAAAAACAAAAAAAACAAATAACACAGTATCAAAACCAAAAATAAATCTCCAGAAATAGTTGTAACAAAACTTAACAGAGAGTCTCCGTAGCCAACAAATTCTGTGTACAAAAGGAGCGTGCAGGCAGATGAGTTAGAAAAAATAAATTAAATTTTGTTTCTGTTTGCTTTGAAAGAGTTTGATGAGGCTGACACAGAAGGTTTGTTAACACCTGAAGTGTTGATAGAAGATATTTAAGACAAAATAGACAAAGTTAACAGCAACAGTGAGCACCATCCTATGAAATACCCAACATTAAAGGAATTCAAGTATTAAATAAATGAACTTGCTTGGGGAAGGTCACCTCACAGACCAGGACATAGATAAAGTGGAGATATTTAATGCCTTCTTTGCCTCTGTCTTAACACTGATGATGGGCTTTGGGACCCTGGCGTCCTGAGCTGGAGAACCGTAATGGTGGGAATGAGAAACTCCCAACTGCCCCTGAAAGTGTTCGAGATTTGGTGCTCCAGCTGGAGTCATAAAAGTACATGGGTCCAGATGGAATTCATGCCAGAGTGCTTAGAGAGCTGCCTGATGTCATTGCAGGACCTGTTTTTTAATTTATTTTTAATGGTTCTGGGAATCTGGATAGGTCCCAGTAGACTGGAAGCTGGCAAATGTACCAGTTTTCAAGAAGGGCATGAAAGAAGACCCTGGCAACTACAGACCTTTCAGTCTCATGTCAGTGCTTGATACTGAGTGGTGCAGTCAATACAATAGAGGGAAGAGATGCCATCCAGAGGGACCTAGACAGGCTGGAGAAGTGGGCCCATGAATTCATAATGAGGTTCAACAAGGCAAAGTGCAAGGTGTTGCATTTGGGCTGGAGCAATCCCAGGTATTTGTATACATGTAGACTGGGAGAAGAACTTGAGAGCAGCCCTGCAGAGAAGGACCTGGGGGTTCTGACAGACGAGAAGCTGGATGTGAGCCAGCCATGCACGCTTGCACACTGGAAGGCCAACCATGTCCTGGGCTGCATTAAAAAAGGGGTGGCCAGCAGGGAGAGGGAGGTGATTTTCCACCTCTACTCTGCTCTTGTGAAACCCCACCTGGAATACTGTGTGTAGGCCTGGGGCCCCCAGCACAAGAAGAATGTGGAGCTCTTGGAATGGGTCCAGAGGAGGACCACTAAGATGATCAGAGGGCTGGAGCACCTCTCCTATGCAGAAAGGTTGAGGGAACTGGGCTTGTTTATCTTGGAAAAGAGAAGGCTCCAGGGAGACCTCATTGTGGTCTCCCAGTACTTGAAGGGAATGTTTATGTGTGTTGATAGTGATAGGACAAGGGGGAATGGTTTTAACCTAATACAGAGATTTAGGTTAGATATTAGGAGAAAGTTTTTCACTCAGAGAGTGGTGAGGCACTGGAACAGGTTGCCCAAGGAAGCTGTGGATGCCCTATCCTTGGAGGCATTCAAGGCCAGGCTGGATGTGGCTCTGAGCAGCCTGCTCTAGTGGTTGGCAACCCTGGCCAGAGCAGGGGGGTTGAAACTAGATGATCTTTAAGGTCCTTTTCAACCCAGGCCATGCTATGATTCTATGAATAATTAAGTAATATATATTATATTCATCAACAACCTAGATGATGGAACGGAGTGCACCCTCAGCAAGTTTGCTGATGACACAAAGCTCAGAGGAGTGTCTGATACCCCAGAGGGATGTGCTGCCATTCTGAAGAAACTTGACAAGCTGGAGGGTTGGGCTGAGGGGAACTCAAAGAAGTTCAACAAAGGCAAGTGCAGAGTCCTCACCTAGGGAGGAATAACCCCAAGCACCACTACAGGCTGGGGGCTAACATGCTGGAGAGCAGCTCTGCAGAGAGAGACCTAGGAGTCCTGGTGGAAAGCAGGCTGACCATGATTCAGCAATGTGCCCTTGTGGCCAGTGGTGTCCTGGAGTGCATACAGAAGAGTGTTGCCAGCAGGTTGTGGGAGGTGGTCCTCCCGCTCGACCCAGCACTAGCGATGCCACACCTGGAGTATTGTATCCAGTTCTGGGCTCCCCAGTACAAGAGGGACATGGAGCTACTGCAGCAAATTCAAAGGAGGGCTACTGAGATGATTAGAGGACTGGAGCACCTGTCGTATGAAGACAGGCTGAGAGATCTGGTCCTGTTTAGCCTGGAAAAGACAAGACTGAGGAGAGATCTCATTACTGTGTATAAATATCTGAGGGGAGGGTGTCAAGAGGATAGAGCCAGTCTCTTTTCTGTTGTGCCCAGTGACAGGATGAGAGGCAACAGGCAAAACCTGAAGTGCAGGAAGAACCAGCTGAATATGAAAAGGCACTTCTTTACTGTGAGGGTGACAGAGCACTGGAACAGGTTGCCCTGAGAGGTTGTGGAGTCTCCTTCTCTGGAAGGAGAATAATCTAGGTGGTATAAACTCACCTAGATGCCACCCTGCGCAATGGGCTCTAGGTGATCCTGCTCAGCAGGGAGCTTGATCTTCAGGTAGATGATCTTCAGAGGCCCCTTCCAACCTTGGCCATTCTGTGATTCTGTGATATGCTATTTTCACATTTTGGATAATACTTGAATAGTGTTATCCAAAGTACTTGAATTTTCATAGTGGCACAGTTTTTTTTCTGTATAGAAGACTGAACAGTGAAACTGCATTAAATAAAAATATTGCTAATGTAATTAAATAAATAAATAATTAATATAGTGGATCATAAAACATAGGTTGTACCTAACACTCAGCCAATTGTCATATTCACACTACTGTATTATACATGTATAATGTAGCAGATTCCAAACCTTGTGTTTTACCTAACAGCTGTTTAGCACATTTATTCTAGTTTCCTTGAATTTGAAAGGAAAACTCTGTGAATGATGGATTAAAGAAAAAAATAAATTAAGGGTATAGTAATGATCATTGTAACATGCATATACTTGGACATCCAATGTTAACACTTTTCAGTTGAATAGTTTAGTATACCATGATTTTTATTTATTTATTTATTTATATATATTTATATATATATACAACTGCTTATATATTTCCAGGAATGCCAGATTTTATACTAAAACTGACTCATGGTGCATTTTTTTTTTAAACAAACATATTTTTTCTATATTTTCTGTATTATGTATATTAAAATATTTAGTATTTATATATTCTACATTAATATGATTCATACTATTTTAAGATCAACTGTACTTTAGCTAACTCCGAGTTGTATTCTACAGAATGTTATTCTTCATTTTTTTCAGGATGCAACTATATTAAAAATGTAAGGAACAGGTACAGAACAGCTTAATCTTTAGTGCAGTAGACACCCAGATCCACAAATCAATTTTAAACTGATTATAATCTTACTTCCATGTTTTTAATGGTTTGAGATTTTTTTGGGGGTACTTATAGTAGACATTTTATAGGTATGTTCACAATAACCATTTCCTTAGGATTGGAAATGTGGTTCTGAAATCAACTCCGAATTATTCCCTCTTAGTGTGCTTTGGCTCACATAATGCAGCATTCTCAGAGAACAAGTGACCTTCAGATGAAACAAAGCTGAAAGAAACACTTCAGAAATAACTGCTGCACTCTAGCCACTAATGGATAGTTGATCCATATGTATAGCACTAGTCAACAGTAACACCTCTGAAAGAATAGAATAGATATTAGGTAACTGTATCAGGTAACCTCACTGCTTCACATTCAGATTCTCTTATTGCTCCAAAACTGCTCAAAAATGTAGACTTAACTGTGAACTAAATGTGAACTAAAATAGAACTAATTTCCTAAACTATTCAATGAAGTATACTTTATTATATTCAACAAAATTGTTCCTCAATGAGAGCAAAATGAATTAAGTCTATCACATAGACTAATCTGCCTGGAAACTAGGCCTGAGTTTTGAAAAATTCATCGTTGCCAACTCCAACTAATTTAGGTCCTATGAATTGGTCTCTGCAACTGTATGAGAGGAAGTATTAGTTTCATTCATTCTTAAGAAATGATATTAGTTAAGGGTCGCTTGACTATTGCAGTCTATTGTAAATGTAGTTCGGGATGAAAAGAAAGAACAAGCTTACTGGAAACTCCAGGATGTCCTACTTAAATTAAAAATGAATCGGCAAAGGAGCTAGAAAGGAGGAAGCCAGATGTTAAGGGAAAGCTCAGTTCATTTTTTGAATTTATATCAAAATGTTCAGAAAGGATCACAGAACTATGATTTTACTTTTTCTTTTTCTTTTTTTTTTTTTTAATTTATTGTGCTTTTTATTTTTTTTTTTTTGATGAAGTACTAGAATGTATTTTTCCCTTATTCTACAAAAAGTAAAAAAAAAAAAGTAAAAAAAAAAAAAAGACTTCAATTGTTAGCAATACCTAAGAACTAAACTGTACTATTTTTGTAGCTATATAAGCATGCAAATTTGGCAATATGATGTTAATTAAAATTAAGATAAAATGGCTATGTCTGCAGTACTAATCAATTACCAAAATAAAGCAAATCTGAAGACAAGATGGATTCAGAATAATATTTAGATCATGGAAACATCCTGTCTAATAATAATATCAGCAAAGAATGAAACACATGCAAATTACCAATACATATTATAATAGTTTGGTACTGGGAACAAGACATTGACACTGTTAATCTGTTTCTTGGAATGATTGTGACTTATTACCAACTCATACTTCATCAGCTCTGAGGCACAATATACAAGAGATTTCAGGCTGAGTATCATTCCCAGTAGACAGAGTGCAGAAAAACATTCTAGAGGCTAAGAAAGAATGATAGTTTGGATAGGCAAGATTAAGCGTCAGAACTAGACAACAGACTCTTGTCAATGCTCAGTTATTAGAATAACGCCTTCAGGCCTTCAATGCAGGATTTGGGTATTCTGTTTTAATAAGCTGGGAAGCACAAGATAAAATGTAATTTCTATATTCACCTCAAAAAATACAATAATTGCCCAAAATATATGACCTGGAATCTATTCCCATAATGCATATTTAACTAATATTTTAAAATACAAATTATATATAAAAGCAAAATGATTGGACACATGAATAACAAAGTAATGATAACAATTTCATTTCTATGACTCAGTATTAAAGGGCCTGAAAGATATTTATTAGTTCTTTAATGATGTATTTTACCTAATCCTAGACATTAGGAATTCAGATCAAGGAACTACATTTTTCTTGTAAATATTCCATAGCTGCCAAACGTGTACTAACAGTATGTACAATATGTAATCACAGAAATATTTAAGTTAACACAGTGATGAAATCTTTTTCTTGACACAATGTGTAAATGCATAAACACAAGGAATACATATTTAATGTAGGTAACAATATTAATAATGTATATCCCTAATAGGTCTTTTATTTGAAAATTCCTGGTAGAGGTTACAGAAAATTCTATTTAATGATAGAGTTAAAAAAATATTTTACTTAAAATATTAAGATTTAATATTTTTGATACTGAATGTACAACAGCATATCTAGGTAGCAAGAAAAATGGAAAACTCATTTATCTTCACCTCTGATGATGGTGTGCAATTTAATGTGTATTTAGTTTCCTCCATCGTAATTCTTGCATGAATTCATATGGAAAAGAATATGGGACATCTATATTTCAGTGATAAAAATAAGCAGAAAGCTCAAAATTCTCATCTTATTTAATTTGAATAAATAAATAAGTAAATGATAGTCTGATGATGTTCTGATCCTTCAAGGTTTTCAGAAGTCACTATTAACAATGAATATCAACAAAGCCTTTAAAAATCACTGTCAGTAAACTGAGTTTTATCTACGTTAAACTGCAACAGGTACATAGGGGAAATCTTTTTCACATACAGCACAGGAAAATAAGGTATTTTTCAAAGCCAACCTTTCCACTAGTCAAAATAAGATGAATGGAATTTTAAACTAAATTTTGAACAAGGTATCATATAGATTGCATTAGAGAATTTCAGTTTTGATGTCAAAAAGATAAGAAGAGCAATGATAACACTAGAAATAAACTTGCATTTCTCCTTGAACCAACCTCATCTGAACTGGATACTCAGGAAGTAATGAAGGCTCTAACAATAGTCCTCAAAAGCAGATTTTAACTGATTTGGTAAAAACAAACAAACAAACAAACAAACAAAAAAACCCCACACCTGTGAACAACAAAAAATAATAATAAATTATTTTTAAAAATCAACAGTATTCTCCATATCTTCACCCCAATTAGTGATCATTACAAGTTATCTTTTGCTGAGATAAATGACTTAGTGATAGTTCCTGAAACAGTAGTATTCAAATGCTCTAATTATGAGGAATTATCTTGGTGACAGATATCTTGTCACCTGTTTCAATTGCAGAAACACACTGTAGGACTGAAAGAGTTTTGAGAAACTCTGAAGAGGCTATACTTGAATTTAATTGCCTACAAAGGTCTGTTTTGGACCTCAGGCTGCTGTTTTTATTCAGCTGGTGATTTTATTCAGCCATATACGTGTGTCAAGACATAAACACTTGGCTCAGAGGAAAAAGGTTACTGATGCATCAAAATTAATTTGCATTGGCACATGAACTTTGATTTTCTTCTCTTAAAATAACATTGCTCTAACGGCAGATTTTAGATGGATAAAGCATATATATTTTACTCAGTCTCTCTTTCTGATCCCAGAAAAGTAATCTCTCCTGTAACTGAGAAATCCCTTGCTATTCTCCTGGTAATTCATGAAAGAGGTTCATGTGCCAGAGTAGCTTTCAGCTCTGAAGGATGCATGAAGACTGTAATTGGCAGAGCAAAGCAGAAACTGGTTCAATGCTTCCTGCTGAGAACACTTCATTTCTCCCAGTAGGCTTTGGTAGAACTCAGCAGAGCTCAGAAACAAAGCAAAACAAAACAAAGCAAAGCAAAGCAAAACAAAGCAAAGCAATGCAAAACAAAAGAAAACAAAACCCTTAGAACATCTGACAAAGGAAAAAATTAGTGAAGTCTCTCCAGAACATCTAAACTTAGAAACTGATTGATGGCTACTTACCCCAAATCAGCTACAGCTTTTAAATAGAATAGACCCTTTTGATTATTTTTATTTTAGAAGGAGCAAGAATAGACGTCTAGGATTATTTGAGAAAGATCCTTATAAAATATAGATTATCGGACAAGAAAAAAAAAAAAAATAGGTTTCGTAAAAAGCATTACTAATACCTGTTGTGTATAGGTGTAAGTTGTGGATGTTCCATCCCTGGAAGTGTTTAAGGCCGGTAGGATGGGGCTTTGAGCAACCTGGCTCAGTGGAAGGTGTTTCTGCCCACGTCAGGGGGGGTGGAATTAGATGATCTTTAAGGTCCCTTCTAACCGAAAACATTCTGTGATTCTATGATCCTTTTCTGTAGTCCAGTAATTTTCAGAGATCTTTTGGGTTTAAAAAACTGTATTGGTTGTATTCATGCTTGACAAACTCTTACTTCAGTTCTTGTTCACCACATACATTGCAAAAACTTCTTTAAAAGTTTGTACTTTAAAAGCTACAATAAGCTCAATTTTTCATATGGGTATACCCTTTTTTTCTAAGGGTATTCATATGCATCAATTAGGACAAGGAACAACTCTTATCTGCTGCTAAGCCACACTTATTGTAACATATTGTGTAAAACACAGCAAAATATAAGCAATAAATAAATAAATAAATAAATACCATCTGTGACAAGTGTCAAGGGGACAGACATGTCACAGAAACCTATCAAATGAATTGCTCAAGCTAACAAGTCAGAAATTCAAATAATGATACCAGAGGATATATCTTCTGTCTCCTGAACATAGTTGAAAGCAAATGTTTAATCTGAACTAAACCACAAAAACTTCATCACTTATGAATCAGGGAAAGAGATTCTGTCTTTCAAAGTTTTATTATTTTTATTCTGGTATTAGGAAAGTTATACAACACTTGAAATGTAGACTGGAAACTTCTGTCTAAATTTTATTTTTATTATACTGGGTTAGCCACAGCTACTTTTTTAATGTTAATAAGTCTTCAACATTAAGAATACTAAAGACAATGTCTAACATATAGTGAATTCAGAAGATTATATTAATCATTGCATAAATAAAATTGGAAAATAATTCAACACACTTTGTGTAAAATAGTTTTTGAGGGTTGTCACAAAGTTGTATTAACATTCCAGAAGCTATAAAATATTTCAATTCATAGTAATTTATTTTCTGAAAGAATGTACATATATTAAGAAAAATGCAGCTATTTAATTTTAGAAAATATTAAGCTGTCTTTTTTGGTTATGTTTTTGTTTGTTTGTTTGTTTGTTTGCTTTCTTGTTCTTCCCCCAGTATTAAATGAGAAGGATATGTTGGCTAACTCATCAGGGAATTCACCTCCAATAATTGAGATTTACAATTCAATTATATTTTATACTCTCTTCTTTTTATTGTAAGTTTTCTAGCATTCTGTCAGTTTGTTTTGTGCATACATATTCTTATTCAAAAAAGAGCATCACTTTAAAATATGTAATCTGTTGACTTCTGTAACATGTTGCAATACATGAGCTATACTTGGAGATTTTTATATCCATTTAAGACGTTAGAAATTACTTTCATTTGACGTATGATTTAATTCACAATTTTACATCTTCTAATGGTATTACTGTTACTTTTCCATATGTGAAATTCATTTGCCTTGCATTGTTGTCACTTCTTCAGGTCTTTTATCAGAATTAGCCATCAGTGGCTCTTAAAATGCAAAAAAGTAATTTCTGAGCAATGTTTCTTTCATTTGTTCTCCAGAAAAAGCACTAATTTTGCTATTTATGTTGTGTAAAATAAATCTGCATTTCTGTACTATAGAAATAATGAAAACATATGTTTCTAAAAACTTTAAAATGTGGCATTTTAATACTTTTAGTCTAGAAGTTGTTGGGTCGTCCTCCCCTCCTCCCCCCAAGCTTTTATATTTCCATTTGGCACATTTTACTTCTCAAGAGGTTTTGTATTCTCACCGTAGAGTAGTTGAAAAACCTGTTTTAATTTCCTTACTGTTTTTTTTTTTTTTTTTTTTTTTTTAATGTTCCCCCATTTATAGCTGTAATAGCATTTCTGAATGTGATTATTTATTTATTTGTACATTTTATGTACAAATGTACTAAGTTGTACATTTGCAAATACTTTGTTCCTAGACACTGCTTTATGAATGTATCTTTCAACTTTCCTTTATGCATCTTCCATGTAATTACAATAGGATACATTTAAAATTGTTGAAGGTTTGACATTCAAGCCATGAAACCAAGATGTATCAGAAAAAAGGCTGAAACTCTGGCTTGACACTAGCACCTTAGTATATCTCCAGTCTCACAAGTAATCCTCTTAACTAGTTCTATTCTCTGTCATCATACTTGCAGTTCAAGTAGAAAATGATTATAATCCTTTAAGCAGTAGAAAAGCATTAATTCTTTCAAATTTAATGTGCAGTTAATGTGCAATAGACACAGGAAAGGAAACCACCTGACTGGGTACTGCAGATATACCTTGAGTTATTTGTCATAGGTTGATTGCCGTATAGCATACTTAGAGCTGTGACGACCTCTAACATAGAATGTAAATAAGTGTTTCTTAAAGAGAAAACCCAGAAGCCCAATATCCCAATATATTTTACATGTAAAAGTTGTGGCTGGTCATACATGTATACTTTTTCCTGACTTATAAACAGGAATGATTAAACAATAACTTGTTTTGATTATTTTAAGATAATCAATCAAATATTAGGAGAGTGTTCTCCAATAAATTTTATGGTGTCCTTTTTTTTTTTTTTTTTTTAAGAAAAAAATGAAATCTTTCATAGAATGTTTTAAAAACACCACTTATTATTTTCCATTTTCAAAATAGATTTTTTTTTTTAAATTTATTTTTCTGTTGTCCCTTTAAAAGGAGAGGAAACAGAAAAGGAATAATAAATCAATTCCTAGTATCTGATTAAAAAACAACACAAATATTTGAAAAAAAATACATATTATATTTTCCCCTATTAACCAAATAACAAGTTGTGAATTTCAAAACCTGTATGCATTTCTGAATTTGTCATTGTGTTTTAATTATCATCATATCTCTACACAACTAATGTGAAGCTGAATTAATTAAGAACATTTTCTTTATATCAAATATTTTTAACAAGGTTTTTGTTTCACAATTGCATTCTGTTTGTTTTATTATCTGTCACAGATTCCTATTTCTTTCTTGCTTTCTGCATACTTGAGTATAGAAACTTCATATGGCTTCCACTTCCCTTTTGACAGGGTTCAATGTGCTTTGCATTATCATAATATAATATTGTACATTATCACAATATAATATTGCGCATTAAAAAACAGTCATGTGTTCCAGAAGTAAATGAGCCATCCTTGCTTTGGAATAGATATAAGGCAAGTTAATATTACTTTAAAGGCAAATCACAGAAAAATTGAATTGTTCAATTTACTCTAAAGTAAATACAGTCTGAATCTTTAACATCATTACTATCTTCCTGACTTCTCTAATAATTACAGTTTTGTTCCTCTCCCATTTTTTTTTCCCTTTCTTCCACCTGTGTCCAGTTCTGGGCTCCCCGGTACAAGAAAGACAGGGATCTCCTGGAAAGAGTCCAGCGGAGGGCCACAAAGATGATACGAGGCCTGGAGCATCTTCCCTGTGAAGAAAGGCTGAGAGACCTGGGTCTGTTCAGCCTGGAGAAGAGAAGACTGAGAGGGGATCTCCTCAGTGTATATAAATATCTGAGGGGTGGGGGACAGAAGGATGTAGCCAACCTCTTCTCAGTGGTTTGTGGGGATAGGACAAGGGGCAATGGCTGCAAGTTAGAACACAGGAAGTTCCACACTGACATGCGAAAGAACTTCTTCACGGTGAGGGTGATGGAGCTTTAGAACAGGCTGCCTAGGGAGGCTGTGGAGTCTCCTTCTCTGGAGATATTCAAGGCCTGTCTGGACACCTACCTGCGCAGCCTGCTCTGAGGAACCTGCTTTGGCAGGGGGGTTGGACCTGATGATCTTTCGAGGTCCCTTCCAACCCCTACAGTTCTGTGATTCTGTGATTTCTCCATGTATAAGTCTCAAGAGGAGCTATAAGAAATATTCAAAACTCACTTTTTTATTTATTTTTATTTCTTTCCAATTTTCTAAACAGTTGTATCTGCCTATATTCAACTACTGGTCTGTGTTTATTAAGCTTATTACCTACTGTAAGTTTTCCATAGGGAAAAATACACATATCTGTAAATTACAAAGTCATTAAGATACAAGTTATACTGCTATTCCTATATACAACTGTGTGTCAATTTTTATTTACAGTATCATTCACAGGTATGATGTAGAGCTTGGTATCCATGGGGCACATTAGCTAAGCTATGCAGCTTCTCTAAAATAAATATTTGATGTAGTTGTATATGTGGGAATATGCTGCATCTGAAAATACTTTTATTGCTGGTAAAAAGTTTTAGATAGAACATTTAATACACTAAAAATAAATGGCCATGTAATCTTGTCATCTGAGCTGTAACTTAGATGTAGTTCTACAATGTTATACCAAACAGAAGATTAAACGTGGTTCATAGGAATACAGAACTGGGTTATGTTTGTGCCAATTCACATTGTGAGAATACAAATATATACAATTTTGACTTTTCCTACTATTGAAATATAATTGAAATAAAGAACTTTTTTTTTTTTTTTTTAATTATATGATCCACATACTCTCCGGTCATTAGGAAAAAAACCAGCAAAAATTTCTATTTCTCTTTAATAAATACATAAAATAATTTAAAAATTGGAATTAGCAAACAATGGAACATTTTAAAGCATGAATATAAAAAAGTGAATATAAAAAAAGGAAGGCAACTACATACAAATGTGCTGCTAGCTAACCATTAGATTAAAATATTTTAAACTGGTAATAATTCCTCGTAAAGTAGTTAGCCTTAGCATCTGTTCAGTTAACTGACAGTGATCATTCTCACAGAACAGGCTGGAATATTATCCTGTAACTCGCAGATTGTGTTTTTGACTGAAATAACCAAACAGAAATATCTGACCTATTTTACAATTCTTATTTATTTCCTTGTAGAATGGAGCAGACATAAAATAAATACAATCAGAATGGCTACTTAGAGGCATTTGCTACCCTTTAGAATCCCTGTCCTTCCTGCCTTTGAGCTTTAGAAAAAAGCCAAGGTGGTGTAATTCTGTTACTTTTGTAGAAATATGTCTGTGAAGTGCTAGATATTCCTACATATGTTACATTTGCTATGTGGATGAAAAACTCTCAAAGTAAGCTTGGAGATTTTTCACCATAGGATATTTTGGTGTGGGGAGGAAAAAGCTGTGAAATTAAATATTAAACATGTGGAAAGTGAGTAAGAAGAAAAAAATGTCTTTAAACTTGAAAAAAAAACTTGCTTGACTGAGTCACAGAATCATTAAGGTTGGAAAAAGACCTCCAAGATCATCTGGGCCAGCCATTGCCCTACTACCAATGTTACCCTCTAAACCATGTCCCTAAGCACCATGGCCAACCTTTCCTTAAACACCCCCAGTGACAATGATTCCTCTACCTCCCTGAGCAATCCATTCCAGTGCCTGACTACTAGAAGAAATGTCTCCTAATTTCAAACCTAAACCTCCCCTGGTGCAACTTCAGTCCATTCACTCTAGTCCTATCACTAGTTATCTACAAGAAGAGGCCAACCCCTGGCTTCTCAGAACTTCCTTTCAGGTAGTTGTAGAGAGAAATAAGGTCTCCCCTGAGCCTTCTCTTCTTCAGACTAAACAACCCCAGTTCCCTCAGCCGCTCCTCATAGAACTTGTGCTCCAGACCCTTTGCCAGCCTTAAATTAAAGCATTTGCTTTAATAAGCAAATGTAGGTATTTGTTAGCTAGGCCAACAAAAACAACAACATAGAAAGAAGAGCTACATATACCAAAAGTATACTTTACATATACAATAATATAAAACTAAGTATACAGTATAAATTTATGCAGTTCACTGACATTTTGCACTGTATAGTATTTCAGATCATTTTTAGGGCTATGTTTATTGTCCAGGTGTCCCATTTAAAAATTTATTTTCAGCAGTCTACATCTCGTCATCTCTGTGTCACTTAAGTCCAGAACACATAATTGAAATAAGAGAAATAGAGATAAAATTATGTTCTGTTTCAAAAGTGGTTATTGCGTCTTTTAACAGAGTGAACTATTCTTATATAATTCACTCTTACGTTTATAAGCTTAATCTTTAAGGCAGAAGTCACTTTCCCATCAATGTTTGAAGGAGTGCTAATAATGCCTCATACGTACAGGAGATCAGTGTGAAAGATGAGTTTACAGGTGTAAGTTATAGGCTTTAGGAAAATGAGATTTGATCAGCCAAGCATTTCAGGTGAAGATCATGAGAACAGTTAATGAACTTGAAAAAAAGGTGTTAGCTCTCCTGAGACGATTTCTTAGTGACTGGGAGGTAATGATACATATTTGCAGAAGCAATTTAGATAAGACAGCAAAAGAAGAGTCTAAGAAACTAATTATCAGAAGTGTCACTATGTGTTGCTTTATTATAAATACGAAAATCTATTACATGATTAAAAAAAATAAATATATGTTGCTTTCCAGTCTAAAAATAATCAGTCTTTCCTGTCCAATAAGACAAAAATTGCAAGTTGTTAATTATTTCTACTAATAGGACACTGATTTCAAAGCACTAAAAGCTCAGGAACAGAATTCTCAGGTAATTCAAAATCATTGTGAAGACTTTTGTGATGGTCTAAAAATTTCAAGAAATTTAAGTTATTAATGTACCTGTTTATCAGAATCTTGTTACTCATTAAACTCTCATTTTTAAAATGAAAAGCATGTACTACAGAAGCATTATGTATATTGTCAGATGCACAAAAAAGCGCACTGCTAAAAATAACAGTCCAGGTAAAATAAAGCCTGTGACACCCAACATTTTAGTCAATTTACAGCATCATCTATGTAGTGCAGGTAAGAGCACAACAATCTTGTCCAGAAAATACACATTACTAGAAGGACGGAAGGAAGGAAGGAAAAAGGAGGGAAGGAAATCTACACATAAGTCAATTACAACGTATACATAATTTGTTGCATTTGATCTGTACTGACACCAATTATATTTTCAACAAAATATATTCAACATGAGAAATCTTGTACCCAATTCTGATGCAGATGGTGTTATCATAATGTAAGAGCTACATAAGCTAATATTTTAAAATATAATTTCTGTTTAACCTACAAGGAAGAAAGACGTTTGTAAGGAGAACAAAACCAAACAAAGCCAAACACACAAAAAAAACCACAGTAATTAACAGTGTTGTATGAAAAGTAAAATAAAGATATTCATTTCAGCAATGTCAGTGCATATTTGAAAGGGAAATAGATTACCAGCAATTTCAATAATTGCTTTGTCACCAATTATTTAAGATATTAATAATCAAATCAAAGAATTTGGAAAAGTTGATATGTTGCCAAACAGAAGTAATAGGTGACAGCACAACAGTCTTTTGAGAGAAACAACAAGCTTCTAATGCATATCAACTTGTAAAACAAAATGTAGCTTTACACAGAGGAAGTCTCATCTTCTCTGAAGTTGTGTCTCAGCTCTGAAAGAAAATACCCACATTAGAGAACTGAGAGCAAAACTGCTATCTAGCATGAGTACGTGCATGGCTACCTCAATTAATTTAATAGGCAAACTGCAACAAAAGTACAGCCAAAACCTGAAGATGGCTTCAAAACTTTACTTTCCAAAACAATGCTGAGATAAGGAGCAGGGCAACTGTGTGCTGATGTGAAAGACATTCTTTATTACTTTAATGGAAAGGAAAACATCTCAGGACAAACCTGCTGGCAACCATCAATCCGAGTCTTGCTCAAGGGAGTGTGAGAGATACAATATATTTTTTACCATGTTATCTAGAATCCAGAGGTACCGATTTTTTTCCTGTTTAGTCAAATCCCCCTTTCTTTTCCAACTATGCTGAGATGGAAGGCCTGATTAGCATTGGATATCTTGCTTGTTTAAGATATATCTTGTCCAGAAAATACACTTATTCTATTCTTATTTCTAAATTTCTCACTGTTACAGGATAACATAATTCATATAATCATATTTTGCTCCAGAATGAGAAGCTGCAGCATCCTCAAAATGTTACATATTCTAGTCATGCATATACATGTATTCTATTACATATCACTAGAACTTCTTCTAGTTATACTCTCAGTGTGCAAAACATCTTTGCATTTCCAAGATGACCCCTGTCATGAAGACATTTGTGTTCTAAGGACAAAGACGAAGAAATGAAGGAGAAAAAAAAAAAAGGTAAAAAGAAAAAAAAAAGAATGGAATTAAAATAAATATAAATCTACTAGACTGAATGCCTAAAAGGCTGCAGCATCAAAGAAATGGGTCATTAGAGGGCCTGAAATGCAATAAGAACAAGGGCCCTGCATAAAGCTGTGATATCAGATGCAATGCATAAGAAGCCCTGTGAGTGAAGGCATAGGGTCATTCTACAAGAAACTGACAAACAGACAGTCAAGGGTGGAAAACTTAGAAACAAAGATGGGAACACTTTACACATGAATGAGCAAGAATAAACTTCGTTATGAAACAGAAGCAAATAAACTGACAGTACCTGAAAGTTTTTTATATGTTTATGTGTTTTTCATAAATAATACAAAAAAACCTCTAATTAATATTGGGAGAGATGTAAGAGAAATGAAAGCTTTTTTTTTTTTTTGCTTTTTTTTTTTTTTTTTTTTCTTTCTTTCTTTCACATCATTTACCTACTTGGACTGCAATGAAATGGAAAGTAATATATATTTTTATGGGAATAGTAATATTGATTTCATAATACTTTTCTATACTACTTTTCCTTATAAGCTTGAAACATTTGATTTAGTACTTGGTCTATGTACTCAGGCTTAAAAATTGAAAAATCCTCATATAATCTTACAAATTATTGTACAGGAAAGCCTCTATACATAAAGCTGGCATATACTCTCATTTTGAGGTTTTATTTATTTATTTATTTTTAAATTATTTTCATTTAGAAACGTGTTTCCTCATGTATCTGTTTTACTGTGTTTCCTGTCTGTGTTGAGATACAACTGCAGCACCATCAGAAAGGCTTATGTATTAAATACTTTATAAATTTTTATCTTAATTTGTCAGTACTAAATTCTAGCCAATAGTAAGAATAAGAAGTTAATATCAGATAATGCTACGTAACAGTTATCATAGAATGGCCTGGGTTGGAAGAGACCTCAAGGATCATGTAGTTCCACCCCCCCTGCCATAGGCAGGGATGCCACCCACTAGATCAGGTTGTCTGGGGCCTCTAACCTGATCTTGAACACCTCCAGGTATAAGGCATCTACAACTTCTCTGGGCAACCTGTTCCAGTGCTTCACCACCCTCTGAGTGAAGAATTCCCTCCACACCTCTAATCTAAATCTCCCCTGTTCTAGTTTAAAACTGTTCACCCTCGTCCTGTCATTATCTGATTGAGCATCTCTCCATCCTTTTTGTAAGACCCCTTTAAGTACTGAGAAGTCACAATGAGGTGTCCCCGGAGCCCTCTTCTCTCTTGGCTGAATATCCCCAGCTTTCTCAACTTTTCTTCATAGGAGAGGTGTTCTAGCCCTTTGATCACATTTGTGGCCTTCCTCTGGACCCTCCATAACAGGTCCACATCCTTCTTGTGCTAGGGGTTCCAGACCTGGATGCAGTGCTCCAAGTGGGGCAGAGAAGGGGGGTACAATCACTTCCCTCAACCTGCTGGCCACTCCTTAGTGGATGCCCAGGATGCAGCTGGCCTTCTGGGCTGCAAGTGTGCACTGCTGGCTCATGTCGAGGTTTTCATCCACCAGATGAACCACTTATCAAGTGGTTCATGGATCCAAGAGCACCTGCTAAAACCTCCTGAGGTGGCAGCAACTTCATGTTTTTACAGATCCTTTCTGGAGGGTGCCCTGTTTAAAAACATGCAGTAATGAATCCATTTATAACAAAAACCTATCATCTTTTATTGCTCTAGTCTATTGGCCTTGTATTTCTGTCTTCAGGAATAAGATTTACATCTGAACTGCAGAAGACTAGTTATCTCCTAACAGTAGTCGCTAAAAGAACATAATAATAATAACAATAATAGTAATAAAACTTGTCCCTTACATTGATATGCCTGAATCATTCACACTAAATTTCTTATTTAATTTGATTGATCTGAGACAGACACTCAGCACTCGTATCACTCTTTGTAACTTGACTGAAGTTAACTATGATGAAGAGCAAGCTGGACATGATAAAATTTATTATTTTCATATAAAATAATGGATTAGACTACCAACAACAACAAAAAAACCAAAGCACATCAATATAAGCGCTGATTGTCACATGGGGTATAAATGCTAGGTTTTGGTAGCAAGATGTGTGTGTGTGGAGGGGGGGGGTGTAAGTGTGGCACCTGTAGGAAATCGTGATTTGGTTCAACAAAGGAGCCACAAGAGGGTGCATTTGATCCCATCAGCCAAGTGGAAACATAAGAAAGGTCAAAAGACTTTGAAGAGGTCACTGAAGAACAATAGACAGACAAAGGCAACTGAAGAACAAAAGACAGACAAATCTCATGATAGTAGGAGGTGATCCATGGTGGAACTGATAATAGCCCTGAAGAGACAGAGAACCATGGATAAGTCTACAACTGAGGAGATACACTCTAAAGATACTGCAGCCCATGGAGGACCTATGCCAGAGAAGTGAAAATAAGTAAGAAAGAAAGGACAGCAGGTAGAAACTTCTGTCTTCATCTCAGTCCCATGCCACCCTCACCAAAGGGACTACATGTAATTTGCAGCAATAACAAAGAGAATGGACAACTGGAATACTGGGAAGAAAAGTTTCTAGAGTGAAGCTGAGCCTGGGAAAAGAAAAGTATTCTCTACAGTGTTTTATTGTTTAACTTTGTTTCCCACACCTGAATCAGTAATTAATTGTTTACATTATATGATTTTGTCAATCAGTTAAATGAAATTTGCCAAGTCAAGTTCGTTTTACCTGTGACAGTGGTGAGTGATTTTGCCCTTTTCATTTCAGCCTCAGTTTCTTCATTCCTTCTCTTTCTAGTTTGTTCTCCATTCTGCTGATACTTATCTCTCAGTAACTGTGTGGGTGCTTTGCTGCTAACCAGGGTCAACCCTCTACAAATGTCAAAGAAAGTATTTTTACTACTGTTTCCTGTTTGTAGGAGTACTTAGTGTAGATAAATATAAGTAATTATTTTAGAGTTGTACTTTTTTTTTTTTTTCCTTTTGAAAGAGAATTGAGTACTTGCTGAAATAAACTGCAGATAACAGGTACATTTATGTACCTGTTTTTTATGTATTACATAAAAAGCAGGAAAAAAAAAAAAAAAAAAAGGGACTATTCTTACTGCATCCCCTGTACTGACCACTAAAAAACCTTCAGTCTCAATGTCTTTTGTGTAGAGATTGACAGTCAAAATAGGTTGCATAGTGGTTTTTGGATTAAAAATGTCCTTCAGACAGGAGAAGATCTAAGCTATTCAACCCAAATTAACTGGTGCATGGGAAGAAGGAGTGTTTGGGGGAGTCTAGAAAATCTGTTTTATATAAACAAATATAACATTAAATGTTTATATTTATGTTATTATATGCAACCAATTTATAGTTTTATAATTTCCGTATATCCATTAATTGATGTTGATTGCACTGTTTTGAACTAAAAGACAATTCATATATAAATTTTATATATAAAATACAGTTGAAGATTCATGTATTTTTCAGAATCACTAACTTAATTGTTGATTTGTACATATCATATAGAAATGCAAAGTGGAATTGTATTTTTTTCAACAACAAACTCAAATAACAAAAAAATGTGCAATTTAATATTACACTAATTTTCCTTGCTACTGCTATGCAGTAAAGGTTATTGGGTTTGCTTATAGATTTTTTTTTCCTTTTTATTTCTTTTAGAGGAAGATTGCTAATCTATTTTTTTTTCAGTTTGATGAAAATGAAAATGGATGTCCTTATAGAAAGATCTCCAGAGCCAAAAGTGAAAATTATTGTCACACTTTTTCCACACAGATAGCTAAAATGGATAAAATATTTGAAATTTAGTGCGTTAATAGCACTCACTTTGACAAAGACTGTGATTGAAAAAAGAATTGATTTGATAATAATGACACGAGATGAGAACTTTGTGTAAACTCATTAGGCACTGACTGAGATTCCCTTTAGCACCTACTAAATAAACCCAGCTGCTTCTGCACCTCAAAATAGGAATTTTTTCTGCTCAGTCTGGCAGGTAGAACAGCTGCTTCCCTAGGAGAAAATTCATTAAGAAAAGACATATGACCCTATATAATCAAAATATTTAAAGATAAAATGTTATTTCTTTTCTCTTCATCCATTATATCATTGGAAAATAAACATACAGCTGTTTACACAAGGGATATAGATTCATTCAAGTATTAATAAATCAAATTCTCCATTTTCAGGATTTGTATTGAAAACCTACTGTACATCATCTGGTTGGCGTTGTTGAAATAAGAATGCCATTTAGTCTGTTAAGACTACTAAAATTCCTACAAAAAATGGCAATGCAAAATCAAGGCTGAACTATTAATTAAAAATTTGAATATGTATACTCTTATCAGGAAATATAATCTTTAATATATGCTAAGAACTAAATATCATTGTTACACAATATAAGTGAACTGTATTTAAACAGATCTGCTTTGATGCTTATGAAATGTTTGAAGGTGAATTTTTATTCACTTGCCTTCATGAGATACAGCTGTTGAATTGAAGCTTTTCCTTAAAAACACTCCAGATGTTTTCTGGACTCTAATTCCCTTTCAGAATTGTAGATCATGTTAACTCAAAAAATTAATCAAGTACACAAGTTCCAGGAAGTTATCTGAGTTCAATGTTTGTTGAACATGATCCTTCTGTTCTATAGTTTGGTGAAGTTTAGGAAAAATTGCAAAAGAAGCCACATACATTTACTCACTGGAGAAGGTAGATGAGAAAATCCCCTAACTGTGTTATAATCTTAGCTCTGGGGCATCTACTATCAGTCTTTTTTATTTTATTTTATTTTATTTTATTTTATTTTATTTTATTTTATTTTATTTTATTTTATTTTATTTTATTTTATTTTATTTTATTTTATTTTATTTTCCACTTTGTATGTGGCCAGCAGGGCTAGGGAAGTGATTGTCCCCCTGTATTCAGCTCTGGTGAGGCCACACCTCGAGTACTGTGTTCAGTTTTGGGCCCTTCACTACAAGAAGGACATTGAGGTGCTCGAGCAAGTTCAGAGAAGCTTCAACAAAGCTGAGTGGAGCTTTCAAGTGGAGAAGCTGGTGGAGAACAAGTCTTACGAAGAACAGCTGAGGGAGCTGGGATTGTTCTGCCTGGAGAAGAGGAGGCTCAGGGGCAACCTTATCACTCTCTACAGGTACCTTAAAGGAGGCTGTAGTGAGGTGCGGTCTATTGTATTATATTATACATTATACATTATATTATACATTATATTCTATTATATTAACTTTAGCAAGAAACATGTTAATGTGGAAAGATAGTCACAGCTCAATTATCAGCTACAACCATCACAGAATCATCTAGGTTGGAAGAGGCCTCCAAGATCACTTAGTCCAACCTCTAGACCTAACATTAGACCTAGACCTAACATTAACAAGTCCTCCACTAAACCATACCACTAAGCTCTACAACTAAACGTCTTTTAAAGACCTCCAGGGATGGTGACTCCACCACTTCCCTGGGCAGCCTATTCCAATGCCTAACAACCCCTTTGGTAAAGAAGATTTTCCTAATATCCAACCAAAACCTTCCCTGGTGCAACTTTAGCCCATTCCCCCTCGTCCTGTCACCAGGCACGTGGGACAATAGACCGCACCTCACTACAGCCTCCTTTAAGGTACCTGTAGAGAGTGATAAGGTTGCCCCTGAGCCTCCTCTTCTCCAGGCAGAACAATCCCAGCTCCCTCAGCTGTTCTTCGTAAGACTTGTTCTCCACCAGCTTCTCCACTTGAAAGCTCCACTCAGCTTTGTTGAAGCTTCTCTGAACTTGCTCGAGCACCTCAATGTCCTTCTTGTAGTGAAGGGCCCAAAACTGAACACAGTACTCGAGGTGTGGCCTCACCAGAGCTGAATACAGGGGGACAATCACTTCCCTAGCCCTGCTGGCCACACAGTTTCTCACACAAGCCAGGATGCTGTTGGCCTTTTTGGCCACCTGAGCACACTGCTGGCTCATATTCAGTTGACTATCAACCATCCCAGGTCCTTCTCTGCCAGGCAGCTTTCTAACCACTCATCTCCCAGCCTGTAGCACTGCTTGGGGTTGGTTGTTGTGCCCCAGGTGCAAGACCCAGCACTTGGCCTTGTTGAACTTTCTACAGTTGGCCTCAGCCTATCAGTCCAGCCTATCCAGATCCTCCTGCAGAGCATGCAAGTGTTTTTGCTAATACAGTTCTGATTTCCCATCCCAGAAATTGAAGATACATTAATTTGCCCAAGGTTGACTTTTCTTTTCCAGTGGTACATATAAACTACTGTAGGACCTTTTATCCTTCCAACGAAGTGCTTATTTTCAGATAATACACGTTTCACACCTCTAAACATAGTGTTAGAAATTTAAATCACTTGTTCCACGTATTTCACACAGAAATATGGAGAATCTTTATGTCAAAACATAGTTACTAAATACTTTTCATTTACCTTTACAGCTATTGGGTGGCAATCGCTATTAATTGTTGAACAGAAATAATCCCATTCAGTCAGTCATAACACAGAAATATATGAAACAGAAAGGACCCAACAACTTGCTATGTTTTTTCCATGTTCTTATCATATCATAAATCATCATTCAAAGAATAGCTTATTTTATTATTTTAGGGTGCTGTGGCAAAAAGTGATAATTATTTTGTTTAAGAACTCAAACATATCCTTACAGCAAAATCAAAAATTTTCCTAGCTTTGGTTAGTCAGAAGATAATACTTAAGGTATACATTAAATTGATCTAGAAAATAAAACAGTGGGTTGAATGACTCCCTGTTTCATCTGGACCAGTAAATGCTTAATTGTTTATATGCAACTCACGAGGTTGTATGCCCTAGGTAATTAAAAAGGGTGTATAAATCATTCTTGGAAATGAAGGTGATTAAAAGTCTCAGGTAAAAAAAACAAACAAAAAACAACCCACCACCAACAAAATCTAGATCTACTTTCTGAGTGAATAGTTAAACATATATAACTGAACAGTAGAGAAACCACCAAATTTTCTGAATCTAGTCACAAATTCTCTTTGCTTTTCTCATGCAAGATAAAGTTTCTTATCAGACTGAGTGGACCTCGAAAACTAAAGATGTTTTTAAAGTTTTAACTTTCATTTAATAAATAAATAAATCATGTTCTGCTCAGTCTGGCTGCAGCTTTAACCTTTACTTGACTTCTATTCTTTGTAGTTCCTTCAAGATAGTAAGGGTAATATGTCTAAGGTTATACAAGCAAGAAGCCCACAAAACAGTCAATTTTAATTTTGGGGAGCTTTTTGTATACCTTAATGGAAGCAGCATACATATTGATTATTATGATTAAATGTTTTGCTTTGCATCATTATTATTTCTTAAAAGGTGTGAATTCCATCTTAGAATCTGTATTGTGCAAGTACAATTAAGTACATTGCAATATTAAAACCTGTCCTTTACCACCTGTCAAAGTCGTGTCTGTGAAGAAGTATGTACAAGTTTTTGAACTGTGAAACTTGATTAAAGAATTAGCATTCTTTGAATTAATTACTCTGGTACTGAGCATATTCATTCACCAGTCACATGCTCTTAATGATCCCATGCCAAAGATCATAATCCACACGCAATTTAGAGACTGTTGTAATCTATTTTTCTAGTGTTTGCACTGGACAAAAAATTGCATTTGCCAGTATTTCAGACTTAGTATCTCTCACCGGTCAATTCGTCTAAGTTATCTAGCTTTATTCACTATCTTTGCTTTCCTGAGGTCCAGTTATAAATCTACATGCATATCTCTTATGGATTAAGTCTATGTTAATGTGCATTCCGTCAGGTCATCTTGGTTTCAATCAAATTTGGCACGTTAACTTCAATAAGAAGGAATTTATGAAAATACATGTGGACAAGAAGATTGCTCTTTAGTCTTCTGCTCTGCTATACATGATCAGAGCATCACTCCTGCTTTTAACAATGGCTGTATTAATAAATCCATTATAAAGTACCTGCATAATTTGTTATGGAAAAGGTCAATCTAAGAACAGTGGTGTAAACCACCCTGAACCCCTCACCCTGAACCCTCACCCTGAACCCCTTATTTATTTACCCTTAGAAAGGGTAAATAAATAAGAATAATGCAATCAAACTCAAAAGCACTTGAGTTGTTATTTAGCCAGCAGACGGCAAGTGATGCTCAGTGCAAAAATATAATCTCTTTCTTGAACTATGCAAATGTGCTATGAAATGAAGATCTAGACAGACTTTTTTCCTGACCCATTCATCCAATTAAAGAGTATGCTTTTCTTACTGTGAGAAGGAAAAAGCCAATATCATATGCACCCTAGCAATCTAAAGGATAATGTGCTGTAAGATGTAAAATTCCTTTGTAATAGACCTGAAGGACCATAATTTCACTGGATGTTCCATTAGGGATACCTTCATTTTCTTTTGTTTTGGAGTATTAATCTCTGCTACCTGTCTGAGCATGCTGAGAGAAATGTAATAGGAAAAGGGAACAGAACCAGCAAATACAGAAAACATGTAAGAAATTGTTAATAAAACATTACTGTTTTTATGGGAAATTATTAAAGACAGAAAGCATAGCTGAAGCATGAAGTAAATGCCACAATAAAAATGACAACTGTCCAGAAGAATAGTCAAAAATAATGTAATAAAACTTTTTTTTTTTTTTTTTTTTCTACAATGAATTCTGTCAAATTTGGTGTCATTATTGATATAAGCACTAGGGTACAGCTTTGAACCCTAGCAATATAAATTACTTTGAAAATACAGTTTGGTAACAATGCAGTTCTAACTTTTAGTGCATTTGTTATGTCATCTGAAATCACTTTTCTGGAAAGGAAAATGTCTTACAACGTAAAAGACAAGGTTTCTACTGTGTATATGGCCAAGCACATCATGTATACATCATCTAATGAATCTAAGAGAGAAATTCTTCAAGCTATGCCAGCTGAACATCTGAAGGGGGCATTTAGATAAAAGCATGGAATATTTTCACTAGTTTACGTGAACACTAAAGTTTTCAGCTTGTTAACACTGGTTAACAATTCTAATTAGTAGCTAGGGGTAAATATTTTTTCTTGCCTTTCTTTGTAGGATGTTTGATAGTCCTTCCTCATTCTTAAAATACTCAGTTATGGTATTCTTGGCTTTCTAAACATGCTCACTAGAGTTAAAAGTGCATAAATAATACTCATTAAAATTATGATTAATTAACTTAATGGAAGTAAGGCAGGAAAAACACTGCAAAAGGAAAAAAAATATGCAAATGTATTTCTTCCACATCTTTAAAATAATTTGCTTTTTTCTTCAGTACCAGTAAAACATAAGTCGTGACATGCATATAACAGTACACCACATGGAGTAGAGTCAGAAGACTTTAATTTTGTAGAGAGTTGATGTTAATTGGCTTAACAATCCTGCCAAAGCAATTAAAACAGCAGTGGGTGGTTTGACGATGATGCAGATCATTGATGCCCCATCAAACTTAATACAATTACAGCCATATTTTGCCTGAGTGGATCCTGAATGAACCACCCACAGATTTCAGAAAACCTCTGTTAAAAAGATTTTAGTGATAAGTGTATCACAAAACAGTTAAATGTTGCAGCTTTTTGCTTCAAGTGTCAGAGAGGATGAAAGCTTAAAAGCTTTCGCTTTACAATCTAATTTAAAAGAAAGAAAGAAAGAAAGAAAGAAAGAAAGAAAGAAAGAAAGAAAGAAAGAAAGAAAGAAAGAAAGAAAGAAAGAAGAGAAGAAGAAGAAGAAGAAGAAGAAGAAGAAGAAGAAATTGAGGAAGAAAGAGCAAGTGCTGCTTTCTTATGACCAATAGAAGGAAGCAGATTATAACTGTTGGATTTTAATTATTATTGCTTCTAGATAATTAATAAAACAAAAGCATGTTTTTATCATATGTTGTCTAAGTATGGCTTACTTTTCACTGATATAACTTCAGTTGTCTTTGACTAAAGACAAACAACTTGAGTTCTACATTCAAAAATATCAAATGCATTCAAAACATGCAAAGATATGAAAGTAGAGTTATTAACACCTCTGAGTCAAGCCACTCTACAAGCAGCTGTCACAGATGTCAAAATCTTTCTCAGGTACTCAGAGAATTTGCCAACCATTGCAGTTGCTTCCGTTACTTTATCATCAATTTATTTGTTTAAATAATCTATTTGAAAATAGCTTCATAGAATCATAGCATGGTCTGGGTTGAAAAGGATCTTAAAGATCATCTAGTTTCAACCCCCCTGCTCTGGACAGGGTTGCCAACCACTAGAGCAGGCTGCCCAACTGCTAGAGCAGGCTGCCTAGAGCCACATCCAGCCTGGCCTTGAATGCCTCCAGGGATGGGGCATTCACAACCTCTCTGGGCAAACTGTGCCCACCCTCTGAATGAAAAACTTTCTCCTAATATCTCCCCCTTGTCCTATCTCTACCAACACATGTAAACAGGCATTCCTCCTCCTGCTTATATGCTCTCTTCAAGGACTGAAAGGCTGCAATGATGTCTCCCTGGAGACTTCTCTTCTCCAAGCTAAACAAGCCCAGTTCCCTCAATCTTTCTTCATAGGAGAGGTGCTCCAGAAAATCTTCAAAAATATCTTCCAAAATATCTTCAGACATGAAAATGTCTGAATATTCAATTCAATTGAAAAAATCGAAAATGAAAGACCAGACCTGTTACACTGTATTTTTGTTATTTAATATGATATTGTAGGATCCGAATTCTACAATAATTCTAGACCCTTAACATCTTAATTAAAAAAAATAAAAAAGACTATAAAGCTTGGCTTTTGGAGACATTTTTCTCCTTAGCTGTTCCATAAGTCATTGTATCAGAGGGCTAGATTCTTAGCTACTATAAATATTCAAAAGAGAAATAACTGGTTTACTGAAGCAAAGATTTTGGAAGAAGTATTAGCTGGAAGTTTTCTACTCTCTCTCTCTCTTTATTTTCTTTTTTAATGTTCCCAAAATATGGTTATAGTAGTGTTACAAAAACTGCTTATGAACTGGGAATTGACCTCACTTCTAAAATGCATAATTTTTCTTTTAGTTACATTTTAGAGTTTCAGGAGAAACAAACAAACAAACAAACAAACAAGAAAACTATCTGCAAAGAACAGAAAATTATTCTTACATTCTTCTTATAAAAATTGTATATTTTAATTTGTCTTACACATATTCTCTGTGTAAAGTGTAAGCTTGGTTCATTCAGTAATGAAAACCAGTTAGCTTCAGTAAGGTTAGAACTTTACAACATGTCTGTCTTTTCTATAGGAACAGAATTCAAGTAGAACTGTAATGCTAATCATTACTGAGGTTTTATTGTGCTGAAGCAAATAAAAGCACTCTCATACCAGAAGTTTCCTGTGCTGTTATGTTTTTTTTTGTTTCACCTTTTTTGACATATTTTTGCTGTTTATTTTTTTTTAAATGATGATTATTATTTTAAGTAAAATTATTTTAAAAAGGAAAATAATATATACAATATATACAAATATATAAAATAATATATACAAAATATACACAAAATATAACATAGTTTGATGACAACATTGCACACCTGCCCAGAACATAACTACTCCTTTCTTTATCATCTTTTGACTGTAACTTATGGAACAGCATATTTATAATGAAAAATATATATACGAGACAATAAAAAGTGGAAAACAGTTGTTCTTGAAGAAATATTGGAAGTAGTTAAAATTAATGTGCTGCTCAGTCATAAGATGCGTCTATAGAGAAGTGTTGGAAATCCTTTGATTCAGGTACATTCCCCATCAGTTTATCTCTGAGGAAGTCTATTGTTCCTATCAAGTGCATCTATTTGATAGCTGCTTCTATAGTTACTCAATATATATATATTTTTCTAAATAAGCTTGCATGTCTAAGTGAAAATTCTAATTAACTTCACTGAAGCACAGCAATTTTAAAGGTATGTGGCATTGACCCAGGGTTTTTTGAGAAGAGCTGCAGAGTTCAGTCATTTCTACCATTAGCCAAGTTTTTATATGTATCCATGTTCGCAGATTTTGCCCTTTTGCATTCAAAGTAATTTAGCTATTTCTCTCTTTCATGAGGGCAGGAACCCTGAAGCTATCTCTAACCTGCAGTAATAAATAAAATTTTCCAAAGCTGACCCAACTTATTTATTGTCTAAACAAGGCTTTCTTAACCTCTTTCAAGATACGACTTTGAGGTACATTATTATTATGTATACTTTATTGCCTATATATGGTTTTTCTTGAATATTTTCTGCTTTGTCTCTGATAGAGCAGGTTTTGTATTTAAAATATTTGGCTTGTAAAATGAAAACAAAAATTAACTAAATGTTCATGTAAACCTAAAACAGTCTGTAAGTATTTTCCCAAAGCCCTCTGTGACTGATGATTTACTGAAGAGAAAAATAAAAAAAATACAGAAAACCTGACTGTTCACAAATCAGAAGTAAACCTTACAAAATTCATTAGGGGCCTTGACATAGTAATATAATTCAAAAGGTTATTTTATAGCTATTTTTAGGGTTGTCATCTCAGAAAATTCTGTCTGGAAGGAGGATTTCCTATTGAAAACATTGACCAGCTCCCACCAACTAGAAAAAATGGATGACTGCAGTTTTACATTATGAGACAGAAGGGCTGGGTTTTCATGTACATGCTTAGAGGTGTATATTTCTGTTGTGTATTGAGTTTTGTAAGGAAATTCAAATGCAATAAAAAGTGAGTAGTAAACTAGTATGGCCAGTGATATTAAATTGCAAAAATTACTGCATGGTACACTTGTAAGAATTAAATCAATTAATATACAGGTGAATTGCTAGTACATTAGTAAAATGGTAATTGTTACAAAAATTAGATATGATGCATTTCGTGAAGTTTCGCCAAACTGAAACATTGGAAAGACAACAGAGAAAAATAAATAAATACGAGTTTGATTTTTTTTTTCAAACATTTAAAGTTTTGTTTATTCTCTGTAAGCAAATGAACTAAAATATTTACTAAAAAGGAAAGGATTACTTGATTTATCTTGTTTCTTTCTGTTAAGGTCTTTAAGGAAAAAAAATTGATATGATCAATATGAGCTGTCAACAACTGGATTGCAGTGCCTCCTTATACTTTAATGATTTTTTTAAACCTGTCATTCTAGAAGCAATTCACATGCTGTTACTTAGAAATGGTCCATATCTGAATTCTTTATGCATAAACATAATTTTGTCTCTGTCTCAAAATAATGTTGTATAGAAAGTGTTTCAAGCTCGTCTAGTGGTAATGAGACTTACTGTTATGCAAGGATGTCTTGCCACTTCTCATACTTCCGAGACAGTCACAGACCACAGAGCTTCTCTTCTCACGTATTACAGGGAAGTATGTCCTTTTCAGGTGTTGTGTCTGGATATCTGACTTCCTCACCTGAGAGTACCAATTGATATTTGAATACAAACGAGGACAAAACCATGTGGTTGTTTGTTTGTTTGCTGTTGTTGTTCAGCTATTATTTTTCCTCTGAATCATTTATAGGGATATTATATATCTTTTGGACAGGTAAAGAAAAATGTGAATTCTGGGAGAGAACTTTCTTCAAATCTTTTTGGGTAGTAAAATGCAAACAAAAATTTGTGTGGATAACACTGTCTATCTCCCTTGCATGTTTGTATAGACGCAGGCACATATGCAAAAAAAGCATTTGAGGGTATATTATATGAATAGGGAGAGTGGGAAAAATTAAAGAACCCCTTAGACAACTGGGAGAATCAGGTTCTGAAAACACATTGTAATGTAGCAACAAATTTTGAGATACACTTTTTTTTGCAGGTACTATACAAGTAGTGTGACAACACTTAAAATAGCAAGCACTGTTTGTATATTATCTGTTGAAATTAGTAATTGGTGAGTATAACTTCTTTAAATGTTTATTTTACTTGAACTAGTATCTCTAGAGTGTCCAGTAAATCTGTTTATTTAGAATTTACAATGGTTATCAGATTTTCTTATTTTGTCTGGCTTGCTTCAAATATGCTAGCTTAATTGTGGGTATAAGTATGCTCTGAACTATTTGGTATCAGCTTCAGACACTTTATCAACACATAAAAAAGGTTCATACTTCTTATAGGACAAAATTAACTGCTACTGCATATTTTAAATTAACCAAATCAATTCATTATTTTAGAAAGGATGGATCAGTCAAGTAATTATTAGCTAAGCATGTAGATAGTAATGTTTCTACATTGCTATCTTATTGCATCCTACCATTTTACCACTTTAACAGTATAAATAATCAAATTAAATCAGATATATATTCTTGTCATAGCAAATTAATATTTTGTCTTATCATTGGCTAATATGAAACATAAAAGCAAAGGCAAATATCACGTATACATTCCTATTTTGAACTTGGAAAATCTCTTTCAGGATGTAATTGACCACCTAGTTAACATTTTATGTTCTCTGCTTTTAGAGCAGATTTGGTAGTAAAAGCTAAAGAAGTGGGCAGTATTTTCATGTGTTTACTGTTAAGCTGTGCTGCTTAGTCTAATTCTAATTTTTGCCTAAAGGCTTGGAATATAGTGGTTACAAAACCTTTATGCCCGACAAACTAATAAATTTCCTTTAACTTTAAAAAGAAATGTGCTCTTTCTCCATGACCGTAAATCTGTTTTGATAGAGCTTGGAGTGAATGACAGAAGTGAAGCCAAACTACTATTGTGGAAAAACAAAGTCTGAGTCTCACTGATTGGTGTTTCAGGTTAACTAAAAATGGAAGATTATAACAGTATTTCATGGCATCTAGATAATTAGATTAGGTTTATCACATCAAATATTACATCAAGGTTAGTATTTCTTGTGGCCAAGAGGCAATATAACATCTTGTTCTATAGAATTTCAAAAGACTGTGGAATTTTTAAACATCCAGTAAAATTTGTTTTATTGAAATTAAGAATGTTTTTCAAGAACACTTTTTTCACTTTGTGTTGTTTTTCAGGTAGACAAAGACTATCAGAGTTGTTGTGTGTGTCTTCTTCCTGAATCTATCATGTACATGTATTTTTATGAAACCGAATTTCCCCACTGGATAGAAAATGTTGGAGACATCTTTTTCTTCTTTCTTCTTTCTATTTCCAATTTCTTTCTTTCTTTCTTTCTTTCTTCTTCTTTCTTTCTTTCTTCTTTCTTTCTTTCTTTCTTTCTTTCTTTCTTTCTTTCTTTCTTTCTTTCTTTCTTTCTTTCTTTCTTCTTCTTTCTTTCTTCTTTCTTCCTTTCTTCTTTCTTCCTTTCTTCCTTTCTTCCTTTCTTCCTTTCTTCCTTTCTTCCTTTCTTCCTTTCTTCCTTTCTTCCTTTCCCTTTCCTTTCTTCCTTTCTTTCTTCCTTTCTTTCTTCCTTTCTTTCTTCCTTCTTCTTCCTTTCTTTCTTCCTTTCTTTCTTCCTTCTTTCTTCCTTTCTTCCTTTCTTCCTTCCTTCCTTTCTTCCTTCCTTTCTTCTTTTCCTTCCTTCCTTCCTTCCTTCCTTCCTTCCTTCTTCCTTCCTTCCTTCCTTCCTTCCTTCCTTCCTTCCTTCCTTCCTTCCTTCCTTCCTTCCTTCCTTCCTTCCTTCCTTCCTTCCTTCTTCCTTCCTTCCTTCCTTCCTTCCTTCCTTCCTTCCTTCCTTCCTTCCTTCCTTTCCTTCCTTCCTTCCTTCCTTCCTTCCTTCCTTCCTTCCTTCCTTCCTTCCTTCCTTCCTTCCTTCCTTCCTTCCTTCCTTCCTCCTTTCTTCCTTCTCTCCTTCCTTCCTCCTCCTTCTCTCCCTCTCCTCCTCCTCCTCCTCTCCTCCTCCTCCTTCCTTCTCCTCCTCTTCTCCCTTCCTCCTTCTCCTCTCTTCTTCCTCTTCTCCTTCTCCTTCTTCCTTCTCTTCTCCTTTCCTTCTCCTTCTCTTCTTCTTCCTTCTCCTTCTCTTCTCCTTCTCTTTCTTCTCTTCTCCTTCTCTTCTCTTCTTCTTCTCTTCTCTTCTCTTCTCTTTCTCTTCTCTTCTCTTCTCCTTCTCTTCTCTTCTCTTCTCTCTCTTCTCTTTCTCTTCTCTTCTCTTCTCTCTCTCTTCTCTTCTCTTCTCTTCTCTTCTCTTCTCTTCTCTTCTTCTCTTCTCTTCTCTTCTCTTCTCTTCTCTTCTCTTCTCTTCTCTTCTCTTCTCTTCTCTTCTCTTCTCTTCTCTTCTCTTCTCTTCTCTTCTCTTCTTTTCTTTTCTCCCACTCTTAAGGCCCAGTCCTACAGTTTGGAATAATACATAGTATACTCACATTGTTCACAAAATTTGCAGATTTCTTCAGTGGAATAACCTTTATGCAATTGAGTAAATGCCAAAATCCATGTTCTTCATTGAATCTTGCATCTCCAAGTATTTTATGACAGAGAAAGTCTTTTCAGTGCTTCTGTTATTCAAGTGGTACACTGTAGTGGGCTTGCTTTTTTATTCTTACTCAATTTCTAGCATTCAGATGTATTTCATAACCATTTCTTAAAGTCTTGCTTCATACCAGGTAATGTTAATCACTTGCCTGAGATGTCTAAATTATATCCTTATTTCCAAGCTACTTTTTACAGTCAGTGGAAAAAAATCCTGCACTTCCAGAGAGTGATTCTTGTTGACTGACTGACAGATTAGTTAATCTTGTGTAGTAGTTACAAGACATTTATAATTATTGATCTTTCACAAAATTCTGGAAGCATTTTATAGAGAATATTTGGTCTATTTTTTAGGATAAGAACTTCTCCACAAGGGCCCTGATTCGTACTTGATGATATGATGAAATTTCTGGAATGCAAATAGAAGTATTATTGGCCATGAAAGAATGTAGGAATAAACGTGGACATTGTTTTCAACTTTACTGTTGCGTATGACGTAGTATGACTGATCTTGTTCGGTGTTATTTATGAAGTCCCATTACAGCTTTCCTAACAAAAAGAATGGTGACAGTTTCCTTTATATAAACATTAATTGCTTAAGAAGTATTTGTGTCCCAACTTCATGTTGGAATAGCAATTTTTGTCACTTGTCTATAAGAACCAAAGGACTGAGTTGAAGTGTTGTACAAAGAAGACCATTGAATAACATTTACATTATCAGAATATATATATATATATATATATATATATTTTTTTTTTTCCCTTCAAGATTTGTAGTTCATTTGATTATGATAATTTTAACTGGATTTGCCAAACTTTGGAATCCAAGAAAGACACGAACCATTTCTTAGCTTTCAGATTTTTGCTTTGTACAACAACACAGTTTAAAACCCTGTGGCAATCTAACAATTCTTCAAGGGAAGTCTTTCTTACTAGCCACTGATTGTCTATGCAACTATGCACTATCAAAAAGGTAATGGGAAAGTTCTAACAGGTTCTAATTTTCACGCTCATTCTTAGGTCATATCATTCACTTCATTGTATTTTAAGAAGATGTATACACAGAAATCTCTTGATTTGTATCTGTAATGAAACTGTATCTGATGAATAATTTCACCCCCAATTGTGCTAAAAATTGCACAGTGTCTTTTCTTTAAAAGTTTTAATGTCTCCTTTACATGAGTGTTGTAAATGACTGTTTCTATGAAAAGTATTTCTATATCAGAAGAATATCTATATCAAAAAGGAAAATTTCTACAGCCATCTCACCGACCTTGCTTTTGATTTTATTATCTTAGGCTGACTTTTAATCTTGTCTACTTCTTTATTTGAATCATATATAATAGCTGTCTTTCCTGTTTTTTATATATCTCAAAATCTTTTTTACTGTGGTACAAGGTACAGCAGTTTATTAGCTACCATTATTTTATTAGTATGCTTTAAATATTACTATATTATTTCAGTATATGCACTTTATGTAGGTAATTAGTACAGAGGTTAAATTCCAGAATATACTCTCTGGTATCTTAACATTTATTTCTTATCGGTTCATTCCATTGGAGACCTGCAAATTAGAACAAGCTTCAATTACACCAAAGAAGATGCTTTATAATGTCTTAATGTCTTTGGCTATGGTTGAATGTATCAAATCAATAGATCATTGCCAGCACTCCACGTTTTTATAGTTCCCAGCTAACTTCTTAATGCCATTTTGTTGCTACATTATAGTTTTTCTGGAGAAGGTGGAAAATAACATGCTTGCTTCATGCTACCACGGTTTGAATCTGTTCACAGGATTCTGTGAATCAGGCTCAATACCTGTGGCAAGACAGCTGACCTGAACCTCCATGTTGGCTTCTATTTAGATAGTGATTTCTACCTGTGCAAGGAAAATAATTCTGAGGATCAGCTTTTTTTTTTTTTTTTTTCTCTCTCTTTTTTTTTTTTTCTTCTTTCTTTTAGACATAAAATGTCGAGTGATTATATGAGAAATATTATATTTATTTCAATGACTTTTTTAATTACGATGTTATAAGATTGTAATATGACTGTAACAAAGACTCTTTTTCTACAGCCTTTATCTTATATCTTATCTTTTATCCTATTTTAAAACAGGTTGAGCTTATCTAGTACTTGGAGTGAAAGTCAGATGAAGAATATCTGCTTCTTATTGCAAAGAGAATTATTTATGAAGCATCAAAAGCTATGAAATGTACATTTTGCATTTGAATGTACAATCCAAAAAATAAGTAGCATTGTGAGTGCTGTTGTTCAGAGACACAAAATAGAAATAAGTAAAATAACGGAAACTCAGGACACTGCCAAATTTCTTTTGTATTTAACTTAAGCACTGAATTGTCTAGGTGTTACCTGCCAAATGGTATTAGCCATTGCACATCATTTCCGGTAGGAGATATTATTTAATTATTTTCTAATTTCACATATATATATATACGTATATATATATATACACATATACATATATATATACATATATATATATATGTATATATATATTTTCCACTCAGATTATCAGATTGATAAGTAAAGGTAAATCAAAAGGCAAATCAGACTTTTGGGGGATGATCATAACTTCAAAACAAGAAATCTGTATTGATGTGGACATCTTTGCATTCTGCCAGGCTTCCAGCTTCTATCACACATTTCTATTAAAAGTTCTCTGGCTGGGGAAAAGGAGAGGGGAGGGGAAGAGAGGGGGAAGAGGAGGGAGGTGAGGGGGCTAGGAACATAAAGCAACCAAGAATTGGGCAAAAGTCTATGAAAGTAAGAGGGTTCTTCTCTCCTTTGTATATAATGAATTTTGAATAAATATTCCCACTTTTTTTTACAGCATATTAATTCTTAACAATTAAACTATGGTAAGACTAAGGAAAAAGACAAAGTATCCATAATAGGGGAAGAACGTCTCCCTTTCTCTCTTTGACTGCCTCTGTTGGAAAGTATCTCCATCTCCCACTCTCTCTCTATATTGATATATTGTTTAGATCCAAAATAAAATATACATATAAATATTTGGAAAACCATATTACAAAGGGAATTAGAGGCAGGGGAAAAAGAGACTGTAGGAGAAAAAAACTGTAGGAGAAAATGGAAACTTAGCTAAATATATATGGTTGGATAGGTGGAAGGATTGCTGTAAAGCCTATTGGGCCTCCTCTTTTCAACTCTTGGTCAAGTCTTTTAAGGTGATTTTAGATGGGATTTGTTACTCAGCACAGGCAATTCTTAATTGCACAAAATGTATAATAACTGTAGTGTCTGACGTTGGCAAAACCTAAAAGTACTTCCCTAAAGACACTATATTAGACGCGATGTCTGTAGACAACAGTACATCACGTACATACAGTTTTGGTTTCCGAAACTTTATTTTTCATTTTCAAGAAATTCACTGCTTCCTGCGATCTCATCAAATTTCTCCTCTGTTTGCAGGTCAGCCAGTGGGAATGAAAACAACCAAACAACCAAACCAAAAAAAAAAAAAAAAAAAAGGCTTCTATAATAACCTTTTTGCCAACCTCTCCTTAAAATATGGACAGAAGTGAAAATAAGAAGAGGTGGCAGCTTGTGCTAAGAAAATGACAGAATAAATGAGAAGAAAATGACAGAATTTGAATTACTCAACTCATATCTGTCAGTGATTGTAATGCTAAGGTAAATAAAATGCAAATGAAGTTTTGAGCAACTCTGAGCAACAATGTCATTCTGATTGGCTACTGAGACACCTGATTTTTTTTTTTTTTTTAACAAAACAAACAAAAGAGGAACAAGGTTAATCTTTCTTATGCCAGAGTAAGTCAAGTCTAAAAGGCAGAGTTATTTTCTCCATTCTTACGTCCACTAAGCTGCTGTATACCAGGCCTCCAATTAGTGGTGGTAACTACATCTCTAGCTTACCTTGAGTGCAAAAATATTCTTACCCTATATTTAGCATTATTCCTTAGTCTATCCTGGTAAATACATTTATTACTGTCACAAAAGTGAAAAACTTATTTTATACTTAAGGTTGTGTTTATATTTTTTTTCCAAAATTTAGAAAAAGAGACAACAAAGGATTCAATATCTGAGAAAAAGTTCAGGTATGTGCAAGCTATCTGAAATATTTGTTCAAAAATCCATAGTACTTAAGGTTGATATTGCCTTTTAATTGTGGAGGTTTTATCTAGGCTTTTGTGCTGATAAACTATGTTTTGTTCAATTTTGCTCAGTTTTGTGGCTTATTGACCTCAGTTTTTATTTTTACAGTCTAACTTTTCACACTTTTTAGCCTTGGTTAAAAGCGATTAAGTTCGATTTCTGTGAGCAGTTATTCCACTTACAACATTTTTATCAAAACAAGGAAATAGGTTGGAACCAAGGTATTCCTGGAGTCCGTCTTTTCCATCCTTTTTTTTTCCCCTCAGTTTCTGTAGTTAAACACATTTTTTTTTTTCCTGACAAACGCTGTGATGGCGATTCACACTTTTTTCCACACGGGGTCTCAGGGGCTATGCTAGATTTCTTTGCTTTTCTTTAATATCAGTCTTTCAGAAGCTTGGAATGATGAAAGGAGAATGGAGAAAAGTTAAATATAAGAAAAAAAATCAGCAGATAATCTTTAAAGTCTGATTTTGTTCTGAAAGTTAACTATAGATGTACTGTTCTGTTTTACCACATTTATCTTATGTTTAATAAATAATTTTGTGCTAAGTGTTACTATTCTACTTTAGGTTGTACTTGGTAGTCAGCGGTATTGTTGTCATCCAGCAAGGGTAAGCAGGAGACTGTTTTCAATGTTTCTCACCAGATTCTCAGATGCACTTTGAAAATTCAAAGGATTTCCAATAAATAGAAAGTGTTATAATCATGAACATATAGTTATATGTTCATAATCATGACAATATGGTCGACATTTGACCATATGTTGAATTTATTCAAATTATTAAAAAAGCAAATAAGTCAAAATTATTCTATAAACATTTCTTAATAGCTCCACAAAATTCCAGGTATGATACACAGAATAATTTGGATACATGGAAATTGAATCAAAGGACGGAAAAGTTGATAATGAAAAAAAAAAAAAAAAGATTTGTACTAATGAAAAGAAATATGGCAATCAACCTAAATATGTTATGTTAATAACCATTAAGCCTATTAATAACCTTTCCTCACTCAGGTTAAATAGAAAGTGTATACTTCTAGTCTAGAAGATACCATTTATTATTCATGTTATAGAAATATAATAAAGTATAGTATATTGAACTCCCCTCCAAGAGGTGCTTTTAACTTCTAGGGTTAAGGATTTTGAGCATACTTTGCATTTTTAATTTATTATCAAAGTGAATATAAAACAACTGAGTAGGTTAAAATATATAAAATTATGACAGATTATATTTTTTTAGGATATTTTCTCATACTTTGAAAATAAGAGTGAATAAAGTATTTTAAAATGGTATAACTCAGAAAATGATGTATATTCGGACTGACTTCTTCAAGCCAGGGTGAAAGTGATTCAAAAATCAATTATATGATGCTAGGAAAATGCACAAATTATAAGCAGGTCTTTTATTCTCATTACTTCTGATATTCTATTACATTTAGCAAATAAATATTCTTATTAGAAAAGAAACTGTACAGTATACATAGGCAAGAAATAATAAGCATTTGATCACAGTAAAAATCTCATTTCAAAGATAAATTTGTTTCATTGTATGCCGTTTATACTTCCAAGAAAAAAAGGTAGTATGGTATAAGAGGGAGTGTGTTGTAAAAAAATAGCCTTATCGGAAAAGAAAGTTTGTTTCATGCCTGTCACTGAAATATTAGACCTTACTTGTCAGACAAATTACTTTGAACTATAGGCTATATGTGAAGGAATTAATATTTCCAAAAATGAGTTTTACAATATCATTTGATGAGTCTTGTGGCAGTGAGATAAGAAAGAATCATATCAAATTCTGTGTGAATTATTGATTTTTTTATTGCCACCATATTCTTAAAGGAGGAATGTTAAATGATTTTAAATTGGAATCTCAGGGAATAAACTAATTTATGACTATGTACATAGAATAGGACACAAGAAATAATAATATGTTAGCTCATTTTATGTCAGTTAAAGCTATTTAAAAAGTTTATGGCTCTCTACCACATTATCATGTTGTTTTAGTGCCTTGGATATGTTATTTAAAGAGCTTCTTGTCATAAGCAATTATATTATGCAGGTAAATACATGCATACATAATTTCAGAACTGTATACCTATATATACACACACACACATATAGTGCTTTTAAATATTTTCATCCTTTTCACCACACCTTGATAAACATGGATATATTCTTATTTCCATTTTGGAGAACAGAGTCCATATGGATAAGTCTATATGGATAAGTGATTTAGGATTTCCACAGGAAATCTTAAAGAAGTCTCTTAATCCCAGCTAAAGTACTACAGTTTTGTTTACACTCTAAAATTTAGCTTGTATCTTTTATAAACGTTATATCATTGGCACTTTTAACCATAAAGCCTTTTTTTCTAAAATTCATAGAGGGCATTAGTGATTTTCATATTATATAGCTTAAAAGAGTGTAGCTAGAGAGTGAACAAAAGTTAGGTACTCATTTTCTGTTTTTTTTTTTTTTTTTTTTTTTTTTTTTTTTTTTAAGACATTAAATACCTCAAAATGTTTATTTTGAAACAAAATAAAGAATTTAATTCTTACTAAGTTGTATGTAAACACTAATTTCTAGGTAAACACATAAAACATTGTTGGTTTGATTTAAAAACATGTTATCACTAAACAAGAAAAAAAAGTAGTAGAATTTGATAAAACGTTCTTGAAAAAAGTAGATTTTGTGAGTTTGTAATTTATTATATTATATTATATTATTATTATACATGTATTATGTCAGCTAATTAAGAAGAATTGTGACAAAAGGTTTATCAATGTGAAAATAAAAATTTTATAAATAAATAAGTAAAACTATTTTAGGAAATAAAATCTAACATGTCCAACTGTGTACTTATATTCAGTTATAATATTCAAATGTAACAATTTAATTTTTAGTTCAAGGATAAATTTTATTTAAACATTTTTAATGTACTACATTGTATTCAAAATGTATGGCAATTAAGTACTATTTCATCTCACTATAAGCAAGAACATAAGAGAACATTATTGCCAAAGAAATTTCCAGGAAAAACTTTTAATTTAAAACTTCAGTTTTTCTGCAGTCAGAAACATCATTGAGAACAATAAGCTTTTAATATGTCATTGGAAGTTATATAGACATTTATTTTATTTTATTTTATTTTTTTACTGGATTGAGAAGATGGTATTAGCTCTCTATATTTTTTTTATGTCACTATTAATTTTCCAGTATTTTACGACTGATTAGTCTGTGTACAATTAGAGAATGTAACATCTGCTATAATGTATTGAGATAAAAATATATATTTTTTTCTTATTTTTATTTTATTTATTTATTTATTTATATATATAAAATATATATTTGCATAAATGACTTGCAACACAAGAAACTAAGACACTATATCCCTAATTGGGCATAACCATATCAAGTTCTTACCATATATAACCATATCAAGTTATTGGGCATAACCATATCAAGTTTCATATCAATGAAACACATTATAGATATGACATTCCTTAAGTATTAAGGAATTCCTTAAGTATATGAAGAAATACACCTAAGTATATTAAGGAAATATATTTAAGTATTAAGTATATTCTTTTAATATTCAACTTCTTAATTTTATTTCTGTTTATTTCCCATTACAACATGGCTGTTCTTAAGGTGTATGTTACATACACCTTTAGAATCTACAATGATAAATACCTATATACAAAACACCAATAAACTCACATAAACACAAACCTCAACTACACAGTTCTATACAAGAATAACAACATCAGGCTCTTCTTTTTATCAGTGACCTATACATGTCTCCTTAAACATTTGAGAAAATAGAAAGGATTTGTACAAAGCAAAATCAATATCCTATTAGTTCCTTATCCTGGCCTATGGTCACACCATTAGGACTGATACACCTTAGCCATGAATAGAAGATCCGAGGTTATGGAGGACTCTATTTCCAAAACAAAATACAAAATAACTTTTTTTTTTTTTTTTTTCCCCCAACTTTTCTGAAATCCATTAGAGTTACAAAAGAGATACAAAAATCATTTAAACCAATACACCTAGTTCACTTACCAGTGCAACAGTATACATTACTTTCCTTCACAGCTAAAAATATCTTTCCACTATGACAATATGTTATTTGCTCATCAAAAAGATGAAAGTGTTATTTACTTCTGTCTACCTGTTCACCTTTCTTGATGAATTAGCGCATTGACATCCAGTTCCTCTGCTTTCCAGATGAGATCATGCCCATGTCTACAAAGCATCATGGCAAAGCTTCCACTTCTGTTGATATGTGCATGTTTCAGCATAAAGCAAGGTTTTAGTCTCTATGGAATTAATATTGTATACTTTCCATACAGTCCATTAGATAAAAAATTGTATCCATAAAATCAAAGGTAATATTTCATAAATTGACTTCAAATACAGTGGAGAATTCTGGTACTATAAATCAAATGTTAACACAGTGTGGAAGATGAAACCTCTGCTAAACTAGATAACAGCATGCAGCAACTAGGATACTATTTTTTATAAACCTACTAGTAACGTGTTACTGCATTTTATGCAAGATTCTACTCTCCATTGCTCAAAAGAAGCTGAATAAATATACACAACAGTAATACAATAAGATTCTCGTGATGCAGACTGCTATTTTTTTTTCCCCCTAATTTTCCCCATGTTTTTCTCCCAAATGGCTTCAAGTTTTATTTGACGTAAGGAAGAATATTATATTTCCTTATGAAATGTAATTCTAATATCATTTAAGAAGGTCACCTATTAAGCTGGTATAACAACTAAGTAAGACTAAAACAGTGAGCCAATAAAATGTAAATTAAGTGTACTTAATTAGAAATTCTTTTTATGTATCTTAAATTATCACCATGAATAAAATTTATAGGACACACAAAGGTTATTTGGATGTTAAAGAATTAGAAGGATAGGTTGGTGATAAAGTGTCTTCATGATTTGATTAGCTGTGGCCAATCAAACAGAAAGCAAAGGGTTTAGAGCAAAAAATGAAGGCCATACCTACAGATAACACATTCATAAACTGCAGTGGCTCTAGATTTAAGTCATAAAAATGAAAAAAATTAAAGTGATTTCGTACAAAATAGTGCAGACACAGAGAAAAGTAATTTTCTACTTGTAAAAGTTTGCATTGAGTTTTTATAACTAGATTTTATAGATAACAAAATACACAAAGCACAAAGAAGAGATCAAAACTGATATACAGACACTCTATTGTCATTGACTTAAATGACAATATATTCCAATAGAAGAAATTTCCAGCTTGATCATAGTTTTTCATTCCCCTCGCACAAACAAACAAACAAAAAAACAACAACAACAACAACAACAAAACAGTAAAAAAATCGAAAGAACTTTCTAATGTAGAGAAAGGCATGATAAGAATCAATGTCTGGAGCCTAAATTTAGACAAATTTATAGAAGAAAACATATCTAATAACTAAGTGATTCCTTTTGGAAGAAGTGGATAGATTCTGTATATAGTTTTTGTCTTAATAAAAATTAGAAACATTTTTGGAGAAATGTTTTCATCATCATAAAAAAATGGTAGGGTAGGGTCTGGAGGTATTATAGGGTATTATAGGGTATTATAGGTATTACAGGTTTGGAGGGATTATTACATAATTAAATAGCTTTTGACACAAAAGAAAATATCAGTATAAATCTTCTAGTTACTAGTCTAAAATAAAAACCTATATTATGACATCTTATGTGATCATAGTTCACTACATTATAATGAACTATGTGAAAACTAAGGTAGTACACTGCCTTTTAGTTTTTTTTTTTTTTTTTTTTTTTTTTTAAGTGTAATAGATTTTTTAAATCTATTTTCTATTATTTTAATATAAAATCTATATTTTAATATAAATATATTTTAATATTTTTAATATAAAATCTATTTTTCTATTTTTTTCTCTAATTTGAGATTACTCCTTTTCAAAATGTACACCTGAAATTACTGTCTAATTAATTCATCTGTGTCTATCAATGTGTTCAAATTACTTCATAACCATAGTGCTTCATGATGAAGATAACGGCACTATTTGTTGAATTAAATCAGTCAGCATATAGTGTCAACAAAGATTTTTCCAACTACTGTAAATTTTGCATAAAGTCAAAAGAAAATCAATTATTTCTCTCACTTTCTAATGTGTAACAGATGCAAAAACCATTAAGACCTTGTCAAAATCAAAAGTATTAAGCCACAATTTATTTTTCTGTCATTCCATATACTTATACTATATTGACTTTTACAGTAAAATGGGGGTGACAAGAGAAAGCAAATTATATATTGTTGCCAGACCTGAAAGTGTAACATCAAAACGTGTGTAATCTTGAAAGATAAGAAAGAAAATTGTTATCTTAAAATAGCAGAAGCTGTTTCACTGACAGTGCATAAACATAATGCATAAGATAGATAAAAATGAAAAGAACTGAACCAATAATCTATGATCCTACCTTTTTTAATGCATTCTTGAAAAAATCTCTAATGATTGGGCTGCTCCTGCCCCAAATTTGAACAAATAATTTGAGTCGTGCATGACATGAGATTTTGCAGTGCTTTGATACCATTAGACAATGGTCAAAGGCAGGAAGAAAATAATTTTTAGTTTGATTGAAGTTGTAGCTATGAAGTAAGCCTTGAATGGGGAATAATCCTCATTTGCTTCATTCATTCAATTAGATTCGTTCTACCATCAAAATGTGCTACTGACATAAAAGTAATTATATAAAGACTTAGTAGATTTCCTGCTATATTTGAGTTGTAATACATTGTCAAAAAGCAATAAAGTCAGAATAAATGACACTGGATTATAGAAAGGACAAAATGTGGAACAACTGTGATTAGGAAATAGATGTAATGTAGTGCCTCTTGCTTTCTGTGACATACATGTATGTCTGCTTTCTGCTAGCTGACTGAAACTTTTACAGGATTAAATGAACAAGGACTTGGATGCCTAGGGGAAAAAAAATCAGCTTCTAGTTCTTGAAAATTCAGATTTTCTTTACATAAATTGTAAGGATTTTAAAACTTTTTAGTATGTATAAAAATTATACAATGAAATCTATTACATTAGTTTGCTATTTAAAAATAGGGTGCCAAACGTTTGGTGTTATTTAACACTGTGACCTCCTGTCATTTGCATCTCTAAATGACAGCATTAACTTACTATGCTGTTGGTGTCATTGGTAACATCAAGAGATGTTACAGAAAAAAAATGTGGAAGAACAATCTAGTAGATGAAGATAATGGTGTTAATAACAGTGACAGGCTCAAAAAAATATATCATTGTTCTGTAGTTGCATTTATATTTCTTGTTGCGATTGCCACATCCATTTGGCATGTTAGTAATTTTCCAGCATCTTGAGAAGATACATATTGTAGTCAACACTGGAAACAACATAGAGTATGAGAACACCACATTACTTACAGGATACCTCTATCCAACACAATTTAAAGTGGGTTGCTAAAATGTTCCCTTTTATCACTGGAGACCCAAATTCAAATCATTAGCTCACAAATTAAATCTTATTTCTTCAGCTTGTCTTAACCACTGTGTGTCCATATCATTGAAACAATACATCTCCTTGAATAATTGGATTTGGAGAATGGAATCTGAAATAGTGAAAGTGACAGTATATACATGTCAAGCTATCTATTCTCCACCTAATAGAGTAAGATAGAATAGAACAGAACAAAACAGAATTGGTTCAGGTTTGTTTGTTTGTTTGTTTGTTTTTTGAGGAGGAAGAAAGATCTAAACCTTGAATTACACCATCTCTTCCATCCAACTATTCTTTAATTACATAATTACCTTGGCAAAAATATCTTTATAATGTATCTGTGTGGTCCTTTTAAACAGCATTATACCATAAAGTCAATCATGTTTTGCCTAAAGTGATTGTGTCTATTCCTACTTTAATAGGTATCTACCTATAACAGAGAAAGCTGCAAATTAAAACAGCTGCATAATGGACTGGCAGAAAAGTGATATTGGTGGATAATAAATTTCCAAGAGAAAGGTAAACAGGTGGCATTCTACTGGGCATAAATTAATGGTTGTGTACTGAAGGGCCTGAAGCCACTGTGGGAATGTGTCCGATTAGAATGGGGTTTATTTGTCAAAGTTTTGATTAACAGTCAGTAATTCTTTGTCCTCCCTTTTGTATTACAAGAACAGCATATCTTTGTGTATATTTTCACACAGACCCTAGATATGGAATGACTATTTTACACAGAGGGAAGCAAGCAATGAGAACCCAAGTTATCTGTGGAAATCTCCCAAGAAACCTCTGTCAGATATAAAAAAATGAACATGTTTTCTCAAACCAAGTTCTATTTTTTAGATCAACCTATATCACAGATCTACCTTAACAATTTTAGTAACATCTGGAGAGATTTTCAGAGACATAAGTGTTCCAGATGTTTCTTGACGATATGATAATCAACACCATCTACAACATACCATTCTCAAAATAAAAGCTCACACATATTTATTAACATAATAAGTTATTCAGTTAAGATTTCCTTTACACATTCAAAGGTGTAAATAAAGCTTTACCGGTATAATGTATGAATAATGATACAACTTCTTTTAAAATTATAAGCTGGTTAAAGGACATTTTATACAAAATTCATTGTTTGAATCTTGAGGTCTCTTCCAACCTAGAAATTCTGTGATTCTGTGATTCTATAGTCTAGATTTGAGTGAAATTTAAGTTTATTCTGGCCAATGGGCCAAATAAGTAAAATGAAAACCGAGCATTTCCCATGCAATATAGTGATTTTATGATGTCAGTTAGTTTTACCACATTCATTAGCACTAATTCTTGAGAACACAAGTCTAAGTTCTAAATTGTCAGTGTCTATTCAGTTATGCTTGGAAACACAGCAGAATGGAAGATAGTTTAAAAGAATGACTGGATATCTGAACAAAATAATGGAATATATTCTTAGCTACCTAGCTAGAGGTATATACATGTACTATGAAATTAGATTTGTTTATTGTTGGTTGTTTTGTTTGTTTGTTTTGTTTTTAACTTTAAATAAAGATTTTATTTACAAATTATCAGAGTGATAAATGGACAACTTAATGTCTAGTTAGATATTACTGACACTGGTTTAAAAATAAATATTGAACTGTAGTTTAAAAATAATTCCTTTTTCAACTTTCTATTATTTACAGTTTTAAATTAAGTAAAATGTAAATACGAGTTTCTGTCCTGCATTCCACTTAAGCTAGCTGAAAATCAGGTCTCAGGATGAAGCTAGTATGGCTGGATCTCCATCAACAAAGGAAAGAAAGAAAGAAAGAAAGAAAGAAAGAAAGAAAGAAAGAAAGAAAGAAAGAAAGAAAGAAAGAAAGAAAGAAAGAAAGAAAGAAAGAAGGAAGGAAGGAAGGAAAGAAGGAAAGAAGGAAGGAAGGAAGGAAGGAAGGAAGGAAGGAAGGAAGGAAGGAAGGAAGGAAGGAAAGAAAGAAAGAAAGAAAGAAAGAAAGAAAGAAAGAAAGAAAGAAAGAAAGAAAGAAAGAAAGAAAGAAAGAAAGAAAGAAAGAAAGAAAGAAAGAAAGAAAAGCCTCAATAAGATGTACACCTTCTGTCTTAGACATTTATTGTAGAACAAATTACTTTCTGGAGATTTCTTCTAGCTACACAACTTTTCCACAAGCATATTGACAGAAAGCAACTGAGAAGAAAAGCCTAAGTATACAAAGTCATAATGGAATGAATAAATGAGCTATCAGTGGAAGAAAGATAAGCTCCAAGATACTTCAGCTAAGACTTTCTCCAGAAAAGTTGGCAATCACCATCACTTTTTTTCTCAAATGCTGAATACCATTCTTTTTCCTCATGTACAAGACCAATGGCATCAAACTACAAACGATGATGACAAGAGCAGTGACAAAGTGAGTAGGGACCTGATCTTAGGAGAGGAAACAGGAAATATGTGGTTTATGCACTCTATCATAGTATTTCTAATGTACTGTGAGGAATACTAAAAATTGTAGTGTTAGAAACATCTTACTACATATTTCAAATGTATGGGCTTATCATAAAGCCAAGGATCTGTTATTTAGCTAGAATCTAGGCAGTGAAATTCTCTGTATCAGCAAAAGAAAGAATCTAGCAAAAGAAAGACTGAGGAGTATGATACCTCTTTACAAACGCAACAAGGTGTAGTGGGTTTACGTGGCAAGGTTTTGTTAGCAGGGAGCCATAGGGAGGGGGAGAGATGCTCCAGGCGCCGGAGCAGAAGTCCCCTGTGGCCTGTGGTGAGGACCATGGTGAAGCAGGATGTCCCCCTGCAGCCCATGGAGTACCACGGTGGAGCAGGGTTCCATGCTGCAGCCCGTGGAGGAGACCACAGTGGAGCAGGTGGCCCTGCACCGACGGAGGCTGCCGCCTGTGGAAGACCCCTGCTGGAGCAGATTCCGGGCCGGACCTGTAGCCCGTGGAGAGGAGACCACACAGGAGCAGGTGACCTGGCAGGAGCTGCTGCCCGTAGGGGAGCCAGGTCTCTGATATCTGGAGCAGCTCTGGAAGAGCTGCTGCCTGTGGGAAGCCCACGCTGGATCAGTTCATCAAGGACTGCATCCCGTGGGTGGGACCCCACAGCACAGGGGACGAGAGTGACCGAGAAGGAGCGGCAGAGGAGAAGTGCTGTAGACTGACCATAACCCCCATTCCCCCGTTCCCCTGCGCCGCTCGGGGGGAGGAGGTGGAAGAGGGTGGATGGGGGGGAAGGTGCTTTTGTTTTTTTTTTCTTTTCCTTTGTTTTCTCACTTCTCTCGCGTGTTAGTAATAGGCAATAAATCTTACTATCTTCTTATGCTGAGTCTGTTTTGCTTGTTACAATAATTATTGTGTGATTTTCTCATCCTTATCTCAACCCTTGAGCCCCTTTTCACATATTTTCTCCCCATTCCTCTTTGAGGAGGGGGAGTGAGAGAGCGGCTGTGGTGGAGCTCGGCTGCCCACTCGAGTGGAACCACGACACGAGGGTATAATCATCAGCAAAGAAAAATGCATTGTTTAAGCTACAGGTCAGTATTGGCACAACAGTGGATGGGTATATACCAGCTGTGAAAACATTTGAATCAGAAATTAGAAAAATGTCTAATAGTCACTAAACCTGTCCTAAACAGCATTCTGGTATAAATAGGTGTGTCAGCTGCAAGAGAGAAGGACAAAAATTAAATCAATGCAAAGGAAAATCCATTGAATTTAAAATGGATTGTAAAGGATTTTTGAGCTATGATTACTGCAATAACACAGGCTTTATTTCTAAAACCCAAGAGCTCCCAGTGAGACCTATGTTTCTAAGTACTTACTGGAAACTATCTTACTGTGTCAAGGCCTAAACTGACTTGGAAAAAGAGAAGAATAATTATATAAAAAATGCCATTCCTAGACTTTGATTACATTACGCAAATGGTTTCTGAATCATCTTTGTAGCAATCTTTTACACTTTAACTAAACGTGGAGACCAAAAATTAGAGTAGAATTTGTTGAAAATAAAAGAGAGATAAAGTCCTATTAACAAGACCTGCTCAGCTAGAATCATCAGGAGTAATCAGTATGGATTCAGCAAAGAGAAGTCAGGCTTGACCAATTTGATAAGCTTCTATGACAAAATGACCAGCCTGGTGCATGAAGGAAGAGCAGTGGATATTGTCCTCCTGGACTTCAGTAAGGCCTTTGACACTGTCCCCCAAAAGATCGTTGAAGACAAGTTGATAAAGTATGGGCTGGATGATCAGGCAGTAAGACAGATCAAAAACTGTCTGAATGGCCAGACCCAGAGGGTGGTAATCACTGGAGCAAGGTCTAGTTTGGGGCCAATAAAGAGCAGAGTACTCCAGGGTCAACACTGGGTCCAGTCCTGTTTAACATCTTCATTGATGACATTGGTGATGAATCAGTGTACCCTCCGCAAGCTGCTGATGACACAATTCTGGGAAGAATGTCTGAGGAGGGTCATGCTGCCATATAGAGGGACCTGGACTGGCTAGGGAAATGGTCTGACAGGAACATTATGATGTAAGGAAAATATATATTCCTGCACCTGAGGAAGAACAACCGGTCTGTGTTGGGGGCTACACAGCTGGAAGTCAGCTTTTCAGAAAAAGGATCTAGGAGTCTCAGCAGACACCAAGTTGAACGTGAGCCAGCAATTTCAGCTGAACAAAGAAGGCTCATTGAATCCTGGGCTGCATTAGGCAAAGTATTGCCAGCAGATCAATGGAAGTGATCCTTGCCCTCTGCTCAGCTCCGGTGAGGAGTACCGTGGAGTCAAGTTCTTGGTCCCCCAAGACATAGTAAAGGTAAAGTTATGAGGTTATCATCGGGCCCCATAGATTTGTATCTGTTCAGTTAGGCAGTTCAGATATGACAATCAGTGATTTTATACATCAATAAAAGAAGAATCTCTAAATAGTAAAACATCATTTATAGTTTCATAGAAGAGATCTGATAAATGAAATTACATCTCCTAAAACAGCTGGAAGACTTAGGAAGGTTTCTCTAATGACCAATCCCTGTACAGTACCTGACAAATTTTGGAAACCATTGTGATTCCAAAATTAAGACTACATAAGACTCCTAAGGAAAGGAAAGCAATTCTGAAGAAAGGTTTTAATTTAATGTAGGACATAGTGTTGCAGAATGAGGAGGAATGAAGAAAAGTAGTTTCTCAGATATTTCATGAGGAAGTTTCTAAGGCTTTAAGGAAAGAAGTTGTAGTTCTTTGGTTTGTTCTTGCAAATTTGTAGATTTACAAACAATGAAAGTCACAGATTAGAATTAAATTCTCTGTCACTGAAGAAAAAAAAATCACGTATGGGTGTTGTCCTCCCCAGGTTAGTAAGGTTTCATGCTTATTGAGAATTACAGTCAAAGCAAGCCTGCTGCTAAAGTCAGAATAGAAGTCATACTTGGGACAAAGTTTTACCATTGAGTCTACGGCCATTGTTTCAAGACCAGGAGCCAGGATCATTGTACAAATAGTTTTCCATAGTGCCTGGTATTTGGAAAGTGGTATTCTGAAACATAATGAAAATAATACTTTCCAAGGTGATTGGCTCCAGGGCAGATACATCCCTGGATTGGACAGGCAGGGCTAATTTTTCCGGCACTGAGCCCACTCGAGGGAGCCGCCAGGACCTGGCAGCCCTCGCGAGGGAGGTGAACGAGGCATAGGCAGAGCCAGCAGCGTCCCCTCCCCGGCTGTTCAAAAGCTGCCCTTAGGGAGCGCAAGTGACCAGGAGCGTGGCGACAGGGATGGGCAAACAGGGCGTGGTGTGTCAGAAGGGAGTGGTGTGGCAGTTAGCACAGCAGTTCCTGCAGGCAGGGCGAGCAGGAAGGGCAGAGCGCTCCCCACCACCCATACAAACACCTCCTCTAACAGTGGTCTACTGCTTGCTCAGCTGCAATGGTGTACACCAGGCACAGCGCGCTCTCCAGGAAGTCTGTACACACCCAGACAGACTGCCCTCTCAAAACTGCGGCAGTTCAGGTCTCTGGGTGCAGGGAGTGCCTGAGCCTGTTGCTACCACCTGTGGGGGGGGAAAAGAGACTATGTGTATGAAGGGCGAGCAGGTGGACGACCTGGTCCGCCTCGTGGCAGAACTCAAGGAGAAGGTTGAGAGGCTGAGGGATATCAGGGAGTGTGAGCGCGAGATAGACTTGTGGAGCAACTCCCTGCGCGGCCTGAAGGACAGGTACCAGGATGAGACACCCCAAATGGGGGTGGACCCCCTGCTCTGTTGCTGTTGGGCAGAGGCAGGGGACCTAGGAGTTGAGGAGGAATGGAGACAAGCTTGACATCGCAGGCGATGCCCCCCCACACCAGCCCCACCTTCCCAGGTGCCCTTATACAACAGGTTTGAGGCCCTGGAGCTTGAGAGACCCGTAGCTGAGGAAGAGGTAGTAAGTCTACCCAGAAGGATGCTTAGGGAGAGGAAGCTGACTCCACGCCTCAGGACTGCCTCCACCAGGACAGAAAGAAGGGTGATTGTTGTGGGTGACTCCCTTCTCAGGGGAACAGAGGGACCTATTTGTCGGCCTGACCCAACCTGTAGGGAAGTCTGCTGCCTCCCTGGGGCCAGGATCAGGGAGATTGCCAGAAAGCTTCCCAGCCTGGTTCGCCCCTCTGACTATTATCCTCTTTTAATAGTCCAGGCTGGCAGTGATGACACTGAAGAGAGAAGCCTGAAGACCATCAAACGAGACTTTAGGGGACTGGGATGGTTAGTGGATGGAGCAGGAGTACAGGTGTTTTTTTGTCCATTCCTATGGTGGCAGGGAGGGGTACAGAGAGGACATGGAAAGCCCAGCTGATAAACACATGGCTCAGAGGCTGGAGCCAACGCAGAAATTTTGGGTTTTTTTTTTGACCATGGGGCACTTTACTCGGCACTTGGCCTGATGGCTGCAGACGGGTCCCTATCTCTAAGGGTAAAATGGATCCTAGGCCAGGAGCTGACGGGCCTCAGTGAGAGGGCTTTAAACTAGGTGAGAAGGGGGACAGGGCTGAAACAAGGCTTGTTAATGCTGTGCCAGGGGTAACAATGGCAAGGCTGGGAGAGAAGGCAATGGCCCAATTGAAGTGCATCTACACTAATGCACGCAGCATGGGTAACAAACAGGAGGAGCTGGAAGCCATGGTGCGGCAGGCAGGCTATAACTTGGAAACGTGGTACGTGGTAGGTGAAACATGGTAGGACCACTCTCATGACTGGAGTGCTGCAATGTCTGGCAATAGGATATTCAGAAGGGACAGGCAGCATGGAAGGGGTGGTGATGTGGCTCTCTATATCAGAGAGAGTTTTGTTGTCGTGGAACTTGAGGCTGGGAATGATAAGGTTGAGTCCCTATGGGTTAGGATTAGTGGGAAGGCCAACAAGGGAAGCATTCTGGTGGGGGTCTGTTATAGACCGCCAAACCAGGATGAGGAGACGGATGAGGAGTTCTACAGACAGCTGACAAAAGTTGCAAAATTGTCAGCGCTTGTTCTCATGGGGGACTTCAACTTCCCAGACGTACCCTGGAAGCACAACACAGCCCAGAGAAAGCTGTCTAGGAGTTTTCTGGAGAGCGTGGAAGATAGCTTCCTGATGCAGCTGGTTAGTGAGCCTACCAGGGGAGGTGCCCCACTAGACCTTCTCTTCAGAAACAGAGAAGGACTGGTGGGAGATGTGGTGGTTGGAAACTGTCTTAGGCAGAGTGACCATGAAATAGTAGAGTTCTCCATTCTTGGCAAAGCCAGGAAGGGGACCAGTAAAACTGCTGTATTTGAATTCTGGAGGGCCAACTTTGAACTGCTCGGGACACTGGTTGGTTGAGTTCCTTGGGAGGAGGCTCTGAAGGGCAGAGGAGTCCAGGAAAGCTGGGCACTCTTCAAGAAGGAAATCTTAATGGCGCAGGAGCGGTCTGTCCCCACATGCCCAAAGACGAGCTGGCGGGGAAGAAGATCAGCCTGGCTCAACAGAGAATTGTGGCTTGAGCTTAGGAGAAAAAAGAGGGTTTACAATCTTTGGAAAAGAGGGCGGGCAACTCAGGAGGACTATAAGGATGTTGTGAGGCTGTGCAGGGACAAAATTAGGAAGGCCAAAGCTCATCTGGAGCTCAATCTGGCTAGTGCCATTAAAGACAACAAAAAATGTTTTTGCAAATATATTAAGGTGAAACAGCGGACTAAGGAGAATCTCCAGCCTTTACTGGATACTGGGGGGAACTTAGTTATGAAAGATGAGGAAAAGGCTGAGGTGCTTAATGCCTTCTTTGCCTCAGTATTTAGCGGCAAAACCAGTTGCTCTCTGGATACCCAGCACCCTGAACTGGTGGAAGGGGATGGGGAGCAGAACATGGCCCTCATAATCCACCAGAAAATGGTTGGCGACCTGCTACAGCACTTGGATGTACGCAAGTCAATGGGGCCAGATGGGATCCACTCGAGAATACTAAGAGAACTGGCAGAGGAGCTGGCCAAGCCACTATCCATCATTTATCAGCAGTCCTGGCGAACGGGGGAGGTCCCAGTTGACTGGCAGCTAGCAAACTCTAGGAGGTTTCTGGAGAGCGTGGAAGATGGCTTCCTGACGCAGCTGGTTAGTGAGCCTACCAGGGGTGGTGCCCCGCTAGACCTTCTCTTCACAAACAGAGAAGGACTGGTGGAGGACGTGATTGTCGGGAGCTGTCTTGGGCAGAGTGACCACGCAATGGTGGAGTTCACTATTCTTGGCGAGGCCAGGAAGGGGACCAGTAAAACCACTGTATTGGACTTTCGGAGGGCTGACTTTGAGCTGCTCAGGACACTGGTTGGTGGAGTCCCTTGGGAGGCGGTTCTGAAGGGCAGAGGAGTCCAGGAAGGCTGGGCGCTCTTCAAGAGGGAAGTCTTAATGGCGCAGGAACGGTCTGTCCCCACGTGCCCAAAGACGAGCTGGCGGGGAAGAAGACCGGCCTGGCTCAACAGAGAATTGTGGCTTGATCTTAGGAGGAAAAAGAGGGTTTATAAGCTTTGGAAAAGTGGGCAGGCCACTAAGGAGGACTTTAAAGAAGTAGCGAGGCTGTGCAGGGACAAAATTAGGAAGGCCAAAGCTCATCTGGAGCTCAATCTGGCTACTGCCGTTAAAGATAACAAAAAACGTTTCTATAAATACATCAACACAAAAAGGAGGACTAAGGAGAATCTCCATCCTTTACTGGATGCGGGGGGAAACTTAGTTACAAGAGATGAGGAAAATGTGGGGTGCTCAATGCCTTCTTTGCCTCAGTCTTTAGCGGCAATACCGGATGTTCTATGGATACTCAGTACCCTGAGCTGGTGGAAGGGGATGGGGAGCAGGATGTGGCCCTCATTATCCATGAAGAACTGGTTGGTGACCTGCTACGGCACTTAGATGTGCACAAGTCGATGGGGCCGGATGGGATCCACCCAAGGGTACTGAGGGAACTGGCAGAGGAGCTGGCCAAGCCACTATCCATCATTTATCAACAGTCCTGGCTATCAGGGGAGGTTCCAATCGACTGGCGGCTAGCAAACGTGACGCCCATCTACAAGAAGGGCCGGAGGGCAGACCTGGGAAACTACAGGCCTGTCAGTTTGACCTCAGTGCCAGGAAAGCTCATGGAGCAGATCCTCCTGAGAGTCATCATGCAGCACTTGCAGGGCAACCAGGTGATCAGGCCCAGTCAGCATGGCTTTATGAAAGGCAGGTCATGCCTGACGAACCTGATCTCCTTCTATGACAAAGTGACGCGCTGGGTGGACGAGGGAAAGGCTGTGGATGTGGTCTACCTTGACTTCAGCAAGGCTTTTGACACCGTCTCCCACAGCATTCTCCTCAAGAAACTGGCTGCTCTTGGCTTGGACTGGTGCACGCTTCGTTGGGTTAGAAACTGGCTGGATAGCCGGGCCCAAAGAGTCGTGGTGAATGGAGCCAAGTCCAGCTGGAGGCCAGTCACTAGTGGCGTCCCCAGGGCTCGGTGCTGGGGCCGGTCCTCTTTAATATCTTCATCGATGATCTGGACGAGGGCATTGAGTGCACCCTCAGTAAGTTCACAGATGACACCAAGTTAGGTGCATGTGTCGATCTGCTTGAGGGTAGGAAAGCTCTGCAGGAGGACCTGGATAGTCTGCACCGATGGGCTGAGGTCAACTGCATGAAGTTCAACAAGGCCAAGTGCCGGGTCCTACACCTGGGGCGCAATAACCCCAAGCAGAGCTACAGGCTGGGAGAGGAATGGTTGGAGAGCTGCCAGGCAGAGAAGGACCTGGGAGTGATGGTGGATAGTCGGCTGAATATGAGCCAGCAGTGTGCTCAGGTGGCCAAGAAGGCCAATGGCATCCTGGCTTGTATCAGGAACAGTGTGGCCAGCAGGGCTAGGGATGTGATCGTCCCCCTGTACTCGGCTCTGGTGAGGCCGCACCTCAAGTACTGTGTTCAGTTTTGGGCCCCTCGCTACAAGAAGGACATCGAGGTGCTCGAGCGGGTGCAGAGAAGGGCGACGAAGCTGGTGAGGGGCCTGGAGAACAAGTCCTACGAGGAGCGGCTGAGGGAGCTGGGCTTGTTCAGCCTGGAGAAGAGGAGGCTCAGGGGTGACCTTATCGCTCTTTATAGGTACCTCAAGGGAGGCTGTAGCGAGGTGGGGGTTGGTCTGTTCTCCCACGTGCCTGGTGACAGGATGAGGGGGAATGGGCTTAAGCTGAGCCAGGGGAGTTTTAGGTTAGATGTTAGGAAGAACTTCTTCACTGAAAGGGTTGTGAGGCACTGGAACAGGCTGCCCAGGGAAGTGGTGGAGTCACCATCCCTGGAAGTCTTCAAAAGACGTTTAGATGTAGAGCTTAGGGAAATGGTTTAGTGGGGACTGTTAGCGTTAGGTCAGAGGTTGGACTCGATGATCTTGAGGTCTCTTCCAACCTAGAAAATTCTGTGATTCTGTGATTCTGTGAAACGTGACGCCTATCTTCAAAAAGGGCCAGAGGGTAGACCCAGGGAACTATAGGCCTGTCAGTTTGACCTCAGTGCCAGGGAAACTCATGGAGCAGATTATCTTGAGTGTCATCACGCAGCACTTACAGGGCAACCAGGTGATCAGGCCCAGTCAGCATGTGTTTATGAAAGGCACGTCCTGCTTGACGAACCTGATCTCCTTCTATGACAAAGTGACGCGCTGGGTGGACGAGGGAAAGGCTCTGGATGTGGTCTACCTTGACTTCAGCAAGGCTTTTGGCACCGTTTCCCACAACATTCTCCTCAAGAAACTGGCTGCTCGTGGCATGGACTGGCATACGCTGTGTTGGGTTAAAAACTGGCTGGATAGCTGGGCCCAAAGAGTTCTGGTGAATGGAGTCGAAGCCAGTTGGAGGCCAGTCACTAGTGGCGTTCCCCAGGGCTCAGTACTGGGGCCGGTCCTCTTTAATATCTTTATCAATGATCTGGATGAGGGGATCGAGTGCACCTTCAGAAAGTTCTCAGATGACACCAAGTTAGGTGTGTGTGTCGATCAGCTCGAGTGTAGGAAGGCTCTGCAGGAGGATCTGTATAGTCTGCACCGATGGGCTGAGGTCAACTGTATGAAGTTCAACAAGGCCAAGTGCTGGGTCCTGCACCTGGGGCACAATAACAGAGCTACCGACTGGGAGAGGAGTGGTTGGAAAGCTGCCTGGTGGAGAAGGACCTGGGAGTATTGGTGGACAGTTGGCTGAATATGAGCCAGCAGTGTGCTCAGGTGTCCAAGAAGGCCAGCAGCATCCTGGCTTGTATAAGAAACAGTGTGGCCAGCAGGGCTAGGGAAGTGATTGTCCCCCTGTACTCGGCTCTGGTGAGGCCGCACTTCGAGTACTGTGTTCAGTTTTGGGCCCCTTGCTACAAGAAGGACATGGAGGTGCTTGAGCGAGCCCAGAGAATGGTGACCAAGCTGGTGAGAGGTCTGGAGAACAAGTCCTACAAGGAGCGGCTGAGGGAGTTGGGCTTGTTCAGTCTGGAGAAAAGGAGGCTCAGGGGCAACTTTATCACTCTTTATAAGTACATTAAAGGAGGCTGTAGCAAAGGTGGGGGTTGGTCTATTCTCCCACGTGCCTGGTGACAGGACGAGGGGGAACGGGCTAAAGTTGTGCCAGGGGAGTTTTAGGTTGTATAACTTCTTTACTGAAAGGGTTTTGAGGCATTGGAATGGGCTGCCCAGGGAAGTGGTTGAGTCACCATCCCTGGAGGTCTTTAAGAGACATCTAGATGTTGAACTTAGCGATATGGTTTAGTGGAGGACTTGTTAGTGTTAGGTCAGAGGTTGGACTCGATGATCTTGAGGTCTCTTCCAACCTAGACAATTCTGTGATTCTGTGATTCTTATTCTGAATTGGGAAACAGTATAGGTTGCAGCTGTGCAGTGTGTAGCTGTTTGAACAGTGTCCAGCTACGTTAGAAGTCTCATGGAAAGCAATGCTCTTGGCATCTGGAGTAACATCATTCATTAGAAGAAGTGATGATAATTCAGTCTTCACTGATCAGTACAAAATGCAAAATATAACCAGGATTTTTTTTTTGTAATTTGATTTCATTGTAAGGTAAGTGTTCATTGCATCTTTATAAATATTCAAATTCATAGGACTCTCTGAAGAACTCATACTGAAATTTGTAAAAAGAAAATTCCTGAGTTAGCAAGTGAAAATGAAGAACTGTGGTAACTTGAGGACAAGGATTAAACCAAAAGCTTCGTCCTTATCAACATTGCTATTTAAGGAAAATTTTGCAAGGAGCTCTGAGGACAAGAAGAAAATGTTTGTATTGTATTTTATCTGATAGTTAAAAAGCTAACAGAAAAATAAAAGACAGTATAATGTAAACCATCTAAGCTTCACAGTTGGTTCATATCAATACAATGTGTATATACATACATTTTATATTTATATTAACACTCACAAATGTTAATTCATTATTACACTAAGTAATTTTTCATGTGTATGTATATAAGCATCTAAAGTCCATTTCAAATTTTGGATTGGAATAAATCATGTGAGCACTGGATATTTAGTGGCCATTTCATTTCTTAAAAAAGAAGCGTCTGCTGACTCTAAAGATATCTCTTCACAGCTACTGCAGAAAAACCTGTAATAACTGATTTCAGAAACAAAAGTTGTGTGCTTGTGGGTGCTAAATGGCTTTCATGATAGAACTAGTTGAAAATATCCTTTTAGGTTTGTCTGTTCAATTGAAAGCATTTTTACCCTTTTAATCAGAATAGTTTTTAGCACAGGTGGTCAAGACAGATACTTGATAAGGACTCCAGACTAGTATCATTTCCTGTCTTTGCTAACTTTCCCCTCTGGAATTAAGGTGAATCACTGATCATGAGCACAAAATGACAACCTTGGCTACGCAGCCATATGTATTTCTCATCTGAAATGAGAATCTGAAATCACTGCTAATTAAGCAATTTTTTTTTTTTTCATTTAAATTTTTTTTTTTTTTCAAACCTTGTTTAGAAGAACAGAAGAACTTCACGTTAAATATTTCTATTATTCTATCTACTCTTACTCTGACATGAATATAGGTTGTTAACTTACTGATTGTAAGGCTGTGAAAGATTTTTTTTTGGCATTATTTTATGACAGCAGAGAATGGAACATCTTCAAAAGAATGATATAATACAAATTCTTCGATTGTAAAAGCTATACTCTTTTTCTCTTTCAGATTGTTGTTGCTTAACAATTAGTTTGGTTAGTAAGTCATAAATGCCTTATGAGTACAAATTGTTTGTATACTGCATTAATTTATACACAAATAGCACAACATTGAAACTTAGCTTTATAACTAAAAGCTTTTGTCATCTAAGCACTATGGAATCTAGTACTTCAGTCAATTGGTAGTTTCTCTCTTAAACTCAGTATTAATTTCTTAGATCACGGAGCATTCTGGACTACCTTTGGGAATGGTTAAAAGATTCTTGAAGTGAATGTGTAGCCTTTTTAATTACAAAAGCAAACCTAGTTAAATCTCTTGCTACAACTTGGAAACTATCTTTACACAATTATTTACAAAAACAATCATTACATGGAAAGAATCTGCTCTAACTTAAATACTAGTGTAATTTTTATGTATGAAACATCTGAGATTCACATATAAAGTGTGTATTCATTTGTCTTAATACCAACGTAACAGGAGTGGAGTTAATATAGGTACAGTTAAGATTGAAATTGCTTCCTTTGAGCTTGTTTTTAATCATCTAGATTTAGTTTTAACAGTTAAAAGAAAGAAAATAAACTTGAGTAAACTTGAGTAACAATAGAAAGCTACTCAGTTCCTGGATTTAACTGTGATCACAGAAATTAAAACTGTGTTGTAGGTAAGTTAAAGATTGTTCAGTTGTTGGTTACTCAGGTACCATATTTAATTTAGGAAATTAAATGATAGCTTTATTTTTTTAATCAACAAATATTATTATTGGTTACCTTTCTCATGAAGATTACTCTTTCTTTTCTTCTATTTAACTATTTTTGTGACTAGCATCCTTAGAGTATTGCAGGAATCTAATTCTTTAGAATGAAGAGTTTCTTTAAACTTTGCTAATATACATACTGATTTAAAAAATTAAAAATAAAAAAAACCAAACACTTCTGACATTAGACATTAGTGAGTGAATTTTGGAAAATCATTGAGCTTTTGCATTTAGAAAAGTCTATCTTTTTTTCTGTATCTAGCAACAGGCTTGATATACAAATGTTCAACGTGTACGTAACTGCAGCACATCAAGGAAATAATGCGAAAACTTTAGACATTGTGCATCACTTGTGCACAGAAAGAAGAAAATCAAAGCCACAACTCAGCTAATCTATGATTTATTTATTTATTTATTTATTTATTTTGTGAAACCTCAGGTTTATATACAAATTTATTACTTAGATGCGTATGTAAGGAAATAATCTGAGTTTTATTCATTAATGACATATAAGAACAGCTACAACCAAAAAATTTAGCGTGCAAGGAAAGGTACACATAATATCTCTATTTTATTTCTGATGACACAAAATATTCTTTATTTGCAATGACTGATGAGAAGTAAAGGATGAAAAATATATTCATAGAATCATAGAATCATAGAATATCCTGAGTTGGAAGGGACCCTTAAGGATCATCAAGTCCAACTCTTGACACCGCACAGGTCTACCCAAAAGTTCAGACCATGTGACTAAGTGCACAGTCCAATCTCTTCTTAAATTCAGACAGGCTCGGTGCAGTGACCACTTCCCTGGGGAGCCTGTTCCAGTGTGCAACCACCCTCTCTGTGAAGAACCCCCTCCTGACGTCAAGCCTAAATTTCCCCTGCCTCAGCTTAACCCCGTTCCCGCGGGTCCTGTCACTGGTGATAATGGAGAAAAGGTCTCCTGCCTTTCGACACCCCCTTACGAGGAAGTTGTAGACTGTGATGAAGTCTCCCCTCAGCCTCCTCTTCTCCAGGCTGAACAGGCCCAGTGACCTCAGCCGTTCTTCGTACGTCTTCCCCTCCAGGCCTTTCAACATCTTTGTAGCCCTCCTCTGGACACTCTCCAACAGTTTCATGTCCTTTTTATACTGTGGTGCCCAGAACTGCACACAGTACTCAAGGTGAGGCTGCACCAGCGCAGAGTAGAGCGGGACAATCACCTCCCTTGACCTACTAGCGATGCCGTGCTTGATGCACCCCAGGACACGGTTGGCCCTCCTGGCTGCCAAGGCACACTGCTGGCTCATATTCAACTTGCTGTCTACCACGACCCCCAGATCCCTCTCTTCTAGGCTGCTCTCCAGCGTCTCATCGCCCAGTCTGTACGTGCAGCCAGGGTTTCCCCGTCCCAGGTGCAGGACCCGGCACTTGCTTTTATTGAACTTCATGCGGTTGGTGATTGCCCAGCTCTCCAACCTATCCAGATCCCTCTGCAAGGCCTTTACGCCCTCATTCGAGCCCACAACTCCTCCAAGTTTGGTGTCATCAGCAAAGTTGCTCAAAATACCTTCTATTCCTACATCCAGATCGTTTATAAAAATATTGAAAAGTAACGGCCCTAAAATGGAGCCTTGAGGGACCCCACTGGTGACCGCCCGCCAGCCTGACGCAGCCCCATTTACCATAACCCTTTGGGCCCTGCCCGTTAGCCAGTTGCTCACCCATTGTATGATGTTTTTATTTAGCTGTATGGTGGACATTTTGTCCAGTAGGATCCTATGGGAAACCGTGTCAAAAGCCTTGCTGAAGTCCAAAAAAATCACATCAGCTGGTTTCCCTTGGTCCACCATACGGGTGATCTTATCATAAAAGGAAATCAGGTTAGTTAGGCAGGACCTACCCTTCACAAACCCATGCTGGCTGGGACCAATGACTGCTTTGTCCCCCAGGTGCACCTCAATACGTTTGAGAACCATCTTCTCCATGATTTTACCAGGCACTGACGTGAGACTGACAGGCCTGTAATTGCCAGGGTCTTCTTTCTGACCCTTCTTGAAAATCGGCACAACATTCGCCAGCTTCCAGTCTACCGGGACTAAGATCCTTATCCCACCTGTGAATACAGATAAGCCTCTATTTCGTCCATAGACCTCATTAGAAACTTTTTGTTTGTTTGTGAACTAAATATTAAGAATTAAAATACTGTAGAATTTTACTATTTTAAGATATTGAAAAATTAAAACACTTCATGCTTAAATTAAAGTTATCTTAATATGCTATCTTTTCTGTTTATATTAAAATAGAATGGTTCCAATTTTTAGGATAGTTGGGAAGTTCATAGTCCAAGGAAAATTAACATAACCAGCTATAATTTTAGTGTACACTTCACTTATGTAAAAAGTTGATTATAATGAGACATTAATCAGATTAGGTTGCTATTCTAACAGTACATGTTCCATAATTTTTAGCAAATATTTTTATTGATTTATATATTTTATGAGCAATACATTTATTATGAGTGAAACCATTCATGCATTTATGTGATTATTTTCAATAATGTGAAATAAATTCTGTAATCATAACAAGTGCTGTTTAGGCCATAGTTATTGGTACAGTTTGATTATATGGCAAAGTTGAAATAAATTGAAATAAATGCATTTGATAATCCAAAATTCAGTCCTCCAGAATGCATTTTATATTTCTGGAGCTTTTTTTTTTTCTTCCTTTTTTTTTTTTTTGAGTGGAAATTATTGAATTCTGTAAAAAAAACAAATAATCAGACTAACCCAAACAAACACAAAAACACACAACAGCAAAAAACAACAACAACAACAACAACAACAAAAACTGACATCACCACAACCTCTACACAACATATCAGTTCTTCTAAAGATATTCATTCCATTCTTCTGAAGATATTCATGTATTATCTGACTTCTTTGCGGTCATACTTAACCTTTACAATACTAATTTAATAATGCATTGATTTTTGGTTATTTAACACAGTCAGGTACGGAAAGCTTATGAACACTATATTCATACCAAATAATAAATGTACATGGGTATTAAAAATTGTATCAATGAAATTAAAATTTGAGAACTTCAAATGCAATATTCTCCATGTTGACATAAATTATAATTTTTCTGAAACATTTAAAACCTTGGAAGCTTTTCTTCTCAATGCTTTAGATAAATGCAAGTGCTATTGGCAATACGCAGCAGATCTATTTACTAATGCAGAAGTAGTAGAAAATGTCATTTTACGCACTAAACTTTTCTAACAAGTCCCTCGATTATTCATAACAAGTGACTGTTTATTTCTCTGTCACTTCTAATAAACCAAAGGCATTGCAGTTATTTTGTCTATTGTCTACTTTAATCTCATTTTATCTTCTTTTAAGACTTTGAATTATATTATTCCAGTTACAAAAAACAAAAACAAACAAACAAACAAACAAAAAAACAGTTTCCAAGTTTCATCATTATTTGCAGAAGCAAAATAATGATAGCTACATTTTTTATGGAAGCTCTTTCAAATTTGAGATCTCCAAATAACAGAGAATGTGTTGTATTAGAAATATTACATATATTCAAGCATACAACAGTGAATGTGTTGTATTGGATATATTACATATATTCAAGCATACTGTATTGTTTAGGCAAAAATGTTAATAACCTTAAATAATCTGGTTTATCTATAAATCTGTCAAAAACTCAATGTATGAACAATTCCCATTCTTCAGAATTATTAAAATGCTTCTTTTGCAGATGCTCAGAAACTACAATATTTTCTGTTCTTTCTTCTTGTAGACTTTCTATTTTCTGGAAACCATGCACTAATGAAGATTAGAAAAGCAGAACACTCTGCATTTAGTGTTTATTTCAGAGGCTTTCCCAACACAGTATGTGTTGGGAAATATGCTTAATATTGAACACTTTCTACAAGACCTACCTGCACAGTGAAGCTATTTCTTCATCTCGTTAATATATGTACCTGCACTACAAAATCTATAGTCTTCTATTATGTATGTCAGAGTGAATAGTGTAATGTACAACCGTCTTATTACACATCTGTGAGTTCAGTCTCCAACAAAGTAATGGTGTAGTGACACTACACTATTAATTTGGCTCAACATACCTATAGTTATAGAATTCAGGGAATTTAAATTTTGATTTAGGAAGATGATGCTTTCTGAGCTTACTGAATTGTTGACAATATGGCTTACATCGGCCATAGCTGATTTCAAAGCAAGTGATCAAATCAAATTTATTTTTTTTAGATCATGATTAGTTGCAGGGAAAGCAGTATATCACAGTGCTTATCACACACCATTGAATGTAACGTCAGTCATTATTACCTGTTCAGAAGTTAGATCTATGTGCAAATGAAAACCACCATCATACAAGTAAAACAACAACTACAACAAAAACCAACATCAGCAACAACAAAAATGTATCAGTCAGAATCTCTGGAAATGTTAACAAGGGAAAAGATTATATCAGTTTCTTCCACGCTATGTTTGTTAACAACTAAGCAACATGCCTGAAAGTCTGTGTGCTATGAAGACACTAATTGCTTAATATTAATAAAACAGAAGGTTAAAAAAAAAACAACACACACACACACACACACACACACACACACAAACACTGTAGATTACTACAGACAATGGTACTCCAGTATGCAATAGAAAGACAAAAATAGTACAAAGCTATCTTTTTCCCTGAATGAGAATTCATTATAGTTCTTTTCCATTTCTATTTTTATGTATATGCTTTTTATTAACAGACATTATGAATACAATATATTTAACAGATGCAGTTTCTAGATAATCTTTTTTTTTTTTTCTCATAATTAAAATAATTTTTACCATCTGAGATAGAAATAGACTTATTCTGTTACATACATTAATTTATCTTAAGATCTTCTGTTTCTTTTCTCCTCGAGAGTAGAACACCTTCAATGTAATAGAAGCAACAAATGAACTTCCTGCTCAAATCAACCTAATCCGAGATGGATTAAAACAGAGTAAGGCAGCTACTATAAGTTTCTGCTCTTTTTTCTAGTCAATGGTGCCATCAATGATTATTGTCTTTCTTGCTCTTAGTTCAATTCTTCAGTCACAGAGTCAACATTTTGCAATTTTACTTTGCCCAGGGTCTTGTAGTGAACTGATTGAGACAGGTCATAATTTACAGGAAAATTATTGCTTATTATTTACATCTCCATAGTGACACAAAACTTCCAATAATTAACTAAGGTCACATCATAGCAGAAAAAAAATAATGCAAAATAGCAACAACAACAAAACTTTGCCACAAAGAGCTAGTGACTGAGCGATCATTTGAAAAAGACATGAAGATTCACAAAGGCCTAACTTGACCAGTCCTAGTTTCAGCTTTGTAGGTTATCATTTAAAAGGAAGGCAAAAACCAATTTAGTAGATGCTTTTCAGGTTTGTGTCAACCAATAACAAAAAGGAAAGGGGTAATATAGTATCCTAATACATTTATAGCACTGTAGGTGGTGTTAATAATGAAGACATGGGAAGTTACATTTCCAGCCTTCTCAGTTTTTCATTGAATAACAATTGGTAGATGCTTTATTGAGAACTACCTGTATTGTCCACTTCAAAATATCAAAACTAGATCAAACTCAAAACTTGAGTTTCACTGCACAAAATCTGATACAATAAAATCAAGAAAGGTATTTAATCTGTTGGTCATTTAAAGCAAGAAAGATTAAGGATTTTCCTGTGATTACCCACCTTTTCCTGGTGTTTTAAAAAAATAGGAAAAAATAAATAAAAAAATAAAAGAGCAAGTATTAATTTCACTTAACCACTTTGATTCTCTCTCCCTTTCTACTTTCCCACCTTCCTATATTTTTTTTTGAAGCAACAAATTTTTTTCTTTTATATTTTCTTTTAAATCTTTAAAATTATTTCTAACAAATATTTGTGTGATTTGTGAAAGAACACTTACAACAAACTTAGAATTCTGTTTTGATGTTTTTATCCAAAATGAGTAATTGGAGATTATTTCTTTCTACCTCCCGTATGACTACAGTCAAAAAAAAATTAACAGAGAAAACTGAATTATTTTGTGTGGTGTTTGCTTAATGTTAGGATGTATATGAAGAGAAAAAGATGCATCAGGATAGCGACATTGCATTTTATCAGCAAGAGTTTTACATACAATAAAAAGTGATAAAAAAACTGTGCATATGCACTTGTCACTGCCCTTTACACAGCAGGTGTCTTAATGTAACCTTTGTCTACTGAGGTTTTGAAGGTTTGTTCATTGTAATGACGACCAGTCCTGCAATCTTATTACAGAATTTTCTTATTAGAAGTGTTTCATAGGGCTTTTATGTGTTCTTGTTCTGTTTAACAAATGAAGATGTGTAAAACAGTCTCTAACTCTTTCTTTGGTTTTGCTATCTATTTCTTCATAAATAATTTTGCAGCACATAGTAATATATAGTAATATAGTAATATTATAGTAATATAGTAATGGTAGTCCATATCCAAGGAACTGAATATATCACAGCAGTATTCAGCTTTTAAATATGTGGACCTTGGAACATGATCGGCTTTCTAATGGTAGACACAGAGGCCCTTATAAATAAAAGCAACACAGATCTGAAAACAAAACCTACAAATACTGAACAGGAGTTCATCTGAAGTTAGCACATTCAGCAATTGATTATAGCTATCTATATGTAGGAAACAGGAAACACCGAGGGCAGGGGTGACCTCAAAATCCTTATCACACAGGAGTAGCACAATGTTTGTGAATGCTGCTCTCATCCACTCAGGATGTAATAGTCTTCTTATTAGAGCATTGACACATGTCAATGTGCAAGAGCAAAGTTCAATATCTTAATTTTTTTACAGGCATTCAAATATATATGTTCCTACAGATTACTTTGCATAAGTAGAAATAAAGTGAAGCTAAGAAATTCACTTTCCTGCTTTGGGAAAGTAAGGCCCTATAAATTCAACAAAGCAGCTCTAAGTTTTGCTTCTTGCTGTTATATGATTATTAATTTGTGATGTCTAATTCATCAACAGGGCTTCTGTTTTATTTGCAAATGCAAATATGGCTTTATTGTACTCTACCCTATACTACTAAGAACTTTCCTACTTCATCAGTATTCAGACTTGACTTAGGTACGTGTATGAAGGAATGTCTGCTCCTTTAATTGTATCTGGTCAAGGACCTTTTCCAATGCAACAAAGGATAATTAAAAAGGGAGGATGGGATGGGAATCAAAACCTAGTCAGTTGTATGAATTGATAAGGAAAGGAACAGATTGTGGGAGTGTTGATTGAAGCAAGGTTATCTGAGTGAGAATTTCTGGATTGGGATGATAAGAAAAAAGAAGGGGAACAATAGTCTAAATGCTCAGATACAGACCTGACAAAGCAAACATGGAAACGATGACAAGGAACAAACCTCCCAGTCACAATAGCTGATGGTCTATCAAACTACAGGAGCCAGTTTCAGGAAGATCAGCCTGGACTTTCCAGTTGTTGAGACTGTGAAATAAGGGGGGGTTGGGAAGAGATCAGGAAAAGGCAAAGCTCTGCAAACCCATGGGAGGATGTGCAGAGAGAAGGGAGAGAAGGAGGAAAAAAGGGGGGTATAAAAGGCCTGATCAGGGGCTGGGCTTCTCTGGCTGAGCTCTGCACCTGATCAACTCAGTCTTTCCTATCTTCTTATATTTTCTCATTAAATCTTTTCTAACTTCTCTTCATATTCACTCTCTCTCTCCTGTGTGCTGCAGGGACTATATGCCAGCTAACAGGAAGACTGTGAATGTGAGTGAAGAGTGGTGCCAGCTACTGGAGTCAGACCAGGGGAGCTGGCACCTCTGGCCTCTAGTGCTAACTACTGGAGTGAATGCAGGGGTCTCAGCTCCAGTTATTAGGGTGACCTGTGTGTGTATGTGAGTTAAATTGATGCCAGCTGCTGGAGTTAGGCCAGGGGTGTCAGCCCTGTGGGTTGTGGTGCCAGCTCCTGGAGCTCCATGGGACAGGAGCAGTGTGTTTTCCTAAACCAGCAACTTGGGGGGACCAATGTGAATGAGGTTACTTCAGGGCTCTGCAGCAGCAGCTGGAGCAGGGCCATGGGTCACAGCTCATGTGTCTGGTGCCAGCTTCTGGGAGGGGTGAGTATGTCCAAATCCAAAGCACATGGGATGAGTGTGTGTATAGATAGCAAACTTTAAACTGGACTAGATGGAAAGGCTCTGGGCCTCAGCACTGGGCTGTGCTATCAGTTTGGTGGAGAGTCTGTGTTGGTAAGCTCAGGGGGACTGGAGAACATGATGTGGTTGAGGGATAAGTGTGTGTGTGTGTGTCTGTGTGTGTGTCTGTAGGTCTGTCTGTGTCTGTGTGTGTGTAGGTCTGCGTGTGTGTGCATGTGTGTGTGTGTATATGTAGGTCTGCGTGTATGTGTGTGCACAGCAAGCTTTAATATGGACCAGCTGGTGAGAAAGCAACCTTTGAAGTGGGCAAGGGATCTGGGATCCAGGCAGGGGTGCTAGTCAGACAGATGAGCTTTGCCAGTACTCAAATGATTCGCAAATGTAGGTGTGCTTGTAAACCTAGACAGTGCTATGAGTGAGCTTTCTCTAGGGACCATCTATCCGTACCACCTGAAGAGGAAGAAGGGATTGTGGCTGTCTGTGTCTATATTTTGCAAGAGTCCTGTGTGTAAGTGCTGTTGACGTTACCCAGTTATGGAATAGCCTGCACAACCGGTTATGTCTATCCTGTCTCTCTTTGTGTACGTTTGTGCGTCTCTTGGATATGTGCTTAGCTTTGCTACCTGTTGAACCTGCAAAGGAGAAAACAGTAACCATGTACCCCTGGCCAGCCTGGCCAGAGACCCTGGGTCCTATGGCACTAGGCTGGGCCCTGGCAGCTCTGCAGGAGTGGTCCTAGACCAGAGCAGCTCTGAGGAGGCAGTCATGCTCTTCACCTCACTTAACAGTTCCATGTGTTGAATTTTTGTCCCCTTTCTTTGTCTGCTGGGCACTTTCTCCCCATGCTTGAAAACACTCTCCTAAAGGCACTGCTGTCTTGGCTGCCAGGCCCAGCTGTGCCCCCTGTGGTAGGACGGTTGGAGCCATATGGAACTGGCTGTGCCCAGCAAAGGGCAGCCCTGGCTTCTCTTCACAGTGTTCCCCTGCAGCCCCTTCTGCCAACACCATGACACGCACGCACAAATGTATCAACCTATTTAATGATCACATGCAGTCTTGTTCAAGACAGGAATAAGAACATATCCCTATGTGGAGGAGAGTTTCATACATACATAAATTCCACCATCCTACTTGAATTACCATGCTATCTTATATTCTTTCAGCATGTAAAGCAAAAATACATCAATTTGTAAGTTATGTAATGCCAATGATTATATAATGCTTGTATGGACTTGTTTTATTTCAAATATATTACTATTTCAGATATTTGATGAATGTTTGATGAATAGTATTCAGATTACTATTTAATGTATTTGATATGAATCAGAAGTAGATTGAAGAGAAAGTAAAAAAAATAAAAATAAACTAATTCAAACAGGCTAGCTCAAAATGATAGTCAAACGGCTTATGCACAAATATACATGTATACACATATAAAAAGGATTGTATATGTTGTTTGAGGTGCCTTCTCTGCCTTTTTTAAGCTCCACCATACATATTTCACTACAATGAAAACATAGTGGGTTTGAATTTTGGTTACAATCAATATCTTTATGTCTTATTGTCATAATTTAAATACCAAGTACACATATGTATGCTAGAAGTATTTTGGATGTATATCCCTACTTTTCCATGAAAATGTAAAAACCTAAATGGTTAACTAAGTCACTTATGACCTCTATGCACTTGTCTCCATAGGTATTACATTTTTATATTTTCTACTGTTCTTGCTATAAACTACATTAAGAAAAATAAATCTTAATATTTTGTTGTGTTTCTCATGCTTTCTGTTTCTACTGGTATTGTTTCATCACAGAGGGTTATACTATCTAAACCACCAAAAAGAGAAGTTTGAATTTGGCAAGCCTGCAGAAGTTTTACAGATTCTTATGAACTCAGTGGGTCATGAAAAATTTGGTGTTCTGCCTTCTTGACAAAGATTAACAAGAACAGAAGATGGCTTGGCATGAATCCATTTGTGACAAAAATTGCCACAAGAATACAAAATAGCACAATATTAATCCATTCTCATGAAAATGATGGTAATGAAAATGAGAAATGGCATCAGCTAAATCCATTTTCATTACTCTGTTATGATTGCAATCTTGTAGCTCTCAGATAGTGAGATAGTGAGAAGAGATCTATATTTTAACCACATTTTTTAATTCCTTTGGTGTGCATCCTCTGGCCATTTTGCACCATTTCATTCTATACTTTGCACTCCTGTTTTAAAAAAGCATTCAAATCAGTTCCAGGTAGCTAAACTTGACAGCATATTTATAAATTGGTCCTTTTTTACACATAGAAACAAAGCCATGCGGCTGTGAAGAAACTGCAATGGCTGACCTGAGTAGTGAAAATAAGGGCACCCTTCTCCCCATATCTGTGAAACAGTTATGTAAAAATTCAGACATATAGTAGACATATAGACATATAGACTGGCTATGTTGTGCTCAGATTCATCTTACTCTTAAGAAAAGAATACATGTTCATATAAAATGAAATGTCTAAGTTTTTGTGGATTCCAAGTGGCTTAAGAATGTCAATTCTTAATAGAGAATAGAGCTCTCTATTGTCAATAGAGTTTCTTTCACAGGTAGGAGAAATGTGACATATATTAGGTGATTTTCTCACTTTCAAATCTTCCAGTTTTCTTCATATGGATTTTTTTTCCTAAGTATAACAAATATTTTGTCATTACTGTTATAATTGACCTTGCTTCATGTGGATTACAAATAAACAAGTTAATGTTTGCTATCAACATTGCTAAAAATGTTAACTTTTTGTGTGTTCACATAGCTTTTTTAAATACATATGGCTTAATATCCAGAAAGATCACTCAAAAGATATCTCCAAAGAATCACATCCTTATTTTAACTACTGCATATTAACTGTATTTTGTCACCACTTAGATTCATAGTGTTATTGCTTAGGCTGTATATAACAATAACAAAAAAAGTCAGTTTGTATGTAGACCCCAATCTGCCTACAACTAAAGTGTTTTCATCTCTATGCTTCTATGATTGCATTTTTGCAAAGCTTAAACAGTTCACTGTGATTTGATCTCACAAGCACCAGAGAACCTGATGCACCATGAATAGGATTAACCATGTTCCATAAATGCAGCTGTTTTTAAGCTGTTAAAACACTGGTTTTAACAGATAAAAGCTGAGTAGGTTAATAGATACACACTAATTGGAGTATTCCAGTAGGAACTTCCACATTCCTGTGTTTGGCTTTTTGCATGGGCTTCCTTTGTGTCCATGATCTAAGAATTCCCCTTCTGCTTACCATCATAATAGTGTTACTGCAGACATTGTCTTTAAGAGATAAATTGAGGATTTCCAAATTCTTTCTTTGACATTGGTTATATAAAGGAGACAAAGTGTCTGACTGTCCAATTACCTCAAAAAATAAAAATCCTCTTTGTGATTATGCTTAATTATGACAAATGCCATCCAAACACATGGTAGAGACCTATGATACCCTCTTTGTGCAGTTCCCAGCATCACATCAAGAAATCTGATGAGCAAAACAGATTGATGAAGTGATCACAAGAACCACCTGCTATGCAAGCTTTTTTTTTTTTTTCTTTTTTTTTTTTTTTTTTTTTTTTGTATTGAAAGCTTTCCTGAGCCTGGAGAACTCAAAGATGAGGCCCAGCTACAATGCAGTGTGGCCATCTATAGCAGCTGGTCAGCAGTTTATGTCTGTCTGTCCTGCTCGCTGTAAACTTTTTTTCTTTATGATTGTTTCTGTGCGTTATACATAAATATATAACTTAGTTTTTTTTAACAGCTGTTTTCCTTCTTCAGCTGGAAACATTTGCATCGAAACAATATATGGAAAAGAAGGAGAAACACAGAACTCAACCTGATCTCACGTAATTTACTGGGCATACAATTCTTCAGAGTTCTCATGACAAATCACTTAATGAGAATAAAGCATAGCTCTTTAAATTACTAATTTACAAAATAATGAGTAAAAAAAAATAGAGAGCTTGTCATTGATTAATTTTGAATTAATCTCATAGTCTTGCCTTGTTTTATATGCCTTATCCTACAACACTAAATCTTCCTTTGGTCTTGGTATCCTAATAACTTTCAGAACTGACCAAAAGCTCCAAAGCAGAGTCACTATTACTCTTCTTTTTTGCTCACTACAGTTTTGAAACTGTAAAGTAAAAGAAAGCAGATAAAGTATGTTGATTCAGAATTGCATTAAGCAACACCTCTGCTCAATGCTTTATATCATTTGAGCAATTATCTATTCTTTAAAAGAAAGTTGCTCCATCTCCAGTTGAGATGGAGCAACTAAAAAGTTAGTTTACACATTCAATTGCAATGACTGTAACAGGCAAACTATAAAATTCTACATATAATGACCATTTCAAACTTTTTATTCAAAAAGACCATTGAAATGTTGGCTGAGTTGGCTTTTGTCTCTCTTTTTGTACCCATGGAGTCTTTGTGCCATGTCTATCTACCTATCTGTTTAATGATGTCAGGATGCTGCCTCATAGGATCTAGCAGATACAATTCTCCTAATGAACAAAATGATCTCTCCAGGCAGTGACATCAGACACTGTCTTCAAGGTGATCCAGCCTCTTACAAAGAGTTAGTGTTATAAAATTACACGTATAGTTTCTTGAAAGTCATATCTAGGGCATTTTTTGAAGAGAGCTGTTCTAGTGTAGACAGCAGGGAATCACAGCACTTGAATCTCAGCATAGTTAAAATAGAACTACTTGAAGTGAGCAAAAGCTGAATGGCCTGGACCATCTGAAAATTGGTCCTGAACACCCAGATTCTCTGACTGAACTTCTTTTTGTAGGTTCAATGATTTTTCTAAGGACAGACGTTATATTAAGTTGTAGTGCCCTTCAAAACGTTGCTGTGTCAACTATTTGACAAAGTACCAGTCTTCTACTCTCACTCTGCCTTTTAACACTTAGGTGGTAGTCAGGAGACACATGGCTCTTAGCTAAAGAATTCAACAAGAAACACACAGGCTTGCTGTGATGATATGATTTGAAGAGCAAATTAAAAATAGCTAGTTAACCAAGCAAGAAATGGACTGAGTTCTAAGACTTCCAAAGACCAGAGAGAGAGAGAGGAAGAGGGGGAGAAAGGAAGAGAGGAAAAGAGGGAGAGAGAGATTTCAAAGAAACTAGAGATGGGATTAACTCTAGCTCAGGAGCACAAGCTCTCTTAATCCTAATTAGGGAAATAGCATTCTGTATAGAATATGAAAGGCAAGAAACTATGTTTCGCTGAAATAGAATTACAGAGTACACTAATTACCTTTCACAGCAATGCTTCTTCCTTAATAAGTATCCAAAAGTATTTTCTATATCAGATGTTTATTTTGGCAGTTTGGGGAACATATCTGGATGTATGTGTGTGTTTCTGATTAATGCTTTCTGATATAATGAGTTCCTTGCATTGTTTTCTTGTCCTTTGATGGTCAACATTTTCCTACATCACCTATTTTTCTGTTAGAAAGACAGGAACTACTAGTCTTTTGTCTGACAAAAATATATATATATACAAACCAGACTGAATAAACTTTGTCTCAGTGCAACAATGGAAGGGGTGCAACATACACAAAGCCAGTATTCTGCAGGAAGAAGGGAGAAAGTACAAGAAGAGAAGAAAAAGGACGTGCTTTTTGAGAGAAAGCAGTACTTTCCATTGTCATACTTGCTGAAACTGATGGAAATTGGTCAGAGGGGTAAAAGATGATGATGATGATGATGATGATGATAAATATTACTGGAAGGAAAGATGAGCAGTTAGTTCTCTGTTCACCTGAAATTCTGAAACTGTTTAACCACCTCTGGATTCTAAGGAAATTGAGATGATAGTGACATACACACACTTGACTATTTTGGTAGATCTGTAAGTCTCTTGAATAGTCTGATTAAACACATCTATTCCTATTCTATTCTATTCTATTCTATTCTATTCTATTCTATTCTATTCTATTCTATTCTATTCTATTCTATTCTATTCTATTCTTTCAGAGCAGTTCTTTTCAAAAATCTGTCAGTACGATACCTCTACTACGTTTCCTTTCTGAAAATTTAAATCAATATAGTAAAAAGAAAAGTAACAAAGCATGCATTTTTGCTACAGCATTATTTGTCCAGGTCTTTTCAGTTGGAGATACAATTTATAATTATATGGACTGGCTGCCACAGGAAAAACAAAACAAATCAAATCAAAACAAAACAAAACAAAACAAAACAAAAACTATGCTTTGTTTCAGTTTAACAACTATGGAAAAGGTTTCTTTTAATAAAAATATTAGTCTAATGATGTCCAGTTCTACTGGTGAGGATATCTCAGAGACTGCTAATTTCTCTGTGCCCTGGTTTTCATTACTGAATCTCACAATTTACTTTTAGGTGCAGTAGTGTTAGAAACAAAACAGACCTTCTGATAATGAAAAGCAGCATTGTTTTCCAGCTTCTATTCCAGCTTCAAGTACAATGTGGTGTCTAAAGCAGTCTCTGTGTAAGAATGTTTTGTATAAATATACAAAATGATTGCCATCCTGCTGATGAACTGGATCAGTTTACACCTTGAGCTCAAGTACTACAGTCCTTAGAGGGCTACATGCAGACATATCCTATTTAAAGCAGCCTCATAAAAAAATGTACACAACAATGAAAAGCAGATTTCATAAAAGTAAAGAGCCATAAGATGAACACAGCACTGAGTGGCGTGATGTAGGAGTAGCACCAACGCCACTTTGGTAAATTTGCACCTGATATGGGAATGGGTAGCCATTGATCTATTTTATCAGCTTTCATTTCAGCATGAGATGTCATCAATAACGTACCATATAAACATGAAATTAAGACATTCGTAGTGTAAAAATGACTTTCTATATGAAAGAAAACACAATAAAAATATGCATGCAATCTGGTGTCCTGCCCTGATCACAGGATTTGTTTGTGTCTTTGTTTTTAATAAGATGCATTTTATGTGCAATCGTTGTATCACACTGTGTCTGACTTAATGTGTGAGGCACTTCAGTATGGCATGATTGTGTTGTTACTTCAGGCAGCCCTCCAGCTGTGGACCAGCACTTGGTCAAACTGATTTGTTCTTGGCAGGAAGCTAAGAACAGTAGCACTTCCAATTGTATGTTATGACTTTGGGGGGGCTGTGGTGAGAAACAGCCAAAAGTGTTATCTCAACCCTTTCAACAGTTTTCACTATGGTCTGCTAATCAGTCACCTGCTCTTAGAAACCTCTGCTCTTAGAAAGGGTTGGATTAATGGCAATGTTTAAAGTCTTTAAAAATGCTTTTAAATTTACAGCAGTTTGGTAGTTTGTTAGTTGGCAAAACTATTCCTTGTCAATTATGTACTGTTTCTCATTCTTATGACAATGAGTGTATTGAGAAAAGGAAGTTGCACAACATGTACCTTTTCTTGTGGCAAAGATTATTGAAAGGATTTGCTGAGGTACAAAATTAAATGAACTCTCTAAATGTTCTTGAAATTGTCATCTGCTGTCCTCTTCAAATGCCATAAGGAAGATGGCTGCTTGGACATTGTCAGTCATAAAAATAGAAAGCAGATATGTGTGCTTCCTTCAATACAATGAATCATCATGCAGAGATTCTATTGTGAGTGATAAAAGCTGCTACTTATGCAAATTAATTAACAGGCAAGAAATCAAGTCTTTTAATTTAGCAAAACAAGACAGGGAGTAGGGATGAAAAGCAGAGCTTGGCCAAATTGACATGTTTGGCAAAATTCCTCTTTTTTCATGTTGAGATTAAAGTGATTTGTGTAATAGAATCAAAAGGGTAGATACTCAGTCCATTCTGCCAGCCTCATTTTTAACAATGTTTTGCTTTTTCCAGTATGTTGCTGGTCTTTGCCTTCTCTGATATGTTGTTAAGGCTTCTCTGATATGTTGTTATGTTATATATATAGCATATAACAAAGTAAGGCTGAAAATCATTTTTGTTTTAATTAGGTGTTCTGGCAATTGGGGTAATAAACAAAAATATTTCCTGGAAAACAAGAGAAAAAGAAAGGACATGTTAAATAATTTAACTGACTAACATTATCTGAATAACATAGTCTTTTGTCACCCTGGAGAAGTTCTGCAATTTAGAAAAATTAATTGGCATATCAAATGCCCTTTATGTTGTAGCCACAGGCTTTTAGGATGTGTAATATTCATAAGTGAGCATTAATGTTAACTAGTTTAGTCATTGCTATATTGAGTAGGATCCATTAACACAATGGGCTAAATTTGCAAAACTTGCGGGCTATGGGTCACAACTATGTTAGCCTCACATTCACTTGAAATAAAGCAATTGAAATGCAGAGCTGAAAAAAAGCATGACAAAATACGACATTATTTATATGATCATTCAAGTATTGTTTCCAAAGACTAGGAAAGGCTGCTTTAATTCTCCATTACTTCATAACCTTCATGTAAGCTACATGTAGGTTTTTTGTCTTTACATACTGCCACTATTTTAAAAATACAGTTCATAATACTTTAGATAAAATAATCAGAACATATATTCAAGACGGTGAGATATTAGGTTATGTATGATTATACAAGAGGATATAACATTTAATAACACAATAAGAAATAGTTTTATTGCACTTTGCTTATTTTAAGACTTCAACACAAATAAAGCAAGCTAAACACTGCAGTATTTGCTGGTCTGATTCCAGAAGCATCTAGAATGTCTTAGGCAAAAAGTAATATTATTACCTATTTCAAAAACAAGAGAATAGTTCAAGGCTGTGACAAGGTCATAATGCCCTAGTACTTTCCCCCCTTATGTTATAAATCACCATTTAATTTTCAGCACACAGATCCAACCTCTACGGATGCAAAATCTGACAATGAATGAAAATAAATTATTTTCTAGGTGACAAGTGGGGAAAATATGTATTCATTGTAACAGAAAGTGATTCATCCATGTAGCTGTAGATAAGGACATACACTTTTTTAATGATGAGATGTCTTAAAAGTGTCTTTCTTACATTTACATGAGTATAAATAACTACTCTGCTTTCAGCAATGCATCATTTCTCTGTAAAAGAACAAGCATGTACTGTAAAACAGCAGGGACAGAAGAGAAATTCTGATCAATAACATTGCATATGAGTTACTGTTGTACGATTTGCAAAATGATAGGAAAATATCTAATTAGTTTTTTATGTAAAGTGAACATAGGGTAGCACTTCTCACCACGGAGTGAAAGTTAATGAGAAAGGCAGTCCCTTCCATGAGATGGTTCATTTTGCTGCTTAACCCACCACCCACAGGCAACAAAAGATACACTGAGATTAGTCTGATAAATAAAGAGGACGTTATAGAAGGCAAATCTGAAGTCCTTATGCAAAGATAAGATGACTTTTAGAAGAAATATTTTGCTTGGATTTTTTTTAAATTAAATTAAATTAAATTAAATTAAATTAAATTTAATTTAATTATTTATTTTACATAGAATTTGCAAATATATGCAAGCACCTGGCTCCTTTCATAGACTTTCCCAAGGCTGCAGCATTGTTTAGAACGAACTAAATGGCAAAGTATTAGACACCAAAAGAGGGAATTTACAAAGGTGTAGTAATATATCTACTCTTCCTAGTTTTCATTTCTCTCTTTCTTACTGTTTCCTGAAAACTAGATATTAACACCAACACTAATTTCAGTGACAGTCTGCAAAAATAAAATTACTTAGAGATATAAGTATCTCACAAACATTGTATTAATGAACGTTTACAGTTCCCTGGCAAGATGTGTAGTGAAATAAGACTGGAGGAACATTATGTTTTTAGTTCAGTAGTCTAACTTAAGTGTGGAAGAAGAGGAGAAATCAGTTTAAATAGATAAAAAGAAAATAATACACCACAAAGTTATTTAGCTCTCTTCATTGAAATAAAAAGAAATGAAACTTTTTTTTTTTTTTTTCCAAGACAAACCCCAAATTGTGCTCATCTTAAGACTGAATATATCATTTCTACTTCAAAAGATGCAAAGTAGATATTGTTTCACCAACTTAGCATTTAAGAAAACTAACCTCTTAAGAGACATAGCTTGGGTATTTTGTTCTGCATATATGTTATAGTATATATATAGTATATAGTATATGTTATGTATAGTATATATGTTCTGCACCCCTGTAAAATTTTAGTTATTCTCAGTATCTCATTTAAGCTAACATAAACTGTATAAGATATATAAGATATATATGAGATATATAAGATATATATAAGACATATATATATTCAGTGAGTAAGCAGAGAGAAGAATGCATAAGTTGCAAACCCTCCTCAAGCAAGTGCAAAAAAGTAGTTTTAAACCTTGTAAGAAGCAGGAGACTCCTATGGAAATTCATAGCAATATCTTGACTATACAAGAAGGAAAAGAGCTCCAAAGTTTCAAAATGACTAACAATCCTGGAAGAACAGCTTAGGGATATGGTTTAGTGGGGACTGCTAGCGTTGGGTCAGAGGTTGGACTCAATGATCTGGAGGTCTCTTCCAACCTAGAAATTCTGTGATTCTGTGATTCTGTGATCTTTCTTTTGTCCCATTAAAATATTTCAGGCACATTGAATTCTCTTTTCCTATGAAGAATGATCTGTGTAGCTCTCATAGAACAGTTCTTTGTGCCAAAGAGAGAAAAGATTTCTGTGTAGCTTATTTCTTTGTCTAGGAAATGTAAATTCATATAGTCCACCAATGACCTATCTATATGCTATTAGCCATGCAAGAAGCATCCACTCAATCTGTGAAGAAACAAGTGTGCAAGAACTATAGATCCTTTAAGATAAAAACTGAACAATGTTCATCTAACAACAAATGTCTAACAATAAAAAAAGAGCCATAGGGAGTCTACCCTGCAAACACTATGTCCAGATTTACTAATGTAGCATTGATGAATTGAAAAAAAAAATAAATAAAAAAAAAAGCAGTTCTTATCTTCCAAGAGAAGATGTTAAAAAGAGCACACTGCTGTTGGGGAGACATAAAAACTTAGAAAAGCCAATAAAAGACTGAGGGGGTTAGAGGGAACCTACAGATACAGCAGAAGCTTGACAGTCTATGCCAAGATTTTTTATAGCCTGCATCAATGAATAACATTTATAGAAAAAATGAATCTTTGTCCCTTTTGATTTAATAAATAATTATTATGATTTATAATTGGTACAATAATTGGAGTGATCCAGAATGTCAATGTTCAAGATATATTTATAGCTACTAGCAGCTTCTTCATCATGTACCTTGAAAATCTTTATTAACCTTAAATATCTTTGACACTTTAGTCTGAAATTCACGTTGAATACATTTTAAGAACAAGGTGACTTCTACTACCACTCTTGTCAGAGGTATGCTTTCCAATACACACATTGTCATCAACACTTTGAATGACAAATTATGATCTATTCTTGCATTCCATTTGCACAGGCATTTTTTTTTTTCAGTAGATTTTCAATTGTTCTTCTGTCTGTTTGATTTGCTAACTTCATAAAAAGTTGATTTTTTTTTTTTTTTTTACAAAATGACTAAAGTGTAGAAAGTTATTTTATTTTATTTATTTTATTTTATTTTATTTTATTTTATTTTATTTTATTTTATTTTATTTTATTTTATTTTATTTTATTTTATGTTTTTATTTTATTTTATTTTATTAATTTATTTTACTCTGCCATGCATCTTTTCCAGAGAAGTGGTTTTCATTGGTGGAATCAATTACATTGTTTTTCTTTCTCTGTATAGCTAGTTGAGCCTCAGGAATTTGGGGCTCAAATGTTACTAATTTGACTGGTAAAAGAGAAATGATGCTACACTGACAAAAAGGGTAGAAGATAACAAAATACATCATTATGGACATGAAATCATCATGTTGCTGCTTCTATCATAGTTTCTGTCAGCATGTTCACTCTAATAAATCTTATAATAAAACTATATTCAACAAATGCTTATGAGAAAAATATATATATATTAAGACGTCTCAACTCAAGGAGTGTAACACCAGAAGAAAATCAACTCTCCCAAATGGTTTTAGGAGCTCAAATTGTCTATGTTTACAGCATATCATATTCTCTAGAATATCATATATAAAGAATATAATATTCTTTAGCATTCATTGCATAACATTGTTCAGAGCATGGGAGGGTACTATTTAAATATACATATATATTTATATATTAAAGCCCAAAAATATTTTTTCCCTATTCATGCTATAATTCACTATTAGGGAATGAGAATAAAGAATGAGAAGTCCCTGGAGGAAAACAAGAATGAACCTGTGTGCAAATCTCTATGTTTTCTGTAATGTAAGTCTGTAAGAGAAGTAAAAATACTTATCATAAATTTGGCAGATGAGCTTCTGATTTGTTAAAATTTGATTACATAATTTTTAACTGGATTTCTTGTCAGTAAAATAGTGACAAAATATTGAATAGTTAGTGTTATTATGAATACCAATTTGACAGCAGAGATAAAGATGTAGATAAACTCTCCTTTTTTGATTTCTCCAGGCCAAGCACTTTACTAATGACTACATGACTAAATAATTCTGCCTCCATTTAACCTTGAATACTCAGCTGTGTTCCCATGGGCATAATTGTTTCTCCAGAAACACTTTTGTTTTTAAAAAACAACAACAACAACAACAAAACAAAAACAAACAAACAAAAAAACAGGATCAGTTGCTTTGTGTTTATAATAAGCTGATCCAAGATCTGTCTAGGTACTTACACTGCCCCATACAGATCCAAAATATCTAGAAATGTTATAACATCAAGTACAACATCACTGGCACAGTAGGAAGCTATCAATTCTATTTCAAAGAAGGGAAAGTTTATTTAAAATTAAAGGTAGACTAAGAAAATTGCTGAAAATCATTAAAAACACAGTTCAAGTTCTACAGCTGTTTCTGTTTCCACGGTCGGTCCAGAGCACTGTCGTGCACAGTGTGGATATACAATGGACAATACAATGCAAATGCAATACAATGGAAAATACAATGCAAGGTTGAGGTTGAGTAAACCTTATGTGCTGTTTGTAATGTGTGGTCAAGATGTCTGTTTTTGTTTGTTTTTGATTCTCTAATGCTCCTTTTACTATCCTCATATCTTTGCAAAAGGGATGACTGTGTCAAAGTTCCAAGTATGGATTTTTTCCATTCCACATTCATCATCAAATCAGTTCAATACTGCTACTAGCATCATACTGTGTGGTCAAGGGTCTGCCTATTTCCTACCCTCTTTCTTGTTGTAAATTGTACCAAGTAGACACCTCAAACACACAGACTCCTCAGATGGGTTTATTTAACTGCCCTTCACAGACATGTAAGTACCAAGTGACATTTCAGTTGTGCAATGCCATGAACCTAAAATGTATAAAGGTGTATTTAACTTCCTATATTAAAATCATTTAAATTTGTCATATTAAAATAATATGAAATATTTATGACATATTGTCAGTAAATATTTGCATGCCTTTCAGATGAATATGCTCTCTCTAATATCACACTGTTCTTTAGCAAAGGCCAGCTATCACTGATATTTCTTGGAAAAGGCCCATAGACAATGACTATATGTTCTGGTTACTTCAGCAAAGAGGTTTAACCCTTAATTATATGACCATTGTTTTTTAATGAAATCTCCTAAAGACTTCTTAGTAATCACTATAATTAAAGAGCAAATTACTTAAAAAATGAAATAGGATATTCTATTCATGAGTTTAACAACTTTCACAGTTATTTAAAAATTAGTATTGCACATAAAGATATAATTTTATGGTAAAATGATTAAATTTCTCTAGAAGTGAGCACTGGAGATGCCTGACAAAAGGGCAAAAATACAGATTCTGTAAAAGTTCTTGATACTACAGTATTTTTTCCTCTTTGTGATGTCCTGTCTCATTAATAAAATGTCAAAACACAGTTTCATAAATGCATTATCAACAATGGTTATGATATATAAATGTTACTGTCTTTCTTCCAGTTTTCAGAAGCATACACAATCTCTTGGTTTAATTTAGGCAATAAAACCACAATCACAACTGGTAACAACAATAACTTTCCTTATTAGCATAACTAAATTTTGTATACCAGTAACTGTACTTCAGGCTTATTTATCATGTTTTTAAATGTCTGCAGAACTTTGCATAGATACTGATCCAAATAAATGAATGCTGTACCTAAGTCAAATTCCTTTAAAGTGTAATCCATGTTATCGATAACAACAACAGAATAAGATCATAAAAATGTGAAGAAGAATAGGTAACTACTAAAATAAAACTCATAACTCTACTGATCTATGAACTGTCCAAGCTAACTGCATGGGCTTTACACTGGCTTTAGGAAAAAATGACTTTTTAGAAAACAAACAACCCCCCTGATTTTAGGAGGTGGCTTCTTCAGTTTTATTCATCTGAAAAAAAAAAGCTTTTATGTAGAGTATATTAATGAGTACAAAAAAATGAGTCTTTAAATCCCATTCAGAACTATTTCACAGTTTTTCTGAAAATTATATCTCAGTTCTGGTTAGTATTTATAATTATTATCATATATTTTGAGTCATGTAGAGTTGCCAATTTTGCAAACAACAACTCCTAAACCTGTTATGCTCTACATTACTTATATGCTGCTTGTTATTGTCAGCCCAGAGAGGGATAACAGTGTGAAAACAATAGCACTGAAGTTAACTTTAAACACCTTGGTAATATGTTCATCCTGTAAAATTTATAGCCAAATGAAAGTAAAGCTTTTCAAGATCTGCTGTCTTAAATAAGCCCTGTAACCTCTTATGGTTTACATGTATAGGCCTACATATAGCCCAGGCTTTATCTGTCTAATCTGGTGGAGAGTGCAGCAGGCCACCATCTGGTGTGCATGTACATCAACAACTAACATACAGCTCTATGATTCAATAATCACAAACTTTAACTGCTACTTACCACTTCTTTCCAGATACAGAAGTTCTCAGACTTAGCCTGTCAAAAACAGTAGAAGAACAGAAAAATATTAACTGTTTTTGTTCCGGATTTCAGATGTAGACAGTGGAGCAGGGAGAGCTCTTCTGTTGCTACAGAAACCTGACGCTGAGGATTTAATGACAGCATCAGATGGTATTGTACTGGAGATTGTCTGCTTGAGAGACTAGACAGCAGTCCTGCTGATAAAGAGAAAGAATTAATAACAAATACTTTCAATTCATTTTACCAATAAAATCCTTTCATTTCCTCAAATATATTAATTTGGTAATAGGTATTAAAAAAACCAACAACACTATATTAATGTTTGAAAAATATATACAAATGAAACATAATCTGTCTGGAAGCTGTCTAGGCAGGTAACTAATCTTCCTAAAACCTTTACTTGATGTATAAAGTTTAGAAAATCAACAGTGCATTTCACATTTCATTTGAGGAAGTTATATTTTGCTTCTCAAAATCTTTGTCTTTAAACTGACAGATTATGAAAATGAAGACAATTTTTAAGTTCTTGTATTTAAGTTCATTAAATATTGTTAGAAATAGATTTTGAATCTCTTTTTTAATTTTGAAAGAGATTTTGAAATTTAAAAATTTCCAATATGTTCCAGACTCATGAAGTCCTGGAACTAATCAGGTTCAGGGATTTATTACATAATCAGCCATTCATTTTGATTTGTAAATATTTTTATTTTGTGAAGTGAAATTTAAAGTAGTATTATAATTAAAAAATATATATATTTCTGAACACAGACAGCGTAAGGGGAAAGCACCATCTGTCAGAACATAGATGGACACATATCCATTTAAAATTTTCTCTAATGAAGTCTTTTTGCACTTCATCGATCATTCAGAGTTTAACTTCTTTCTACTTAGTTAGCTGATCATTATCAGATGAATAAATATTGGCTGAAATATAAGTATTTAAGTATATAATATATATAATATAAGTATATAATATAAGGAATAAGTATTGGCTGAAAATGAATAGAAATGATTCAAACATCAAATATGTCTTATGTTTGTTAGTATATCTGAGCTCCAGGTTATTAGTTAAACAGGAAGATTATGTAAATACACTGAATATTTTGTATCTAATTATCTTTCATTCCAAGGTATTTAAAAAAAAAAATTCCATGTCCCAAACCACTGCGTAATTCTGGAAATTTAGTTTACTGTTTACTGTATTCACAAAAGCAACTCCTTTATTTCAGAAATAAAGTTGCTGCAACTTTACTCTCCACACAGAGCAGAAAGGACAGCCATTTCTAAGGTCTATACCAAACATCACACAGGAGTAATTGATTTATCTGCCTTTGAAGTTTAAAGATTGATTCAGTCATACTGGATTTAAGTCTCTGTCTCCAGGATACTAAAGGTGTTTTAAACCTGAAGATAACACCATCAGTGAACCTCACCATTACCATCAAAGGGAATTTCTGATTATGTCAATGGTAGGTCCAAGAAATAGCTCTACTCACTGTCCTAATAACAACAACAGCAAAAAGCTAGCTTAAGGAAATCTCTTGACTTGGGAATATTTACTTTTTGGGTCTTCAATAATACTGGAAAAATTGTTTACTGTTGATCCTTGGTCAAGTTAAACCTTAATGAAAAAATGGATCAAGTCATTTTTTTTTTTTTTTCCCTTTTAAATTTTGAGCAAAAGTTAAGAGGTTTGAATAAGGTCAGGAGGAGATAAAGAGTAGGGTTGCATTCAACGATCAAAAACCAAATAATGGTAACATAAATGAGTAGAAATAATAATAATTAATAATAATAATAATAATACATAATATATATAATAATATATAAGTAATATATAATCAATGCATTATCAGTTCACTATATTAAGTATTAAGTATTAAGCATTAAGCATTCATACAAATCATTAACTTTAAAATTGATTTTTATTTTATATTTTCTCTCATGCATTAATATATAATATATATAATTTATAATTTTATATACTTCAAATATATTAATGTATGTATACCCTTATATATATCTACTTACATACTTAATAAAATATTAATATATTTATATGTTACTTATTATTATATTATTCATTTGGGATCAATATAAATAAACTTGGATTAAACACTTGGAACCTTTTTTTAAAAAAAACTTTCAAAAATGTCTTTAGAAAATTTAGATTTACTTTTAAATGAAGAATATTTTGAACAGAAAAGTTCAGAACTTCTTTTTGAACTGTTAAAATGACGTTAACATTTGACAAATTAATTATCTTTTAACTTTCTAAAAAAGTTCCCCATATTTTAGCTGCTCAACAATGAATGCTCAATGAATGCTCAATTTAGCTGTTCCCCAAGCCGCTCAACAATGTCAATCTGATTTTCTGACCATGCAACGAACTGATCATATCTTGGAAAAACAGGGCTGTAGCAAATTATCCATACATGCAGCTTAATTTACCAAGATACTCCAGTCTGTCTGAGGCTCATGTCAATAGTCTCCTCTTAGGAAATTGTATTAATTTTTAACCTCATGAATTATTATCATTAGGAAATTTCCGGTCAATCCAAAAATTCTCTTGTTTAGGCAATATAAAAATTCACAGCTAGTAAAACATGGCTATATGACTATAGATTATTAATGTAAAGTATGAAACTAATAGAGGTATAATCAAACTCCCAGGATAAGCAATATAATTCAGATATTTCAAGGCTTGGATACAATATTTAGTGAATAAGACAAATGTTCTGTTCCAGAAATTTAACTTGATTTTGGTTTATGTGGTTCAGTTGCATGAGCACAGACAAATGCATAAAGTGCAGTAAAGCAGACATTTATAATTAATAGTCTTCTGGTAGTTGAAACTCACAGCCAGTGCTCTCTCTAGTGTTTAGGTCATTTATTCTGTTCTAGATACTATGGCCTCTAACGGACATTAAAATATACTTGTGCATGTGTATACAAACTACTTATATCAGGTCTGAAAACTGATTAAAGCACACATATATACATACAGTTTCAAATAAACCTTTGCAATCTGCAGGCATAATTCCTATGTCTAATGCATGGATATATTAAAGAAACATCAATTTATTTATTTATTTATTTATTTAACTTATTTTTGTCTGAGTTTTAGATCTTGTGGTTGGAGTGGGGAGATACATAAGATCTACATAGTCTCACGTTTATCCATTTTTTTCTGAAAGTCTGTCGGTCTACTTTTTCAATGTTACAAAAATGGTGTTTAGAAGTAATCAGTGTTTTCCAGCTTTCAGCCTGTAAGGCTGTCTAGTACCAAAAGCCTGTTCAGCCTTTGGTACTAGACCAAAGCTTAAGTACGATATGTACAGTGTGGCTTTTCCTTCCCGTACACATGTACATAAACCATCTGCCTTTGAGCCATATAAGTGCCAAAGAGTTCCACAATTCGGTTATATGTCAAAAGAAGCTACTGCCCTCACAAGGATCAATGAGTGAGTGATATGTTTCAGGTTTGCCACCAATAATCATGCAGAAATCCAAGTAAGAGAAAGCTATAATTCTAACTTTCCATTAGTATACCACATAATTCATTATACATCTAGTCCAACATCAGTTAGAAATCATTGGTGCGTATGTTTTATCTAACTTCCCAAATAAGTTACCTCCGAATAAGTTCACCTCTGAATAAGATACCTCTTAGTAGTTACTCAGTTAACTCAAATAGAAAAGCTCTTCTTTTGGCTCTGAGTTCCATTTTAATAGCATTATCTATGTGAGGAGTCATATCAGGAAGAACACACAAATTCTATCTGCTTGTCAGAATTGCAGTTCAAGTTGTCACTCCTGTGGTTTACAATGGATAAATTCCTTCTGCCATTCTCTGCCCTTTGGAACTTCCTTATTTCTTTAAGAATGAATAATAGACCGTATAAGAAATTACTTAAAAGTAATTTTATTCTCACTCTAACTGTGTGCATCATGTCTGTTTCATTGCAAGAACTAGTCTCTTTTGAGCAAGGACCATATATTTTCTCCATTGTTAAATGGACATATTTGAAGCTACATTAAAATTTTAACTAATGGGCAATAGTAAGTAATTCTGAACTCTATCTTACCAGAACATAAATCTGGCAAGATTGCAAGGAAATATTATTGGAAACAAAGTGGGAACAGCCATTAGTTCCCAACTATCTATAGATTTGTAGTTGGTAGTACCTTAGAGCAGACAGCTCTTTATCAGTGTAGATGTTCACCTCATCTCAGCCCTCCAGTATATATATGTATATATGAAGCCTAATAATAAAATAAGCATTTCTAGGCATCTTGTTTTGTTTCTAATTTCATTTTGTCATACCCACAGCTCAGACATTGTATAAAATATATATAGCATATATAGCGCAGTGATTGACATTTTCATCTTTTATTTCCTGTGTCTGAAGATCTAATGACCAGATATTAGCTTAGTTTTTGTACAGCTAATAGAGTCATACATTTTTATGTAAAGTCTGGGATAAAAAGGCTGGAAAAACAAAAGTATTTACTCACTGGAAAGTATGTCTCATCACCAGACTACAGTTTGTTTTTACAGAAACACATATCTCTATCATTTAAAACATACCTTTATAAAACACACTTTCCTATGGTCATTTTTTTTTTTCTCAACAACTTTCAACAGAAATTTCCTTGAACATAACTATACTAGTTCACTAAATAAATAATAATTTTTTAAAAAGTATTTTTTTCCATTTTCTGATCTACTTTTTCTCATAACCTTCATCTACGCATCTCAACTCAAACAGATATTATTTGAAGGAAACTAATTAAATATGTCTTAATCATATCACACTATCTAAACACTTAACTTTGATATGCAAATCAGTGACAAATATTGGTTTATGCAGAAGCAGGTTCTACATTCCCTGAATGCCCTGCGGGAACCAGATCAGTTCCTTCACCTGCACCCTTGTCCTGAATCCATTGGACAAATCAAATAAACAAATAATGGAAGCAGATTGAGGTCTTGGCTAAACAGTGAAGCAGGAAAATGTGAAAGAGAGAAGTGTACTATATGAAATGGATGTGGAACGAAGCAGTGAATGTAGATATAGATATATAAAATAGATATGAGACATAAGATATAACATATATATCTATATAGATATATAAAATGGAAGCACAAGTTTTTTTTGTTGGGATCTCAGTTTTCAGGACTGAGCATGAATAATCATGAAAGAAATGTGGATTATCCTTAACCAGACATTCAGCATGTCACAAAACTGAGCTTTTGCTTACACCTTACTTTCCTATGCCAGCAAGAGCTGGAGAAATTGTTTGTAATCTCATAATCAAAATGATTATGTTTATAGATTTAATTAAAGAATGTGTTCTGTCTACATTTTCTTCCTCCCGTCATAGTCCAAAGGCTGTGGGTGGTGTCTGCTGAGATATTACAAGCATCATATTTTGCAAATTATAAGGCTTTCTCACAAGTAATGCAATGCACTGTGGAACACCCCTGAAGCCCTGAGGCCCTAACGAACTTTGAAAGACCCACTGGCAAACATCTAGTAAGGCATCTATCAAGATACAAGGACTTTATTATCACTCCATTTCTATATTTGCAATATTAATAAATCAAGGATATATTTAAAGGTTCAGAGGCACATTGCTGAAGCTAATGGCCATTGATGTGGATGATAAGTCTAAATGAATAGTTAGTTTGGGATTTTGCTGTGTTAAGGTGAGGACGTACTTTCTTTAGTTTTCATGAAGTGAGAATATCATTACTCCAGCAGAAAGAGGCATATAGCAGGAAAAAAACCTTGGTTGGAAGAGGATTTTGTAGCTTAAACACACCAATGTAAGGCAGAAATATAAATATTACAAGAGATTTTCTAGGTTTTATATGATGCAGTCAAGAAAAATAATACTGTTTTGCATAACATTTTAAAAAGTTGTTCAATATTGATAAAGCATTTTTTTCCCTTTTTTTTTTTTTTTTTTTTTTTTTTTATATCAGATTAAACACTGAAATACTTCAGTTTTGCTGACTACTCCTAGTGATTGCAGTGCCCAATCTGCTATGTTTACATAGTACGCATACTAAATGTTCAAGAGTAAATTGAACATTCATGAGGAAAAGGCCCAAGAACTGAACCATCATTACAAATTCTTCAGCTAACTGATTAAATACTTAAAATCATCTCTGGCATGACTTTGTCCCATTAGTTATCTCCTAGATAATTCATGAGCATGTTTCAAACATGAGATACAGACTTTTTCCAGCACACATTCTGGTTGCAGCCATCTTTATGGTTTTATAAGCAAATTTTTTTAATATTGTAGATATGACCACATCACAGCTGGATGCATGACTGCAGGACCAGAGAACAAGGTCTACTATTGCTCAGTTTAGTAATGCAGAATAAACCTTACTCAAAGGAAAGTAGATGGTCTCCCCAGAGCCATCCTGTAGTTTTCTGGGAAGTGGAGTACAGTAGCTATTAATTAATATATATATATTTAGATTGTTAAAAAGATGTGAATGTAGTTTCAAAATTGATTTTTTTTTTCAAGTAGAATATGGGAACCATTGTTAAGAACATGGACTGCTTTCCTTCCTTCCTTCCTTCCTTCCTTCCTTCCTTCCTTCCTTCCTTCCTTCCTTCCTTCCTTCCTTCCTTCCTTCCTTCCTTCCTTCCTTCCTTCCTTCCTTCCTTCCTTCCTTCTTTCTTCCTCTCTCCCTCTCTCCCTCTCTCCCTTCTCTTCTTTCTCATGAATAATAAGCAGTTAAGACTTTGGTATTAAGGTATCAAGATCTCTGTGCCAAGGTATTAAGAAAGATTTTAATGTTGCTTTCCAAAAGTCCTTGAATAATGTTGGAAAAATAAATGAACACCATTTGCATTTCTGTAGGGAATCTAGCTTGTCAGATTTTCATTTTCAGATGATTTTTAGTAAATAACTTCTTATGTTAAGTGATTGTTGTGGTTTAACCCAGCTGACAGCTAAACACCACACACGCTCACCCTCCCCCCTCTGTCTCTGGGATGGGGGAGAGAATCAGAAAGAAATGAAAGCCTGTGGGTTGAGATAAAGACAGTTTATTAGGACAGAAAAGAAAGGATAACAATAACAATAACAATAATAATAATAGTAAAAATGTGTACAAACCACAATTGCACAATGCTGCACTGTTCACCACCCACTGACCGATGCCCAGCCTATCCCCGAGCAGCTGGACTCCCCACTGCGGCAAGCCCCACCATATTAATTGTTCAGCATGACATCAGATGATATGGAATACCCCTTTGGCCAGTTTGGGTCAGATGTCCTGCATCTGTGCCCTCCCAGCTCCTGCTGCACATCCAGCCTGCCCTCTGGCAGGACAGTGTGAGAAGCTTACACTAAGTCCTTGGCTTAGTGTAAGCACTGCTCTGCAAGAATTAAAGCATCAGTGTGATATCAACATTATTCTCATCCTAAATCCCAAACAAAGTACCATACCAGCTACTAGGAGCAAAATTAACTCTGTCCTAACTGAACCCTGGACAGTGATGGCAAATTTTATATTTTTTAATTGGTGTACTTCAATATATATACATCAAATATTTGTTTTTATAATGAGAGAGACTATGTAAAAACTCTTCCCTTATTTCATCTCTTTTTTTTTTTTCCATTAGAAGGTCACAAAAAGCTATGCCAGAAACACCAGTCACTAGTTTGTGCCCTTACTACACCTAAGATCAAACAAAATTTATAAAATGAATGTTTCAATACTTTCCTTACCTACAAGATTCAGTCTGAGTATGCTTTGAATATATATTATCTCATACGAAACACAACAAGCAGCCAGTGATGTCTTCTCACATTCAGTAGCCAAGAACTCAGCATACTTACAATGTGGGACTATTGTCTCCTGCTCAGGATAATTTTCAATGAGACTTAGAATCATAGAACAACAGAATGGTTTGGCTTGCAAAGAACCTCTAAAAGTCATTTAATTCCCTTCCCAACCACACCTTACTCCCCACTGTGGATAGATATCATCAGGTTGTCCTATCCAAACTGGCCTGGAACACTTCCAGGGAGTGGGCATCCCATAACAAAAAATCTTGAAACTCATCTACTTATTATGAAATGACTTGTGAAAAGCATTTGACACTGTCCCACACAGTCTCCTTGTCTCTAAATTGGAGATTTTTTGATGGATAGACAACTTTATGAATAAGGAACTAGGTGGATGGCTGCACTCAAAATGTTTCAGTCAATTTCTTGATGTCCAGGTGGAGACCATTGATGAGTGGTGTTCCTCAAGGTTCAGTACTAGGACTAGTGCTATTTAACATCTTTGTCAGTGACATGGACAGTGGGATTAAATGAGCAATCAGTAATTAGCAAGTTTTCTAGTGATACCAAGCTGTGTGGTGTGGTTAACATGCTGGAGTGAAGGGATGCCATCCAGAGGGACCTTCACAGGGCTTGAGAGTAAAGTTCAACAAGGCCAAGTTCAAAGTCCTGCATCTGAGCTAGGGCAATCCTAAGATAATATACAGAGTGGTTGGAGAATGGATTGAGAGCAGCCCTTAGAAGGACCTGGGGGTGTTGTTTGAAGAGAAACTCAAATTGAGATAGCAATGTGCACTTGCAGATCAGAAAGTCAACTGTATCTGGGGCTGCATCAAAAGAAGCATCGCCAGCAGGTCAAAGGAGGTGATTCTCTGCCTCTACTCCACTTCTATGAGACTTCACCGAGAGAGTGGGCTCTAGGGCCCCCAGTATCAGGACATGGACCTGTTGGATTTAGTCCAGAGGAGGGCCATAAAAAAAGATCATCAAAAGGCTGGAGCACCTCTCCTATGAAGACAGGACAAGAAAGTTGGGGTTGTTGGGGTTGCCTAGAGAAGAGAAGGCTTTGGGAAGATCTTAGAGTGGCCTTCCGGTACCTGAATGGGACCTACAGAAAAGCTGGGAAGAGACTCTTTTATCAGGGAGGTAGGAAAAGGACCATAACAATTTTAAACTAAATGAGGATAGATTTATATTAAATATTAGGAAGCAATTCTTTACTCTGAGGGTGGTGAGGCACTAGAACAAGTTGCCAAGAGAAGATGTGGATGCCCCATCCCTGGAAATGTTTAAGGCCAGGTTGGATGGTGCTTTGAGCAACCTTGTCTAGTAGTAGGTGTCCCTGCTTATGTCAGAGGGGTTGGAAGTAGATGATCTTTAAAGTCTCTTCCAACTCAAAGTATTCTATGATTCTATGAAATACTGACAAAATGCAGAGATTAAAATTAACATCTGTTTCCTGAAAGTGTGATAACAATAAATAATGATGTTCCCCTTGATACTTTCCCATCATAGTCACTTAGCAGCTCAGACTATGCTATTCTTTAATCTTTTTATTCTTTAAACTTACAGACTGTTAATCTGTAAAAGTAAGAGGTTGGCTTCAAGTATTTACTTAAATGAGATGTTTGAGAAGCTTGTGTATTCTCAAATGTCTTTCAATTCAAGAGAAAGTTCTCCTCATGGGAAAATTTTATGCACAGAAATTGTTTCTCTTAATGTTTGAGAAAGAAAAAGTGTTGATCTATACTAGGTGTTGGAAAAACACAGCCTGCTCTATATGACTTTGTACTCCTAACAGTTTGAAAGTCTTCTCTTGAACAATCTTATACAGATGTGGTATTGCATCTTAGCCAATGTTAGTGGTCAAATGTTCCACACCAGAATTAATGCAGGTTTCAGGCTAATCAGCTGAGCTTGGCTGAACTTACAATTTACTTTTCCTGTATCCCCATTTTTCTGCTAAGCTCAGCTTCACTTGGGATGAATTCATACGATTATCCCTTCAACCACAATCATTTCAAAATGTTAAAAAACCCTGAAAGAGCAAATGTTATTTTCTAAGTGCCTTCTCTATCGCTTTTCTCTAGTTCTATGATGTAAAATATAGCTATATAATATGATTTCCTCTGGTTAGAGTTATATTTTGTATTAAGGCATTAATATTAAGAAACAAACATCTTGCTATTTTCCCCCTTTTGTTCATTTTTTTTTCTCTTCTGCTAGTTAATTTATGACTTTATATAAAATAAAAGAAAAATACAAATGCTATTTTTGCTAGATGAAAAAAAGATATATAATAAAATATATTTTGAAATGTAGCTGCTACCATTGCTTAAATACTGTATTCACAAGAAAATTTCAAGCAATATATGCTTGAATATCAATTTCAACATGTGAGGGTAGCAATGTAAAAGGACACTTTATGTATCACATAAAAGAGTGACCTATCTCCTATTTCCTATCAAGGAGATTATTCTCTCTTTGCAAATCAAACCTCTGGATTGGATTCCAACTGTGAGGGGACTTGAGTGACTGCCATTATAGTGATTCAACCTTGAACAGCTCCCCATTGTTTTGGAAGGACAGGTATAACTCTACCTCATCTTCTCTTTTTCATTTTTATCACTTGGAAGCATTGCTCTGGCTAGTGGTCTTGGGCTACTTGCCAAGAATGGTGAAATATAATAAAATGTCAGAAAATGAAGATATATTTAAAGCTCTACACCAGAAGATACAGTTCATCCACTGATACAAATGGTTACATTTTTTAATTTAGCTTTTAACACAGAGGAGAAAGTATTTTACCTTAAGGATATTTACTTATATAAAGATATGAGGTCACAATGGGCTGCAATATCATAATCTAGGACCTTTTTTTAAAGTTATCTTAAAATCCACTAGTAGTTCACTTATAATAAAGTACTAAAAAACAAAAAACATCTTTTTATGTGCTTTGTCATTTAATGAGTTGTACAAAATATATCATTTTTAAATTGTCCTGACATACTAGTTCTATCCATACTTTAATTTCTGCTTTAAAAAAACACTTGCAAAAACTCTGCAGTCTGTAATTTTGAAAGTTCAGATTAATAAGATATCTCATGTTAAAGTTTTAATTTTTTGCTTATTAGTCTTAGTTTTTAAACATACTAGGCACTATAAGAAGTTTATATCTCTTTTAGCTTGGCTTCAATACCTTTTCCAATACTTCATAATTCTGCTTTCATATCAGATCCTGCAAGTCCACATAAGTCCCATTAACATTAATTTTAAATGTATTTATGCAACAAGCAGAGAGTAGAAGCTAAATCTTTTATTTCTCTCAGTGGAATATATTTTCATAAATTCACAGGGTGCAAATATACAGACGTCTGGTTGATGATACATTCATCTGAAATTTAAGTGAGCTCATACTGTAGCATGTAATTCAGAGATTCATATAACTAAATGTCAGAAGATCAAAGTTATTTTCCCAGGTTTTGGCTAGCTAGCGGAAACTACTTCATTTTAGTTCCCTTGCCACTCAAGTATTCTTGTACACCTTCTGAAAAAGGGAGTCCCGATTTCAGCTGGATTTCTAAATTGTAGCAGAAAAAAAAAATAATATCTTTGTTGCTATTAATATTTGGTAGTGAACATGAATATGTAACTAAAGTTACATGAATATGTAGCTAAAAAAGACTTGGAAAGCTGGCGTGGTTTTAGCAACAGATAAGGCAAAAATGGAAGTGACAGAAAAATATGAATATGTAAACTTGGTTATGTTCTTGTGAATATTTTACGAAGCAAATTCCTCATCTGCTTATCCGGCTTTGTTCACTGTGAATGGACTATTCAAATATAAATGCCTAGTTTCTAATGATCACTATATCTCTCAATACTTTTAGAAGCAACAGATGATTAGATATCATCTAATGGCTGCAAATGCTTTTCATGTTTTCCGTGTGGATATATCTAGAATAATACGTAACAATTCACTGGCTTACTGCACAGGGATATTCCTCTATAAATGCAGTTAAACTTCAAGATCTCATGACTTCAAAACCTCATTAAGTCATGCATTTTAGCGTGTATTTTAATCACAGATGCAATTTTGGCTTTGAAAAAGAAAAGGAACTGTTGAAGTTATTCCTTCAGAATTATTTTCTGTTGTTTGTTTATTTTTAACAGAAAACTGAGCTTTTGAATAACTATTTTAGAAAAGAAGAAAGAACTTTCATTTCAGAAATGAAAACTGAGAAACAAATATTTTTGTCTGAGATCTCTAAAAATATCAGTTTGGTAGTATTGCTGTCATACTTCAGAAGAATTCTAAACTGAATGCCTTAGATTGCCATTCTCCTCTGTGGTTTTCCAGCTTCACTAAAATCCTATTACTAAAAGGATTTAATGGTGGGAAGCTTCATTTTTCATTGAAAAGTTGATTTGCTTTGCAAAATTTCTTCCTACTTTGAAATGTCCATTCAAACCCTAAGTACCTGATTCTCTTTATGTAAACATTTTGTTGATGGAAGTGTTTTGAGAGCGGCTACTTAATATGTCCTGATGCTTTTCCCATGGAAGTCAAATGAAATCCCCTTTTATCCCCCTTTTATGGAGATGAGAAAGATGCAATATCTTAATATGTTCAGCTGGGAAAAAAAAAAAAAAAGTATGAAGAGTGAATTTAAAATTACCTGTCATCCGCTTTTTTTTTTTTTTTTTTTTTTTTTTTTCTTATTCCAGGAAGCATTTTCATCTCAAAGGAAACAATCTGAAAATAGCATGTTCAATAATCTCTTCCTTTAATATGTCTAGGAACAAATGTATATCAAGATGGAGCTAGTAAACTGTATCTGCTTAACATGAAAGATGGCTTCTCTATGCATCATTCTTTTACCATATAGGTATTTTATTAATATTGAGATGAAATATCCACAATCTGTATAGCTAACACTTGAGGGTATACAGCCTCCCAACACTCAGCCCATATCTGATCCTCTTGTATTTTTGCTATGAGGGGAAGGAATACATTAAGACAATATTTGAAGGTATTAGTCAAAGAAAAAACATCTCTAAGCCAGAAGCTCCTTCTTAATTCTATGTACATGCCTGCTTCTACATTAAGTGATAAAATGATGGTAGGGAAAAGGAAATTTTAGTAAAAGCACATGGAAGTTTGAACATAAGCTCTTACCCCTCATCTGAGGGCCTGACCATCTCTCTTTCAGTTCAAAAAACACTTTCCATGTTCAGGTAGGGAAATGAGATTTGTTTAATTCAGTTTTAATATTACCTGAAAAAAATGAAAAAGCTAGAAGTTATTTCTAATAGTAAAATGGCAAGTATAGTCCATAGGTACCCCACATATCACTGTAATATTTAAAGTCACTTTAGCCTGCAATAGTGTTACTCTTCCAGGCATATTTTAACATCATAATCCCTCAATGCAAAATGTATAGTAGATGTGATTAATACATACCTTGGGTATGCTATTTGCATTTGCTCAAACACTGACAGTCTGTAATCAGTCAAAGAAATTTCACTGTTGTGCTATGTTGCTTATTTATTTGGCCATGTTCTTCATATATCCTTTTCTATATGTACGGATATATATGTCACCAGAAAGAGTATGATGACATTGCCCATTTTTCACATAGATCCTCTTTTAGAAAAGGATTCTCCTCACTTGGTAGTTTCTAATTTTATTGCTCAGCAATAGTTATTACTGTGATCAGAAGAGCAAGTCACTTAGTTTAGTATTCCAAGTCAAGATAACAGGGTAGTTTGCCTCTTTTTTATGCATTCCAATGTAGTTAAGAAAGTGGAAGAAGAGAAAGAGGTTGAGATCAAACCTATCATTTGCTGTCCAAAGTATAGACTGGACTGAATGATGATATACTGAAAACATAAATTAGATGTCTTTAGATGGACAAAAATAAAGTTTATAAAAATATGATATTTATGTATCAGATGACTCTTATGGGTTTGGACACAGTCTGTATTCATACTGAACAAGGAGCTCCTGGCCAAACTCAAGTACAAAAAAAGAAGCATACAGATGTAAAAGCAAGGATGGATAGTCTGAGAGGAATACAGAGACTGATCATCCAGCAATGAAGTTAGGGAAGACAAAGTCCAGGTAGAAATGAAGGTAGCCAGGGATGTCAAAGACAAGAAGAATGGCTTCTATAAGTGGTTAGGTAACAAAAGGAAGACAAAGGAAAATGTGAGCCCATTGCTGAGTAAGGCAGGGGACCTAGTGACACAGGATAGGGAAAAGGCTGAGGTAGTGAGTGCCTTCTTTCCAAGACTGACCTTCAAGAATCCCAGAACTCAGAATCTGGGGGAAATCCCTGGGGGAAAGGCTGGAGCAAGGAAGATATACCCTTGGTGGAAAACGATCAGGTCAAGGAATACTTAAGCAAACTGGACATACAGAAGTCCATGAGCCCTGGTGGGATGCACCCATGAGTGCTGAGAGAGCTGGCAGATTGCAAGGCCACCCTATAATCTTTGCTGGATTGTGGCAACTGGGAGAACTGCCTGAAGACTGGATGGAAGTAAATGTCACTCCTATCTTCAAGAAGGACAAGAAGAAGGATCTGGGGAGCTACAGATTGGTCAGCTTCACTTTGATGCTTGGGAAGGTGTTGAAGCATTTCCAGGCTTCTGAAGGGCAAGAAAATCGTCAGGAGTAATCAGCATAAATTCACCAAGACTAAGTTATGCTTGACCAACCAGATAAGCTTCTATGATTAAGAGAATAACCTGGTAGATGAGGGGAGAACAGTGGATATTGTCTTCATGGACTTAAGTACAGCCATTGACACTGTCTCACATCATATCCTCAGAGACAAGCTATTGATGTATGGACTGGATGGGCAGATAGTGAGGTGGATCAAAAACAGGCTGAATGGCCAAGGCCAAAGGGTGATGATCATTGGTGTAGAGTCTAATTGGAGTTCAGTAATGAATAGAGAACCCCTGGAGTCAATACTGGTTCCAGTCCTGTTCAACATCTTCATTAACAACATGGATTATGAAGCAGAGTATACCCTCTGCAAATCTGCTGATGGCACAAAACTTTGAGGAGTGGTTGATTCACCAGAGGGATGTGGACAGGCTGGAAAAATGAGCTGATAGGAACCTTATGAAGTTCAATAAGGAAAGTGTAAATTCCTGCACCTGGGGACAAATAACCCCAAGAAGTAGTATATGCTGGGAGCTAACACACTTGAAAGCAGGCCTACAAAGAAGGACTTGGGGGTCCTGATATACACAAAGCTGAACAGAGCCAGTAATGTGCTTTAATTGCAAAGAAATACTTTTAACTATCTTAGGTTGCATGGTTGCATTTATGGAACGTTGCCAGCAGGTGGAGGGAGGTGATCCTTCTCCTCTACTCAGCATCAGTGAAGCCATACCTGACGTACTGTGTCCTGTTCTGTGCTTTCCTGTGCAAGAGATACATGCAGCTACTGGAGAGAGACCAGCAAAGGGCCACCAAGATGATCAAGGGACTCTAGCGTATCTCCTGGGAGGAGACATTGACAAGGTTTGGACTGTTCAGCCTAGAGGAGAGAAGGCTTGGGGGCATCTCACCAATGGGTACAAATAACTGAAGGGAGGGTGTAAAGAAAATGGAGCAAGGTTCTTTTCAGTGGTGCCCACTGTCTGGACAAGAGGCAAAAAGGCACAAAATGGAACATAAGAGGTTTTGTCTAAACATAAAAAAAAAAAACAAACAAACTTTTTTTTTTAATTACTTTATTTTATTTTATTTATTTATTTATTTTACAGTGGGCACAACTGAGCACTGGAATAGGTTGCCCAGTTGTAGAGTTGTGGAGGTTGTAGAGTCTTCGTGGTTGAAGACCTTCTAAAAGCTGCCCACACATGTTTCTAGGGAACCATCTCTAGGTGTCCCTGCTTGAGCAGAGGAAGGGGTAAGGAGTAGGAATGGACCAGATGCCCTCCAGAGGTCCCTTCCAACCTCAAATATTTTGTAATTCTGTGATTCTTTCCTTGCTTCTTTGCCACTGTCACCCTCACTTTGATTATGGAGCTTTAGGAAAATAAATTGGTTTATTTATTCATTTATTTATTTTAGAAGTGGAGGAAGATGAAGGTTCTTTAGGTAATGTATTGAAAACTTCAGGATGCGTTACTTTGTTTGTGTCTGTGCATACAAAACATAGAGGATATGGACTCTGGTCCAGAAACTTGGTTCCTCACATTGCCAAATTATAAAGTCAAAATGAGTAATAAGTGAACTTGTTTTGACATGGTGGAATCTGAATCTCTGATCTGAACCTGATTGACTGATATAGAAATACAAGAGTCTGGACTATATTATAATAGCCTGTAATTCATTTTACCATATTAATTGAGATGGAGATAAATTTGTACCATTTTTTTTTTTTTTTTTCCCAAACAAGAAGTAATTGGGTACTCTGTAGTTTCTCACAGGCTGCCTCTGAATGTGATTCAGCCTGTGCAGATGGCCTGCACAGGGATGACACATCACTTAAGTCTCAATTAGCTCCTCACTGCAGAATTTAAATGGGATTACATGATACATAAAACCTTGCTGTCACTGTCTGAAAATAGATGATTTACAGCCTCTAATATTAAAGGTTAACATCTAATGATCCAGCAGTTTAAGTATTTTATCTTTTTTAGAAAATTTAATGATACTAGATAGTAGTCTTTTCTTTGAAACTTTTAATGAAAAATATTTTGGCACATTCAGAGATTCCAGTTCTCAAAGTCTAGCAAAAGACCAGAAGTATCACACGCAGAGTTGTTTTGCATGTCTGTTTTTTGAGAAGTATGCATTAAACTCTTAAGTTGTAGGCTGCAATTTGCTTCCTTTCTTTTTGTCTGCTGCAATATTTTTAATTCACAAATAGCAAAATCTAAGTCATCAGGTTTTGCTCTACCCAGACTGAAGATTAATAACAATAGCTGAAATGTATATTTTGCGTTCTAGTAGGCACATATATCTCCAGCCATTTAGGCAACTGATAGTCTTATGACCCTTCTTGATTGATTACACTACTTAGACATATATAATGGTTACAAGAAAAGGTAAAGATGGATTTGCAGAGAGGTTTTTGTCATGCTGCATTTACAACATGGCAGGCTAGTTCTATAAACAGACCTATGGGGGGAAAAAGAAAAAATAAAATTTTATTTCTGTTCATTAGGAGCTGAACAATTAATTGATTTTTTAAATTACTCTCCATTCTTACAACATGCTTTAAAGCCACATTTTATTGACAGTATCTTTCATCATATTGACAGTATCTTTCATCATATAAATAACTTTCTCCTCTGTTTAAGTCTACTGAAACAGACATTGAGGTTTACCTTTAAGTTCTAAAGAGCAAAATCTATCCGTATGTTCTCATGAGGCTGAAGTGTTTGCTGGAGGCATAAAACTACTATTAGAATATATGTATTTAATAAATCTACAAATAACAAAAACTCTAGCTGTGTTTTCTTTGAATTTGAATTTTTTGTTTTGTTTTGTTTTTTCTTGATGGTTGATTTTTTTTTTTTTTTGCAAAAATCTCTTGTGGTAACATGTTTAGAAGTGTACTGGTTTTGGTGAGGATAGAGTTAATTTTCTTCATAGATGCTTGTGTGATGTTGTGTTTTGGATTTTTTGATGAAAATCAAAAAATCAAAAATCCAAAGAGGTTTGCTCTTCTGATTACTATCCTTTTTTGATAGTCCAGGCTGGCAGTGATAATATTGAACAGAGAAGCCTGAAGGCTATCGAACAGGATTTTAGGGGACTGGGACAGGTAGTGGATGGAGCGGGAGTACAGGTGGTGTTTTCATCCATCCCTATGGTGGCAGGGAGGGGTACAGAGAGGACACAGAAAGCCCACCTGATAAACACATGGCTCAGAGGCTGGTGCCAACACAGAAATTTAGTGTTTTTTTTTTTCACCATGGGGCGCTTTACTCAGCACCCGGCCTGATGGCCGGGATCAATAAAACTGCAGTCTTGGACTTCCATAGGGTTGACTCTGAGCTGTTCAGGACGCTGGTTGTTAGAGTCCCTTTGGAGGCGGTTCTGAAGGACAGAGGGGTCCAGGAAGGCTGGCCACTCTTCAAGAAGGAAATCTTAATGGCTCAGGAGCGGTCTGTCCCCATGTGTCCAAAGACAAGCTGGTGTGGAAGAAGACTGGACTGGCTGAACAGAGAGTTATGGGATGAGCTTAGGAGAAAAAAGAGGGTTTATGATCTTTGGAAAACAGGGTGGGCCACTCGGGAGGACTATAAGGATGTTGCGAGGCTGTGCAGGGACAAAATTAGAAAGGCCAAAGCTCATCTGGAGCTCAGTCTGGCTACTGCCATTAAAGACAACAAAAAATGTTTTTACAAATACATCAATGCTAAATGGAACACTAAGGACAATCTCCATCCTTTACTGGATGCAGGGGAAAACTTAGTTACAAGAGATGAGGAAAAGGCTGAGGTGCTTAATGCCTTCTTTGCCTCAGTCTTTAGCGGCAAGAGCAGTTGTTCTCTGGATACCCAGCACCCTGAGCTGGTGGAAGGGGATGGGGAGCAGAACATGGCCCTCATAATCCACCAGAAAATGGTTGGTGACCTGCTACAGCACTTGGATGTACGCAAGTCAATGGGGCCAGATGGGATCCACTCAAGAATACTGAGAGAACTGGCAGAGGAGCTGGCCAAGCCACTTTCCATCATTTATCAGCAGTCCTGGCTATTGGGGGAGGTCCCAGTGTGGTGGTTTTACTCAGGTGGGCAGCTGAGCTCCACCACAACCGCTCTCTCACTCCCCCTCTTCTCAAAGAGGAAGGGGGAGAAAATACAACACAGAGAACTTCAGGTTGGAGATGAGAAAGGTTTAATTAAAGGGAAAGAGAATGGGGAGGAAAAAAAGAAACAAAAGAAACAATAAGTCCATGCGGAAGCACAGAGAGAGGGAAAAAAATTATTCTCTACTTCCCATCAACGAGCGGTGTTCGGCCACGTCCTGGGAAGCAGGGCCTCAAAACACGTAGTGGTTGTTCAGGAGGAACAGCCCCCTCCCCCATGAGAGCCCCCCTTTTTATTGCTGAGTGTGACATCAGGTGTTATGGAATATCCCTTTGGTTGGTTTAGGTCAGCTGCCCTGGCAATGCCCCCTCCCCATCACTTGCCCACCCCCAGCCTGCTGGCTCTTGGGGGCTCAGAAGGAGTCCTGATGCTGTGCCAGCACTACGCAGCAATAGACATAACACTGGAGTGATATCAGTGCTGTTCCAGCTATGAATGCAGAACACAGCACTGTGTGGTCTGCTGCAGGGAAAAGGTGACTCCAGCTCAGACAGACCCAACACACCCAATCGAGTGGTGGCTAGCAAAGAGGACGCCCATCTTCAAAAAGGGCCAGAGGGTAGACCCAGGGAACTATAGGCCTGTCAGTTTGACCTCAGTGCCAGGGAAACTCATGGAGCAGATTATCTTGAGTGTCATCACGCAGCACTTACAGGGCAACCAGGTGATCAGGCCCAGTCAGCATGGGTTTATGAAAGGCACGTCCTGCTTGACGAACCTGATCTCCTTCTATGACAAAGTGACGCACTGGGTGGATGAGGGAAAGGCTGTGGATGTGGTCTACCTTGACTTCAGCAAGGCTTTTGACACCGTTTCCCACAACATTCTCCTCAAGAAACTGGCTGCTCGTGGCTTGGACTGGCGTACGCTTCGTTGGGTTAAAAACTGGCTGGATAGCTGGGCCCAAAGAGTTCTGGTGAATGGAGTCAAATCAAGCTGGAGGCCAGTCACTAGTGTCATTCCCCAGGGCTCAGTACTGGGGCCGGTCTTCTTTAATATCTTTATTGATGATCCGGAAGAGGGGATTGAGTGCACCCTCAGTAAATTTGAAGATGACACCAAGTTAGGTGCGTGTGTCGATCTGCTCGAGGGTAGGAAGGCTCTGCAGGAGGATCTGTATAGGCTGGACTGATGGGCTGAGGTCAACTGCATGAAGTTCAACAAGGTCAAGTGCTGGGTCCTGTACCTGGGGCACAACAACCCCAAACAGAGCTACCGACTGGGAGATTAGTGGTTGGAAAGCTGCATGGCAGAGAAGGACCTGGGAGTATTGGTGGACAGTCGGCTGAATATGAGCCAGCAGTGTGCTCAGGCGGCCAAGAAGGCCTGCAGCATCCTGGCTTGTGTGAGAAACAGTGTGGCCAGCAGGGCTAGGGAAGTGATTGTCCCCCCGTACTCGGCTCTGGTGAGGCCGCAACTTGAATACTGTGTTCAGTTTTGGGCCCCTTGCTACAAGAAGGACATGGAGGTGCTTGAGCGAGTCCAGAGAAGGGCGACGAAGCTGGTGAGGGGTCTGGAGAACAAGTCCTATGAGGAGCAGCTGAGGGAGTCGGGCTTGTTCAGCCTGGAGAAAAGGAGGCTCAGGGGTGACTTTATATCTCTCTATAGGTACATTAAAGAAGGCTGTAGCAAGGTGGGGATTGGTCTGTTCTCCCATGTGCCTGGTGACAGGACGAGGGAGAATGGGCTAAAGTTGCACCAAGGGAGGTTTAGGTTGGTATTAGAAGAACTTCTTTACTGAAAGGGTTGTAAGGCATTAGAATGGGCTGCCCAGGGAAGTGGTGGAGTCACCATCCCTGGAGGTCTTTAAAAGATGTTTAGATGTTGAGCTTAGTGGTATGGTTTAGTGGAGGACTTGTTAGTGTTAGGTCAGAGGTTGGACTCTTGGAGGTCTCTTCCAACCTAAATGATTCTGTGATTCTGTGATTCCGTGAATTATAATCTAAAATATGTAAAGGGAGAATACATCTGAGAGAGGATTTTTCAGCATCGAATATACAAGCAATAGCAAGATATAAAGTCTGTAAAATTAATCTAAAAAAAATCTGAACTGGAAATCACAGTTTAAGAGTAAAAAACTATAAAGCACTTGACAATCAAGGCCAATCAAGGCTTCGTGATCCTGTGAAGTATTGGAAAGAATAATTATTTACTTTTTTTTGTTGTTTTTCATCTCAATACCATTTGAAGACATATGTAATAGAGTACTAGTAAAAAATGAGAATAATGAACTGCTTGCTTGTTACATAAAGACCAGCATTAATCAAAAAGAAACAGTGGATTATACAATTTTTTTTTTTTACCATGAAATTTACTTCTACCTCCATACTAGGTAATAAATAGGGGAAGGTCATGGGATTGAGCTCTTGTCCATGACTTTCCATTTATGTAATTGTTAATATGATACCTGGGATGGATTTCCTTCAAACCAAATGAAACTCACCCAGACAGTGTTGAGACACAACTGGGGAAATAATATGCAGTAACTTCCCAGTAGCTAATACATATGCATCACCTGGTCTGTTCATTTAGTTGGAAATTTGTAACTGATGAATCTACAACACCCAGATCCATTCTTGATAGCAAGATGAATATGAGTCAACACTGGCAGCCAAAAGGACCAGCTGTATCCTGGGGTACATCAAGCATGGTGTTGCTAGCTGGTCAAGTGAAGTGATTTTCCTGCTCTACTCTGCACTGCTGTGGTCTCAACTCAAGTACAGCTTACAGTTTTGGGCACCACAATATAAGAAAGACATATTAGGAAAAAAGAAAACAAACAAACAAACAAACAAACAAAAAAAAAAAAACAACACACAACCTATTAAAGTCTGTGTGCAAAGGAGGGCTACATGGTGAAGGGAAGGGTTTAGAGGGGAAGACATGAGTAGCAGCTTTAGTCACTTGATTTATTCAGCCCAGTGAAGAGGAGACTGAGGGGAGACCTCATGGTGGCCTGCAGCTTCCTCACGAGGGGAGCGAAGGGGCAGGCATGGATCTCTGTTCTCTGGGGACAGAGATAGGACCAGAGGAAACAGCATGAAACTTCAACAGGGGATTTCAGGCTGGATGTTAGGAAAAGATTCTTCACCAAGGGGGTGTCTGGGCACTGGAACAGGCTCCCCAAGGAAGTGGTCATGGCAACATGCCTGTCAAGAGTTTGAGAAACATTTGGACAACACACTTAGACTGTTTGATTTTCAGATGTTCCTGTCTGGAGTCGGGAGTTGGACTTGATGATTGTTGGGGGTCCCTTCCAACTCAAGATATTATATGATTCAATGATTCTTATTAAAATAAGCAGGTAATCCTTATTTCTCTTTCATGTTAATAGATAACAGTGTATAAGGTTTGTTTGACAGGCTCAATGATTTGGGATGTTGGTGTCTTCTAGTGTGAGAATATTATTTTGGTACTTAGAATCATAGAATCATAGAATGGTTTGGGTTGGAAGGGACTATAAAGATCATCTAATTCCAACCCACCTGCCATGTGGCAGGGACACCTTCCACTAGACAAGGTTGCTACATCCAACACGGCCTTAAACACTTTGAGGACATCCTACTTCTGCTGGTTTTACCCTTCCTCAATTAGTATGTTTTCTCCTCAAGAAGTTATTTATATGTTACTCAGTTCTTTCAGAGTTTTCTCTTCATATGTGTTTTTGAAACACATTTTGAAACAGCAAAATCATATTTAAACTTCACTTGAACTTTCTGCATGGACTTCATATTGACAGGGTCAGTATTTCACTTTATGAAGCTATAATAAGCATCTTTCCAAATTTATATTTTCCTCAAAAAGTGTTGAACTTCTTCTCTCCAAAGCACATGTTATCTTTCAGAACAATCTGGAATGCATCTTGTAGTTGAGTTGCATCAGAAGAATTAATGGTATACTACTACTGTTTGCAACTCAGGATTGATCAAACACCAGTCTGTGCTAATAACCATAATAAAGTATGCACTGCTGACCCATAAACTGAGGTTATCATACATATGAAATGGCTAAGCCTACACAATGAAACTGAATGAATTCCTGATTTTCAGTATTGCCATTTTCGTAAGAAAAAGATTTAAAGTGATATGTATATGTATATTAATATAATATGCTTTGAGACTAACTGCATATTTTATTTGAAGATTATCCACCTGGTGTATCTCTTATATTATAGTATAAGTATAGTATTTTAATGTGCATTTTTAAATATATATGCTGCAGTTTCTCTGTAAAATAAGTATTTCATGTTTTAAAAAATGAGTTTCATTACACAGCCTATATAACTTCTTTATGTGTATCTGGTTCATAAAGTGATTTATGATCTTAATGGCATCTATTTTCATACTCCTCCTTTCACAAAAAATTAAATCAAGTACTATCTGTTTATGTGTTTCTGTTTTTCCTCATAAGCAATAATTAATGGAAAATGTGGCTCTGGTAAAGCTCAGCCCATGCTGTTCTCACGCATCGCTGCATTCGGATCTTAGCATATTACAGCTCTATATTCCTATGATTCCGAAGGTTTGAATGGACAGCATACTGCTCCTTTCTGTCACCTTTCTGTCTGTTATCTTTTCTCAGAAATGTATGTGTGCACTTTATCTGCTCTTGTACCTTAGACTAACACCAATGCTAGAGGCAGATTACAGCCCCATTTATTCCAGAACTTCAAACCTGTGGGAGCTAGGAGATTACAATTCAATTTTTAATGGACATAGAATAGTAAAAGAAAATGGTGACGAAATAATGATTCAAAAATCTGTCTTGTGACACTTTAAAAAGCACATGGAAAAAACAAAACAAAACAAAACAAAACAAACAAGCAAGCAAACAAACAAACAAAAAAGCACACACACACAAACAGACAACATTGCAACTGTATATATACCTTTCCCAGGCTCTCTTTAAGGCATTTAGGACATAGGCTTGGAATATGTTCTTCTATTTTTATTTATTTATTTATTTTCCTTTCTTGTTTTGCTCTGAAAATGATAACTTCCACCAAACTTAAATTGATTAATTAATTTATCTTCTTTATTCATCATAGCTGCTAAGGGGTGTGTAGGCTTCAGGGTACCCTGTGTGGGACAAACCCATGAGTATAGCAGTGGTTAGAAACCCCACTGCACCCCAAAACTGCAGCCAGTCAGAGGAACGCATGGCATTGCTCCTCAGGCATAATTAAGAAAGGGTGAAGGCTGTTAGAGACAGAATACAGGGACTCAGCTGAGGAAATATGTGGGAACACGAGAGACACAAAAGAAGAGATGTGAGGAGACACCAGAAAGAGATGTGAAAGAAGATTTGGAAGCACAAACAAAAGTGGACACCAGAGAACTGTGAAGAGGTGAGATTTTGGATAAAACAGAGGAGGAAGCAGAGGAACTGATGGGGACAAAACTGCAGTCACACTCTTTGAAAGAGGAGCTTCATGCCAGAGGACAAATGATTCTGAGAAGACTGTGGTTGTGGGTGGCCTACACTGGGGCAGAAACACCCCTAAGAGTTTGCAGCCCATGGAACAGCACAGGTCAGAACAAAGGAACACTAGGAAGCATGGGGCAGAGAAAGAAAATGAGTAAGGACAAAACAGCAGAAAGTAGCCACTAGACAGTAACTCCAAGCTCTTGTTCTTGATGTTGCCTCACCAAATGGTTTGGAAGGAATTTAGCATCATGTACACTGAAAACAAAGAAATGAAGGACTGAGAAAAGTGGGAGAAGAGGTGGTGGGCAGGAAAACAGTTTCCTACCTGTTTGTTTCATCATTTCGCCTCGCCTCGCCTTGCCTCGCCTCGCCTCCCCTCCCCTCCCCATAGTACATTTTTTAATCTTTTATTTTTAATTGAACATGGTTTAAATATTAACGTGTCTAACCAGAGGGTTTAAACTTTTAAAGTATTTTAATCAGGAAGCTATGGACAGTCCTAAAGATCTTTTATATTTAGTTGTAATAGTTTGAGAACTACCATGCTATGTTATTATAAGTTATTAGTTCAATACTATTGACTTCTATAAAATGCAGTGCTTGTCAATGGAAAGAATAACCACAATTGTGTAAAACTGACTTTAATGCTGAGAGAAAAGATGAAAGAAAACAATAACATAAAATTGTAACAGAGACTTATGAATTATGTCTCTTATCTTTTCCATCAGTAACCCAAGGAGGAAAAGAGTTTTGGATTATAAAGCCATACATAGTGTTTAAAACTCAGCCTCCTAATTGCTGAAATGTAAGAGCTATTCTTCTTGTTCACTGTATAGCAAAGATTAAAAGATAGAACTTTCAGAAGGATGAGAGTGCATTAGGACTATAATTGTTATTTTCAAAAGTGATCTCATGCTTTATTTTATGTGTATTTTTAAAGACATTTCTGTATGGTACAGAATGTAAATCTGAAGGCACATTTCTCAGAATTAAAAACATTTTACTATTTTATGAGATTTTCAAGGGAACTTTTTGATTTCCAGGGACACTTTTTTGTTGCAATGTGGAAACTATAAATTCCAAGATTTTGGTGCATTTCATCTCTTAAAGTAACTGTCTGTCTCCTTCCTTAGTCACTGGAGGGCAGTTTCACCTATTTATCCTTGATAAAAAATAAAGAGTCAGTTTCTATTTCTCTACTTTGAGAATGCTGGCAGTCAAAACAACAAAATTAGATTAGATATGCCTTGAAGTAGCTAAAATAGAAACAATAGTGATCTGGGTAACGATCATTCAAATAAAGTTTACACACCAGATCTTTCTTTCCCATTGTGGCTTGCATATGCTTATAATTGCATAGGCTGTCAAGTATCAGGAAAAAACAAACAAACAAAAAAAGCTTTTATTTACTTTTTTTTTTTTTTTAAAGACCTTTGAATGATTTATATAAGCAATTTAACAAGAGTTGATTTGCAAAACTACTGTGTTCTGTCAAAGTCTGTATTTTTTTCAACAGTAGGAGTATAGTTAGAACGTATTGTGACATTCACATCTTGTGAAATCAAAGAAAAATAGTTTCAAATCTGATAAAAAACAAACAAACATTAAAAAAAAAAACAAAAACTTCTCATGTTCACACAAACACACATAAATCTGTAGTTACCTGGTAAAACTTACCTTTCTATTGGTATATGCCTTTGTGTTGTTAGCTCCTCTGTTCAATGGAAGCTGCCTTTTTCTTAAAAATTAATTGTTTTCCATGACAAAACAGCATTAACATAAATAATATTTTCAGTACTTAGGCAAATTTCTTCAAAATAAATTAATTGTTTTATTTATTTTTTAATTAGATAAATCATTAAGGCATAAACATCACAGTAATATATATATATATTTCTATCTGGACTTAAGTACATGTGAGTTCTCTCATAAGTTGAAAATCAATACATTTTTCACATGTTGCTTACCAGCTCTTCTTTCCCACATATAATGTGTTTCTTCTCTAATAACATTTTGGGATTATATCTTGTGTAGAGAAATCCTGTTTATAGAGCTATCTCTTCAGCTTGGAATAATGCAGAAACTGTTAACCATATTAGAAACACAACCCCTAACGTGTTACTTATTTCCTGATGAATTTATATAGAATCATAGAATGGCTCGGGTTGGAAGAGACCCTAAAGATCATCTAACTCCAACTCCCCTGGGATGTCACCCATTAGATAAGATAGCCTAGGGCCTCATCTAATCTGGTCATGAACACCTCCAGGGATGGGGCATCCACATTGTCTCTGAGCAACATCACATATTGATTATGGTGTTTTGAATCATGACCTTTAATAGTCCATACTCTATCAATATTATGCAAGCCTAATATCATGAATATCAGCCTTTTAGGGAATCATGACATTTTTTGAAAGCACAACATTTTCTTACTAATTTAGATCACTGATAACTACACAGCAGAGTCAACGCTATGCTACCTACAAGCTGGACTGAGAACAGACTCAAACACGGAGACCTTTCAAAGATTCTCATCTAATACTTTATATCAGACATCAAACCATACTCCAGCCTCTACTATTTGGAGCTGTTAAATAGCTAGTGGGATTTTTTGTAACAGTAGGAGCATTAACCCTAGTTCCCTGGACAAATTCCAACACAAGTAATTACACTATGCCAGTAAACCCCCCTGCATTTTATTTGGACACTGTATATCTTATTCTTCTAGTAAAATATTATGTGAGGTTTGCAATGCATTGTTAAACAGGTGCTGAGTTTTACCTAAAGTGGCTGCATTTCAAGGATGCATGAAGTGTTAAGATGCAGTAGGGATCTTCATATATCAACTTGCTATTACCCTCTGAGAAAAACACACTGTATTATGTAACTTTTTAGGCTTTATTATTATATTAATGTAGAGAAATGTTAAAGGAAGACAAGAATATGTACCATTTGTTAGTATAATGCAGTACGCTCTGAAGAAAATCTATCAGTAATGTTGAATAGTATTGGGCAGAGAGCAGAGCTCAGCTCCTGCCCCTCCACTCCCCTCTTGATGAAACTGCAGGCTGCCATGAGGCCTCCCCTCAGTCTCTTCTCTTTGCTGAACAAACCAAGGGTACCCAGCTGCTCCTAATATGTCTTCCCTTGTAGACCCTTCCCTCACCATCTTTGTAGCTGTCTTTTGGATAGATTCTATTAGTTTTATGTCTTTCTTATATGGTAGTGCCCCAAACTGTATGCAGTACTCAAGGTGAGGCTGAACCAGTGCAGAATAGAAAAAGACAATCACTTCCCCTGATCAGCTAGCACTGGAGAGGTTCACTCCTTCCTCACTCCAGAGGCTAGCATTCAACTTCCTTTCTAGTCTGAACTTGTTAAAAGCCTCAAAACATGGACCTCAGTTTCCAGACTTATGAGTGTGGTTGTATAGTGAACTGAGATTTAGAGATTCTTGCTGGCTGGAAGACTGCACAGGACACCGATAGAACCCAAGGACATGATGTCAGACATATGAGAAATTCCAGGACTGCTCGGGAATGGTTAGGATAAATTCTCAGGCAGCTTGAAGGTCCTGATGTTTCTCATGTGGGTAAGAGATGGTAGAGTGGGTAGAGGGTTTTGCTAGTAGAGGAATTCTGGAAATATTTTTATATCTGCAAAATAAGATACAATTTTGCAAATTTTGACATTGCATTCATTTGTGATAGCAAAGTATTCATAGAACTATAGAATCATAGAATGGCACAGGTTGGAAGGGACATTAGATCAGGTTGCTCAGGGTCTCATCCAACCTGGTTTTGAAAACCTCCAGGGATGGGACATCCACAGCTTCTCTGTGCCGGTGCCTCACCATTCTGAGTGAAGAATTTCCACCTGACATTTAATCTAAATTTCCCCTCTTTTATTTTTAAACCATTCCCCCTTGTCCTGTCATTATCTGATTGAGCAAAAAGTTGCTCCCTATCCTTTTTGTAAGCCCCCTTTAAGTACTGAAAAGCTGCAATGAGGCCTCCCTGGAGCTATCTTTTCTCCAGGCCAAACATCCCCAGCTTTCTCATCCTTTCTTCATAGGAGAGGTGTTCCAGCCCTACAATCAACTTCATGATCTTTCTCTGGACCCATTCTAACGAATCCACATCCTTCTTGTGCTGGGGGCCCCAGACCTGCATGCAGCACTCCAAGTGTGAACTCGCAAGGTTAGAGGGGAACAATCACCTCCCTTGACCTGCTGGCCATTCCTCTGTTGGTGCAGCCCAGGATGCAGTTGGCTTTCTGGACTCCAAGCTCTCAATGCTGGCTCATGTCAAGCTTTTTGTCTACCAGAACCCTCAAGTTTTTCTCTGTAGGGCTTCTCTCAAAAAATTATTCTCCCAGTCTGTACAGCTGTCTAGGACTGCCCTGACCCAGGTGCAGCACCTTGCACTTGGACTTGTTGAACCTCATTAGGTTCACATTGGCCCAATTCTCAAGCTTGTCCAGGTCCCTTTGAATGGATGACTTCCCTTCCTTCTGTTGTATCAACTTATATGTAGCTTGGTGTCAACTGCAAACTTGCTGAGGCTGCACACAGTCCCACTATCTGTGTTGCTTATCCCACTACCCAGGTTGCTGCAAACCAAACCTTCTTGTTCTGTATTGTAATTACTTTTGTAGGTTACTTTTGGAGTATCTCAGAAACTCCTAGTATTAAGATTTAGTTACCTCTAAGGTCATTTAATATAGTTGTAATTAAGACTAACCTTTGTTTATGAGTCATTTGGAAGCATATTTCCACAGAAATTGGCTCTAGATTAAGTATTGTTGTGCTGCTTCAATTTTGCAATTTTTATCTTCTGAAACCTGACAGGTTTATGCTGCTTCCATTTGAAAGTGTAAAGTAATGGTTGCTCCTGACCACACTCGTCTAATATTCCTGCAGGCATTGTCTCTGCATCAGCATCCTGCAGGCAGAACACCTGCAGCAAACATCACATGGTTAGTGCTTTGTTTAATCTGCTTCATATGACAGTGCACTTTACCTCATCCTTTTCACCATATGCTCAAGAAATGTGATGCTGAAAAATGGATTCTCTGTGGTTTTGACTCCCAAGGCTCTCTGCAAACCCAGCCTAATTCTGAACCTTGTGCTAATAAGTATTTTAGCCTAATAGCTACTAATAAGAATACTGTTCTTACTGTCATTATTACTGCTGTTATTATTTACCGACAGAGCTTATTTAGTAATATTGAAAGCTTAATTAATAATTCTGTGTCATAGTATATTACATTCCTGTAAAATGATAAATAATTCCAGGTGCTTTTCATTTATAATTTATTTTCATTCTCTAGACTCTTACTTCGCCTTCCCTGTGCAAGAGAACCACATCAAAAAACGTACATACATACATACAATCAAAAGTCAAAATCTGAACATACAAGATTATCTGTGATCAGCTGCAGAAGTTAAATAAAATTTACATTTTTCAAAATTCATTTATTTTCTTATATGTATGTGATTCTTAAATATGTAGGTCTGTAAAGACAATACAAAAAGAAAGACTTCACTTATGCAAAGGAAGTCATATTGTACACAGAGTAAATAACTTGAAGTATGAATCAATTAAGGAAAAGTATTCTAAACATAAACAGGGAGTGCAGCATTTTTATTTCTTACATACAATATAACCAAAGTGTCCTCCTATAATTAAACCTTTCCAACAAGTAAAATGCAATGGAAGGGTCCATTCAGCTTCTGAATACCATTTTGGAAGTGAAACAAATAAGTTTCCTACCATTCTGCTACTGAGAATACACACTATGCCATATATTTTCTCACCTAGAAGAACTGCTGAACTATATAATAGTTCAGGAAGGCTTGATATATAGCCTATATCTTTGAAACCAAAATGTAATGGGAGTTGTCTCTGGTGTGGATCTGGATTCAAAAAACAGCTCATGAAGATAAGGAAGTGTAGTTAACGAATTTCATTAAGCTTATGCCAAGCTACAGCAGCTGCAGTTCTGAAAACCTTGCAGTGAAATCTGAAAGAATTCCAACTAAGCAAAAATAGCACAGTAGAATAAATAGTTATTTAAACACAATTGTGTAATTAAATAACAGTTCTTTGAAAGACTGAGCACTCAAATATAAATTAAGTACTTTGTGTACTTCTTATACTGTTTATTACTGTTCATGTGCTCAGATTGCCTCTATATTTTGAATGTCTTACACTTTAATCCTAATACCTCTTTTTATTGTATACTGAAATTATGTCACTGTTAAGAGTTTTTTTTTTTTAATCTATTTATTTTTTTTTCCCCCTTTCCTTTTGTATTTATCCTGGTTATTTTAAAATGTGTTTTACATACCAGATAAAATGTGAGCTTGAAAGTATGCACAGATAAACTTATCATAACAAGAAATAAACTTTGCAGCAATTGAAAGCTCCTTTTAAAAATAATTAGTGGTGTGTTTATTTTAGCAGAGGAAAACATTTATCATTTTCAGCTTTTTATTTTCATCTATACTTCAAATGGATGAATCAGAAATAAATTTCATTTAGTTCAAATATTAAAGGAAAATGAATTGTCTTGCTTTGTGAAGAAATTTGTTAGTGGTTTAATACTCACATTTTCATACTGCATTATTTGTCTAACTCATTTAAATTTTATCCTTCTGTCCTGTTATTCATGCCATGGAAGACAAAACAGGAAGAGATACATTCTAGCACAACTCTTAAAATAGAATGGTACCTGTAAGTAACTTGCTCAGAATATCTTAAATTATCTCAGAATATCTTAAAAATATCTATGAATATTGCATACAAGACTTACTGTTGAACTGTGCATCAGAAACTAAGAAATCAATTAATAAATTTTGAAGCAAAAGAACCTGGAACCCTTGGGCATGTTGAAAATGCTGCCAATTACAAAACTAAATATTGGACTAGCTTTTCAAATTGTTAAGCTCTGATCACTCTCTTTACAAAAAGATAATGATACAGTGACAGCAGATCAGGAATCTCCTCCAGGGATTTGCTGTATCAGAGCCACCAGCACAGTAATGAATCATTATGACAGCATTTTAAACAATAACAGACTGAAACTTTGTGTGTCTCAGTGAAGCATTTGTTACAAATTTGAAAATTTCATAACCATAATATGCAGAGGTAGAAAATCTATGCATAGGCTACTTTACAGAGAAAAATTACTTCTGCTGGTAGAGCTCTTGAATCGTTATTTATTTATTTATTTATTTTTGTCGCTGTGGGACTAAGTGGGATTAAACCCAAGGGGAAAAACCTTTCTATGGAACCTAAAATGTTAATATTTTTTTCAGAGACCCTTGGTCAATCTCCTAGTTTTATCTGAAGTAAAAGAAATTTTACATGCCTACATTAAATAACCTTTCTGGTGACTACAGAATACAAATATTATATAGTATTAAATACAGCAATCCAACAAAGATTTTAATTTTGAGGCCCCTGCCCCAACACCATTCTTTTTGAGCTTCCATGTACCTGTAGTACACAAGCAGCATGCAGCTTCCAGGAAAATAGCACCACTTGTGTACACTGCAGGAAGCCACCCCGTTCTTCCCCATTTCCACGCAGAATTTGATGCTGGACTCCTCCCCCTTTATCTGCCTGGGTGGGATGGCTGCTGTTAAGGGCAAAGCAGCAAAGGAACAAAGTCAGCTAGCTCACTAAATGCTCCAGCAGTCTGAAAGAAAGGCACAGACTGGATGTGTCGTTATTCTGTGCAGTGCAGCTGGAGCTTGAAAGCCCAAGAAACACATGAGGGAAGACTACTTTCTGCATATGTGAAGTAGGGATGGTGCGTGCTACTGGGAGTAGCTTTTCCTAGCTCCCCACCTTTAAGCAACAACAACCATTCAGTGAACCACCCACCAAGTATCCCCCCTTTCTATAGGGGGAAAAGGAAAAGAGGTAAACTTTTATAGGAAAAGTGGTAGACTATAACTTCATCCTAGAGCACAGATTTTATTTGTGCTGGTGGGATAGCAAAAGAGAGGCTTGTAATCACAGTATATCTCAGAGGCATACAAAATAAAAATGAATCAAATACTAGTCTTGCCTGTTAATAGCTTAAGAAAAGAAAACAACCCATTTATCTCAGAAATTGCCCTACTGCTGCCAAGAAGCTTATGTTTGTATACCTTTTTTTTGTATACTTTTTTTTTTTTTTTTTTAAAGCTCATTACTTTGGAATACTTCAGTCCAGATCAGTTAAAGTATGACCAAATCTATGTGATTAGTACATAGACAACAAGTATGTCAATTTAGAAGTAGAATTAGGTGTACTTTTTAAAATGGTCCTTCCAACAACTTGTGTTTTTGCTAAAAAAATATGCTAAACTTCTTAATGTGGAGGGTCTTCTCTTTTCTCAATGAGGAAAGAGAATGGTACAAGCATTCTTTTGAAGTTGTTGGTTTTGTTACAAAGACACTCTAACGTCACAAGTGTAGTGTTTTCTGAGGGGAAGAAACCCATATAATATGAAAAAGCTTTTTAACTATGAGAAAAGTACAAGGACATGTTTAGTGAAAGATGTTTTCCTGAAATTGAATCCCAGAAATATTGTAGACAACTTTTACAAAAGTACCCTATTGTTTCTGTTATGTCCATTTTGGTTATCCAAGCTTCCCTTGAGATTGAGCACTTAGTTTTTTTACTAAAAGTATTCACATTGTGTGTAGAATAAAAATTATTCCATTTGAAGTGACAGTCCATTACAAACTCACATTGCATAATTAAAATAATATGGGAGCATACCTATCAGTCTGGAATTAATGATGTGTTATGCTAATGAATGTCTGAAACAATAAATAACTATTTTTGGAATAGCAAAAAATTTATATGTAGTTAAACTAAGTATGAAAGAAGTATAAATTAAGTAAACTAATAGTTACTATATTTAGCAGTATCCTTGAGTTGTGTGGTATCAATCTGAATGACTATAAACAAAAGTTTTGATTGTAAAGGTTATTATTTTTAATCAACTATGAAAAGTTACTTCTAGAAACATTGTCAGTAATACTGCTCTCTGGTTTAATCTCATGAATGTAGGCTACTATAATACCAGTAAAATCATAGAATGATTATACATACTAGCTGTTTGTGGCAGGCTTGTTTCTGAAATACACTCTTCAGTTCATTTGGTAGTATTTTGAAGCCACATTTGATACGTCGAATTTGATTCCCCTGAAGAAATCTGGAATATATTAGAATACGAAGATTTATGGTAGTGTAACTCACAAAAAATTGTCTTTCATAGACATAATTTTTGTCAAAGCAGCTGAAATTACAGTTTAAGTAATGAGGAACTCTCAAACTGTTCAGGATTTATAGCACTTGTTCTGTAATATTAGAAATTTTATCTGAATAAACAGTGTATGTACTTGGGCTGAAAAGAGAGGAGAGGAGAGGAGAGGAGAGGAGAGGAGAGGAGAGGAGAGGAGAGGAGAGGAGAGGAGAGGAGAGGAGAGGAGAGGAGAGGAGAGGAGAAACAACAACAACAACAAACACCATGGTTTACTTCTCAGGGAGACTGAATGTCTGAATATCCATTGTCTGAAAAACAATTAAAATTTCTGCAAGTTTTTTTTTTTTTTTTTTTTATTATAACTTCCTCAAACCAGAACAAACAGATACGCTTTTTTTTTTTTTTTTTTTTTTTTTTTGTGTGTGTGTGTGTGTGGTTTTGGTTTTGGTTTTGGTTTTGGTTTTGGTTTTTGTCATTATCATATCATCTCAGCCCAAGAACCATGTGGCTCTGTAACAAGTTATAGTAGCAATAGTAGCAACAGCCTAAATGAAGAATGTAAAGATTTTCAGAAATCCATGCCAACACATGCTAAACTGAGGGCCAGACAACGTAACTGATACTGCTGTGTGTCCTACTTTGCATTGATCCTTTCTAATTGTTTTCCAACACTGTCTTAAAAAAGTGGATATGATTACCTCAGAATGTACAGTGATACCAAATACACAAAGTAGACCTGGAAAGGATCATGGGGTATCATATAAACAAATTTTACAGAATTAAAGGACAGAATTAGCTGTAGCTAAGATATTCCTAGCACATTGGCTTTACCAATTTTTTAGAAATATCAGTAAATATTAATAAAATCTCCCTGTGTTCAGAGATCAAAAAGCAGTGAGATGGAATATATATATTGGTGAAAGAAGATTATGTTATATTGTGCAAAAATACTAAATATATTGTGGTGAGTCTATCTTCTGTAGACAGCTTCTATCTGATTAAGCTAATTTGGAATGATGAAAGGGTACATGGTTTTATTTAATTATAACTGCATTATTAGTAGTATTTCATATAAGGATTCTAAGTATATATAGTAAGACTGGAAAATAAGGATTTTTTTCTAGTTCTTAGATGAGAATAATTCTTAAAACACGCATAGAAATAGGGCTGCATTTTCCAGTACAAGGAAATCAAAATATTCTTGAATAGTTAACCAAATAGAAGTTGTGAAGAGGAATAGGATTCTACTTAGTTTGGCTGAAGCCAGCAGTATATGAGATTTGACACACTAAAATGTGTGAAAACTAAATTCTGTTTCTGAAAACAATTTGCCTGAGTAAAAATAAGCTTGGTTTGTAAGGAAGTTCTTTACTCATTATTAATTAATCAATCATTATTAATGATTAATGTAGTTAATCATTATTAATTAATTAATCATCACAATCATTATTTTTATTAAAACAACAACAACAAACAAAAAGCTTCAATTATCAACTGTCTGTTCAGAAAATAATTGTTCCCAAATGGTGTTTCATCTCATTTCTGAAATCATATGTATATGTAATATATTCTTTATTTCTTTTTTTCTATCCCTGGACAGACATAAGAGACAAAATATCCAATCAAAAGCTTCAAAATCTTACAAAAATCACATCAGAAAAGATGAGAGAGTAATCCAGATCTGGACAATAAAGGAAAATGAAATATTTCAAGTAAATCAATATAACTAACTAAAGAAACATAAACTGAAGTAGGACATTTTTATCTCAATTGTAATTAAAAGAATGTAGTTTAATATTGACAACAAGGAAAAGGGTATATTTTAATAACCTGATAGAGCAAAACATCACTAGTTTGATTATATTTTCTATTCATTTAAAAATTAAAAGTCTTCTGCTAAGGACACACAAGTTTCTCTTTGCTAAAATCACATCTTAGTTTGACCCTGAGACTTTTCATCCATAAAAAAAATGCAGCAGCTGCTTCCGTGCTTTCTTTTGATCCACTGGCTGTTACAACTCCCCATCCTAACAAAGAAAAGCTATGTGTGAGGTAGGTGTTAAGACATGAAACAAAGGAATTCTTGGTATGAATCCCATGGCACCATGGCAGCACTTAAAAGCCTCTGTTCTAGTGAAGGGGAAAGGATAGGATGAAAGGCACAGGACAGTGTAATATTATTGTGCCTGTCTTTAAACTAAGATCTAACCAAAATATGTTTGCTTCTCCCAAGAGGCTTAATTCTCCTTTAGTTGGGGGAAGCAGTGGTTATAAAAGTCCACAAGAGGTGCAGCAGCACATTCACCAGGGAAACAAATACAAATGACATGTGGTGCTTCACATTGGTTTGCCCCACTCGTACCCCTATTAAATTTACTTCTATTTGAAAAGTGTAACTGCTGAGCCTGTATCCTTAATCTTGAATTTCAATTTCATTTGTTTTGTTTCATTCATAACTTGCACAAGGTTTTCAATTGAGCTGAAGTTGCACTAAGAATGGTATTGGTCTAAAGTGCAGCCCTTAGAAAATATGTGTATTTTCACCTAAATTGTGATGAAATTATACAAAGCTGTTGTTCCTTGGAGCAGACTGTCATTTAGTACAGAGATTATTTAATTTAGTATAGTCTTCAAGCACAAAATGAACATCTAATAATAATGGGTAGGACCCAAGCAGATACAGATATAGGGAATATAATGGAAAACATAACACATTTATACAGCTACTTTTATTACTTTTAAGCTAAATCACCTTCTGGTTGACCAGTAGTTTCTTTAGAACCAGGGTAAATTCATACAAGCCACAAAGTTTGGAAAGGTTTAGAGTCAGGTATTCTCTGCTCTTCTTGTTTAGCCTAATTGCAAATTACTGCAACATAAGAGATTTCAAAGTCATCTGAAAGGGTACCTCAAGATGGAAGCAAAACAAGTAGGAAGTACATAGATGACATTCACAAATGGCTATTAATTTTTGTCATGGAACTTGCCTGAATGGGAAAATATCTGTGAAAATGTTGGACAGTTGAGTGTAGAAGTAATTGCAGTGTATCTTTCCCGAGCTGTACTGCATTTACATGCCAAGGTATTGTTGGCTGCAGATGTGGCCACTGTGAGAAAAGGCCAAAGTCTGCCCAGTGCTGAACATAGCTGTTTACAGCCAGTTCCAAAAGACTCACCACAGGACACAAATGAGTAAATCTGGCCAGCTGGTGGCACCTCTTGGAAAATGTATTCAAGAAAGAGGAGAAAATGTCATATGGAGAGAAGAGGTCGGAACAAAAAAAGAGTGAGAAATAACAGAGAGAATTCCAGATTTAGAGGACAAAGTGTTCCATGGTGGAGCAGACACCATCTTTCCCAGTGAAGTACTACAGCCTCTCTGAAGTCCTGAGGTCCAGGACTGTTGACCCAGCCAAGAATTTTAGTTCTGTCCTCAAAATAGCGGTTTCTGCATACCAGCTTTATACTTTTGGTGAGGTGGGACTAAGTCACTCATGGTGAGACAAATAGCTTTCAAGAAGATTACATTATTTTCTCAAGAATAAATGAGAAGGGGGTGAAGCCAACATTCGGTACAAGGATAGGTTGCATTCCTGGCTTCACTTGAAACAACATTGGGCTGTGAGGCTTCTACCCCACCCCAGATATCTCTTACTTGCTGTGGCTGCCAGGCCCACCGTTCAACTGTAAACCTCCAGCATCTGTCCTGTATTTTGGCCAGAAAAGCAAGATATGCATGTGAATCAACTCACATTCCTAATTAATTCACGTTCCTGCTTAAGCCCAGTTAGATAATATATGTTTGTTTTATTAGAACCAATAGGGGAAAATGGTAACAATTGTTTTCAGATTGTGTAGATTTGCTGGTCTAGGTTCATGGAATTAAAGACCACATGAGAAATATCGCTTCACTTTTGTGATCTTTTCAGCAAATATTATTTCCATTTGGGTAATTTTAAATATGTGCTTCTTTTCTGCTAGAAAGATTACTTATTTTATTCCTTATTTATAAACATGAACAACTTCAGAAAATATATCACTTTTTCAATTTAAATTGAATTTCTGTTGACTGTGGATGTACTTAAGTCCAAGGTTCGGCATTTTTCTAGCTGTAAGCATACTTGTTAGTAAAGCAAGAAAAAGATAAACTTTGAAGCAGCTGTAAAAGCAAATGAGAGCTTAAAATTATCTCATTGCATTTATTGTCATAGGTATATACACATTATGGAAATATCTAATCTGCAGAACACTAAAATAGTTTTTGAATACCATAATTAAAATATTTCTTATTCCTTTCTTATTGACTGAGCCAAAGGAAAAAAAAAAAAATTGTTTCTAGAGGAAACTGCTGTGCACTGGAGTAAAGAATATTCTTCCCAAATATTATGCATGTGTTTACAAATCAGACTCTATTTATTTATTTTTAATTGCATAAACATGTCTCAATATAACTTTGCTTTAAGGTCATGGAAAGTGAGAGATTCAAGATTCTTCAGAAACTTGACAACCTGGGCATGCTGAGTTAACAAAAGATTATTCAAATCTTTTGCTCAGATCTGTAAAGTATAACATTATGAATCATTTTAATCTGACTTATGTCATGCTTGTTATAAGCAGTCATAGAGCATAGTATAAGAAACACATTTGAAAGACTCTACAATGTTTGTGTTTAAGTTTACAGCTTCTTCTCATATACTAAATTCACAAATTAAAGTGGCTTTCAAAAATGTGTAAGATCTCTTGCACTCTACACATTGTACAAAAAGTATTGTCTACTAAGTGGAAAGAGTACATTGAATAATATTATATCATTATGCTTATTGATGGTACTTCATTAACTGAATACTATATACAATTATGCTTTTCAAATTTGTAAGTAATACCCAGAAAAGAGTAAGACAAACACTAGAAGTATAAAGAGGTTCGAATTGAGAAAGTATATGTAAAATAGAAGTTAGCTTTTAACAGCCATTAGACAAAAACTTTCTAGAGAGATATAGAGACATGGTCATATGAACCATTCTAGATATATATTTATTTTTTGACCCAGGAACAAAACAATTTTTATGGTATTTACATTCTCATATTGACATAAGAGAAAGAGGTTACTGTTCCATTTATTCTTATTAACTTATATTTTCCGCACATTTTAACTTATTTTTTTTTTCAATAAGCACACACTTAATTTCCTTTATTTTATAAAAATAATATTAGGAAAAGTATACTGTTTTATAAACAGTATACTTTTTAAAGTATCTTTACAAAGTATCTTTATAAAGATAGTATCATAATGATAACGATGATGATGTAAAGTTAACTTTATATTAATTAATTTGAAGAAAATCTTTATTGATATCTGATTTTTATTTTGGGGGTGTATTTTACTCATTTATTCATTCAATTTGGTTAGAATACTTGTAGTGTAAAGAAATTTATAAATTGGACATTTTTATCACTTTTTTTTTTTTTTTTTTTTTTTTTTTGTGCATAAAAAAGAGGAAATGGTGAGAGCCAGAGAGAAATTTTGTGTATTATTATTATTATTTTTTTCAACAGTTTACAATACTGAATAGAAATTTATTTGCTGGCCTTAAAAAGTCAGGTTATTGCTTTAGATATTAGATCTGAAGGAACATGCATTGTTTAAGCACAACACAAAGACTACAAGTTTTTTGTTAATATGTGTCTTTTCTAAGAGGTGAAACAAATCCAATGGAATAAATATATGTGTTAACTACTAAAGTCAGAAGCCATGCAAAATTGATATGCAAATGTAATTTTAAACAGGTGTTTACAGGGCAGGTGTGACCAGAAATATTGTTCAAAATACTGTTCAAAATGGTGATAAATGTCAGAGAAATATCAGACAGATGCAGGTTATATTTCTTCTTGGTTCTTTGAATCACCTCACCAAAGCTCAGGTAGGTGTAGGATAAAATGTATTTGTTTAGTAAGAGGAGCACCAAAGAGTTACAAATACACTAAATCCTGTCAAGAAATCCTTCTCCAGTCAAGGAATGGAGATTTACTTCCAGACCTAGTTTGGAAGCCTGCAATTCTCACAGGAAGAGGCATCAGCTGGAGAAAAATCTTGCTTGGAGAAGTATGTGCTTAAGGAGACTGAAATGATTATTTCTCTGAAAAGAGGGTGGTTTATTGTTCATCCACATAATTCAAATCTAGTGCAAATCAAATTAAAAAAAAAAAAAATGCACATAACTATGGAAAGCAAAACCACCACAGTTTTGATCTAAGACACAGCTGGACTCAATCAGAGACCAGCCATCAGGTCTGGCATGTTTTCTACTTGCTTAAATTTCTTAAACATTTTCCATGTAAGGTCAGAGTTGCTAGCTGAAAACATCGTGCAGTAATACATGATTTCTCTGATGCTTCACTAAAATTAGCTATTATTACAGCTGACAGTTTAAGAAACTGCTTATTTAGAACATCATATTTGCTTGCTAACTGCTTCTTAGTACTGAATTTCTTACCTACCATCCAGATTGCAATTAAAAAGTTAAATCTGGGAAGAGGATTGGCTTTCTTCTGACTCCTGCTGCTGGAGAGCACAGGAAGAAAGCTTGGAGAGCAACATGAGGTATCTTCCTGTAAACTACCTGAACTACCAAGCAAGAACACATACATTTACTCTGGAAAAAACAGAACAACTGTCTTGGAATTAATTGTTATTCTCCAATAACTTGCTTAGGTATAAGAAATGCTAAGATTAGGTAGAAGAAATGCTAAGGTTCTTCAATTCTCAATCTGCAAAACACACTTGACAGTACAGTATTTGTTTGACTCATGGAAGTGTTGTGAAGGGAAAACACTGAAACACCAGTATTGGTCATTGGCCTTTTCTTCACTTTGCAATAAAAATAAAATTTCCTTCCTCCCTCCCTCCCTCCCTCCCTCCCTCCCTCCCTCCCTCCCTCCCTCCCTCCCTCCCTCCCTCCCTCCCTCCCTCCCTTCCTTCCTTCCTTCCTTCCTTCCTTCCTTCCTTCCTTCCTTCCTTCCTTCCTTCCTTCCTTCCTTCCTTCCTTCCTTCCTTCCTTCCTTCCTTCCTCCCTCTCTCCCTCCCTCCCTCCCTCCCTCCCTCCCCCTCTCCCTCTCCCTCTCCCTCTCCCTCTCCCTCTCCCTCTCCCTCTCCCTCTCCCTCTCCCTCTCCCTCTCCCTCTCCCTCTCCCTCTCCCTCTCCCTCTCTCATTCTCTCTTTCTTTTTCTTTCCTTCTCTCTCTCTTTCTCTCTTTCTCTCTTTCTCAGGTAAAAAAAATGGAAAATCTCTGAAACATTTCTAGGATAATATATATATATGTACATGTATATATTTCTGATCTAGTAGGCACAGTGAGTGTCTTCTGAAGACATCATCAGATGTTTTCAACAAGATCTTTTTTCTTTGTAACAAACATACCTGTGTTAATGACAGTTCCTGGGAATAGGTAGTTTATAACTGTCTTTGAATTGAGAATGTTTAATGTTGAATGAAACCAAAAGTAGAAAAAATATAATATAAGCATAAAAATAACAACGTTACCAAAAATAGAGAGAAAATACCCTCACAGGAGAAAATGCATTCAGAACACTTAAAATTAGATAGGAATCTAAATAAAGAGTAAAACTAACAAATTAAAAAAAAAAAAAATCCAAATATTTACATACTTGGGTTACTGTAAGAAACTAGAAGTTTCTTAGGAAAACATGAGAATGTAAGTCCTTTCAATATATACAGAAAAAAAAATATATAGAGATTAATATTGTACATGTGGGTAAGTGCTTGGAGTATATTTTCAAGAAAAAAAAAAAAAAAAAACAGTAAAGATATAAAACAATAATTTTTACTAAGGTGAGAACATACCTTGAGAGAGCATTGATCCTAATCCATAATCATCACATAAAATATTCATAGACAATATAATGTATGCTCAATGAAAAAGAATAACTTTTAATGTTTAATTAATTAAACTCTTGTGGCATCCTAATTTGTAATGAGAGTTAAGATAAATAATTTCTCATGGGTCTTAGATGATCAGAATCTAAGGAAAACGTTCAAGTTTCAAGTAACTTATTTTATTAGCTACTTGTTATAAAGTAACAAACCAGAGCTTTAGATCAGAGAGTACTTTTTCAGTGATAAGCAATTCTTTCAAGGATAAGCCTTTCCTCACCCAAAGGATCTTGGAAAGGTTTCCTGTAACAAACTAGCCAGTTTTTGAGGGAATCTCTGAGATTGGAATGTGGTTAAAAGACATCACCTTCATGATATGAAAATCACTCAGATTTAATATCAGTGTCAGCAGAAAGATAATCTTAAAAATTCTCTTCACTTATTAAATTGTTGAGTAGAATTTCCTTTCTTTTTCAGAGCAACCCACTCACCCTCTCAGGAAAAAGGAATATTTGCATGGTAATGAGGTAGAAATAGTTTCCACAAGATGTAAGAATCTGTTCTCAGTAATAATATTATTTACATTGTTTGAATTTTCAGAAAAAAAAATGTTTGGTCAGATAAAGATTATCCCTTATTTTTACACCTGACAATTTTGAATAATATATCCCTATCTGGAAATGAATATTGAAAATCCACTGGATATCAATATTGATGGTAGGTGAATTTGTATATAGGTAAAATCGTAAATATAAATCCACCTTCTTGTGTTTAGTTAAAATTCTTGGATGCACAAAATAAAATTTAAACAGAATACAAAAGTAAAGAAGAGTAAAATAAATTAACTTTACTGTCTCATTACCAAAGTAATCTAAATGCACTAACACTAAACTCCCTGGTATAAAACAGTTTTTCCTCATAAAAGAAAAGTACTGAGAAAAGGAGATAAAAATATTAGAAATTCTGTTTCCTCCTATGAACTCTATACTGTTTATTTTTATATATTCCTATAATTCTTTTTGAAGCTATTTTAGAGCAAAACAGAAACCTAAAAATCATCTTAATAACAAAAATACTTAATGTTTTTAACCTGCAGAATCTCCACATGGATAAACAGCATAGATTAGTTTACGAGAGTGTGGACTAAGGGTGATGAGACTACACAGGGCTATATGGCAGGTCCGGGAAAAAGGTGGGCTATATGGCCCAGCTCAGGGAAAAAAGTCAATTTATTTTGCCTCTTTCTGATTTGTAGCACTGCATATAAAAGAAGAATTAGGATTTCTGTCTTCTGATCTACAATATTTTTTTTCTTATTCATTGGAGAGTACTTCCCTCAATCTTAGCTTCTGTGAAGCAGAGCTCCAGAAAAATATTCCATCCTTCCTGGAAAAAGCTTTGCTGGAACATAAAGCACTCAGCTAAGTTCTCCTGGTTTGACTGCATCAACACATTTTTTGGGAAAAAAAAAAAAAAAGTTATTTACCTCTTCTTTCAGTTAGTTAAGATGAATTTGGTCCTCTTACCTGACATGCAATAAAATTAGATTTATTTTATTTTTTAAATCATCTAATATTTGCATCTTTTGAGTGGTTTATAAAAAGTCTGAATATAATATTAAATCACAGAAGTAAAACAAATCCCCCCTCTGATGAATGCTATCAAGCCATTAATGTGAAATACTTTCTGAAGTTGACTAGAATTTCACAGAAGTTCCCATGCATTTTTCAACTTCCACTCAAATAATGCTCCTTAATCTAAAAAGAATAATTTTCAAGCTTGTTATTTTATCAATCTTGTGTTTTGAAAACAAGTCTGTTTATTTCACATAAAGATAATAAATTATATCAGGCTTGGTTTCAGATTACAACAGTTAAAATAGCAGGGAAGCAAGGAAGCAAAGAAGAAAATATTGTATAGCTACATTTTTCTTGTTCTCTTTCTTGAAACATCTGCTAAAGGCATATTGTATTGGTTGAATCTTTGATCAGTGCAGGCTTTCATAAGCTTTCCTACTTTTGATGGCAACTTTTTCTTTACTTTTTTTTTTTTTTTTTTTTTTTTAAGTGCGCTTTTTGCACACTAATTTGCAGTTAAACTTAAAAAATGGATGCACAAAAATTGAAATTCAGGGAGCAAATAAATTTATCATATAGAGTATTTGAATGGTTTACATAAGCAGAAATCATATCCTGATACAATAGAGGAAATCAGTAATCCAGTAATCTCCATGGAGGTGTTAGAGCTGTAAAAGTGACAAATCCTGGTTACAAGTGATATTTACATTTTAGGAATAAATGATTAATTTTAATTTTAGCTGCCTACTTCCTCCCTTATGTCAGAATTCTACTGATACCCAAATAATGTTACACCAGAATCATAAATTTAAACACTTTCTTCAAATATATCAGAAGTGTTCTCCCAGAAAGTTTATAGGGCCTTAAGATGTTCAGAGTAAAATAGTAATAATAATAATAATAATAATAATAATAATAATAATAATAATAATAATAATAAATCAAATCATTAAATGTATTCTTTGCCACTTTGTTTCTTTCTGGAAGAAACCGAGGAAGCTATTGTGCTGGAAACCTTCACAGTGAACTCAGAGTATGTGTGAAATTAAATTGCTTCTGAAACTGAAAAGTTGAAAAAAAAAAATCACAGAATCACACAATCACAGAATTTCTAGGTTGGAAGAGACCTCAAGATCATCGAGTCCAACCTCTGACCTAACACTAACAGTCCCCACTAAACCATATCCCTAAGCTCTACATCTAAATGTCTTTTAAAGACCTCCAGAGATGGTGACTCAACCACTTCCCTGGGCAGCCCATTCCAATGCCTAACAACCCCTTCAGCAAAGAAGTTATTCCTAATATCCAACCTAAACCTGGTTCACCTGGTTGCCCTGCAAGTGCCGCATGATGACACTCAAGATAATCTGCTCCATGAGCTTCCTTGGCACTGAGGTCAAACTGACAGGCCTATAGTTCCCTGGGTCTACCCTCTGGCCCTTTTTGAAGATGGGCATCATTTTTGCTAGCCTCCAGTCGACTGGGACCTCGCCCAATAGCCAGGACTGTTGATAAATGATGGTAAGTGGCTTGGCCAGCTCCTCCGCCACGTCTCTCAGTATCCTCTGGTGGATCCAATCTGACCCCATTGACTTCCGTACATCCAAGTGTTGTAGCAGGTTGCCAACCATTTTCTAGTGGATTATGAGGGCCATGTTCTGCTCCCCATCCCCTTCCACCAGCTCAGGGTGCTGGGTATCCAGAGAACAACTGCTCTTGCCGCTAAAGACTGAGGCAAAGAAGGCAATAAACACCTCAGCCTTTTCCTCATCTCTTGTAACTAAGTTTTCCCCTGCATCCAGTAAAGGATGGAGATTGTCTTTAGTCCTCCTTTTTGTACTGATGTGTTTACAAAAACATTTTTTGTTATCTTTAACAGAAGTTATAAGTTTTCAACATCTCTCTGCAAGGCTCTAGGGAGTCAACAGTTATTCCCAGTTCAGTCTCATCTGTTAACTTAGTATGCATTTGAATCCTGCATCCAAATCATTTATGAAAACATTGAAGAGAACTGGACCTGAAATGGATTCCCTGGGGAAACCCATTTGTGGCTGGCAGCCAGCCTGAGTTATTAACCCCTTTACTATAACTTTTTGAGCCCAATCCATCAGCTAGTTGTTCACCCATCATATTTCGTATTTATCTGACTGTATGCTGGAGATTTTGCCCAGAGGAATGCTGTGAGATGCAACATTGAAAGTTTTTCTGAAATCCAAAAAATTACATCAGCTGCCCTCAGTAAGTCAACTAGGTGGGTGACCCTGTTGTAAAAAGGAAATTAAGTGAGTTAAGCAAGACTTTCACCGTGTGAACCCATGCTGTCTGTGAACATTGACTTCATAGCCTTTCAAATGTTTTTTGATAACTCCCCAAATAATCTTCTCCACAGTTTTGCAAGACACTGAAGTGATACTGACAGGTAATTACAAGGGTCTTTTTTGCCCTTCTTGAAAATTGAGGTATTTACAAGCTTCCAGTTGATTGGGACCAAAATTCAAATTTCCAATACCATTGAAAAATAATTGAGAGAGGTCTTGCAATGATATAAGCCAGCTCTTTGTGTATTGTGGGATTAATCCTACTGAGTCCCATGGACTTATATATGTATCCAATTGGATGTATATAAATAAATTTTTATCTCAGTTTACAAGTGTACCAATACTGGGCTATGTGATCTTGACCAAAAGAGAGATTATGTTAATTTCCCCTCAAAAAATTAAGAGAAGAAATGTTGAACTAAAGTGATCTTTTTGTTGTCCCTTTTGTTCTTAGTTTTAGAATACCTTCAGACTTTGGAAGTATTAATTTTCCATTGACAAACACAAACAAAATCCCTGGAGAGGGCTTTTTTAGTTGAAAAAAGCCTTTTTTTTCTACATAAAAAAAAGGTTCCCTTGTTTGTTTGTTTGGTTGGTTGTTTTGCTTTTTTTTTTTAAATCAAATTTTTCATATATGGAATTCATCTACAGAGTCATTGTAAACCCACAAATGCAATACCACAAACCATATAATTATTTAGCTTTTAAATTGGACAAACTTATTATTTAATTTCAATTTATGACAAAAGCAAATATTTTGTATCACACAGAATATTTCAAGCTTATACTAAATCACCCATGTTAACGAGAAGAAAACAGGGCAATATGAGAAAGGGATCTTTGCACAGATTCAGAAAAAGAGAGACCAAATTAAATGATTTCCCAGGCTTACTAAAATAAAGATCTATGTGATGAGGTCTTTGTGGAATGGTACTGGTTTAGTTCCTAATCAATAGAGGGTGTTGGTATCTGATTGATTTACTAATCTCATTCTTGTGAAATCAGTTTTAATCTTCTGAGATTTAATTTAATTGCATTTATTGTATGATTAATTATGTCAGGGTGCCTAGAGCCTTGGACAAGCTTTTGTAATAATTTACATCTAATTAAAACCTAAAAATATTAAATGCATTTTAGGAGGTCATAAGAGAAGAAAGTAATTCTTGAAATCTGGTGGAAAAGTGATATCTCTGCTCTAGGATATGCCTTGTTAAATACTGATTTATTTATTTATCTATTAATTTATTTTTAGTACAAAGACAGTAGCAACGGTTGGGTTATCATGACAATCCCTTTAAAAACTTTGCTGTAGACTGGCTATTGCTTCCTAGCTCTATGGACATTGAATTTAGTGTAATGTTTCATGAGCCCTATGTCTTAGTCCATCTTCCACATGTTTATAATTTCTTCAGGCATTTTAGTAGGATGTATCTGCCAAAAATGAATTCACAAATAAATATACATATACTCATTAAAAAATAAATATAATGATAATATTAATAATGTAATTGACAGATGTAGAACTACCTGTGCTATCAAACAGTGGAGCCCTTTGAGGATATTATGGGACTAGGGGGTACAGATCGGCAACCTGTACTGCTCTGTTCACTAACCCTTAAAACTTCACTGTACATAATCCTTAAAACTTCAAAAGCAGCCATTTATGAAAGGGAAAATCCACAGAAAACTGCCCAAGATCTGAAAATTAATGATCTGTATCTTTTTCATTCTGCTCTCATACTACAGCTGTGATCTCTTCAGGGAGACCAAATATATTTGTCAGTCTGTTTCTCACCTTCATCCTTCTTCTGTGAACTCATTCTGACAGCCAGGTGTGACTGCTTGTACAATCTCTTCCCACACAAATAAAAAGAACTAACCAGACTATTCAATTATTTTATAATTTCCAACCCAGTGAAACCTCAAGCTGAATGAACATCAAGGCTGCATCAATCCATATAAAATATACTTTAAATATATTCTAAAAACTGCTCTTAAATTATGAAGAAATCAATGCAACAGTAAGGAGAGAATTTAGGTTTTTCATTTCAATAACCTGCTGTCTTGCACGTGCTTCATTTGGAAATCAGTCTTATCATAACTTTTGTTGTCTTATAAGGTGCAATATTTATTCATTTATTTGTTTTTATTTGTTTGTATTCAACCAGATTTTCTACTACAGAAAAAAATGCCTGCTTTCCTTATTAATGATTTTGTATAGCATTATCATAAGTCTGGCCTTTAGTTATGTATCAATGTGTGCTTGCACCTTTCTCTATATTATCACACCCAATGTACTCAAATTCAGGCATTATTTTGCATAATGCCTCAAAGAGATCTTTCCTATCAGTATATAGTATAGGTAGATATATGTATATATATATATATATAGTACATATAGTACATTATAGTCTATGGTAACCTTGCACACCATCTCTTGATTTTATAAAATGTTTTCTACTTACTATCATGATAAGCCAGCCAAAAAGCAAATGCAGAGATATTTTCCTAGTCTGTCACTTAAATTCTTCATTGTTGTGTTGTCTACTTTTCTGACATCCAAATAAAATACTTATTTTCAAGACTCTTCCAGACTATCTCTAGCAGTTCTCAATTACTATTTAATATGGAGAGACTGTTTCCTGTCTATGACCAGCTGCCTTTTTTTTTTTTTTTTTTTTTTTTTTGTAAACAATGACAATTTCTATGACACAGAAACAACATGAGTTCCAAAAGGAGGCGAGAAATTATGCTAACCTACTTTGCTGTTTTAATAAATGATTCCCATGAGCACATAACATAGGCTAGCACAGCAATGGGTTTGACTCTTGATTCTGACAAATTCAGTTTGCAAGAAATGGGAATTAAATCATAAGAAATATGAAACCTTTGTGATAAGTAAGTTTAATTTTCACCTACTTTTGAATCAACTGTGGCAGTACATGACCTATAAGGTAATATTTGCTGAAAATGTTTCAGTTTTCTAAATATACTCTGTGAAATGGAAACTCTTCCTTCCTACTGCCATCTCAGAGAAAAAGAATACCTTGAGGGATTGCTCTAGTTCTTCTCTCATATCAATTAGATCTTTTATATTAATACTATATATTTAATCACTTACTTAAAGAAATAATTCTGTTGTCCTTTTCCCTTTACAGAGTTAATAACCTAGCATAGAAGGCTGATATTCTTTATCCATACAGGCTAACGGTTAGTTGTACACTATGATAAAGTTCTAGAAAATATTCAGTTGCTGAAAGTATTTTCCCCTAAAGTTTTAAACTACCAACCAGTTGTATGTGTACCAAAACCAAAACCAAACCAAATCAAAATAAATAAATAAATAAAAATTCATAGTTCTTTGGTATCAGATTTAACACAAATAGAGAATATAGAATTTTAGAGGATCTGATATCACAGTGACAGTGGAACTGTTTTAATAACTTACAAATCAGGTACTTTAACAAAATCAACAAAGACCTATTGTTGGATTAGAGGAAAGAGTAGTAAAATTTAAACATTTGAAGATATAACTCTCTTACAGGTTCTTCCAAATATTGTCAAATATTAATACTGAATGATCATATTTTTCTAGCTAGATATTAACTGATGAAGAGATGTTATATTTTGCACAGAATGCACTTCAGAATATTCTGTTTAATTTTTAGAGGTTATCACCCTAGTGGATATTCCAGATCTCATGACTGACAAGTAGACATCTGACCTGTTTGCCAGAGAATAAGGTCACTTTGGTAACTGATGAAAACTATAACTGATGAAAACTGTAATTGGAACACATATGTCTTAAAATTGAAGAATCATTGGAAAATGAATACAAACATCTAGTTATGGAATAAATGATAAGAAAAACAAAGGAAGAACATGAATACATTTCCTGTTTGACCAAGATCTTTTTGGATAACTTATGTAGAATAATTACCAGTATCACAAAATACGTGAAACATTTTTGTCACCTGGCATACTTTATGCCCAAGTGTGGGCTCCCCAATGAAGAACGATTTAGTACTGTAAGGGTAAATGAGTTTTGGGTGCTGAAAAACAGAAACTGAAATCTTTACACAGGAAGCCAATTACATAGATGAATAAATATTGCTTAAATTTCCCATCTTTGAGTTGTCTGCTCCTTAAAAAGGAAGGAATTATCTTCCTTCTTTCACCAAGTAGTCTCGGAGATTTTCAAGCTCCCTAGAAGAAACTCCAAAGAGTTGTTGGGTCCTCTAATTGCCATCCAGTGGAGTTAACAAATTCTACAAATGAGATGGTTTCTGCAGAAGTTTTAACACTGTTTTTATGTCTTAATAACATTTTTTAAGAAAGTACCATAAACATTGGCACAAATATTAGGTTCACTGACAGCATGAAGCTAGCACACCACTCTGAGGTCCAAATGTGTAACTGGAATTCTAATGTTTTGAATTTAATTTGCTAAGTCATCAAAGTTGTTTTCACACCATCATCAGAATTCTGAATCCTAATGAATAATTCACCATTTTCTTTTTCTCTGTGTGATGGATTCTCTGACATTATCAATCCAGCAGAAATACACCATCTTGTACTACAGCTTCAAGAACTGTCAGGCTTGATACTTCAGCATAAACATTTAAGAAAAGAAAAGAGGAGAGGGGAGGAGAGTGGAAGAGGAATTACTCTTAGAGTACTGAGTTTCATGAACGTTCACATAAATACAAGCTTGAGGTTAACGTTCCTTTAAAGCTACTATCATATTACATTTTTTGAATACTCTAAATGCAGTAAGCACCCCAAAGAGGGCATACTTCCCCAGAAAATATACAAAGTTGTATGAAAAAACTTACTGAAAGAACAGCTTAAAGTTGTGACAGGGCTGGGTCAGGCTGGGTGTTAAGAAAAAAAAAAAAACACTGAGAAGGTGTCTGGGCACTGAAGCAGGCTCCCCAGGGAAATGGATGGCACTGAGCCTGCCAGAGTTCAAGAATTGTTGGGACAATGCTCTCAGACACAAGATCTATTATTTATTTATTTATTTATTTAATTAATTTATTTATTTATTTATTTGGGGGGGGGGGCAGCACGTGGGGGAAAGGTGGGGAGGAGGATGGTCCTTTGGAGGCCCAGGTACCAACATTATCCTTGACTAACCTTCCAACTCAGATATTCTATGAGTGAAAAATGAGATCAATAATCATGAGATCATAGCTGCATGAGGACAGAAGGCTACTCACTCTCCCATCTACTTGGCTGCCCCAATGCACAAATAGCAGAAATATCAGATCCTATTCCTAGGACTGTATGTGTTCTCTTTGATGTGCTTTCTAGTTATTCTCATCAACCTCCTTGAAAAAGGAGAAAATATATGAAACTCAACAACCAGAATGAAAAAAATGGCAAAAAAATGGCAAAAATAACCACAGTCACTCAAGCACTGTCCCTCTGATCTCTGTGTCCCACTCCTCAAAAAAGACACAGAATCAGAAAGACAAAACTAAATGAGCAACTCTATTTGAAATTAGAAAGGATTCAGTAGAGAATTAGATTTATCATCATTGTTCACAACTGTATTTCCTGCCAAATTGTCAGTGGTTCACACTATTACTACGTAAAACATATATAATATCACAAATTTTATTACCAACCTCATTGCCATGTCCTCCTTCTCTTTGCCACTATGAACACTTCTTTCTTTCATGTTGTCTAATCAATTTATATTAATAAAATTAATCTTTACTTTGAACTATATTCAAAATAATCAGAACTATTATTTTTTAACTATGTTAACTTCAAGTGTTTTGAATTCACAATTTATATAAATATATATATTTAAATTCTATCTGAGATGTGCAAGATTCCTTATGTATCTGACAACATGAGGAGTAACTGGAAGGACTGTGTTACATACTATGCAAAGATCCAAAAGATGCTGTGTGATCATGTAATCCCTATACTATTTGAAGAAGAAACAGCAACAAAAAGAGAGAATGTTTTCAGAAAGTTTAGATGAAGTGAGAAACAGAAAATATTTTGGCAAGGTTACCCACATAAAAGAGAAGGAATCACAAGGGATTTTTTTTTTTTTTTTGAAAGACATTAAGATAAGGTAAAAAGAAGAATAAAAGACAGTTTAAGGAAAAAAAAAAAAAAAGTCAAAATGAGAAATATAGAAGGAACCTGTGCCAATATATTGTCAAATTCAAAAATTAATCATTTGACATTGTAAGGAAAAAATATAACATAAAAGGAGGAGGGCTATTGATATAAGCACATGAAAGGTATCTGGCAAAACTTTTTGGATAAAGTGGATTGGGCAAGATCATTATCAGAACCTGAGAGACAAACAACATTTATATCAACATTGAACATTATCAATATCTACAACCAAAGAACCTCCTGATGCTGTAGAAAACTTAGAACTTTAATATTTAATTATATATATATATATAAAAATATCCCTATTACACAAGTCACAGTAGGATCTGTCTATATCCACTCTTTTATTTTTATTTTATAATCTGTATTTTCTTTCACTTACTTTGACTTCATTGATCTCAGATAAGACATGATTCATGTTAGTCAAGGATCTAGACCTGAATCATATACAGCTAGCATAAAACCAGAATATGGGAATACCATAAAATGTACAAAGTTGTCCTATTTTCATTGAATAGCAAAACTGAAACTAGTTTCAATGGAGCCAGGACTTTGCTCACAGTTAAGGTTTACCTTTTTAACATAATTTCTTTGATTTAAATCATCAGAGTGTGACATAACTATGCCTGTCAGTGATACCTTACAATGATTGATTTGATATACTTTTAATGTTTGTTGTTGTTGTTTGTTTATTTATTTATCTATTTTTAGTCTCCTTTCCTGTAATATGTAATCAATCAAAAATATATATTTTTGAATCTCATAGACATTTTGTGGGGGAAATTGTCTTCCTCCCAACCTCCACAATTTTATTTTTTTTTTAAAGAAATTTTTACTATTCTGGAAGTTTCCCTTAAAAAACACAAAATAAATGTCTGCTATTCTGTTTAAAAAAAAACTCCACTTGTATTCTGCAGGCACCACTTTTGTTTCACTCTCAAATTCCTAATGGACTTTAAAAATAAAATTCATGTTTCTGTTTACTTTCTAGTGTACGCAAAAATCTAATCAATGATTTCAGCCCATCTCAATAATAATGTTTCTTTATTAATGTCTGATACAGGCAGCAAAGGAAGATTGGGGCTTTCTATTTAACAGGCCCATTACTGGAGGATTTTTTTTTTTTTTATGTTGTCAGCTGTGAACTGACTGAGCTATACTTAATAGTACAATTAGTAGAAATAGAACAAGATTGAGAAAAACAGACAAGATTGAGATGATTTTGAGCAGGACACTTTGCAAATGCATAATCTTTTACACCAAATTTGAGTAGAAAGCAGAAAGTTTACTGAGAAACTGAAGCTATCTCAGCACAGTTACATTCCTTCCATTGGTGTCCTTGTACTCACGTATTTCTGGATGCTTGTTTTTGATACATTCCAGTATTCACAGGTCTTAAGTTAATTCTTCGTATGTACTTCTCTCCCTGAAGTTGTCATTCCATCATTTAGTCTTACTAGCTTTCTGTATGGGACATTGTGGTCTTTTTTATTACTGCTTATGCAGCAGCTGTTTAATACTAAACTTTTTTAATTTATAGTCTATACTGTCATGAACACAGCTGTCTTAATTGTACATTGGCTTTGATCATTTCATTTCACTGACCATATTTATATAAATTGAGAATGTGGATCTAAAACTTTATGAGTAATGCAGAACAAATATTTATTAAGAAGCAACAAGTAACAGGTAGTTGCGTATAAACCTTTCTTTTAAAATACAATTTAAAACATAATTTTCTGAAGGGTTTCATCTGAAAAAAAAAAAAAAAAGCCACATTTTCTTCTACACAGCAAATTTAAACTATGAATCCCTAGAGAATTAGAATATATTATACTGTATGGACATAGCAAACATTGTAAGTAAGTTTTACTTTACTGCTTTATTAGTTTTGCATTTAAATTTCTACTATCTACAAAACTCTAAAGATTACAATTATAATTGTATTTCAAATGGATTTCTCTGTTATTTTTAGGATTGTGTTGGGTCTGTCTGAGCTGGAGTCACCTTTTCCCTGCAGCAGACCACACAGTGCTGTGCTCTACACTCGTAGCTGGAACAGCACTGATATCACTCCAGTGTTGTGTCTATTGCTGCATAGTGCTGGCACAGCATCAGGACTCCTTCCGAGCCCCCAGGAGCCAGCAGGCTGGGGGTGGGCAAGTGATGGGGAGGGGGCATTGCCAGGGCAGCTGACCTAAACCAACCAAAGGGATATTCCATAACACCTGATGTCACACTCAGCAATAAAAAGGGGGGCTCTCATGGGGGAGGGGGCTGTTCCTCCTGAACAACCACTACGTGTTTTGAGGCCCTTGGACATGGCCAAACATTGCTTGTTGATGGGAAGTAGAGAATAATTTTTTCCCTCTCTCTGTGCTTCCGTGCAGACTTACTGTTTCTTTTGTTTCTTTTTCTCCCCATTCCCTTTCCCTTTAATTAAACCTTTCTCATCTCGAACTTCGAGTTCTCTGTGTTGTATTTTCTCCCCCTTCCTCTTTGAGAAGAGGGGGAGTGAGAGAGCGGTTGTGGTGGAGCTTGGCTGCCCACCTGAGTAAAACCACCACAAGGATATCTGTATTTTTCATGAATCTTAGCTTTAAAGATCATTTAATTTACATAGGACAATCTCTTAGAAATATTGCATAAATTCACAGACTACATCAGATTCAGTTTATAGTATAATTTCCTGAGAGGTGCAAATATATCTTGTATAGCACTTTGAAGACATTAACAGAATTTACAAGGTCAGAGTAATATTGAACTGTCACAATGGTTAAGGAAAAGAAAAAAAAAAAAAAAGAAACAAACATTGAAACACCCCCTTAAATTAGATAAGGGCCAAGCAGAGAATTAAATTAATGTATTTTGCTCTTGATCAGTATACCTGCTGGCCATTAAGCCTTTAATACTTCCAGTAGTATATTAATTTTCTACCTATTATGTCTTATTAAATTATCTTAAATTTTACTGGTTTCCAAACCAAAATAAAAAACACATTAAAATACAGCAGATGACTATTTGTCTTTTAATGTTGAAGATTGTTGATATTCTGTTTAAATTTCATTAGTAACTCAACTTCCCTTAAACCACAGAGTACCAGATAAACACAAAGAACTTAATTACTTTTATATTATACAGTATGTAATTGATGAATATTTTATTCACTATAGTAAGACAGATAAAACTTATAATGGTATATTTAAAGTTTAAAATACACTCAAACAATACTAAACTAGTATTAAACTAATATTTATTGAGTTCAGATAATCAAAAGCGTACTATATTACAATACCAAATATATCACTAATGCTTTTCAATAAGGTATTCAGTGTAACTGAGTTTTCAGTTTAACTCATAGCAGACAGCTCATAGCTGATAGAAGAAAATAGTACCAAAGTTGTCAAAATCCAGAAAAGAAAGCTAGGAAATGGCAGTTGGGCTAAATGATCTTGAAAAGTCTCTTCCAACTGAACTATTCTATTCTAAAGAAGTGTGAATATGAAACCACATATAGCATGAATGATCTAGCAAAATTTTATAACCCCAAAAATGCTGTAAGTGTAAATGCCCATTTTCCATTTTTTAAATACAGGCCACCTACTTTCACTCAGAACTGAATCATATTGGCTGAGGAGTAAGTGAGGTTTATTTTGTTACCGTTTAAGACGTATGTTCAAATTTAGTTTCTGTTCACATATTTTTCTCTACAAAGACACTTGTTGGATTATTGACTCTAAAGATTGGTAGCAAATGTTAAATCTGATCTGCTTTTGAGTATTTTATCATTGCAGAGAATATGTTGCAAGTACTTTCAGTAAACATAACTATTCCTTTGCATAAATGTCAATAACTGGCAGTGCCTGTGATTTATGACATGCCTTTCTCAGTGTCTATGTAAGCAGAATTAAACAAAACAGTTCTGATTCTTCAATACAGAATCCTTGTTCCTTCATTCTCGTTATTTCTACTCTTTGTTAATTTCATGTCTGGCTTAAATCTGTTTCAGCTAATCATGCACAAAGTAGAAAATTTGTTCTGACATGAAGAAAGTCCGATGCTATCAAAATAGGAATTAAAGTAGTGGATGATGTAATACTAGGATGAATTTTCTTAGAATTTCACTTCAAAAAGTAGAAAGAATCTGCCAATACGGTCTTCAAATATTTCATCTGAACTCCATAGCCAGAGGCTCTATTCATTCATTCTCACAATAAAACGTACAACTTGTATTGTAAAACTTGTGTCAGAGATGCCTGGGGCTATGCAACTTTGTTTATTTTATGCAGATAAAAATGAGTCAGTCTGTATCTTATGACCAAAAAGAAGGGTGTTTACTTTTTAAAATCTTACAGTGGTTGAATTCTCAGCTAACTTCATGGATCGATGATTGACAAGAGTTAAGCTGGGTAATGCTGGAAAGTCAGATCCACCTAGGCTTACATGTTTATTTTTCCCTCTCTTAAAACCCTTGTTGTTAAAGCAGTGACTCTAAGAAATAAATTTGAAAACAACCTCTGGCCTTGAACACAGAATCCAGTTGATTTATAATTGACAATAAATGTTGATCTTAAGAAATAACACATTTGTGCCATTCACTCTAAATTTGGGGGAAGGATCATAAACACTTTCTTTTTCATGATAGTAATAGGTGATTTAAAACCTCAACAGACATTAAAATATAAAACACCCTGTTATTTTTTAGTCCTTATTGAAGAAAGACTAAGAAAGCTGCTTCTTTCCTATGTATGCTTGGCAGATATTTGGGTTTGAGACAGTGGACATCTGTTTAACGATAAAATGTCCTGAAGGAGGCACAGTTGTCAATAAAGAATTTACTTTTTCATCAGTTTTAGGTAACAGGTCAGTGACCTGAGTTAAATATCTGGAAGGTAGGTTGGTCTTCTCATTAGGGGAAACAAAACAAACAAACAAATAAATAATGTCTATTTAGAGAAATATTCATCTTCATTGCAGATTGTTTGAAATTTTGATATAAACCATAACTTTTTGTATGATCAATTGCATTCTGTAGTCCTAATTGTACTCTTCACACATTTCTGTGGTCAATATTTCAAAAAGATGAATGTTAAAAGATTTCCGGAGTATCACACTACTTTAAACTACTCTGAAGCTCACCTTTGATTACATTCACTTTATTTTGATTGGCTTTGTGATGAAGATACAATAAAGCTAGGTAAGGTTAAATTGTTCTCACAAACAAAAATATGGAGATTTGTTTTTCTTGCTTATGATTTTCTTTTATTATGGTGATTTATGTCAGTAGTGCTACAAGTCATATTTTCACGAGTCTGCTAAAGGACATGTGCAGAAACTACAAAAAAATAAAGAAAAAATAATGAAGTCTTTAACCATAAAAGTTAGATATTAACCGTTAAAGCTTCATTACTGAAATGAAACAGCAAGTAAGGTTCCTTAGAGGCCTGTCTTGAATCTAGTGTTAGGATTTTCATTAATCATTCAGATGATGGAATAGAGTAAATATGCAAACAACACCGAACTGACTTTTTTTTTCTTTTTTTTATTTTTTTGTAAATGAGGATTAAAATTTGAGAAGTTGGAGAAGTAATCTGAAAAATATAAGCTATAATTCAGCAGGGAAAAAAAAAAAAAAAAGATTCGTTGTGTAAATAAGAATGGTTATGAACATAAATGCAGTCTGAGGATAAATGCTAGTTTAGTACAGACAAATATGGGGATAATCAAGCAGCACATGCATCGAACTTCTATTCTGCTACTGAAAAAGGCAGAATATCAGTAACATCAATAAATAGGCAGAATATCAATAAACATCAATAACTTTGAAAACCCTGTCTACAAGGAATGAAAAGGGAATCTTCTACCTCATTGCTGAGGCCTATGCTGGGGAAGTGTATTATTTGAACACTGCACTTCCTGAAAGACATAAGCTCTCAATACTAAAATGAGAGTAATGTAAACTAGCAGCTGTACAGAAAAGAGTGCACAAGACAAATCTAGAAAGGAACTTGTTTACATTCTAAAACTAAAGACTGAGTATGGAAATGCAAATGCTGTCCAAGTACATCAAAGGCTTCTGCTAAGGGGAAGAGAACAATCTCCTTTATTCAATGTCCATATTCAGAAGTGGATTTCAGTTAGCACAGGGGAGATTCAGCAATATGATATTGCTGAATATCACAAAATGATATCATAAAACGATAGCAATAATGAAATACTGGAATTGGTTAATATGGGGAGACCCATATTAACCAATTCCAGTATTTCATTATTAATTTTGGTTAATATTGGTTAATATTGGTTAATATGTGTATGCCCTTAAAAAGTTAAGTAAACATCTATTATGGGATTCATAGATAAAACATACTGCTTTAGAGCTGGAAGGTTGACTAGGTGACCTTCCAATCCTCTGTCATTCTATGTGGGACATACAGAAAATTACACAGAAGACCATGTAAGACACCAACAGAAACAAACAAACAAACAAAAAATCTACAACAATGACAAAATAAAACAAACCAACCAAACAAAAAAACACCATACATGCCAAACAAACAACCTACCACCTGTATTGTTGTATACTGTGTGCCATGGCTCAAAATTCATTATCAGATTGTTAAAGTCCTGCTAGTGCTTTAGTCTTGGTGATTAAAATGAATCTGATTTGAAGTGTAAGTATGCTTATACTTATGCAACATGCACGTGATGATGAAAGAATAAAAAAACGTGGCTGCAGAAACTATATCAGAATAAAACCAATTTGAAAAGACCAATTTTCCAAGACTTTCATTGGCAAAGAGACTAAGAGTCACCTACCTTTTTTTTCCATGTTCTTATATTCCCATATTTTTTTTAAAGCATTTTATTCCATCTAGATTTGAAAAATTCATTATTTTTCCACATAAAAGTGCTAAACAACTGTGTTTGCCTTTTGCCTTTGAGGATTTGGCCTAATCTGAAAATATATCTAAATCTTTCCTATGTGAAAGTTCTAGCAGTCCAAACAGAAGTTAGGGTCTATGCAACAGTAACTTTCATATGCTTTCCAAATGCTTTGGCACTGAGCTAGAGACTATTTCAGAGATAAAATAGATAGAACAGGTGCTATCAAACAGTTTTATTTCCTTTGTGACATAAAATTTCCATTCCATGAATGAAAGCCATGTAAACTTGCTGAAAAAATAGATTGAAGAGCTTTGGAATGATATCCTTAAGGCTTAAAAGTGACAGTGCTGTAGAGAGAAATACAGTGACAACTATCCAATTACTTAATGGGGCAAACAAAAAGGGAGAATTCTAGAATGTGAATGGGCTGAAGGGAAAGGAAATTGAGCTGCTATACATTGTTTCCTTGTAATGAGAAAGTTAAAGAACAGCAAAACAAAGTTACTATGAAACAACGTTCACTTAAAAGCAAAACTGCATGGTCTTAAATATTATAATTCAAAATGGTTAGAGTCAGAAAAATGACTTCTTCAAATAATTCTCTTGCTTTTCTGCAAAAGTTTTGCAGAATTTTGGTACTCCCTAACAAATATGTATAATTAAGAAGTTAGCTTATTGATTCATACTCTTATTCTTGACCTCTTTGATTAGAAGAAAATAAAATTAAATGGAAGAATATCCTATACTTTTCTTATACTTATTGGATGTTATCAACCTGCCACATAACACAGAATGAACCTTTTCAAGTCTGCCATTCCTTTTAGGAAATGTCTAGAGATAAATAGAATGAAAATATTAAACAGTTAATTTGGAAGGGATTTAAAAATGAAGTCCAACTGACTAAATGTCGATATTTCAAGTTGTTTATGTAGACAACCAAGGAAGCTTTCATTTTTGTGAAGGTTCTACCTGAGAATCTGTTCATTTTAAATAATAATAATGAAATTAAAAAATCAAGGTACTATTATATCACTCCTTCCAAAATATTTAATTACATATAACATTTATTAAATGACTGCATTTAGATGAAATATAACATAACAAAATTTTATCAGTTGATCATTTCTAAACAAAGTAAACATTGCTTTTGAGGGCAAAGAAAGCACAGATTTTCACACTGAATAAAATTTATAAAGTTGTGTTTGATGAACAAGAAAAAACTATGGAGTAAGGATCAAGTATGAAGAAAAAACAAACAAACAAACAAACAAACAAAAGCAGAGAAGAAATATAATTTGTCATGGAGTTTCTAGCCCAACAACTGAAATAGACAAGGAGTACCGGACAGAAGATAATGAAAAAGAATACAGAGCCCTATATTCATCCTATCTAATTTTGAGTGTATAAATAATGTACAAAGTTGAGAATTTTTATGCCTAAGGATCTGTATAAAATTGATGAAGAGAAATAGACTCCTCTGGATGGTGCTTCAGTTCATTCCAAATCTTAAAATGCTTTATGAAAGTGCTCTCTATAGCAAGTTATAGTGAATAAATTTTGAAGAGCCAAAAATGGGCCAACAAATATTATTTTAGTATAATGAAAAAGAAGTTCTGGTGGAATGCATGAAAAGCAATGTGAGCCAAAGAAAAAGGCTAAGACAATGATATTCAGAACATTTTTCTCAACAGGTATGAATAGAAAAGAGAGAGATGAGTTTCTATGGATGCTTGAGCATGACTTTCAATTGTACAGATGTATGAAATCTAATCATGGAGAAGCTGATGAATGTAGAATACTGGTCCAAGAATATTAATCTTTAAAAAATTAGTCTAAGTAATTAAAGTTTTTTGAAACTTCTCATACTTTCTTTGAAGTATTTAGTGTGTGCCACACTTTTCTTTAGAAAGTTTAAAATGTGGGAAAAATATTATCTTAAATGGTAAGGGAAACATTTATCATTATTTTATAATCTGAACTTATATTAGTTTATAATATGCAGGTTATTCAATAATTTATTTCCTTTGTAAATAATAACAATAAACAGAATAATGAGTATTTCAACCAAAATTTTATCTTCACCTATCCACTTTTTTTCAGGATTATTTTTTTTTCAAGCTTATAAACAATAATTACATCAGATCTGTCTTTTTGTTCTCTTTAATTTAGAGTAACTCTAGCTGAATAACTGAATTGTAGATTTGTGGACTCCATAATTACTTACCGTTACTGTGGTTCTGGCAAAAAGTAGGATATTTTTCAGGCTGTTGTCTGCTGTCAAAATTTTCTAAGAGTAAGTCTTCAATCTTAGTTTTAATTCATACATATATTTATTTATTTATCTCTAAAATATATATCAATTCACAATTGAAACATACTGAAGATGATGCAAAGTGTAAGAACCTTCATCTTCCATTCCATTGAATTGCCGGAAAAATATAAATACGGTGCAGCATGACTTGTGAATCTTTCTATAACACCTTCTATTACAATAAAATGTATATTACTGTAGAAGTACATACTAGATTATTTTACAAATTCACACATCATTTTACCATTTTAGGAACTGAGAAAGACAGGAAATTCATATCACAATTAAATCAAATGGTATTTCTTTGTTGTTGTTGAAGTGTTTCCCCCCAAAATTTAAAAGTTTTAATGTTTCATCCATACTTTGTAGAATATTTATGAGAGCCTATGTGCCTTTGTGCTTTCCACAGTCCTCTTCTGATTTTATAGTTTCATTGTGAAATAGGCTGGCAAAATGTTGTCAAACCACACATTTACATTGAATTCAATAAATTGGGTTTCTATTTGCAGAGATTTCACCTTTTAAATATATTTTATTCCAATTGAAATTGTACACTGATGCATTTTAACGTTTCCCACAAACATTGAGAACTTGACCATTGAAGTATTATATGAATGTAACCAAACTTACATGGCTTCAAATCCAGCAACATTTTTAAAAATAGGAAGTTAGGAATGTTTGAAAAAAAAATGTTTCTTGTGAAGACACAAACAACTCAGTACTTCTCTCTCTAAAATAATCATCATCTAAAATAATCATATTCACAGGAAGGATGTTGCTCTGTTAGAATTGGTCCAGAGTAGTACAACAAAGAGGTCAGGAGCACCTGAAGAAAGACTGAGACAGATGGAGATGTTTAGCCTGGACAAAAGACGGCTCCATGTAAGCCTTTCAGTACTTAAAGATGACATAAAAAAGATGGAGAGCAAATTTTTACATGGACAGGTAGTGACAGGACAAAAGGGGATGGTTTAAAACTAAAAGAGGAGAGATTTGGATCAGATAGTAGAAGGAAATTCTTCACCCAGAGGGTGATGAGGCATTGGAATAAGGTTGCCCAGAAAAGTTGTGGATGTCCCATCCCTGGAGATGTTGAAGGCCAGGTTGGATGGGGCCCTGGGAAGCATAATGAAGTAGGTAGTACCCTTGCCTACATCAGGGATGGTGGAAATAAATGATCTTTATGGTCCCTTTCAACCAGAGCCATTCCATGATCACATTATGTTTCAAATAGTCTTATTTCATAATTCAAATACAATATTTCAGATACCTCTGATAACTGAGAAAGAAAAGGAATCATTTTGGAGTGTGTGATATGTTTTTGTAAATGCAGCAAGCAGAAATCGAAGACAAATAACCCTAGGTTATTTTTTTGTTTGTTTCTGTCTTGGTAGCACTGTGTTTCTGTATCAAGAATAAAAATTAAAATAAAAACACAAAAGAAAAATCATAGACTTTCTTCAGTGGCACTGACAAATTTAAGAGAAATTCATTTAAACTCTGTTCCTTATGTGAGTATAACTGTCATTGAAGTCAAAAGGAATCTTATTGTGTATGGAAAAGGGGTCGTTTGGCCTTAGTGTCTGTGAACAAAATGTTTTGTGACATTGATGCTCAACAAGCATGGAAATGACAGCTGGAAGATAAACATAGGAATAGATTGGAAGTGACAGCAAGATGGACTATACGTACTTTTTTCATAGAATCATAGAATCTTAGAATATCCCAAGTTGTAAGGGACCCACAGGGATCATCAAGTCCAACTCCTGGCACCACACAGGTCTACCCAAAAATTATGACTAAGATCACAGTGCAAATGCTTTTTAAATTCTGACTCCCTGGGGAGCCTGTTCTAATGCACAACAACCCTCTCAGTGAAGAACCTCTTCCTGATATCCAGCCTGAACATCCCCTGTTGCAGCTTGACACCATTCCCTCGGGTTCTATTGCTGGTCATAAAGAGAATACATTGGCACCTGCCCCTCCATTCCCCCTCACGAGGAACCTGTAGACTGTGATGAGGTCTCCCCTCAGCCTCCTCTTCTCCACGCAGAACAGGCCAAGTGACCTCAGCTGCTCCTTATACATGAGTACATGAGAAGTGATGTAGAAAGAGTCAAAACCAAAACCAATAAACCAAATGGAAAAAAAAAATATTGAGGGGGGAGGGGAAGCAAAATAGTGAATTTCCAAAGTTTTCAGGTAGTGACCTCAGTAGCAAAATAATTTCATATATTAAGTGTGAATGTCAAGTCTTTTTGCTTTTACAATAAAAGTTGAAGACTTCTGATGACTGTTATTGTTTTACCTCTTTCAGGGGTGTCTCTTTCAGAGACACAGATCAGGTACTTATGAGAAAGTTTCATACATTGCTTCTAGCTATGCCACAACAGTGTTAATGAATACTTATATACTATTGTTTATATAATAGTTCTGTTTATACTGTTTTATTACACTTATATTCAATTATGTTCTAGTTAATGCATGTATAATCCATAACCTTTTGTTTTTGCTACAAACTCATTCATCTAAAATATAGTAGCAATAATAAAAACTCCACAGACTGAACCAGTACCAAATTTACTTTTCAACTGCAAAATTATGCCACAATACTATAAATATTTTGGGAGCACCATCACAAATTTTACAGGCCTGATTCATTAGCTCATTCAGTTTAGTCAATCTTTTAGGCATCTGTTTAATGGTAAATTCACTGTACAAGTTAGTGGTGCTTGTTACAAAATTAAACTTAAGCACCTTGTTTAGGTACTTCGAATAAACCCATTTCAAGGCCACATCCACACAGTGCAGGCATCTTTCCACTTTTTTGATCTAGCAAACTCTCAAACAAGAAGTGACAGAGACTCATGAGAAAAACTTGTTCTGTCTGAGAATGAGAGATCTACAAACAGTATGAAAATTGACATCAATGGTTGCACTGCATTCAAGAATCTGACTTCAGTCTCTGCACAGAAACGGTGTCTGAGAGGTGAGATATAGTGCATTATTTCTTTTGAATTAAATGTATCTGTTTTACATTGTTTCAGGAGGCAAAAACAAACCTCAATCAAGTTTCATGAGTAATGTAATACTGCTTCCCAGTACAACAATATCCTAAGTTATGCTAGGATAACAGACCTTTCCTAGCCAAATGGAGCAAGAAATGAGGTCAAATAGGACAACAAGTCAGATATCTCTAAAATTTAACTGAACTACAGTTGGATATTTGTCAGTTAGAACCAACCTTATCCATTTTGGCTCTCAGTTACAAGTATAGCATAGGTTAGGTCTAACACTGTGGACACTAAAAGGAGAAAAGGATCAAGCATTAAAACAAACAAACAAACAAAGAAACACATAAACAGAAAACAAACAAACAAAAAAACAAAAAAAAACACCACTACCACCACCACCAATAAAAGAGCAAATGGCAGACAACTGTTCTTAGATGTAATTATAATTATAATTATTAGTTTTGTAATTATCACTATTAATTACTATATTATTGTTATCAATTTTATTATGAATAATTATTATAATTATTATAATAATTAGATATTATATGAGATAGGTTCAAAGTCATGGGGGATGGCAGCCATGTGAGTCTGACTTACTTTTCTAGTAAATCATTTCCTTGGCAACACAGTCACAACTGGAGTACTACTATGTTCATTAATTATATCATTATAAGATGTAAGGTCTGTGATTTGCCTATCAAGTATTCAAAAGCTGTTATTAAATTTACTTGAAAGCAGTACAGACAGCCCATCATGTCAGTTTTACTTGTCCATTGCACAGATTAGCAACAATCATTAAAGACAGAAGAACCAATGAAATATGAGAATCCCAACGTATCTGTATCTGGAATATACAGAAATAGCCACAGCTGTTTGATAATCTTTCTGTCTCTGAGGAAATAATTTCAGTCTTACAAATTACTAAAATAAACAATGAAAAGCTCATCTTGACTGATTTGTTTGCACATTAATTTAATAATTTAGTAAAGCTGTGCATTTATTCACTTCAAAGACTAGTTGCTTAGAGAATATTTTCATACTGTAATACGAGAGAGTTGTGTATGTTTTTTCACATACAGTTCTGGCTTGGGCTAGGGTCTTAAATATAATGAAGAATGCTTTTTTGTTTGTTTGTTTTCTGTCATTGTCATCTGTAAAAAAGAATATATAGTGCTACATACATGACAACATTTTCATAGTCTTTTAGTCACAGTGGAAACTCAAGGAACTCAATGAGAAACATTCCTTTCTTCACTGGTTATCTCCAGTAGAGAATAAATTGAGAATCCTACAGTACATGTAAAAGTTGTTCCGATATGTTTTGAAGACAGTTCAAAACACCTGGGGGAGGGTGATGGACAAGTGGAGAGCTTGTGGGTGAGAATTAACGGGTGGACTGGTATGCAGGACACTGCTGTGGGGGTATACTACAGGTCACCATATCAGGAGGTGGAGGTCAATGAAGCCTTCTACAAGCAGCTGCTAGTAGCCTGAGGATCATGGGCGCTGGTTCTCATGGGGGACTTCAATTTTCTGGACATCTGTTGGGTAAGCAACTCGGCCAGGCATGCACAGTCCAAACAGTTCCTACAATGCGTAGAAGATAATTTTCTGATGCAGGTGGTGGAGGAGCTGATGAGAAGGGGGGTACTACTGGACCTTGTCCTTACCGGCAGGGATGGACTTGTTAGGGATGTAAAGGTTGGGGGCAACTTGGGATGCAGTGACCATGAGATGGTGGAGTTCAAGATGGAACTTGATGGAAGATGTAAGGCTAGAAGCAGGATCGTTACCCTGGACTTTCAGAGACCCAACTTCAACCTCTTCTGGGACCCGCTTGGGAGTATCTCATAGGCTAGGCTGCTAGAAGACAAGGGTGCATGTGAGAGCTGGGCTGCATTTAAACAGCACTTCTTCCAAGCTCAGGATTGGTGCATCCTTAAGAGTCGGAAATTGGGGAAGGGGGGCAGGAAACCTGTGTGGATGAGCAAGGAGCTCATCGATAAGATCAAAAGGAAGAGGAATGTTTCTGAAATGTGGAAAAACGGCCTGTCCTCTTGGGAGGAGTATACAAGCGTTGTCAGGGCCTGCAGAGATGCAACAAGGAAGGCTAAAGCCCACCTAGAGATGAGGCTTGCAAAAGAGATAAAAGATAATAAGAAGTTTTTGTTTGTTTGTTTGTTTGTTTGAAGTATGTAAACAATAAAAGGATGACTAGGGATAGTATGGGTCCCTTGCTGAATGAGGGGGGTGTCCTGGTAATGGGAGACACCGAGAAGGCAGAGATACTGAATGCTTTCTTTGCTTCAGTCTTTGCTTCAAGGACTGCCCCCCCTCAGGACTCCTTGACCCTGGAGGGAGGAGAAAGAGTCTGCAAAGTGGAGATCTCCCCCCTTGTTCACAAGGGAGTGGTTCGGGAGCGTCTGAGTGGGCTCAACGCATCCATGGGTCCCAATGGGATGCATCCATGTGTGCTGAACAAGTTGTCAGATGTGATCGCCAAACCGCTCTCTGTCATCTTTGAAAGGTCCTGAGGTTGTGAAGGGGAGCAATAGGAATGAATGTAATCAAATGAGAGAAGAGTGAGAAATGGGAAAAGGAGAAAAAAGGTGCTATTCATGAAATGGTGGAAAGAAGAAGAAAAATGCATGGAAATCAGAGACTATTAGAAAGTCTAGATTATTCAAAGCTATACCTTTAGCATATTACTGTGATAGTTACGGATACAGAAAGTCTGGAATGGATCTGCAATAGCTGGTGATTTTATTATACTAGAATAGTTGTTCAGTGCATTATCTGTCTCAGTTACCTCATGTCCAGAATGATTATTGAACTCACAGATCTAATAACCAATGAACAGTGAGAAAAGAATATTTAGAATAAAAAAAAGAGATTTTGTTTTAATAACATCACATCATGGAATCACAGAATATCCTGAGTTGGAAGAAATTCACATACATCATTGATTCCAACTCTTGGCTCCACTCAGGACCACTCAAAGATCAGACCATATGTATGAGAGCATTGCCCAAATGCTTCATTAACTCTGGCATGCTTGGTTCCATGACCACATCCCTAGGGAGCCTGTTCCAGTGCCCAAACACGCTCTCAGTGAAGAACCTTTTCCTAACATCCAGGCTGACTCTGCCCTGTCACAACTTCATGCCATTCCCTCAGGTCCTATTAGTGGTCACCAGAGAGAAGAGATCAGCACCTGCTTGCTCCTCCACTGGCCCTTGTGAAAAAGCTATAGGCTGCCATGAGGTCTCCTCTTCTGTAGACTGAACAAACCAAGTGATTTCAGCTGCTCCTCATACATCTTGCCCTCTAGACGCTTTCCCTTCTTTGTAGGACTTTGGACACTCTCTAACAGTTTTATGTCCATTTTATATGGTGGCACTCAAAACTGCACACAGTACTTGAGGTGAAGCCACACCAGTGCAGAACAGAGCAGGACTATCACTTCCCTTGACCTGCTAGCAATACTGTGTTTGATGCACCCCACAAGAGAGTCAGCCTGTGTGTCTGCTGTCTGTATGAAGACGACATTATTGCTGAAGATTTAGGGTCATGATGATCCAATTTTGGGGCCCTTTGGAACACCTTTGGCTGTGGAATGAATATTTCTGTTCTTAAGCTCATCTGATTTAGAAATCGTGGGATTCAATTTCAGTAGGATATACAAAGCGTAACAGAATACTTAGTAGCTACAGAACTGTATGTGCTGTTTTACAAATGTTTTACAGCATTTTGTAAAACAGTACATCTAAAAGGAGTCAAAGCATCAGAAATAACAATATCCTGTGTAAGCCAAGAAAGCATACTTTTATTCTGAGGACAATTTGTGGCTGCATTTAGTAAAGAAAAACAAAAAAGTGAGTACAAAGTTTATTCTCAGTGGGAATTTTCCTAAATGATGCTACACAGATAATGACATTCAATGATAATGTGCATAGATGTTAACCTTAAGTGAAGAAAAAAGATCCCTGGAGGGATTTAGGTCTTCTAGGACTGTGTTGCTTAGACACTCATGGAAATTGTGGCGAACTTTATTTATTTATTTATTTTGTTGTTGTTTTGCAAAAGGGATATTCATGTGTGGAATCAAGTCTTTATAAGACAATGTTCTATCCTGATTTGGAAGTTGATTGGAGTCTCCGTTGCAGTGAACATGGCAACACCATCTCCAGCTGGCCCAGGAGAGTCTCCCCAAACCTTCCGCTGAGATCTCATGCCCAGCTGTCCTCTGGTCCCTTAAGATCATCCAGACCATGGTCTTAAAACTATATAAAAACACAACATCTCTTGGCTGTCTTAAGTGTGTGCCTATGTGAACATTTCTGCATCTGCAGCAGTGTTTTTTGTTTGTTTGTTTGTTTGTTTGCTTTTATCAGATAAGGATCTTCAGCAAACCATCTAAGCATACACATTGTGTCTATAGTTATAATTCTG